>NC_140519.1:1431495-2631495 GCF_964339955.1 Pipistrellus hanaki
TTATGAGTAAAGGTGCAACTGGAAGGTGCTTCAGTTTACTCACCACAAGGATAGTTCTCCAGAAGAAAATGACAAAATGTATAAAGAAACAGTGATGATGGTCAGCTTCCACAGAATTTCAAAAATATTGGCTGGAGGACACAGTAATGGGGCAGGATGTGTAATAGATAAAATACTATGTGAGATCCTGAGGAGCCTTAGACATTTACAAAAAGCTGTCTCAGGAAATCATCTTTTAAATCCCAGCACCAGCCTCCATGTGACCCCCAGAGGAGTCTCTGCTTTAAGAAAGACTGCAAGTTGGCTGACTCATGCCTCCTGTGTCACTGGCCATATTTATAGGCATTAAAACATGGTTTTTCACTGGGGAAGGCACAGTTTCTAATTTACCATGAACCCTGCTCACTCCAGTGTCTAAAGTTATGTTGGAATCCCTCAGAAATAGCTTCTCCCATGGGAAAGTTACTTTTTATCACTCAAAGACTAACCTAAGTTAAAAAAAAAATAAAGAGATGACTTTGATCAGCAATCAACAGATTTAAGGGCTTAAATAAAAAAAAGGTGGGGATCTTGACTAAGTCACTAATAGTGTGTGTGTTTTTGTTGTTTTTCTTTTCAGAAATCAGTGATATGATTCTTTTAGCCTCTTACATGAAAGGAGATAGACTTTCACTGAGTTCAAATGATTCTGACAACTGTTCTAGAGATATAGTTTTAGAGTTAAACATATGTACTTTTGTACTTGAAACATAAACAGCTTATTTTTTTTTAATTCTGTCCCAGGGAATTAGTTATTAATTTTAGGGAGGGAGGTAGGAAAGGAGGAGAAAGAGAGAAAGAGAGAGAGGGAGAGAGACAGATAAAGAAAATAAAAGCCGAAACTGGTTTAGAGCATCAGCCTCTAGACTGAAAGGTCCCAGGTTCAGTTCTGGTCAAGGGCATGTACATTGGTTGTTCGCACATCCCCAGTAAGGGGTGTGCAGGAGGCAACTGATGGATGATTCTCTCATTGATCTTTCTAACTATCTTTCCCTCTCTCTCTTCCTCTCTGGAAAAAATCAATAAAATATATTTTTTTAAAAAATAAAATAAAAAGAAGCATCTATAGGAAAAGGAAACATGAATCAATTGCCTCCTCTTTGCTTTGTGAACAGAATTTAATTTACAAACTAGTTAGTTAAGTGCCCTTAGCAGAAATAAAACAAGACATCAGTTTTTGGGGGTGTGCTTTACAGGAGGATGCTCCAATCCACTGAGCCTCCTGAGCAGGACAGCACCTTAATTCTATTTTTTTTAACTTTTTAAAAAAGTTCTTTATTGTTTAAAGTATTACTTAAGTTTCCTTTTCCCCCCATTGACCTCTCCCTGTCCACCGCATCCCCCTACTGTCTGTGTACATTGGTTATGCTCATATGCATGCATGCAAGTCCTTTGGTTGATCTCTTACCACCTCCCCCCACCACTCCTGCCTTCCCTCATAGGTTAGACAGTCTGTTTGATGCTTCTATGAATTTGGTTCTATTTTTATTCATCAGTTTATATTGTTCATTATATGCCACAAATGAGTAAGATCATGTGATATTTATCCTTCTCTGATTGGCTTATTTCTCTTAGCATAATGCTCTCCAGTTCCATCCATGCTTTTGCAAATGGTAAGAATTCTTTATTTTTTACAGCAGTGTAGTATTCCATTGTGTAGATGTTCCACAGTTTTCTAATTGACTCATTTGCTTATGGGCACTTAGGTGGTTTCAGAATCTTAGCTATGGTAAATTGTGCTGCTATGAACATAGGAGTGCATATATCCTTTCTGATTGGTGTTTCTGGTTTCTTGGGATATAGTCCTAGAAGTGGGGTGTAGTTTCAGGTCCCTCGGCTTGGCACTGGGATGGGGTGCAGCCTTAGGTCCCCCAGCCTGACTCCAGGGGGCAAGGGGGAGCATGCAGCCTGAGCTCCCCTATCAAGCCCCAGGGGTGAGGGGGAGGGGGAGGGGGAGGGCGTAGCCTCAGGTCCCTGCTGATTGCTGGTTAAGGCTACCTATAGGAACTTGTCCTCAGCTGTGGGTACAGCCATCTTTGTGATGGAGTGATGGTCACTTAGCATATTCCCTCTTTATTAGATAGGATTACAGTGACCCTAGCTCAGTGGTCAGCAAACCTCGGCTTGCGAGCCACATGCAGCTCTTTGGCCCCTTGAGTGTGGCTCTTCCACAAAATACCAAGGCCTGGGTCAGTCTATATTGAAGTGGCATTAGAAGTTTTAAGTTTAAAAAATTTGGCTCTCCAAAGAAATTTTAATCATTGTACTGTTGATATTTGGCTCTGTTGACTAACGAATTTGCCAACCACTGCCCTAGTTGATTTGGGTCAGTGGATAAAGCATCAGCCTGCAGACTGAAGGGTTCCAGGTTCAATTCTGGTCAAGGTATGTGCCTGTGTTGCAGGCTCAATCCCCAGTAGGGGGCATGCAGAGGCAGCTAATCAATGTGTCTCCCTCATTATTGATGTTTCTCTCTCTCCCTTCCTCTCTGAAATCAATAAAACATTAAAAATAAAATAAATTTTGGTCCATTGGACTCTGGTCTGTGGTTGGGAGGCAGACACAGCAGACTGCATGCCCATCTGGCAGCCCCGAGGTGCAGGCAGAGGGACCAGAGGCAGTGTGGGCTATGGAGGGTCCGGCAAAGCTGGAAGCCTTGCTTTAATCAAGATAGAGCATCTTCAGTGCAAAACTCACATTTTATTTAGTTTCATTTCTAAAATTTAAACATGAGCTAACGGACAGACAGACAGACAGGAGGGTGGGTGCACAGGGCAGGGACCCAGGTTAGATCTGCAACTTGGAAATGAGGTCATCCAAGATTCTTTTATTTTATTTTTTTAAAATGTATTTTATTTTAATTTTTATTTATTTTTTTAATTTTTATTTACTTTTTTTTATAAATCAATCTTTATTATTCATATTATTACAAAGGTTCCTCATTTCTTCCCCCCTCCACTAGGTTCCCATGCCACCCTCTGCCCTTTCCCCACCCCCCATTGTCCTCATCCAAAGGTACACAGTTTATGTTCAGTCTCTTCCCTCATCCACCACTCCCCTTTTCCCCCGAGAATTGTCAGTCCACTCCCCTCCCGTATCTCTGATTCTATTATAATCAACAGTTAATATTGTTCATTAGGTTTTTTAATTTCCTTGTTTTTTTATTAATAAACTTTTATATTTTTAAGAATAAATTTTAAAATCTAATAATTTTAAACCTTGTTTTTTCTGCCATGGGAACTGAGAAGCAAACTTGTTTACATGTAAACTAGCCCTTAGGGTGGGGCGAGGATGAGCTCCTGACTCCACTGTGGGGAAGGGCGAAGTTATCCCTCACCCAACCAATCAGGGTTAGCTGAGGCAATGACATCACCACCGACCAGAGTAAAACCCCTGGACTGGGCGAAATTTGC
This sequence comes from Pipistrellus hanaki, assembly GCF_964339955.1. Lineage (NCBI taxonomy): Eukaryota > Metazoa > Chordata > Mammalia > Chiroptera > Vespertilionidae > Pipistrellus > Pipistrellus hanaki. The sequence goes on from NC_140519.1 coordinate 1,434,948, forward strand.
TCTCTCTTCTGCCATGCTGCCGGGGTGAGTGGGACAGAACCCATGCTAGCATGGAAAAGGCTCTTTTGTTTATTGCATCAAACTCGGCTCCCTGGTGGTCCTTGGGGATCACGAAGTCTGGGAGCACCCTGCCTCTCCCAGGGCCAGGGACTCAGGTTCCAGAGGCCGCCAGCTCTCGGGACAGCTCTGCTGGGGCCCTGGGTTCCTGTTCCCCTGAGGCTTCCGGGCCTGGTGCTGGGAAGTGCTGTGCTCTGGGAGAGCAGACCGGAGGGGCCTGGCCACCTTCCTCTGGGGATCTCCGGGTGCTGTGGCCAATGCTGCCCCCTCGCCTCCTTCCCACTGTCCTACCCTCAATCGCCCCGTGGAGACTGCCCCCTGACCCCGTGTGCCTGTCCCTTTTCAAGAGGAGGCTCAGAATCGGCACCAAGCCGAGGTCCAGGTTCTGAAAGACCAGCTGAGCTCCATGGAGAAGTCCTTCATCGACTTCTTCATGTCCTTTGAGGAGCTGAAGGCGATGATTGAGGGGTACTGCACGGTAGGGGGCTCTGCCCTGTGACCTGCCTTGTCAAGCTCAGTCCCCGCCCCTTGGGCAGGAGCTGCCCTCTCCACCAAGTCCTGGTCTCTTAAACACAGCACCTGGCGAAGCCTTGCTCTGCGCTGGGCTGTGGGGCCAGCCTCACCAGTGGGCCCAGGGCAGGGTGGGGTGCTGTCGGCCTGGGGAGGTGTGGATAGGACTGTGTGGCCCAGCAGATGCCCTTGTGACGGTGGGCACCGAGGAGCCAGCCCTGCCTTTGGAGGAAGCCTGGCCAGAGCAGCCAGGTCGGGAGCAGCCCGGCCCGGAGCAGCAGCAGCCAGGCCGGGAGCAGCTGGGCCCGGAGCGACCAGACCCAGACAAGCCGTGCCCAGAGCAGCCGGGTTGGAAGCAGCCAGGCCCAGAGCATCTGGGTCAGGAGCAGCCAGGCCCGAAGCAGCAGCAGCCAGGCCCATAGCAGCCAGACCCGGAGTGGGTGGGCCCAGAGCAGCCGGGCCCAGAGCAGCCAGGTCGGGAACAGCCAGGCCTGGAGCAGCAGCAGCCAGGCTGGGAGCGGCCGGGCCTGGAGCGACCAGGCCCGTAGCAGCTGGGTTGGGAGCAACCAGGCCCGGAGCAGTGTAACCAGGCCCGTAGTAGCCAGACCCGGAGCGACTGGGCCCAGAGCAACCGGGCCCAGAGCAGCCAGGTCGGGAGCAGCAGCAGCCAGGCTGGGAGCGGCTGAGCCCGGAGCAGCTGGGCCCAGAGCAGCCGGGTCGGGCGCAGCTGGGTCAGGATCAGCCAGGCCCGGAGCAACAGCAGCCAGGCCGGAAGCATCCAGGCTGGATGCAGCCAGGCTGGAAGAAGCCAGGCCGGGAGCAGCCGGGCCCAGAGCAGCCGGGTTGGGACAACCAGGCCAGGTGCAGCAGCAGCCAGGCCAGGAGCAGCCAGGCCCTGAGCAGCCGGGCCTGGAGCAGCCGGGCCCAGAGAAGCCAGGCCGGGAACGACCAGGCCCGGAGCAGCAGCATCCAGGCCCAGAGCAGCTGCAACCTGGGCCCGAAGCATCAGAGGCCAGACCTGGAGAAGCTGGTGGTTGTGACTGTGACAGTCGGCCTAGCCGGCCCAAGAGATAAGGCCAGTTCTTTGTCCTGAGGGGCCAATCAGGGAGTGACAAACCAGCAGTGGAATGGGAATGGAGGAATAAGAGGAGGGACTGCCCCTCCATCGAGGCTCTTACCTGGGTGTTTGCCAGCTGCTGCGTCAGCCACGGTTTGAGCCTGGATTCAAATCTGTAATAAATTCTTGCTGGCTTAATCAAATTGGCTTCGGTGGTCCATCTCTTGGGGACTCACTCCATAACAGTTGTGGAGTGGCCCGGAGCAACAGAGGCCAGGCCCGGAGCAGCTGGGCCCGGAGCAGCTTGCTCCTTGCCTGCCCATGCCCCAGGGCTGCTTCTCAGACATGGCTGGAAACTTTTGGGGGAACTTGAGGGTCTGTTGAATCAAGTGATGAATGCTTAGATCTGGATGTGTTGAGTTGTTGTAGCGCTGGGGTGTTGATCTGTGAGTGCCTTGTGTGGGGTCTGGATGAGGTTGGTTGATCTATTTGGAAGTGTCTTTTGTGTGAAGTGTATCCTTGGGCATGTGGAGGTATTATGGATTTGAGAAAATGCTAAGTAATTGATTTACTACTGGACCTGGATGCACCCAGAGACAATGGCCACAGAGGTGAAGCTGGACCCGCCCTGGGAGGACTGCTCCCCTGGTCCCAGCTGCCGGCTCGGGTTCTGGCCCATTTGGGAACTCAGCACCAGCCCCTTGCCCTCCTCCTGTCCCCCCCCCACACCCCCCTCCTTCCCCAGAGCCTGGCCGCATTGGCCTGGGCCAAACTATGCTGAAGCTGTGGCACCAAAGTGGGAGCTGCTGTTGGAGAGGGGCTCGGAGCTGCACTTACCTATCACCTGCTCCATGAAGCCCTCATACAGGTCCAGGACCTTCCTGTGGAGGAGCAGATGCATGTGAGCGTGTGGCGGGCCACTCCGCCACTGCAGCCTTGCCAGCCCTGCAGAACCCACCCCATCCCCAGGTGCCCCCCTGACAAGCCCCACCCCAACCCCAAGTGCCCCCCATGCAGGCCCCACCCCATTTCCAGTTGCCCCCCCATGCAGGCCCCACCCCATCCCCAGGTGCCTCCCCAACCCCCAGGAGGCCTCACCGTATCTCCAGTTTTGTGTCTTGCAGCATCTTACACTGGCTCCTCAGCTGCAGGATCTCCTTGTGTGCTGCCTCCACATGCACAGAAGAGGTGTGAGCAGCACCAGTCAGCCAGCAGGTGCCACTGAGAGCTCGGTTCTGGGGGGATGAGCCCATCATGCCTCTTGCTACAGGCCAGGCTGGCAGCAGCTTGTGGGGAGGGGGTGGCAGAGAGAACAGCACACAGGAGGCAGCTCAGAGCAGGGGCCATGGGCAGCTAGGCCAGGGCAGGACACCACTGCCAGTGGGCACAGCCTGGAAGCATGTGCCAGCTGGGCGACAGCTGGCTGAGTAAGTGGACACCTGGGGTCCCACCCCACAGATCCCCCTCCCCAGACCTCGCCCTCACTGCCGGGTCCCTCTGGCTGAACTGTAGCACCTCCATGAGGGGGCCCCAGGCCTGAGCCCACAGGGAGGTGTTGTGGGGGGGCATCTGTGGGACAACAGAGACCAGCTGGGCCCCAAGCTCCTCTCCCATCCAGCCCCGTCCTATGGTTTAGAGAGAGTACAGGTCCTGGGGGGCAGGAGGCTCCAGGACTGCATAGTGACCAAGACAAGCAGGGCGCCCCTGTCCCCTATACCAGTTGCCATTTAAACAGGCCAGTTCAGTTTCCATGGAGACATCACAGACCAGTACTCATGGAGACACCTGAGACTTGTTCAAATGGAAACAACCCATAACAGTAGCCATGGAGACACCCCAGACCAGTTCTCATGGAGATACCCCAGACCAGTACTGTTGGAGAAACCCAAGATTAGTTCCCATGGAGACACACCATACAAGTTGCTATGGAGACACCACAGAGGAGTACTCTGTGAGACACCCAGACCAATTCTCATGGAGACACCAGAGATTAGTTCCCATGCAGACACCTAGACCAGTACACATGGAGACACCCCAGACTACTTTCCATGGATTCACCCCATACCAGTTGCCATGGAATCACGCCAGTCCATTTGGCATGGAGACACCCCAGACAAGTTCCCATGGAGAAACCTCAGACCAGTTCCCATGGAGACACCCAAGAACAATACTCATGGAGACACCCTATATTAGTTGTTATGGTAACACACAAGTCCAGTTGCCATGGAGACCCCCCAGACCAGTTCAGATGGAGACACCACAGACATGTTACAATGGAGACACACCAGACCAGTTCCCATGGAGACACCCCAGGCAAGTTTCCATGGAAAAACGCCAAAACAGTTCCCATGGAGATACCCCAGACGAGTACTCATTGAGACACCCAGACCAATACTCATGGAGATACCCCAGACCAGTTCCAATGGAGACATCCCTGACCAGTTCGCATGGAGACAGCCCAGACCAGTTCTCATGGAGACACGCCAGACCAGTTCTGGACACGCGAGTCCAGTTCCCATTGAGACTCCCCATAACAATTGTCATGGTGACACCCCATACCAGTAGCCATTTAAACACGCCAGTCCAGTTGCTATGGAGAAACTTCCAAACCAATTCCCGTGGAGACACACCAGGCCAGTTCTCACAGAGAAACCCCAGACCAGTACTCATGGAGACACCCCAGAGCAGTTCCGATGGAGACACCCCAGGCAAGTTCACCTGAAGACACCCCAGATCAGTTTCCTTGGATACACGCCAGAACAGTTCATGGAGAGACCCCAGATGAGTACTCATTGAGACACCCAGACCAATACTCATGGAGACCCCAGAGACTAGTTCCAATGGAGACACCCTGTCAGTACCCATGGAGATACCCCAGAGTAGTTGCCATGGAGAAACCCCAGACCAGTTCCCATGAAGACACCCCAGACTACTTTCCATGTAGTCACTCCATACCAATTGCCATGGAATCACACCAGTCCAGTTGGCATGGAGACACCCCAGACAAGTTCCCATGGAGAAACCTCAGACCAGTTCCCATGGAGACAACCCAGACGAGTACTCATGGAGACACTCGAGACTAGTTCCCATGTGAACACTCAGACCAGTACTCATAGAGTTGTTTAATACTAGTATCCATGGAGACATCCCAGGCCATTTCCCATGGAGACACCCCCCGACCAGTACTTGTGCAGACACTTGAGACTAGTTCACATGGAGACACCCCAATCTGGCTCTCATGGAATCATGCCAGTCAAGTGGCCATGGATACACCCCAGACCAGTTTCCATGAAGACACCCCAGACCAGTTCCCATGGAGGCACCCAAGACTATTACTCATGGACACAACCCAGATCAGTTTCCATGGACAAACCCCAGAGCAGTTCCCATGGTGACACCGCACACAAGTACTCATGGAGACACCCGAGACTAGTTCCCATGGAGAATCCCCATACCAGTTGCAATGGCGACACCCCAGACAAGTTCCCATGGAGACACCACAATCTGGTGCCGACTAAAACACACCAGTCAATTTGCCATGTAGGCACCCCAGTTCACATGGAGACATGGCATATCAGTTGCCATGGAAACATGCCAGTCCAGTTGTCAGGGAGACACCCCAGACCAGTTTACATGGAGACACCCCAGACTAGATTCCATGAAGATACCTCAGACCAATTCCCATGGACACAAACCAGACGAGTACTCACAGAGACACCCAGACCAGTACTCAAGAAAAACCCAAGACTATTTCCCTTGGACACACCCAGAGCAGTACTCATGGAGACACCTAATACCAGGACCCATGGAGACATCCCAGACCAGTTCCCATGGAAACATGCCAGGCCAGTTGCCATTGAGACAGCCCAGTACAATTGGCATTGAAACACACCAGACCCATTCCTGTGAAGACACCACAAATCAGTACTCATGGAGGCACCCGAGACTAGTTCCCAGGTAGACACCACATACCAATTGCCATGGAGACACCCTATACAAGTTGCCAAGGAAACACTCCAGTCCAGTTGACATGGAAACACCCCAGAACAGTTCCCTTGAGACACCCAAGACCCGTACTCATGGAGACACAGGAGGCTAGTTCCCATGGAGACTCCCCATACCAGTTGCTATTGAGACACCCCAAACCAGCTCACATGGAGACACCCCAGACCAGTTTCTATGGAGACACGTCAGACCAGTTCCCATGGAGACACCACAGAGCATTACTCATGGAGACACCAAAACCAGTACTCATGGAGACACCTGAGAATAGTTTTCAGGAAACACCCAGACCATGTCCCATGGAGAAACCCCAGACCAGTACTTATGCAGACACCTGAGACTAGTTCCCATAGAGACATCCTATATTAGTATCTATGGAAACAGGCCAGGCCAGTTTCTATGGAGACACCCCAGACCAGTTCCCATTGAGGCACTCAAGACTAGTACTCATGGACACAACCCAGATCAATTCCCATGGACACACCCCAGACCAGTTTCCATGAAGACACCACACACCAGTACTCATGGAGACACTGGAGACTACTTCCCAAGGAGACACCCCATACCAGTTGCCATGGAAACAATCCAGTCCAGTTGCCATGGAGACACCACAGACCAGTTCCCCTGGAGACAACCCAGGCCAGTACTCATGAAGACACCCGAGACTAATTCCCATAGAGAAACCCCATATCAGTTGCAATGTAGACAACCCAGACAAGTTCCCATGGAGACACCACAATCTTGTTCTGACTGAAACACACCAATTTGCCATGGAGACACCCCAGACCAGTTCACATGGAGACACCCCATACCAGTTGCCATGGAAACATTCCAGGCCAGTTGCCATTGAGACACCACAGATCAGTACTCTAGTAGATACCCTAGACTAGTTCCAATGGGGACACCCCAGACCAATTGCCATGGAAACAAGACACTCCAGTTTCCATGGAGACACCCGAGTCCAGTTGCCAGTTGCCACGGAAACACACCAGACCCATTCCTCTGGAGACACCACAAACCAGTACTCATGGAGGCACCTGAGACTATTTCCCATGTAGACACCCCATACTACTTGCCATGGAGACACCCTATACAAGTTTCCATGGAAACATGCCAGTCCAGTTGACATGGAGACACCCCAGACCAGTTCCCATGGAGACACCCTAGACCAGTACACATGGAGACACACGAGGCTAGTTCCCATGGAGAAACCCCATACCAGTTGCCATGGAAACACGCCAGTCCAGTTGCCATGAAGACAACACAGACCAGTTCGCCTGGAGACAACTCAAGCCAGTACTCATGAAGAAACCCGAGACTAGTTCCCATGGAGAAACCCCATACCAGTTGCAATGGAGACAACCCCAGACAAGTACCCATGGAGACACCACAATCTGGCTCCCACTGAAAAACGCCAGTCCAGTTGCCCTGAAGACACCCCAGACCAGTTCACATGGAGACACCCCAAACCAGTTTCCATGGAGACACATCATACTGGCTCCCATGGAGACACACCAGATGAGTACTCATGGAGACACCCAGACCAGTACTCATGGAAAAACCTGACTAGTTCCCTTGGAGACACCCAGACCAGTACTCATGGAGACACTTCATACCAGGACACATGGAGACATCCCAGACCAGTTCACATGGAGACAGCCCATACTGGGACTCATGTAGACACCTGACACTAGGTCCCATGAAGACACACCATACCAGTTGCCATGGAAACATGCCAGGCCAGTTGCCATTGAGACCCCCCAGATCAGTACTCTTGGAGACACCCTAGACTCGTTCCCATGGGGACAACCCAGACCAGTTGCCAAGGAAACACACCAGACGCATTCCTCTGGAGACACCACAAACGAGTACTAATGGAGGGACCCGAGACTAGTTCCCATATAGACACCCCATACCAGTTGCCATGGAGAAACCTTATACAAGTTGTCATGGACACACGCCAGTCCAGTTGACATGGAGACAACCCAGACCAGTTCCCATGGAGACACCCCAGACCAGTACTCATGGAGCTACCAGAGACTAGTTCCCATGGAGACACCTCAGACCAGTACTCATGGAGGCACCTGAGGCTAGTTCCCATTGAGACACCCCATATATGTTGCTATGCAAACACCCCATACCAGTTGCCATGGAAACAGGCCAGTCCAGTTCCAATCAAACACGCCAGTACAGTTGCCATGGAAACACGCCATTCCAGTGGCCATGGAGACACCCCACACCAATTCCTGTGGAGACACCCCAGAAGAGTTCCCATGGAGACAACCCAGACAAGTACTCATGGAGACTCACTAGACTAGTTCTAGTGGTGACATCCTATATCAGTTGCCATACAGACACCCAATACCAGTTGCCAAGGAAACACACCAGTCCAGTTGCCATGGAAACACGCCAATCCAGTTTCCATGGAGACACCCCAGACCAGTTGCTATAGAGACACCCAAGACTAGTTTCCTTGGAGAAACCCCATACCACTTGCAATGGAAACACGCTAGTCCAGTTGCCATGGAGACACCTCAGACATGTTTCTATGGAGTCACCCCAAACAATTCCCATGGAGACACCCCAGACCAGTACTCATGGAGACACCCCAGGCAGGTTTCCATGGAGACACCTGAGACCAGTTCCAATAGAGACACCCCAGACTAGTTTCCATAGAATCATCCTAGACCAGTACTCATGGAGACACCTGCGACTAGTTCCCATGGATACACCCCATACCAGTTGCTATTTACAAACCCCAGACCAGTTGGTATAGCGACACCCCAGACCAGTTGCCATGGACATACCCCAGACTAGTTCCCATGGAGACACCCCATACCTGTTCCCATGGAGACACCCAGACCAATTTTCATGGAGACACCAGAGATTAGTTCCCATGGAGACACCCAGACCAGTACACATGGAGACACCCCAGACTACTTTCCATGGAGTCACCGCATAGCAGTTGCCATGTAATCAAGCCAGTCCATTTGGCATGGAGACTCCACAGACAAGTTCCCAGGGAGAAACCTCAGACCAATTCCCATGTAGACACCCAAAAATAGTACTCAAGGAGACACCCCATAACATTTGCCATGGAGACACGCCAGTCCAGTTGCCAAAGAGACACCCCAGACAAGTTCCTATGGAGAAACCGAAGATCAGTTCCTATGGAGACACCCAAAAGCAGTTGCAATGGAAACACGCCAGAGAAGTTGCCATGGAGACAACCCTGACCAGTTCAAATGGAGACACCCTAGACTAGTACTCATGGAGACACGCTAGACTTGTTAGGATAATACACCCCATACCAGTTGCCATTGAGACATCCCAGACCAGTTCCCCTGGAGACCCCAGAGCAGTACTCCTGGAGACACCTGAGACTAGTTCACATTGAGACACATCATACAAGTTGCCATCGAAAACGCCAGTCAAGTTGCCAGGGAGACACCCCAGACAAGTTTCCATGGAGAAACCCCAAACCAGTTCCCATGGAGAAACCCCAGACCAGTACTCATGCAGACACCTGAGACTTGTTACAATGGAGAGACCCCATACCATTTGCCATGGAGACGCCAAAGACCAGTTCCCATGGAGATCAACCAGACAAGTTTCCATGAAGACAGCCAAGACCAGTACTCATGGAGACACCCTAGACTAGTTCCCATGGGGACACCACAGACCAGTTGCCATGGAAACACGCCAGTCCAGTTGCAATGGAAACACACCAAACCAATTCTCCTGGAGACACCACAAACCAGTACTCATGGAGACATCCCAGACTAGATCCCTTGGAGACACCCCATACAAGTTGCCATGGAAACACACCAGTCCAGTTGCCATTTAGACACCACAGACCAGTACTCATAGAGATACCGGGGACAAGTTTTTATGGAGAAACTCCAGACCAGTACTCATGGAAAAACCTGAGACTAGTTCCCATTGAGACACCACATATCAGTTGCCATGCAAACAACCCATACCAGTTACCATGGAAACAGGCCAGTCCCGTTGCCTTGGAAACACACCAGTCCAGTTGCCATGAAAATAGGCCAGTCCAGAGGCCATGGAGACACCCCACACCAATTCCCATGGAGACACCCCAGAGCAGTTCCCATGGAGACAACACATGCCAGTACTCATGGAGACATCTGAGACTAGTTTTCCTGGTGACAACTGATATCAGTTGCCATCCAGACACCCAACACTAGTTGCCATGAAAAGATGCCAGTTCAGTTGCTATGGAGACACCCCAGACCAGTGGCCATGGAGATACCCCAGACCAGTTTCTATGGAGACACCCCAGTACCATTCCCATGCAGACATCCAAGACCAGTTCCAATGTAGACAGCTGAGACTAATGCCCATTAAGACACCCCATAACAGTTGCCATGAAAACAGGCAAGTCCAGTTGCCATGGAGACACCTCAGACCTGTTCCAATGTAGTCACCCCAACCAGTTACCGTGGAGACACCCCAAACCCTTTCCCATGTAGACACCCCAGACAATTTCTCAGGGAGACACACCATACCAGTTGCCATTTAAACATGCCAGTCCAGTTTCCATAGAGGCAACACAAACCAGTACTCATGGAGACATCCGAGACTAGTTCACATAAAGACACCCCATAACAGTGTCCATGGAGACAACCCAGACCAGTTCTCATGGAGACACAACAGACCAGTTCCCATGGATATAACCCAGAGCAGTACTCATGGAGACACCCGAGACTAGTTGACATGGGACACCCCATAACAGTGGCCATGGAGACACCCCAGACCAGTTTCCATGGAGATACCCCAGACCAGTACTGTTGGAGAAACCCAAGACTAGTTCCCATGGAGACACACCATACCAGTTGCTATGGAGACACCACAGAGGAGTACTCATGGAGACACCCAGACCAATTCTCATGGAGATACCGGAGATTACTTCCCATGGAGACACCCAGACAAGTACACATGGAGACACCTCAGACTACTTTCCATGAATTCACCCCATACCAGTTGCCATGGAATCAAGCCAGTCCAGTTTGCAGGGAGACACCCCAGGCAGTTCCCATAGAGAAACCTCAGACCAGTTCCCATGGAGACACCCAAGAACAGTACTCATGGAGACACCCTATACCAGTGTTATGGGAAAATGCAATGCTGGTGCCATGGAGACACCCCAGACCAGTTCTGATGGAGACACCACAGACCTGTTACAATGGAGACACCCCAGACCAGTTTCCATGGGAACTCGCCAGTCCAGTTGCCATGGAGATACCACAGACAAGATCCCATTGAGGCACCCCAGACCAGTTGTCATGGAGATACTTGAGACTAGTTCCCTTTGAGACACCCTATATCAGTTGCCATGCTAACACCCCATACCAGTTGACATGGAAACAGCCCAGTCCAATTGCCATGGAGACACGCCAGTCCAGTAGCCATGGAGACAACCAACGCCAGTACTCATGGAGACGTTCGAGACTAGTCCTCATGAGGAAACCCCATATCAGTTGCCGTACAGAAACATAATACCAGTTGCTATGAAAAGATGCCAGCCCAGTTGCTATGGAGACACCCCAGGCCAATGGCGATGGAGACACCCCAGACTAGTTGCCATTGAAACAACCCAGAGCAGTTTCCAATGCAGACATCCCAGACAATTTCACATGTAGACACCCCAGACCAGTTCTCATGGAGACACCCCATACCAGTTCATGGACACTCGAGACTAGTTCCCACTTAGACTCCCCATAACATTTGCCATGGACTCCCCATACCAGTTGCCATTTAAACATGCCAGTCCATTTTCCATGGAGACACCACAGACAAGTTCCCATGGAGAAACACCAGACCAGTGCCCAGGGAGACACCCCAGACCAGTACTCATGGAGACACCCCAGACCAGGACCCATGGAGACACCCGAGACTATTTCACATGGAAACACCCTATAACAGTGTCCATGGAGACACGCCAGACCAGTTCCCATGGAGATACCACAAACCAGTACTGTTGGAGAAACCCAAGACCAGTTCCCATGGAGACACACCATACCAGTTACTATGGAGACACCACAGATGAGTACTCATGGAGACAGCCAGACCAATTCCCATGAAGACACTGGAGATTAGTTCCCATGGAGACACCAAGACCAGTACTCATGGAGACACCCCTGACCAGTTGCCATGGAGAAACCACAGACCAGTTCCCATGGAGACATCCCAAACTACTTTCCATTGAGTCAACTCATACCAGTTGCCATGGAATCACGCCAGATCATTTGGCATGGAGACACCCCAGGTAAGTTCCCATGGAGAAACCTCAGACCAGTTCCCATGGAGACACCCAAGAACAGTACTCATGGAAACACATGAGACTAGTTTCCATTGAGACACCTCATATCAGTTGCCATGCAAACACCCCATACCAGTTACCATGGAAACAGGGCAGTCCATTTTCTTGGAAACACTCCAGTCAAGTTGCCATGGAAACAGACCAGTCCAATGGCCATGGAGACATCCCACACCAATTCCTATGGAGACACCCCAAAGCAGTTCCCATGGACACAACCCAGGCCAGTACTCATGGAGACACCTGAGAATAGTTCTCATGATGACACCTAATATCAGTTGCCGTACTGACACCCAACACCAGTTGCAATGTAAAGACACCAGTCCAGTTGCTATGGAGACACCCCAGAGCAGTGGCCATGGAGACACCCCAGACCACTTTCTATGGAGACACCCCAGACCACTGGCCATGGAGACACCCCAGACCAGTTTCTATGGAGACACTCCAGACCAGTTCTCATGTGGACATCGCAGACTAGTTCCAATGCAGACACCTGAGACTAGTTCCCATTAAGTCACCCCATACCTGTTGCCATGGAACCTCGTCAGTCCAGTTGCTATGGAGATACCGAGACAAGTTCCCATGGAGACACCCCAGACCAGTTCCCCTAGAGACACCCCAGACCAGTACTGTTGGAGAAACCCAAGACTAGTTCCCATGGAGACACACCATACCAGTTGCTATGGAGACACCACAGACGAGTACACGTGGACACACCCAGACCAATTCTCATGGAGACACCCCAGATCACTTTCCATGGATTCACCCCATACCTGTTGCCATGAAATCACGCCAGTCCAGTGGTTATGGAGACACCCCAAACAAGTTCCCATGGAGAAACCTCGGACCAGTTCTCATGGAGACACCCAAGAACAGTACTCATGGAGACACACTATATCAGCTGTTATGGTAACACAGAAGTCCAGTTGCCATCGAGACACACCAGACCAGTTCCGATGGAGACACCACAGATTTGTTACAATGGAGACACTCCGGACCAGTTCCCATGGAAATACTCCTGATGAGTACTCATTGAGACACCAAGTCCAATACTTATGGAGACACCCCAGACCAGTTCCCATGGAGAAACCCCTGTCTGGCTCCCATGGAAACATGCCATTTAGTTGCCATGGAGAACCCCCAGACCAGTTCCTATGGAGACACCCCAGACCAGTACTCTTACAGACATTGGAGACTTGTTCGATGGAGAGACACCATACCAGTTGCCATGGAGACACCCCAGACAAGTACCCATGGAGACACCCCAAACCAGTTTCCATGGAGATACCCCAGACCAGTTGCCATGGAGACAGCCCAGATCAGTACTGATGGAGACACCCGAGATCATTCCTCTTGGGGACACCCTAGACTAGTTCCCATGGGGACACCCCATACCAGTTGTCATGGAAACACACCAGTCCAGTTGCCATGGGAACACGCCAATACAGTTTCCATGGAGACACCCCTGACCAGTTCTCAAGGAGACACCTGAGACTAGTTCCCATGAGACACCCCATATCATTTGCCATGCAAACACCCCATACCAGTTACCACAGAAACAGGCCAGTCCCATTGCCATGGAAACAAGCCAGTCCAGTTGCCATGGAAACACGCCAGTCCAGTTGCTATGGAGACACCTCAGAACTGTTTCAATGGAGTCACCCCAACGAGTTCCCATGGAGACACCCCAAACCATTTCCCATGTATACACCACAGTCAGTTCCCATGGAGACACCCCATACCAGTTCATGGACACTGGAAACTAGTTCCTACTTAGACTCCCCATAACATTTGCCATGGAGACACCCCAGACCAGTTCCCATAGAGATACCCCAGACCAGTACTGTTGGAGAAACCCGACTAGTTCCCATGGAGACACCCCAGACTAATTTCCATGGAGTCACTACATAGCAGTTGCCATGGAATCACGCCAGTTCAGTTGGCATGGAGAAACCCCAGGCAAGTTCCCATAAAGAAACCTCAGAGCAGTTCCCTTGGAGACACCCAAGAACAGTACTCATGGCTATTCCCGAGACAAGTTTTCATGGAGACACCCAAGAACAGTAATCATGGATACACCTGAGACTAGTTTCCATTGAGACACCCCATATCAGTTGCCATGCAAACACCCAATACCAGTTACCATGGAAACAGGCAAGTCCCATTTCCTTAGAAACTCACCAATCAAGTTGCCATGGGAACAGGCCAGTCCAGTGGCCATGGAGACACCCCACACCAGTTCCCATGGAGACAACACACTCCAGTACTCATGAAGACATCAGAGAATAGTTCTCATGATGACACCTCATATCAGTTGCCATACTGACAAACAATACCAGTTGCCATGTAAAGACGCCAGTGCAGTTGCTATGGAGACACCCCAGACCAGTGGCCATGGAGACACCCCAGGCCAGTTTCTATGGAGACATCCCTGACCAGTTCCCATGGATATACACCAGAGCAGTACTCATGGAGACACTGGAGATTAGTTCCCATGGAGACACCCAGACCAGTACACATGGGGACACCCCAGACAATTTTCCATGGATTCACCCCATTCCAGTTGCCATGGAATCAGGCAGTTCAGTTGTCATGGAGACACCCCAGACAAGTTCCCATGGAGAAACCTCGGACCAGTTCTCATGGAGACACCCAAGAACAGTACTCATGGAGACACACTATAACAGTTGTTATGGTAACATGCAAGTCCAGTTGCCATGGAGACACCCCAGACCAGTTCCGATGGAGACACCACAAACCTGTTACAATGGAGACACCCCAGACCAGTTCCCATGGAGACACCCCAGGCAAGTTCAAGTGGAGACACCCCAGACATGTTTCTATGGAGAAATGAAAAGCAGTTCCCATGGAGATACCCCAGATGAGTACTCATTGAGACACCCAGTCCAATACTCATGGAGACACCCCAGACCAGTTCCCATGGGTACACCCCTGTCTGGCTTCCATGGAAACATGCCATTTAGTTGCCATGGAGTACCCCCAAACCAGTTCCTATGGAGACATCCCAAACCAGTTTCCATGGAGATACCCCAGACCAGTTCGCATGGACACAGCCCAGACCAGTACTGCTGGAGACACCCGAGACCAGTTCCCATGAAGACATGCCTGTGTAGCTCCCATGGATACACCCCCAGACCTATTCCCATAGGGACACACAAGACCAGTTCCCATGGAGATACCCCAGTCTGGCTCCCATGGAGACACCCCTGTCCTGTTTCCATGGAGACACCACAGACCAGTTCCTATAGAAACACCCCAAGACCAGTTCCCATGGAGACCACTCAGACTAGAACTCATGGAGATACCCAAGACAAGTTCTCTTGGAGACAACCCATACTAGTTGCCACGGAGAGACCACAGACCAGTTGCCATGGAGACAACCCATACCAGTTAACATGGAGACACCCAAACATGTTCCCATAGAGAAACCCAATACCAGTTGCCATGGAGACAGCCCAGACCAGTTCCCATGGAGACACCACAGACCAGTTGCCATGGAGACACCCCTGACCAGTTCCCATGGAGAAACTGGAGTCTAGCTCCCATGGAGACACCCATGTAAACTTGTCATTGAGACACCCTGACTAGTTGCCATGGAAACACTCCAGACCAGTTCTCATGGAGACACCCCAGTCTAGGTCCCATGGATACACCCCAGACTAGTTCTCATGAGGACACACTAGACCAATTCCCATGGAGATACACCAGACGATTTCCCATGGAGACACCCAGTCTAGCTCCCATGTAGACACCCCAGCCCAATTACCATGGAGACACCACAGACCAGTTCCTATGGAAACACCCCGATACCAGTTCCCATGGAGACACTTCAGACCAGTACTCATGCAGACACCCAAGACAAGTTCTCATGGAGACAACCCATACCAGTTAACATGGAGACACCCTAGACAAGTTCCCATGGAAACATACCAGTTGCCATGGAGACAACCCAGACCAGTTGCCATGGGGACATCCCAGACCAGTTCCCATGGAAGCACCCCAGACCAGTACTCATGGAGACACCCCAGACCAGTAGTCATGGAGTCACTCCAGTCTCATTCCCATGGGGACTCACCTGTCCAGTTGCCAGTGAGACACCCCCGACCAGTTCCCATTGAAACACCCCAGTCCAGCTCCCATGGACACACCTTCACTCCAGTTACCATGGGGACACCACAGACCAGTAGACATGGAATCATTCCAGACTAGTTCCTATGGATTCAATCATAGTAGTTGCCAAGGAGACACCCCAGACAAGTTCCTAAGGAGACATACCATATCAGTTGCCATAGAGAAACTCCTAACCAGTTGCCATGGAGACACTTGAGACCAGTTCCTAAAGAGACACCCCAGTCTAACACCGAATGAGACACCCCTGTCCAGTTGCCATGGAAAAACACCAGATCAGTTCCCATGGAGACACCCCAAACAAATTCCCATTGAAACACCCCATACCAGTTGCCATGAAGACACCCCAGGCCAGTTTCCATGTAGACAAACCAGTCTAGCTCCAAAGGAGAAATTACCAGACCTGTTGCCATGGAGACACCACAGACCAGTTGCCATGGAGACACCCCATACCAATTCCCATGGAGACACCCCAGTGTAGCTTTCATGGAGACACCCCTGTCCAGTTGCCATGTGACACCACAGAACAGTTGCCATGGAGACAGCCCAGACCAGTTCCCCAGGAGACAATGCAGTCTAGTTACCATGGAGACATCCTTCTCCAGTTGCAGGGAGACACCCTAGAACAGTTTCCTTGCAGACACCAAGTCAAGCTGCCATGGAGACACTCCAAAACAGTTCCCATGTAGACACCTCAGACCAGTACTCATGGAGACACCCCAGACCAATTGCCATGGAGAAAACACAGACCAGTTACAAATGGAGAAACCACAATTTAGCTCCCATGGATATACACGTGTCCAGTTGCCAATGAGACGCAAAAGACCAGTTCCCATGGAGATACCTGAGACCAGTTCCCATGTAAGCACCCCAGTCTAGCTCCCATGGATACACCCCCAGACCAGTCCCCATGGGGACACACTAGACAGTTCCCATTGAGACACCCCAGACCAGTTCCCATGGACACATCCCAGACCAGTTCCCAAGGAGACACCCCAGACAAGTTCTCATGGAGACACCCCAGACCAGTTCTCATGGAGACACCCCAGACCACTACTCATGGGGACACCCAGACAAGTTCCCATGGAGACAACCTATACCAGTTTCCATGGAGGCACACCAGACCAGTTGACATGGATACAACCCAGACTGGTTACCATGGAGATTCCACAGTCATCACCCATAAAGACACCCAATCCAGTTGCCATGGAGACACCTTATTCCAACTCCCATTGAGACACCCCAGATCAGTACTCATGAAGACACCCCAGACGATTTCTCATGCAGAATCACCTTTCCAGTGCCCATGGAGACAAGACAGACCAGATAACATGGAAACACCCCAGAACAATTCCCATGGAGACACCAAGTCCAGCTCCCATGGAGACACCCCAGACCAGTACCCATGGAGACACTCCAGTGTAGCTCCCATGGAGACACCCCTGTCCATTGTCATAGAGACACCCCAGAACAGTTCCCATGGAGACACCCCAGAACAGTTCCCATGGAGAAACCCCTGTCTAGTTCCCATGGAGACTTCCCTATCCAGTTGCCATGGAGACACCACAGACCAGTTGCTATGGAGACACCCCACACCAGTTCCCCAGGAAACACCACAATCTAGCTCCCATGGAGACATCCTTCTCCATTTGCCATGGACACACCATAGAACTGTTCCCATGGAGACACCAAGTCCATCTGCCATTGGGCCACCCCAGAACAGTTCCTATGGAGACACCCTAGACCAGTTACCAAGGATAAAACCAAGACCAATTACCATGGAGACATCACAGTCTAGCTCCCATGGAAAGACACATGTCCAGTTGCCAATGAGACACAAAAGACCACTTGCCATAGAGACATCCCAGACCAGTTCCCAAAGAGTCACCCCATAGAAGTTCTCATGGACACAAGCCAGACCAGTTGCAATGGAGGCACACCAGACCACTACACATGGGACTCCCCAGATAAGTTCTCATGGAGACAACCCATACCAGTTTCCATGGAGACATACCAGACCAGTTGACGTGGATACAACCCAGTCCGGTTTCCATGGAGAAACCACAGTCAGCTCCCATAGACACCCAATCCAGTTGCCATGGAGACACCTTATTCCAACTCCTATGGAGACACCCCAACCAGTTCCCATAGAGAAATCCCAGTCCAGTTGCCATGGAGACACCCCAGACCAGTTCCCATGGAGAGACAATAGATCAGTACTCATGGATACACACCAGACAAATTCGTTAGATACACCACATAGCAGTTGCCATGGAGACACCACAGACCAGTTGCCATGGAGAAACGCCAGACCAGTTCCCAAGGACACACCCCAGACTAGCTACCATGGAGATACCCATGTCCAGTTGCCATGTAGACACCCCAGAACATTTCCTATTGAGTCACAGTCAAGCTCCCATGGAGACCCCCCAGATCAGTTCCCATGGAGACACCACAGACAAGTACTCATGGAGACACCTCAGACCAGTTCCCATGTAGACAACCAGTCTTGCTCTTATGGGGACACCCCTGTCCAGTTGCCAGGGAGACACCCCAGACCAGTTCACATTGAGAAAACCCAGTCCAGCTCACATGAGACACCCCCAGACTACTTCCCATGGAGACACCACAGACCAGTAGTCATAGAGGCACCCCAGACAAGTTCCTATGGATTCAACCATAGTAGTTGCCAAGTAGGCACACCAAACACGTTCCTATGGAGACATGCCATACTATTTGCCATGGAGATACTGCTCTCCAGTTGCCCTGGAGACACCCCAGACTAACTCCGATGGAAACACCTCTGTTCAGTTGTCATGGAGAAAGCCCAGAACAGTTCCCATGGAGACACCCCAGACAAGTTCCCATGGAGACCCCCCAGACCAGATGCCATGGAGACACACCAGACCAGTTGCCATGGACACACCCCAGAGAAGTTCCCATGGGAAAACCACAGTCTAGCTCCCATGGAGACGCCCCTGTCCAGTTCCCATAGAGAAACCCCATTCCTGCTCCCATAGAGACATCCCAGACCAGTTCCTATGGCGGCATCCCAGAGCTGGTTCCCATGGAGAAATCCCATACAAGATGCCATGAAGACACCTCAGAACAGTTGATATGGAGACACCCCAGTACAGTTCCCATGGAGAAACGCCAGTCCAGCCCCCATTGAGACACCCCAAGACCAGTTCCCATGGAGACAACCCAGTCCAGTTGTTATGGAGCATCCCAGACCAGATCCCAAGGAGACACCCCAGTCTAGCCCACTTGGAGACACCCATGTCAACTTGCCATGGAGAAACCCAGACCAGTTGCCATGCAGACACCCTACATAAGTTCCTATGGAGACATGCCATAGCAGTTGCCATGGAGATATCCCACCAGGCCAGTTCCCATGGAGACACCCCAGACTAGTCCTCATGGAGACAACCCAAAACAGTTCCCCTGTACACACCCCATACCAGTTCCCCTGGAGACAACACAAACCAGTACTCATGGAGACATCAGAGTGTAGTTCCCATGGAGAAACCCCATACCAGTTGCCATGGAAAGACAACAGTCCAGTTGCCATGGAGAGACCCAAGACCAGTTCCCATGGAAATACCCCAGACCAGTACCCATGAATACACCCCAGACCAGTTCCCATGGAGACATCCCAGACCAGTACTCATGGAGACACCGGAGACTAGTTCCCATGAAGACACCCCATACATGTTGCCATGAAAACACGCCAGTCCAGTTTCCATGGAGACAACCCATACCAGTTCCCATGGAGAACCTCAAACCAGTTCCCATGGAGACATCCCAGACAGTACTCATGGAGACACAAGAGACTAGTTCCCATGGAGACACACCATATCAATTGCCATGCAACACCCCCTACCAGTTGCCATGGAAACACGCCATTCCAGTTGTCATGGAGACACCTCAGACCAGTTCCCAAGGAGACACAACAGAACAGTTGCTATAGAGACAACACACAACAGTTGCCATGGCGACACCGAAGACCAGTCCCCATAAGACAACTGAGACTAGTCTCCAAGGAGAAACCCAATATCAGTTGCCATAGAGACACCCATACCAGTTGCCATGGAAACACGCCAGCCCAGTTGCCATGGAGACAACTCAGACCAGTTCCCATGGAGACACCCCAGACAAGTTCCCATGGAGACAAGCCAGACAAGAACCCATGGAGACACCCCAGAACAATTCCCTTTGAGAAACCCCAGGTCAGTACTCATGGAGACATCCGAGACTTGTTTCCATAGAGAAACAACATACCAGTTGCCATGGTAAAATGCCAGCCTGTTGCCATAGCGACACCCCAGACCAGTTCTTTCGCATATACCTCAGACCAGTTCTCATGGAGACACCCAGACGAATACTAATGAGTCACCCAGACCAGCACTCATGGAGCCACCATAGAATAGTTCCCTTGGAGAACCCCAGACAAGTACTCAGGGAGACACTGAGACCAGTTTCCATGGAGGCAACCAGACCAGTTCCTATGGAAACACCGGAGACTAGTTCCCTTGGAGACACCACATATCTGTTGCCATGCAGACACCACATACCGGTTGCCATGGAAGCAAGCCAGTCCAGTTTCCATGGAGACAACCCATATCAGTTCCCATGGAGAACCTCAGACCAGTTCCTATGGAGACACACCAGACAGTTATCATGGAGACACAGGAGACTAGTTCCCATGGAGACACCCCATATCATTTGCTTTGCAAACACGCCCTACCAGTTACCATGGTAATAGGCCAGTCCAGTTGTCATGGAGACACGGCAAACCATTTCCCATGAAGACACCCCAGACCTTGTGCTATGAAGACAACACACAACAGTTGCAATGGAGACACCCCAGATCAGGCCCCATGAGACAATCAAGACTAGTCCCCAAGGAGACACCCAATATCAGTTGCCATACAGACACCCCATACTGGTTGACATGGAAACACGCCAGTCCAGTTGCCATGAAGACACCTCAGACCAGTTCCCATGGAGACACCCCAGACCAGTTCCCATGGAGACAAGCTAGACAAGAACCCATGGAGACACCCCAGAACAGTTCCCTTTGAGAAACCCCAGGTCAGTACTCATGGAGACACACGAGACAAGTTTCCATAGAGAAACAGCATACCAGTTTCCATGTTAAAATGCTAGGCCAGTAGCCATGGTGTCACCCCAGACCAGTTCTCGTGGATATATGCCAGACCAGTTCCCATGGAAACACCCCAGAGGAATACTAATGAGTCACCCAGACAAGCACTCATGGAGCCACCTGAGAATAGTTTCCTTGGATAACCCCAGTCAAGTACTCAGGTAGACACCAGAGACCAGTTCCCATGGAGACACCCAGACCAGTTCCTATGGAGATACCGGAGACTAGTTCTCTTGGAGACATCACATATCTGTTGCCATGCAGACAGCCCATACAAGTTGTCATGGAAACATGCCAGTCCAGATGTCCTGGAAACACGCCAGTCCAGTTGCCATGGAGACACCCCAGATCAGTTCCCATGGAGACACCCCAGAAAAGTACTCATGAAGACAACTGAGACTAGTTCCCGTGGGGACACCCCAGACTAATTGCCAAGGAAACACGCCAATCCAGTTGCCACGGAGACACCCAATATAAGTTCCCATGAAGATGCCACACACCAGTTCCCATGGAGAAACCCCTGACCAGTTGCAATGGAAACACACCAGCCCAGTTGCCATGGCGACACCTCAGAACAGTACTCATGGAGAGAACCAAGACTAGTTTCCATGGGGACATCCCAGACGAGTTCTCATGGAAACACACCAGTCCAGTTAACATGCAGACAACCCAGTCCAGTTTCCATAGAAACAACCCAGACCAGTTCCCCTGGAGAGACCGCAGACCAGTACACATAGAGACAACGGAGACTAGTTTCCATGGGAACAGCCCATAACAGTTGCCATGGAAACACACCAGTCCAGTTGCCATGGAGACACCCCAGACCAGTTCCCATGGAGAAACTTGAAACCAGTTCCCTTATAGACCCTTCATATCAGTTGCCATGCAGACACCCTATACCATTTGCCATGGAAAAAGGCCAGTCCAGTTGCCATGGAAACACCACAGAGCAGTTACCCTGGACACATCATACCAGTACTCATGGAGACACGCGAGACTAGTCCTCATGGACACAACCCATACCAGCTGCCATAGAAACGTGCGAGTCCAGTTGCCATGGAGACACCCCGGAGAAGTTCCCTTGGAGAAAACCCACAACAGTTCCCATGGAGACAGACCAGACCAGGACTCATGGAGACACTGATGACAAGTTTGAATTGAGGCACCCCATACCATTTGCCATGGACAACCCCCATACTAGTTACCATGGAAACACACCAGTCCAGTTGCCATGGAGACACCCCAGACAAGTTCCCATGGAGAACACCCAGACCAGTTCCCATGGAGAAACCACAGAGAAGTTGCAATGGAAACACGCCAGTCCAGTTGCCACGGGGACACACTGGACAAGTTCTCATGGAGAAACCCCAGACAAGTTTCCATGGAGAAACACCATACCAGTTGCCATGGAAACATGCCAGTCCAGTTGCCATGGAAACAACCCAGACCAGTTCCCCTGGAGATATCAGACCAGTTCTCATGGATACATCCCAGACCACTTGACATGGAAACACACCAGTCCATTTGTAATGGAGACAGCCCAGTCCAGTTCCCATCGAGACACCCTAGACCAGTTCCCATGGCGAAACCCTAGACTAGTTCCCATGGCGACAACCCAGACCAGTACTCATGGAGAAACCTGAGACTAGTTTCCATGTAGACACCCCATAACAGTTGCCATGGAAACACACCAGACATGTTCCCATGGAGACAACCAAGACCAATTCCCATGGAGAAACCCAGATCAGTACTCATGGAGACTCCAGAGACTAGTTCCCATGGAGAAACACCATACCAGTTTCCGTGGTAAAATGCTGGTCCGGTTGCCATGGAGATAGCCCTAACCAGTTCCCATGGTGACTTCCCAGCCCAGTTCTGATGGAGACACCTCTGATGAGTACTCATGAATCAGCCAGACCAGCACTCATGGAGACACCCGAGACTACTTCCCATGGAAACACTGCAAACCAGCTCCCATGGAGACACCCCAGATCAGTTCCCATGGATGCACCCCAGACCAGTTCCCATGGAGGCAACCTAGACCAGTTCCAATAGAGACAACTGAGACTAGTCCCCATGGAGACACCCAATACCAGTTGCCATGCAGACACACCCTACCAGTTCCCATGGAAACACACCAGTCCAGTTGCCATGGAGACACATCAGACCAGTTCCCATGGAGTCTCTCCAGACCAGTTCCCATGGAGACTCTCCAGACAAGAACCCATGGAGAAACCCCAGACCAGTTCCCATGGAGACATCGCAGTCTAGTACTCATGTGGACACCTGAGACTAGTTCCCATGGAGAAACCACAGACCAGTTACCATGCAGAAACCTTGGACACGTTGCAATGGAAAAACACCAGTCCAGTTGCTATGGTGACACCATAGACCAGTTCCCATGTAGACACCCCAGAACAGAACTCATGGAAACAACTGAGACTAGTTCTCTTGGGGACACCCCAGACCACTTCCCATGGCAGCACACCAGTCCAGTTAACAAAGAGACACCCCATTCTAGTTTCCATGGAAACAACCCAGACTAGTTCCCCTGGAGACACCCCAGACAAGTACTCATGGAGACATCAGAGAATAGTTTTCAGGGAGTCAGCCAATACCAGTTGCAATAGAAAGATGCCAGTCCAGTTGTCATGGAAACTCCCCAGTCCAGTTCCCATGGCGAAACCCTAGACGAGTTCTCATGGAGACAACCCAGACCAATACTCATGGAGACACCTGAGAGTAGTTTTCATGTAGACACCCCATACCAGTTGCCATGGAAACACACCAGACAAGTTCCCATGAAGACACCCCAGATCAGTACCCATGGAGTCTCCTGAGGCTAGTTACCATGGAAAAACCATACCAGTTGCCATGGTAAAACGCTGGTCGAGTTGCCATGGAGGCACCCCAAACCAGTTACCATGGAGACTCTCCAGCCCAGTTCCGATTTAGTCACACCTGACGAGTACTCATGAGTCAGCCAGAGCAGCTCTCATGTAGACACTGGACACTAGTTTCCATAGAGACACCCCAGACCAGTTCCCATGGAGACACCCGAGACCAGTTCCCATGGAGACACCCCAGACAAGTTTCAATGGAAAGAAGCCAGTGCAGTTGTCATGGAGACACCCCAGACCAGTTCCCATGGAGACAGGCCAGACAAGTTCCCATGGAGAAACCACAGACACCTCAGACTAGTTCCCATAGAGACACCCTAGAAAAGTTGATTTGGAGATACCACACAACAGTTGCCATGGTGACACCCCAGACCAGTTCACATGGAGGCACCCTAGGCCAGTTCCTATAGAGACAACCAAGACTAGTCCCCATGGAGACACACAATACCAGTTGCCATGCAGACACACCCTACCAGTTGCCATGGGAACACGCCAGTCCAGTTGCCATGGAGACACATCAGATCAGTTCCCATGGAGACACCCCAGAACAGTACTCATGGAGAGAACAGATACTGGTTCCAATGGGGACACCCCAGTTCAGTTGCCTTTGAGACACATCAGACCAGTTCACATGGAGACACCACAGAACAGTACTCATGGAGAGAACCCAGACCAGTTCCCCTGGAGACAACGCAAACCAGTACTCATGGAGACACCGGAGACTAGTTTCCATGGAGACAGCCCAGACCAGTTCCCATTGAGACACTTGAGAGCAGTTCCCATGGAGACACTTCATATCAGTTGCCATGCAGACATCCCATACCAGTTGCCATGGAAATACACCAGTCCAGTTGCCAAGGAAACACCCCAGAACAGTTCCCCTGGAGACAGACCAGTTCTCATGGAGACACCTGAGAATAGTTCTCATGG
Organism: Pipistrellus hanaki; assembly: GCF_964339955.1. Taxonomy (NCBI): domain Eukaryota; kingdom Metazoa; phylum Chordata; class Mammalia; order Chiroptera; family Vespertilionidae; genus Pipistrellus; species Pipistrellus hanaki. Next base: position 1,460,063 of record NC_140519.1, read on the forward strand.
AGACACCCCATACCAGTTGCCATAGAAATGTGCCAGTCCAGTGCCCATGGAGAAACCCCAGAAAAGTTCCCATAGGGACCCACCAGACCAGTACTCTTGGAGACACTGGGGACTGATTCCCATGGAGACACCCCAGACCAGTTCCCATGGAGAATCTCCATACCATTTACCATGGACACACCCCATACCAGTTGCAATGGAATCATTCCAGTCCAGTTGCTATAGAGACACCCCAGACCAGTTCCCATGGAAGCACACCAGTCAAGTTGCCATGGAGAAACATAACACCAGTTCCCATGGACACAACCAGACTACTTGCCATGGAAACATGCCAGTCCAGTTTTCATGGACACACCCTTGTCCAGTAGCCATTGAGACACCCCAGACCAGTTTCCATGGAGACAAGCCAGACAAGAATCCATTGAGACACCCCAGAACAGTTCCCTTCAAGAAATCCCAAGTCAGTACTCATGGAGACACAGGAGAATAGTTCCCATAGAGAAACAGCATACCAGTTGCCATGGTAAAATGCCAGGCCAGTTGCCATGGAGACACCCAGACCAGTTCCTATGGAGACACCCAAGACTAGTTCCCTTGTAAACGCCACATATATGTTGCCATGCAGACAATCCCATACCAGTTCCCATGGAGACACCCCAGACGAATACTGAGTCACCCAGACCAGCACTCATGGAGGCACCTGAGAATAGTACCCTTGGAGAACCCCAGACAAGTACTCAGGGAGACACCTGAGACCAGTTCCCATGGAGACACCCAGACCAGTTCCCTTGGAGACACCTCATATCTGTTGCAATGCAGATACCCCATTCCAGTTGTCATGGAAACACACCAGTCCAGTTGCCATGGAGACATCTCAGATCACTTCCCATGGAGACACCCCAGAACAGTACTCATGGAGACAACTGAGACTAGTTCCCATGCAGACACCCCAGACTAGTTGCCATGGAAACACGCCAGTCCAGTTGCCATGGAGACACCCAATATAAGTTCCCATGAAGATACCACACACCAGTTTCCCATGGAGAAACCCCTGACCAGTTGCAATGGAAACACAGCAGTCCAGTTGCCATGGAGACACCACAGAACAGTACTCATGGAGAGAACTGAGACTAATTCCCATGGGGACACCCCAGACCAGTTCTCATGGAAAAACACCAGTCCAGTAAACCTGGAGACAACCCAGTCCAGTTTCCATGGAAACAACCCAGACCAGTTCCCCTGGAGACACCACAGACCAGTACTCATGGAGACATCGGAGAGCAGTTTCCATGGGGACAGCCCATAGCAGTTGCCATAGAGACACCCCAGACCAGTTCCCATGGGGACACCTGAAACCAGTTCCCTTGAAGATACTTCATATCAGTTGCCATGCAGACACCTCATACCAGTTGCCATGGAAACAGGTCAGTTCCCCTGGAGACATCATACCAGTACTCATGGAGACACGCGAGACTAGTTCTCACGGACACAACCCATACCAGTTGCCATAGAAACGTGCGAGTCCAGTTGCCATGGACACCCCATAGAAGTTCCCTTGGAGAAACCCCAGAACAGTTCCCATGGAAACACACCACACCAGGACTCATGGAGACACCGGAGACTAGTTCAAATTGAGACACCCCATAGCATTTGCCATGGACACCCCCCATACTAGTTAATATGTACCACGCCAGTCCAGTTGCCATGGAGACACACCACACAAGTTCCCATGGAGAGCACCCAGACAAGTTCCCATGGAGAACCCCCAGACAGGTTTCCATGGAGAAACACCATACCAGTTTCCATGGTAAAATGCCAATCCAGTTGCCATGAGACACCCCATGGAGATTCCACAGACCAGTTCCTATAGAAACATCCCAGACCAGTTCCCATGGAGACACCCCAGACGAATACTAATGACTCATCCAGACCAGCACTCATGGAGCCACCTGAGAATAGTTCCCTTGTAGAACCCCAGACAAGTACTCAGGGAGACACCCGAGACCAGTTCCCATGGAGACACCCAGACTAGTTCTTATGGAGACACCGGAGAGTAGTTCCCTTGGAGACACCACATATCTGTTGCCATACAGACAACCGATACCAGTTGTCATGGAAAAACACCAATCCAGATGCCATGGAAACATGCCAGTCCAGTTGCCATGGAGACACCCTAGATCAGTTCCTGTTGAGACACCCCAGAACAGTCATGGAGACAACTGAGACTACTTCCCATGGGGACACCACAGACTAGTTGCCATGGAAACACGCCAGTCCAGTTGCCATGGAGACACCCAATATAAGTTCCCATGAAGATACCACAGACCAGTTCCCATGGAGAAACCCCTGACCAGTTGCAATGGAAACACATCAGTCATGTTGCCCTGGAGATACCACAGACCAGTTGCCTTGGAGACACCCCAAAATAGTACTCATGGAGAGATCTGAGACTAATTCCCATGGGGACACCCCAGACCAGTTCTCATGGAAACACAACAGTCCAGTTATCATGGAGACAACCCAGTCAAGTTTCCATGGAAACAACTCAGATCAGTTCCTCTGGAGACACCGCAGACCAGTACTCATGGAGACAATGAAGACTAGTTTCCATGGAGACAGCTCATACCAGTTCCCTTGAAAATACTTCATATCAGTTGCCATGCAGACACCCCATACCAGTTGCCATGGATACAAGCCAGTCCAGTTGCCATGGAAACACCACAGACCAGTTCCCCTGAAGACATCATACCAGTACTCATGGAGACACGCGACACTAGTTCTCATAGACACAACCCATACCAGCTGCCATAGAAAGGTACTAATCCAGTTGCCATGGAGACACCCCAGAGAAATTCCCTTGGAGAAACCCCAGAACAGTTCCCATGGAGACACACCAGACCAGGACTCATGGAGACACCTGAGACTAGTTTAAATTGAGACACCCCATACCATTTGCCATGGACACCCCCCCATACTAGTTACCATGGAAGCACGCCAGTCCGGTTGCCATGGAGACACCCCAGAGAAGTTCCCATGGAGAACACCCAGACCAGTTCCCATGGAGAAACCCCAGACAAGTTGCAATGGAAACTGGCCAGTCCAGTTGCCATGGAGACACAGCAGACAATTCACATGGAGAACCCCCAGACCAGTTTCCATGGAGAAACACCATACCAGTTTCCATGGTAAAACGCCAATCCAGTTGCCATGAGACAACCCAGACCAGTTCCCATGTAGACAACCCAGAGGAGTACTCATGAGTCACAAAGACCAACACTCCTGGAGACACCCGAGACTAGTTCCCATGGAGACATCACAGACCAGTACTCATGGAGACACCCCATACCTGTTGCCATGGAAACACTCCAGTCAGGTTGCCATGGAGATACCCCAGACCACTTCCCATGGAGACACCCCAGACAAGTTCCCATGGAGACACACCAGATGAGTTCCCATGGAGAAAATCCATACCAGTTGCCATGGAGACAACGGAGACTAGTTCCAATTGAGATACCCCATACAATTTGCCATGGACACAACCCATACCAGTTGCCATGGAAAAACGACAGTTCAGTTGCCATGGAGACACCCCAGAACAGTTCCCAAGGAGACACCCCGGACCCGTAGTCATGGAGACACTGGAGACCAGTTTCCATGGAGACAGTCCATACCAGTTTCCTGGCTAACACACCAGTCCAGTTGCAAATGAGACAACCGATCCTAGTTACCAAGGAGACACCCCATATAAATTTCCATGCAGACAACCCATACCAGGTATCATGGAAATAGTCCAGTTCAGTTGCCATGGAAACACCCCAGACCAGTTCCCCTGGAGATATCAGACCAGTACTCATGGAGGCACCCGAGACTAGTTCTCATGGACACACCCCATACCATTTGGATAGAAATGTGCCAGTCCAGTTGCCATGGAGACACCCAAGAGAAGTTCCCTTGAAGAAACCCCAGAAATGTTCCCATGTAGACACACCAAACCAATTCTCATGGAGACACCGGAGACTAGTTCCAATTGAGACACCCCATACCATTTGCCATGGACACACCCCATACCAGTTGCCATGGAATCATGCCAGTCCAGTTGCCATGGAGACACCACAGACAAGTTCCCATGGAGAACCCCCAAACAAGTTCCCTTAGAGAAACCCCAGACCAGTTGAAATGGAAACACGCCAGTCCAGTTGCCTTGGAGACACCCCAGACAAGTTTCCATGGACAACCCCCAGACAAGTTCCCATGGAGAAACACCATACCAGTTTCTATGGTAAAACGCTAGTCCAGTTGCCAGGAGATGTCCCAGACCTGTTCCCATGGAGACTCCACAGGCCAGTCCCCAAGGAGACACCCCAGAACAGTTTCCATGGAGACACAGCAAGACCAGTTCCATGGAGACACCCCAGATGAGTACTCATGAGTCACCAAGACCAGCACTCATGGAGACACCCGAGACTAGTTCCCATGGAGACACCCCAGACCAGTACTCATGGAGACAACCCAGATGAGTTCTCATGGAGACACACCGTACCAGATGCAATGGAAACATGCCAGTCAAGTTGCCATGGAGACACCTCAGCCAAGATCCATGGAAACACCCAAGATGAATTCCCATGGAGACAACCCATAACAGATGCCATGGAAACAAGCCAGTTCAGTTGTCATGGAGACACCTCAGACCATTTCCCATGGAGATTCCCCAGACAAGTTGCTATGGAGATACCACACAGTTGCTATGGCGACACCCCAGACCAGTCCCGATAAGACAACCCAGACTAGTCCCCATGGAGACACCCAATATCAGTTGCCATACAGACACCTCATATCAGTTGCCATAGAAACACGCCAGTCCAGTTGCCATGGAGACACCTCAGACCAGTTCCCATTGCGACACACCAGATGAGTTTCCATGTTGACAACCCAGACCAGAAATCATGGAGACACCTCAGAATAGTTCCCATGGAGACATCACATATCTGTTGCCATGCAGACACACCCTACCAGTTGCCATGGAAGAACACCAGACAAGTTCCCATGGAGACACCCTAGACCAGTTCCCATGGAGAAACCACAGATCAGTACTCATGGAGACAACCGAGACTAGTTCCCATGGAGAAACACCATACCAGTTGCCATGGTAAAACTCCAGTCCAGTTGCCGAGAAGACACCCCAAACCAGTTCCCATAGAGACTCCCCAGCCAAGTACTTATGGAGACACCCCAGATGAGTACTCATGAGTCAGCAAGACCAGCACTCATGGAGACACCTGAGACTACTTACCATGGAATCAACCCAGACCAATTCCCATGGAGACACCCCATACCAGTTCCCTTGGAGACACCCCAGACCAGTACTTATTGAGGCACCTGAGAATAGTTATCATTGAAAGACCACATATCTATTGCCATACAGACACCCCATACCAGTTGTCATGGAAACATGCCAGTCCAGTGCTATGGAGACTTCCCAGACAAATTCCCATTGAGAAACCACAGAAAAGTTCCCATGGAGAAACTCCATATCATTTGCCATGGACAAACCCCATACCAGTTGCAATGGAATCATGCCAGTCCAGTTGATATAGAGACACCCCAGACCAGTTCCCATGGAGACAACCAGACCAATTGCCATGGAAACACGCTAGTCCAGTTTTCAAGGACACACCCTTGTCCACTAGCCATGGAGACACCCTAGACTAGTTCCCATGGCCGCACCCCAGACGAGTTTCCATGGAGACAACGAAGACCAGAACTCATGGAGACACCTGAGAATAGTTCCCATGGAGACATCACATATCTGTTCCCATGCAGACACCCAGTACCAGTTGCAATGGAAACACGGCAGTCCACTTGCCCTGGAAACACCCAAGACCAGTTCCCATTCAGAAACCCCAGACCAGTACCCATGGAGACACCTGAGATTAGTTTCCATGGAGACACCCCATACCAGTTCCCATGGAGAACAATTTCAATGGAAACACGCCATTACTGTTGCCAAGGAAACAACCCAGTGCATTTCCCATGGAGACACCCAATAACACTACTCATGGAGACAACAGAGACTAGTTCCCATGGGGAAACAAGAGATCAGTTGCCATGGAAACACGTCAGTCGTTTCCATGGAGACAACCCATACCATTTCCCATGGAGTACTTTAGACTAGTTCCCATGGAGACACCCCAGACAGTGCTCATGGAGACACAGGAGACTAGTTCCCATGGAGACACTCCATATCAGTTGCCATGCAGACACACCCAACCAGTTGCCATGGAAACACGCCAGTCCAGTTCCCATGGAGACACCCCAGACCAGTTGCTATGGAGACAACACACAAGAGTTGCCATGGCGATACCCCAGACCAGTCCCCATAAGACAACCGAGGTTAGTCCCCATGGAGACACCCACTATCAGTTGCCATACAGACACCCCATACCAGTTGCCATGGAAACACGCCAGTCCAGTTGCCATGGAGACACCTCAGACTCGTTCCCATGGTGACACCCCAGATGAGTTTCCATGGAGACATCGCAGACCAGAAATCATGGAGACACCTGATACTAGTTCTCATTGAGACATCATATATCTGTTGCCATGCAGACACTCCGTACCAGTTTCCATGGAAACACGGCAGTCCAGTTGCCATGAAAACACCCAAGACCGGTTCCAATTGAGACAGCCCAGACCAGCACTCATGGAGACACCCAATACCAGTTCCCATGGAGACACCTCAGACCAGTTTCAAGGAAAACACGCCATTACTGTTCCCAAGGAAACAACCCAGTGCAGTTCCCATTGAGACACCCCAGAACACTACTCATGGAGACAACCGAAACTAGTTCCCATGGGGAAACCTGAGACCAGTTGCCATGGAAACACACCAGTCCAGTAGCCATGGAGACATCCCAGTCCAATTGCCATGGAAAGGGACCTGACCAGTTCCGATGAAGACACCACAGACCAGTACTCATGGAGTCACCAGAGACAAGTTTTCATGGAGACACCCCATACCAGTTGCCATGGAAACAGAACAGTCCAGTTTCCATGGAGACAATCCATACCAGTTCCCATGGAGAACCTCAGACCAGTTCGATGGAGACACCCCAGACAGTGCTCATGGAGACACAGGAGACTAGATCCCATGGAGACACCCCATATCAGTAGCCATACAGACACCCCCAACCAGTTGCCAAGGAAATACACCAATCCAGTTGGCATGGAGACACCTCAGACCAGTTCCCATGGAGACACCCCAGACCAGTTGCTATGGAGACACCACACAACAGTTGCCATGGAGACACGCCAGACCAGTCCCCATAAGAAAACCGAAACTAGTCCCCATGGAAACACAATATCAGTTCCCATGGAGACACCCCATACCAGTTGCCATGGAAACAATCCAGTTCAGTTGCCATGGAGACACCCTAGACCAGTTCGCAAATAGATACCCCAGACCAGTAGTCATGGAGACACCCGAGACTGGTTTCCATGGAGAAATCTTATAGCAGTTGCCATGGAAACACGACAGTCCAGTTGCCATGGAGACACCCCAGACAAGTTCCCATGGATACCCCCCACACCAGAACTTATGGACATAGCGGAAACTAGTTCACATTGAGACACCCCAATACCAGTTGCCATGGGAAGACGCCACTCCAGTTGCCAGGGGGACACCCCAGACAAGTTTCCATGGAAAAAACCCAGACCAGGTCCCATGGAGACACCAAAGGCCAGTTTCAATGGTGACTCATGAGTCACTGAGACCAGCACTCATGGAAACACACCAGACCAGTTCCCATGGAGACACCCTTGGTGAGTTCACATGGAGACACCCCATAACAGCAATCATGGAGACACAGCAGACAAGTTTCCATGGAGACACTCCAGACAATTTTCCATGGAGTAACCTCAGAACAGTACTCATGGAGACACCTGGACTAGTTCCCATGGAGAAACACCATGGGAACTAGTAAAATGCCAGTCCAATTGCCATGAAACACCCCAGACCAGTTCCCATGGATACTCCACAGACCAGGTCCCATGGACACAGCGACAAACAAGTTCCCATGGAGACACTCCAGAGAAGTACTCATGAGTCACGGAGACAGCACTCATAGAGACAGAGGAGACTAGTTCCCATGGAAACACCCCAGACCAGTACTCATGGAAACACCCCAAACGAGTTCTCATGGAGACACCCCATACCAGTTGCCATGCTAAAATGCCTGTCCAGTTGCCAGGGAGACACACCAGACAAGTTTCCATGTGGAATACCAGACCAGTTCTTATGGAGACACCCAAGACCAGTTGCAATGGAAACACTCTAGACCAGTTGCCATGGAGACACCCCACATTAGTAATCATGGAGACACCCGAGACTATTTCCCATGGAGATACCACTGACCAGTATCCATGGAGACACCCCAGAAGAGTTCTCATGGAGACACACAGACCAGTACTCATGGGGACACGCGAGATGAGTTCCGATGAAGACACTCCATATCATTTGCCATGCAGACACCTGATACAAGTTGCCATGGAAACAGCCCAGTCCAGTTGCCATGGAAACACGCCAGACCAGTTTCCATAGAGAAACCATACCAATAACAATGGAGACACCCCAGACTAGTTCCCGTGGAGATAACCCACTCCAGTACTCATGGAGACATCTGAGACTAGTTCTCATGAGGACACCCAATATCAGTTGCCATACAGACACCCAATACCGGTTGCTATGAAAAGATGCCAGCCCAGTTGCTGTGGAAAAACCCCAAACCAGGGGCGGTGGAGACACTCCAGAGTAATTTCCCATGCAGACATCCCAGACCAGTTCCAATGTAGACACCCTATTCTAGTTCCCATTAAGACACCCCATACCAGTTGCCATGGAAACAGGCCAGTCCAGTTGACATGGAGACACCTCAGACCTGTTCTAATGGAGTCACCCCAAACAGTTCCCATGGAGACACCCCAAACCATTTCCCATGTAGACACTCCAGAGCATTTCCCATGGAGACACTCCATAAAAGTTCATGGACACTCGAGACTAGTTCCCACTTAGACTCCCTATAACATTTGCCATGGAGACACCCCATACCAGTTGCCATTTAAACACGCCAGTCCATTTTCCATGGAGACACCACAGACAAGTTCCCATGGAGACACACCAGACCAGTTCCCATGGAGAAATCCTAGACTAGTTCACATGGAGACACCCCATAATATTGGTCATGGAGACACTCCAGACCAGTTCCCATGGAGATACCCCAGAGCAGTACTCATAGAGACACATGAGACTAGTTCACATGGAGACACCCAAGAACAGTACTCATGGAGAACACTATACCTGTTGTTATGGTAACAAGCAAGTCCAGTTGCCATGGAGACACCCCAGACCAGTTCAGATGAAGACTCCACAGACCTGTTACAATGGAGACACCCCAGACCTGTTCCCATGGAGACACCCCAGGCAAGTTCAAGTGGAGGCACCCCAGACAAGTTTCCATGGAGAAACAGGAAAACAGTTCCCATGGAGATGCCCCAGATGAATACTCATTGAGACACCCAGTCCAATACTCATGGAGACACCCCAGACCAGTTCCAATGGAGACATTCCTGTCTGACTCCCATGGAAACATGCCATTTAGTTGCCATGGAGACCCCCCAGACCTGTTCCTATGGAGACAACCCAGACCAGTACTCTTAGAGACTTGTTCAATGGAGAGACACCATACCAGTTGCCATGGAGACACCCCAGACCATTACCCAGGGAGAACCCCAAACCAGTTCCCATGGAGATACCCAAGACCAGTTCCCATGGATAAAGCCCAGACCAATACTGATGGAGACACCTGAGACTAGTTCCCCTGGAGACACCCAGATCAGTCCTCTTGGAGACACCCTATACTAATTCCCATGGGGACACCCCATACAAGTTGCCATGGAAACAAGCCAGTCCAGTTGCCATCGGATCACGACAGTACAGTTTCCATGCAGACACCCGAGACTAGTTCTCATGGAGCTACACTAGACAAGGGCCCATGGAGACATCCCAGACCAGTACTCATGGAGACACCTGAGACTAGTTCCCACTGAGACACCCCATATCATTTGCCATGCAAACACCCCATACCAGTTACCACAGAAACAGGCCAGTCCCGTTGTGATGGAAACAAGCCAGTCCTGTTGTCATGGAAACACACCAGTCCAGTGGCCATGGAAACACCCCACTCCAATTCCAATGGAGATACCACAGACCAGTTACATGGAGTCAACCCAGAACAGAACTCATAGAGACACCCAAGACTAGTTCCCATGGAGACAACCCATAGCAGTTGCCATGGAAACTCGCCTGTCCAGTTGCCATCAGATACCCCAGACTAGGTCCCATGGAGACACTCCAGACCAGTAGTCATGGAGACACCTGAGACTAGTTCCCTTTGAAACACCCCATATCAGTTGCCAGGCTAGCACCTCATACCAGTTGCCATGGAAATAGGCCAGTCCAATTGTTCTGAAAACACGCCAGTCCAGTGGCCATGGAGACACCCCACACCAATTCCCATGGAGACACCCCAGAGCAGTTCCCATGGAGACAACCCATGCCCTTATTCATGGAGATATCCGAGACTGGTTCTCATGGTGACACCCCTTATCAGTTGCATTACAGATACCGTATACCAGTTGCCATGAAAAGATGCCAGTCCAGTTCCTATGGAGACACCCCAGACCAGTGGCGCTGGAGACACCCCAACCAGTTGCCACTGAGACACCCCAGAGCAGTTCCTATGCAGACATACCAGACCATTTCCAATTTAGACACCCGACACTAGTTCCCATTAAGACACCCCATACCAGTTGCCATGGAAACAGGCCATTCCAGTTGACATAGAGACACCTCAGACCTGTTTCAATGGAGTCACCCAAACCAGTTCCCATGGAGACACCCCATACCAGTTCATGGACACTCGAGACTAGTTCTCACTTAGACTCCCCATAACATTTGCCAGGGAGACACCCCATACCAGTTGCCATTTAAACACGCCAGTCCAGTTTGCATAGAGACACCACAGACAAGTTCCCATGGAGACACACCAAACCAGTTCCCATGGAATCACCCCAGACCAGTACTCATGGAGACATCCAAGACTAGTTCACATAGAGACAACGCATAATATTGGTCATGGACACACCCCAGACCATTTCCCATGGAGACACACCAGAACAGTTCCCATGGATATACCCCAGACCAGTACTCATGGAGACTCCCAAGACTAGTACACATGGAGACACCTCATAACAGTGGCCATGGAGACCCCTAGACCAATTCCAATGAAGATACCCCAATAAAGTACTGTTGGAGACACCCAACTAGTTCCCATGGAGACACACCATACCAGTTGCTATGGAGACTCATGGAGACAACCAGACCAATTCTCATGGAGACACCTAAGATTAGTTTCCATGGAGAACACCAAACCAGTACTCATGGAGACACCACAGACCAGTTCCCATGGAGACACCCCAGACTATTTTCCATGGGGTCACCCCATATCAGTTGCCATGGAATCACGCCAGTCCAGTTGGCATGGAGATTACCCAGACAAGTTCCCATGGAGAAACCTCAGACCAGTTCCCATGGAGACACCCAAGAACTGTACTCATGGAGACACCCCACACCAGTTTCAATGCAGACATCCCAGACAAATTCCAATGTAGACACCCGAGAATTGTTCCCATTAACACACCCCATACCAGTTGCCATGAAAACAGGCCAGTCCAATTGCCATGGAGACACGTCAGACCTGTTCCAATGTAGTCACCCCAATCAGTCCCCAAACCATTTCCCAGGTAGACACCCCTGACCAGTTACCATGGAGACACACCATACAAGTACTCATGGACACTCGAGACTAGTTCCTACTGAGACTGCCCATAACATTGGCCATGGAGACACCTCATACCAGTTGCCATTTAAATACGGCAGTCCAGTTTCCATGGAGACACCACAAACCAGTACTCATGGAGACACCCGAGTCTAGTTCAAATGGAGACACCCCATAACAGTAGCCATAGAGACATCCCAGACCAGTTCCCATGGAGGTACCCCAGACCAGTACTGTTGGAGAAACCCAACATTAGTTCCCATGGAGACACACCATACCAGATGCTATGGAGACACCACAGAGGAGTACTCATTGAAACACTCATATCAATTCTCATTAAGACACCAGAGATTAGTTCCCATGGAGACACCCAGACCAGTACACATGGAGACACTCCAGACTACTTTCCATGGAGACATCCCATAACAGTTGACATGGAAACACACCAGACCAGTTCCCATGGAGGTACCCCAGAATACTTTCCATGGATTCACCCCATACCAGTTGCCATGGAATCATGCCAGTCCATTAGGCATAGAGACACCCCAGACATTTCCCATGGCTAAACCTCAGACCAGTTTCCATGGAGACACCCAAGAACAATACTCATGGAGACACCCTATACCAGTTGTTATGGTAACACGCTAGTCCAGTTGCCATGGAGACCCCCCAGACCAGTTCAGATGGAGACACCACAGACATGTTACAATGGAGACACACCAGACCAGTTCCCATGGAGACACCCCAGGCAAGTTCACGTGGAGACACCCCAGACAAGTTTCCATGGAAAAACGCCAAAACAGTTCCCATGGAGATACCCCAGACGAGTACGAGACACCCAGACCAATCCTCATGGGGAAACCCCAGACCAGTTCCAATGGAGACATCCCAGACCAGTTCGCATGGAGACAGCCCAGACCAGTCCTCATGGAGACACGCCAGACCAGTAGTCCTGGACACGCAAGTCCAGTTCCCATTGAGACTCCCCATAACAATTGTCATGTTGACACCCCATACCAGTAGCCATTTAAACACGCCAATCCAGTTGCCATGGAAACACTCCAGACCAGTTCCCATGGAGACACACCAGACCAGTTCCCTTAGAGAAACCCCAGGCAAGTTCACCTGGAGACACCCCAGACCAGTTTCCTTGGATACCCGCCAGAACAGTTCATGGAGAGATCCCAGATGAATACTCATTGAGACACCCAGACCAATACTCATGGAGACCCCGGAGACTAGTTCCAATGGAGACACACAGTCAGTACCCATGGAGATACCCCAGAGCAGTTGCCATGGAGGCACCCCAGACCAGTTCCCATGGACATACCCCAGACAACTTTCCATGTAGTCACTCCATACCAATTGCCATGAAATCACACCAGTCCAGTTGGCATGGAGACACCCCAGACAAGTTCCCATGGAGAAACCTCAGACAAGTTCCCATGGAGAAACCCAAGAACAGTACTCATGGAGACACCCTATATCAGTTGTCATGTAACACGCAAGTCCAGTAGTCATAGACACACACCAGACCACTTCCAATGGAGACACTGCAGACGTGTTACCATGGAGACACCCCAGACCAATTCCCATGGAGACAACCCAGGCAAGTTCACGTGGAGAAACATCAGATCAGTTTATATGAAGACATGCCAAAACAGTTCATGGAGACACCCCGGACGAGTACTCATTTAGACACCCAAACCAATACTCATGGAGACACATGAGACTAGTTCCCATGGAGAAACCAAGATCTGTACCCAGGGAGACACCCCATACCAGTTCCCATGGAGACCCACCAGAATAGTTCTAATGGAGACCCACCATACCAGTTGCCATGGAGACACCCTAGACAAGTACTCATGGAGACACCCCAGACCAGTTCCCATGCAGGCACCCCGGACCAGTACTCATGGAGACACCCGAGACTAGTTTCCATGGAGACACCTACCAGTTACTATAGAGACATCCCAGACCAGTTGGTATAGCAAAATCCCAGACCAGTTCCCCTGAAGTCACCTGAGATTAGTTCCCATCGAAACACCAAATACCAATTGCCATGGAAATACGCGTCCAGTTCCCATGGAGACACCACAGATCAGTTCCCATGGAGACACTCCAGACTAGTACTCATGGAGACAACCCAGATCAGTTCCCATAGATACACCACAGACCAGTTCCTATGAAGACACTGCACACCAGTTCTCATGGAGACATCTGAGACTAGTTCCCACAGAGACACCCTAAATTAGTTTCAATGGAAACACACCAATCCAGTTGCCATGGAGACACCCCAAACCACTTCCCATGGAGACACCCCAGACCAATTCCAATGGAGACCTCCTAGACCAGTACTCATGGAGACATCCCAGACCAGTTCCCATGGAGAAACCCCAGATCTGTACTCATGCATACACCTGAGACTAGTTCCCATGAAGACACCCCATACCAGTTGCCATGGAAACACGCCAGGCCAGTTGCCATTGAGACACCCCAGACCAGTTCCCATGGAGACACCCCAGACCAGTTCCTATGGCGACACCCCTGTCTGGTTCCCATGGAAACATGCAAGTCAAGTTGCAATGGAGACACCCCAGACCAGTTCCCATGGAGGCACACAAGACTAGTACTCAGGGACACAACCCAGATCAGTACCAATGGACAGATCCCAGATAAGTTCCCACCACACACCAGTGCACATAGAGACATCTGAGACTAGTTCCCTTGGAGACACCAGAGACTTGTTCTCATGGAGACACTCTATACCAGTTGTAATGGAGACACCTCAGACCAGTTCCCCTGGATACACCCCAGTCTGCCTCCCATGGAAGCACGCCAGGCAATTTGCCATGGGGACACCCCAGAGCAGTTCCCTTGGAGACACACCATAACAGTTGCCATGGAAACACGCTAGTCCAGTTGCCATGGAGACTTTCCAGACCAGTTCCTATGGCGAAACCCCTGTCTGGCTCCCATGGAATCATGCCAGTCTAGTTGCCATAGACACACCCAAGACTATTTGCCAGACCAGATCCCATGGAGAAACCCCACACCAGTAATCATGCAGACACCTGAGACTAGTTCCCATGAAGAAACCCCATACCAGTTCCCATGGAGACACCCCAGACCAGTTGCCATGGAAATATGCCAGTCCATTTGCCATGGAGACACCACACACCAGTTGCCATGGAGACACCAAAGGCCAGTACTCATGGAGAAACCTGAGACTAGTTCTCATGGAGACAGCCCATACCAGTTGTAATGGAGACACCCCAGACATGTTCCTGTGGAGACACCCCAGTCTGACTCCCACGGAAGTACGCCAGTCAATTTGCCATGGGGACACCCCAGACCAGTATTCATGGAGATACACCAGACCAGTTCCCATGGAGACAACCCAGGCTAGTACTCATGGAGACAACCCAAATCAGTTCCCATGGGCAAACCCATACCAGTTCCCATGGAGACAACGCACACCAGTACTCTTGGAGACACCGGAGTGTAGTTCCCATGAAGAAACCCCATACCAGTTGCCATGGAAGCACACCAGTCCAGTTCCCATGGAGACATCCCAGACCAGTACTAATGTAGACACCCCATACCAGTTGCCATGGAGAGAACCTATACCAGTTGCCATGGAAACATGCCAGTCCAGTTTCCATGGAGACACCACAGTCCTGTTCCCATGGAGACACCACAGACTAGTACTCATGTAGGCACCCTAGGGTAGTTCCCAGGAAGACTCCCCATACCAGGTGACATGGAGACACCCCATACCAGTTTCCATAGAGACACATTAGACCAGTTCCCATGGAGACACGCCAGACCAGTACTTATGCAGACACTTGAGACTAGTTCACATGGAGATGCCCCAATCTGGCTCCTATGGGAACATGCCAGTCAAGTTGCCATGGATATACCCCAGACCAGTTCCCATGGAGACACCCCAGGCCAATCTTCATGGAGGCATCCCAGTCTTACTCCCATGGAAACATGCCAGTCAAGTTGCAAAGGAGACACTCCAGACCAGTTCCCATGGAGGCACACAAGACTAGTACTCAGGGACACAACTCAGATCAGTTCCCATGGACAGACCCCAGACCAGTTCCCATGGAAACACAACACACCAGTACTCATGGAGACACCCGAGACTAGTTCCCTTGGAGACACCTCATACCAGTTGCCATGGAAACACACTAGTCCAGTTTCGAGATAGACACCAAACACCAGTTCCCATGGAGACACCCTAAGCCAGTACTCATGGAGACACCGGAGACTTGTTCTCATGGAGACACTTATACCAGTTGCCATGGAAACACACCAGATGCATTCCTCTGGAGACACCATAAAACAGAACTCATGGAGGGACCTGAGACTAGTTCCCATGTAGACACCCCATACCAGTTGCCATGGAGAAACCCTATACAAGTTGTCATGGACACACGCCAGTCCAGTAGACATGGAGACACCCTCGAATAGTTCCCATGTGACACCCCAGACCAGTACACATTGAGACACACCAGATAAGTTCCAATGGAGACAACCCAGACCAGTAACCATGGATACACAGCAGATTACCTCCCATGGAGACACCCCAGTTTAGTAGCCATGGAGAAACATTCAAGGTCCCATGGAAACAGCCCAGACCAGGTCCCATGGAGACACTCAGACGAGTTCCCACTGAAAAACCCCATTCAATCTCCCATTGAGACACCCAGACACCTATTCCCATGGAGACACGCCAGACCAGTTCTTATGGATACACACGAGACAAGTTCCCATGGAGACAGCCCATACCAGTTGCCATGAAGACACCCCAGACCAGTTGCCATGGACACTTTCCAGACCAGTTCCTATTGAGACACCCCAGTGTAGCTCCCTTGGAGACATGACTGTTCAGTTCACATGGACACACTGCATTCCAGTTGCCATTGAGACACCACAGACCAGTTGCCATGGAGATACCCCACACCAGTTCCCATGGATACACTCCAGTCTAGCTCCCTTGGAGACACCCAAGTCAACTTGCAATGGAGAAACCCAGACCAGTTGCCATGGAGACACTACAGACCAGTTTCCATGGAGACACCCCATTCTAGCTCTTTTAGATAGACCCATATCAACTTGCCATGGAGACACCCAGAACAGTTGCCATGGAGACACTACAGACCACTTGCCATGGAGAAACGCCAGAACAGTTCCCAAGGAGAAACCACGGACTACCTCTCATGGAGAGTTGACATGGAGACACCACAGAACAGTTCACATGGAGAAAACAAGTCCCTGTAGAGTTGACATGGAGACACCACAGAACAGTTCACATGGAGACAACAAGTCCACTTACCATGGTAAAAGCTCAGACCAGTTCCCATGGAGACACCCCAGACCAGTTCCCATGGAGACACCCCAGACCAGTTCCCATGGAGAAACACC
The DNA here is from genome assembly GCF_964339955.1 of Pipistrellus hanaki. Classification (NCBI taxonomy): domain Eukaryota; kingdom Metazoa; phylum Chordata; class Mammalia; order Chiroptera; family Vespertilionidae; genus Pipistrellus; species Pipistrellus hanaki. The sequence continues at coordinate 1,477,390 of NC_140519.1, forward strand.
AGACCAGTTCCAATGGAGACCCCCCTAGGCCAGTACTCATGGAGACACCCCAGATCAGTTGCTATGGAGACACCCCAGACCAGTTCCCATGGAGACACCCCAGACCAGTACTCATAGAGCTACCTGAGACTAGTTCCCATGGAGACACTCAGACCAGTACTCATGGAGACACCTGAGGCTAGTTTCCATTGAGACACCCCATATCCGTTGCCATGCAAACACCCCATACCAGTTGCCATGGAAACAGGCCAGTCCAGTTCCAATCAAACACGCCAGTACAGTTGCCATGGAAACACGTCATTCCAGTGGACATGGAGACACCCCACACCAATTCTCGTGGAGACAACCCAGAAGAGTTCCCATGGAGACAACCCAGACCAGAACTCATGGAGACTCAATAGACTAGTTCTAACGGTGACACCCTATATCAATTGCCATACAGACACCCAATACCAGTTGCCAAGGAAACACGCCAGTCCAGTTGCCATGGGAACACGCCAATCCAGTTTCCATGGAGACACCCCAGACCAGTTGCTATGGAGACACCCGAGACTAGTTCCCTTGGAGACACCCAATACCACTTGCTATGAAAACACACCAGTCCAATTGCCATGGAGACACCTCAGACCTATTCCTATGGAGTCACCCCAACCAGTTCCCATGGAGACACCCAAACCATTTTCCTTGTAGACACACCAGACCAGTTCCCATGGAAACACCAAAGACCAGTACTCAAGGACACTGGAGACTAGTTTCCATTGAGACTCCCCATAACATTTGCCATGGAGACACCCCATACCAGTTGCCTTTTAAACATCCCAGTCCAGTTGCCATGGAGACACCCCAGACCAGTTCCCATGGAGACACCTTGGACCAGTACTCATGGAGACACCCGAGACTAGTTTCCATGGAGACACCTCATACCAGTTGCTATAGAGACATCCCAGACCAGTTCCCTTGGAGATATCCCAGACCAGTACTGTCGGAGATACTAAGACTAGTTCCCATGGAGACACACCGTACCAGTTGCTATGGAGACACCCCAGTAGAGTACTCATGGAGACACCTTGACCAATTCTCATGGAGACACCGGAGACTAGGTCCCATGGTGACACCCAGACCAGTACTCATGGAAACACCCCAGACCAGTTCCCATGGAGACACAAGAGAACAGTTCCAATGGAGAGCCCTAGACAAGTACTCATGGAGACACCCCAGACCAGTTGCCATGGAGAAACCGCAGACCAGTTCCCCTTGGAGAAACCCTAGACTAGTTTCCATGAAATCACATCATACCAGCTGCCATGGAATCACGCCAGTCCAGTTGGCATGGAGACACCCCTGACAAGTTTCCATGGAGATACCTCAGACCAGTTCCCATGGAGACATCCAAGAACAGTACTCAAGAAGACTCCCTGTACCAGTTGCCATGGTAACATGCCAGTCCAGTGGCCATGGAGACACCTCAGACCAATTCTGATGAAGACACCACAGACCTGTTACCATGGAGACACCCCCGACCAGTTCTCATGAAGACACCCCAGGCAAGTTCACGTGTAGACACCCCATATAGGTTTTCATGGAGACACGCCAGAACAGTTCCCATGGAGTCAACCCAGACCAGTACTCATTGAGATATAGAGACCAATACTCTTTGAGACACCAGAGACTAGTTCCCATGGAGACACCCAGACCAGTACCCATGGAGACACCCCAGACCAGATCCCATGGAGACAACCCAGACTAGTTCCAATGGAGACCCCCAGACCAGTTCGCATGGAAACAACGTGGACTAGTTCACATGGAGTCACCCCATAAGAGTGACTATGGAGATACCCCAGACCACTACTGTTGGAGATAACCAAGACTAGTTCCCATGGAGACACAACATACCAGTTGCTATGGAGACACCCCAGACTACTACTCAAGGAGACACCCAGACTAATTCTCCTGAAGACACTGGAGACTAGTTCCCATGGAGACACCAAGGCCGGTACCAATGGAGACACTCCAGACCAGTTCCAATGGAGAAACACCAGACCAGTTCCAATGGAGAAACACCAGACCAGTACTCATGGAGTCACACCAGACCAGTTCCCATAAAACACACTAGACCAATTCCCATGGAGAAACCCCAAACTAGTTTCCATGGAGTCACTCCATACCAGTTGCCATGGAAACAGGCCAGTCCATTTGCCATGGAAACACGCCAATCAAGTTGCCATGGAGACACCCCAGGAAAGTTAACGTGGAGACATCCCAGACCAGTTTCTATGGAGACACGCCATAACAGTTCCCATGGAGACACCCCAGCCGAGTACTCATTGAGACACCCAGACCAATACTCATGGAGACACCGGAGACTAGTTCCCATGGAGACACCCAGACCAGTACCCATGGAGACACCCCAGAATAATTCCAAAGGAGACCCCCCAGACCAGTACTCATGGAGACACCCGAGACTAGTTCCAATGGAGCCACACAATACCAGTTGCTATGGAGACACCCCAGACCAGTTGGTAGAGCGACACCCCAGACCAGTTTCCATGAAGATTCCCCAGACCAGTTCCCATGAAGACACCTGAGACTAGGCACCAAATAACTGTTGCCATGGAAATACGCCAGTCCACTTCCCATGGAAACATCCCATACGTTTTCCCATGAAGACACCCCAGACCAGTACTCATGGAGACACCCAAAACTAGTTCCCATGGAAACACCCCATAGCAGTTGCCCTGGAAACACACCATTCCATTTGCCATGGAAACACCCCTGACAAGTTCCCATGGAGACACCTCAGAGCAGTACTCATGGAGATAACCGAGACAAGTTCCAATTGAGAGACCACAGATCAGTACTCTTGGAAACAGGTGAGACTAGTTCACGTGGAGACACCCCATATCAATGGCCATGGAGACACGCCAGAGGAGTTCCCATGGAGATACCCCAGACCAGTACTTTTGGAGATACCCAAGACTAGTTCCCATGGAGACACACCATACCAGTTGCTATAGAGACAACACAGAGGAGTACTCATGGAGACACAAAGACCAATTCTCATGGAGTCAACGGAGATTAGTTCTCATGGATACACCCTGACCTGTACACATGGAGACACCCCAGACTACTTTCCATGGAGTCACCCCATAACAGTTGCCATCGAATCACGACAGTCCAGTTGGCATAGAGACACCACAGACATGCTCCCATGGAGAAACCTCAGACCAATTCCCATGTAGACACCCAAGAGTAGTACTCATGGAGACATCCAAACCAGTTGTTATGGTAACACGCAAGTCCAGTTGCCATGGAGACACCCCATACCAGTTCCAATAGAGAGACCAAAGACCTTTTACAATGGAGAAACCGCAGACCAATTCCAATGGAGACACCCCAGACAAGTTCCCATGGAGACACCCCAGTCTAGTTCCAATGCATACCCCCCCCAGACCAGTTCCAATGGAGACACCCCAGACCAGTACTCATGGATACGCGAGACTAGTTCCCATTGAGACTCCCTATAATATTTGTCATGGTGATACCCCATGCCAGTAGCCATTTAAACACGCCAGTCCAGTTGCCATGGAGACACCCCAGAACAGTTCCCATGGAGATATACCAGACCAGTTCCCATGGAGACACCCTAGACAGGTTTCGATGGAGACACCTGAGACCAGTTCCAATAGAGACACCCCAGACTAGTTTCCATGGAATCACCCTAGACCAGTACTCATGGAGACACCTAAGACTAGTTCCCATGGATACACCCCATACCAGTTGCTATGGAGAAACCCAAGACCAGTTGGTATAGCGACACCCCAGACCAGTTGCCATGGAGATACCCCAGACTAGTTCCCATGGAGACACCAAATACCAGTTGCCATGGAAATACGCCAGTCCAGTTCCCATGCAGACACCCCATAACTGTTTCCATGGAGACACCCAGACCAATTTTCATGGAGTACCAGAGATTAGTTCCCATGGAGACATCCAGACCAGTAAACATGGAGACACCCCAGACTACTTTCCATGGAGTCACCGCATAGCAGTTGCCATGGAATCAAGCCATTCTATTTGGCATGGAGACTCCAAAGACAAGTTCCCAGGGAGAAACCTCAGAACAATTCCCATGTAGACACCCAAAAATAGTACTCAAGGAGACACCCCATACCATTTGCCATGGAAACACGCCAGTTGCCAAAGAGACACCCCGGACAAGTTCCCATGGAGAAACCCCAGATCAGTTCCTATGGAGACAGCCAAGAGCAGTTGAAATGGAAACACGCCAGAGCAGTTGCCATGGAGACAACCCTGACCAGTTCAAATGGAGACACCCTAGACTAGTACTCATGGAGACACGCTAAACTTGTTAGCATAATACACCCCATACGAGGTGCCATTGAGACATCCTAGAACAGTTCCCCTGGAGACCCCAAAGCAATACTCCTGGAGACATCCAAGACTAGTTCACATTGAGACAAGCCATACCATTTGCCATGGAAAACGCCATTCAAGTTGCCAGGGAGACACCCCAGACAAATTTCCATGGAGAAACCCCAAACCAGTTCCCATGGAGAAACCCCAGACCAGTACTCATGCAGACACCTGAGACTTGTTACAATGGAGAGACCCAATACCAGTTGCCATGAAGATGCCACAGACCAGTTCCCATGGAGATCAACCATACAAGTTTCCATGGAGACAGCCCAGACCAGTACTCATAGAGACACCTTAGACTAGTTCCCATGGTTACACCACAAACCAGTTGCCATGGAAATACGCCACTCCAGTTGCCACGGAAACACACCAGACCAATTCTCCTGGAGACACCACAAACCAGTACTCATAGAGACACCCCAGACTAGTTCCCTTGGAGACATCCCATACAAGTTGCCATGGAAACACGCCAGTCCAGTTGCCATGGAGACACCACAGACCAGTACTCATGGAAAAACCTTAGACTAGTTCCCATTGAGACACCCCATATCAGTTGCCATGCAAACACCCATACCAGTTACTATGGAAACAGGCCAGTCCCGTTGCCTTGGAAACACACCAGTCAAGTTGCCATTGAAACAGGCATTCCAGAGGCCATGTAGACACGCCACACCAATTCCCATGAAGACACCCCAGAGCATTTCCCATGGAGACAACAGACGCCAATACTCATGGAGACAGCTGAGACTAGTTTTCATGGTGACACCCAATATCAGTTGCCATCCAGAAACCCAAAACCAGTTGCCATGAAAAGATGCCAGTTCAGTTGCTATGGAGACACCCCAGACCAGTGGCCATGGTGATACCCCAGACCAGTTTCTATGGAGACACCCCAGAACCGTTCCCATGCAGATATCCGAGACCAGTTCCAATGTAGACAGCAGAGACTAGTTCCCATTAAGACACCCCATAAGAGTTGTCATTTATACAGGCGAGTCCAGTTGCCATGGAGACACCTCAGACCTGTTCCAATGTAGTCACCCCAACCAGTTCCCATGGAGACACCCCAAACCAATTCCCATGTAGACACCTCAGACCATTTCTCAGGGAGACACCCCATACCAGTTGCCATTTAAACACGCCAGTCCAGTTTCTATGGAGACAACACAGACCAGTACTCATGGAGACATCCGAGACTAGTTTACATGGAGACACCCCATAACAGGGTCAATGGAGACACCCCAGGACAGTTCCCATGGATTCACAACAGACCAGTTCCCATGGATATAACCCAGAGGAGGACTCATGGAGACACCCGAAACTAGTTGACATGGAGACACTCCATAACAGTGGCTATGGAGACACCCCAGAGCAGTTCCCATGGAGATACCCCAGACCATTACTGTTGGAGAAACCCAATACTAGTTCCCATGGAGACACATCATACCAGTTGCTATGGAGACCCCACAGAGGAGTACCCATCGAGACACCCAGACCAATTCTCATGGAGATACCGGAGATTAGTTCCCTTGGAGACACCCAGACAAGTACACATGGATACACCCCAGACTACTTTCCATGAATTCACCCCATACCAGTTGCCATGGAATCACACCCGTCCAGTTTGCATGGAGACACCCCACACAAGTTCCCATGGAGAAACCTCAGACCAGTTCCCATGGAGACACCCAAGAACAGTACTCATGGAGACACCCTATACCAGTTGTTATGGTAACATGCAAGGCCCGTGCCATGGAGAAACCCCAGACCAGTTCTGATGGAGATACCACAGACCTGTTACAATGGAGAAACCTCAGACCAGTTCCCATAGAGACACCCCAGGCAAGTTCAAGAAGAGACACCCCAGACCAGTTTCCATGGAAACTCGCCAGTCCAGTTGCCATGGAGATACCACAGACAAGTTTCCATTGAGACACCCCAGATCAGTAGTCATGGAGACACCTGAGACTAGTTCCCTTTGAGACACCCCATATCAGTTGCCATACTAACACCCCATACAAGTTGCCATGGAAACAGCGCAGTCCAATTGCCATGGAAACATGCCAGTCCAGTGGTCATGGAGACCCCACACCAATTCCCATGGAGACACACCAGACCAGTTCCCATGGAGACAACCAACTCCAGTACTCATGAAGACATCTGAGACTAGTCCTCATGAGGACACCCCAGACAAGTTCTCATGGAGACACCCCAGACCAGTTGCCATCGAGAGACCCCAGACCACTACTCATGGGGAGACCCAGACAAGTTCCCATGGAGACAACCCATACCAGTTTTCATGGAGGCACACCAGACCAGTTGACATGGATACAACCCAGACTGGTTACTATGGAGATTCCACAGTCAGCACCCATAAAGACACCCAATCCAGTTGCCATGGAGACACTATTACAACTCCCATTGAGACACCCCAGACCAGTACTCATGAAGACACCCCAGACGATTTCTCATGCAGAATCACCTTTCCAGTGCCCATGGAGACAGAACAGACCAGATAACATGGAAACACCCCAGAACATTTCCCATGGAGACACCAAGTCCAGCTCCCATGGAGACACCCCAGACCAGTACCCATGGAGACACTCCAGTGTAGTTCCCATGGACACACGCCTGTCCATTTGTCATGGAGACACCCCAGAACAGTTCCCATGGAGACACCCCAGACCAGTTCCCATGGAGAAACCCCTGTCTAGTTCCCATGGAGATTTCCCTGTCCAGTTGCCATGGAGACACCACAGACCAGTTGCCATGAAGACACCCCAGACCAGTTCCCCAGGAAACACCGCAATCTAGCTCCAATGGAGACATCCTTCTCCATTTGCTATGGACACACCATAGAACTGTTTCCATGGAGACACCAATTCCATCTGCCATGGAGACACCCCAGAACAATTTCCATGGAGAAACCCCAGACCAGTACTCATGGAGACACCCCAGACCAGTTACCAAGGAGAAAACCAAGACCAGTTACCATGGAGACATCACAGTCTAGCTCCCATGGAAAGACACCTGTCCAGTTGCCAATGAGACACAAAAGACCACTTGCCATAGAGACATCCCAGACCAGTTCCCAAAGAGTCACCCCATAGAAGTTCTCATGGACACAAGCCAGACCAGTTGCAATGGAGGCACACCAGACCACTACACATGGGACTCCCCAGATAAGTTCCCATGGAGACAACCCATACCAGTTTCCATGGAGACATACCAGACCAGTTGACGTGGATACAACCCAGTCCGGTTTCCATGGAGAAACCACAGTCAGCTCCCATAGACACCCAATCCAGTTGCCATGGAGACACCTTATTCCAACTCCCATGGAGACACCCCAACCAGTTCCCATAGAGAAATTCCAGTCCAGTTGCCATGGAGACACCCCAGACCAGTTCCCATGGAGACACCCCAGTCCAGCTCCCATGGAGACATTCCCAGACTAGTTCCCATGGAGAGACCATATACCAGTACTCATGGATACACACCAGACAAATTCTTTGGATATACCCCATAGCAGTTGCCATGGAGACACCACAGACCAGTTGCCATGAAGAAACGCCAGACCAGTTCCCAAGGACACACCCCAGACTAGCTACCATGGAGATACCCATGTCCAGTTGCCATGTAAACACCCCAGAACAGTTCCCATTGAGTCACAGTCAAGCTCCCATGGAGAACCCCCAGATCAGTTCCCATGGAGACACCACAGACAAGTATTCATCGAGACACCTCAGACCAGTTCCCATGGAGACACCCAATCTAGCTCTTATGGGGACACCCCTGTCCAGTTGCCAGGGAGACACCCCAGATCAGTTCACATCGAGAAAACCCAGTCCAGCTCACATGAGACACCCCCAGACTACTTCCCATGGAGACACCACAGACCAGTAGTCATGGAGGCACCCCAGACAAGTTCCTATGGATTCAACCATAGTAGTTTCCAAGTAGACACACCAAACACGTTCCTATGGAGACATGCCCTACCATTTGCCATGGAGATACCGCTCTCCAGTTGCCCTGGAGGCACCCCAGACTAACTCCGATGGAGACACCTCTGTTCAGTTGCCATGGATAAAGCCCAGAATAGTTCCCATGGATACACCCCAGACAAGTTCCCATGGAGACCCCCCAGACCAGATTCCATGGAGACACACCAGACCAGTTGCCATGGACACACCCCAGAGAAGTTCCCATGGGAAAACCACAGTCTAGCTCCCATGGAGACACCCCTGTCCAGTTCCCATAGAGAAACCCCATTCCCGCTCCCATAGAGATATCCCAGACCAGTTCCCATGGAGACACACCAGAGCAGTACTCATGGAGACACCCCAGACAAGTTCCCATGGAGAAATCCCATACAAGATGCCATGAAGAAACCTCAGAGCAGTTGACATGGAGACACCCCAGAACAGTTCCCATGGAGAAACCCCAGACCAGTTGTTATGGAGCATCCCAGACCAGATCCCAAGGAGACACCCCAGTCTAGCCCACTTGGAGACACCCATGTCAACTTGCCATGGAGAAACCCAGACCAGTTGCCATGCAGACACCCTACATAAGTTCCTATGGAAACATGCCATAGCAGTTGCCATGGAGATATCCCTTAAGATTTGCCATTGAGACACCCCAGACCAGTTTCAAAAGAGACACCCCAGTCTAGCTAAGATTGAGACACCCCTGTCCAGTTGCCATGGAGAAACCACAGATCAGTTCCAATGGAGACTGCCCAAATTCCCATTGAGACACCTCATACCAGTTGCCATGGAGGCACCCCAGGCCAGTTCCCATGGAGAAACCCCAGTGTAGCTCCCATGGAAACACCCCTGACCAGTACTCATGGAGATACCCAGACAAGTTCCCATGGAGACAACACATACCAGTTGCCATGGAGACACCCCAGACCAGTTCCCATAGATTAACCTCAGTAAAGCACCCATAGATACATTCCCATAAAAGTTCCCATGGAGAGACTCAAGACCAGTACTCATGGAAAGACAGACAAGTTCCCATTCAGAAACACCATACCAGTTGCCATGGAGACACCCCAGTGTAGCTCCTATTGGGACACCCCTGTTCAGTTGCGATGGAGACACCCGCAAACCAGTGCCCTAGGAGACACCCCGGGAAACAACAAAGTGCAACTTCCAATGGAGACACACAAAACCTGTTCCCATGCAGACACCCCAGACCAGTTGTCATGGAGATACCCCAAACCAGTACACATTGAGACACCCCAGGTACGTTCCAATGGAGACAACCCAGACCAGTAACCATGGATACACAGCAGATTAGCTCCCATGGAAACACCCCAGTTTAGTTGCCATGGAGAAACATTCAAGTTCCCATGGAGACACCCAGACCAGTTCCCATGGAACACCCCATTCCATCTCCCATTGATACACCCTGAGACCAGTTCTCATGGAGAAACCCCAGACCAGTTCTCATGGATACATGCCAGACAAGTTCCCATGGAGACAACCAATACCAGTTGCCATGAAGACACCCCAGACCAGTTGCCATGGACACTTTCTAGACCAGTCCCCATGGAGACACCTGAGTGTAGCTCCCTTGGAGACACCCCTGTCCCATTTCCATGGAGTCACCCCAGACCAGTTCCCATGGAGACACCCCAATCCTGTTCCCATGGAGACACTGCATTCCAGTTGCCATTGAGACACCACAGACCAGTTGCCATGGAAATACCCCAGACCAGTTCCCATGGAGACACTCCAGTCTAGCTCCCTTGGAGACACCCATGTCAACTTTCAATGGAGACACCCAGACCAGTTGCCATGGAGACACTATAGACCAGTTTCCATGGAGACACCCCTTTCTAGCTCTTTTAGATAGACCCATGTCAACTTGCCATGGAGACACCCAGAACAGTTGCCATGGAGACACTACAGACCAGTTGCCATGGAGAAACGCCAGAAGAGTTCCCAAGGAGAAACCCCAGACTACCTCCCATGGAGACATCCCTTCCAGTTGACATGGAGACACCACAGTTCACATGGAGACAACAAGTCCACTTACCATGGTCAAACCCCAGAGCAGTTCCCAGGGAGACACACCAGACCAATTCCCATCAAGACACCCCTCCAGTTCCCATGGAGACACCCCCAGACCAGTTCCCATGGAGACACCACAGACCAACAGTAATGGAGACACCCCGACAATTTCCTATGGATTCAACCATTGTAGTTGCCATGGAAACACCCAAGACCTGTACCCATGGAGACACCACAGTCCAGCTCCCATGGATACATTCCCATACCGGTTCCCATGGAAAGACAGAAGACCAGTACTCATGGAGACATCCTAGACAAGTTTCCATGTAGACACCCTATAGCAGTTGCCATGTCAAAATACGCCAGTCCAAATGCCATGGAGACACACAGACCAGTACCCATGGAGACACACTAGACCAGTTACCATGGAGACACCCCAGACCAGTACTCATGGAGACAAGGGAGACTAGTTCCAATGGAGACACCCCAGTCCATTTCCATGGAGACACCCCAGACCAGTTCCCATGAAGACACCACAGACCAGTTCCCACGGAGACAAGCCAGACCAGTACTCATGGAGGCATCCGCGACTAGTTCCCATGGAGACACCCCATATCACTTGCCATGCAGACAACTTATAGTAGTTGCCATGGAAACACGCCAGAACAGTTGCCATGGAGACACCCCAGACCAGTTCCCATCTCCACACCAGAGCAGTACTGTGGAGATACCGGAAACTAGTTCCCATTGAGACACCCCATAATATTTGCCATGGACACACACCATAACAGTTGCCATGGAAACACGCAAGTCCAGTTGACATGGAGCCACCTCAGACCAATTCACATGGAGACACACCATGCCACCTCTCATTGAGACACCCTGAGACCAGTTCCCATGGAGACACGCCAGACCAGTTCTTATGGACACACCCCAGTCAAGTTCCCATGGAGACAACCCATACCAGTTGCCATGAAGACACACCAGACCAGTTGCCATGGACACTTTGCAGGCGAGTCCCCATGGAGACACCTCAGTGTAGCTCCATTGGAGATACTCCTGTCTCATTGCCTTGGAGACACCCCAGACCAGTTCCCATAAAGACACTACAGACCAGTTCCCATGGAGACATCCCATTCTAGCTCTTTTAGATAGACCCATGTCAACTTGCCATTGAGACACCCAGACCAGTTGCCATGAAGACACTACAGACCAGTTGCCATGGAGAAACACAAGAACAGTTCCCAAGGAGAAACCCCAGACTACCTCCCATGTGGACATTCCTGTATAGTTGACATGGAGACACCACTGAACAGTTCACATAGACACAACAAGTCCATTTACCATGGTGAAACCCCAGACCAGTTCCCATGGAGACACCCCAGACCAGTTTCCATAGAGAAACCCCTGTCTAACTCTCATAGGGACACCTCTTACCAGTTTTCAGGCAGACACACCAGACCAGTTCCCATCAAGACACCCCTCCAGTTCCCATGGAGACACCTCCAGACCAGTTTTCATGGAGACACCACAGACCAAGAATCATGAGACACCCCAGACCATTTCCTATGGATTCACCCATTGTAGTTGCCATGGAGACACCCCAGTCCAGCTCACATGGATACATTCCCATACCAGTTCCCATGGAGAGACTGGAGACCCCTACTCATGGAGACACCCAAGAAAAGTTTCCATGGAGACACCCATACCAGTTGCAATGGAAACACGCCAGTCCAGTTGTCATGGAGACACCCCAGAATAATTCCAATGCATACACCCCAGTCTAGCTCTCATGAAGACACCCCTGTCCAGTTGACATGGAGAGACCCAGACCAGTACACATGGAGACACTGGAGACTGAAATATAGTCGCAACCATACTTTGGTAAAAACTGCTGTTTGAATTTTAGCTTTGCTATCTGACTTCGGCCTTTGATTACTTGCTGAGGAGTGGGAAATTACTGACCTTGCCTGGAGGGTAGAAAGTTACTCATCCCTCCCCCTCCTGGACCTGAAGGCCAAATCAACAGTCTGGGTTAGTCAAGGCTAAAAGAACAGAACGAACCAAGAAGGGAGATTAGGCCATCTGGCCGATACATACAACCGCAAGGTTAAGCAATATAGAAACCAGTCAGCTCCAGCCCCGTGGACCTCCACCCCCCTTTTTTTGAAATGTATATAAAAAGCTGGATTTGTAACTGCTGGCTGCTGTCTCTGCCTGCTCCATCCTGGCGGCGGCAGCCCAGATTCGAATCTGTAATAAATTTGTTATTTGACTCCGCAATTGGCTATTTGGAGTTGTTTCCCGGGTAGGGGTCTCTGCCTCTTGGGTGGTCTCTTCTCCATTCAACAGAGACTAGTCCCCATGGAGACAACCCAGACCAGTTGCAATGGAGACACCCCAGTTGGCCTCTCATGGAAACAGCCAGTCAAGTTGCCATGAACACAACCCAAACCAGTTCCCATGGAGACACGCTAGACCAGTACCCATTGAGAAAGTGCACACGAGTACTTTGGAGACACCCGAGACTAGGTCCCATGGAGACACCCCATACCAGTTGCTATGGAGAAACCCCAGTCCAGTTGGTATAGCGACACCCCAGTCCAGTTGCCATGGAGACACCCCAGACCAGTTCCCCTGGAGACACACCAGACCAGTACTCATGGAGGCATCAGCGACTAGTTACCATGGAGACACCCCATATCACTTGCCATGCAGACACCCCATACCACTTGCCATGGAAACACGCCAGTCCAGTTGCCATGGAGACACCATAGACCAGTTCCCATGGAGACACACCAGAGCAGTACTCGTGGAGACACTGAAGACTAGTTCCCACTGAGACACCCCATAACATTTGCCATGGACACACACCATACCAGTTGCCATGGAAACTCGCAAGTCTAGTTGCCATAGAGCCACCCCAGACCAATTCCCATGGGGACACCACAGACAATTACACATTGAGATAACCAGGAATAGTTCCCATGGAGACATCCCATACCAATCACCATGGAAACACGAAAGTCAAGTTGCCATGAAGACTCCCCAGACATGTTCCCATAGAGAAAACCCACACCAGTTCCCATTGAGACACCTGAGACCAGTTCTAATGGAGACAACGCAGACCAGTTGCCATGGAAACACGCCTGTCCAGTTACCATGGAGACATCCCAGACCAGTTCCCATGAAGACACCCGAGATCAGCTCTTATGGAGACAACCCAGACCAGTTCACATGGAGACACACCAGACCAGTTTACATTGAGACATGCCAACCCATTCCCATGGAGAAACCCTAGAACAGTACTCATGTGAAACCCTGACCAGACCTCATGGAGACAACTGAGACTAGTTCCCATGGAAACACCCAGACCAGTACTCATGGAGACACCACAGACCATTTCCCATGGAGACACCCAGGCCAGTTCCCAGGAAGACACTGCTAGACCAGTTCCCATGTTGACACCCCAGATGAGTACTCAAGAGTCAGCCAGACCAACACTCGTGTAGATACCAAAGACTAGTTTCCATGGAGACACCTTAGACCAGTTCCCATGGAGACACCCCAGACAAGTTTCAATGGAGACACCCCATAGCAGTTGCCATAGAAAGAAGCCAGTCTAGTTTCCATAGAGACACCACAGTCCAGTTCCCCTGGAGACACACCATACCAAATGCCATAGAATCATGCCACTGTACTTGCTATGGAAAAACCCCAGACCAGTTCCAGTGGAGACACCCCAATCTGGCTCCCATGGAGACACTCCAGTCCAGTTGCCTGGAGACACCCCAAACCAGTTCCCATGGAGACACCGTAGACAAGTTCCAGACCGGTTACAATGGAAACATACCAGTCCAGTTGCAATGGAGACACTCTAGACCAGTTCCCATGGAGACACACCAGAGCAGTACTCGTGGAGACACCGGAGACTAGTTCCCACTGAGACACCCCATAACATTTGCCATGGACACACACCATACCAGTTGCAATGGGAACATGCAAGTCTAGTTGCCATGGAGCCACCCCAGAACAATTGCCATGGAGACACCCCAGACCTGTACACTTCGAGATAACCGAGAATAGTACCCATGGAGACATCCCATACCAGTAACCATGGAAACACGCCAGTCCAGTTGCCATGGAGACACCCCAGACATGTTCCCAGAGAGAAAACCCAGACCTTTCCCATGAAGACACCTGAGACCAGTTCCCATGGAGACAACCTAGACCAGTTGCCATGGAACAAGCCAATTTAGTTGCTGAGGAGACACTACTGACCAGTTGATATGGAGACACTCGAGACCAGTTCCAATGGAGACAACCCAGACCAGTTGCTATGGAAACATGCCTGTGCAGTTGCCATGGAGACATCCCAGACCAGTTCCCATGAAGACACCTCAGACCAGCTCTCATGGAGACACCCCAGACCAGTTCTCATGGAGACACCCGAGACAAGTTCCTATGGAGACACCCCAGACCAGTTTCCATTGATACACCCCATAGCAGTTGCCATAGAAAGAGTCCGGCCTAGTTGCCATGGAGACACCCCATACCAGTTCCCATGGAGACACACCATAACAGTTGCCAAAGAAACACGCCACTGTAGTTGCTATGGAGACACCCCAGACCAGGTCCCGTGGAGACACTCCAATCTGGCTCCCATGGAGACACCCCAGTCCAGTTGCCTGGAGGCACCACAGACCAGTTCCCATGGAGACACCCTAGAAAAGTTCCCATGGAGACACCCCAGACCAATACTCATGGAGACAACGCAGACTAGTTCTCATGGAGAAATCCCATACCAGTTCCCATAGAGACAGGCCATACCAGTTGCCATAGAAACAAGCCAGTCTACTTGACATGGAAACACCCCATACCAGTTGCCAAGGAAACACACAAGACAAGTTCCCCTGGAGACATCCAAGACCAGTTCCCATGGAGAAACCCCAGATTAGTACTCATGGAGACACCACAGACCAGTTCCCATGGAGACACCCCATTCGGTTTTCATGGAAACACGCCAGTCCTGTTGTCATGGAGACACACCGGACCAGTTCCCATGGGGACACCCCATATCACTTCCCATGCAAACAACCCACACCAGTTGCCATGGAAACACACCAGTCCAGTTTCCATGGAGACACCCCCGAAATGTTCCCATGGAGAAACCCCAGACCAGTACTTATGGACACACCCCAGACCAGTTCCCATGGAGACACCCTAGAGCAGTACTCATGGAGACACCCCAGACTAGTTCCCATGGGGATACCCCATACCAGTTCCCATGGAGACACCCCAAACCAGTTTGCATAGAAACAGGCCAGTCCAGTTGCCATGGAGACACCCCAGACCAGTTTTTATGGAGATACCCCAGACCTGTACTCATGGAGACACCTGAGACTAGTTTCCATGGAGACACCCCATACCAGTTCCCATGGTGACACCCCAGACCAGTACTCATGGAGGCATCCGTGACGAGTTCCCATGGAGACACCCGTATCACTTGCCATGCAAACACCCCATACCAGTTGCCATTGAAACACGCCATTCCAGTTGAAATGGAGACACCATAGACCACTTCCCATGGAGACACACGAGAGCAGTACTCGTGGAGACACCAGAGACTAGTTCTCATTGAGGCACCCCATAACAGTTTCCATGTTCACACACCATACCAGTTACCATGGAAACACGCAAGTCCAGTTGCCATGGAGCCACCCCAGACATGTTCCCATGGAGAAAACACAAACCAGTTCTTAAGGAGACACCTGAGTCCAGTTCCCATGGAGATAGCACAGACCAATTGCCGTGGAGACAAGCCAGTTTAATTTCCGAGAAGACACCCAGACCAGTTCCCATGGAGACACACAAATCTGGCTCCCATGGAAAGATTCCATTTAGTTGCCATGGAGACCCTCTCAGACCAGTCCCTATGGAGACACCACAGACCATTAATCTTGGAGACACTCCAGACCAGTTGCCATGGAATCACGCCAGTCCAGTTGCCATGGAGACACCACAGACAAGTTCTTTTGGAGATAACCCAGACCAATTCGCATGGAGACACATCAGATCAGTACTCATGGAGACACTCCAGACTAGTTCCCATGGAGAAACCCCAGATCAGCATTCATGAATACACCCAAGACTAGTTTCCATGGAGACAGCCCATACCAGTTGCCATGGAAACACGCCAGTCCAGTTTCAATGGAGACACCCCACACATGTTTCTATGGAGAAACCCAATACCAGTACTCATGGAGACATCCCAGAACATTTCCCATGGAGACACTACAGAGCAGTACTCATGGAGATACCCCAGACTAGTTCCCATTGAGAAAACCCAAAATAGTTCCCATGAAGACACCCCATACCAGTTCCCATGGAGACAACCCAGAGGAGTACTTATGGAGACACCAAAACCAGTACTCATGGAGAGACGCAAGACTAGTTCCCATGAGAACACCCAGACAAATACACATGGAGATGCCTAATACAAGTACCCAAGGAGACATCCCAGACCAATTCCCATGGAGACACCCTAGACCAGTACTTATGTAGACACTTGAGACTAGTTCACATGGAGACGCCCCAGTCTGGCTCTGATGGAAACATGCCAGTTTTGTTGCCATGGGTACACCCCAGACCAGTTCCCATGGAGACACCCCAGACCTATTCCCATGGAGGCATCTGTCTTGCTCCCAAAGAAACATGCCAGTCAAGTTGCAATGGAGACACTTCAGACCAGTTCCCAAGGAGGCACCCAAGTCTAATACTCATGGGCACAACCCAGATCAGTTCCCATGGTCACACCCCAGACCTGTTCCCGTGGAGACACCACACACCAGTACTCATGGAGACACCCTAGACTAGTTCCCATGGAGACATCCCATACCAGTTGCCATAGAAACAGGCCAGTCTAGTTGCCATGGAGACACCAGATCAGTTCCCATGGAGATACCCCAGACCAGTACTCATGGAGACACCTGAGAATAGTTTCCATGGAAACACCCCATACCAGTTACCATGGATAAACACCAAACAAGTTGCCATGGTAAAACCCCGGACAAGTTCCCATGGAAACTCCTCAGCCTAGTTCCCATGGAGACACCCCAGAGCAGTTCCCAAGGAGACACCGCTAGACCAGTTCCCATGGAGACACTGCTGACAACTACTCATGAATCAGAAAGATCAGCACTCATGGATATACCCATGACTAGTTCCCATGGAGACACCCCAGATAATTTCCCATGGAGACACACCAGACCAGTTCCCATGGATACACACCAGATCAGTTTCCAAGGAAACGCGCCATTCCAGTTTTCATGGAGACATCCCATACCAGTTGCAATAGAAACAGGCCAGTCCATTTACCATGGAGACACCTCAGATCAGTTTCCATGGAAACACTGCAGTCCAGTTGTCATGGAGAAACACCAGAACATTTCCCATGGTGACACCCCATATCACTTGTCATGCAAACACCTCATACCAGTTGCCATGGAAACACACCAGTCCAGTTGCCATGGAGACACCATAGACCAATTCCCATGGAGACACATCAGAGCAGTACTCATGGAGACATCGTAGACTAGTTCCCATTGAGACACCACATTACATTTTCCATGTTCACACCCCAGATCAGTTTCCATGGAAACACACCAGACCAGTTTCCATTGAGACATCCCAACCTGTTCCCATGGAGAAACCCCAGAAGAGTACTCATGGAGGCACCCAGATCAAACCTAATGGAGACAACTGAGACCAGTTCCCATGGAGAAACCCTATATCAGTACTCATGGAGACACTCAGGACTAGTTCCATGGAGACACCTTATATCAGTTGCTATGGAAACAAGCCAGTCCAGTTGCCATGGAGACACGCAGACCAGTACACATAGAGAAACCCCAGACTACTTCCAATGGAGACACCCCATACCAGTTGCCATGGAGACATCCCATGCCAGTTGCCATAGAAACAGGCCAGTCTAGTTTCCATGGAGAAACCCCAGACCAGTTCCCATGGAGACACCCCAGACGAGTACTCATTGAGACACCAGAGACTAGTTCCCATGGAGACACCCCAGACCATTTGCCATGGAAACAAGCCCGACCATTTGTCATGGAGACACCCCAGTCCAGTTGCCATAGAGACACCATAGACCAGTTCCCATGGTGACACCCCAGAGGAGTTCCTAGGAAGACAACCCAGACCAGTACTAATGGAGACACCAAGATTATTTCCCATGGAGACACCACCTATCTGTTGCCATGGAAACACTCCAGTCCAGTTACCATGGAGATACCCAAGGCCAGTTCCCATGGAGACACCCCAGACAGGTACTCATGGAGACACCTGAGACTAGTTTCCATGGAGACACCCCATACAAGTTGTCATGGAAACACACCAGAAAAGTTCCCATGGAGACACCCCAGAGGAGTTCACATGGAGAAACTCCAGATCAGTACTCATGGAGATGCCTGAGACTAGTTCTCATGGAGAAATACCATACCTGTTTCCATGGTAAAATGCCAGTCCAGTTGCTATGCAGACACCCCAGACAAGTTCCCATGGAGACTTTCCAGCCCAGTTCCCATGGAGACACCCCAGATCAGTTCCCAGGGAGACACCCCAGGTGAGTACTCATGTGTCAGCCAGACTAGCACTCATTTAGACACCTGAGAATAGTTCCCATAGAGACATCCCAGAACAGTTCCCATGGAGACACCCCAGACCAGTTTCCATGAAGACACCCCAGACCAATTTCCATGGAAAGATGGCAGTGCAGTTGTCATGGAGACATCCCAGACCAGTTCCCATGTAGACACCTGAGACTAGTTCCCATTGAGAGAACAAATCTCTGTTCCCATGCAGGCACCCCATACCAGTTCTCATGGAATCATGGCAGTCCAGTTGCTTTGGAGACTCCCCAGACAAATTCCTATGGAGAAACCCCAGAACAGTTCTCATGGAGACACTGAGGACTAGTTCTAATTGAGGCACCCCATACTATTTGCCCTGGATACACCCCTTACAAGTTGCAATGGAAACACTCCAGTCCAGTTGCCATAGAAACACCCCAAACCAGTTCCCATGGAGACACCCAACAACAGTACTCATTGAGACACCAGAGGCTAGTTCCCATGGAGACACAACAAACTAGTTGCCATGGAGACACCCCAGACCCATTGCAGGGAGATACCCCAATCAGGCTCCCATGGAATCATGCCATTTAGTTTCAGTGCAGACCCCCAGACCAGTACTTATAGAGAATTTCCAGCCCAGTTCCCATGGAAACACGCCACTCCATTTGCCATGGAGACACCCCAAACCATTTCTTTTGGAGATACCCCAGAGCAGTTCCCATGGAGACACACCAGGACAGTTATCATGGAGACCGTGGAGACTAATTCCCCTTGAGAAAAACCTTACCATTTGACATGGACACACCCCATACAAGTTTCCATTGAAAAACTACAGTCCAGTTGCCATGGAGACACACCAGAACAGTTCCCATGGAGACACCCCAGAGCAGCACTCATGGAGACAGCCAAGACTAGTTTCCATTGAGACACCCATAACTGTTGCCATGGAAACACGTCAGTCCAGTTGCCTGAAGACATCCTAGAGCAGTTCCCATGGAGACACCCTAGACAAGTTCCCATGGAGACACCCCAGACCAGTACTCATGGAGACAACCCAGACAAGTTCACATGGAGATGCCCCTTACCAGTTGCCATGAAGACACCCTATAGCAGTTGCCATAGAAACAGGGCAGTCTAGTTGCCATGGTGACACCCCATAACAGTTGCCATGGAGGACTCACCGGAGACTAGTTCCCATTGAAACACCCCTTAACATTTGCCAAGGACACACACCATGCCTGTTGCCATGAAAACACGCAACTCCAGTTGCCATGGAGCCATCCCAGACCAATTCCCATGGAGACACCCCAGACATGTTCCCGTGGAGAAAACCCAGACCAGTTCTCCTGAAGACACCTGAGACCAGTTCCCATGGAGACACCCAAGACCAGTTACCATAGAGACATGCCAGATTCGTTACCGTGGAGACATGCCAGACCAGTTGCTATGCAGACACTAGAGACAAATTACAATGTAGATACCCCATACCAGTTGCCATGGAAACATGCCAGTCCAGTTGCCATGTTGACATCCCAGACCAGTTCCCATGGAGACAACCCAGACCATTTCCCATGGAGACTCCCCGGACCAGTTCCTATGGAGGAACCCTATATCAGTACTCATGGAGATACCCAAGAATAGGTTCCATGGAGACACCCCATACTAGTTGCCATAGAAACACGCCAGTCCAGTTGCCATGGAGATACCCCAGGCCAGTTCCCATGGAAACACCCCAGACAAGTTCCCAAGGAGACAGCCCAGACCAGTTCCCATGGAGGAACCCTATATCAGTACTCATGGAAATCCCCAAGACTATTTTCCTATTTTCCATGGAGACAACCCATACCAGTTGCCATAGAAACACAACAGCCTAGTTGCCATGGAGACAAACCAGACCAGTTACCATAGAGACATCTCAAGCTTGCTCTTATGGAAACTTGCCTTTTAGTTGCCATGAGACACCCCAGGGCAGCTCCCATGGAGACACCTGAAACCAGTTCTCATGGAGACACCTCAAACCAGTTACCATGGAAAAACCCCAGATCAGTACTCATTGAGACACCCAAGAAAAATTTCAATGGAGACACCCAATAACAATTGCCATGGAAACACTCCAGTCCAGTTGCCATGAAGACACTACAGACCAGTACTCATGGAGATACACCAAACCAGTTCCCATGGAAACACCCCAGTCTAGTACTTATGGAGACAACCCAAATCAGTTCCCATGGACAAACCCCATACCAGTTCCCATGGATTCAATGCACACCAGTACTCATGGAGATACCAGAGACTAGTTCCCATGAAAACTCCAGAACAGTACTCATGGAGACATCCGAGACGAGTTGCCATGGAGAAACCCCATACCAGTTGCCATGGAAACACGACAGTGCAGTTGCCATGGAGACACCCCAGACCAATTTCCCTGGAGACCCCAGACCAGTACTCATGGAGACACCTGAGACTAGTTTCCTTGGAGACAACCCAGACCAGTTGCCATGGAAACACAGCAGACAAGGTTCCATGGAGACACCCGAAACAAGTTCCCATGTAGACACCCCAGATCAGTATTCATGCAGACACCCAAGACTAGTTCCCATGGAGAAACACCAAACCAGTTGCCATGGTAAAACGCCAGCCCAGTTGCCAGGGAAGACACCCCAGATCAGTTTTCATGGAGACTCCCCAGCCCAGTTCCTATGGCGACACCCCAGACCAGTTCCCAAAAAGACACCGCTAGACCAGTTCCCATGGAGTCACCCCAGACCACCACTCATGGAGACATCAGAGACTAGTTCCCATGGAGACACACCAGATCATTTACTAAAGAGACACCACAGACCAGTTCCCAAGGAGACACCCCAAACCAGTTTCCGTGGAAAGAGGCCAGTGCAGTTCTCATGGAGAAACCCCAGACCAGTTCCCATGGAGACACCTCAGACCATTACTCATGGAGGCATTTGCAACTAGTTCCCATGGAGACACCCCATATCAGATGCCATACAGTCACCCCATACCTGTTGCCAT
Source organism: Pipistrellus hanaki (assembly GCF_964339955.1). Classification (NCBI taxonomy): domain Eukaryota; kingdom Metazoa; phylum Chordata; class Mammalia; order Chiroptera; family Vespertilionidae; genus Pipistrellus; species Pipistrellus hanaki. The sequence continues at coordinate 1,499,525 of NC_140519.1, forward strand.
GGAAACACCCCATTCTAGTTGCCATGGAGAAACAATAGACCAGTTCCCATGAAGACACACCTGAGCAGTACTGGTGGAGACACCGGAGACTAGTTCCCATTGAGACACCCCATAACATTTGCCATGGACACACACCATACCAGTTGTCATGGAAACACGCAAGTCCAGTAGCCATGGAGTCACCCCAGACATGTTCCCATGGAGAAAACCCAGACCAGTTTTCCTGCGGACACCTGAGAACAGTTCCCATGGGGACAGCCAAGACCAGTTGCCATGAAGACATGCCAGTTTCATTGCTGACCAGACATGCCAGACCAGTTGCTATGGAGACAACTCCAGACCAGTTCCAATGTAGATATCCCATACCAGTTGCCATGCAAACATGCCAGTCCAGTTGCCATGGAGAAATCCCAGATCAGTTCCCATGGAGACACCCCAGACAAGTTCCCAAGGAGACACCGCTAGACCAGTTCTCATGGAGACACACCAGAGGAGTACTCATGAGTCAGCCAGACCAGCACTCATGGAGATACCCAAGACTAGGTTCCATGGAGACACACCATACTAGTTGCCATGGAAACATGCCAGTCCAGTTGCCATGGAGACACCCCAGACCAGTTCCCATGGAGACACCCCAGACCAGTTCCCATGGAGACACCCCAGACAAGTTCCCATGGAGAGACCCCAGACCAGTTCCCATGGAGGAACCCTATATCAGTACTAGTGGAAACCCCCAAGACTATTTTCCATGGAGACAACCCATACCAGTTTCCATAGAAACACAACAGTCTAGTTGCCATGGAGACAACCCAGACTAGAACTCATGGAGACAACCCAAATCAGTTCCCATGGACAAACCCCATACCAGTTCCCATGGAGTCAATGCACACCAGTACTCATGGAGATACCGGAGACTAGTTCCCATGGAAACTCCAGAACAGTACTCATAGAGACACCCAAGACGAGTTGCCATGGAGAAACCCCATACCAGTTGCGGTAGAAACACGAAGTCTAGCTGCCTTGGAGACACCCCAGACCAGTTCCCATGGAGACACCCCAATCTGGCTTCCATGGGAACATGCCATTTAGTGGCCATGGTGACACTCCAGACCAGTTGCTATGGAGACACCTCAGACCAGTACCCTTGGAGACACTGCAGACTTGTTCCCATTGAGACACACAAGACAAGTTTCCATGGAGACCCCCAATAACAGTTGCCATGGAAACACTTCAGTCCAGTTGCCATAAAGACACCCCAAAGAGTTCCCATGGAGAAACCCCAGACTAGTTTCCATGGAGACACCCCATACCAGTTCCCATGGAGAAACCCCATACCATTTGCCATAGAAACACGCAAGTCTAGCTGACATGGAGAAACCCCAGACCAGTTCCCATGGAGACAAACCAATCTGGCTTCCATGGAAACATGTCATTTACTGGCCATGGAGACATGCCAGACCAGTTGCTATGGAGACACCCCAGACCAGTTCTCTTGGAGACACTTGAGACTAGTTCCAATTGAGACACCCCATACCATTTGCCATGGACACATCCCATACCAGTTGCTGTGGAAAGACACCAGCCCAGTAGCCAGGGAGACACCCCAGTCTAGTTCACACAGTGTCACCACAGACTAGTCCTCATGGAGACACCTGAGACTAATTGCCATTGAGACACCGCAGACCAGTTGCCATGGAAAAATGCCAGTCCACTTGCCATAGAGACAACCCAGTCCAGTTGCCATGGAGTCACCCCAGACCAGTTCTACTGGAGACACCACATACAAGTACTCATGGAGACACCAGAGATGTTTCCATGGAGACACCACAGAGCAGTTTCAAGGACACACCCCAGAACAGTTGCAATGGAAACACGCCAGTCCAGTTGCCATAGAGACACCCCTGACCAGTTCACAAGGAGACACACCAGACAAGTTCCCATTTAGAAACCACAGACTAGTACCCATGGAGACACCCCAGACCAGTTTCAATGAAAACAAGCCAGTACAGTTGCCAAGGAAACACACAATAGCAGTTCCCATGGAGACACCCCAGAAAACTACTCATGGATACAACCAAGACTGGTTCCCCTGGGGACACCCCAGACCAGTTGCCATGGAAACACGCCACTCCAGTTGCCATGGAGAAACCGCAGACCACTTGCTATGGAGACATCACACAACAGTTGCCATGGAGACACCTCATACCAGTTCCCATGGAGACACCAAGACCAGTTTCCATAGAGACAACCGAGACTAGTCCCCATGGAGACACCCAATAATAGTTGCCACGCAGAAACCCCATAACTGTTACCATGGAAATACTCCAGTCCAGTTCCCATGGAGACACACCAGAGCAGTATTGGTGGAGACACCAGAGACTAGTACCCATTGAGACACCCCATAACATTTGCCATGGACACACACCATACCAATTGCCATGGAAACACGCAAGTCCAGTTGCAATGGAGCCACCCCAGACCACTTCCCATGGAGACACCCCAGACCAGTTGCCATGGAAACACGCCAGTCCAGTTGCAATGGAGACACTCTGGACCGGTAATCATGGAGAAACCCAAGACTCGTTCCCATGGTTACACTGCATACCAGCAGCAATGGAAACACAACAGTCTAGTTGCCATGGAGACATCCCAGACCAGATCCCATGCAGGTATTCTATACCAGTACTCATGGAGACACCCGAGACTAGTTTCCATGGAGACACCCAATACCAGTTTCCGTGGAAACAGGCCAGTCCAGTTGCCATGGAGACACCCCAGACCAGTTCCCAATGAAACACACCAGACCAGTTGGCATGAAAACACACCAGTCCAGTTACCAAGAAGACACCCCAGTCCAGTTGCCATGGAAAAAACCCAGACCAGTTTTCCTGGACAACCCAGACCAGTTTTCCTGGAGACACCACAGACCAGTACTCATGAAGACACTGTGGACTAGTTTCCATGGAGAGAGCCCATACCAGTTCCATGGAAACAAGACACTCCATTTGCAAAGTAGACAACAGGTACTAGTTTCCATGGAGACACCCCATATAAGTAGCCATGCAGACACCCAATACCAGTTTCCATGGAAACATGCCAGTCCAGTTGCCATAGAGACACCCCAGACCAGTTCCAAAGGAGACACCACAGACGAGTACTCATGGAGACAGACCTGTACTCATGGAGACACACGAGAGCACTTCCCATTGAGACACCCCATATCAGTTGCCATGCAGGCACCCCATACGAGTTGCCATGGAAATACGCCAGTCAAGTTGACAGGGAGAAACCCCAGACCAGTTCCCATGGAGTCACCCAAGGCCAGTTGCAATGGTGACTCATGTGTCACCGAGACCAGCACTCCTGGAAACACGCCAGACCAGTTCCCCCAGAGACATCTTTGACCAGTTCACATGGAGACACCCCAGACATGTTCCCATGGACACACCCCATAACAGCACTCGAGACACACCACACAAGTTCTCATGGAAACAAGTTCCAATGGAGACACCCCAGACCAGAACCCATGGAGACACCCCAGACCAGATCCCATGGAGACACCCCAGACTAGTTCCAATGGAGACCCCCAGACCAGTTGGCATGGAGACAATCTACAGTAGTTCACATGGAGTCACCCTATAACATTGGCCATGGAGACACCCCAGACCAGTACTGTTGGAGATATCCAAGCCTATTTGCCATGGAGACACAGCATACCAGTTGCTGTGGAGATGCCCAAGACAAGTACTCAAGGAGACACCCAGACTAATTCTCCTGAAGACACTGGAGACTAGTTCCCATGGAGACACCCAGGCCAGTACCACTGGAGACCCCTAAACAAGTATTCATGGAGACAACCAAGACCAGTACCCATGGAGACACACTTGACCACTTCCCATTGAGAAACCCCAGACTAGTTTCCATGGAGTAACTCCATACCAGTTCCCATTGGAACAGGCCAGTCCATTTGCCATGGAAACACGCCAATCAAGTTGCCATGGAGAAACCCCAGGCAAATTAACGTGGAGACATCCCAGACCAGTTTCTATGGAGACACACCACAACAGTTCCCATGGAGACACCCCAGACGAGTACTCATTGAGACACCCAGACCAGTACTCATGGATACGTGAGATTAGTTCCCATTGAGACTACTCCCCATAACATTTTCCCATGGAGACTCCCCATACCAGTTGCCATTTAAACACGCCAGTCTAGTTTCCATGGAGACAACACAGAAAAGTACTCATGGAGACATCAGAGACTAGTTCACATGGAGACACCCCATAACAGTGTCCATGGAGACATGCCAGACCAGTTTCCATGGATACAGAACAGTCCAGTTCCCATGGATATACCCCAGAGCAGTACTCATGGAGACACCTGAGACTAGTTCAAATGGAGACACCCCATAACAGTGGCCATGGAGACACCCAAGACTAGTTCCCATGGAGACACACCATACCAATTGCTATGGAGACACCACAGAGGAGTACTCATGGAGACACAAAGACCAATTCTCATGGAGTCACCGGAGATTAGTTCCCATGGAGACATCCAAACCAGTACACATGGAGACACCCCAAACTACTTTCCATGGATTCACCCCATACCATTTGCCATGGAATCATGCCAGTCCAGTTTGTATGGAGACACACCAGACAAGTCCCATGAAGAAACCTCAGACCAGTTCCCATGAAGACACCCAATAACAGTACTCTTGGAGACACCCTATACCAGTTGTTATGGTAACACGCAAGTCTCATTGCCATGGAGACACCCCAGACCATTTCTGATGGAGTCACCACAGACCTGTTACAATGGAGAACTCCATACCAGTAACTCCATACCAGTTCCCTTTGAAACAGGACGGTCCAGTTGCCATGGAAACACGCCAATCAAGTTGCCATGGAGAAACACGCCAATCAAGCTCCCATGGAGACTCCCCAGGCAAGTTCACGAGGAAACAGCCCAGACCAGTTTCCATGGGAACTCGCCAATCCAGTTGCCATGGAGATACCACAGACAAGTTCCCATGGAGACACCCCAGACCAGTAGTCATGGAGACACCTGAGACTAGTTCCTTTTGAGACACCCCATATCAGTTGCCATTCAGACACCCCCAATACCAGTTGCCATGAAAAGATACCAGCCGAGTTGCTATGGAGACACCCCAGACCAGTGGTGATGGAGACATCCAAGACCAGTTGCCATTGAGACACCCCAGAGCAGTTTCCCATGCAGACATCCCAGACCATTTCCCATGTACACACCCCAGACCAGTTCTTATGGAGACACCCCATACCAGTTCATTGACACTCAAGACTAGTTTCCACTTAGACTCCCCATAACATTTTCCATGGAGACACCCCATACCAGTTCCCATGGAGACAACCCAGGCCAGTACTCATGGAGAAATCTGAGACTAGTTCCCATGGATACACCCTATAATAGTGGTCACGGAAACACCCCAGACCAGTTCCCATGGAGATACACCAGACCAGTTCCTATGGAGATAACCCAGACCAGTGACCATGGAGACACCTGAGACTATTTCACCTGGAGACACCCCATAACTGTGGCCATGGAGACACGCCAGACCAGTTCCCATTGAGATACCCCAAACCAGTACTGTTGGAGATACCCAAAACTAGTTCCCATGGAGACACACCATACCAGTTACTATGGAGACACCACAGACGAGTACTCATTTAGACAGCCAGACCAATTCTCATGGAGACACCGGAGATTAGTTCCCATGGAGACACCCAGACCAGTACTCATGGAGACACCCCTGACCAGTTGCCATGAAGACATCACTGACCAGTTCCCATGGAGACACCCCAGACTACTTTCCATGGGTCACCCCATACTAGTTGCCATGAAATCACGCCCGTCCAGTTGTCATGGAGACACCCTAGGCAAGTTCCCATGGAGAAACCTCAGACCAGTTCTCATGGAGACACCCAAGAACAGAACTCATGGCTATCCCTGAGACAAGTTTTCATGGAGACACCCCAGACCAGTTCTCATGGAAACACCTGAGACTAGTTTCCATTGAGACACCACATATCAGTTGCCATGCAAACACCCAATACCAGTTACCATGGAAACAGGCCAGTCCCTTTTTCTTGGAAACAGGCCAGTCAAGTGGCCATGGAGACACCCCACACCAATTCACATGGAGACACTCCAGAGCAGTTCCCATGGAGACAACGCATGCCAGTACTCATGGAGACATCCGAGAATAGTTCTCATGATGACACCTCATATCAGTTGCCATACTGACACCCAGTAGCAGTTGCCATGTAAAGACGCCTGTCCAGTTGCTATGGAGACACCCCAGACCATTGGCCATGGAGACACCCCAGACCAGTTTCTATGGAGACATCACAGACCAGTTCGCATGCAGACATCTTAGGACAGTTCCAATGCAGATACCCAAGACTAGTTCCCATTAAGACACCCCATACCTGTTGACATTGAAACTCGTCAGTCCAGTTCCCATGGTGATACCACAGACAAGTTCCCATGGAGACACCCCAGACCAGTAGTCATGGAGACACCCCAGAGCAGTACTCATGGAGACACCCAAGACTCGTTCCCATGGAGACACCCCAGACCAATTCCCATCGATACACACCAGACCAGTACTGTTCGAGAAAACCAAGCCTAGTTCCCATGGAGACACACCATACAAGTTGCTATGGAGACACCACAGACGAGTACTCATGGAGACACTGAGACCAATTCTCATGGAGACACCGGAGATTAGTTCCCATGGAGACACCCAGACCAGTACACATGGAGACACCCCAGACTACATTCCATGGATTCACCCCATACCAGTTGCCATGGAATCACGCCAGTTCAGTTGTCATGGAGACACCTCAGACAAGTTCCCATGGAGAAACCTCCGACCAGTTCTCATGGAGACACCCAAGAACAGTACTCATGGAGAAACACTATTCCAGTTTATGGTAATACGCAAGTCCAATTGCCATGGAGACACCGACCAGTTCCCATGGAGACACCACAGACCTGTTACAATGGGGACACCCCAGACCAGTTCCCATGGAGACACCCCAGGCAAGTTGAAGTGGAGACACCCCAGACAAGTTTCCATGGAGAAACGCCAAAACAGTTCCCATGGAGATACCCCAGACGCGTACTCATTGAGACACCCCAGACCAGTACTCATGGAGACACCTGAGACTAGTTCCCATAGAGACACCCCATATCATTTGCCATGCAAACACCCCATACCAGTTATCACAGAATCAGCCCAGTCCCATTGCCATGGATACATGCCAGTCCAGTGGCCATGGAGACACCCCACACCAATTCCTATCAAGACACCCCAGACCAGTTACATGGAGACAACCCAGACCAGAACTCATGGAGACCCCCGAGACTAGTTCCCATGGAAACACCCCATACCAGTTGCTATGGTAACTCGCCAGTCCAGTTGCCATGGAGATACCACAGACTAGTTTCCATTGAGACACCCCAGACCAGTAGTCATGGAGACACCTGAGACTAGTTCCCTTTGAAACACTCCATACCAATTGCCATCGAAACAAGCCAGTCTAATTGCTATGGAAACACCCCAGTCCACTGGCCATGCAGACACCCCACACCAATTCCCATAGAGACACCCCGGAGCAGTTCCCAAGGAGACAACCCACGCCAGTACTCATGGAGACATCCGAGACTAGTTCTCATGGTGAGACCCCATATCAGTTGCATTACAGACACCCAATACCAGTTGCCATGAAAAGACGTGGGTACAGTTGCTATGGAGACACCCCAGACCAGTAGCAATGGAGATACCCCAACCAGTTGCCATTGAGACACCCCAGAGCAGAGTCCATGCAGAAATCCCAGACCAGCTTCAATGTAGACACCCAAGACTAGTTCCCAACAAGACACCCCATACTAGTTGCCATGTAAACAGGCCAGTCCAGTTGCTATGGAGACACCTCAGAACTGTTTCAATGGAGTCACCCCAACCAGTTCCCATGGAGTCACCCCAAACCATTTCCCATGTAGACACCCCAAACCAGTTCCCATGGAAACACCCCATACCTGTTCATGGACACTCGAGACTAGTTTCCACTTAGACTCCCCATAACATTTGCCATGGAGACACCCCATACCAGTTGCCATTTAAACACGCCAGTCCAGTTCCCATGGAGACACACCAGACCAGTTCGCATGGAGACACACCAGACCAGTACACATGGAGACATCCGAGACTAGTTCACATGGAGACACTGCATAATGTTGGTATGGACACACCCCAGACCAGTTCCCATGGAGACACACCTGACCAGTTCCCATGGAAACAGCCCAGACCAGTATTCATGGAGACATCTGAGACTAGTGCACATGGAAACACCGCATAATATTGGTCATGGACACACCCCAGTCCAGTTCCCATGGAGATACCCCAGACCAGTACTCATGGAGACACCCAAGAATAGTTCACATGGAGACACCCCATAACATTCGCCATGGAGACATCTTAGACCAGTTCCAATGGAGATACCACAAACTAGTATGGTTGGAAATATCCGACTAGTTCCCATGGAGAAACACCATATAAGTTGCTTCGAGACTCATGGAGACAGCCAGACCAATTCTCATGGAGAAACCAGAGATTACTTCCCATGGAGGCAGCCAAACCAATACTCATGGAGACAACACAGACCAGTTCCCATGGAGACAACACAGACTACTTTCCATGGAGTCACTCCATACCAGTTGCCATGGAATCAAGCCCGTCCAGTTGGCATGGAGACACCCCAGGCAAGTTCCCATGGAGAAACCTCAGACCAGTTCCCATAGAGACACCCAAGAACAGTACTCATGGAGACACCCGAGACAAGTTTTCATGGAGACACCCCAGACCAGTTCCAATGGCGACACACCAGACCAGTTATCATGGAGACCCTGGAGACAAGTTCCCCTTGAGACACACCATAGAATTTGACATTGACAAATCCCATACCAGTTGCCATGGAAACACTACAGTCCAGTTCCAATGGAGACACCCAAGAACATTTACCATGGAGACACCTCAGATAATTACTCATGGAGAAACCCCAGACCAGATCCCATGGAGAAACCCAGATCAGTACTCATAAACACAAAACTAGTTTCCCTGGAGACACCCCATACCAATTGCCAGGAAAACACCCCAGTTCAGTTGCCTGGAGACACCCCAGACCAGTTCCCATGGAGACACCCTAGACAAGTTTCCATGGAAACAACCCAGACCAGTACTCATGGAGACACACCAGACTAGTTCCCATGGAGAACCCCATACCAGTTGCCATGCAGACACCCCATAAAAGTTGTCATAGTAACAGGCCAGTCTAGTTGCCATGGAGACACCCCAGATAAGTTCCCATGGAGACATCCAGGACCAGTACTCATTGAGACAATCAGGACTAGTTTCCATGGAGACACCCCAGACCACTTGCCATGGAAACACACCAGTCCAGTTCTCCTTCAGACACCCCAGTCCAGTTGCCATGGAGACACCCTAGACCAGTTCCCATGGAGACAACTCAGACCAGTACTCATGGAGGCAACAGAGATTATTTCCCATGGAGACACCACATATATGTTGCCATATAGATTCCCCATACCAGTTGCCATGGAAACACACCAGTCCAGTTCCCATGGAGACACACAAGTCCAGTTCCCATGGAGACAACCCAGACCAGTACTCATGGAGACACCTGAGACTAGTTTCCATGGAGACACCCCATAGCAGTTGCCATGGAAACACACCAGACAAGGTCCCATGGACATACCCCAGACCAGTTACCATGGAGACACCCAAATCTGGACACCATGGAAACCTGTCATTTAGTTGCCATGGAGACCCCCCAGACCAGTTCCTTTAGAGACATCCCACACCAGTATTCATGGAGACACCAGAGACTAGTTCCCATGGAGACACACTAAACTAGTTGCCATGGAGACACCTCATACCAGTTAATATAGAAACAGGCCAGTGTAGTTGTCATGCAGACACACCAGTCGATTTCCCATGGAGACACCCCAATGTGGCTCCCATGGAAACATGCCATTTGCCATGGAAACCCCCCAGACCAGTTCCTATGGAGAAACACCAGCCCTGTACTCTTGGAGACACTGGAGACTTGTTCCCATGGAGACAACCCATAACAGTTGCCATGGAAATACGCCAGCCCAGTTGCCATGAAGACACCCCATACCAATTTTTTTGGAGATACCCCAGAGCAGTTCCCATGGCGAAACACCAGAACAGTTATCATGGAGACCCTGGAGACTAGTTCCCCTTGAGACACACCATAGGATTTAACATGGGCACAACCCATACCAGTTTCCATGGAAACACTAGTGTCCACTTGCCATGGAGACACCCCAGAACAGTTCCCATGGAGACACCCCAGGCAAGTAATCACGAAGACACCCCAGACCAGTTCCCTTGGAAAACCCCAGATAAGTACTCATGGAGGCACAAAAGACAAGTTTCCATGGAAAAACCCCATACCAGTTGCCATGGAAACATGCCAGTCCAGTTGCATGGAGACACCCCAGACCAGTTTTCATGGAGACACTCTAGAAAAGTTCCCTTGGAGACATCTCAGACCAGTACTCATGAAGACACCCCAGACTAGTTCCCATTGAGACACCCCATACCAGTTGCCATGCAGACACCCCATAAAAGTTGCCATAGGAACAGGCTGGTCTAGTTGCCATGGAGACACTGCAGACCAGTTCCCATGGATACAACCCAGACCAGTACTCATTGAGACAACCGAGACTAGTTTCCATGGAGGCATCCCAGACCACTTGTCATGGAAAGACGCCAGTTCAGTTGTCATGCAGAGACCCCAGTACAGTTGCCATGGAGACACCCTAGACCAGTTCCCATTGCAACACCCCAGATGAGTTCCCATGGATATAACCCAGATGAGTACTCATGGACGCACCAGAAATTATTTCCCATGAAGACACCACATATCTATTGCCATATAGATACCCCATACCAGTTGCCATGGAAACACGCCAGGTCATTTGCCATGGAAACAGCCCAGACCAGTTCTTTTGGAGATACCCCAAACCAGTTCCCATGGTGACACCCAAGACAAGTTCCCGTGGAGACAACCCAGACCAGTAGTCATGGAGACACCAGAGATTAATTCCCATGGAGACACCACATATCTATTGCCATGCAGATACCCCATACCAGTTGCCATGGAAACATGCCAGTCCAGTCGCCATGGAGACACACAAGACTAGTTCCCATGGAGACACCGCAGACCAGTACTCATGGAGACACCTGAGACTATTTTCTATGGAGACACCCCATACTAGTTGCCATGGAAATACACCAGAGAAGGTCCCATGGAGACACCTAAATCTGGCTCCCATGGAAACATGCCATTTCGTTACCATGGATACCCCCCAGACCAGTTCCTATGGAGACACGCCAGACCAGTACTCTAGGACAGTGTTTCCCAACCTTCTCTCATGATGAGAATCACCTGGTGGAGTTGTTAAAACACAGATTCCTGAATCCCAACTAAGAAATGCTAAACTAGAATTTTTGGGAACATATAGGTAAAATTGTATACTTAACTAGTGCTCTAACACAGATGTTATATACAGAGCACTAAGTTAGGTATGCAATTTTACCTATATGTTCTCAAAAATTCTAGTTTAGCACTTCTTAGTTGGGATTCAGGAATCTGTGTTTTAACAACTCCACCAGGTGATTCTAATCATGAGAGAAGGTTGGGAAACACTGCTCTAGGAGACACTGGAAACTTGTTCCCATGGAGACACCCAATACCAGTTGCAATGGAAACATGCAAGACGATTTGCCATGGAGACACCCCAGACTAGTTCTTTTGGAGATACCCCAGACCAGTTACCATGGCGAAAAACCAGAACAGTTATCATGGAGACCCTGGAGACTAGTTCCCCTTGAGTCACACCATAGGATTTGACATGGGCACATCCCATACCAGTTTCAATGGAAAAACTACAGTCCAGTTGCCATGGAGACCCCAAGAACAGTTCCCATGGAGACACACCAGAGCAGTACTCATGGAGAAACACCAGACTACTTCCCATGAAGAAACGCCAGATCAGTACTCATGGAGACACCCAAAACTCATTTCATTGGAGAGACCCCATACCAGTTTCCATGGAAACAAGCCAGTCCAGTTAAATGGAGACACCCCAGACCAGTTACAATGGAAACACGCCAGTTCATTTGCCATGGAGATGACACAGACCAGTTCTCATGGAGACACCCAAGAGTAGTTTCCATGGAAATACCACATACCAATTGACATGGAAACACGCCAGTCCAGTTGTCCTAGAAACACACCAGACCAGTTCCCAAGGAGACACCCCAGACCAGTTCCCTCAGAGAGACCGCAGAACAGTGCTCATGGAGACACCTGAGATTAGTTCCCATGGAGACACACCATATCAATGGCCATGCAGACACCCCATACCAGTTGCCATTGAAACACACCAGTCCACTTGCCATGGAGACACCCCAGACCAGTTCCCATGGAGACACCCCAGACCAGTACTCATGGAGACAACCGAGACTAGATCCCATGAGACACACCATACCAGTTGTTATGGATACATTCCAGACTAGTTGCTATTTATACAACCCAGACCAGTTCCCATGGAGAATCCGTAGGCCAGTTCCCATGGCAATTTGCCATGGAGACACACCAGATCAGTTCCCATGGGGACACCACAGACCAGTTCCAATGTACACACCCCACACCAGTTCCCATGGAGACGCCTAAGACCAGTTCCCATGGACACACCCCAGACCATTTCACATGGAGAAACCTAATACCAGTTCCCATGGAGACACCTAAGATCAGTAGCCATTGAGAAACCCTAGACCAGTATTCATGGAATCACCCAAGACTAGGTCCAATGGAGACACCCTATATCAGTTGCCATGGATTCACCCCATACCAGTTGCCACAGAGATACGCCAATCCAGTTGCCTTGGAGACACCCAAGACCAGTTCTCTCAGAGACACCACAGAACAGTACTCCTGGAGACACCCCAGACCAGTTCCCATGGAGACACCCCAGACCAGAACTCATGGACAAACCTCAAACCAGTTACCATGGTGAAACCCCAGATCAGTGCACATGGAGACACCCAAGACTAGTTTCCATTGAGACATCCAATAGCAGTTGCCATGGAAACTCTCCTTCCAGTTGACATAAAGACACCCCAGACCAGTTCCCATGGAGACTCACCAGACTAGCTCCCAGGGAGACACCCCAAACCAATTCCCTCGGAAAAAACACAGAACAGTACTCATGGAGACACTTGAGACTAGATCCCATGAGACAGCCCATACCAGTTCCTATGGATACACTCCAGACTAGTTACTATCGAAACACCCCAGACCAGTTCCCATGGAGACACTCCAGTCAAGTTGCCATGGAGACACACCAGACCAGTTCCCATGGGGACACCACAGACCAGTTCCCATGGAGACACCTAAGGCCAGTTCCCATGGAGAAACTCCAGACCAGTACTCATGGAATCACCCAAGACCAAGTCCAATGGAGACACCCCATATCAGTTTCCATGGAGATACCCTATACCAGTTGCCATGGAGAAACACGAGTCCAGTTGCTTTGGAGACACCCAAGATTAGTTCCCTCTGAGACACCACAGAAAAGTACTCCGGGATACACCCCAGACCAGGTCCCATGGAGTCACACCATATCAGTTGCTATGAAGAAACCTCAGACCAGTTCCCATGGACACACCCCAGACCAGTTCCCATGGAGACACCCCAAACCAGTTGCAATAGAAACACTCCAGTTCATTTGCCATGGATTCACCTCAGACTAGTACTCATGGAGACAACCAGACTACTTCCCAAGGAGATAACCCAGAACAGTTGCCAGGAAACACCTCAGTCCAGTTTTAATGGAGAAACCCAGGCCAGTTGCCATGAAATGCTCCAGACCAGTTCCCCTGGAGACACCACAGACCGGTACTCATGGAGACACCAGAGACTAGTTTCCATGGAGAAACACCATACCAGCTACTATGTAAACATGCCAGACCAGTTGCCATGGAGACACTGCAGACGAGTTCCCAAAGAAACACCAGAGGCCAGTTCCCATGAGACACCCCAGACCAGTTGGAATGGAAACATGCCAGTCCAGTTGCCATGGACACAACCCAGACCACTTTCCATGTAGAAACCCTGGAGCAGCTGCTATGGAGTTAAGCGAGACCAGTTCCCATTAAGACACCCCAGACCAGTTGCCAAAAAGTGACGCCAGTCCAGTTGCCATGGAGATACACCAGACCAGTTGCTAGGCAGTACTCAAGACCAATTCAATGGCGACACCCCAGAAGAGTTGCCATGGAGAAACGCCTGTCCAGGTGTCATGGAGACACCCCATACCAGTTCCCATGGAGAAACCCCAGAACAGTTCTCATGGAGACACCCAAGTGTAGTTTCCAGAGAGACACCTTATACCACTTTACATGGAAACACACCAGTCCAGTTGCCATGGACACACCCCAGATCAGTACTCATGGAGACTGACACCCGAGACTAGTTCCCATGGGGACACACCAAACTAGTTTGCATGGAGACACCCCATACAAGTTGCCATAGAAACTTGCCAGTGTAGTTGCCATGGAGACACCCCATACAAGTCCATGGAGACACCCTAGATGAGTTCCCATGGAGGCAACACATACCAGTTGCCATGCAAATACGCCAGTCTAGTTGCCATGGAGACACCCTAAACCAGTTACCCTGGAGACCCCAGACTAATACTCATGGAGACACCCGAGACTAGTTCCCATGGGGAAACCACAGAAGAGTTCCCATGGAGACACACCAGACCAGTACCCATGGAGACACCAGAGACTAGTTCCAATTGAGACAAACCATACCATTTGCCATGGACACAACCCATGCCAGTTGCCATGGAAACAAGTCACTCCACTTGCCATGGAGACACCACAAACCAGTTCCCAAGGAGACATCCCGGACCTGTAGTCATGGAGACACCGGAGACCAGGTTCCATGGAGACAGTCCATACCAGTTTCCAGGCTAAGAAACCAATCCTGTTGCAAATGAGACAACCGAATCAAGTTCCCATGGATACACCCCATATAAGTTTCCATGCAGACAACCCATTTCAGTTGCCATGGAACAGGCCAGTCCAGTTGGCATAGAACACCGCAGACCAGTTCCCCTGGAGACATCAGACCAGTAATCATGGAGACACCCTAGATAGTTCTCATGGACACACCCCATACCAGATGCCATAGAAACGTGCCATTCCAGTTGCTATGGAGACAACCCAGAGACGTTCCCTTGGAGAAACCCCAGAACAGTTCCCATGTAGACACACCAGACCAGTACTCATAGAGACACCGGAGACTAGTTCCAATTGAGACACCACATACCATTTGCCATGGACACACCCCATACCAGTTTCCATGGAAACAGGCCAGTCCAGTTGCCATGGAGACACCTCAGACCAGTTCCCATGGAGATACCCCAGAGCAGATGCTATGGAGACACCACACAACAGTTGCTATGGCGACACCCCAGACCAATCCTCATAAGACAACTGAGACTAGTCCCCATGGAGACACCCAATATTAGTTGCCATACAGACACCTCATATCAGTTGCCATGGAAACACTCCAGTCCAGTTACCATAGAGACACCTCAGACCAGTTCCCATGGCGACACCCCAGATGAGTTTCCATGGAGACAACCCAGACCAGAAATCATGGAGAGACCTGAGACTAGTTCCCATGGAGACATCACATATCTTTGCCATGCAGACACCCCATACCAGTTGCCATGGAACCACACCAGACAAGTTCCCATGGAGACACCCCAGACGAGTTCCCATGGAGAAACCACAGATCAGTACTCATGGAGACACCCGAGACTACTTCCAATGGAGAAACACCATACCAGTTGCCATGGTAAAATGCCAGTCCAATTTCTGTGAAGATTCCATGGAGACACCCCAGACCAGTTGCCATTGAGACACCACACAACAGTTGCCAAGGCGACACTCCAGACCAGTCCCCATAAGACAACCGAGACTAGTCCCCATGGAGACACCCAATATCAGTTCCCATGGAGACACCCCATAACAGTTGCCATGGAACCAATCCAGTCCACTTGCCATGGAGACAATCCAGAAAAGTTCCCATGGAGAAACCCCAGAACAGTTCCCATGGAGACACACCAGACCAGTACTCATGGAGACACTGGAGATTAGTTCCAACTGAGACACCTCTTACCATTTGCCATGGAAAAACTCCATACCAGTTGCCATGGAAACACGCGAGTCCAGTTGCCATGAAGACACACTAGACCAGTTCGCATATAGACACCCCAGACCAGTAGTCTTGGAGGCACCCCAGACTATTTTCTATGGAGAAAACATATCAGTTGGGATGAAAACAAGCCAGTCCAGTTGCCATGGAGACACCCCAATCAAGTTCCCATGGATACCTCCCAGACCACAACTCATGGAGACACCGGAGACTAGTTCACATTAAAACACCCAAGACTAGTTGCCATGGAGAAACACTATTGGAACTAGGAAAACGCCAGTACAGTTGATATGAGACAACACAGACCCCATGGAAACACCCTAGACCAGTTCCCATGGAGACACTCCAGAAGAGTAATCATGAGTCACCAAGACCAGCACTCATGAAAACACCTGAGACTAGTAACCATGGAGACACCCAATATCAGTTGCCATGCAGAAACCCCATACCAGTTACCATGGAAACACACCAGTCCAGTTGCCAAGGAGACACCACAGACCAGGTAAGATGTAGACCAGGGGTCTTCAAACTACGGCCCGCGGGGCACATGCGGCCCGCAGAGGAGTCTGATCCGGCCCGCCAGGTTTTTTGGGCAGTGAGCTCAGCCGAGGTGTTACAGTAGGAGTTAGTAGTTCATATAGTCCGGCCCTCCAGCTCTCTGAAGGAACGTGATCTGGCCCCCACTTTAAAAAGTTTGAGGACCCCTGATGTAGACAACCCAGACAAGTACTCATGGAGACAGCCCAGACGAGATCCCATCAAGACGCCCCAGACCAGTACTCATGGGACACCCCAGACTAGTTCTCATGGAGACACCCCATACCAGTTGCCATGTTAACATGCCAGTCCAGTTGCCATGGAGACATACCAGACAAGTTCCCATGGAGACACCCCAAACCAGTACTCATGGAGACACCCGAGACTAGTTCACATTGAGACACCCCATACCAGTTGCCATGGAAACACGCCAGTCCAGTTGCCAGGGGTACACCCCAGACAAGTTTCCATGGAGAAACACCAGACCAGTTCCCATGGATGTGCCCCAGAGCAGTTTCCATGGAAACATGCCAGTCCAGTTGCCATGGAGACACCCCAATCCAGTTTCCATGGAAACACCCCAGTCCAGTTCCCCTGTAGAACCCAGACCACATCTCAAGGAGACACCAAAGACCAGTTCCCATAGAGATACCCCATACCAGTTGCCATGGAAACATGCCAGTCCATTAGCCAAGGAGACACCCCAGAGAAGTTCCCATGATTAAACCCCAGAACAGTTCCCATGGAGACACGTTTGACCACTTCACATGGAGACACCACAAACCAGTTGCCATGGATACACGCAAGTCCAGTTGCCAAGGAGACACCCCAGAGAACTTCCCATGGAGAAACCCCAGAACAGTTCCCATGGCGACACACGAGAAGAGTTCTCATGGAAACACATAGACCAGTACTCATGAAGACTTGAGTCCAGTTCCGATGAAGACACCCCATATCAGTTGCCATGCAGACACCACATACAAGTTACCATGGAAACAGTCCAGTCCAGTTGCCATGAAAACACTCCCAAGAGTTTCCAAGGAGAATCCCCAGACCAGTTCCCATGGAGACTACTTCACATGGAGACACCACAGACCAGTTGCCATGGAAACACGCCACTCCAGTTGCCAGGGGGACACCCCAGACAAGTTTCCAGGGAGAAACCACAGACCAGTTCCCATGGAGACACCCCAGACCAGTACTCATGAAGACACCCCAAAACAGTTCCCATGGAGACACCCCATACCAGTTGCCATGATAACACGCCTGTCCAGTTGTCAGGGAGACACACCAGACAAGTTCCCATGTGGAATACCAGACCAGTTCCCATGGAGACACCCAAGACCAGTTGCAATGGAAACACTGTAGACCAGTTGCCATGGAGGCACCCTTGACCAGTTCCCATGGAGACACACCACACGAGTAATCATAGAGACACCCGAGACTATTTCCCATGGAGATAGCACTAACCAGTTCCCATGGAGACACCCAAGACCAGTAGCAATTGAAACACACCAGTCCAGTTGCCATGGAGATAACCCAGTCCAGTTGTCATGGAAACACCCCAGACCAGTTGCCAAGGAGACAGCCCAGAGAAGTTCCCATGGGGACACCCCAGAATAGTTCTCATGGAGACACACAGCCCAGTAGTCATGGAGAGACCCTAGACCAGTTCCGATGAAGACACTCCATATCAGTTGCCATGCAGACACCACATAGAAGTTGCCATGGAAACAGGCCAGTCCTGTTGCCATGGAAACACGTTCAACAGTTTCCAAGGAGACTCCCCAGACCAGTTACCATGGAGACAGCCCAGAATAGTTCACATGGAAGTACACCAGACAAGTACTCATGGAGACACCAGAGACTAGTTCCAATTGAGACAATCCATAACATTTGCCATGGAAATATCCTATACTATTTTCCATGGTAACAAGCCAGTCCAGTTGCCATGAAGAATCCCCAAACCAGTTTCCATGGAGACACCCCAAACCAGTTGCCATGGAAAGAATCCAGTCCAGTTGCCGTGGAGACAACCCAGAAAATTTCCCATGGAGAAACCCCAGAACAGTTCACCTGGAGACACCCCAGACCAGTACTCATGGAGACACCCGAGACTGTTTTCCATGGAGAAACCTTATATCACTTGCCATGGAAACACGACAGTCCAGTTGCCATGGAGACACCCCAGACAAGTTTCCATGGATACCCCCCAGAGCAGAACTCATGGAGACAGCGGAGACTAGTTCACATTGAGACACCCCATACCAGTTGCCATGGAAACACACCAGTTCAGTTGCCATGTGGACACCCCAGACAAGTTTCCATGGAGAAACCCCAGACCAGTTTCCATGGAGAAACCCAAGACCAGTTGCATTGGTGACTCATGAGTCACCTAGACCAGCACTCATGGAAACATGCCAGACCAGTTCTCAAGGAGACATCTTTGACCAGTTCACATTGAGACACCCTAGACGAGTTCCCATGAAAACACCCCATAACAGCCCTCATGGAGACACACCAGACAAGTTCCCATGGAGAAACCTCAGAACAGTTCTCAAGGAGACACCCGAGACTAGTCCCAAGGAGAAACACTATGGGAACTAGTAAAATGCCAGTCCAGTTGCCATGAGACACCCCAGACCAGTTGCCATGGAAACACCACAGACCAGTTCCCATGGAGACAATCAAGACCAGTTCCCATGAAGACACTCCAGAAGAGTACACATGAGTCACCAAGACCAGCACTCATGGAAACACCCTAGACTAGTAACCATGGAGAAATCCCATATCAGTTGCCATGCAGACACCCCATGGAAACACGCCAGTCCAGTTGCCAAGGAGACACCCCAGAACAGGTACCAGGTAGAAAACCCAGACCAGTGCTCTTGGAGACACCCCAGACAAGATCCCATGGAGACATCCCAGACCAGTACTCATGGGACACCCCAGACTAGTTCTCATGGAGACACCCCATACCAGTTGCCATGGAGACACACCAGACATGTTTCCATGGAGTCACCCCAAACCAGTACTCATGGAGACACCCGAGACTAGTTCACATTGAGATACCACATACCAGTTGCTATGGAGACACCCAAGACCAGTTGCCATGGAAACACACCAATCCAGTTGCCATGGAGACACCTCAGACAAATTTCCTTGGAGACACCACAGACCAGTTATTATGGTGACCTGCTAGACTTGTTCCCATAGATACACCCCATACCAGGTGCCATGGAGACATCCCAGACCAGTACCCATGGAGAGACCCTAGACTAGTACTCATGGATACACCCAAGACTTGTTCCCATGGAGCACATGTGTCAAACACAAGGCCCACGGGCCAAATCCAGCCCGCCAGGCCTTGCAATGTGGCCCGCACCGCGCTGTCATCACTGCACTCCGCTGTCAGTTTATGACATTGTCAGTTTATGACTGTTCAGTAAACCATTCGGCCCGCGATTTAGGCTGGATTTTAGATTTTGGCCCCTTCTCTGATTGAGTTCGACACCCCTACCATGGAGGAACCCCAGACCAGTTGCCATGGAAATACGACAGTCCAGTTGTCATGTAGACACCCCAGTTCTGTTGCCATGGAAACACCCCAGACCAGTTCCTCTGGAGACCCCAGAGCAGTACTCCTGGAGACACCCAAGACTAGTTCACATTGAGACACGCCATACCAGTTGCCATGGAAAAACACCAGTCAAGTTGCCAGGGAGACACCCCAGACAAGTTTCCATGGAGAAACTCAAACCAGTTCCCATGGAGAAACCTCAGACCAGTACTCATGCAGACACCCGAGACTAGTTCCCATGGAGACACCCCATATCCATTGCCATATAAACACCCCATACCAGTTACCATGGAAACAGGCCAGTCCCGTTGCCTTGGAAACATGCCAGTCCAGTTGCCATGGAAACAGGCCAGTCCAGTGGCCATGGAGACACCCCACACCAATTCCATGGAGAGCATTTCCCATGGAGACAACCCACGCCAGTACTCATGGAAACATCCGAGAATAGTTCTCATGGTGACACCACATATCAGTTGCCATACAGACACCCAATAAAAGTTCCCATGAAAAGACGCCAGTCCATCTGCTATGGAGACACTCCAGACCAGTGGCCGTGGAGATACTCCAGACGAGTTTTTATGGAGATACCCAAGTATCCTTCCCAAGCAGACATCCCAGACCAGTTCCAATGTAGACAGCCGAGACTAGTTCCCATTAAGAAACCCCATACCAGTTGCCATGAAAACAGGCCAGTCCAGTTACCATGGAGACACGTCAGACCTGTTCCAATGTATTCACCCCAACCAGTTCCCATGGAGAAACCCCAAACCATTTCCCATGTAGACACCCCAGACCAGTTACCATGGAGACACTACATACAAGTATTCAAGGATACTCGAGACTAGTTTCCACTTAAACTCCCCATGAAGTTTGCCTGGAGACACCCCATACCAGTTGCCATTTAAACACACCAGTCCAGTTTCCATGGAGACACCCCAGACCAGTTCCCATGGAGACACACCAGACCAGTTCCCATGGAGATACCCCAGACCAGTACTCATGGATATACCCGAGACTAGTTCACATGGAGACACCCCATAACAGTGGCCATGGGACACCCCAGAACAGTTCCCATGGATATACCCCATACCAGTTCATGGACACTCGAGATTAGTTCTCACTTAGACTCCCCATAACATATTCCATGGAGACACCCCATACCAGTTGCCATTTAAACACGCCAGTCCATTTTCCATGGAAACAACACAGACAAGTTCCTATGGAGACACACCAGACTAGTTCCCATGGAGACACCCCAGACCAGTACTCATGGAGACACCCGAGGCTAGTTCCCATGTAGAGACCACATATCTATTGCCATGCAGACAACCGATACCAGTTACCCTGGAGACCCCAGACCAGTACTCATGGAGACGCCTCATTCCAGTTTCCATGGAAACACCCAGAGCAGTTCCCATGGAAACACGCCAGTCAAGTTGCCATGGAGAAGAACCCATGGAGACACCCCAGACCAGTACGCATGTGGATAACCAAGACTAGTTCCCATGGAGACACTTCATATCAGTTGCCAAGCAGATACCCCATACAAGTTGCCATGGAATCACGTCAGTCCATTTTCCATGGAGAAATCTAAGACCAGTTCCATAGGAGACACCCAAGACCACTTGCCATGGAAACACGCCACTCCAGTTTTCATGGAGACACCCTAGTCCAGTTTCCATGGAGACATCCTAGACCAGTTCCCATGGCGACACCCCAGATGAGTTTCCATGGAGACAACCCAGACCAAAATTCATGGAGACACCTGAGACTAGTTCCCATGGAGACATCACATATCTGTTACCATGCAGACACCCCATACCAGTTGCCATGGAGAAACTCCATACCATTTGCCATGGACACACACCATACCAGTTGCAATGGAATCATACCTGTCCAGTTGCTATAGAGACACGCCAGACCAGTTCCCATGGAAACACGCCAGTCAAGTTGCCATGGAGAAACTTAAGACCAGTTACCATGGAGACAACCCAGATCATTTGCCATGGAAACACGACAGTCCAGTTTTCATAGACACACCCTTGTCCTGTAGCTATAGAGACACCCTAGATCAGTTCCCGTGGCGACACCCCAGACGAGTTTCCATGGAGACAACGAAGACCAGAACTCATGGAGTTACCTGAGACTAGTTCCCATCACATATCTGTTCCCATGCAGACACCCCAGACCATTGCCATAGAAACACGGCAGTACAGTTGCCATGGAAACACCCAAGACCAGTTCCCATTAATACATCCCAGACTAGTACTCATGGAGACACCTGAGACTAGTTTTCATGGAGACACCCAATACCAGTTCCGAAGGAGCCACCCCAGACCAGTTTCAATGGAAACATGCCATTATTGTTCCCAAGGAAACAATCCAGTGATGTTCCCATGGAGAAACCACAAACTACTACTCATGGAGACAACCAAGACTAGTTCCCATGGGGAAACCGGTGACCAGTTTCCATGGAAACACGCCACTTCAGTTGCCATGGAGACATACCAGTCCAGTTGCCATGGAAACTCACCAGACCAGTTCCAATGGAGACACCACAGACCAGTACTCATGGAGTCACCAGAGAACAGTTTCCAGGGAGACACCCCATACCAGTTGCCATGGAAACACACCTGTCCAGTTTCCATGCAGACAACCTATACCAGTTCCCATGGATAAATTCAGACCAGTTCCCATGGAGACACCCCAGACAGTACTCATGGATACACATGAGACTAGTTCTCATGAAAACACCCCATATCATTTGTCATGTAGAGAACCCCTACCACATGCCATGGAAAAACGCCAGTCCAGTTGTCATGGAGACACCTCAGACCAGTTCCCATGGAGACACCCCAGACAAGTTGCTATGGAGACACCACACAAGTTGCCATGGCGACACTCCAGACCAATCCCCATAAGATAACCGAGACTAGTCCCTATGGAGACACCCAATATCAGTTGCCGTACAGACACCCCATACCAGTTTCCATGGAAACACGCCAGTTCATTTGCCATGGAGACACCTCAGACCAGGTCCCATGGCGAAACCCCAGGTGAGTTTCCATGGAGACAACCCAGACCAGAAATCATGGAGACACCTGAGACTAGTTCCCATGCAAACATCACATATCTGGTACTATGCAGACACCCCATACCAGTTGCCATGGAAACACGGCAGTCCTGTTGCCCTGGAGACACCCAGGACCAGTTCCCATGGAGACACCCCAGACCAGTACTCATGGAGACACCTGAGACTATTTTCCATGGAGACACCAAATACCAGTCGCCATGGAACCACACCAGACAAGTTCCCATGGAGACACCCCAGACCAGTACTCATGGAGACACCTGAGACTAGTTTCCATGGAGCCACCCAATACCAGTTCCCATGGAGACAACCCAGAACAGTTTAAATGGAAACACGCTATTACTGTTCCAAAGAAAACAACCCAGTGCAGCTCCCATGGAGACAAACCAGACCCCTTGCCATGGAAACACGCCAGTCCAGTTTTCATGGAAACACCCATGTACTGTAGCCATGGAGACACCCTAGACCAGTTCCAATGGTGACTCCCCAGATTAGTTTTCATTGGGATAACCCAGACCAGAACTCATGGAGACACCTGAGACTAATTCTTCTGAAAACATCACATATCTGTTCCCATGCAGACACCCCTTACCAGTTGCCATGGAAACACGGCATTCCAGTTGCCATGGAAACACCCAGGATCAGTTCCCATTGAGACACCCCAGACCAGTACTCATGGAGACACCTGAGACGAGTTTCCATGGAGACATCCAATACCAGTTCCCATGGAGACACCCCAGACCAGTTTCAATGGAAACACGCCAGTCCAGTTTAAAGGAGAAAACCCATACCAGTTCCCATGGAGAACCTCAGACCAGTTAACATGGAGACACCCCGGACAGTACTCATGGAGAAACACGAGACTAATTCCCATGCAGACACCCAATATCAGTTGCCATGCAGAAACCCCAAACCAGTTGCCATGGAAACACGCCAGTCCAATTGCCATAGAGACACCTCAGACCAGTTCCCATGGCGACAGCCCAGTCAAGTTCCCATGGAGACAACCCAGACAGGAAATCATGGAGACACCTGAGACTAGTTCCCATGGAGACATCACATATCTGTTGCCATGGAGACTCCCCATACCAGTTGCCATGGAGAAACCACAGATCAGTATTCATGCAGACACCTCAGACTACTTCCGATGAAGAAACACCAAACCAGCACTCATGGGGACACCCGAGACTAGTTCCCATGGAGAGACCACATATCTATTGCTATGCAGACACCCAATACCAGTTGTCATGAAAACATGCCTGTACAATGCCATGGAGACACTACAGACAAATTCCATGGAGAAACCCTAGAACAGTTCCAATGGAGACACACCAGACCAGTTCCCATTGAGACACTGGAGACTAGTTCCAATTGAGACATCCCATACCATTTGCTATGGACACACCCCAAACCAGTTGCAATGGAAACACACCAATCCTGTTGCCATAGAGACACCCAAGACCAGTTCCCATGGAGACACGAAAGACAAGTTCTCATGGAGAAACCACAGACCACTTGCCAAGGAGACACCTCATACCAGTTCCCATGGAGACACCCCAGATGAGTTGCTATGGAGACACCACCCAACAGTTGCCATGGCGACATCCCAGACCAGTTCCCATGGATGCACCCTAGACCAGTTCCCATAGAGACAACCGAGACTAGTCCCCATGGAGACACCCAATACCAGTTGCCTAGCAGACACACCCTACCAGTTGCCATGGAAACATGCCAGTCCAGTTGCCATGGAGACACATCAGACTAGTTCCCATGGAGTCACTCCAGACCAGTTCCCATGGAGACTCACCAGACAAGAACCCATGGAGACACCCCAGACCAGTTCCCATGGAGACATTGCAGACCAGTACTCATGTGGACACCCCAGACTAGTTCCCATGGAGAAACCACACACCAGTTACCATGCTGAAACCCTCGACAAGTTGCAATGGAAACACACCTGTCCAGTTGCCATGATGACACCACAGACCATTTCTCATGGAGACACCCCAGAACAGTATTCATGGAGACAACCGAGACTAGTTCCCATGGGTACACCACAGACCACTTCCCATGGAAACACACCAGTACAGTTTACAAAGAGACACCCCAGTCCAGTTTCTATGGAAACAACCCAGAGCAGTTTCCCTGGAGGCACCCCAGATGAGTTGCATTACAGACACCACACAACAGTTGCCATGGCGACACCCCAGACCAGTTCCCATGGAGGCACCCTAAACCAGTTCCCATAGAGACAACCGAGACTAGTCCCCACGGAGACACCCAATACCAGTTGCCATGCAGACACACCCTACCATTTCCCAAGGAAACACGCCAGTCCAGTTGCCATGGAGACACATAAGACCAGTTCCCATGGAGTCACTCCAGACCAGTTCCCATGGAGACTCGCCAGACAAGATCCCATGGAGAAACCCCAGACCAGTTCCCATGGAGACATCGCAGACCAGTACTCATGTGGACACCTGAGACAAGTTCCCATGGAGAAACCACAGACCAGTTACAGTGCAGAAACCTTGGACAACTTGCAATGGAAACACACCAGTCTAGTTGCCATGGTTACACCATAGACCACTTCCCATGGAGACACCCCAGAACAGTACTCACGGAGACAACCGAGACTAGTTCCCATGGGGACAACCCAGAACACTTCCCATGGCAACACACCAGTCCAGTTAACAAAGAGACACCCCAGTTCAGTTTCCGAGGAACCCCACAGCGAATATCGGCCTAAACCTATGTTTTAACTGTAAAATTAGGGGTCGTCTTATACGCCGGAAAATATGGTAATTCAAAGAAAATAACAGTAAATAGGTGAAAACTCTTACAGAACAGGAGAAAAAGATTTCTCCAAGTCAGTTGTTAGTTTGGAAAAGGTAACTAAGATGCAGGAAATCCTTAATTAGAGTAAAGAGCACATTAAAAAGTCTATAAAACGTATATTATGTACTTAAAGGAGCCTAGAACTGTAAATGTGTGTCATGCAAGGCAGTATATCCATGAAATAGAGAAATAAGCACATTTAAGCACCTTTAGAAAGCCTTAGACTTCACTGCAATGTAGCATTAAACTCTAAAACATAGTTGAGAGGCAACTTTCCAGAGCTTCTCAGGTTCATAACAGTGTGTAATTAGTTGTTTATACTTGTGGGCGATGCTTATTCTAGGACAAGTAGGCCTCATATAGGAAATTACAAGAAAACATGAATAATTCAGAGAAAATAACAGTAAGTAGGTGAGAACTCACATAGAACTGGTGAAAAAGTCTTCTCCTAGTCAGTTTTTAGTGTAGAAAGGTTATCTAAAATGCTGGAAGTGTATCAAATGTGTATGTGTAGTTTGGGACCCCTGTGATGTGACAGTGGGGAGGGGGTATTGAAATCTCATCAGCTTGGCAGTGGAAGATGTAGTACTGTACAGTAATGAGTGTAGTCTGGAGCCCTTGAAGGTCACACGGGATTGTGGGAATTGGGTCTCCAGTACTTCACAGAGGACTGTTGATGCCAGGCCGGTGGGGGACTCAGGATGTGACAGAGCAGTGTGATCAGTGGAAGACCTCGGGGGTCCGGTGTGGTGTCTGCAGGGGATGCACAGTGTGTGTCAGTGTGGAATGTGGGCAATGTATCTCTGCGGTAGCACTGTGATATGTTGGCAGTGAAATATCTCAGTGTCAGAGTGGAATGTGGCCAGACAGTGCCCAACCTTGTGACTGTGGAGCATTGTCATCGCTGGAGCATCGCAGTGGCGTTTTGTGCCTGGAAACTGCTTGTTGTCCTTGTGGAGGGTGGGCATTTGGAGCTTTGGTTTGAGGTTGAAGTGAGGGCTTTGGGAGGAATGTGGTGTCCCAGTGCAGTGTGGGTAATGGAAATCCTTGCCTGTCACAGGAGTTCATAAGGAGTCGGATCACTGCAGTGACAACATGATTGGAGAGTGGGCTACACTTTCGTATCACATAGGAGTGTAGGCAATGGGAGCCTTACATTGTCACACTAGAATGTGTGTTGTGTGAGTGCTGAACTTTTCCCTGATGTGTTTGTGCCGTGTGACACCTGGAGGATCATAGTGCAGTGTGTATTAGGAGCCCAGCAGACTCACAGAGGGATGTTGTCCACGAGGGACCCAACGTGTCACATGGTAGATGGAGCAGTGACAACGCTCAGGCAAAAAGATGGTGAGTTTTAGGGATACTGGGAGTGTCACAGTAAATATAGAAGTTACAATTCATGGGTTCAAAGATGGATTCTGGCCTTGTATTTTGTTGCTGAGTGTTTAATGCAAGCGTGTCAAACTCATGGTGCCCAGGCTGCATATGGCTCAGAACCCCACAACCAATATTTTTGCGGTCTAGCCAACATAATGTTATGTAAGAATGGTTTTAATAAAAACTTTGTAACTTAATTTTTAGAATATCTTGTTACACATAATTATTAATAATAAACTACAGAGTTGGTTAATGACTTATTACTGTAATCATGTTGTATTCATTTCCCTTATGTGCCTTACACATACCAGCAGGGAATATTTTTGCACCGCATTGTCAAGTCTTTAGTATTGTAATGACTTGTTTGGAAATATTTAACATTCATAAAACAAGAAAAGAAGGTTTATTTGCATTACGCTTATTAATTTATATAGTTATTTAGTATGTGGTAAATTAATGTTCAAGAAAAAATATTCATCTGAATTCTAGAAATCCCCTATTCTACAGAATTCTAGAAGTCAACTCCTCTGCAGAATTTTAGAAATCCTTCTTTCCACAGAAGTCTATAAATCAGGTATTCCACAGAATGATAGATGTTCCCTATTCCATAGAATTCTAGAAGTCCACTCTACCACATAATTCTGGATGTTCCTTATTCCACAGGATTCCTGAAGTCCTATCTGCCACAGAATTCTAAAAATTCTCTATTCCGCTGAATTCTATATGACCTCTCTTCCACAAAATTCTAGAAATCCTCTCTGCCACAGAATTCTAAGAGTCCTTTCTTCAGATTTCTAGAAAATCCCTATTCCACAGAATTGTAGAAGTCTCCTTTTCTCCAAATTCCAGAAATTCCCTATCCCACAGAATTGTAGAAGTCCCCTATTCCATAGAGTTCTAGAAATACCCTATTACAAAGAATTTTAAAATTACTCCCTTCCTCTGAATTGTAGAAAAGCTCTATTCTAAAGAATTCTAGAACTCCCATATTCCACAGGTTTCCAAAAAGTTCTGTTCCACAAAATTCTAGAAAGCCCCTATTACACAGAAATGTAGAAGTCCTTTCTTCGACAGAATTCTAAATATCTTCTCTTCCACCAAATTCTAGAAGTCTTTTCTTCCTCATATTTCTAGAAGTACCCTAATCCACAGAATTGTAGAAATTCTTTCTGCCCCAGAATTTTACAAGTTATCTCTTCCACAGAATAGTAGAAAACTCCTATTCCACAGAATTATCGAAATGTTCTATTCCACGTAATTTTGTAACGACTCTATTCTACGGAATTCTAGAAAGCTTCTATTTCACAGAATTCCAGAAAGCCTCTCTTCCACAGATTTCTATATATCCTCCCTCAGAATTCTAGAAATGCTCAATTATAAAGAATTCTAAAAATTCTCTATTCCTCAGAATTCTAAAATTCTCTTTTTCACAAAATTCTAAAAATCCCCTATTCCACAGAATTCTAGAAAGCCTCTCATCCACAGAATTCTACAAGTACAATGGTGCCTCACACAATGAACTTAATTCGTTCCAGGAGCAAGTTTGTTATGCGAAAAATTCGTTATGTGAAACGCGTTTTCCCATAACAATACATGTTAAAAAAAATAATTCGTTCTGTAGCATAAAATATGCTAAGATGACATAAAAAAGATAAATTTTTTGTTATTATTTTTATTTAGATACATCTAAAAACATAATTTAAAAAAAAAAAACACACACACATTTTTTTAATTTTAAGACAGACTAAGTAGAGTCTACCGAATCTTGCACATCTTCATCCATTTTCTGCTTTTTGGCCGATGGTTTCATGAAAAACCTGTCCAAAGTCGTTTGTTTTTCTCTTTTCTCCAACATCTGCCGGAAATAACGGACAAGAGTATCAGAGTAAAGATCGTTGATCCTGTTTGCTTCAGCTGAATCCGGATACAGTGTATTGAGTTTAACTTAAAAGGACGACTGCCGTGATACGTGCGTGATTTAATTCGTAATGAACGATTGCCGCGATACGTGCTTAAGTTAAGCACAGTGACTAACGACTGCCTGCAGTGCCTGTGCGGAAGGATGCAATACATCGGCAGCGATCGTGGAACCTCAGGCGAAGCAGTCGTGGAAGCTCGGGCAAAGTGGTCGTGGAAGCTCGGGCGACTTCGTTGTGTGAAACGAAGTTCGTTGTATGAATCATGAAATGAAGTTCGTTGTGTGCAGCGTTCGCTGTGCGAGGCGTTCTTTATGCGAGGCACCACTGTAATCTGTTCCACACAATTCTACAAATCCCTATTCCACAGAAATCTAGAAATCCTCTATTCAACAGAATTCTGTGAGTCCTGTCTTTCTCAGATTTCTAGAAATAACCTATTCCACATAATTCTAGCTGTCCTCTCTTCCTCCAAATTCTAGAAATCCCCTATTCTACAGAACTCCAGATATCCTCTCTTCCTCAGAATTCCAGAAATCTCCTATTCCACAGAATTCTAGAAATACTCTATTCCATGGGTATCTATATGTCCACTCTTCCTCATTTCTAGATCTACCCTATTTCACAGAGTTGTAGAAATCCTACCTCACTAATTCTAGAAATCATCTCTTCAACAGAATTCTAAAAATCCCCTATTCCACAGAATTATAGAAGGCCACTCTTCAAGAGAATTCTGGATGTTTCGTATTCCACAGGATTCCTGAAGTCCTTTACTCCACAGAATTCTAAATATCCTCTAGTTCACTGAATGTTATATGGCCTCTCTTTCACAAAAATCTAGAAATCCCCTCTTCCACAGAATTCTAGAATTACTCTCTTCAGATTTGTACAAATTCCACATTCCATAGAATTGTAGAAGTCCTATATTTCTCCGAATTCTAGAAATCCCCTATTCTATAGCATTCTAGAAGTCAACTGTACCACAGAATTCTGGATGTTCCCTCTTCCACAGGATTCCTGAAGTCCTCTCTTCCACAGAATTCTAAAAACCCACTATTCAACAGAATGATAGACATCCCCTATTCCACATAATTCTATGAGTCCACTCTACCACATAATTCTCAGTGTTCTGTATTCCACAGGATTCCTGAAGTCCTCTCAATCACAGAATTCTAAAAATCCTTTATTCCGCTGAATTCTATATGTCCTCTTTTCCACAAAATTCTAGAAATCCTCTCTTCCACAGAATTCTAGGAGTCCTTTTTTCAGATTTCTAGAAAATCCCTATTCCACAGAATTGTAGAAGTCCTCCTTTTCTCCGAATCCTAGAAATTCCCTATTCCACAGAATTGTAGAAGTCACCTATTCCATAGAGTTCTAGAAATCCCCAGTTACAAAGAATTCTAAAATTCCTCCCTTCCTCTGAATTGTAGAAAAGCTCTATTCTAAATGATTCTAGAACTCTCATATTCCACAGATTTCTAAAAAATTTCTCTTCCACAAAATTCTAGAAATCCCCTATTCCACAGAATTGTAGAAGTCCTCCTTTCTTAAGAATTCTAGAAATCCCCTATTCTGCAGAATTCTAGAATTCAACTCTTTCACAGAATTCTATAAATCCTCTCATCTACAGAATTCTTTAAATCATGTATTCCACAAAATGATAGAAATTATTCCACAGAATTATACAAGTCTTCTCATTCACAGACTTCTATACATCCTCCCTCAGAATTCTAAAAAACTATTCCACAGAATTCTAGAAATTATCAATTCCAAAGAATTCTAGAAGAGCTATACTCTAAAGATTTCTAGAAATCCTCTATTCCACAGAATTCTAAAAATTCTTTTCCACAAAGTTCTAGAAATCCCTTGTTCCACAGAATTCCAGAAAGCCTCTCATCCACAGAATTCTACAAGCAATCTCTTCCACAGATTTCTACAAATCCCCTATTCCAGAGTTATATAAACTGTGTATTCTACAGAATTCTGTAAGTCCTCCATTTCTCAGATTATGCGAAAAATACTTCGCCAAGAAGTTGTTAGTGTAGAAATGGTATCTAAGATGCAGGTAATCCTTAAAATAGAATAAAAAGCACAGTGAATGAAACCTCTATTGTTTACTAAAGGAGCCTAGAACTCTAAATGTGTGTTATACAAGGCAGAATATTTTTAAAATACAGAAATAAGCAAATTTAAGCAACTTTGGAAAGCATTAGACTTCACTGCAATGTAGCATTACACTCTAAAACATAGTTGACAGACAATGTTCCAGAGCTTCTCAGGTTCATAACAGTGTGTGGGAAGTTGTTTTTACTTATGGCACAGTTTACACTTAGACAAGTAGGCCTCATATAGCAAACTACAAGAAAACATGACTGATTCAGAGAAAAGAAGAGTAAGT
The DNA here is from genome assembly GCF_964339955.1 of Pipistrellus hanaki. NCBI lineage: Eukaryota > Metazoa > Chordata > Mammalia > Chiroptera > Vespertilionidae > Pipistrellus > Pipistrellus hanaki. The sequence goes on from NC_140519.1 coordinate 1,531,659, forward strand.
AGGTAATAATTCATACAGAACAGGTGAAAAACACTTCTCCAAATCAGTTCTTAGTGTAGAAAGTGTATCTAAGATGCAGAAAATCATTAAAACATAGTAAAGAGCAGTTGAAACAGTGTATGAAATCTCTATTATTAAACAGTGTCTGAATCCTCTATTATTTACTGAAAGGAGCCTAGAACTGTGTCATACAAGGCAAAATATCCTTGAAATAGAGAAATAAGCACATTTAACAGCTTGAGCTTCTCAGGTTCATAACAGTGTGTAGGAAGTTGTTTGTACTTGTGGGATATGGTTATAGTTAGAGAAGTAGACCTCATATTGGAATCTACAAGAAAACATAAATAATTCAGAGAAAATAACAGTAAGTAGGTGAGAACTCGTACAGAACAGGAGAAAAAGACTTCTCCAAGTAAGTTGTTAGTGTAGAAAGGATATCTAAGATGCAAGAAATCCTTCAAATAGAGGAAAGAGCACATTAAACAGTCTATGAAACCGCTATTATCCAATTCCAACCAGCAGATATCTTTAAACAATTTACACTTGAATGGCTACACCTTTTGATAGCCTAATGGCAAGTTTACATGTAAACAAGTTTGCTTCTCAATTCCCAGGGCAGAAAAAAAAAACATGGTTTAAAATTATTAGATTTTAAAATTTATTCTTAGAAGTGTAAAAGTTTATTAATTAAAAAAAAAAAACAGGGGGATCCAAGATGGCTGCGCCCAGGTGAACACCTAGCCGCAGCTGCACACAACAATTTCAATAAAATACAACTAAAATATAAAACGGACATTGCCCAGAACTACAGGAAGGTTGACTGACTGGAAATTCTACAGCGAGAAGCAAGGAGAAAACCAGAAGGAGGAGCGGAGGAGCTGGAAAAGCCCAAGGTACAGAGACGCAGCACGCGGACAGGACGGAGCCAGAGAGGAGGGGGAGGCGAAGTGCCTGGCGGGCGTTCCCTAGTGGAAAGGAAATAAAACTCCTACTGTGCTGGGCCCCTGACTGCTCTGAACCCCAGTTCTAGGCCAGACCCCGGGGACTCAGGCTCAGCCATAGGGAGCCGGGCTGTAAGGCGGAACCCTGGGGAGCAGCGAAAGGAGGTCCCGGAGGCACGCACACTGCGCGCAGAGAAGGGACGGTCGGCTGTGCCGTGGGATTGCCCTGACAAGAAGGAGACTGGGGCTCAAGACTGCTCTGAACGTCACCTCCAACTCCACTTCCAACTGAACTAAACCCCAATACCGGGCTCATTGTGGGAGAGCATAGACCAGTGATTCCCAAAGTGGTCTATATCGACCCCCAGGGGTCTATGACAACCTGCAAGGGGTCTACGTCAGCGAAAAAAAAATTTAGGGGTCCATGAAATGAAAATGGGGGTCCACGATAGTGGATCTCAACATACACTGATAGTACCTATTTACTTACATCATATTATCTTATAATATAAAAACATGTAGATTATTTATAAAAGTACCTATGAAGTAAAAAATTTATTATATATGTTTATAAAATTGTGTAAGTTGTAGGATAAAAACCTGCACATAATGATATACCAGTATCATCTTGTTACAAGCATACACACAGTAAACATTCTTGCCAATTTTTGTCTCAAAGCTTCGTGAACTTGCACCGACTTGTTCAATTCGTCACTCTATAAATATGAATGTGAGAAAAATACGTTCATTCATTTCCTGAATCTTGAATAGCAAAGTGCTGAGAAAATATTTAAAAAAATATAAACTGGTAGTTTATCATACAAATTATAGTGAATCAGTGTTATTTTGTTTGAGAATGCCGGAGAAAAGTAGGTACATTATTTTTTATTAAATTTTAACACTAAACTTCATTACAGTTAGAAATTTACAAAAAAAATCAATATCAGGTAAGTAGGGGGTCTACCCAAAACCGAAAAACATGGCAAGGGGTCTACGGCACAAACAAGTTTGGGAACCTCTGGCATAGACTGTTTGGCAGCAGGCGAAAATCGAGGGCACCTTTCTCTCAGAGGCGCCAGCAGCGAGCACTGAAGGTCCTGCATAGGGCGAGGCTGACAGAAGCCAAAGCTGCAGGCTCCACCCTGAAATCCCATCCCATCTGTAACTGTGAAATGCGACAACAAAATAGATCACAAATGAAAGAAATGGAGGACAAAAAGCATCTGGATATAGAGTTCAAATCTACGCTTATAAGGTTTTTCAAGAATTTCCTAGAAAAGATGGATAAGACCTATGAGGATATGAAAAGAGATCAACTAGAATTAATAAGGAGCCATCAAGAAATGATAAGGGATCAACAAGAAATAAAGAATACATTGTCTGAAATAAAAAATATTTTACAGAGTCCTAAAAACAGAGGGGAGGATCGCAAGAATCAAGTCAAAGATTTGGAACACAAAGAGCCAGAAGACACTCCTCCACAGATGCTAGAAGGCAAGAGAATCCAGAAAATTGAAGATAATGTAAGAAACCTCTGGGACAACTTCAAGTGAACCAACATCAGAATTATGGGGGTCCCAGAAGATGAGAGAGAGCAAGATATCGAAAACATACTGAAAGAAATGGTGACAGAAAACTTCCCCCACCTGGTGAAAGAATTAGACTTACAAGTCCAGGAAGCGCACAGAACTCCAAACAAAACGAATCCAAGGAGGACCACACCAAGACACATCATAATTAAAATTCCAAGAGCAAAAGACAAAGAGAGAATATTAAAAGAAGCAAGAGCAAAGAAGGTAGTTACCTATAAAGGAGCACCTATACGATTTTCAGCTGACTTCTCAACAGAAACCATGCAGGCCAGAAGGGAATAGCAAGAAATATTCAAGGTGATGAATAGTAAGAACCTACAGCCAAAGATAATCTATCCAGCAAAGCTATCACTCAGAATCGAAGGTCAGATAAAAAGCTTCACTAATAAAAAAAAAAGCTAAAGGAGTTCATCAACACCAAACCAGAATTATATGAATTGCTGAAGGGGGTTCTTTCAGAAGAGAAAGTAAACAAAGATAAAAATTATGAACAACAAATACGTAACTATCAACAAGTGAATCTAAAAACCAAGGAAATTAAAAAAAAATCTGATGAACAATAGTAACTGTTGAATATAATAGAATCAGAGGTATGGAAGGGGAGTGAACTGACGATTCTTGGGGAAAAGGGGAGAGGGGGGCATGGGAAAAGACTGAACATAAACTGTGCACATATGGATGAGGACAATGGGGGGTGGGGAAAGGGCAGAGGGTGGGGTGGGAACCTGGTGGAGGAGAGCAATGGTGGGGGGGGGAGGAACATTTGTAATAATATGAACAATAAAAACTTATTTAAAAAAACTACAACAACAACAAAAAAAGGAGATTGAAAAACTTGATGAACAATATTAGCTGTTGATTGTAGTAGAATCAGCGATACGGGAGGGGACTGGATTGACAGTTCTCCGGGAAAGGAGGACTGGTGGAAACCGGAAGAGACTGAACATAAACTGAGCACCTATGGATGAGAACAATGGGGGGTGGGGAGGGGACGGAGGGTGGGGTGGGAACCTGGTGGAGGGGGGAAGAAATGAGGAACCTTTGTAATAATATCAACAATAAAGATTGATTTAAAAAAAAGATATGCTTGAAGGCTCTGAATATTTCACAGTGAAGTAAGTGTTCTCAAGTTTTACATTTGTGTGTGAGAATGGAAAATGTGCAGTGGGACCACCTGGGAATGGGAATGATAAAGGAAACCATGGTAAGCGGATGCCTTGAGGCATCATGGTTAATGGGTTAATAGAAGGACACCTCAGTTGTCACATTGCAATCTGCCCTGTGAGAGCCATGAAACATAAGAGTGGAGTGTGAACATTGGGTTCTCTGGAGTGTTACAGGGGAGAATTGTCCAAAGAAGTCATGGGTTAAGACAGATGACAATGGGCAACTAGTAATATTGGATATTACTGTGGGGTGAGGGCATTTGGAGGCATCCTGTGTTATGGCAATAAAAAGAATTGAGATTCCTGACATGTCACAATGGAATGTGGGGAGTAAGGTTCTTTTGTGTCCCTGTAGAATGTTGGTAACATGAGCCCTGAATGTGTCACAAATGTCGTATGGGACCCCTGTGGTGTAACAGTGGAAAGGGGCTATTGAAATCTCATCAAATTGGCAGTGGAATACGTAGTGCTGTACAGAAATGAGTGCAGTCTGGAGCCCTGTAAGGTCACACGGGATTGTGGGAATTGGGTCTCCAGGACATCACAACAGACTGTTGATGCCAGGCCTGCAGGAGACTCAGGCTGTGACAGAGCAGTGTGATCAGTGGAAGACCTCGGGTGTACAGTGCAGTGTCTGCAGTGGGAGCACAGTGTGTGTCAGTTTTGAAGGTGGGCCATGTATCCCTGTGGTAGCACTGTGATGCATTGGCAGTGAAATATCTTGGTGTCAGAGGGGAATGTGGGCAGACAGTGTCCAACCTTTTGAATGTGGAGCGATGGCATTGTCATCTCTGGAGCATCGCAGTGGCGTTTTGTGCCTGGAAACTGTTTATTGTCCTTGTGGAGGGTGGGCATTTGGAACTTTGGTTTGAGATTAAAGTGAGGGCTTTGGGAGGAGTGTGGTGTCCCACTGCAGTGTGGGTATTGGGCATCCTTGCATGTTCAGTGGATCATAAAGAGTCGGATCACTGCAGTGACAACATGATTGGAGTGTGGTCTACACTTTCGTATCACATAGGAATATAGGAAATGGGTACCTTACATTGTCACACTGGAATGCGTGCTGTGTGATTGCTGAACCTGATGTGTTTCTGACCTGTGACATCTGGGGGATCATAATGTAGTGTGTATTAGGAGCCCAGCAGACTCACAGAGGGATGTTGGCCGCGAGGGAACCAATGTGTGACATGTAGACAGAGCAGTGACAGCCCTCAGGTAGAAAGGTGTTGAGTTTTTAGGGATAATGGAAGTGTCACAGTGAATATTAGAAGTTACAGTTCATGGATTCAAGGATGGATTCTGGCCTTGTGTTTTTTAGCTGAGTGTTTAGTGCAAGCGTGTCAAGCTCGTGCTGCACAGGCTTCATAGGGCTCACAACCCCACAACCCATATTTCTATGGCCTAGCCAATATAATGTTATGTAAAAATGGTTTTAATACAACTTTGTAACTTAATTTTTACAATATCCTGTTACACATAATTATTAATAATGAACTACAATGTTGATTAATGACTTATTACTGTAATCATATTGTATTCATTTCCTTTAAGTGCCTTACACATACCAGCAGTGAATATTTTAGCAGCCCATTGCTATGTCTTTAGTCTTGTAATGACTTGTTTGGAAATATTTAACTTTTATAAAACAAGAATAGTAGGTTTATTTGTGTTGCTCTTATTAATTTGTGTAGTTATTTGGTATCTGGTAAATTAATATCCAAGAAATAATATTCATCTGAATTCTAGAAGTCCCCTATTCTACAGAATTCTAGAAGTCAATGCTTCCACAGAGTTCTAGAAATACTCTATTCCACAGATTTCTATAAGTCCACTCTTTCTCATTTCTAGAAATTTCCTATTTCACAGAGTGTAGAAATCCTCCCTTCCTCCTATTCTAGAAATCATCACTTCCACAGAATTATAGAAAACCCCTATTCCACAGAATCCTAGAAGTCCATTATTCCACAAAATTCTGGATGTTCCATATTCCATAGGATTCCTGAAATCCTCTCTTCAACAGAATTTTAAAATCCTCTATTCTGCTGAATTCTATATGGCCTCTCTTCCACAAAATTCTAGAAATCCTCTCTTCCACAGAATTCTAGAAGTCCTCTCTTCAGATTTCTAGAAATTCACTATTCCACAGAATTGTAGAAGTCCTCCTTTTCTCCTAATTCTAGAAATTCCTTATTCCACAGAATTGTAGAAGTACTTTCTTAAACAGAATTTTATAAACCCTCTATTCCACAGATTTCTAGAAATCCTCAATTCCAGATAATTCTATAAGGTCTCTCATCTACAGAATTCTAGAAATCCCCTATTCCACCAAATTCTGGAAGTCTTCTTTAAGATTTCTACAATTCTAAATGTCTACTCTTGCACAGAATTCTAGAAATACTCTATTCCACAGAATTTTATATATCCTTTCTTCCACAGAATTCTAAAAATCTTCTCTTCCACTGAATTCTAGAAGTCCTTTCTTCCTCATATTTGTAGAAATCCCCTATTCCACAGAATTCTGGAAATTCTCTCTGCCACAGAATGATACAAGTAATGTCTTCCACAGAATAGTAGAAATCTCCTATTCCACAAAATTATAGAAATTCTCTATTCCACGGAATTTTGTAAGTACTCTATTCTACAGAATTCTGGAAAATTTCTATTCCACCAAATTCTAGAAATCCCCACTTCCAGATTTCTATACATCCTCCCTCAGAATTCTAGAAACCTATTCCACAGAATTCTAGAAATCCCCTACTCCACAGAATTCTAGAAAAGCTCTATTCTAAAGAATTCTGAGAAGTCCCCAATTCCACAAAATTCTAAAAATTCTCTTTTCCATAAAATTCTAGAAATCCCCAATTCCACAGAATTCTAGAAAGCCTCTCATCCACAGAATTCTATAAGTAATCTCTTCTACCGAATTCCTTAGATCCCCTAATTAAACGAGTTTAGAAACTGTCTATTCCACAGAATTCTGTAAGTCCTCTCTTTCTCAGATTTCTAAAAATACCCTATTCCACAGAATTCTAGCTGTCCTCTCTTCCTCCAAATTCTAGAAATCCCCTATTCCACAGAATTCTATAAAAGCTCTATTCTAAAGAATTCTAGAAATCCCCTATTCCACAGAATTCTAAAAATTGTCTTTTCCACAAAATTCTAGAAATTCCCTATTACACTGAATTCTAAAAATACTCTACTCCACAGAATTCTAGATGTCCTCCATTCCTCAAAATTCTAGAATTCCCCTATTCCTCAGAATTCTAGAAGTCCTCCCTTCTTCCCTATTCGAGAAATCCCCTATTCTACAGAATTACAGATATCCTCTCTTCCTTAGAATTCCAGAAATATCCTATTCCACAAAATTCTACAAATACTCTATACAACAGATTTCTATAAGTCCTCTCTTCTTAATTTCTAGAAATACCCTATTTCACATAGTTTTAGAAATCCTCCCTTCCTCAAATTCTAGAAATCATCTCTTCCACAGAATTCTAGAAATCCCCTATTCCAAGGAATTCTAGAAGTCTACTCTTCCACAGAATTCTGGATGTTCCATATACACAGGATCCCTGAAGTCCTCTATTCCACAGAATTCTAAAAATACTCTGTTCTGCTGAATTCTATATGGCCTCTCCTCCACAAAACTAAAGAAATCCTCTCTTCCACAGAATTCTAGAAGTCCTCCTTCAGATTTCCAGAAATTACCTATTCCACAGAATTGTAGAAGTCCTCCATTGCCTTGATTTCTAGATATCCAATATTCTACAGAATTCTGGAAGTCAACTTTTCCACAGAATTCTAGAAATCCTCTCTTCCACAGAATACTATAAACCATCTATTCCACAGAATGATAGAAATTCCCTATTCCACAGAATTCTAGAAGTCCACTCTACCACAGAATTCTGGATGTTCTGTATTCCACAGGATTCCTGAAGTCCTATCTACCACAGAATTCTAAAAATCCTCTATTCCACTGAGTTCTATATGGCCTCTCATCCACAAAATTCTAGAAATCCTCTCTTCAATGAAAGTCTAGAAGTCCACTCTTCAGATTTCTAGAAAATCCCTATTCCACAGAATTTTACAAGTCCTCCATTTCTCCGAATCCTAGAAATGCCCTATTCCACAGAATTGCAGAATTTGCCTATTCCGTAGAGTTCTACACATTCCATATTCCACAGAATTCTAGAAATCCTCTACTCCACATAATTCTGTATCTCTATCTCAAAATTCTAGAAATACCCTATTCCACAGAATTCTATCGGACCTCCCTTCTTCCAAATTCTAGAAATTCCCTATTCCACAGAATTGTAGAAGTCTCCTATTCCATAGAGTTCTAGAAATCCCCTATCATAAAGAATTCTAAAAGATTTATATTCCTCTGAATTATAGAAAAGCACTATTCCAAAGAATTCTAGAACTCCCCTATTCCAAATATTTCTAAAAATACTCTCCTGCACAAAATTTTAAAAATCCCCTATTCTACAGAATTCTAGAAGTCAATTCTTCCACGGAATTCTATAAATCTTTATTCCACAGAATTCTAAATCCTATATTCCACAAAATTCTATAAGACCTCTCATCCACAGAATAATAGAAATCCACTCTTCCACCGAATTCTAGAAGTCCTCTCTCAGATTTCTACAAATTCCCTATTCCACAGAATTGTACAATATAAATCCCCTATTCCATAGTGTTCTACAAATCCCCTATTCCATATAATTTTGGAAATCCTCCACTCCACAGAATTCTGTAAGTCCTCTCTTTCTCGGATTTCTAAAAATACCCTATTCCACAAAACTCTAGCTGTTCTCCCTTCCTCCCAATTTGAGAAATCCCCTATTCTACAGAATTCCAGGTATCCTCTCTTCCTCAGAATTCTAGAAATCTTATATTCCACAGAATTCTAGAAATACTCTATTCTACAGATTTCTATAAGTCCACTCTTCCTCATTTCTAGAAATTCTCAAATTCCTCAAATTCTCAATTGGAGGAAGGGAGGATTTCTACATTCTAGAAATTCTCAATTTCTAGAGTGTAGAAATCCTCCCTTCCTCCAATTCTAGAAACCATCGCTTCCACAGAATTATAGAAAATCCCTATTCCACAAAATTCTAGAAGTCCACTCTTCCACAGAATTCTGGATGTTCCGTATTCCACAGGATTCCTGAAGTCCTCTCTTCCACGGAATTCTAAAAATCCTCTATTCCGCTGAATTCTATATGGCCTCTCTTCCACAAAATTCTAGAAATCTTCTCTTCCACAGAATTTTAGAAGTGCTCTGTTCAGATTTCTAGAAAATCCCTATTCCACAGAGTTGTAGAAGTCCTCCTTTTCTCCTAATTATAGAAATTCCCTATTCCACAGAATCGTAGAAGTCCTGTATTCCATAGAGTTCTAGAAATCCCCTATTACAAAGAATTCAAAAGTCCTCCCTTCCTTTAAATTATATAAAAGCTGTATTCCAAAGAATTCTAGAACTCCCCTATTCCACAGATTTCTAAAACTTCTCTCTTACACAAAATTCTAGAAATCCCCTATTCCACAAAATTGTAGAGCTCATCCTTTCCTCTGAATTTTAGAAACCCTCATTTCTACAGAATTCTAGAAGTCAACTATTTCACAGAATTCTAGAAATCCTTTCTTCCACAGAATTCTATAAATCAACTATTCCACAGAATGATAGAAATTCTTCCACAGAATTCTACAAGTCCTCTCTTTCACAGAATTCTATAAATCCTTTCTTCCACAGAATTCTAAATCCTCTATTCCACAGAATTCTATGAGACCTGTCATCCACAGAATTCTAGAAATGCTCTCTTCCACCGAATTCTAGAAGTCCTCTCTCAGATTTCTAGACTTTTGAAAGTCCACTCTTCCATAAATTTCTGGATGTTCCATATTTCACAGGATTACTGAAGTCCTCTCCAAAGAAGTCTAGAAATCCTCTATTCCACTGAATTCTAAAAGGCCTCTCTTCCATAAAATTCTAGAAATCCTATCTTCCACAGAAATCTGAAAGTCCTCTCTTCAGATTTCTAGAAATCCCCTATTCCACAGAACTCTAGAAGGTCTCCCTTCCTCTGAATTCTAGAAATCCCCTATTATATAGAATTCTAGTAGTTCTCTATTCCATAGAATTCTAGAAATCACCTATTACAAAGAATTCTAAAAGTACTCCCTTCCTCTGAATTATAGAAAAGCTCTATTCTAAAGAATTCTAGAACTCCCATATTCCACAGATTTCTAAAAATTCTCTTTTCCACAAAATTCTAGAAATCCCTTATTCCACAGAATTGTAGAAGGCCACCTTTACTCCAAGTTCTAGAAGTCCCCTATTCTATAGAATTCTAGAAATCAACTCTTTCACAGAATGATAAAAATTCTTCCACAGAATTCTGCAAGTCATCTCCTCTACAGAATTCTATAAATCCTTTCTTCCACAGAATTCTAAATCCTTTATTTCACAGAATTCTATAATATCTCTCATCCGCGGAATTCTAGATATCCTCTCTTCTTCCGAATTCTAAAAGTTCTCTCTGAGATTTCTAGAATTCTAAAAGTCCACTCTTCCACAGAATTCTGGAAGTTCTCTTTTCCACAGAATACCAGAAGTCCTTTCTTCCACAGTATTTTAGAAACCCTCTATTCCACAGAATTCTAGAAATAATATATTCCCAAGAATCTTTAAATCCTTTCTTCCACAGAATTCTAAAAATCTTCTCTCCCACCGAATTCTAGAAGTCCTTACCTCCTCAGATTTATAGAAATTCCCTATTCCACAGAATTCTAGAAACTCTCTCTGCCACAGAATTCAACAAGTAATCTCTTCCACAGAATAGTATAAATTTCCTATTCCACAGAATTATAGAAATACTCTATTCCATGGAATTTTGTAAGTACTCTATTCTACAGAGTTCTAGAAAGCTTCTATTCTACAGAATTCTAGAAATCCTCTATTCCACAGATTTCTATACATTCCCCCTCAGAATTCTAGAAATACATGCCACAGAATTCTACAAATCCCCTGTTCCACAGAATTCTAGAAAAGCTCTATTCTAAAGAATTCTAGAAATCCCCAATTGCACAGAATTGTAAAAATTCTCTTTTCCACAAAATTCTAGAAATACCCTATTCCACAGAATTTTAGAAAGTCTCTCATCCACAGAATTCTACAAGTAATCTCTTCCAATGAATTCTACAAATCCCCTATTCCACAGAATTCTAGAAACCCTCTATTCCACAGAATTCTAGAATTCCTCTCTTTCTCGAATTTCTGGAAATATGCTATTCCCCATAATTCTAGCTGTCCTCCCTTCCTCCAGATTCTAGAAATCTCCTATTCCTCACAATTCTAGAAATTCTCCCTTTTTCCAAGCATTCAAGATATTCTCCTTTCCTCAGAATTCCAGAAATCTACTATACCATAGAATTCTAGAAATACTCTATTCCACAGATTTCTATAAGTTCTCTCTTCCTGATTTCTAGAAATACCATATTTCACAGAGTTGTAGAAATCCTCCCTCCTCCAATTCTAGAAATCATCTCTTCCACAGTATTCTGGATGATCCGTATTCTACAGGATTCCTGAAGTCCTCTCTTCCACAGAATTCTAAAAATCCTATATTCCTCTGAATTCTATATAGCCTCTCTTCCACAGAATTCTAGAAGCCCTCTTTTCAGATTTCTACAAATTCCCTATTCCACAGAATTGTCGAAGTCCTTTCTTCAGAATTCTAGAAATTCCCTATTGCACAGAATTCTACAAGTCCTTTCTTCCACAGAATTTTTGAAACCCTCTATTACACAGAATTCTAGAAATCCTCTATTACACAGAATTCTAGAAGTCCTCTCTTCAGATTTCTAGAAATTCCCTATTCTACAGAATTGTAGAAGTCCTCCTTTCTATTAAATTCTAGAAATTCCCTATTCCACAGAATTGTAGAAGTCCTTTCTTCCACAGAATTCTAGAAACCCTCTAATCCACAGAATTCTATAAGACCTCTCATCCACAGAATTCTAAAAATCATCTTTTCCACCAAATTCTAGAAGTGTTATCTCAGATTTCTAGAATTCTAAAAGTCCACACTTTCACATAATTCCAGAAGTCCTTTCTTCCTCAGAATTTTAGACCATCTATTCTACAGAATCCTATAGAATCTATAAATCCTTTCTTCCACAGAATTCTAAAAATCTTCTCTTCCACCAAATTCTAGAAGTCCTTTCTCCCTTTATAGAAATACTTTATAGAAATCCCTATTCCACAGAATTATAGAAATTCTCTCTGCCACAGAATTCAACAAGTAATCTCTTCCACATAATAGTAGACATCCCTTATTCCACAGAATTATAGAAATACTCTATTCCATGGAATTTTGTAAGTACTCTATTCTACAGAGTTCTAGAAAGCTTCTATTCTACAGAATTCTAGAAATCCTCTCTTCCACAGATTTCTATACATTCCCCCTCAGAATTCTAGAAATACATGCCACAGAATTCTATAAATCCCCTCTTCCACAGAATTCTATAAAAGCTCTATTCTAAAAAATTCTAGAAATCCCCTATTCCACAGAATTCTAAAAATTCTATTTTCTGCAAAATTCTAGAAATCCCCTATTCCACAGAATTCTAGAAAGCCTCTCATCCACAGAATTCTACAAGTAATCTCTTCCAATGAATTCTACAAATCTCCTATTCCACAGAATTCTAGAAACCCTGTATTCCACAGAATTCTGTAAATCCCCTCTTACTCAGATTTCTACAAATACCATATTCCACAGAATTCTAGCTGTTCTCCCTTCCTCCAAATTCTAGAAATCTTCTATTTCTCAGAATTCTAGAACTCCTCCCTTCCTCGCAATTTGAGAAATCACCCATTCTACAGAAATCCAGATAACCCTCTCTTCCTCAGAATTCCGGAAATCTATTCCACAGAATTGTAGAAGTACTCTATTCCACAGATTTTTATAAATCCTCACTTCGTCATTTCTAGAAATACCCTATTTCGCAGAGTTGTAGAAGTCCTCCCTTCCTCTAATTCTAGAAATCATCTCTTCCACAGAATTCTAGAAATCCCCTATTCCACAGAATTCTAGAAGTCTGCTCTTTCACAGAATTCTAGAAATCCTCTCGTCCACAGAATCCTTTAAATCATCTATTCCACAGAATGATAGAAATTGTTCCACAGAATTCTACAAATCTTCTCTTCCACAGATTTCTATACAAGCTCCCTCAGAATTCTAGAAATATATTCCACATAATTCTAGAAATCCCCTATTCCACAGAATTCTAGAAAAGCTCAATTCTAAGGAATTCTAGAAATCCCATATTCCACAGAATTCTAAAAATTCTTTTTTCCACAAAATTCTGGAAATCCCCTATTTCACAGAATTCTAGAAAGTCTCTCATCCACAGAATTCTACAAGTAATCTCTTCCAGAAAATTCTACAAATCCACTATCCCACGGAGTTATGGAAACTGTCTATTCCACAGAATTCTGTAAGTCCTCTCTTTCTCAGATTTCTAGAAATATGTTATTCCAGATAATTATAGCTGTCCTCCCTTCATCCAGATTCTAGAAATCCCCCATTCCTCAGAATTCTGGAAAAAACTCTTTCTCCTAAGTTGAGAAATCCCCTATGCTACAGAATTCCAGATATCCTCTCTTCCTCAGAATTCCAGAAATCTACTATTCCATAGAATTCTAGAAATGCTCTATTCCACAGATTTCTATAAGTCCTCTCTCCCTGATTTCTACAAATACCCAATTTCACAGAATTGTAGAAATCCTCCCTTCCTCCAATTCTAGAAATCATCTCTTCCACAGAATTCTAAAAATACCCATTCCACAGAATTCTAGAAGTCCACTCATACACAGAATTCTTGATTTTCATTATTTCACAGGATTCCTGAAGTCCTCTCTTCCAAAGAATTCTAAATATCCTCTATTCTGCTGAATTCTAGAAGGCCTCTCTTCCACAAAATTCTAGAAATACTATCTTACAGAATTCTGAAAGTCCTCTCTTCAGATTTCTAGAAATCCCTTATTCCACAGAATTCTAGAAGTCCTCCCTTACTCTGAATTCTAGATATCCCCCATCCCACAGAATTGTAGAAGTCCTCTATTCCATAGAGTTCTAGAAATCCCCTATTATAAAGAATTCTAAAATTCCTCCCTTCCTCTGAACGATAGGAAAGCTCTATTCTAAAGAATTCTAGAACTCGCCGGGACCGGTTTGGCTCAGTGGTAGAGCGTCGGCCTGCGGACTGAAGGGTCCCGGGTTCGATTCCGGTCAAGGGCATGTACCGTGGTTGCGGGCACATCCCCGGTAGGGGGTGTGCAAGAGGCAGCTAATCGATGATTCTCTCTCATCGATGTTTCTAGCTCTCTATCCCTCTTTCCTCCTCTCTGTGAAAAATCAATAAAATATATTTTTAAAAAAAAGATTTCTAGAACTCCACAGATTTAAAAAATTCTCTCCTCCACAAAATTCTAAAAATCCACTATTCCATTGAATTGTACAATATAAGTCCTTTCCTCCGAATACTAGATAACCCCTATTCTTCAGAATTCTAGAAATCCTCTCTTCCACAGAATTCTAGAAATATTCTATTTTAAATAATGATAGAAATTCCTCCACAGAATTCTACAAGTCCTCTCTTCCACAGAATTCTAAAAATCATCTATGCCGCTGAATTCGATATGGCCTCTCTTTCATAAAATTCTAGAAATCTTCACTTCCACAGAATTCTAGAAGTTCTCTCTTCAGATTTCTGGAAAATGCCTATTCCACAGAATTATAGAAGTCCTTCTTTTCTCTGAATTCTAGAAATTTCCTATTCCACAGAATTTTAGAAGTCCTCTATTCCATAGAGTTCAAGAAATCCCCTATTATAAAGAATTCTAAAAGACCTCCCTTCCTCTAAACCAGTGTTTCCCAACCTTCTCTCATGATGAGAATCACCTGGTGGAGTTGTTAAAACACAGATTCCTGAATCCCAACTAAGAAGTGCTAAACTAAAATTTTTGGAAACATATAAGTAAAATTGTATACTTAACTAGTGCTCTAAGACAGATGTTATATACAGAGCACTAAGTTAGGTATGCAATTTTACCTATATGTTCTCAAAAATTCTAGTTTAGCACTTCTTAGTTGGGATTCAGGAATCTGTGTTTTAACAACTCCACCAGGTGATTCTCATCATGAGAGAAGGTTGGGAAACACTGCTCTAAACTATAGAAAAGCTCTATTCTAATGAATTCTAGAACTCCCATATTCTGCAGATTTCTAAAAATTCTCTCTTCACAGTCCTCCTTTCCTCCAAATTCTAGAAATTCCCTATTACACAGAAATTTAGAAGACCTCCATTCTTCCGAATTCTAGAAATCCCCTATTCTACAAAATTCTAGAAATGAACTCTTCCACAGAATTCTATAAATCATCTATTCCACAGAATGATAGAAATCCCTTATTCCACAATATTCTAGAAGTCCATTCTACCTCAGAATTCTGGATGTTCCATATTCCACAGGATTCTTGAAGTCCTCTCTTCCACAGAATTCAAAAAATCATCTATTCTGCTGAATTCTAAATGGTCTCTCTTCCACAAAATTCTAGAAATCCTCTCTCCCACAAATCTGGAAGTACTCTCTTAAATTTTCTAGAAAATCCCTATTCCACACAATTGTAGAAGTCCTCCTTTCCTCCGAATTGTAGAAATACCTTATTCCACAGAATTGTAGAAATACCTTATTCCACAGAATTGTAGAAGTCCCCTATTCCATGGAGTTCTTGAAATCCCCTATTACAAAGATTTCTAAAAGTCCTCCCTTCCTCTGAATTATAGAAAAGCTCTATTCTAAAGAATTCTAGAATTCAGATATTCCACAGATTTCTAAAAATTCTCTCTTCTACAAATTCTAGAAATCCTCTGTTCCACAGAATTCTATAAATCATCTATTCCATAGAATGATATAAACCCACATTCCACAGAATTGTAGAAATCCTCCTTTCCTCCGAATCTAGATATCACTTATTCTACAGAAAGCTAGAAGTCAACTATTCCACAGAATTCTAGAAATCCTCTCTTTCACAGAATACTATAAATCATCAATTCCACAAAATAATAGAAATTCTTCCACAGTATTGTACAAGTCTTCTCTACCACATAATTTTATAAATACTTTCTTCCACAGAATTCTAAACCCTCTATTCACGGAATTCTATAAGACGTCCCAGCCACAGAATTCTAGAAATCCTCTCTTCCACCAAATTCTAGAAGTCTTCATTCAGATTTCTAGAATTCTAAAAGTCCAATCTTCCACAGAATTCTGGAAGTTCACTCTTCCACAGAATTCCAAAAGTCCTTTCTTCCACAGAATCTTAGAAAACCCCCATTCCACAGGATTCTAGAAATCCTCTATTCCACAGAATTCTATAAATCCTTTCTTCCACAGAAATTTAAAAATCTTCTCTTCCAACGAATTGGAGAAGTCCTTTCTTCAATATAAATCCCATATTCGACAGATTCTAGAAATTCTCTCTGCCACAGAATTCTACACATAATCTCTCCCACAGGATATTAGGAATATCCTACTCCACAGAATTATAGAAACACTCTATTCCACACAATTTTGTAAGTACGCTATTCTACAGAATTCTAGAAAGTTTATATTCCACAGAATTCTAGAAATCCACTCTTCCACAGGTTTCTATAAATCAACCCTCAGAATTTAGAAATCTATTCCACAGAATTCTAGAAATTCCCTATTCCACATAATTCTAGAAATCCACTATTCCACAGAATTCTCTAAGTCCTCTCTTTCTCAGAATATGCAAAAAAGACTTCTCCAAGTCAATTGTTAGTGTAGAAATACTATCTAAGATGCAGGAAATTCTTAAAATAGAATAAAAAGCACATTTAGCAGTGAATGAAACATCTATTATTTACTTAAAGGGGCTTAGAACTCTAAATGTGTGTTATACAAGGTAGAATATCCTTGAAATAGAGAAATAAGCACAATTAAGCAGCTTTGGAAAGCGTTAGACTTCACTGCAATGTAGCATTACACTCTAAAACATAGTTGAGATTCAAAGTTCCAGAGCTTCTCAGGTTCATAACCGTGTGTAGGAAGTTGTTTGTACTTGTGGGCAATGAGTATACTTAGGAAAAAAAAGGACTAATTTAGGAAACTATAAGAAAACATGAGTAATTAGGAGAAAATAACAGTAAATAGATGAGAACTCCCATACAACAGGTAGAAAGACTTCTCCTAGTTTGTTGTTAGTGTAGAAGGGTATCTAAGATGCAGGACATCCTTAAAATAGGGTAAAGAGTATACTAAAAAGTTTTATGAAACCTCTATTATTTACTTAAAGGAGCCTACAACTGTAAATGTATGTCATACAAGCCACAATATCCTTGAAATAGAGAAATAAGCACATTTAACAGCTTAGAAAAGCCTTAGACTTCACTGCAATGTAGCATTAAACTCTAAAACATAGTTGAGAGACAATGTTCCAAAGTTTCTCAGGTTCATAACAGTGCGTAGGATGTTGTTTGCACATGTGGGCAATGCTTATACTTAGACAAGTAGGCCTTATATAGGAAACTACAATAAAACATGAGTAATTCAGGGAAAATAACAGTAAGTAGGTTAGAACTCATAAAGATCAGGTGAAAAAGACATCTGCAAGTCAGTTGTTAGTGTAGATAGTGTATCTAAGATGAAGGAAATTCTTAAAATAGAGGAAAGAGCACATTAAACAGTGTATGAAACCTCTAGTATTTACTTAAAGGAGCCTAGAATTGTAAATGAGTGTCATACAATGCAGAATATCCTTGAAATATAGAAATAAGCACATTTAACAGCTTTGGAAAGCCTTAGACTTCACTGCAATGTACCATTAAACTCTAAAACATAGTTAATAGTCAATGTTTTAGAGTTTCTCAGGTTCATAACATTGTCCAGGAAGTTCTTTGTACATGTGTGCAATGCTTATAATTAGAGGTAAAGGCCAGATATAAGAAACTACAAAAAAACATGAGAAATTCAGAAAAAAATAACAGTAAATAGATGATAACTCCCATAGAACAGGTAGAAAAGACTTTTCCAAGTCAGTTGTCAGTGTATACAGGGTATCTAAGATGCAGGAAATCCTTATAAAAGAGTAAAGAGCACATTAAACAATGTATGAAACTTCCAGTAATTACTTAAAGGAGCCCAGAACTGTAAATGTGTGTCATACTATGCAGAATATCCTTAAAATAGAGAAATAAGCATATTTAAGCAGCTTTGGAAGCCTTAGACTTCATTGCAAAATAGCATTAAACTCTAAAACATAGTTTAGAGACAAGGTTCCAGAGCTTCTCAGGTTCATAACAGTGTGTAGGAAGTTGTTTGTAAATGTGGGCAATGCCTATACCAAGAGGAGAGGGCCAGATATAGGAAACTGCAAGAAAACATGAGCTATTCAGAGAAAATAACAGTAAGTAGGTGAGTACTCTTACAGAACAGGTGAAAACGACTTCTCCAAGTCTGTTGTTAGTTTAGAAAGGTTATGTAAGATGCAGGAAATCTTTGAAATATAGGAAAGTGCATATTAAACAGTGTTTGAAACCTCTATTATTTACTAAAGGAGCTTAGAATTGTAAATGTGTGTCATATAAGGCAGAATATCCTTGAAATAGAGAAATAAGCACATTTAATAGCTTTGGAAAGCCGTAGACTTTACTGAAATGTAGCATTAAACTCTAAAACATAGTGAAGAGTCAATTATTTAAGAAGAGAAACCCAGATGGTGGCATAAGATAGACACCTGAATGCAGCCTACCATAACAAATTTGAATTTAGAACGGAAAAACAGGGGAAACATGGCCCTGAAGTTCCAGTCGGCTGGTTGAGAGGAGGCTCTACCATCTGGGAAGGAGATAGAAGGCACACTAAACCTCAGGAACTGTGAAGGTACAGAGAACTGTGCATGCAAACGGCAGCTACCCTACTTCGCTGCAGGCTTGCTTGTGGAGAGTGGAGAGGGCGGGCTGAGTTTGCTACTGGCTTACTCCCTGAATGCAAAGAGGGCGGACAGCTAATGTGCGGCTAGCTTTCTTGTTCGAACCACCCTATTGCTTTGAAAGAGGCCATACAGGGAGAGGCCAGACTGTCAGGCAGTGGGCAGAGATCTCTGGGAGGTGTGTGAAGCCAAGGGCCATTACTACAGGACTCAGAAACCAGACCCTCGTAGGGAGGGGAGGGGCTAAATAAAGCTTGTCCACAACACCTGAGACTCTGCTCCATCCAAGCGGAGCACAGAAGCCCTTCAAGCGGAGCACAGAAGCCCTTCTAATGGTTAGCTTTCTCGTTCGCAGTGAATGGGACACTCCTAGGGAGTGACAGACAGGAATCTAAAGCTTGTCTGTACCTATAACAAAGAGGTGCTCACATATGCAACCAATTGTGCGGGATTCAACAAAGCTTGTCTGTGGCACCCCAACACTTCACCCCATTCAAGCAGAATACAGAAACCCTCCTAGCTGAGACACTTCCGATCCTCATAGCCAATTGGCTTGGAGATCAACACTTCCCAGTGATACCAACAAAAAGCAAGGCTTAACAACAAGACTACACACACAGCCCACGAAGGGATACACCAAGACTGTCCACCTCAGGTAACTGGGAGGCTGACTCACTGAACCATATAAGACACTTTAGCACACAAAGCCACCCTACCAACTCTGCGAAGCTGTGAAAATGCCGAGACAAGGAAACAGATCACAAACAAAAGAAATGGAGGAAAAGAAGCGACTGAATACAGAGTTCAAAACCACGCTTATAAGGTTTTTCAAGAATTTCCTAAAAAGGCCGATAAAATAAATGAGACCTATGAGGATATGAAAAGGGATCAACCAGAAATAAAGAATACATTGTCTGAAATAAAAAATATTATACCGAGTCCTAAAAACAGAATGGAAGATCGCAAGAATCAAGTCAAAGATTTGGAACACAAAGAGCCAGAGGACTCTCCTCCACAGAAGCAAGAAGGTAAGAGAATCCAGAAAGTTGAACATAGTGTAAGAAACCTCTATGACAATTTCAAATGAACCAACATCAGAATTATGGGGGTATCAGAAGAAGAGAGGACAAGATACCGAAAGAATACTGGAAGAAATAGTGACAGAAAACTTTCTCCTCCTGGGCAAAGAAATAGACTTACAAGTCCAGGAAGCACATAGAAACCCAAACAAAAGGAATCCAAAGAGGACCACACCAAGACACATCATAATTAAAATCCCAAGAGTAAAAGACAAAGAGAGAATATTAAAAGCAGCAAGAGCAAAGCAGGTAGTTACCTATAAAGGAGCACCCATACAATTGTCAGCTGATTTCTCAACAGAAACTATACAGGCCAGATGGAAATGGCAAGAAATATTCAAGGTGATGAATAGCAAGAACCTACAGCCAAAAGTACTCTACCCAGCAAAGCTATCACTCAGAATCGAAGGCCAGATAAAGAACTTCACAAATAAAAAAAAAGATAAAGGAGTTCATCACTGCAAAACCAGAATTATATGAATTGCTGAAAGGGGTTCTTTAGGAAGAGGAAGAATATATAGATAAAAATTATGATCAACAAATACGTAACCATCAACAAGTGAAACTAAAAGTAAAGGGATTTAAAAACCTGATGAACAATATTAACTGGTGAATATAATAGGATCAGAGGTATGGAAGCGGAGTGGACTGAATATTCTTGGGGAAAAGGGGAGTAGGGGTGCAGGAAGAGCCTGAGCAAAAATTGTGCACATATGGATGAGAAAATGGGGGGTGTGGAAAGGGCAGAAGTTGGGGTGATATCCTGGTGAAGGGGGGAAAAAGAGGAACATTTGTAATAATGTGAACAATAAAGGTTTATTTTTTTAAAAAAAGTCAATGTTTTAGAGCTTCTCGGGTTCATAACATTGTGTAGGAAGTTGTTTGTACATGTGTGCAATGCTTATACTTAGAGGAGAAGGCCAGATATTTAAAAAAAAAAATACAAGAAAACATGAGAAATTCAGAGAAATAACAATAAGTAGGTGAGAATTCGCACAGAATAGGTGAAAAAGTATTCTCCAAGTCAATTATTAGTGTAGAAAGGTATCTAAGCTGTATCAAGTGTATGAAACCTATTATTTACTTAAAGGAGCCTGGAACTGTAAATGTGTTTCATAAAGGCAAAATATCCTTGAAATAGAGAAATAAGCACATTTAAGCAGCTTTGGAAAGCATTAGATTTCACTGCGATGCAGCATTAAATTCTAAAACATAGTTCAGAGACAATGTTCCAGAGATTCTCAGGTCCATAGAAGTGTGTAATAAGTTGTTTATACTTGTTGGAAATGCCTACACTTAGACAAGGAGGCTTCATATATGAAACTACAAGAAAACATGCATAATTCATAGAAAATAACAGTAAGTAGGTGAGAAATAGTACAGAACAGGTGAAAAATATTTCTCCAAGTCAGTTGTTATTGTAGAAGGGAAACCTAAGATGCAGAAAATCTTTAAAATATATTAAAGAGCACATTGTGTATGAAACTTCTGTCATTTACCTAAAGGAGCCTAAAATTGCAAATGTGTGTCATAGAATGCAGAATATCTTTGAAATGGAGAAAAAAAAAGAACATTTAATAGCTTTGGAAAGCCTTAGACTTTCCTGCAATGTAGTATTAAATTCTAAAACCTAGGTGAGAGACAGTTTTCCAGAGTTTCTCAGGCTCATAACTGTGTGTAGGATGTTGTTTGTACATGTGGGCATTGCTTATACTTAGACAAGTAGGCCTCATATAGAAACCTATAAGAATATAAGACTAATTCAGAGAAAATAACAGTAAGTAGGTGAGAACTCGTATGGAACTGGTAAAAAAGACTTCTCCAAGTCAGTTAGTGGTGGAGAACAGGTATCTAAAATGCAGGAAATCATTAAAAATAGAGTACAGAGCACATTAAACAGTGTTTGAACCTCTATTATTTCCTTAAAGGATCCTAGAACTGTAAATGTGATTCATACAAGGCAGAATATCCTTGAGAGAGAGAAATAAGCACATTTAACAGTTTTGGAAAGCCTTATACTTCATTGCAATATAGCATTAAACTCTAAAACATACTTGAGAGCCAATGTTCCAGAGCATCTTAGGTTCATAACAGTGTGAAGGAAGTTGTTTGTCTTTGTGGGATGTGCTTATACTTAGACAAGTAGGCCTCATCTTGGAAACTACAAGAACACATGAGTAATTCAGAGAAAATAACAGTAAGTAGGTGAGAACTCATACAGAACAGGAGATAAAGACTTCTCCAAGTAAGTTGTTAGTGTAGAAAAGGTATCTGAGATGCAAAAAAATCCTTGTTGTGGATGAAAGGCCACATTAAACATAGTATGAAACCTCTATTATTTACTGAAGGGAGTCTAGAACTGTGAATGTATGTCATAGAAGGCAGAATATCCTTGAGATAGAGAAATAAGCACATTTAGCAGCTTTGCAAAGCCTTAGACTCCATTGCAATGTAGCATTAAAATTTAAAACATAGTTGAGAGTCAATATTAAAGACCTTCATAGGTTCATAACAGTATGTAGGAAGTTGTTCTTATGTACGGCAATGCTTATACTTAGAAGAAGGCCAAATATAGGAAGCTACATGAAAACATGAGGAATTCAAAGAACATAAAAGTAAATAGAAGAAAACTCTCATAGAAAACATAGGAAAGATTTCAAGACAGTTGTTGAAATAGAATAGGTGTCTAAGGTGCAGGACATCCATAAAACAGAGTAAAGAGCATATTAAACAGTGTATAAATCTTCTATTATTTACTGAAAGGATCCTAGAACTGTAAATGTGTGTCATACAAGGCAGAATATTCTTGAAATAGAGAAATAAGCACATTTAACAGTTTAGAAAAGCCTTAGACTTCACTGCAATGGAGCATTAAACTCTAAAACATAGTTGAGAAACAATGTTCCCGAGCTTCTCAGGTTCATAACAGTGTGCAGGAAGTTGTTTTTACTGTGGGCAATGCTTACACTTTGACAAGTAGGCTTCATATAGGAAACTATAAGAAAACATGAGTGATTCAGAAAAAATAACAGTAAATAGATGAGAACTCTCATATAAAAGGTAGAAAAGACTTCTACAAGTCAGTCGTTAGTGTGGAATAGGGATCTAAGGTGCAGAACATCCTTAAAACAGGGTAAAGAGTATATTAAAAAGTTGTATGAAACCACCATTATTTACATAAAGGAGCCTAAAACTGTAAATGTGTTTCATGCAAGGCAGAATATCATTGAGATAGAGACATAAGCACATTTAGCAGCTTTGCAAAGCCTTAGACTTCATTGCAATGTAGCATTAAACTTTAAAACATAGTTGAGAGTCACTGTTGCAGACCTTCACAGATTCATAACAGTGTGCAGGAAGTTGTTCTTATGTATGGGCTATGCTTATACTTAGAGGAGAAGGCCAAATATAGGAAGCTATAGGAAGCCAAATATAGAAATAAACTCTAAAACGTAGTTGAGAGTCAACATTCCAGAGCTTCTCAGGTTCAAAGTGGTGTGTAGGAAGTTGTTTGTACTTGTGGGATATCCTTATACTTAGACAAGTAGGCCTCATATTGCAAACTATAAGAAAACATGAGTAATTCAGAGAAAATAACAGTAAGTAGGTGATAACTCATACAGAACAGGAGAAAAAGACTTCTCCAAGTAAGTTGTTAGTGTAGAATGGATATCTAAGGTGCAGGGAATCCTTAAAATGTAGGAAAGAGCACATTAAGCAGTCTATGAAACTACTATTACTTACTTAACGCAGCCTAGAACTGTAAAAGTGTGTCATATAAGGCAGAATATCATTGAAATAGAGAAATAAGAACAATTAAGCAGCTTTGGAAAGCTTTAGACTTCAGTACAATGTAGCATTAAACTCTAAAACATAGTTGACAGACAATGTTCCAGAGCTTCTCAGGTTCATAGCAGTGTGTAGGAAGTTGTTTGTACTTGTAGGATATACTTATACTTTGAAAAGTAGGCCTCCTATAGGAAACTACAAGAAAACATGAGTAATTCAGAGAAAATAACAGTAAGTAAGTGAAAACTCGTACAAACACAGGTGAAAAAGTCTTCTCCAAGTCAGTTGTTAGTGTAGAAAAGGTATCTAAGATACTGCAAGTGTATAAAACCTCTATTATTTACTTAAAGGAGCCTAGGACTAAAATGTGTGTCATACAAGGCAGAGTATCCTTCAAATACAGAAATAGGTACATTTAACAGCTTTGGAAAGCCTTAGACTTCACTGCAATGTAGCATTAAACTCTAAAACATAGTTCAGAGACAATTTTCCGGAGCTTCTCAGGTTCATAACAGTGTGTGGGAAGTTGTTTTACATGTGGGCAAAGTTTACACTGAGACAAGTTGGCCTCATATAGCAAACTACTAGAAAACATGAGTAAATCAGAGAAAATAACGGTAAGTAGGTAAGAATTCATACAGAACAAGTGAAATACACTTCTCCAAATCAGTTCTTAATGTAGAAAGGGTATCTAAGATGCAGTAAATCATTAAAACAGAGTAAAGAGCAGATTAAACAGTGTATGAAACCTCTATTATTTACTAAAAGGAGCCTAAAACTGTAAATGTGTGTCATACAATACAAAATATCCTTGAAATAGAGAAATAAGAACATTTAACAGCTTTGGAAAGCCTAAGACTTCATTGCAATGGAGCATTAAACTCTAAAACATAGTTGAGAGACTATGTTCCAGAGTTTCTCAGGTTCATAACAGTGTGTTGGAAGTTGTTCGTATTTGTTGGCAATGCTTGTACTTATACAAGTGGGCCTCATATACGAAACTACAATAAAACATGAGTAATTCAGAGAAAATAAAAGTAGGAGAGAACTTGCATAGAACTGGCGAAAAAGGCTTGTCCAAGTCAGTTGTTAGTTTAGAAAGGGTATCTAAGATGCAGGAAATCCTTAATTAGAGTAAAGAGCACATTAAACAGTGTATACAACCGTAGTATTATTTACTTAAAGTAGCCTAGAACTGTAAATGTGTGTCATATCAGGCAGAATATCCTTGAAATAGAAAAATAAGCACATTTAAGCAACCTTGGAAAGCCTTAGACTTCACTACAATGAAGCATTAAACTCTGAAACATAGTTGAGAGACAATGTTGCAGAGCTTCTCAGGTTCATAACAATGTGTTGTAAGTTGTTTGTATTTGTGGGCAATGCTTATACTTATACAAGTAGGCCTCATATAGGAAAATACAAGAAAATATGAGTAATTCAGAGGGAATAACAGTAAATAGATTAGAACTCAATAGAACAGGTAGAAAAGACTTGTCCAAGTCAGTTGTTAGTGTAGAAAGGGTATCTAAGATGCAGGAAATTCTGAATTAGAGCATAGAGTTCAATAAACAGTGTATAAAACCTCTATTATTTACTTAAAGGAACCTAGGACTGAAAATGTGTGTCATACCAGGCCTAATATCCTTTAAATTGGGAAATAAACACATTTAAGCAGCTTTGGAACGCCTTTTTGTGTCACTTCAATGTAGCATTAAACTCTAAAACATAGTTGAAGAGACAATGTTCCAGAGATTCTCAGGTTCATAATAGTGCGTAGAAGTTGTTTATACATGTGGGCAATGCTTATATTTAGACAAGTAGGCCTCATATAGCAAACTACAAGAAAACAAGTAATTCAAAGAAAATAACAGTAAGTATGTGAGAACTAAATCGAAAATGTAGAAAGGACTTCTACAAGTTAGTTGTTAGTGTAGAAAAGGTGTCTAAGATGCAGGAAATCCTTGAAACAGACTAAAACAGCACATTAAACAGTGTATGAAACCTCTATTATTTACTTAAAGGAACCTAGAACTGTAAATGTGTGTCACACAAGGAAGAATATCCATGAAATAAAGAAATAAGCAAAATTAAGCAGCTTTGGAAAGCCTTTGATTCACAGCCATGTATCATTAAACCCTAAGACATAGTTGAGAGACAATGTTCCAGGTCTTCTACTGTCCTAAGAGAGTGTAGGAATTTGTTTGTACTTTTGGGCAATGCTTATACTTAGACAAGTATGCCTCATACAGGAAACTACAAAAAAAATGAGTAATTCAGAGAAAATATCAGTAAGTATTATAGGTGAAAACTCATATAGAACAGGTGAAAAAAAGACTTCTTCAAG
Source organism: Pipistrellus hanaki (assembly GCF_964339955.1). NCBI lineage: Eukaryota > Metazoa > Chordata > Mammalia > Chiroptera > Vespertilionidae > Pipistrellus > Pipistrellus hanaki. Next base: position 1,557,590 of record NC_140519.1, read on the forward strand.
TCAGTTGTTAATGTAGTAAGTGGCAAGAAATACTTAATTAGAGAAAATAGCACACTAAACTGTGTATGAAAACTCTATTCTTTACTTAAAGGAGCCTAGACCAGCAAAGGTGTGTCATAAAAGGCAGAATATCCATGAAATATAGAAATAAGCACATTTAAGGAGCTTTGAGAAAGCCTTAGACTTCACTGCCATGTAGCTTTAAACTCTAAAACATAGTTGAGAGACAATGTTCCAGAGCTTCTCAGGTTCATAACATTGTTTAGGAAGTTGTTTGTACTTGTGGTCAATGCTTATACTTTGACAATTAGGCCTCATATAGGAAACCACAAGAAAACATGAGTAATTCAGAGAGAATAACAGTAAATAGATTAGAACTTGCATAGAACAGGTAGAAAAGAATTCTCCCAGTGAGTTGTTAGTTTAGACAGTGTATCTAAGATGGAGGAAATACTTAATTGGAGTAAGGAGAACATTAAACAGTGTGTGAAACCTCTATTATTTACATAAAGGAGCCTAGTACAGTAAATGTGTGTCATACAAAGCAGAATATCCTTGAAATCAAGAAATAAGCACATTTAAGCAGCTTTGGAATGCCATAATACTTCACTGCAACGTTACATTAAACTCTAAAACATAATTGAGAGATAATTTTCCAGAACTTCTCAGGTTCATAATAGTGTGTAGGAAGTTGTTTGTACTTGTGGGCGATGCTTATACTTGGACAAGTACGTCTCATATAGGAAACTACAAGAAAACATGAATAATTCAGAGGAAATAACAGTAAATAAATGAGAACTCCATAGAAAGGTAGGAAAGTCTTCTCCAAGGCAGTTGTTAGTGTTATCCTTAATCAGAGCATAGAGTTCATTATACAGTATATATAAATCCTCTATTATTTACTTTAAAAAGCCTATAACTGTAAATGTGTGCAATACAAGGCAGAATATTCTTGAAATAGAGAAATTGTCACATTTTAGCAGCTTTGGAAAGCATTAGACTTCACTGCAATGTAGTATTATACTCTAAAACATATTTGAGAGACAATATTCCTGCGCTTCTCAGGTTCATAACTGTGTGTTGGAAGCTGTTTGTACTTGTGGGCAATTCTTATACTTAGACCAGTAGGCTTCATATAGGAAACTACAAGAACACATGACTAATTCAGAGAAAATAATGGTAAGTAGATGAGAATTCGCATAGATCAAGTAGAAAAGACTTTTCCAAGTCAGTTATTAGTGTAGAAAGGGTATGTAATATGCAGGAAATCCTTAATTAGAGCATAGAGCTCAATAAATAGTGCATAAAACCTCTATTATTTACTTAAAGAAGCCTATGACTGTAAATGTGTGTCATACAAGGCATAATATCCTTGAAAAAGGGAAATACGCACATTTAATCAGCTTTGGAAATCCTTTGGTTCCCAACCATAGAGCATTAAACCCTGAAACATAGTTGGGAGACAATGTTCCAGAGCTTCTCCCGTTCTAACGGTGTGTAGGAAGTTGTTTATATTTGTGTGCAATGCTTATACTTAGAAAAGTATATCTCATACAGGAAAGTACAAAAAAAAACATGAGTACTTCAGGAAAAATATCAGTAAGTAAATGAAAACTCATATAGAAAAGATGAAAAAGACTTCTTTAAGTCAGTAGTTAGTGTAGTAAGGATATCTAAGAGGCAGGAAATCCTTAATTAGAAAAAAGAGCACATTAAACAGTGTATGAAACCTCTTTCATTTACTTAAAGGAGCCTAGAACTGTGAATTTGTGTCATACAAGGCAGAATATCCTTGAAATATAAAAATAGGCACATTTAAGCAACCTTGGAAAGCCTTAGACTACACTGCACTGTAGCATTAAACTCTAAAACACAGTCAAGAGACAATGTTGTAGAGCTTCTCAGGTTCATAACAGTGTGTATGTAGTTGTTTGTACTTTTGGACAATGCTTATACTTAGACAAGTAGGCCTCATATATGAAACAAGAAAACATGAGTATTTCAGAGAAAATAACAGTAAGTAGTTGAGAGCTTGTATAGAACAGGTGAAAAACACTTCTCCAAGTCAGTTGTCAGTGTAGAAATGGTATCTAAGATGTGGAAAATCCTTAATTACAGTAAAGAGCATATTAAACAGTGTATTAAAGCTCTATTATTTACTTAATGGAGTCTAGAACTGCAAATGTGTGTCATACAAGGCACAATATCCTTGAATAGAGAAATAAGCACATTTAAGCTGCTTTGGAAAGCCTTAGACTTCACTGCAATATAGCATTAAACTCTAAAACATAGTTGAGAGACAATATTCCAGAGCTTCTCAGGTTCATAACAGTGTGTTTGAAGTTGTTTGTACTTGTGGGCAATGCTTATACTTAGACAGGTAGCCCTCATAAAGTAAACTACAAGAAACCATGAGTAATTCAGAGGAAATATTAGTAAATAAATGAGACCTCCAGAGAAATGTAGGAAAGACATCTAAAAGTCAGTTATTAGTGTAGAAAGGGTATCTAAGATGCAGAAAATCCTTAATTAGAGTAAAGAGCACATTAAACAGTGTATGAAACATCTATCATTTACTTAATGGAGCCAAGAACTGTAAATGTGTGTTGTACAAGGCAGAATATCCTTGAAATAGAGAAAGAAGCACATTGAAGCAATTTTAGAATGCCTTAGACTTCACTGCAATGTAGCATTAAACTCTAAAACATAGATGAGAGACAATGTTGCAGAGCTTCAGAGGTTGATAACAGGTAGGAAGTTGTTTGTACTTGTGGACAACGCTTATACTTAGAAGAGAAGGCCAAATATAGGAAACTACAAGAAAACATGAGTAATTCACAGAAAATAACAGTAAGTAGCTGAGAACTTGTATAGAACAGGCGAAAAAGACTTCTCCAAGTAGTTTTTAGTGTAGAAAGGGTATCTAAAATGCAGGAAGTGTCACAAACTTGTATGTGTATTATGTGACCCCTGTGGTGTGACAGTGGGAAGGGGGTATTGAAATCTAATCAGCTGGGCAGTGGAAGACGTAGTGCTGTACAGTAATGAGTGTAGTCTGGAGTCCTAGAAGGTCACACGGGATTGTAGGAATTTGGTCTCGAGGACGTCGCAGAAGACTGTTGATGCCAGGCCAGAAGGGGACTCAGGGTATGAAAGAGCATTGTGATCACTGGAAAACCTAGGGTGACCCATTCAGTGTCTTCAGGGGGAGCACGGTGTGTGTCAGTGTGGAAGGTGGGACAAGTATCCCTGGGGTAGCATTGTGATGTGTTGGCAGTGAAATGTCTCAGTGTCAGAGGGGAATGTGGGCAAACAGAGCCCAACCTTGTGACTGTGGAGCAATGGCATTGTCATTGCTGGAGCATCACAGTGGCGTTTTGTGCCTGGAAACTGCTTGTTGTCCTTGTGGAGGGTGGGCATTTGGAGCTTTGGTTTGAGGTTGAAGTGAGGGCTTTGGGAGGAATGTGGTGCCCCTGTGCAGTGTGGGTAGTGGGTATCCTTGCATGTAACAGGGATCATAAAGAGTCAGATCACTGAAGTGTCAACATGATTGGAGTGTGGGCTACACTTTCGTATCACATAGGAGTGTAGGCAATGGGAGCCTTACATTATCACACTGGAATGTGTGCTGTGTGAGCGCTGAACGTGTTCCTGATGTGTTTGCACCGTGTGACATCTGGAGGATCATAGTGTAGTGTGTATTAGGAGCCCAGCAGAATCACAGAGGGATGTTGTCCACGAGGGACCCAACGTGTCACATGGTAGAGGGAGCAGTGAAGGCCTTCGGGTAAAAAGGTGGTGAGTTTCAGGGATACTGGAAGCGTCACAGTAAATATTAGAAGTTACAATTCATGGGTTCAAGGATGGATTCTGGCCTTGTGTTTTGTGGCTGAGTGTTTAGTGCAAGCGTGTCAAACTGGTGGTGCCTAGGCTGCATAAGGCTCACAACTCCGCAACCAATATTTTTGCAGCCTAGCCAATATAATGTTATGTAATAATTGTTTTAATAAAAACTTCCTAACTTAATTTTTCCAAAATCCTGTTATACACAATTATTAATAACAAACGACAGTGTTAATTAATGACTTATTACTGTATTCGTGTTGTATTCATTTCCCTTACGTACCTTACAAATTCCAGCAGTGAATATTTTAGCAGCCCATTGCCACGTCTTTAGTCTTGTGATGACTTATTTGGAAATATTTAACTTTCATAAAACAAAAAAGGTAGGTTTATTTGTATTACGCTTATTAATTTGAGTAGTTATTTAGTATCTGGTAAATGTTAAAGAAAAAATATTCATTTTTATTAAAATGTTCTATTACTTTATGTTAATGATGACTCATTTATTTGGGTCCTTTGTATTCAGCATGTCTCTTCTGAAATAAACCTATGCTTCTAAGAAAATGGAAGCTTTTTTTTTTTTTTTTTTTTGTGGTCCATATAAACATCAACCTTGTTTATTTGGCCTGTGTTACCTTTTGAGTTTGACATGCTTGGTTTAGTCTGTCAGCCTGAGTACCAAAAACTGTCGCGTTGCATCCAGGTCAAGGATTGTCAAATTGCCACAACCTCCACTGGAGCATGCACCTTGGGGAACCAGTTGATGTGTGTTTCTCTAGCTATCCATACCCCTCTGACTTCCACTATTCCACTGTCTCTTAAAGGAAACCGAAGTAATATCTTCAGGAGATGATTAATAACAAGAAAAATTATGCACATTGGGCACCATTGAGACCAACAACAGAGGATAAAATGGGAGTACTGAATGTGTCCCAGTGGACATTGGCTGTGTGAGGCTTGGGGTGTCAATGAAAAAGATGGATAGCAAGAAACTGAGGGTTTCCCAGTACAGTGAAGCCAGTGTAATATCTGAAGGTGTCACTGTACAGTGTGGCCTTCAGTACCCCTCAAGTACCCAAGGGGTTTGAGGTCAGGGGGGGCCCATTGGACTGGGTATCAGAAGTCCTGTGCTGTCACTGTAGTGTGTTGTAAGGCCAGCAGATGGATGGGACTGTGTGTCCCTAGGGAGACCTTGTCTAGTCCTGTGGTGTTTGTTATTTGGAGGCCCTAGAATGTCATATAAAATTGTGTCCCTGGCTTTTCTCAGGTGTCACTTCCAGTGGTGTCCTTTGAGAGCTCAGCAGTGGTGACAGAGTAGTGTGGGCTAGAGGAGACCTGGGGAGTCACAACAGTGCATTGTTAGGTGTGCTTTATAGAGAGAGGGTTTGGGAATGGGAGCCATGGGGAAGCACAGCAGTTTGTGAGAAGAGAGTGGCATAAAGTGTGACAGCAGTAGACCTGAAGGTGTCACAGTCGTGTGTTGGCAGTGAGAACCATGTATTGACATATTGCAAAAGTTCTCAGGGGGATTTTGGAGGGTTATATTGGCATGTGGAAGCCCTGTGCTGTCTCATTGGATTGTGGACAGGGAGCCCCCTGAATTGTCACAGTGAAGTGTTGAATGTAGGAGCCCTGGACAGATTGAAATAGAAAGTGGACAGTCGAAGCTGAGAGGTTCACAAATGAAAGATGAGCTTGAAAGTTCCGAACATTTCACAGTGAAGTAAGGAGAGCGAGTGTTCTCAAGTTTTACATTTGTGTGTTGTCATCAGACTTGAAGTGTGAGAATGGAAAATGTGCAGTGGGACCAACTGGGAATGGTAAAGGAAACCATGGTAACTGGATGCCTTGAGGCGTCATGGTGGATGGGTGGCTAGAAGGACACCTCAGTTGTCACATTGCAATCTGCCCTGTTTAGCCATGAAACATAAGAGTGGAATGTGGACATTGGGCGACCTATGGGAAACTCAGGCTGGGACAGAGCAGTGGGATCAGTGGAAGACCTCGGGTGTCCAGTGCAGTATCTGGAGGGGATCACAGTGTTTGTCAGTATGGAAGGTGGGCAATGTATTCCTGTGGTAGCACTGTGATATGTTGGCAGTGTCAGAGAGGAATGTGGGCAGACAGGGCCCAACCTTGTGACTGTGGAGCAATGGCATTGTCATCGCTGGAGCATCACAGTGGAGTTTTGTGCCTGGAAACTGCTTGTTGTCCTTGTAGAGGGTGGGCATTTGGCGCTTTGGTTTGAGGTTGAAGTGAGAGCTTTTGGAGGAGTGTGGTGTCCCAGTGCAGTGTGGGGGTAGTGGGCATCCTTGAGTGTCACAGGGGATCATAAAGAGTCGGATCACTGCAGTGACAACATGATTGGAGTGTGGGCAACACTTTCATATCACATAGGAGTGTAGGCAATGGGAGCCTTACATTATCACACTGGAATGTGTGCTGTGTGAGTGCTGAACGTGTCCCTGATGTGTTTGCGTCATGTGACATCTTGGGGATCACAGTGTAGTGTGTATTAGGAGCCCAGCAGAATCACAGAGGGATGTTGTCCACCAGGGAACCAATGTGTCACATGGTAGATGGAGCAGTGAAGGCCCTCAGATAAAAAGATGGTGAGTTTCAGGGATACTGAGAGTGTCACAGTAAATATAGAAGTTACAATTCATGGGTTCAAGGATGGATTCTGGCCTTGTGTTTTGTGGCTGAGTGTTTAGTGCAAGTGAATCAAACTGGTGGTGCCCGGACTGCATAGGGCTAAAAACCCTGCAACCAATATTTTTGCAGCCTTGCCAATATAATGTTATGTAAGTATGATTTTAATAAAAATTTCGTAACTTAATTTTTATAATATCCTGTTACACATAATTATTAATAATGAACTATAATGTTGATTAAGGACTTATTACTGTAATCGTGTTGTATTCCTTTCCCTTACGTGCCTTACACATACCAGCAGGGAATATTTTTGTAGCCCATTGCCAAGTCTTTAGTCTTGTAACGACTTATTTGGAAATATTTACTTTCATAAAACAAGAAAAGAAGGTTTATTTGTATTATGCTTATTAATTAGTATAGTTATTTAGTGTCTGGTAAATTAATGTTCAAAAAAATTTTTCATCTGAATTCTAGAAATCCCCTATTCTACAGAACTCTAGAAGTGAACTCCTCCACAGAATTTTAGGAATCCTCCTTTCCACATAATTCTATAAATCAGTTATTCAACAGAATGATAGAAATCCCCTATTCCACATAATTCTAGAAATAAACTCTACCAAATATTTCTGGATGTTCCTTATTCCACAGGATTCCTGAAGTTCTCTCTTCCACAGAATTGTAAAAATCCTCTATTCCGCTGAATTCTAAATGGCCACTATTCCACAAAATTCTAGAAATCCTCACTTCCACAGAATCCTAAAAGTCCTCTCTTCAGATTTCTAGAAATTCCCTATTCCACAGGATTATAGAAGTCCTCCTTTCCTCCAAATTCTAGTAATTCGCTATTCCACAGAATTGTTAAAATCCTCCTTTCCTCTGAATTCTATATATTGTAGAAATCCCCCTCTATAGAATTATAGATGTCAACTCTTCCACAGAATTCTAGAAATCCTCTCTTCCACAGAATTCTATAAATCCTTTCTTCCACAGAATTCTAAATCTTCTATTCCACATAATTCTATAAGACCTCTCAGCCACAGAATTCTAGAAATCCTTTCTTCCACCGAATTCCAGAAGTCCTCTCTCAGATTTCTTGAATTATAAAAGTCCACTCTTTGACAAAATTCTAGGATTTCACTGTTCCACAGAATTCCAGAAGTCCTTTCTTCCACAGAATTTTAGAAACCCTCTATCAACAGAATTCTAGAAGTCCTCTATTCCACTGAATTCTATAAATCCTTTCTTCCACAGAATTCTAAAAATATTCTCTTCCACCAAATTCTAGAAGGCCTTTCTTCCTCAGAATTCTAGAAATCCCCTATTCCACAGAATTCTAGAAATTCTCTCTGCCACAGAATTCTATAAGTAATCTCTTCCACATAATACTACAAATCCCCTATTCCACAGAGTTCTAGAAACCATCTATTCCACAGAATTATGTAAGACCTTTCTCAGATTTATATAAATAACCTATTCCACAGAATTCTAGCTGTCCTCCCTTCCTCCAAATTCTAGAAATCCCCAATTCCTCAAAATTCTAGAAGTCTTCCATTCCTCCCAAATCAAGAAATCCCCTATTCTACACAATTCCAGATATCCTCTCTTCCTCGGGATTACAGAAATCTCCAATTCCACAGAATTCTAGAAATACTCTATTCCACAGATTTCTGTAAGTCCTCTCTTCCTCATTTCTAAAAATTCCTTATTTCACAGAGTTTTAGAAATCCTCCCTTCCTTCATTCTAGAAATCATCTCTTCCACAGAGTTCTAGAAATCCCCTATTCCATAGAATTCTAGAAGTCCACTCATCCACAGAATTCTGGATGTTCCTTATTCTACAGGATTCCTAAAGTCCTCTCTTCCACAGAATTCTAAAAATCCTCTATTACGCTGAATTCTATTTGGCATCTCTTCCACAAAATTCTAGAAATCCTCTCTTCTGCAGAATTGTAGAAGTCTCCTTTTCTCTGAATTCTAGAAATTTCCTATTCCATAGAATTTTAGAAGTCCTCTATTCCATAGAGTTCAAGAAATCCTCTATTATTAAGAATTATAAAAGTCCTCCCTTCCTCTGAATTATAAAAAAGCTCTATTCTAAGGAATTCTAGAACTCCCATATTCGGCAGATTTCTAAAAATTCTATCTTCCACAAAATTCTAGAAATCCTCTGTTCCACAGAATTCTATAAATCCCCTATTCCACAGAATTTTAGAAGTCCACTCTTCCAAAAAATTCTGGATGTTCCGAATTCCACAGGATTCCTGAAGTCCTCTCTTACACAGAATACTAAAAATCCTCTCTTCCCCAGAGTTCTAGAAGTCTTCTCTTTAGATTTCTAGAAATTCCCTATTCCACAGAACTGTAAAAGTCCTCCTTTCTTCCAAATTCTAGAAATTCTCTATTCCACAGAAATGTGGAAGTCCTCCATCTTCTGAATTCTAGAAATCCCCTATTCTACAGAATTCTAGAAATGAACTCATCCACAGAATTCTATAAATCACCTATTCCACAGAATGATAGAAATTCTTCCACAGAATTTTACAAGTCTTCTCTGCCACAGAATTTTATACTTTCTTCCACAGAATTCTAAATCTTCTATTCCACAGAATTCTAGAAGTCTTCATTCAGATTTCTAGAATTCTAAAAGTCCACTCTTCCTCAGAATTTTGGAAGGTCACTCTTCTACAGAATTCCAAAAGTCCTTTCTTCCACAGAATCTTAGAAACCCCCCATTCCACAGGATTCTAGAAATCCTCTATTCCACAGAATTCTATAAATCCTTTCTTCCACAGAATTTTAAAAATCTTCTCTTCCTACGAATTCTAGAAGTCCTTTCTTTCTCAGATTTTTAGAAATCCCATATTCCACAGAATTCTAGAATTTCACTCTGCCACAGAATTCTACACATAATCTCCACAGGATATTAGAAATATCCTACTCCACAGAATTATATAAATGCTATATTCCACGAAATTTTGTAAGTCTTATTCTATAGAATTCTAGAAAGTTTCTATTTCACAGAATTCTAGAAATCCTCTCTTCTACAGATTTCTATAAATCCTCCGTCAGAATTTAGAAATCTATTACACAGAATTCTAGAAATTCCCTATTCCACAGAATTCTAGCAAAGCTCTATTCTAAAGAAATCTAGATATCCCCTGTTCCAAAGAATTCTATAAATCACCTATTCTACAGAATTCTAGAAATCCCCTATTCCACAGAATTCTAAAAATTCTCTTTTCCACAAAATTCTAGAAATCCCCCATTCCACAAAATTCTAGAAAGCCTCTCATCCACAGAATTCTACAAGTAATCTCTTCCACCGAATTCTATAAATCCCCTATTCAACAGAGTTCTAGAAACCGTCTATTCCACAGAATTCTGTAAGTTGTCTCTTTCTCAGATTTCTAGAAATACCCTATTCCACAGAATTCTAGCTATCCTCCCTTCCTTCCTCCAAATTCTAGAATTTTCCAGAATTCTAGAAAGCCTCTCATCCACAAAATTCTACAAGTACAGAATTGTACAGAATTCTTGTACAGAATTCTATAAATCCTCTATTCCACAGAATTCTAGAAATCCTCTATTCCACAGAATTCTGTAAGTCCTCTCTTTCTCAGATTTCTAGAAATATCCTATTCCACAGAATTGTAGAAGTCCTCCTTTTCTCCAAATTCTAGAAATTCCCTATTCCACAGAATTGTAGAAGTCCCCTATTCCATAGAGTTCTACAAATCCCCTACTCCACAGAATTCTAGAAATGCTCTCTTCCACAGAATTCTAGAAATCATCTATTCCACAGAATTTTAGAAACCTTCTGTTCCACAGAATTCTAAAAATCCTCTAGTCCACAGAATACTATGAATCCTTTCTTCCACAGAATTCAAAAAATCTTATCTTCCACGAAATTCTAGAAGGCCTTTCTTACTCAGATTTTAGAAATCTCCTATTCCACAGAATTCTAGAAATTCTCTCTGCCACATAATTCTACAAGTAATCTATTCCACAGAATAGTAAAAGTCTCCTATTCCACAGAATTATAGAAATGCTCTATTCCACGGAATTTTGTAAGTACTCTATTCTACAGAATTCTAGAAAGCTTCTATTCCACAGAATTTCAGAAATACTCTTCACTGATTTCTATACTACCTCCCTCAGAATTCAAAAAATCTTTCAAATAGAATTCCAGAAATCCCTTATTCCACAGAATTTTAAAAATTCTCTTTTCCGCAAAATTCTAGAAATCCCTTATTCCACAGATTTCTACAAAGCCTCTAATCCACAGAATTCTAAAAGTAATCTCTTCCACATAATTCTACAAATACCCTATTGTACAGAATTCTAGAAATTCTCTACTCCTCAGAATTCTGTAAGTCTTCTCTTTCTCAGATTTCTAGAAATACCCTATTCCACAGAATTCAAGCTGTCCTCCACAGAATTCTACTAGTAATCTCTTCCACAGAATTCTACAAATCCCCTATTCCACAGAATTCTAGAAATGCTCTATTCCACAGAATTCTGTAAGTCTTCTCTTTCTAGATTTCTAGAAATACCCTATTCCACAGAATTTTAGCTGTCCTCTCTTTCTGACTTCTAAAAATACCCTATTTCACAGTTGTAGAAATCCTCCCTTCCTCCAACTCTAGAAATAATCTCTTCCACAGAATTCTAGAAATCCACTATTCCACAAAATTGTAGTCTTCCTTTACTACGAATTCTAGAAATTCCCTATGCCACATAATTGTAGAAGTCCTCCATTCCTCCAAATTCTAGAAATCCCCTATTCTACAGAATTCTAGAAGTCAACTCTTCCACAGAATTTTAGAAATCTTCTCTTCCACAGAATTCTATAAATAATCTATTCCACAGAATGTTAGAAATCCCCTATTCCACAGAATTCTAGATGGCCACTCAACCACAGAATTCAGGATGTTCCGAATTCCACAAGATTCTTAAAGTCCTCTCTTCCACAGAATTCTAAAAATCATATATTCCACAAAATGGTAGAAATTCTTCCACAAAATTCTACAAGTCCTCTCTTCCACAGAATTCTATAAATCCTTTCTTCCACAGAATTCTAAATTATCTATTTCACAGAAATATATAAGACCTCTCCAAAAGTAGACATGAGAAGTGGTAGGGATAACTAGAGACACACACATCAACTTATTGTCCAAGGTGCCTGCCCCAATGGAGGTTGCAGCAATTCCACAACTCAAGTACATGCCCTTGACCTGGATGTAACTCGAGACTTTTTGGTACTCAGGCTGCAAGACTAAACCAAGCATGTCCAACTCAAAGGAAAACAAGGGCCAAATAAACAAGATCAAAGTTTATATGGACCACAAAAAAAAAGCAAAAGCTTCCATTTTCTTAGAAGCATAGGTTTATTTCAGTAGAGGCATGCTGAATACAAAGGGCCCAAATAAATGAGTCATCATTAACATAAAATAATAGAACATTTTAATAAAAATGAATATTTTTTCCTGAACATTAATTTACCAGATACTAAATAACTACACAAATTAATAAGCATAACACAAATAAACCAACTTTTCTTCTTTTATGAAAGTTAAATCTTTCCAAACAAGTCATGACAAGACTAAAGACATGGCAATGGGCTGCTAAAATATTCCCTGCTGGTATGTGTAAGGCACGTAAGGGAAACGAATACAACACGATTACAGTAATAAGTCCTTAATCAACATTATAGTTCATTATTAATAATTATGTATAACATGATATTGTAAAACTTAAGTTAGGAAGTTTCATTAAAACCATTCTTACCTAACATTATATTGGCTTGACCGCAAAAATATTGGTTGCCGGGTTGTGAGCCTTATGCAGCCCATGCACCATAAGTTTGACACACTTGCACTAAACAGCCACAAAACACAAGGCCAGAATCCACCCTTGAACCCATGAATTGTAACTTCTAATATTTACTGTGACGCTTCCAGTATCCCTAAAACTCAACAACTTTTTACCTGAGGGCCTTCACTGCTCTGTCTACCGTGTTACACATTGGGTCCCTAGTGGACAACATCCCTCTTTGAGTCTGCTGGACTCCTAATACACACTACACTATGATCCCCCAAATGTCACATGGCGCAAACACATCAGGGACATGTTCAGCACTCACACAGCACACATTCCAGTGTGACAAATGTAAGGCTCCCATTGCCTACACTCCTATGTGATACGAAAGTGTAGCCCACACTACAATCATGTTGTCACTGCAGGGATCCAACTCTTTATGATCCCCTGTGACATGCAAGGATGCCCACTACTCACACTACACTAGGACACCACACTCTTCCCAAAGCCCTGACTTCAATCTCAAACCTAAGCTCCAAATATCCACCTTCCACAAGGACAACAAGCAGTTTCCAGGCACAGAACACCGCTGTGATACTCCTGCGATGACAATGCCATTGCTCCACAATTACAAGGTTGGGCCCAGTCTGCCCACATTCCCCTCTGACACTGAGACATTTCACTGCCAACACATCACAGTGCTACCCCATGGATACATTGCTCACCTTCCACACTGACACACACAGTGCTCCCCCTGCAGACACTGCACTGGACAACCGAGGTCTTCTACTGATCACACTGCTCTGTCACATCCTGAGTCCCCCACAGGCCTGGCATCAACAGTCTTCTGTGATGTCCTGAAGATCCAATTCCCACAATCCCGTGTGACCTTTGAGGGCTCCAGACAACACTCACTACTGTACAGCACTACATCTTCCACTGCCAAGCTGATATTTCAATACCCCAATGTTACCAACATTCTACAGTGACACAAAAGAACCCTCACTGAAACACTCACATGGACACCCCAGGGGACATACTACAAAGCTCTGCTGTATCTCACAATGGCTCTTCAGACTCACACAAACATCATTCCCCATGGCCGTCACTGTACTCACTCTGCTCTGACACCTTCAACCATCCCACTGAACACATTCTATTGAGAATCCCTTGGCGACCACTCCCCACATTCCATTATGACATGCCAGGAATCTCAATTCCTTTTATGATCATAACACACAATTTCTCCAAATGCGCTCACCCCACAGTAACATCGAATAGTACTAGATGCCCATTATCATCTGTCTTAACCCACGATTTCTTTGGACAATTCTCCTCTGTAACACTTGAGAGCCCACAATGTCCACACTCCACTAATGTTTCATGGCTTTCACAGGGCAAATTGCAATGTGACAACTGAGGTGTCCTTCTAGCCACCCATCCACCGTGACACCTCAAGGCATCCAGTTACCACAGTTTCCTTTACCATTCCTAGTTGGTCCCACTGCACATTTTCCATTCTCACAATTCAAGGCTGATGACAACACACAAATGTAAAACTTGAGAACACCCACTCTCCTTACTTCATTGTGAAATGTTCGGGGCCTTCAAGCACATCTTTCATTGGTGAACCTCTCAGCTTCTACTGTCCACTTTCTATTTCAACCTGTCCAGGGCTCCTACATTCAACACTTCACTGTGACAATTCAGGGGGCTCCATGTCCACAGTCCAACATGACAGCACAGGGATTCCACATGCCGATATAACCCTCCAAAATCCAGTTGAGAACTGTCCACTGTGTCAATACATGGTTCTTACTGCCCACACACGACTGTGACACCTTCAGGTCCACTGCTGTCACACTTCATGCCTCTCACTCCTCACAAACTGCTGTGCTTCCCCATGGCTCCCATTCCCAAGCCTTCTCTCTGGAAAGCACAAGGCTCACACTAACAGTGCACTGCTGTGACTCCCCAGGTCTCCCTTAGCCCACACTACTCTGTCACCACTGCTGAGTTCTCAAAGGACACCACTGGAAGTGACACCTGAGAGAAGCCATAGACACAATCTTATATGACATTCTAGGGCCTCCAAATAAGAAACACCACAGGGCTAGACAGGGTCTCCCGAGGGACACACAGTCCCATACATCTGCTGGCCTTACAACACACTACAGTGACAGCACAGGCCTCCTGCTGTCCACTCCAATGGGCCACCACTAACCTCAACCCCCTTGGGTACCTGAGGGGTACTGAAGACCACAGTATACAGTGACAACTTCAGATCTTACACTGGCTTCACTGTACTGGGAAACCTGCAGTTTCTTGCTGTCCATCTTTTCCACTGACACCCCAAGACTCACACACCTAATGTCCACTGGGACACATTCAGTACTCCCATTTTACCCTCTGTTGTTGGTACCAATGGTACCCAATGTGCAGAATTTTTTCTTGTTACAAATCATCTCCTAAGGATATTACTTTTGTTGCCTTTAAGAGACAGTGGAAAAGTGGAAGTCAGAAGGGGTATGGATAGGTAGAGAGACACACATCAACTGGTTCCCCAAGGTGTATGCCCCAGTGGAGGTTGCGGCAATTCTACAACCCAAGTACATTCCCTTGACCTGGATGGAACTCGAGACTTTTTGGTACTCAGGATGACAGACTAAACCAAGCATGTCAAACTCAAAGGCTAACATGGGCCAAATTAACAAGGTCGATGTTTATATGGACCACAAAAAAAAAAAAAAAAAAAAAAGCTTCCATTTTCTTAGAAGCATAGATTTATTTCAGTAGAGACTTGCTGAATACAAAGGGCCAAAATAAATGAGTAATCATTAACATAAAATAATAGAACATTTTAATAAAAATGAATATTTTTTGAGGTTTCATACACTGTTTAACATACACTTTACTTTATTTTAAGGATGTCCTGCATCTTAGATACCTATTCTACACTAACAACTGACTAGGAGAAGTCTTTACTGCCTGTTCTATGTTAGTTCTCACCTACTTACTATTATTTTCCCTGAATTACTCATGTTTTCTTGGAATTTCGTATATGAGGCCTACATCTCTAAGTATTGGCATTGCCCACAAGTACAAACAACTTCCTATACAATGTTATGAAACTGCGAAGCTCTGGAACAACGATTCTCAACTATGTTTTAGAGTTTAATGCAACATAACAATGAATTCTAAGGTTTTCCAAAGCTATTAAATGTGCATACTTTTCTATTTCAAGGATATTCTCGATTGTATGACACACATTTATAGTTCTAGGCTCCTTTAAGTAAATAATAGAGATTTCATACACTGTTTAATGTGCTCTTTACTCTGTTTTAAGGATGTCCTACAATGAAGATATCTATTCTACACTAACAATTGACATGGAGAAGTCTTTTTCACCTGTTTTGTATGAGTTCTCACCTACTTACTGTTATTTTCTCTGAATTACTCATGTTTTCTTGTAGTTTCCTATATGAGGCTTACTTGTATAAGAATTGCCAGCATGTACAAACAACTTACTACATACTGTTATGAACCTGAGAAAATCTGGAACATTGTCTCACAACTGTGTCTTAGAGTTGAAGTCTAAGGCTTTCCAAAGCTGCTTAAATGTGCTTACTTCTCTATTTCAATGACATTCTGCCTTGTATGACACACATTTACAGTTCTAGGCTCATTTAAGTAAATAAGAGAGGTTTCATACTCTGTTTAATGTGCTTTTTACAGTCTTTTAAGGATTTCCTACATCTTAGATACCCTTTCTAAACTAACAACTGACTTGGAGAAGTCTTTTTCACCTCTTTTATAGGAGTTCTCACATATTTACTGTTATTTTCTCTGAATTACTGATGTTATCTTGTAGTTTCCTATATTTGGACTTCCCTCTAAGTATAACCATTGCCCACATGTAGAAACAACTTGCTACATATTCTTATGAACCTGAGAAGCTCTAGAACATTGTCTCTCAACTATGCTTAAGAGTTTAATGCTACATTGAAGTGAAATTGAAGGTTTACAAAGCTGATAAATGTGCTTATTTCTCTATTTCAAGTATATTCTGCATTGGATGACTACAGTTCTAGGATCTTTAAGTAAATAAAAGAGGTTTCATACACTGTTTAATGTGCCCTTTACTCTATTTTAAGCATTTCCTGCATCTTAGATACCCTTTCTACACTAACAACTGACTTGGAGAAGTGTTTTTCATGTTCTATACAAGTTCTCACCTACTTACTGTTATTTTCTCTGAATTACTCATGTTTTCTTGTAGTTTCCTATATGAGGCCTACTTGTCTAAGTATAAGCATTGCCCACAAGCACAAACAACATTCTACACACTGTTATGAACATGAGTAACTCAAGAACTTTGTCTCTCAACTATGTTTTAGAGTTTAATACTACATTGCAGTGAAGTCTAAGGCTTTCCACAGCTGATAATGTGCTTATTTCTCTATTTCAAGGATATTCTGCATTGTATGACACATATTTACAGTTATACGCTCCTTTAAGTAAATAATAGAGGTTTCTGCCAAAACTGGTTTGGCTCAGTGGATAGAGCATCAGCCTGGGGACTGAAAGGTCCCGTGTTCGATTCCGGTCAAGGGCATGTACCTTTGTTGCGGGCACATCCCCAATGGGTGCTGGGGAAGAGGCAGCTGGTCGATGTATCTCTCTCATTGACGTTTCTAACACTCTATCCCTCTCAGTTCCTCTCTGTGTAAAAATTAATAAAATATATTTAAAAACAAATAATATACGTTTCATTCAACTTTTTTTTTAAATATATTTTATTGATTTTTTTTTGCCCTCCTCCCTCCCTCCCGTACATACCCTTCCTCCCCAGAGTTCCATGTCCATTGGTTGTACCTATATGGATGTACACAAGTCCTTCGGTTGATCTATTATCTCCCCCAGATCTTCCTCCCCTCCCCACTGTAATTCGACAGTCTGCCTGTTGTTTTACTATCTCTATATCTGTCTCTTGGTTCATCAATTTATAATGTTCTTTATCATCCACAAATGAGTGAGGTCATGTGGTGTTTCTCTTTCATTGATTGGCTTATTTCACTCAGCATGATGTTCTCCAATTCCATCCAGGTTGCTGCAAATGATGAGAATTCTTTCTTTTTTATGGCAGCATAGTATTCCATTGTGTGGATGTACCATAGTTTTTGGATCCAATCATCTGCTGATGGGCACCTAGGCTGTTTCCAGATTCTGGCTATTGTAGATTGTGCTGCTATGAACATAGGGGTGCATATATCCTTTCTGATTGGTGTTTCTAGATTCTTGGGATATATTCCTAGGAGTGGGATTACTGGGTCAAATGGGAGTTCCATTTTTAGATTTTTGAGGAAACTCCACACTGTTCTCCACAGTGGTTGCACCAGTCTGCATTCCCACCAGCAGTGCACGAGGGTTCCTTTTTCTCCACAACCTCGCCAACACTTGTCGTTTGTTGATTTGTTGATGTTGGCTATTCTGACATGTGTGAGATGGTACCGCATTGTTGTTTTGATTTGCACCTCTCGGACAATTAGTGACTTTGAGCATGTTTTCATGTGCCTTTTGGCCTTCCTTCTGTCTTCTTTTGAAAATATTCTATTTAGGTCCATTGCCCATTTTTTAATTGGATCATTCATCTTCCTTTTATTTAGTTGTATAAGCTGTCTGTAAATGTTGGAGATTAAACCTTTATCAGTGGTATTATTTGCAAATATATTCTCCCACACCATAGGCTTTCTTGTTGTTTTGTTGATGGTTTCTTTTGCCGTAAAAAAGCTTTTTATTTTGATGTAGTCCCATTTGTTTATTTTCTCTTTAGCTTCCATTGCTCTAGGGGCAGTATCAGTGAAGAAGTTCTTTTGGCATACGTCTGAGATTTTGCTGCCTGTGGATGCTTCTAGTATTTTTATGGTTTCCTGTCTGATGTTTAAGTCCTGTATCCATTTTGAGTTTATTTTGGTGAATGGTGTAAGTTGGTGATCTAGTTTCATTCTTTTGCATGTGTCTGTCCAATTTTCCCAACACCATTTATTGAAGAGACTGTCTTGACTCCATTGTATATTCGTGCCTCCTTTGTCAAATATTAATTGAGCATATTGATTTGGGTTGATATCTGGGTTCTCGATTCTATTCCATTGATCTATACGTCTGTTCTTGTGCCAGTACCAGGCTGTTTTGAGAACCGTGGCTTTGTAATATAGTTTGAAATCTGGTATTGAGATCCCTCCTACTTTACTCTTCTTTCTCAGGATTGCTGTGGCTATTCGGGGTCTTTTATTGTTCCAAATGAACTTTTGGAGAGTTCTTTCTAGGTCAGTGAAGTATGCTGTTGGTATTTTAATGGGGAGTGCATTGAACCTATAGATTGCTTTAGGAAGTATGGACATTTTGATGATGTTGATTCTACCAATCCATGAACATGGTATGTTCTTCCATCTCCTTACATCTTCCTCTATCTCTTTTCTCAGTGTCGTGTAGTTTTCCACAAATAGGTCCTTTACTTCCTTAGTTAAATTTATTCCTAGGTATCTTAATTTTTTTGGTGCGATGGTAAATGGAATTGCTTTTTTAGCCTCTGTTTCTGTAGTTTCACTGTTGGTGTATAGAAATGCCATGGATTTTTTGGCATTAATTTTGTATCCTGCTACATTGCCAAATTCATTTATTAAGTCAATTAGTTTTTTAATGGAGTCCTTTGGGTTTTTTATGTACAATATCATGTCATCTGCAAATAAGGATAACTTTACTTCTTCTTTTCCAATTTGGATGCCTTTTATTTCCTCCTCTTGTCTAATTGCAATGGCTAGTACTTCTAGTACTATGTCAAACAGGAGTGGTGAGAGTGGGCATCCCTGTTCGTAGAGGGAATGGTTTTAGTTTTTGCCCATTGAGTATAATGTTGGCTGTGGGTTTATCATAAATAGCTTTTATTATGTTGAGGTATGATCCTAGTACTCCCACCTTGTTAAGAGTTTTTATCAGGAAAGGGTGTTGGATTTTATCAAATGCTTTTTCTGCATCAATTGATATGACTATATGATTTTTATCTTTCAATTTGTTAATGTGATGTATCATGTTTATTGATTTGCGGATATTGTACCATCCTTGCGTTCCTGGAATAAATCCTACTTGGTCATGGTGTATGATCTTTGTGATGTTCTTCTGGAGTCGATTTGCTAGAATTTTGTTGAGGATTTTGGCATCTATGTTCATGAGGGATATTGGCCTGTAATTCTCTTTCATTGAGTTGTCTTTATCTGGTTTTGGTATTAGAGTGATGCTGGCTTCATAGAAGGAGTTTGGAAGTGTTCCTTCCTCTTGTATTTTTTGGAATAGTCTGAGGAGGATAGGTTTAGTTCTTCCTTTAATGTTGGTAAAACTCTCCTGTGAAGCCATCTGGCCCTGGGCTTTTGTTTGCTGGAAGCTTTTTGATGACTGTTTCAATTTCTTCCCAAGTCACTGGTCTATTGAGATTTTTAGATTCTTCCTGATTGAGTTTTGGAAGTGTGTATTTTTCTAGGAATACGTCCATTTCCTCCAGGTTGTTCAGTTTGTTGGAATAGAGTTGTTCGTAGTATTTAGTAACAATCCGTTGTATTTCGGTGGGGTCTGTTGTTATTTCACCTCTTTCATTTCTGATTTTGTTTATTTGGGTCCTCTCTCTTTGTTTCTTGGTTAGCCTGGCTAGAGGTCCATCTATCTTGTTTATCTTTTCAAAGAACCAGCTCTTGGTTTTGTTGATCTTGTGTATTGTTTCTTTGTTCTCTATGTCGTTTATCTGTGCTCTGATTTTTGTTATTTCCTTCCTTCTGCTTACACTGGGCTTTTCTTGTTGCTCTTTTTCTAACTCTTTGAGTTGTAGAGTTAGATCACTTGTTAGCCTTTTTTCTAGCTTTTTGCAATAGGCTTGTAAGGATATGAACTTCCCTCTCAAAACTGCTTTTGCTGTGTCCCATAGATTTTGGATTGTTGTGTTTTCATTGTCATTTGTTTCCAGGATGTTTTTAATTTCTTCCTTGATTTCTCTGGTAACCCAGTCCTTGTTTAATAGCATGCTATTTAGTCTCCATGTGTTTGATTTCTTTGGATTATTTTTATTGTAGTTAATTTCCAGTTTTATGCCATTATGATCTGAGAAGATGCTTGATATGATTTCTATCTTCGTGAATTTGAAGAAACTTTGCCTATGTCCCAAAATGTGGTCTATCTTTGAGAATGTCCCATGTGCACTTGAGAAGAATGTATATTCTGTGGCTTTGGGGTGGAATGTTCTGAAGATGTCAATTAATTCCATCTGGTCTAGTCAGTCATTTAGGATTGATATTTCTTTGCTTATTTTTTGTTTAGATGATTTGTCCAAGGGTGACAGTGGGGTATTACAATCTACTGCTATGATTGTACTGCTATTAATCTCTCCCTTAATGTCCTCCAGCAGTTTTTTTATGTATTTGGGTGCTCCTGTATTGGGTGCATATATTGTATATTTATCAGGGTTATTTCTTCTTGTTGGATTGTTCCCTTTAGTATTATGAAGTGGCCTTCATTATCTCTTGTTATGTCCTTCACTCTGAGATCTAATTTGTCAGATATAAGTATTGCTACCCCAGCTTTTTTTTCATTTCCATTTGCCTGGAAAACTTTTTTCCATCCCTTCACCCTCAGTCTGTGTGCATCTTTTTTTCTGAGGTGGGTTTCTTGTAGACAACAGATGTATGGGTCTTGTTTTCTTATCCAATCTGACACCGTATGTCTTTTGATTGGAGCACTTAATCCATTTACATTTAAGGTTATTATTGATAGGTACTCATTTGACGCCATTTTTATTCTATAACCGTGTTCCTTCTTCACTTCCTATTTCTTTATTTTTACAGTAGACCCTTTAGCATTTCTTGCATTGCTGGTTTGGTGGATATAAATTCCTTCAGTCTTTTTTTGTCTGTGAAGCTCCTGATTTCCCCTTCAATTTTGATTGATAGCCTTGCTGGGTACAGTATTCTTGGATTCAGACCCTTCCTTTGCATGACTTTGTATATTTCATCCCATTCCCTTCTGGCCTGATATGTTTCTGTTGAGAAATCAGTTGCTAGTCTGATGGGGGTTCCTTTGTATGTCACTTTCTGTCTCTCTCTGGCTGCTTTTAAGATTCTAACTTTGTCGTTGTTGTTAGCCAATTTAATTATAATGTGCCTTGGCATCCGTTTTCTGGGATTTATTTTGGTTGGGACTCTGCGAGCATCTTGGATTTGTGTGGGTTTTTTCTTCTCTATCTCAGGAAAGTTTTCTGTCATTATTTCTTGAAATACTTTTTCCATGTCTACCTCAGTTTTCTTTCCTTCTGGAACCCCAATTATTCGAATATTATTTTGTTTTGTATTGTCCCAAAACTCCCGTAGGCTCTCCTCCTGCTTTTTAATCTTTTTTTCTAGAAGCTGCTCTAATTGGGTATTTTTTTCTATCTTGTCTTCTAGCTCACTGATGCGGTCCTCTGCTTCATCTAGTCTACTCTTGATGCTTTCTATTGAGTTCTTCATGGTAATGATGTCATTTTTCATTTCTTCTTGGTTCTTCTTCAATTCCTCTTGGTTCTTCTTCAATTCCTCATGGCTCTTCTTCAATTCCTCATGGTTCTTCTTCATTTCTTCTTGGTTATTGTCAAATTTCTCTTCCATTCTTTTTAGCCATCCTATGATCATTATTCTGAATTCTTGCTCTGGTAGGCTGCTTGCCTCTGACTCCTTTACTTCCTTTTCTGGTGATGCCTGCTTTTCTTTCATGTGTGGGCTATTTCTTTGTCTCCCCATGGCCTCTCTTTTCAGGATGTCTGGTTATGTGGTGTTTCTTCCCCTGTGTTGATTTAAAGGTACAAACTACAACACTACCAGGTACAACACAAGAGGCACTTAACAGGAATGTGTTTACAATATTAATAACCTCCAACAAAGGTGACCACTAGAGAAAGGCAAATTGGGGGATAGGAGAGAAGGAAGAAAGGTAAAAATAAAATAAAGAAAAATTTAAAAAATAATAAATAAAATAAGTAAATAAGATTAAAAAAAAGAGGGATAAAGGGATAGAAAAAGAAGGAAAAGGGTAATGACAAAATGAAGTTGGAAAACGGAAAAAAAAAGAAGAGAGAGAGAGAGAGAGAGAGAGAGAAAGAGAGAGAAGAAGGAAACTAAAAGAGAAATGAGAGACAAACTATATATCTGTGGAGAAAATTGCCATAGAACAACCACTGAACCCAGCCAATGCCAGTAACAATACTTGGAGATCAATACAAACTACAATATCCACTATTATTAAGTAAGGCTATGATATATAGAAGTACAAGAAACAAACAAAAACAAAGGATTTTTTAAAAAAATACAAAGCAACAATAACAACACAGGTATAAGCATAGCAATTTCACTAAAAAGCATAAAAATTCACAATAATCAACCTTCACACAAACAATGAGAAAAGGATAGAGAGGAGAACCTTTTTTTTTTAACTAGTTAATATAGTGCAGAGAGTGATATTTATACACTTGGGTCAGGGGTTGGAACTTAGGTCTATAAGTATAGTGAGAGCTTTAGCAGGGGGTATGCAGAAAGAATAGAGGAAAAACTAAAGCAGGCAAGGGATAGGATAAACCGGAGACTAAAAGGGTAAAGTTTAGTATGAGAGTGATGGTGTAAAGGTCAAGTTGAGAAAGGGTTGAATGATGATATAGTAGAGATTAAAATAGAATGAAGGTTACTCCCTATGTAAAATAAAGAAAAAATAAAATGGTAGTGGAGAGGGGGCGGGAAAAAAAGGAAAAAGAAACAAAAATTGCAAAATAGCAGTAGTAATAGTGATGAAAGAGATGGAAAAATGTAATAATTGAAAAGGTAAAATCAAGTAAGGAAAAAAGAAAAAAAATTCATTTCTTAAGTAAAAGATGAAAAAAATGAAAATTAAATAAAAGATTAAAAGCTGAAAATAAAATAAAGAATGGCAAAATTAGCATAAAAATGACCAGTAGTGGTCATTCACTTCCTCTGTTATTGTATTTGGCACGCCTGATTCACGGAGCAGACAGACTTGCAGTTCCCAGCATTCCACTGCACCTCAGTTTTGTAAGGTAATCCTTAATTTTAAGTAGGCTATATCTTAGTTATTTGTGTCCATTTATTTTTGATTAATAAAAAGAAAAAAGAAAAAAAGAAAAAGAAAAGAAAAAAGAAAAAAAAAAAAGCAGTTTGTAATTCAATTCTTAGGTGTCAGTGTTTCCGGTTTGACCTCCCAGTCCTTTTGGTTGCTCTGGCCTTCTTTCTCTATGGCTCTAGCTGGCAGAGTGCCAACTGGCTCTCAGACTATCTCTAAAGCTCCGATCCCTTGTTTCCAGGAAGGCAATTTCTCTTGCAATTTCCCCGGATAAGCCCAACTGAGCAGTCCTTCCCTAGTTTTCAGAAGCAAGGGTGTGAAGGGGGTCAGGCGCCAAGGTTTCCAGATGATCCGCCCTTGTCGGGACAGCCGCGATTCTTAACAATCTGTCCCGTGTCCCCTGGCGTTTTTTTAAAAAGTCCCAGATTACGCCAAACCCAGCCCTGGGTGTCCCAGGCAGAATTCTCGCTGTAGCCTTCTTTAGGCACAGCTCAGTGCAGGCAGCAGCACTGCACTGGCGGCTATAGTGGGGGGCGGGGCCTTGTCGGAGCTCAGCGGCTACCATCACTGCCTGCGCCACGGGACCCAGATCCCTCAAATTTTCCCCGCAAACTCTGACCTTTCCGTGGGTGACTGAAGAACTCCTTTGAAACCAAGTGTTTGCGCCTATTGGGCTGTCTCAGCTACTCAATGGTTTCCACCGCTGTGGGTTTTTCCAAGCTTCAGAGAAGCTCTTCCTTTTCTGGTAAGATGGCTCAGCCTTCTCTCCAACCCGGAGCTCCGGGAGAACCGCAGCGGCTGCCGCAGTGCTGGCCAGTTGGTCAGGAAATCCTGTCCAGCGGACCTTTTCTTACCTTCCTTGAGATTTCCGCTGTCCCTCAGCTGCCAATCAACTTTCCCTGTGCGACTCAGACGCTGCTTTTTTCTGTTCTGTGACCGGAGTCAGAACAAGTCCGTCTGTTCGGTCGCCATCTTCAAGCTCCGCCCCTCATTCAACTTTTTAATATACTCTTTACCCTCATTTAAGGATGTCCTGCACTTTAGATACCTATTCTACACTAACAACTGACTTCTAGAAATCTTTTCTACCTGTTCTATGAGAGTTCTCATCTATTTACTGTTATTTTCTCTGAATTACTCAGGTTTTCTTCTAATATCCAATATTTACCCATCTCCTGTATGCATAAGCATTGTCCACATGTACAAACAACTTCCTACACACTCTTATGAACCTATGAAGCTCTGGAACATTGTCTCTCAACTATGTTTTAGAGCAGGGGTCCTCAAACTTTTTAAAGTGGGGGCCAGATCACGGTCCCTCAGAGAGCTGGAGGGCCGGACTATATGAACTACTAATTCCTAATGTAACACCTTGGCTGCGCTCACTGCCCAAAAAACCTGGCGGGCAGGATCAGACTCCCCTGGGGGCTGCATGTGGCCCGCAGGCCGTAGTTTGAAGACCCCTGTTTTAGAGTTTAATGATGCATTGCAGTGAAGTCTAAGGCTTTTCAAAGCTGCTTAAATGTGGTTGTTTCTCTATTTCAAGGATATTCTGCCTTGTATGACACACATTTACAATTCTAGGCTTATTTAAGTAAATAATAAAGGTTTTATACATTGTACAATGTGCCCTTTCCTCTACTTTAAATATTTCCTGCATCTTACATATTCTTTCTACACTAACAACTGACTTGGATAATAATTTTTCTCCTGTTCTATAAGAGTTCTCACCTACTTACAGTTATTTTTTCTGAATTACTCATGTTTTATTGTAGTTTCCTATATGAGGTTTACTTGTCTAAGTATAAGTATTGCCCACAAGTACAAACAACTTCCTACACACTGTTATGAACATGGGAAGCTGTGGAACATTGTCTCTCAACTATGTTTTAGAATGTAATGTTACATTGCAGGATGTCTAAGGCTTTCAAAAGCTGCTTAAATGTGCTTATTTCTCTATTTCAAGGATATTCTGCCTTGTATGACACACATTTACAATTCTAGGCTCATTTAAGTAAACAATAGAGGTTTCATACACTGTTTAATGTGCGTTTTACTGTCTTTTAACAATTTCCTGCATCTTAGATAAACTTTCTACATTAACAACTGACTTGCAGAAGATTTTTGACTTGTTTTTTAAGAGTTCTCACCTACTCAGTGTTATTTTTTCTGAATTATTCATGTTTTCTTTTATTTTCCATATTTGGACTTCTCCTCTAAATATAAGCATTGCTCACATGTACAAACAACTTCCTACACACTCTTATGAACCTGTGAAGCTCTGGAACATTGTTTCTCAACTATACTTTAGAGTTTAATGCTACATTGCATTGAAATCTAAGGTTTCCAAAGCAGATAAAAGTGCTTATTTCTCTATTTCTATGATATTCTGCATTGTATAAAACACATTTACAGTTCTAGGCGCTTTAAGTAAATAATAGAGGTTTCATACACTGTTTAATGTGCTCTTCACTCTAATTAAGGATTTCCTACATCTTAAATACCCTTTCTACAATAACAACTGACTTGGAGATGTCTTTTTATCCTGTTCTGCATGAGTACTCCCTAATTATTTTTATTTTCTCTGAATTACTCATGTTTCCTTGTAGTTTCCTATATGAGGCCTACTTGTCCAAGTATAAGCATTGCCCACAAGTACAAACAACATTCTACACACTGTTATGAATTTGAGAAGCTCTGGAACTTTGTCTCTCAACTATGTTTTAGAGTTTAATACTACATTGCAGTGAAGTCTAAGGCTTTCCACAGCTGATAATGTGCTTATTTCTTTATTTCAAGGATATTCTGCATTGTATGACACACATTTACAGTTATACGCTCCTTTAAGTAAATAATAGAGGTTTCATACACTATTTAATATGCTTTTTATTCTAATTAAGGATTTCCTGCATTTTAGAAACCCTTTCTACACTTACAACTGACTTGGAGAAGTCTTTTTCACCTGTTATGTACGAGTTCTCACCTACTTACTGTTATTTTCTCTGAATTACGCATGTTTTCTTTTAATTTCCTATATAAGGCCAACTTGTCTAAGTGTAAGCACTGCCCACAAGTACAATCAACTTCCTACACACTGCTATGAACCTGAGACGCTAGGAACATTGTCTGTCAACTATGTTTGAGAGTTTAATGATACATTACAGTGAAGTCTAAGCCTATCCAAAGCTAATAAATATCCTTATGTCTATATTTCAAGGATATTCTGCATTGTATGACACACATTTACACTTCTAGGCTCCTTTAAGTAAATAATAGAGATTTAATACACTGTTTAATGTGCTCTTTACTCAGTTTTAAGGAGGTCCTTCAGCTTAGATAACTATTCTACACTAACAATTGACATAGAGAAATCTTTTTCACCTGTTCTTTATGAGTTCTCACCTAATTACTGCTATTTTCTATGATTTACTCATGTCGTCTTATAGTTTCCTATATGAGACCTACTTGTCTAAGTGTAAGCATTGCCAATGAGTAAAAAAACAACTATCTACACACTGTTATGATCCTGATAAGCCTGGGAACATTGACTCTCAACTATGTTTTAGACTTTAATGCTACATTGCAATGAAGTCTAAGGTTTTCCAATGCTGTTAAATATGTATATTTCTCTATTTCAAGAATATTCAGCATTGTATGAAACACATTTACACATCTTCGCTCATTTATGTAAATAATAGAGATTTCATACACTGTTTTATGTGCTCTTTACTCCCTTTTAAGGATTTCCTGCATCTTAGATACCCTTACTACACTCACATCTGACTTGGAGTAGTCTTTTTCACCTATTCTGTACCAGTTCTCACTAACTTACTGTTATTTTTCTGTGAATAACTCATGTTTCTTATAGTTTCTTATATAAGGCCTACTTGTCAAAGTATAAGCATTGCCCGCGAGTACAAACAACATCCTACACACTGTTATGCACTTGAGAAACTCTAGCATATTGACTTGCAACTGTGTTTTAGAGTTTAATGCTACATTACACTGAAATCGAAAGCTTTCCAACGCTGTTAAATATGCTTATTTCTCTATTTCAATGAAATTCTGCTTTGTATGACACTCATTTACAGTTCTAGGCTCCTTTAAGTAAATAATAGAGGTTTTATGCACTGTTTAATGTGCTCTTTACTCTCTTTTAATGATTTTCTGCATGTTTAGATACACTATCTGCACTAACAACTGACTTAGAGAAGACTTTTTGTTGTGTTTTGTATGAGTTCTCCCCTACTTACTGTTATTTTCTCTGAATTATTCATGTTTTTTTGTATTTTCCTATACTTGGGCTTCTCCTCTAAGTATAAGCATTGCCCTCATTGACAAACAACTTCCTTCACACTGTTATGAACCTGAGAAGCTCTGGAACATTGTCTCTCAACTATGTTTTTGAGTTTAAGGCTACATTGCAGTGAAGTCTAAGGCTTTCCAAGGCTGCTTAAATGTGCTTATTTCAATATTAGAAAGATATTCAGCATCGTATGATGCACATTTATAGTTCTAGACTCCTTTAAGTAAATAATAGAGGTTTCATGCACTATTTAATGTGCTGTTTACATTCTTTTAAAGAATTCCTGCATCTTATATGTTCTTTATGCACTGACAACTGACTAGAGAAGTCTTTATCACCTGTTCTGTATGAGTTCTCACCTACTTACTGTTATTTTCTCTGAATTACTCTTTTGTTCTTAAATATTCTATACCTGACCTTCTCCTCCTAGTATAAGGATTGTTCACATTTACAAACAACTTCCTGTACTCTCTTAAGAACCTGAGAAACTCTGGAACATTGTCTCTCAACAATGCTTTAGACTAGAGTTTAATGCTACATTGCAGTGAAGTCTAAGGCTTTCCAAAGTTGTTAAATGTGCTTATTTCTCTATTTCAAGGATGTTCTGCATTGTATGACACACATTTACAATTCTAGCCTCCTTTAAGTAAATAAGAGAGGTTTCATATACTATTTAATATGCTCTTTACTGTGTTTTAAGGATGTCTTGCATCTTAGATACATTTCTACAATAATTACTGACTTATACAAGTCTTTTTTACATTTTCTATGTAGTTTTCATCTATTTACTGTAATTTTCTCTGAATTACTCGTGCTTTCTTCCAGTTTCCTATATTTGGCTTTCTTCTCTAAGTATAAGCCTTGCCCACATGTACAAAAACTTCATACACACTGTTATAAACCTGAAAAGTTGTGGAACATTGTCTCATGTATGTTTTAGAGTATAAGGCTACATTGCAGTGAAGTCTAAGACTTTCTAAAGCTGCTTAAATGTGCTTATTTCTGTATTTCAAGGACATTCTGCCTTCTATGACATCCATTCACAGTTCTAGGCTCCTTTATTTAAATAATGGAGATTTCCTACACTGTTTAATGTGCTGTTTACTATCTTTTAAGGATTTGTACATCTTAGATACCCTTTCTCCAGTAATTACAGACATAGTAAAGTCTTTTTCTCCTGCTTTGTACGAGTTCTCAACTTCTTATTGTTATTTTACCTAAATAATTCATGTTTTCTTACACTTTCCTATATGACGCCTCCTTGTCTATGTGTAAGCATAGCCCAAAAGTAAAAACAACTACCACCACACTGTTATGAGCCTGAGAAGCTCTGTTAAATTGAATCTAAACTATGGTTTAGAGTTTAATGCTACATTCCAGTGAAGTCTAAGGCTTTCCAAAGCTATTAAATATGATTATTTCTCTATTTCAAGGATATTCTTCATTGTATGACACACATTTACAGTTCTAGGCTCCTTTAAGTAAATAATGGATGTTTCATACACTATATAATGAGCTCTTTACCCTACATGAAGAACTTCCTGCATCTTAGATACACTTTCTACACTAACAAATGACTTGGAGAAGTCTTTTTCACATGTTCTGTATGAATTCTCACCTACTGACTGTTATTTTTTCTGAATAACTCATGTTTTCTTATAGTTTCCTATATGAGTCCTACTTATCTACGTGTAAGCATTTCACACAAGTACAGACAACTACCACCACACTGTTATGATCCTGACAAGCTATGGAACATTGATTCTCAATTATGTTTTAGACTTCAATGCTACTTTCCAGTGAAGTCTAATGCTTTCCAAAGCTGTTAAATATGCTTATTTCTCTATTTCAAGGATATTCAGCATTGTATGACACACATTTACAGATCTTGGCTCCTTTATGTAAATACTAGAGGATTCATTCACTGTTTAGTGTGCTCTTTACTCTCTTTTAAGGATTTCCTGCATCTTAGATACCCTTTCTACGCTAACAACTGACTGGAGAAGTCTTTTTCTCCCAATCTGTATGAGTTCTCACCTACTTACTGTTATTTTCTCTGAATTATTCATCTATTCTTGTAGATTCCTATATCTGGCCTTCTCCTCTAAGTATAAGCATTGCCCGCATGTAACAACAACTTCCTACACACTCTTATGAACCTGAGAAGTTCTGGGACATTGTCTCTCAACTATGTTTTAGAGTTCAATGCTACATTGCAGTGAAATTAAGGTTTCCAAAGCTGATAAATGTGCTTATGTCTCTATTTCAAGGATATTCTGCATTGTATGACACAACTACCAACACACTGTTATGATACTGACAAGCTCCGGAACATTGACTCTCAACTACGTTTTAGATTTTAATGCTACATTGCAGTGAATTCTAAGACTTTTCAAAGCTGTTAAATGGGCTTATTTCTCTATTTCAAGGATATTCTGCATTGTATAATACACATTTACAGTTCTCAGCTCCTTTAAGTAAATAATAGAAGTTTCATATACTGTTTTATGTGCTCTTTTCTCTAATTAAGGATTTCCTGCATCTTAGATACCCTTTCTACACTAACAACTGAGAAGTCTTTCTCACCTGTTCTGTATGAGTTCTCACCTACTTACTGTTATTTTCTCTGGATAATCATGTTTTCTTGTAGTTTTCTATATAAGGCCTACTTATCTAAGTGTAAGCATTGCCCACAAGTACAAACAACTTCATATACACTGTTATTAACCTGAGAAACTCCTCAACATTGTCTCTCAACTATGTTTTAGAGAATAATGCTACATTGCAGTGAAGTCTAAGACTTTCCAAAGCTGCTTAAATGGGCTTATTTCTCTATTTCAAGGACATTCTGCCTAATATGACACACATTTGTAGTTCTAGGCTCCTTTAAGTAAATAATAGAGGTTTCATACACCATTTAATGTACTCTTCACTATATTTTAAGGATTTCCTGCATCTTAGATACCCTTTCTACACTAACAACTGACTTGCAAAAGTCTTTTCTACCTGTTCTATGCGAGTTTTCATCTATTTACTGTTATTTTCTCTGAATTAATCATGTATTCTTGTAGTTTCCTGAGAAGCTCTGGAACATTGTCTCTCAACTATGTTTTAGAGTTTAATGCTACATTGCAGTGAAATCTAAGGTTTCCAAAGCTGATAGATGTGATGTTTCTCCTTTTTCTGCGTCCTACATGGAAAAATGACAGGTTCCTGAGGAGAGGAGCTAGGGATTAAAAAATTAGAGAAAGCAAGAGACAAGAGGCAGAAATAGATTCATAAAGATGGGAGCTAGATGACTGCCATCTCTCTGATGGAGAGACAGTCATACTCACCACAGACATCACAGCATATTTATTGGCTTCTAAAGGGGATTTTTAAGGTCAAAGGGAGTTTCGGGTGTGCCCAGATCCTTTTCATCAAAATCTGGGTAAGTTTCTTATTTTTTGGTACAAGATTTAGCATATCAAGACCTGGGTGAATCAAGGTCCTATTTGTTCCCCATTCCAAGCAATTGGATTAAGAAACCAGTACTGATAATAGGATTCTGCCAGTGCCCTCAGGTTTAGCTGATAAGAATTAAAAGAATGTCCATGTGCCTTCTCAGGTGGCTCTCTACATCTCACCCTTTTTTACTAATTAAAATAAAATTTAAACATTAATAATAGGGCTCTAAATTTAAAAACAATTGCAAACAATGCCAATGCAAAAACTAAATTACACACATGTTATTTTCAAGACTTGAATGTTAAGAGCAAAACTCTGGCTATTAAATAATAACAATGCCAATGCAAAACAACAATATAAGCAATCAGAACTATGGACATATTAACATTTTTAGATACTAAATGAGTCTCTTTTGTTGCTGGTGTAGATTTACTCAGAGTCCTTGGACTTGCTGCACAAGACTGCAGAACACTGGAAGCTAACAGATGCTAGCATGAGCAGGAACATGATTAAAGAAGTAGCTTCCACTTCATTCTTTAATTTCTTCAGATGACTCCATGTTGGCACCACAGTCCCTGGCATCTTTCAGTCTTCTCCCATTTTGCTGTCATCTGGGAAAGTCTCAGTCCTTTTGGGTGAAGGGACACAGGAGCTTCTCTGAGTCCATTGTGATGACAGACGTAATACTCAAGCACCCGAATTGGCTGCATTGTTCCTTCTGGAAAGATATAAAATACAACCTCTTCCCCACATTATTACTGAATCTGATAAAACTTTCTACCTAGCTGACTCAGTGGAGGCTATTGTACAGAAGGCCTGATGCCTTTTATCTGCTGTACAATCATCTGCAAAACAATTTAAAAAAAATTTAAAGTATAAAAGCATGATAGAGCCTCTCTGGAAGTGACACAGAACATCTGTCTCCCCCTTTTTTGTTTTAATAAATGATTTTAAGAGTACAATTGGCTTTTTCCATTATTGAGTGACATATATTTTACCAGATTTGATTAGGTTTAAGTCCTTGGGGATTTACCCCTAAAGTTGGCATAGAGAAGTGGATAACACACTGAGGACATTGCTTCCAATAAAACATGGGCATTTTCCTTCTCTAACATTTTAAAGGTTGAAAATTAAATGAAAAGGTCTTTTAGGTCCTGGTGGCTATGCGGGTGCTCATGGGGGGCGGGACGGCCTTCATTGGGACAGCCCTGAGGCAACTGCTGCTCATCTCCCGGAAGCCTGGCCCGGGTCGGATCATGTGGGATGAGCTCGCTGGGTCAGGGCTGCCCCACTGTGATGCTGCAATCAACCTGGCTGGAGGTGGAATGAAGCTTTCCAAAAAGAGGTTCTCAGCAGCCGCTTGGAGACCACTGACTTGTAGACTAGAGCCATCACCAAGGCCCCAGAACCCCCCAAACCTGGATCTTAGTCACAGGTGTAGGTTACTACCAGCCCAGCCTGACTGCTGAGTATGATGAGGACAGTCCAGGAGGGGATTTTGACTTTTTCTCCAACCTCGTAACTAAGTGGAAAGCTGCAGCCAGACTTCCTGGAGATTCTACATGCCAGGTGGTGGTACACTCTGGGGTTGTGCTGGGCCATGAGGGCGGTGCCATCGGACACATGCTGTTGCCCTTCTGCCTGGGCCTGTGGGGCCCCATCGGCTCTGGCCAGCAGTTCTTCCCCTGAATTCACGTTGGGAACCTGGCAGGAATCCTGGCCCATGCCCTTGAAGCAAGCCACATGCAGGGCATCCTGAATGGAGTGGCTCCAGCCTCTACCACTATGAATGCTGAGTTTGCACAGGCCTTAGGCACAGCCCTAGGCTGCCCAGCCTTCATCCCTCTCCCTATCATCGTTGTGCAAGCTGTCTTTGGGCAATAAAGTGCCATCATGCTGCTGGAGGGCCAGAAGGTGATCCCACGGCAGACATTGGCCACTGGCTACCAGTAATCCTTCCCAGAGCTGGGGGCTGCCTTGAAAGAAATTGTAGCCTAAGTGGGGAGGCTCATGGTAGGGCCTACAGCCTCGATAGAGGCTTCGCAGTTAGAGACTGTGAATAGGTCAGGTACTCCTCTACCTGAGACCTACAGCCTCTTCCTTTTTCTTTCTCATTCTTCTGTTGCTGCACTTTTAACTGATTGCCCACTGTTTTGAGATTGCAATTTTACCTAATTGGGACCTTAAGCTCGTCAACTCCTTGTAAAAGAATTTCCAAGTTAGGTTTCCCTGTATGTCCCATTCCTGCCCCACATATCCTTTGCTATGTAATGAATGCTCTACAATTTAGGCAATAAAGATGAATAATCACATTAAAAACAAAAATAAATAAATAAATAAATAGGTCTTCTAAATTAGTGTGCCTTATAGTAGCTGTTTCAATAACTTTTGCTTATACTTAGTACAAAAGCACTACTACTATATGTTGATGGGCTCTGAAATAAAATATGTTAAGGTATCAATAAGAGCTTGTATTTCTACTGAAATATAAGAGGTTTGAAGGACATTTGTCCTCAAAACTGCAGTAGATCCAGCCTTTTTAGAACTGGATCCATTCATAAAATTGAGGTATAATACCTCCTTTAATGTGGCAGTTAATACCATTCCCTGTGTTAGAAATAAAGCAAGACCCCAAGTCAGGGTCTTGGTAAAAACATTAAACATTTGATTTCTCTGCAGAAGGGTGTGCATACATAGTCTAGAAGTGCATGCACACGGACTTTCCTTGCCCTTGGTCTTGGGCAACCTGCATCAATGCACAGGTGCTGACTGCTCTCATGGAAAGGCATCTTCACTATCTTTATAGCTGGACTATTTCTCTGTTCTTGTGGGCCAGTGCTTATTTTGTGGCTGGAACAATTCTATCAGGTCCTCTCTGGGATCCATTGTTGCAGGAATCCATACAGTCTTGGAGTTTTCTGGAAATATAAATATATTCTCGACCAAAGGTTAATAAAGAAATCTTTTCTATGAATTTTACTTGGGATCATTTTAATTTTTTGCCCAATTTTTCTTTGACTTATTTGATACCGTGTGTATTTTTTATCACTGTCTTGTTGTTAACATTACAAATGGAAATTAATTTTTGAATAAAAATTTCCTTTTTTTTAAAGCAAAGATTTTCAAATCAATTAAGTCCTGATATAATTTATTTATAGGATATTTCTTACAGGATGTTATTCTATTATTCTCCCTTTTTATTTCATTATTAGGAGGCTTTTAGAAAATTTTTATAACGCAGTTTTGATAACTTTACATTTTAATTTTTTGCACAAAAATATTAATACTTTAGGGTTAATTGCATGTTAAGCAATTTTACCATGAAATGAAATACTAATAGAAATTTTGGTTAATACTTTAGGAACATCTTTTTGTACAATTATATTTTCTTGAGTATTCACTTATTTCATTTAGCCAATTTAAATTAATCTGAAAATTTGACTATTTTACTGTCAAATTTAATAGTTTAACAACAATCTTAGTTTACTCTGTAAAAATTAATGGAAAGGATTATATGCATCCTTGAGAAAGTTCTAAGCATTCATGGATTTAGGCTGGATTTAGATATAGTGCAGCTACCATCAACCACTTCTCTGTTGCCTGAGTCTCAATATGAGCTGGGTGGGCCAAGTCTGTGTTTGTAGCTGGGCCATGTCTGTTTGTTGCCTGGGTCCAAATTTGAGCTGGGCATGGGAAGCGCAAAGCAGCCATAGGGCAGGAGACCTCCCTCAGAAGGGGCGAGTGTTCAAGTCCCTCTAACATTTGGGGGGGGGGGGGGGTTGAGGATCTGTGCCACATCTCTGTTGACTCCCAAGTTCCCTCCTCAACTTGGGAGTCAACAGAGATGACTGTGCCTGGCTTAGGTTGCCCCTCCCTTAAGGAGTCTTACCCATCATTGACTAACCAGCCATCCTCCGGGGCCAAGCAGGGTGAAGTGAGGTTCAGTTCTGTCTCCTTGGTGGCCTAGGCCCCTATGGCCTCCATGTCCAGTGCCTGCCTTGGGATCCCCTCGCCTGCTGGCAGGGCCCAAGCATTGATCACATATCTTGGGGAACCCAGGTATCTTCTCCACGGAGGGCCCAGTTCACGTAATTGTGAGACAGACCCATGGTATCATCCACCATGGGGCTTCAACCTCAGCATGAACTGAAAACTCAAGCAACAGTTGTGGGCAATTGAATTGTGAGAAGAATGTCCCTCTTGGCAAAAAGGGCAAGATGGGCCGATATAGAATGCTTAAATGCCTTCCCAAGGGGCCTTCCACAGAGTGGAAGGAATTAAATCCTTTCATGTACCTTTTAAATTATTGCCAAACAATCAACAAATTAGATTTTTAAGTTTGTTTGGAATAATTATACAATATACTATTG
This sequence comes from Pipistrellus hanaki, assembly GCF_964339955.1. NCBI lineage: Eukaryota > Metazoa > Chordata > Mammalia > Chiroptera > Vespertilionidae > Pipistrellus > Pipistrellus hanaki. The sequence goes on from NC_140519.1 coordinate 1,593,170, forward strand.
TAAAATATCAAAATTTATAATTACATTGTAGAATAATATCATTTAAGGATATTCTTTGAGTTTTCAGGCTGTAAAGTTTCATTTAAGGATCTTTGTCTTCCTTTTTACAACAAGCAACCTATAAGGCTTCTGCCAAACTTTTGTTTGTATATATCCAAATGGTCTGTCATAAGAAATCTCATTAGTTTTATTGATTACTTATTTGATATCAAGTTTAATACTTTGATAACAATCTTATTCTACACTGTAAATATTAGTAAAATATAATTCCAAATTTTTAAAATTTCTCTTTTTATTAAAATTATAATTATATTTCAAAGTATCTTCTTAAGCTTATATGTATATAGAGAGGGATGATAGGAAGTCTTAACTAACTTTCATAGAAAACTTATTTAAATTGCTTATAAAGACACTGGCTTATTCAAAGAAAGGAGGTTGGCCTTTTATTTTCAGATGGCGGCCAGAGGCACGTGGGTGGTAAGATGTGTGGCCATCATGGCTGCTCAATTTATTTATTTATTTATTTTTAAAAGAAGGTCAAAATCACATTACAGACAATCACTAGCTGTTTCTGTTCTTTATTAAAATTGTTTATAAAAATATTGACTTTTCATTTTGCTTAAAACCTTGATTATAATTTAATAATTTAATTTATTTAAATAATTAAAGTTGGTATCTTCATTTTTAAAATAAAGCAAATTTACTTTTGAATTCACAAGCCTCAAATGTTGCCCCACCTCTAGCTTAATTAAGAATGCAGGCAGCTACCAGAAAGGATTCAATTACTTATAAAAACTTTGGCTTCTCATGTAACCTAACTTATGAGACATTGATTATATTTTAAAAGCTAATTTATAAACTTAAGTAGGTATCTTTAATTTAAGAAAATGATAAAGAAATTTATTCAGTAAAAACTTATAGGTTTGATACTTTATTGGTCTGATCTAAAAGGATAAAATGTCACATATCCAGAGGATTAAAAAATGCAGGCTGCTTGAGGATTTTCTTTCTTGAAATTCTACTGCTATTGAAAATTTGGCTATATTTAAGAAATATATTGTTTTTGCTTTTCTTACAGGCAAAAACTTTTATAACATTTAATATATATGTATATAAGTAAAATATATTAATTTTTATTTGATAAAGCTTTCCATGTGATTTCAAGTATCAATCTGTTTAATTTTAAAAATATATTTCTTTTAAGAGAACAGACTTTTTAACATTTCAGGGCCCTTGAAATGTCTAAAAGTCACTCTCAGAATCTTGAAATATACTTGGAAAGATCAAAATATACTATATATATATATATATATATATATATATATATATATATATTTACTTTTTCAATTTTTATGTATTTTTTTATTTTTAAGGAAAGAAAGATTTTAAGATAAAGAATTATTGGCAGTTGCTGAGAAATTCCTTTAATCCTTTCTACCTGCTTACAAGTAGTTTACACATGGAGGCAGAGGTGGTACAGATGGTATTCTTAAAGTTTCACACCCTTCCACTCCAGGCTATAAGGCCATGGATGCACCCTACTTAGACATTCTTAAACTCTCCTGTGCTGAATCAAGATCATCAACAATTAAAATAGGAATTTTCTCTGGACTTTCTGCTGAGTATTGATCATGCAACTGCTTTCTGAGTTTTTCCCAGGTTTCATCAACAAAACTTAAAAAAGAAATCAATAATTTGACTACACTTAACAAAGCATCTATGAACTTTGAGCATAGTCTTAAATTATAAAGATTACCCAATGTTTTACACTTAGTTTAATTCAAGTGAATTCACAATTCACAATACACAATACACTTCCCAAAAACTTACCTTAATTTGTGCACACATCATGAAAGCAACCCCCTCGCTTTTTCCTCCATACTCAGGTCCCTGTTCAGGCACCATTTGTGGTGCTTCCCTTTTTCCACATCCCGCACGGAAAAACGACAGGTTCTTGAGGGGAGGAGCTGGGGATTAAAAAATTAGAGAAAGAAAGGGACAAGAGGCAGAAAGATTCATAAAGTTGGGAGCTAGGTTGGTGCCATTTCTCTGATGGAGAGACATTCACACTCACCACAGACAACACAGCATATTTATTGGCTTCCAAGGGGGATTTTAAGGTCAAAAGGAGTTTCGGGTATACCTAGATCCTATTCATCAAAATCTGGGTAAGATCCTTCTTATTTGGTACAAGATTTAGCATATCAAGACCTGGGTGAATCAAGGTCCTATTTGTTCCTCATTCCAAGAAATTGGATTAAGGGATGAGTATTGATAACAGGATTCTGCCAGTGCTCTCGGGCAGCTGATGAGAATTAAAAGAATGTCCATGTGCATTCTCAGACAGCTCTCTACAGATAGATGTGCTTATTTCTATATTTCAAGAATATTCTACATTGTATGACACACATTTATAGTTCTAGGATCATTTAAGTAAATAATAGAGGTTTCATACACAGATTAATGGGCTCCTTACTCTATTTTAAAGATTTCCTGCATCTTAGATACCCTTTCTACACTAACAACTGACTTGGAGAAGTCTTTTTCACCTGTTCTATATGAGTTCACCTACTCACTTTTACTTTCTCTAAATTACTCATGTTTTCTTTTAGTTTCCTATATCTGGCCTTTTCCTCCAAGTATAAGCATTGCCCACAGGTACAAACAACTTCCTACACACTGTTATGAACCTGAGAAGCTCTGGAACATTGTCTCTCAACTAAGTTTTAGAGTTTAATGCTACTTTGCAGTGAAGTCTAAGGCTTGCCAAAGCTGCATAAATGTGCTTATTTCTCTATTTCACGGATAATCTGCCTTGTATGAAATACATTTAGAGTTATAGGTTCCTTTAAGTAAATAATAGAAGTTTCATTCACTGTTTAATGTGCTCTTTTCTCTATTTTAAGAATTTCCTGCATCTTAAATATCCTTTCTACACTAACAACTGACATAGAGAAGTCTTTTCTACCTTTTTTATGCACGTTCTCACCTGTTTACTGTTAATTTCTCTGAATTACTCATGTTTTCTTATAGTTTCCTATATGAGGTGATCTTGTCTAAGTATAATCTTTGCCCTCTAATACAAACAACTTCCAACACACTGTTATGAACCTCAGTATCTCTGGAACATTGTCCCTCAACTATGTTTTAGAGTTTAATGCTACATTGCAGTGAAGTCTTTCCAAAGCTGCTTAAATGTGCTTATTTCTCCATTTCAAGAATACTCTGCCTTGTATGAAACACATTTACATTTCTAGGCTCCTTTAAGAAAATAATAGAGGATTCATAAACTGTTTAATATACCCTTTCCTCTATCTTAAGGATTTCCTGCATCTTATATACCTGTGCTACACTAATAACTGAATTGGAGAAGTCTTTTTCACAAGTTCTGTAGGAGTTCTCACCTACTTACTCTTATTTTCTTTGAATTAGTCATGTTTCTTGTAGTTTCCTATATTTGGCCTTCTCCTTGAAGTATAAGCATTCCCCATATGTAACAACAACTTCCTACACAGTGTTATGAACCTGTTATTTTCTCTGAATTACTCATGTGTTCTTATAGTTTCCTATATTAGGCATTCTTCTCTAAGTAGAAGCATTGCTTATATGTAAAAACAAATTCATATACACTGTTAAGAACCTGAGAAGCTCTGGAATATTGTCTCTCAACTATGTGTTAAAGTTTAATGTTACTTTGCAGTGAAGTCTAAGGCTTTCCAAAGCTGCTTAAATGTGCTTATTTCTCTATTTCAAGGATAATCTGCATTGTATGACACACATTTAGAGTTCTAGGTTCCCTTACCTAAATAATAGAAGTTTCATTCACTGTTTAAATTGCTCTTTACTCTATTTTACGGATTTCCTGCATCTTAGATACCCTTTTTACACTAACAGCTGACTTGGAGAAGTCTTTTCTACTTTTTCTATGCGAGTTCTCATCTATTTAATGTTATTTTCAATGAATTACTCATGTTTTCTTTTAGATTCCTATGTTTCACCTTCTCCTCTAAGTATAAGCATTGCCCACATGTACAAACACATTACTACACACTGTTATAAACCTAAAAAGCTTTTAAACATTGTCTCTCATCTATGTTTTAGTGTTTAATGCTACATTGCATTGAAGTCTAAGGCATTCCAAAGCTATTAAATGTGCTCATTTCTCTATTTCAAGGATATTCAGCACTGTATGGCAAACATTTAGAGTTCTAGGCTACTTTAAGTAAATAATAGAAGTTCCATGAGCCTCTGTGTGGGGAGGAGGGGTGGGAGGAGCTGTCCCCATCGCTCCCACCAAGGGGCAGCTCACAATGGAATATTCTGGGATGCCAACAGCCCTGTCTATGGGCTTTGACATTGGGGAAAGAGCTGTGTCAAGTCTGTGAAAATCACTTTCCACTCTGTGAGCACTGCCCCAGCCCCTCCAGAGGTATTTACTGGTCGATTTGCTAGGTGGGGCTTTTCGATCACTTGCGACCCTCGTCCACATTCACAGGGCCCCAGGGTTTTACCCACTGGACAACTTCCAGTTGTTGCCCAGGACCCCAACCCACTCTTCCCTTGACCACGTTCCGCCGATCGCCAAGCCCCCCAATGCCCTCTTTAGGTTCCTGCTGCTGGCAGGCCAGCCTGCTGGTCACCCATGTCCCTGCCCATGAACCTTTCTCCTGCTCACCTCACCACTTCAGGCTGTTTACCTGGCCCCACGCCCTTGTTCACATGACGTGATGCTCACCTGGCCCCGCCCCCTCATTGACTTGCCTGGGTTCAGCTGTGGGCCTGGGCCCGCCTCCCTGTTCCAGAAGCCCTGCTCCCTTGTTCATTTGACCAATGAGCAAGCAGCACTGGCCAGGCTGCCCTGATCCTCAAACACAAGGGAGTATTCCTCACCTCTGGGAGCGGTGTCAGGTGCCTAAAATCCCCAACTGCACATGGCCTTCTGCTCACAGGGTGCCTCCCAGGTCCCCAAGCATGGGCAGACCAGCGAGCCCCCCCCCCTTCAGGACAGCCATGGGCCTCCATGAGCCTCGGGAAGGGGCCCTACCCCCATGGCTCCCACCAAGGAGCAGCTCACAACAAAGTGTCCTGGGACGCCCACAGTCCTATCTATGGGCTTTGACATTGGGGAGAGAGCTGTGTCAAGTCTGAGAAAATAACTTTCCACTCTGGGGGCACTGCCCCGGCCCCTCCAGAGGTACTTACTGGTTGGGTTTCCTGGCACTGAGGGCCAGCTTTCTGCCCCATTCTCAGGGAATGCCCTGCCCTGAGGATAAGGGAACCTCTTCTGGCTTCCAGTCTAGAGCTGAGGAAGGTGGGGCTTTTGCAGCCACTTGCGACCCTCGTTCACATTCACAGGGCCCCAGGGCCTTACACACTGGTTAGGGTTAGGGTTACAGTTAGAGTTAGTGTTAGGCTTTGACTTCGGGGAGAGAACTGTGTCAAGTCCACGAAAATCACTTTCCATCTGGAGGCACTGCCCTGGCCCCTCCAGAAGTACTTACTGGTTGGGTTGCTGGTCCCTGAGGGCCGGCTTTCTGCCCTATTCGCGGGGAACGCCCTGCCCTGAAAACAAGGGAACCTCTTGCTGGCTTCCAGTCTGAAGCTCAGGAAGGTGGAGCTTTTGCGGCCACTTGCGACCCTCGTCCACATTCATAGGGCCCCAGGGCCTTACCCACTGGACCACTTTCAGTTGTTGTCCCTCGCCCCAAACCACTCTTCCTTTGACCGCTTCCTCCTGATCACCTGGACTCCTTGCCAAGCCCCCCAGCCCCCTCTTTAGGTCCCTGCTGCCGGCAGGCCGGCCTGCTGGTCACCAGTGTACCTGCCAGCCTGCCTTTCTCCTGCTTACCTCACCACTTCAGGCTGTTCACCTGGCCCTGCCTCCTTGTTCATGTGACCGCCTCCAGCTGCTCACCTTGCCCCGCCCCATCTTTGACTTGACTGGGTTCAGCTGTGGGTCTCAGCCAGCCTCCTTGTTCCGGAAGCCCCGCTCCCTTGTTCATTTGACCAATGAGCAAGCAGCACTGTCCAGGCTGCCCTGTTCCTCAAACACAGGGGTGTAGCCCCCACCTCTGGGATCGGTGTCAGGTGCCTAACACCCCCAACCGTACATGGCCCTCTGCTCACAGGGTGCTTCCCAGGTCCCCAAGCATGGGGAGGCCAGCCAGCCCCCCCTTTAGGACAGCCATGGGCCTCCATGAGTCTCGGGGGGCCCCACCCCCATGGCTCCCACCAAGGGGCAGCTCACAACGGACTGTCCTGGTACACTCACTGCCCTGTCTGTGGGCTTTGACATCAGGGAGAGAGGTGTGTCAAGTCTGCCTTCAGCTGTTCACCCCCTTGTTGACCTGACCGCCTTCATCTCTAGGCCTGGCCGTGCCCCCTTGTTCCAGAAACCCCGCCCCCTCGTCCATTGGACCATTGAGCGCACAGCACCGGCCAGGCTGCCCTATTCCTCACACACTGTGGCCTGCAGCTCCACCTCTGGAAGTGATGAGAGGTGCATAAAAGCCCCAATTGCAGATGACCTTTTGCTCACAGGTTGCCTCCCACCCGGGGGCCAGGTCCACAAGCATGGGGAGACCAGCCCCCCCTTTCAGACATCCCTGGGCCTCCATGATCCCTGCCGTGGGGCATCTCACAACGGAGTGTCCTGCGACCCCCACAGCCCTGTTTCTGGGCTTTGACATCGGGGGAGAGCTGTCAAGTCCCAAAAAATCACTTTCCACTCTGGGAGCACTGCCCCACCCCTTCCAGAGGTACTTACTGGTCGCCAGGCTCTGAGGGCAGACTTTCTGCCCCATTCATGGGGAACACCCTTTCTTGAGGACAAGGGACTTTCTGGTCGGCATCCAGTCTGGACCAGGGGAAGTTGGGGCTTTTGCAGCCACTTGGGACCCCATCCTCATTCACAGGGCTCCATGGCTTTATCCACTGGACCACTTCCAGGTTTTGCCCCTGGCCCCAAACCATTCTTGGCCTGGCTGCTTCTGGCTGATCACCTAGCCTGCCCTCCAACCCCTCCAGCCCCCTTGTTTAGGTCGCTGCTGCCGCGCCGCGGGCAGGAAGGCCAGTCGGCCTTTTACCCGTGTCCCTGCCCAACAGCCTTTCTCCTGCTTATGTCACCGTTTCCGGCTCTTCATCTGGCCCCGCCCCCTTGTTCACGTGACCGCCTTTAGCTGTTGGCCCGGCCCCGCCCCCTTGTTCCAGATTCCAGAACCCTGGTTTATTGGATGCTTTACCAAAATTTTTTCAAAAATGGCAATACATTGGCGAGAAATACATATGTAATCAATATCCAAATAGACTCTCTGGTCTTTGAACATGATTTCCCTGTATTTAAACATTGTGTAATTGATATTAAGGAATACATCTTTGTTGATGTATTCCTTCTGTTTCAAGCACGTTCTTAGACATTACCCTAGGTTATCATTGTTAATTTCCAGAGTTTGATTCATCTTTTATGGTGGTTCAAGCTCACTCATTGTGAACTCCAAGTGCTTACTCATTCTGACGGGAATAATAAATGAACATTTTCACACTCACATCTCAACTCTTTGAACATGAGTACCCAGAGACAAAATTATGTTTTTTAGACATTAAACCCACTTGAACATGTATTCTAGTGTATAGGCACATTTATAAATATGTTCCTAGTCTGTCCTAGTCTGTCTCAATGTTACACACAATTTTGTCCATTGAATGAAGCTCATTCATTTTGAAATCCAAATGTTAATTCACTATAACCCTTACCTGTACCCTAACCCTAAACCTAAACCTACTCTAAACCCTAACCCTAACCTTAGCCTGATCTCTAGGTATACTTCTCTATTTGTAACCAAGACCACCCTTTCAATAACCCAGATGTTCAGGAGACATACCAGACTGCCCCCAAGGGCCCAGACATCCCTCCCTGAACGGAAAGGCCCTCCCAGGACCCAGACCTCTGTCAAGGGCCCAGATCTACCTCCTGGTAGAAAACCAGTATGGTGAGGCCCAGAAGGCCATTTCAGAGAACCACACTAGATGACAGGGCCTATTTCTTAATTGGAGTCCAAATAACTAGGCCAGGTGTCGGCAACCTGCGGCTCCGGAGCAGCATGCGGCTCTTTTTGTTAAGTGAAAAAATCCTTTTTCTGCATGATCCGGTATATAGCATTAAGGTAAGAAACAATATATGCAGTGTTATATTTGTTTTAAATGTCGCAATGGTTTTGCGGCTCCCAGGTGTTGTTTTTTTTTTCCTTCGAAAACAGGTACAAGTGGCTCTTTATGTCTTAAAGGTTGCCGACCCCTGAACTAGGCTATTCCAGATCACCATTTTATCATCCCAAGGTCCTTCTCTTGCCCTAAACCTCCCATCTGGGCCAATAGTGCCACCAAGTGGCCATACCATGACTGAGTGTCCAGTCCTACATCCAGGGCTCAGACCTACATGCATGTCCCAGACCTTCATGGAGGGGCCTAAAAGAACCACCCAGGGACCAAGCCACAAACCAGGAACACAGAGTTGTATCAGGTGACTAGATCTCTGTGCATTACCCCAACAACTATTCCTTCACCAGGATATTCAGGTGAGGTACCAGAACGTACCAAGGGCACAGAATTCCCTCTGGGCATGAAATTCCCTCACAGGACCCAGACCTCCACCTAGGGCTGACACCTCCATCCAGGACACACACTATCATGGCTGGTCCAAGAAAATTATCCAGGAGCCCAGGCCTCAAACACAGATTCCAGACTTGTATCCTGGGTTTACTTCTCAATTTTTAACCCAGACCACAATTTCCATAACCCGATGCACAAGTAAGGTACCAGACTGCCCCCAGGGACCCAGAAGTCCCTCTGTGGCTTAAAAGGCCCTCCCGACACCAGATCCCTGTCTGGGGCCGAGACTTACCTCATGGATGCAGACCATTATGGCGAGGACCAGAAGGCCTTTCAGGGAAGCATACTAGAAGCCAGGGCTTATTCCTTAATCGGAGTCCAAAAAAACCAGGCTACTCCTAACCACCATTTCATCATCCCTAGGTCCTGCCCTTGCCCAGAACCTCACACCCATAGCGCCACCTAGTGACCACACCATGCCTGAGCACCCAGACCTACATCTGGGGCTCAGACCTACATCTGAGTCCCAGAGCTTAATGGCGGGGCCTCTTAAGCCAACACGGGGCCCAGGCCACAAACCTGGAACACAGAGTTGTAACAGGTGACTAGATCTCTATGCGTCACCCCAACAACTATTCCTTAACCAAGATGTTCAGGTGAGTTACCAGAGAGTTTCCAGGGCTCAGACTTTCCTCTGGCCCGAACTGCCCTCAGAGGACCCAGACCTCCACCTGGGGCTCACACCTACATCCAGGACCCAGATTATCATGGCGGGGCCTAGAAGATTATCCCGGGGCCCAGGCCTCAAACACAGAATCCAGACTTGTATCCTGGTTGTACTTCTGAATTTATAACACAAACCACCATTTCCATAACCCAGATGTCCAGGAGGGGTACTAGGCCACCCACCAGGGGTCCAGACGACCCCCCCCCCCCCTGACGCCAAAGGCCCTCCCAGGCCCCTGACCTCCGTCCTGGGACGAGACCTACCTCCTGGTCGCAGACCATTATGGCCAGGACCAGAAGGCCATTTCGGAGAACCATACTAGAAGCCATGGACTATTCCTTAAATAGAGTCAAAATAACCAGGCTAGTCCTGACCACCATTTCATCATCTCTAGTTCCTGCCCTTGCCCCAAACCTCCCACCTGGGTCCACAGCGCCCCCTAGTGGACACAGCATGAGTGAGCACCGAGCCCTACACATGGAGCTCAGTCATACCTACATATGGATCCCAGACCTTCATGGTGGGGCCTAATTGGCCCACCCGGGGTCCAGGCCACAAACCTGGAACACAGAGTTGTATCAAGGGACTAGATCTCTATGTGTAACCCCAACAAATATTCCTAACCAAGATTTCAGGTGAGGTACCAGAGTGTCCCCGGGCCTCAGACTTCCCTCTGTGCCAATAAGAAGCTATATACTCTTGTCCCCCCGTATGTTTTACAGTTTAATGCTAGTTTTCAGAGCAATCAAGTGGTTTCAAAGAGAGGTTTAATGTGCATTTTCTTTATTTCAAAGTTATTCTGCAACGTATAATACACTTTCTTTACTATATACTGACATTGAGATGTTTTTTCCACCGGTTCTCTGATAATTATGTCCTTTTTACTGACATTTCCTCTGAATTATTCGTAGTTTCTTGCAGTGTCCTATAATTAGACTTTTTCTATACTTATGTGACTTCCACACAATATACAAACACCTTTTGACACTTTTTTTCTGAATTTGAGAGGCTATATTCACTTTCCTTCCCACTACATTTTACAGTATAATGCTACTTGTCAATGCATTCTAGTGGTTTCAAGATTGGTTTAATGTCTATTGGCTCTATGTCAAGGATATTCTGCATTGTAAAAACCATTTGTATATAATATACTGACATTGAGATGTTCTTTAACAATCCTTTTTACTGATATTTCCTCTGAGTTATTAGTGGTTTCTTGCAGTGTCCTATAATTGGCCTTCTGCTCTTCTCATGGGATTTCCCAACATTGTATGAACACCTTTCTACACTCCTGTGTACTTGAGAAGCTATATACATTGTCTCCCAATTATGTTTTACAGTTTAATGCTAGTTTTCAGAGCATTCTAGTGGTTTCAAAGACTGGTTTAAGGTGAATTTGCTCTATTTCAAGGATATTCTGCATTGTGCAAAACAATTTGTATACTATATACTGACTTTGAGATTTTTTTGCCATTGGTTGTCTGACAATTCTGTCCTTTTTACTGATATGTCCTCTGAATTATTATTGGTTTCCTGCAGTGTCCTATAATTGGCCTAATGCTCTACTAATGGGACTTCCCAACATTGTATAATCACCTTTCTACACTCTTCTCTCTACTTGAGAGGCTCTTTCACTTGCCTCTCAACTATGCCTTAGAGTTTAATGCTACTTTTCAATGAGTTCTAGTGGTTTTATAGACAGTTTTAATATGCATTTTCTCTATTTCAAGGATATTTTGCAGAAGAAAAAAACATTTCTACTCAGGGTATTTCCCCACATTGTATGAACACATGTCTATACTCCTTTGTACTTGAGAGGCTATATACATTGTCTACCAATTATGTTTTTCAGTTTAAATGCTACTTAGCAGTGACTAATATAGGTGTCAAAGACTGGTTTATTTGCTCTATTTCAAGGATTTACCTTCCTTATATGAAACCCTTTCTGCACTATATTCTGACATTGAAAGTCTTTTCTACTTGTTCTCTAACTATTCTGTCCAATATGCAGCATTTTGCACTTTATTCCTAGTCTTCTTTGTAATATTCTGCAATTGACTTTATGATCTCCTTATAGGACTTACCTCCATTGTACAAACTCCTTTCTACTCTAGGCTCAGAAGTTAAGAATCTATATACCCTTGTCCCCCACTATGTTTTACTGTTTAATTCTAGTTTTCAGAGTATTCTTGTACTTTCAAAGACTGGTTTAATGTGCATTTTTCTATTTCAAATATATTCTGCATTGTACAAACCATTTGTATTTGATGTACTGACATTGAGATTTTTTTTCACTTGGTCTCTAACATTTCTGTCCTTTTCACAGATCTTCCCTCTGAATTATTAGTGGTTTATTATAGTGTCCTATAACTGGCCCTCTGCACTACTCAGGGTATTTCCCCAGTTTGTACAAAAATCTTTCTACACTCTTCTCTGTGATTGAGAAGCTATATACATTGTAACCCAATTATATTTTTCAGTTTAAATGCTACTTGGCAGTGACTAATATAGGTGTCAAAGACTGGTTTAATGTGCATTTGCTCTAGTTCAAGGATTTACCTTCTTACAGGAAACCCTTTCTAGAGTATACACTGACATTGAGAAGTCTTTTCCACATGTACTCTAACTGTTCTGTCCAATTTGCTGCTATGTTGCACTGAATTCCTAGTCTTTCTTGCAATGTCCTGCAATTAGGTTTCTGCTCTAATTTTGGAACTTATCCCAGTGTACAAACCTCCTTTCTACACGGGGCTCTGAAGTTGAGGAGCTATATTCACTTGTCTCCCACTATCTTTGACAGTTTAATGCTTGTTTTCAGAGCATTCTATTGTTTTAAAGACTTGTTTAATGTGCATTTTCTATATTTCAAAGATATTCTGTCATGTACAAAACGCTTTCTATACTATATACTGACTTTGAGATGTTTTTGCCATTGATTCTATGACAATTCTGTTCTTTTTACTGATATTTCCTCTGAATAATTAGTGGTTTTTCCCAGTGTCCTGTAATTGGCCTAACGCTCTACTAATGGGACTTCCCCACATTGTATGATCACCTTTCTATACTCTTCTCTAAACTTGAGAGATTATGTACTTTGCATTTCAACTATTCATTAGAGTTTAATGCTACTTTTCAATGAATTCTAGTTGTTTTAAAGACAGTTTTAATATGTATTTGCTCTATTTCAAGGATATTCTGCATTGTATAAAATCATTTGTATACGATATACTGACATTGAGATGTTTTTTCCACTGTCTCTAACAATTCTGTCCTTTTTACTGATCTTGTCTCTAACAATTCTGTCCTTTTTACAGATCTTGTCTCTAACATTTCTGTCCTTTTTACAGATCTTTTCTCTGAATTATTATGTTTTTTATATTGTCCCATAATAGGCCCTCTGGTCTACTCATGGGACTTCTCCACATTGTACAAACACCTTTCTGCACTCTTCTCTGTACTTGAGAAGCTATACATATTGTCTCTCAATTATGTTTTACAATTTAAAGGTTACTTTGCACCAAGACTGGTTTGGCTCAGTGCATAGAGCGTCTGCCTGCGGACTGAAGGGTGCCAGGTTCGATTCTGGTCAAGGGCATGTACCTTGGTTGCAGGCACGTCCCCAGTAAGGGGTGTGCAAGAGGCGGCTGATCTATATTTCTCTCTCATTGATGTTTCTAACTCTCTGTTCCTCTCTCTTCCTCTCTTTGAAAAATCAATAAAATATATTTTTTATTAAAAGGTTACTTTGCAGTGAATAATATAGTTGTCAAAGACTGGTTTCGTGTGTATTTGCTCTATTTCATGGATTTACCTCCTTATTCGAAACCCTTTCTACACTATATCCTGACATTGAGAAGTCTTTTCCACTTGTATTCTATTGTGTCTAATTTACTGCTATATTGCACTCAATTCCTATTATTTCTTGCAATGTCCTGCAATTGGCTTTCTTCTTTCTTTACCAGACTTACCCCCATTGTACAAACTCCTTTCTACACTTGGCTGTGAAGTTGAGAAGCTATATACACTTGTCTCCCACTATGTATTACTGTTTAATGCTACTTGTCAGTGCATTCTATTGGTTTCAAAGACTGGTTTAATGTGCATTTGCTCTATTTCAAAGATATTCTGAAGTATACAAAACGCTTTCTATACTATATAATGGCTTTGAGAACTTTTTTCCACTGGTTCTTTGACAATTCTGTCCTTTTTACTGATATTTCCTCTGAATTATTAAAGGTTTCTTGCAGTGTCCTATAATTGGTCTGCTCTACTTATAGGAATTCCCCACAATGTACATACACCTTTCTACACTATTCTCTGAATTTGAGAGTCTATATTCATTTTCTGTTTAACTATGTTTTACAGTTTAGTGCTACTTGTCAGTGAATTCTAGTGGTTTTAAAGACTCGTTTAATGTGAATTTCCTCTATTTCAAGGATATTCTGCAGTGTATAAAACCATTACTATACTATATACTGACATTGAGATGTTTCCATAGCTTGTCCTCTAATAATTCTGTCCTTTTTACTAATATGTCCTCTGAAATATTAGTGTTTTTTTGCTGTGTCCTATAATTGGCCTTCTTCTCTACTCATGGGACTTCCCCACATTGTGTGAACATCTTTCTACACTCTTATCTGTACTTGAGAAGCTATACACATTGTCTCCCAATTATGTTTTATAGTTTAATGCTACTTTTCAGTGAATAATAGAGGTTTGAAAGAGTGGATTAATATGTATTTGCTCTATTTTACATATTTTCTGCATTATATGAAACCCTTTCTACATTATATCCTGCCATTGAAAGTCTTTTTTACTTGTTCTCTAACTATTATGTGCAATTTAAAGCTATTTTGCACTGCATTGCTTGTCTTTCTTGCAATTGGCTTGCTATTGGCTTCCTACTTTCCTTACCAGACTTACCCCCATTGTACATTCACCTTGCTACACTCTGCTCTGAAATTGAAAATCTATATATCTTTGTATCCCAACTATATTTTACAGTTTAATGCTACTTTTCAGTGAATAATAGCGGTTTTGTAGACTTGTATAATATGCATTTTCTATTTCTATTATTTCCCACATTGTATGATACCCTTCATATACTATATCCTGTCATTGAAGTATACAAAGTATTTATTTTTTAAAAAACTGAGGGTATTGCATACTCACATCTGTTAGCTATCTGCTACTCTAACCTGTAAGTAGGTGAGCTTGAATCACTTGATAAAAGAGAATCAAACACTAAGAATTCACAGAGAACGTCTAGGGATATATTTAGGAAGATGTCTGAAAGAATAGGAACAGAAGGATGCTGTTTAGTCGCTGGGAAATGGTGTTCAAAGAGCAGAGAAGTGAGTGCGATAATGTTTACCTTTATAATTCAGTCTAAATGAGTTGGTGTTTTAGGGAGAGAGTTGGTGAAACATGAATTCCTTTACATAGAGCTAATATAACACAATAAAATATTCAAAAGGCTTAGAAATCAAAAATGATAGTCAATCTAGTGTTCAAAGTAGTAATAATTTACAAATAGAGCTGATATATTTGGCAAAACGCTGTATAAACACTTGTAATTCACAATGAATGAGTTTGAATGACTGAAGGAATGTGAGTCAAACATTGAGATGTCATAATGAAAGCCTAGGGAAATATTTAGGAAGCTGCCTGAAATAGTAGGGAATTCATGTTCATAGATCCTTAATATCTGAAAGACAGTGTTTTACCACTGGAATATCATGTTCCAAGAGCAGAGAACTGAGTTGGATACTGGCTACATGTATAATTCAGCCTGAATGTGTTGGCATATTTGAAAGAAGATGGGTGAAATACTGAAACTTGCATTTTCTTGGGGCTGCCATACCTGTATGAAAATGGGAAAACTCTGAGAATTCAAAATAAGAAACCAGGAAAATATCTAGAAATGTGGCTGAAACACTTGAAAGACATTTGTAGAACCTTAATGTCTCTAGTGCCGTGTTGAAATATCAAGAATTTGAATTCAAAGAGCTGTGAAAGTAGGATAGTCTTTAAAATATTAGAAAAAAATTACATTGATAGAGCAGGTATATATGGAAAAATGCTGAATGGGTGCTTGGAATTCACAATGAATGAGCTTGAATCACTGGACAAAAGAGAATCAAACACTGGAATTCAGCTCTCAGCATGAGCCCCATGACCAAGGCAGCCTTCCTTCCCTCCCGACTGAAGGGAAATCATATGGTATTTGTCTTTCTCCATCTGACTGATTGCATAACACCCTCTAGCTTCACCCATGTTGTTGCAAGTGGTAAGATTTCATTCTTTTTCATGGTGGAGGAACATTCCAGGTATATACGTACTATCTGTTTTCTTTCCAATTGTCTACAGATGAACATTCTCAGGTGCCATGTCTTGGCTGTGGTAAAAATGCTGCCACGAACATAGGAGGTGCATTCATCTTTTCAAATCCACGGCTTTCAATTTTT
This sequence comes from Pipistrellus hanaki, assembly GCF_964339955.1. NCBI lineage: Eukaryota > Metazoa > Chordata > Mammalia > Chiroptera > Vespertilionidae > Pipistrellus > Pipistrellus hanaki. The sequence goes on from NC_140519.1 coordinate 1,608,971, forward strand.
CTCTCCTTCCTTATATTTCGCCTCTACAGCTGTTGTAAAGACCATGTCTGAATTTATCAAATCCGAGATCTCTTCCAACACAGGGGAACCAACTTTGGGTTCATCAACGGGGCCATGGATTTTGGGGAGTACAGCAGCGTCATCACCAGCTATGGCAAGTGATCACCGGTTTGGCCCCCTCTGGCAGTGGCGGTGCTGGAGGCTCCGAAAACATATTCTGGCATCCCTGAGTTCTTGACCCATAATCCATGCTGAGTATTGAGGCTTTTCTGACCTATGTATCTTTCTTCTGTGATGTTCATAATGCTCGCAACAAGGCTATCATTGCAGTAGATGGGGCTGCCCAGGACCTAAAGTTCATGTACATTGACCCTTTGACTGAGAGAGAGAGAGAGAGAGAGAGAGAGAGAGAGAGAGAGAGAGAGAGAGGGAGAGAGAGAGAGAGATTACAAATGGTGATAGCTAGCCCTAACTGGTGTTGCTCAGTGGATAGAGCGTTGGTCTGCAGACTGAAGGGTCCCAGGTTCAATTCCAGTCAAGGGCATGTACCTTAGTTGCGGGGACATCCCCAGTAGGAGTTGTGCAGGAGGCAGCTGATGGGTGTTTCTGACTCTCTAACCCTCTCCCTTCCTCTCTAAAAAAGCAATAAAATATATTTAACAACAACAACAAAAAAAAATGTTGGCAAATGGCCCTAGCTCATTTGGCTCAATGGCTAGAGTGTTGGCCTAGAGACTGAAGGGTCCCAGGTTTGATTCTGGTCAGAGGCACACACCCGGGTTGCGGGCTCAATCCCCAGTAAGGGGTGAGCAGGAGGTAGCCGATCAATGATTCTCTTTCATCATTTCTCTTTCTCTCTCCCTCTCCCTTCCATTCTGAGACCAACAAAAATACATTTTTAAAGAATAATGTTGGTAAATGCATCCCCTTCTTCAGAGGTGTCCTATCTCAGAGGCCCTCCATCACCCCTGGACGCCCTTCTGCAGTCTGTCCCCCTCTCTCCTATCCCTGCCTCCTCTTTATCTGCCTCAGCACTTGTCAGGGAGTGAGCGTTTTACTTCTTACGTATCTGTCAGCTCTACCAGAGCACAAGCTCCCTGGGGTAGGAACCAGGTGATTTTTTTTCACCAGGGCCCCGCCAGGCCTAGCCACGCCCCCGTCCCAACCATGCGTTGAATGGACAGCCGTGGTTGAATGAGCGGATGGATTGGCAGAGCAGGGTGTGAATGACCTATGACCCAGGGCACCTCTGCTCGGCCCAAACGCTGAGAAACACTTACCGTCCGCATTTTTAACCTTGTGTTTACCTCCCCACGTATCAAACCAGCCGACCCAGTATTCCATAATCATAATGGGCTTATCTATCTGGAAGCAAACCAAATGAAACACCAAGTCAGACAAAAAGAAGAAGAAAAAGTCAGAAACACTGAATGCAACGGAGGAGAGTCAGAGGAACTTGGGCTTCTCACTTTTTTCCAAGTCAGCCCATGACACCTCTTGCTCCTCCGTTTCCCTAAACATCACGATCGCCTTCTGTAATTCCCAACCTGGTCCTACGCAAAGCTGGCCTGGGCAGAACTAGCTTTGGAACCACGAAGACCCAACTGCAATTCCTCACATGGAAACTGAAGCTCCAAGGTCACGTGCTGGTAAGGTCTAGAGACTCCACTCAAGTCCAGGGCTGAGCCAAATGAGCAGCCACTGAACTATACTGTCCATTAAGGACATCATCCAGAAGAATCCAAGATGGCATGTAAGAGGGAGTTCCACTTTCCCCCTCCCTGGGCCACATCAAAATCACAACTAACCCCTTCCTCTGGTCATCTCCATTAGGTGCTCCATGAACAGAGGGGACAGAAGCAGAATGTCCTCCTTATTCCCCCCAATGAAACAGATAAACTCCCTAAAATGCTTTGGAACCTAGGTGAGGCCTCAGGGGAAAAGCTGTATGGTCTTTGTCAAGCCTCCTATCCTCATCAAACACCAGCTGTACAGGTTACAGTGGAGGCATGAGGGTCATGGCAGACGAAGGGACTACGAACGACTCTTCCTTTCTAATACATCCTTACCTGCACTGTCTCAAGGTGCATGAAAGTATTCTTCTGAAATGAGTTTATATTGATGGTGGCCAGCACTGTAGAAAGAAGGGAGAGAAACTGCAGGAGGCCCTGGGACAACTGCTGCCAGGGGAGGGACAGAGGCCCATGTCTTGCACACGGAAGAAAGTTGTGCTGAGTAGTAAGGTAATGAGATGCTACTTGTACCCATGTTGTAACTTGCAAAGGGCTGTCATTGGGCATTTGCAAGGACAGTTAAAATTAACCATATTTTGTGCAGAGAAGCAGAACAGGCCAAGGTCACACAAATTGATTAGACCCAGGAATTAGACCTGGGGGTAAGAGGAGGTGGGCAAAGGGAGAAAATGGGGACGGAAAGAGACTTTACTTGGGGTGATGGGTGCACGATGCAGCGTGCAGATGGTGTTTTGTTGAGTTGTGCCCTTGAAACCTGTGTGGTTCTATGAATTAATGTCACACCGATAATTTTAAGTACTAATAAATAAATATAGAAAGGTGGGCTGCGGACAGAAGAGGTCCCTCTCAGCTGTTGTCAAAGGAAAACAGGATGGAGGAGAAGGATGGTGTTGCTATGGGAACTCTTCGCTTTGACCTTGGGTTCTCAGAGCGATACCACCTCTCCAGGGTCCCCTTCAACATGCATGGCCAAGAGAGGACTCAGAGATGTTCTTTATTCTAGCCCTAATTGGTTTGGCTCAGTGGATAGAGCATTGGCCTGTGGACTGAAAGATCCCAGGTTCGATTCCGGTCAAGGGCATGTATCTTGGTTGCAGGCACATCCCCAGTAGGGGGTGTGCAGGAGGCAGTTGATCGATGTTTCTCTCTCATCGATATTTCTAACTCTCTATCCCTTTCCCTTCCACTCTGTAAAAAAACAATCTATATCTATTGTATATCTATATCTATATCTATATCTATCTCCCTAGATAGATGATAGATATAGATATAGATATAGATATAGATATCAATAGATATTCTTGGTTCTTTCTTTTTTTAATATTTTTTATTGATTTTTTAAAAAGAGAGTAGGGGAGAGAGATAGAGAGTTAGAAACATCGATGAGAGAGAGGCATCAATCAGCTGCCTCTTGCACGCCCCCTACTGGGGATGTGACCGCAACCAAGGTATATGGCATGCCCTTGACCAGAATGGAACCTGGGATCCTTGAGTCCGCAGGCCAATGCTCTATCCACTGAGCAAAACCAGTTTTGGCATGGTTCTTTCTGACGCTTGTTCAAAATTGAAACTGGAGGTGAAGTGCTTCCATGCTCCCTGAAAATAAGCTGAAGTGCGTACCTCCTTCTATGCTGCCTTAGAGCACATCTTTCTCCGTGTCTGAGGTCAAGAGCAGCTCCATAATTCCTCTGCTCAGCAGGGCCTGTTGAGAAAACAAAGTGAACCTCCTTTTCCTTCCCCCGTGGGACACCTGCAGAGCCTACCAGGGCCCGCAGCTGACTCAGAGGCAGCCGAGGAAGGAAGCAGGAGCACGGAGAGCAGCCGGTTCCTCGCCTGGTGAAGGAAGGCATGTATGTCCAGTCCTTGGCGAACGCACCATACTCGTTCTCCACCTGCACCGCGATGATGGGGCCTCCCTGGCGGTACTGAGGCAGCAGAGAAAGGGGAAGTGAGGCTGCGGGTGGGAAACCTGGGGTATTGGGGGGGCTGGGAACCCTGACCCCGCTGGTGTGGGCACTCGGCTCCTAGCTGTTTCCTGACCTGGAGGCACGCTCTCTCCTCTCCCATCTGATGCTCAGTCACCTGCAGACCCTTCAACGGCACAAGGAGTCCCGGTGCCCTAGTCTTTTGTCACCACACCCTCAGTGTTTCCGCTCCTTCTCACACTAATTAGCTGCTTCAATATGAGAGCTCATAGCTACACTCTCACCTGCTAACACTCCCCCCATCCACTCGCCCTTCCTCTCTAAAACCAATTAAATATATATTTATTTTAGCCCCAACTCCAGCTCAGCACTCACCACACACAAACATGCATGCTCTCAACACACACACCGAAGGCTTCATCCTGACCAGGCTGCAAAGGACACTAACCACCTAACACTCCACTAAGTCACAACCTGTGCTCATTCACATGCGACCTGTGCAGCCTTCGCTTTAAAAATAACACTTTGAGAAATTGGGGTGACCCTGATCAGCAAGGCTCAATGGTTGCACATTGACCTATGAATCATTAGGTCACGGTGCCATTCCAGGTCAGGGCACATGCCCGGGTTGCAGGCTCCATCCCTAGTAGGGGGCGTGCAGGAAGCAGCCAATCAATGATTCTCATCACTGATGCTTCTCTGTCCCTCCCTCTTCCTCTCTGAATCAATAAATATATATATTTGGAGGGGGAAAATTATATATATATATATATATATATATATTTTTTTTTTTTTAAAAGCATGGCAGGTTTTATTTTTTTTTTATATATTTTATTGATTTTGTACAGAGAGGAAGGGAGAGAGATAGAGAGTTAGAAACATCGATGAGACAGAGTCATCGATCAGCTGCCTCTTGCGCACCCCCCACTGGGGATATGCCTGCAACCAAGGTACATGCCCTTGACCGGAATCGAACCCGGGACCCTTCAGTCCCCAAGCCGACTCTCTATCCATTGAGCCAAACCGGTTTCGGCGCATGGCAGGTTTTAAATATACATTTTCAAGTTTCAAAAGGAAAATGTCCAGTGAGAATTGTACATTTTTGTATAAAAAAGTATACAGTGGATAGAGCGTTGGCCTGCAGACTGAAGGGTCCTGGGTTTGATTCCAGTCAAAGGCACTTGCCCGGGTTGTAGGCTCCATCCCCAGTAGGGGGCGTGCAGGAGGCAGCCAATCAATGATTCTCTATCATCATTGACGTTTCTATCTTTCTCTCTCTCTCTCTCTCCCTTCCTCTCTGAAATTAATAAAAATATATTTTTAAAAAAGAACACATGCACACATATGCATGTGTGTGTGCATAAATAATTTGCCTCCATGTGTGTAGGAAATCTATGGAAAGACACAGAAAAGTCTGGTGCAATTGGTTGTCGGTCTCCTGAAAAGGTAACAATCGCTCTGGGAAAGGAGAGGAGGGGAGACTTTTATGTACTATAACCTTCTTTGTACGCTTTGAGCCTTTTCGCCATGTGTGTGTAGTGACTATTTAAAACAGCCAAGATTGCCCTGACCGGTTTGGCTCAGTGGATAGAGCATCGGCTTTTGGACTGAAGTGTCCCAGGTTCAATTCCGATCAAGGGCATGTGCCTTGGTTGTGGGCACATCCCTAGTAGGGGGTGTGCAGGAGGCAGCTGATTGATATTTGTCTCTCATCAATGTTTCTAACTCTCTATCCCTCTCCCTTCCTCTCTGTAAAAAAATCAATAAAATATATATTTTTTAAAATAAAACAGCTAAGCCAAAACCTGTTTGGCTCAATGGATAGAGCGTCAGCCTGCAGACTGAAAGGTCCTGAGTTCAATTCTGGTCAAGGGCATGTACCTTGGTTGTGCGCACATCCCCAGTAGGGAGTGTGCAGGAGGCAGCTGATCGATGTTTCTCTCTCATTTTTTTTTTAAATTACATACATGTTATTTTCAAAACTTGAATGTCAAGAGCAAAACTCTGGCTATTAAATAATAACAACAATGGCAATACAAAAGTTTCTCTCTCATTGATGTTTCTAAGTCTATCCCTCTCCCTTTCTCTATGTAAAAAAATCAATAAAAATATTTTTTTAAATAAAAATAAAACAGCCAAGTTCATTTAGGAGTAGAAATAAGCAGTAGAAAGAGCAGTGAGCCTAGAGAAAGCATCATCATACACCCACGCTCTCTGCTCTGTGGGTCCTGGCCGGTGTGATGCTTGTGCTCCCGGAAGCCCTGGGGCGAAGGTGAACTTAGATGAGGGTCTAGAGTGCAAGGGTGTCAGCTTCAGCTCCCAGACCCTGGGCCGGACTGCTCTGTGGCTACGTAGAACCAGCTGTCTCTGTGCCTCTCACTTCAGGAAGGACATGTCAGAAGGCCGTTTTACCTGGAGAGGAAGCACTCTGGCAATCGGATGATCAAAGTACCGATCAACAGCTTGGATAAAGCCCTGGTCAGCTGTCCTCAGTCTCAGCTCCGGGTCCTGCAGTAACCAGCTGGGGGCGAAAGGAGACAAGCTCAGCGCTTGAAACAGGAAGGCAGGAGGCGGGAGGGGTCAGGCCAGGCCCTGCAGGTCACCAGCTGCTTCCAGAGCTCCCTCCAGCCCAGCTTTACGTCTTCTGATCTCCTGCAGCCCTCAAGTGGCCTGGAAGATGCTCTCTGGAAGATCCTACTGTGCTGTCCGACTGACAAGTGTTGGGGTGACCCTTTGCAGCTTAGGAGGTGCCGCAGCTCCGTCAAGGCCCTTGGCGCGGAGGGGTGGGGCGGGGCCTCCAGTTGAGCAGAGCAGGACATGCATGCTTTGCTAAAATATCCCTTCCCTCACAGTCAGGCCTCTGTGGCTTCTGAGCTGAATGGGAGAAGACGCTCATCCGGAGGAACAGAGCCTTGACTGAGCCACAGGAGGAGAGTGCCCCCAGGAGCTGAGCCGGGTACGGCATACACTGGCAGCTGTGGCGTGAGTGGGAGCATGCGCTTGGGTGCTCACCCTGCACCCAGCTGTCAGAGAGAAGGCAAAGGGAAGTGAGGGGGAACAGAGGAGAGCTGAGGTCCCTCAGCTCAGTGGAAAGCATGGTCTTCCATTAACAAAATAAGAGAAAAGCTGGCGGGGGGTGGGGGGGTCAGAGTAAGTCCAGAGGTTGTCAGCACCCCCTTCCACCCCAGGACAGAGGCCAGAGACAGGACAGGAAGGAAGAGCTGAGACCACCCCGATGCCGCCTCTCCCCAGCCAGGTGCCCATGGCACCAGGACCCGCATCTGTGACCAGGACAAGGATGACAGCGGCGCCCGGAGCTCACCGGGCCACCGCAGGCCTTCCCGGAGAACACGGGCTCCGTGCTGGCAGATTCCAGCTCTGCTTTTAGTGAAACAAACCATCACAGCCCTCCACCCACAGCCCGCTCACCTGGGCAGGCCGCCGAGGTCGATCTCGCTGCAGATGTAGGGGCCTGGACGCAGGATCACCCTCAGCCCAACTGCCATGACCAGCCGAACAAAGGCCCTGGGCCACTCTGAGGATGTCCGAGCGGGGGGGGGTGGGGATGAGCCAGCACACACCGCAGGCTCTGCCTGCCCTCCTCCCAACCAGAGACAGGGAGAGAGAAGGGAAGGCCGAGCCCCCACCCCTGCAGAGCAGGTCATCCTGCACCTGTGGTCACAGGCCTGAGGCCCTGCAGCTGGGTTCTCACCAGCTCCCAGCCCAGGACCCTCTGCACAGCCCACCGGGTCATGAGGAGGGGGGTTGTCAGACAGGGGACAGGGTCCTTGCCATGAACCTGACCCGACCACCTTGCTGCCCCCCCTCCCAGCACTGGTGGCAGCACCCCACTGCAGAGCAGGAAGGGCTGACAGGGGACCAGGCTCCTCTGGGCTGCAGTGAGGAGGGCTGGGCTCAGGGGAGGCTGGGGCACCTGGGAGTAGCAGGCTCCCAGCTGGAGAGCACCTGGTCCCGGTGCAGAGCTGGCACCAGGGCCTGAGAACAGGCTCCACAAGCAGAGCTGAGATGCCACCATGGTCCCTAATCAACCCCGCCAGCCCTTCCTGCCCCCAGGCCCAGGCTCAGGCCCAGGCCAGGCGACAGAGGCAGCAACAGCACGTACTCCAGATCCAGGTTCCCGAAGAAGTCAAATGTGCCTCTCTGTGGCTCGTGGAGGTTCCAGGGGACATAGCTGTGGCAGGAGAGAGGGAAGTACAATAAGCATCTTCTTATTTCTTTCCTAACCAGTCCTAGGTCAGTCCCAAACCTATTTGAAAACCTAGGGTACTATGTTGGAGCAAGCTGAAGTTTCCCATGGCCGTTACACCTGTATTACATGAACAATGATTGCCCTCAATGGTTCCTTTCTCTGCCACCATTTGTGATCTAAACTGTCAATAATCCTGACTCTAGATTCCTCGGATGGATGCACTAATTATCCCACTCGCCACCCATTCTTGGTAATGCCCATTTAAAAAGTAAAGAGAAGGGGAGAATCCAAGATGGCTGCAAAGGTAAACACCTAGCCGCAGCCGCACACAACAATTTCAATAAAATATAACTAAAATATAAAATGGACATTACCCAGAACTACAGGAAAGTCAACTGACTGGAAATTCTACAATGAGAAGCAAGGAGAAAACCAGAAGGAAGAGCAAAGGAGCTGTAAAAGCCTAAGGTACGGAGACATGTAGCGCCCGCGGAGAGGACGGAGCAGGAGAGGAGGGGCGGCTGAGTGCCTGGCTGGTGTTCCCTAGCGGGAAGGAGATAAAAGCTCTGACTGTGCTGGGCCCCAATTTCAACTGCTCTGAACCCTAGTTCTAGGCCAGACCCTGGGGACCCAGTCTCATCCATAGGGAGCTGGGCTGTAAGGCGGAACCCCGGGGGAGCGGTGAAAGGAGGTCCCAGAGGCGCGCACATTGCGTGCAGAGAAGGGACAGTTGGCTGCGGGATTGCCCTGGTGGGAAGGAGACAAAAGCTCCCAACTGCTCTGAATACCACCTCTAACTCCACTTCCAAATGAACTGAACCCGTTCCGGGCTCATTGGGGGAGAGCCTAGACTGTTTGGTAGCTGGCAAAAATTGAGGGCACCTTTCTCTCAGAGGTGCTTGCAGTGAGTACTGAAGGACCCTGGGGATTACTGAGACTCAGGAACCGCATAGGGCGGGGCTGACAGAAGCCAGGGCTGTAGGCTCCACCCTGAAACCCTGCCCCATCAGGGAAGCTGCAAAAATGCCGAGACAACGAAATAGATCACAAACGAAAGAAATGGAGGACAAAAAGTGACTGGATATAGAGTTCAAATCTACATTTATAAGGTTTTTCAAGAACTTCCTAGAAAAGGTCGATAAGACCTATGAGGATATGAAAAGGGATCAACTAAAATTAATAAGGAATCAACAAGAAATTATAAGGGATCAACAAGAAATAAAGAATACATTGTCTGAAATAAAAAATATTATACAGAGTCCTAAAAACAGAATGGACGATCGCAAGAATCAAGTCAAAGATTTGGAACATAAAGAGCCAGAAGACACTCCTCCGCAGAAGCAAGAAGGCAAGAGAATCCAGAAAGTTGAAGATAATGTAAGAAACCTCTGGGACAACTTCAAGCGAACCAACCTCAGAATTATGGGGATCCCAGAAGATGAGAGAGAGCAAGATATAGAAAACATACTGAAAGAAATAGTGACAGAAAACTTCCCCCACCTGGTGAAAGAATTAGACTTACAAGTCCAAGAAGTGCACAGAACTCCAAACAAAAGGAATCCAAAGAAGACCACACCAAGACACATCATAATTAAAATTCCAAGAGCAAAAGACAAAGAGAGAATATTAAAAGCAGCAAGAGCAAAGCAGGTAGTTACCTATAAAGGAGCACCTATACGATTTTCAGCTGATTTCTCAACAGAAACCATGTAGGACAGACGGGAATGGCAAGAAATATTCAAGGTGATGAATAGTAAGAACCTACAGCCAAAGATAATCTACCCAGCAAAGCTGTCACTCAGAATCGAAGGCCAGATAAAGAGCTTCACTAATAAAAAATAAAAAATAAAAAAAAGCTAAAGGAGTTCATCAACACCAAACCAGAATTATATGAATTGCTGAAAGGGGTTCTTTTGGAAGAGAAAGTAAATAAAGATAAAAATTATGAACAACAGCCGAGACTGGTTTGGCTCAATGGATAGAGCGTTGGCTTGGGGACTGAAGGGTCCCGGGTTTGATTCAGGTCAAGGGCATGTACCTTGGTTGCGGGCATATCCCCAGTAGGGGGTGTGCAAGAGGCAGCTGATCGATGACTCTCTCTCATCGATGTTTCTAACTCTCTATCTCTCTCTTCCTCTCTGTACAAAATCAATAAAATATATTAAAAAAATTATGAACAACAAATACGTAACTATCAACAAGTGAATCTAAAACCAAGGAAATTTAAAAAAATCTGATGAACAATATTAACTGGTGAATATAATAGAATCAGAGGTATGGAAGGGTAGTGAACTGACGATACTTGGGGAAAAGGGGAGAGGGGGATGTGGGAAGAGACTGAACATAAACTGTGCACCTATGGATGAGGACAATGGGCGGTGGGGAAAGGGCAGAGGGTGGGATGGGAACCTGGTGGAGGAGAGCAATGGAGGGTTGGAGGGGGGGGGAAGGGACATTTGTAATAATATGAACAATTAAAATTTATTTTAAAAAATAAAATAAAAAAGTAAAGAGAAGGGAAAAACACAGTGTCTAGATATGCCCAATAAGTTATTGCTAGGAATTAATCGAAACAAGAACAGAGGAGGAGTTTCAAAACGATGATGGACATAGAATAAAGAAAGGTGACATCATCCTTGTGCACACATGAGACCTGCGAGTCTGAGAGGTAGGTGACCCTTCATCATAAAGGGCTCTCACTGGACAGGGCTCATCAGAAGGTGGATGTTCAGGCCGGGATCCTGACCCAGGAGCCAGAGATAGGCACTCTCCCTGTGGGCAGCGAGGACCAGAGGGCAGGAGGCACTCACATGGTGACAGTGTTGAAGCCACAGGCCTGCAGCTTCAGGAGGCGGTCCGCCAGTAACCCCAGGGCAGCCAGAAGTAATGGATGGAGCCCCCGAAGATCAGGAGTGATCAGAGTGAAGTGCAGGCTGCTCTCAGGGATGTTTTGCATCTGAAGTCCCACCGCACGGTCCTTCAGTTCCAGAGGGGTCAGATGTGACCAGTTTAACCTGCTGAGAGAGAGAGAGAGAGAGAGAGAGAGAGAGAGAGAGAGAGAGAGAGAGAGAGAGAGAAAGAGAGAGACAGCCAAAGCCCAGCAGAAGACGTTCTTGCTAGCTCTGTCCACGCTTCTGATACTCTTTTCTCCAGAAAAGGAGATCCCTGACCCCCCTCCATCCTATTCCCCTCCCCCCAGGCAGACCTGCTCTCCTGTGGCTGTGGCCCAGCTTCGACAGGAAGGTTCTTTTTCTCTTTATATGTTGCCCGAGGAGCAAAGCCTGCTGAGATCAACAACAGGAAAAAAATGCTCAGGATTCTTTTCCATGAGAGACGCAGGCTGGAAAGAGGAGAAACAACTCTGAGGGGATGGCACTGGCCTCATCGGAATCATCGGCCTGGAACCCATCCCTCCAGGCAGGCGAGGGGCCCTTAGGCAGGTGAGGGGCCCAGGCAACCAGGAGGCTGGGCACAAGCAGGGCTCCCAGCTAGCCCAGCCCCCTCCCTTTGTCCCCTCCCTCCTTCTGCAGCCCCTTCCAGTTTGGGAGAGACCTGAAGTCCTAGGAGCCTCTCAGGAGCCAGATGGGGCAGGGCCCTGGGGAGGCGGGGAGGCGGGGTGGGCTCAGGCTTAGTGACCAGGGGAGATCCCTCAGGCACCAGGCTCAGGAAGGACAGGGTGTCCTGCCCTGGGGCAGGGGACAGATGCTCTGAGGCGTGGGCATCACTAAGGTGCTGGAGGGGAAGAGCTCGTAAGGGGGGCTGATGCATCTCAGGCAGATCTGAGTGTCCAGGCGGGCGGTGGACCAAAGGGGCCCTGACCCCCAGGTAGGGGCGATGAGTCACCTGAAGCGCCTCGAGGAACTCATAGCTGGAGGCCAGGGCGCCGAGGTCCCACGCTGCTCCCACCAACTCCCTGCAGGGGGACCGGTTCAGGTGCTCTGTGGGCTGGGGGGGCCAAGCAACAGGTCTGGGCTCTGGGCACAGAGGTCAGCGCTCTGTGCCCATGGGGCATGGGACTGCCTACTCAAGGGAAGCGAGGTGGGAGGGTCCCTCCTTAAACTGGGTGTCACCAACCGGCCGACTGAGACAGAAAGGCAGACCTGAGTGGGAGGGAAGGAGGACAGCTTGGCCACACCGTGTTCCAGAGAGATGGGGGTTGTGATCTGCCCTCATAGCAACTTGATAGCAAAGGGCCTGATTTTGCCTTGACATCAATAAAAAGGTGAGCCCTAACCGGTGTGGTTCAGTAGATAGAGCGTCGGCCTGTGGACTGAAGGGTCCCAGGTTCAATTCCGGTCAAGGGCATGTATTATACCTGGGTTGCGGGTACAACCCCAGTAGGGAGTGTGCAGGAGGCAGCTGATCAATGATTCTCTTTCATCGATGTTTCTAACTCTCTATCCCTCTTCCTTCCTCTCTATAAAAAATCAATAAAATATATTTTAAAAAATAAATAAAATAAAATAAAATGGTGAAATGGTATGCGTGCCACCAAGTGCATAGGTCAGCATCACTTTATCAGTTTTTGATGAAATGTTCTTTTGCCTTTTGTCATTGGAAGTAGCAAGCCTCAAGGCAACTGATGATTTGAAATAAATCTGTTACACGAAAAATGTGGGTAGGAGGTGCTCATGAAAAAAAAGGAAAAGTATAGATAAGCAAACATTAATTAGTTGCTCTGTTAGGATAATGTTAAAAAAAAAAAAAAAAAAAAAAAAAAAAAAAAAAAAAAAAAGGAGCCCCAAAGTGAGGATGGAGGGGAAATACACCGAATGCCAGGGGGCCCTTTACTTATAACACCTCTCGGGAGGGTGCCTGTGGCCTCGGGGGCAGAAGTCTAGCTCTGACTCTGGGAATTGTATCACATGCACATTGATGGACAGGGAACTCCATTCTTCAGCCCCAAAGAGAAAGATCTGCCTGCCTAGACAGAGCCTAGGAACGGTCAAGGACAGTCCGTCCCTCCTGCTGAAACCTGGACAGAACAAACTCTCTGACCCCAGTTCTGTGGGTAGAAAATAAAATCTAGGTCACTCGCAAACTGGAACAGCAACCTTCAAGGTTTCAAACGTCAGAAAGGATCGTTTCTGCTGGTCCAGAAACTAGCGTTTTGGTGAGTCTTTAAATGACTTTGGATATATATATATTATATATATATTTCGGACCATAAGACGCACCGGACCATAAGACGCACCAGTTTTTAGAGAAGGGAAATGAAGAAAAAAAGATTCTGAAACAAATAGTAAATAGTGTCCTAAAATATTTTATGTGCATTAAAACCCAACATCACAATCATAAACACATGTAATCAACCCTGTAAAGTAAACAGCAGCATTTAGAACCATTTTAGAGCCGGGCAAGCACACAGAGACCACACAGAGCCGGGCAAGTAAAAAAACTTTTTTTTAACAGTATATGTGTAGGCTATATTTGGACCATAAGACCCAGAAACTTTTTCCCCCCACTTCTGGGGGGGGAAAAGTGCGTCTTATGGTCCGAAAAATACGGTATATTATAATCGGATCAAGTCAGTTGTTCAAAACAGACGGACTCTATCTTCATCCCAGCAGGCCCCATTTCTTGCGACCCATGATTTGAAAATGTTAAGTGCAGCCTCCGAAGGTGTCAGTCCTGTACAACTCTGCTGAGTGGAGGAGGCTCGCAGTATGTGTAGCCATAAGGGGGGTGGTAAGGAAGAGAAAGATAAATACACCAACATTATTTAGTCTCCACATTACATTCTATTCAGTTAAATTAGCTTTCCTTGGCCGGGTATGTCAGCTCAGGAGCAAGTTCAACTACAGTGCTTGCATTGGTTTAGTGGTCAGCAAACTCATTAGCCAACAGAGCCAAATATCAACAGTACAAAGGTTGAAATTTCGTTTGAGAACCAAACTTTTAAAACTTAAATTTCTTCTAATGCCACTTCTTCAAAATAGACTCATCCAGGCCGTGGTATTTTGTGGAAGAGCCACACTCAAGGGGCCAAAGAGCCACATGTGGCTCTTGAGCAGAAGTTTGCTGACCAGGGGTTTAGAATATGAGATTTTAAGCTCCTCCAACATTGTGCTGAAGCATTTCAATAAAATCATGCTGTCCACCTCTTCCTTTAAAAAAAAAAAAAAAAAAGTACTCAATTCCCACAAATCTGTTCTTTGTAGGACAGAGTGTCTAGTTCACTATTGGATCCTTGCACCTGAAAACCCGCCTGGCATACAGCAAGCCCCCAACAAGGGCCTGTTCACAATGGAAGTGGTTGGGGCTGCTGCAGAGAGAGTGGGGTCCCTCTGACACAGAAGACTGACAGCCTGAGATGGGAAGCTCAGGGCTCAGGCTCAGGGAACAGTCTGGAGTCCTGGGAAATCGGTTTGGGCAACAACAGGAAACAGAGGAGACAGAACTGGCCGTTCTTTGAGATAAAAAGATTAAAAGTTATTGGTCTAGCCGAGAGCTAGTTGGGTTGGCTCAGTGGATAGTCTCGGCCTGTGGACCAAAGGGTCCCAGATTCAATTTCAGTCAAGAGCATGGACCTCGGTTGCAGGCTCCTCCCTGACCTGGTCAGGGCTCCTGCAGGAGGCAACCAATGGATGTGTTTCTCTCACATGATATTCTGTCTTTCCCTTTCCCTCTTCTTTAAAATGGAAAAATATCCTCAGGTGAGGATTAAAAAAAAAAGGCATTGATCTTTGTGAAACTACTGTTATCAAAGTGGAGGGGGGGGGAGGGTGTTTTGCCCTAATAGCTGCTGGAAGTGGAATCTTTAGCTATCTGGAGAAAAAGAATTGCCTGAGACTCACTTGTGTGGGAGAATGAATGGGTCTGTTTTATTTTTTCTCAACTTGAAATTCTCACGATTGACTATATTGGAGGGTTGTGGCATTTCTCAATTCATCTTGTCCTCAAAGACGGAGAGGAACACTGGGTGCCTCTGGCCTTCAGGATGTGAGACTCTGGCTCTGAGCCGCAGCAGCTGTGCCCCCGGTGCATTGTGACGACACACTGGAGGCTGGGATGCTCTGTCACAGTGGGCCTGGGTGATATCTAGCTGGTCCTGATGGCGCCGGTCCTGATGGCCACTCTCTGTGCTGAGTGTTTAGCAGGAGACATTGCTAGTTGTGTGCTGACAAATCTCAGAATGGGGAACCTTGCCTTGTGACAGTGAAAAAAACAGAGGACAATGGGCCAACACGATGTTCCCAGGTTCTTGTGGCTTCTGTTTGGGATTGGAACACAGGTCCTGAGACACCAGCACCCAGAGTCTATGTTGTTATGCTCCGCTGCCTTCTCGATGGTCTCATCTAAATAAAGTGTTTGTCCCTCACTCACTCTGACAGGTGTTCCCATGGCACACAAAACTCCATGATGTTTCTGAAGTCCAACGCTAACTCAGATGGCACTTCTGAGAACCCCTTCTAGGGGTGTCGAACTCAATCAGAGAAGGGGCCAAAATCTAAAATCCAGCCTAAATCGCAGGCCGAATGGTTTACTGAACAGTCATAAACTGACAATGTCATAAACTGACAGCGGAGTGCAGTGATGACAGCGCAGTGCGGGCCACATTGCAAGGCCTGGCGGGCTGGATTTGGCCCGCGGGCCTTGTGTTTGACACATGTGCGGGCTAAATATTGAACTGACAATGATTCGTGCTTTTCCTCTGGTCTTTCACCAGCAAGGTGTCCATAGCTCTGTGTGGCGTGAATGCCTTTCTCACCAACTCTCCTGGTGGGTTTTCCTACAGGAAAAGCTCCAGATGAAAACGATATCCAGTCTGTCCATAAGGAGTTCTACTGGCGAACTATCCAGGTCTACCCTATGCACCAATGTGGGGAAGGTACTGTGGGAATTCCATCACGAACTTGATGCACTTTTAATAACAGCCACACATTCCATTTCCCATGTGTAAGAAAAGATCTATCACCAGACTTTTCAGCCCAGCTGGTGTAGCTCTGTGGTTGAGCATCAATCTGTGAACCAGGAGGTCAGGGTTCAATTCCCGGTCAGGGCACATGTCCTGGTTGCATGTTCCATCCCCAATGGGGGGCGAACAGGGGGAAGCCAACCAATGATTCTCTCTCATCATTGATGTTTTTATCTCTCCCTCTCCCTCTCCCTTCCTTTTTGAAATCAATAAAAAACACATTAATAAAAAGGATTTCTCAACTCATACCTTTACTTCTCTTCTTCCTTGGCATCTTTCCCACCCAGTACGACCACCCAGCAGTGGCTCATCCATACTTGGTACCCAGCCCCCTCCCTACACCATGGCCCCTTGTCCACAGCAAGCAGAGCTCCCTGAGGAACTCATGGTGAGCAGCCACCCGTGCGCTGACCGTTGTTCTGTGTTCCCCTAGCTTCAACTGAGACCTTCTTGGGGGCACATCCTCGAGAAAAAAGAGCTGGTCTTCCGGTAAGGCCCCCTCTGTTCTGTTCTCTTGAAATGTTGCTCTCATAGTGTCTCCCTGGTAAGTCCACTTTACATGTAAGAAGCTGACAAGGTGAGTGTACAAGACATGCACACTGCCCTGGGTTCTGGGAGTGAGGGTTGAGTGGAAGTCTTCCACGGGCTCATAACCAATAGAGGGAGACGTTTCGGAGTGACAGCACCCAGGACGTAAAGTACAGCCTGCAGAATGTAGTCGATTATATTGTATATCTCATTAAGTAATGGTTAAACCGCTTACATTGGAATTATCTTTAAAAAGTTATCTTTGATCACATAGATTGACAAAGAGTTGATTTACTGGTGTTTTCTAAGTCATTAAGCATTAGCACAAGTAAGGCCAAAAAGGTGGATTTTGTTTTGAGAAACCAATGAATGGCCCTGAAAATGAATGAAACAACTACACTACAATGGAGATTCTGATTTAAAATATATATATATATATATATATATATATATATATATATATATATATATATTTACATGATTATGTTTCTCTCACAGCCAATATATCCTCCAATGAACTATCTTCCCACCGAGGATGCCTGCATCATCATAAAAGCGAGAGGTAAAAATCGCAGCTGCCAGCCTGTGCATGCTTCTCCTCCTCCCACCTCTTTGTGAGGAGGCATTGAAGAGGTAAATGAAAATTAGCAAGCATTTCCCTGCCCGAGTGAGAACGACGTCAATGCTTATTCTACTAGGAGAGCCACTGCATCCTTGTTTACTCAGAGAACCAACAGTCCATCCCAATTCTAGTCTTGGTCAACCTTGGTTCCTGGTCCCATGTGAAGTGTGCAGAGACATAGTGGACACTCGTGGGATGTCTGTATTTGTGATGTTTACACATGGACGACGCTGAGGAACACGGGGTTTGGGTCAGGCTGCCGGGATCCAATCGTGGCTCTGTGGCTTAATCGCATCGGGACCATAAGCTTATTTCTTGATTGTCTATTAAATGGCGATGAACTGTGCACCTGTTTTATGAGGTTATTATAAGGTTGAGCCACATAAAATAAGTGAGTGTTTTGTTTTTTAAATATATTATTGACTTTTTACAGAGAGGAAGAGAGAGAGATAGAAACATCAATAAGAGAGTCATCCATCAGCTGCCTCCTGCACGCCCCCCCACTGGGGATGTGCCTGCAACCAAGGCACATGCCCTTGACTAGAATCAAACCCAGGACCTTTCAGTCCTCAAGCTGATGCTCTATCCACTGAGTCAAACAGGATTCAACCTGGTCAAGGGCGTTTAAAAAAAATATATTAAAATGGAAAAAATATCCTTTCATTTTAATTCACTATTGAATTGGCTGTTACAGTTATAATATCCATGAACTGACTAAGTTTGCTTCATGCATGGAAAAACAATCACAAACCTTGCTATCTGTTTTGTGATATAAATCATCACATATTAATAGAAAGAATGTGTTTTTCCTTTTTAATTCATCTATTATGTACTTCGTGTTAGAGGATGATTTATCCATTTAACCATTATCATCATTGAATGCCTAGTCACATAGATGAGACTGTTGGTCATGGGAATTCTACTATCTGGTCATCATAAAGCATAAGGTGGGTTCGTGTGCGGTGAAAAGCCTGATATTATCTGCAAACGAACCGAAGGCCCCAAATAAAGGCAAGAACTGAGCCCATTGAGCAACAGCCCCACTGGACACCCAGGGGTCTGAGGCTCCCCTGCCTCAGGCCCTGGTGCTCACAGCTCACCTCTGGATGACTGCTAGGCCAGGAAGGCAGGTGGGTAATCATGAGGATCCCTTATTCTTCCTAAAATGCCTGGTGGTGGTGTTGTTTCTTTACAGGCGACCTTCTAGGGACAAACTCTGCAATCTACGTCTGGTGACGAGTTCCCATGAGCAACCCCCAAACCTAGACAGGCCCAGGAGCACAGGCCTGAGCCCTGGGGTGGGACCTCAGAGAAGCCCGGGGCCTGAAGCACAGAGGGGCCAGAGGCCCGGGCCCAGGCAAGGCAGGGCCTGCATCCTCGGCCTGAGAGGGGGGCTGGGCAGGAGTGGCCAAGCGCAGGCACTCAGCACACCAGGCCCTGGAGCCCTCTCTGGTGTAAGAGACTGGGGTAGCACAGCCTGGGGACCCTCCCCTGGCCCACACCACCCGCCGCCACTGCTGCTGCCACCGCCGCCACCACCACCCCGGAGGTGTGGCACCCTGGGCCACAGCTGCCGCTGCCTCCACCGCTCCCCCCACCCCCCCGAGGTGTGGCACCCTGGGCCCTTGGTTCAGTTCTGGTCAAGGGCATGTACCTTGGTTTCATGCACATCCTCAGTGGGGGGTATGCAGGGGGGAGCTAATTGATATTTCTCTCTCATCGATGTTTCTAACTCTTTATCCCTATCCCTTCCTCTCTATAAAAAATCAATCAATAAATTAAAAAAAAAAAACCATACCCAAGTGGTCTTTATGTGCATTACCATAAAGTTTGAAAAAAAAGAAAAAGAAAAGTGACCATCCGCACCCAGCCTCCCCTCCCGCTCCCAGGCAGAGCCAAATGCGTTCAAAGTGCCAGGGCCGTCTCCGAGGGACTCTCCGTAAGCTCCCAGACACACCGATACGGGCGTTCCGGGGAGGGTCGGCATGGGGGGAGACTTGCTGTAGCTGGTGATGTCGGACTTGTAGTCGTGAAAATGCATGGCTGCACTCATGAAGCCGAAGTTGTGCCTCCGTGGAACATGTAGAGGTTGATGGACGAGCCGGCCTCGATGATGGCCAACATGGTTTTCAGAACCTCTGCAGGGAGGGAGAGGGGGGTGCGCAGTGAGCCTGAGTCTGACACAAGCCAAAGTCCTCCCCCCTCACTCCCCAGCCGTTTGCCTGTCCCCATCCCTCCTCCAGTTCAAACCCCTGGCTGTCCTTCCGCTCCCCGGAAGCCCCTGTCATCCGAGGAGGGGGAGAAGTGGCCGGGGTCCCAGCTCCGGAGCGTGGGCCTTGAAGCTGTTTTTAAAATCACAGACAAGCCTTTGCTGGCCATGACCTGGGGCAGCCTCTGCCTGCCCCAGACAGGCTTTGCAACGTCAGGAAGCACAGTAACTTCCCTCTGGTATAGAAAACTGCTGTTTAAAATTCTCTGCTATTGTTAGATAACCCCTTGTTCTGTAAACTGTCATTGTAAATGCTGTCACTTTAAGACAGTCTGTTATTCCATAAAATGACTGAGTTTTTTAGTTCAAACAGTAGAAAAAGTTAAAATGTGCCCTAACTGGTTTGGCTCAGTGGATAGAATAGGGGTGTCGAACTCAATCAGAGAAGGGGCCAAAATCTAAAATCCAGCCTAAATCGCGGGCCGAATGGTTTACTGAACAGTCATAAACTGACAATGTCATAAACTGACAGCGGAGTGCAGTGATGACAGCGCGGTGCGGGCCACATTGCAAGGCCTGGCGGGCTGGATTTGGCCCGCGGGCCTTGTGTTTGACACATGTGGGATAGAGCATCAGCCTGTGGACTCAAGGGTCCCAGGTTTGATTCGGTCAAGGGCATGTACCTTGATTGTGGGCACATTCCCAGTGGGAGGTGTGCAGGAGGCAGCTCATCGATGTTTCTCTCTCATTGATGTTTCTAACTCTCTATCTGTCTCCCTTCCTCTCTGTAAAAAAATCAATAACATATATTCTTTTTAAAAAAGAAAGAAAAAGAAAAAGATAAATGTAACTGACTGACCCTGCAACCTAGCCATCTAATATAATAGATTGAAATAGACTAATAATGGTAATAATTATGCCCAGTACAACTGTCTGTCACAATAACTCACACAGAGCCCTCTGTAATATCTGCAAACAAGGAGGCTCAAAAAGTATAAATACGAGACACTTCCTCTATGTCGGGACTCAGAGATTTGGAAAAGACACCTCCCTCTTGGCCCCCCACAAAAAATGACTCCTAATTACAATAATTGGCTCATTAAGGCGTCTTATATCTTATTCTATGATTGACAATACAACAGTTATGCCCCCTCACTGAGACACAAGGAGGGGGATTCATAGGTAGGGACATGGTACTGACTTCCTCCCCAATCCTACCCTTATTAGAGAATGAACCAATGACATGAAGACAGCATCAGAGGAGAAATATAAATGGTTAATAGATACACACACACACACACACACACACACACACACAATACACATCAGCATTGTCAAAGAAATGCAAAATAACAACGACCTATCAGATTGGCAAAAATTAAAATTATTTTCAAACTCAGTGCTAATGAATCTGTGAGAAACTGGTATTCTCCTTTAATCACGGAGAGTTAAGAATGGCTGCAATCCTTCTGGGCAGCCGTTTAGTAAATATATTTATCGAAATTGCATTCATGTAGCGATAGTATTGCTAGGAACCTGTCATTGGGGAAAATAGGCCGGATGTGCAAAATGGGGTGCTCCAGAACGCTCAGTGCATGGTGTTCGGTTCACAGGACACACTGGAAGCTGCCTCAGCGCCCGTCTCTAAGAGACAGGGCACGGGAGCTGATTGAGACACAGTACCATAGGCTTCTTGGAAACAACGATGGGATACCGAACAGGACAGAAAGCTGCCCATGTGTGTCTCCCTCCGGCACAAGCAGGCGACCCGTTCTATGCAGAAATAGGCGTGACGGCCTCTGTCTGCACCTCAGGGTGTCTGTGCACAAAGGGCTGCAGACAGAGGCAGAGCAAGAGCTGCCTAGACAGCGTATATCACAGCACTGTCCGGGCTCTAGGCTTTTTATTTCTTCTTTAGACATTTTCTATGTTTGTTGGATGTGTGCCATAGGTATGTGTGACTTATCTAATCCAAAAAACAAACAAACAAACAAACAAAAAACACACACACACATAATAAAGCAATTTAAAAATCCTACTGTTGCCTAGCCAGTGTGGCTCAGTGGTTGAATGCTGACCTGTGAGCCAGGAGGTCGCTGGTGCGATTCCCAGTCAGGGTACATGCCCGGGTTGTGGGCTCCATCCCCAGTAGAGGGCATGCAGGGGGCACCTGATCAATGATTCTCTCATTACCAGAAGCTCATGTGGGACATATGCCCTGACAGAGTATAAACCAAGAGAAAAACAAAAAACATTGTGTTAAGACACCATATCCAACAAGAGGAAAAGGCCACGGGAATTGCCAGGACAGTCAAGAAGGGAAGTCTCAGGACTCCAGCTCTGAAGTGGGAACAGAAATCAGCTCGGACAGTCTTCCAAGAAAATAAGCAGAAGCATGCAAGATGTCTTAAGGTTTAACATGTGATGTCTTGGAACTAGGACTAGAAATTCAATGAATTCAATTGATTTTATAAAAAGTCACAAGTAAGCCCAGAATCAAAAAGCCAGTAGTTTCTACCGCCATCTCTTGTTGAAAGAATCTAGAGACACATGTCAAAGCATGTGAGAGGGCAGGGCGGGGCAAGGATGAGCTCCCAACTCCGCCCAGCAGGGCAGAGTTATCCCTAGCCCTCACCCAACCAATCAGGGTTAGCCAAGGCAGTGACATCACCACCGACCAGAGTAAAACCCCTGGACTGGGAGAAATTCGCTCTCTTCCGCCATGCTGCCAGCGTGGGTGTGAGGAGCCCATGCTAGCATGGTAAAGGCTCTTTTGTTTATTGCATCAGACTCGGCTCCCTGGTGGTCCTTGGGGATCACGAAGTCTGGGCGTAACACATGGGCTTATAGGGAACAGAGAATCGTGGCTATAAGCTTTAGAATATGATAGGCATAGATAAATCATAAATGAGCAACAGTTAAGCCTGTGAATATTTTCAGTATTAGATGAGAAACGTAGGCCTTTATTTCTTAAGTAATTAGGGACCATGTTAGGTTTTAGTTCAGTAATTACAGCTCCAGACTTGAGCTATACCTTGGTCTCCATTTTTAAGTCTATTTTTTAAAATGTATTTTTATTAGTTTCAGAGAGGAAGGGAAACAGAGAGACAGAAACATCAGTGATGAGAGAAAAAGCATTGATTTATTGGTGGCCTCCTGCACACCTTCAGGCTGGTCTCCATTTTTTCCCCCCACTTTTTTTTATTATTGTTTGAAGTATTATAAATAGTAGTACTGTTAACGGGGGGGGGGGGGGGGGGGGGATTAAAACCTGTAAAGAATTTTTTTTATGAGTTTATTTGAGCCTTACTGTCGACATATGCCAGGAAGCAGAACCTCAACAGGTTGAGATAATGCTCCAAAAAATGTCGGGTTACATTTCTCTATTTATACACTGAAATCAAAGGAGGGACATAGGTGGGTTACATGAAATTCATTGGTGATAGAGTAAGGAGGTGGGAGAAAGCAAAGCGGAGGGAAACTCCTGGGATTGGATAAAAAGTAAAATGATGGATGTATATTCAGGTGAGTGCAGGAACAATTAACAGGATAAGAAGAAATTTGAGGCCTCTGTCCTGGAGCCCACCACATTTGGTTGTTCCCCAGGGGCTCCGGAAAAAAAGGGAAGTTACAAGTTACCCAGACATCTCATAGATATGTTATCTTAGAGGCAAAAAGGCAAATGGGCTCAGTAAAAAGATCAAAGTTGATCTTTGTCTGGGAAAATATCTGGGACTTGACTACCTACTATAACCTGTTAGATATTTAATTTTCAAACCATCTTTTGTGGTTATCTTAGGTCTCTGGGTTTGCAAGACTGCCACGCAGGCCTTCCCTGAGCCTGTCAGGTTAGCATGTGGCTCTTTTCTTTCACAGTACATATGTCTCTTCCCCCCCCCCATTATCCTCCCCCCAGTCTCCCCTACCCCCCAGTACATGCCCTCATCTGCCCCCCCCCCCAGTGTCTTGTATCCATTGGTTATGCTTATATGCATGTGTACAAGTCCTTCTCCATTTTTTAATATCCCCATGACTCGGAGCAATCCTTGACTTTCTTCGGGTATTCTCCCCTAACCCACTCAGTCATCAGTAACTTCCTTCAGGCTACTTCTCCACTACTCATAGTGTTACGCCCAGACTTCCTGATCCCCAAGGACCACCAGGGAGCCGAGTCCGATGCAATAAACAAAAGAGCCTTTACCATGCTAGCATGGGCTCCCCCACTCACGCTGCCAGCATGGCGGAAGAGAGCGAATTTCTCCCAGTCCAGGGGTTTTACTCTGGTCGGTAGTGATGTCACTGCCTTGGCTAACCCTGATTGGTTGGGTGAGGGCTAGGGATAACTCTGCCCTGCTGGGCACAGTTGGGAGCTCATCCTCGCCCGCCGTGCCCTCTCAATAGCACCATGTGGGCTTCAATGCTTCTGAGCTCTTCCTAGTATTCCTAGAACGTAGATGCCAGGTACTTGAGTCTTATTATAGAAATAAGCACTGAACTTATTATATTATCAGTCAGTCCAGCTTATTGAAAAGAGCCTGCATACAGAGAGTTGAACGAAAGAGAGCCAATCTCCTTGAAGGTTTTGTGGATGGATTATATAGGGGGCCTTGGGATGGGTGTAGGGCTTGGGAATGAGGTCAGTTGTTCCACAATCGTCATCGGGTTGTAGTTGATCCCCGAGTAGTCACGAGGTGTTTTCCACAGTCAGGGGACTACCTAAATAAAGGCCTGTAAAATGTTTGCACAGCCCTACCAGTGTGCTTAGTAAGACAGGAGGTTATGGCTCTACCTATGAGCCAGGTTATGTTCCATTCCTGGTCAGGACACATGCCCAGGTTGCAGGCTCAACCCCTGGTAGGGGTGTGCAGGAAGCAGCCGTTCAATGATTCTCATCATTGATATTTCTCTCTCTCCCTCTCTCTCTGAAATCAATAAAAATAATTTTAAAAAGTAATAATGCTTGCAAATATTCTTGTTGTCATCTAATGGGCAAAAAACTATTTTTCAGAACACGATGTTAAGAAAGGATGTAATTGTTGTACACTCGTTCCTTAAGTTTAAGGATGAGGTTAGGTTGATTTCAACAACGGCATTTTACCAAAAGCAACAAATCAGAACTGTAAGCTCTGGTCACGACGGAATGAAAGTTACCTCCGATCGCGCTCACTTCGCACAGGTTTCCCACACTCAATAGTGAAAGCTCCCGGGGCGAGCATGG
The DNA here is from genome assembly GCF_964339955.1 of Pipistrellus hanaki. Taxonomy (NCBI): domain Eukaryota; kingdom Metazoa; phylum Chordata; class Mammalia; order Chiroptera; family Vespertilionidae; genus Pipistrellus; species Pipistrellus hanaki. The sequence continues at coordinate 1,633,355 of NC_140519.1, forward strand.
GCTCCCGCCCCTGCGAGGGCAGGCCGGGCGGCGGGAGCACCCCGCGCTGTCCACCAGCGGCGGGACACCTGGGAGGAGGCTGCGGGCCCGCAGGCAAGCTGCTGGGAAAGCGGCCATCCCGTGCCGCCAAGCAAACAAATGGCACCTGGGAGCCACTGGCCGGACCCTTGCTTTTCCTACGCCCCGCACCGGAAGCAAGTGCCAGGCGAGGGTCAAGGCTGCAGTAAAGGCAGCGAAGCCCCGGGCGCGGAGGCGCCGACTTCCGGCTCCGCCACCCGCCGGGCGGGAAAGTGCGCGGTCGGTTGGAGCGGCCTGGCCCCGCCCTGCGGGCCGCACTTCCTGAAGGCGTGTTCCGGGCGGGCGGACCCAGCGCCAGCGCCGGTTGAGACACCCTCCGCGTCCATGGAGGCGCCGGGGCAGGCGGAGGTGGAGAATGAGGACGGCGACAGCAACTGTGGGGACCTGTGCTGCATGGACAAAGGCCTGCGGAGGTGAAGGGCGCGCCGGCCGGGCGGCGGCGCCGACCCGCCCCGACACCGCACGCTCCCGCCCTCCCCGACACTCGCTTAGCTCCGGGCGGCCGCCCCGCCGAGGGGTCCCTGTCCCTCGAGTTCTGCGCGTCTCTGCGCTGCCCCTTCTCTGCCCCTGGCCCCGCGGTCACCTCCTGGCTCCAGTCGCCCTTTGCAGAGCCCGCGACGCAGGCGTTCACGTGCTTCTTGCAAGTACTGAGCTAACCCTTCTGAGCCCCCCCCCCCCCACGCCCCGAATGTGCATGCCCTTGCTTCCATCCTTTGCATCCCAGCCCACACTGGGAGCACCTGGCCTGTCCCGGTGGCTGACTGCCCCCGCGCATCTCGCAGCCCTTCCTCTACCTTTTCCCGTTTCCCGCCTCCGCTCCTTTGTGCCTGGGCGCGGGCTGTCCTTGGCAACCCTTGCTCTGTGTGTGCCTGGCTGCTGCTAGTTACAGCATCTTGTCTGCACCCTGGTCTGGAATTTGCCAGATGTTTTTCAAAGGAATATTTATGTTTAATAGTAGCTGTCATTTACCGAATGCCATCGCTGTGTGCATGTTACATATATTGTCATAGATCCTCACAACAGTTCCACAAGGTGGTAATTTTGCATGTGACAAATCTGAGGCCAGAGGATGTAAATAACTCCCAGCCTTGCAGCTGCTGAGCAACTAAGTTCAAATTCAAACCCATTTCCATCTAATTTCACTCTCCGCTTTTTCTACTGTACCACATGACCTGCACACTTTTAATTTCCAGAAGCAGAGATGTTTTGGAAAGTAAATGATATTAAGAACACGTGTTAATAGTATACGGTCTGGACTAAGTAAACAGCTCAGTAAATGACAGAGGCGAGGTAACTGGGAAATATTTGGAACAGTCAGACCAGGAGAGGTTGCTAGTTTGACATTTAGAAGAGCTGCATCCCTTTCTGTGGAGGGACGCTGAATGTGGAGCCAGTGCCATGCCCTTGCTTCCATCCTTCTGAGCTGTGTACATGTGTTGGTATTCCTGGGTCCTGGGAGGGCTATTTCAGAGGGGCTCTGGTTTAAAGGACACAAACTGAGAGAAAGAAGAGATGGGTTCCATTTAGCGCATGTACAGTCCAAAGTCAACAGACAGGACAAGCACTTTTTCAATAGAAATGGCAGTCCCCAGTCTACGGCCATACCACCCTGAACGCGCCCGATCATCTGATCTCAGAAGCTAGGCAGGGTCGGGCCTGGTTAGTACTTGGATGGGAGAAATGGCAGTGCCCATGGTTTCTTTTTAAATGGGCTGCCTCCTGGGTTAAGCAGCCATTATGGACAGTGAGGGAAGCAATAAACTGCAGAGCCAGGTCTGGATTTATACCAGCTCAGGTAACAACTACAAGAACTGGGACAAGTTATTTAATTTCTGTAAATGTCGGTTTCCTTAGATCCCTATGGTTTAGTATTGTAAAGAGTTGAATGAGATGAGGAAATTGAAACTATTAACTCATGGAACAGCAAAAAGAGTAGAGTGCAGTTTTGAGCTGGAGTGTAGGGAGTGACCCCAGGGCCTTTGCACTGTTGCCTTCCCTGTGTGCTCATTACTTCATGTTAAGAAGCTAGACATGCCAGGGATCACCTGCCTCTTCTGAGTGGGTTTCTTGATTATATAAATGGCCCAAAATGCTGGTTCGTTATAGGAATTGCTATACTTGTGAGGCATTTCAACTACTACTCATAGAGAGGATTTCATTATAGAACTAGAGGCCTGATGCACGAAATTCTTGCAAGGGGCTCAGCCCTTGTAGCCCTGGCTTCGTCCTGAAGGTAGTCTGGCTGACTGGTCTAGTTAGCATATTACACTTTTATTATAGATGAGTAGAGCTCACAGTTACATATACACTGTTGGGTTAATTTTAATTATTTGGTTATGATTTCAAAATTATTTTTTACTGTGTTTGATGGTACATGTTTTCTTTTATAGCATATCAGAGTTATCCTTAGATTCAACCCTCCATGCCATCAATCTGCATTGTAACAACATCTCGAAGATCAAAGCCATTGACCATGTCTGGAATTTACAACATTTAGACTTGTCATCTAATCAAATAAGTCAAATAGAAGGGCTAAGCACACTGACAAAACTACGCACTTTAAATTTGTCCTGCAATTTGATCACAAAAGTAGAAGGTGTGTAAGTGATTTTCATGTAAAACTTTGAATAAGGGAGATGACATAAGTCCATTTTTTTCCTTCCCAAAAGAATGGGATAAATAGTAAACTTTTGAAAAATGACCCTAAAATTTCTTATATAAAATTTTTCTCCTAGAAGAGTGATTAGCCTTTTTCAAATATTTTATAAAATACCAACAAAATTGATTTCGCTGTTGTTTAATTCGACTGTAGATTTGCTTCAAAATGGTCTGAAATAGTATTGCAGTATTATATAACTTTAATATATTGATTATTGAATCCTGTAAAAACTTTGTTTTATTTTTTTTAGGACTTGAAGCACTAATTAATCTGACTAGACTGAATTTATCCTATAACCACATAAATGATTTAAGTGGTAAGTAAATGTGCTTAATCTATATATATAAAAGCCTAAGCGACTGTTACAACTGGTTGACTGATCGCTATGACATGCACTGACCACCAGTGGGCAGACATTCAATGCAGGAGCTTCTCCTGTTGGTCAGTGCGCTCCCACAGCCAACCTCCTGTGGCTGGCCAACCTGATTGGCACCCATCAGGGCCAGCTGGCCAACCTCCTGCAGTCGTCGTTGTCGTCGTGTGTGTGTCGCCAACCCCATAGGCCCCAATCAGGACTGGGCTATGGGCGAGACAGCCCTGATCACCAGACAGGCTGAGGAGCCCCACCCGTGCATGAATTCATGCAGCAGGCCTCTAATTTTTCTATATTGCTGAATATTTGCTATGCATGGTGAGTTAGGATGAGCTCAGCATGTCAAAAAGCTGAATTATACAATTTTTGATGAAAAATCTCATCTAGAGAATGTGTTGGTACCAAAGCTACTGCTAAATGAAAAATTGGGATTAAAACTTGGGTGGTCCATAACAGGATAAGATAAGAAAGACCTCCTTTGGGAGAAATGGTATTTTAATCTTAGATAATTAATGAATATACTATTCTAGAGAGGAAGAATTTCAATAGAACTCCCTACAGTGATAAAAATATTCTAAGTGTGTGCTGCCTGGCATGGCACCCAGTTTGCCAGGCGAGCATTTGCAATGTGCCTCGTGCACTGAGGAACTAGATTTGTCGTTTTATTTACTTTCAATCAAATTTAAGTTTAAATTCCAAAGCCACCTGAGGCCGTCCTACCAGATTGGACAGTATGGTGTATAGGATCCCAAAGGCCATGACAAATTGAAAATCAAATATGTGCTTTTTTTTTTTTAACTTCAGTATGTCTAAAAAGGTAAAATACCTACTTTTTAACTGATTAAAATGATACACTGATAAAGTGAAAAAGTTTCATAATTATTCATTACATTATTGCTTAACTAGGTCATCTAATTATCTTCATATATGAAACAGCCTTATTCATTCATTTGTTTTCTCCCCTACTAGAAAAATACTACCCTATGCCAGGTGTTTAATATACAGAAAAGGAAATGATCTTGTCACTACCCTTAAACTGAAGTAGCAGCAGTATTTTAAATTTTCCCCCAAAAGATGTGTAAGTATTAGGATCAAATATTGGCTGTTGGTTTGTCACTGATGTGCACTGTTGAGTAAAGTCTGCTACTTTTTGGACGAAATTTCCTTATCTGAAAAATATGAATCTTAGATATGATAATAATTTACTTACTCAACAAATATTTGTTAAAGAGCACCTGTGGACAGATAGAGTTCTTTTTTTAATATGTTCTTTATTGATTTTTAGAGAGAGACGAAGGGAGATGTTTCTCATGGAAACATCTATGAGACATCCATCAGCTGCCTCCTGCATACCCCTTATTGGGGATCAAGCCCACAATCAGGACATGTGCTCTGACCAGGAGGAATTGAACCATGACCTCCTGGTTCATGGGTTGACCCTCAACCACTGAGCTATACCAGCCAGGCTGGACAGATACAGTTCTTGTAGGAAACGATTGTGGAGCATCTAGAACTTATATGCTGGTAAATTGCTGGTAGAATTCAAAGTAATATAAGGACTTTGAAAAACAGTTTGAAGGTTTCTTATAAGGTTACATGTACATTTATATACAATTCCACTCTAGGCATTTACCAAAGAGAAACGAAAATATGTTTAACCAGAGACCTGTACATGAGTGTATGTTTATATAGCTTTTCATATAATCAGTTTTCTATGATTATCTGTAATCTCTAAAAACTGGAAACCACCCACTTACCTATCACCTGGTAAACAGATAAATTGTGATATAGCCACACGAGGAAATAAAAAGGGATGAGCTATTGATACATGGATGAATCTAAAAGGAATTGTGCTAAGTGAAAGCATTCACAAAAGGCTACACTGTATGAATCTAATATGTGCCATTCTAACAAAGGCAGAGTTATAGGGGCAGAAATCAGATCATCAGTCGCCAGGGCTTGAACACAGGGAGAGAAAATTGCCTACATAGGGACATCCTGATTGGGGTGGTGGAAATAAATGTTCTATATCTTAGTCATGGTTAAAAAAACTATATAAACTATATGTTGGGCAAAGCACATGGGACTCCATACTTAAGAAGTGTGAATTTTAGTGACTGAGAGAAGGAATATGAAGAAAATGTAGTAGGCAACCCTGGAAGTTCTAATAGCTAATGCTTAGAATGATGTATTTTATTCAGAAACACCTTGCCGGAGAGCAGAGTGTGGCAGTGTGTGTGCTAGAGCATGCGGCATGCGAGGACTCAGTGAGCATGTTGGACCTTGGAGCAGAGGAAGGAAGTGTGCCTGGAGCACAGTAAATAGGGTTCGTGTGCAAAAGGAGATGAGCAAGTAGGAAAAGGGTGATGTTTGCATGTTGTCAGGTACAACGGTGGCCATTTGAGGGCTTTAAACAAGTGACGCAGTGCATGTGTTAAGAATCACTTGGGCTGAACGAGGAGGATGGTGTTAGGACGGGAGTGGGGGACACCAAGCGGTTCCAGGTGTCCAGAGGAGAGGTGAGACCTGGACCGGGTGGAGACAGGAGGTGGATAAGTGTATTTTACAGATGGAGGCCATAGGACTTGCTGATGGGCACAATGAGGGAATGGAGGAGAAAGAAATTCAAGACGATGAACATGAGTTTTCTCTGAAGCAACAGGCACATGATGGCATCGCTTCCTGATGTGGGATGATTGGGGAGGAGCAGGTTTGAGGTGGAGTGAGATGTGTGTGTGCACACGTATGTTGAGTATTTGGGTTAGAGCTAAGATCTGGCACATTGGTGGTGTTTGCAATCATAAAATTGCGGGAGGTCCTGGAGAGCCTGTGGCTGGAGGAGGGGACAACCAGTGATGAATGTGTGTGTTTGTACATCGGTGATACTGCAGCCCTGACACTGCCAGAGTGCGGGAGGTCCTGGAGAGGAACACTAGGGACAGACAGAGATGTGGAGCGGACCTGACAGTGCAGCTGCATCTCAGAATGGCCCCTCCAAGAGAAGGGAGGCTGGGCCGTGTTCCACTGACAAGCCCCCTTCTGCAGCACTGAAGAGAGCCCTGCAGGCACACTTTTGGGCTGCACCTTTGATCAGCAAGCTCCACTTGGAAGCAAGTTCTGAGACAGGAAAGAGAAATAGCCAGTTACACCCGTTTCATAGCACCATTATTTACAGTAGCCAAGATTTTGGAAGCAGCCCAGTTTTCCATTAGATGTATGGATAAAAAAGCTGTGGTACATTTACACTGTGGAATACAATCTACACTAATAAAAGAGAAATATGTAAATTGACCGTACCTCCACAATGCCCACCAGCCAATGGGGGGAATATGCAAATTAAGTGCCAGGACAAAGATGGAAGTTGCCCTGCCCTCCAGGGACAGGATGCCTGCAGTGAGGGGGAGGGTGGAGGGAGCTACAGAAGCAGCTCTGGCTGGAGCAAAGTGAAGATTCCGGCCAGAGGGAAGCGAAGACTGCAGACTCCAGCCAGAGCCAGCAAAGACTCCGGCCAGGGCGAAGGCCTAAGTCCCAGGCGCTGGAGGAAAACTGGTGCCGGTAGCCAGGTGAGGGAAGGCCTATTGCATGAATCTTTGTGCAACAGGCCTCTAGTGTGGCCATAAAAAAGGATCTCTTAACTTTTGGGACAGTATGAATGGACCTGGAGAGCATTATGCTAAATGAAATAAGCCAGTCAGAAAAAGACAAATACCATATGTGGAATCTAATTAACAAAATGAGCACACTAGTAAGACAGCCTGCACTCCAGGGGCACATGAGGCTGTCCAGGTGGGGTTCCTGGCTTACCACTCCCCAGATAAGCTGGGGCTACAGGTATTACCAGCGACTAAATCAAATGCTATTTGTATTTTATGCTCAAACCAACAAAGGAAATGTACTCAGTGTTTGCTTATCAGGAAGGAGCCTGGAGCCTTGCTTGTTCTGTAAGTTCCTGCGTGGCCTGGGAAGCACAGGAGTTTTGTTTGAATGGAACTCATACCAGGGGCCTCTGTTCTCAAAACAAGTGGACTTGACTGACCCCCTCCACAAGGTGCAGCTTCACAGCGAGGCCTCGCTCACCCTGCACCTTCGCCTCGAAGTAGAACCCACGTAAAGTGTTCCGTGAGCTGTTGGGGAAATTGCTGCTGTGGTATCAGCAGGGTTTTTTCATCTTGCAGGTTTGATGCCCCTTCATGGAATCAAACATAAGCTTAGATACATCGACCTGCACAGCAACTGCATAGACAGCATCCATCACCTACTCCAGTGCGTGGTGGGTTTGCACTTCCTGACGAACCTGGTTTTGGAGAAGGATGGCGACGATAACCCTGTCTGTCGGGTGCCAGGTACGACCCACTAATTCACCATGCTTTGTGACTGTTCACAGCAGCTGGTGCTTAGAACCTGCTTTTATTTGTCGTAAGCTTTTCAGCTTTTTATTATGTATTTGGAAAAACAATTGCAAGATAAAATATTTTTTAGACAAACTAAGTTGTTTTTAAAAGAAGAACACGATGAATAGATTAGAGGCTCTATTGAACAGTTTTATATTTGAGTAGAGGCTCGGTGCACGAAATTCGTGCAGGGATGGGAGGTCCCTCAGCCTGGCCTGCACCCTCTCTCAATCCAGGACTGCTGGCCTGTTGCCTGATCACCCCTAACCACATGGCTGCCTGCCCAATTGCCCCTAACCCAGTGGTCCGCAAACTCATTAGTCAGCAGAGCCAAATATCGATATGAACAATACAACAATTGAAATTTCTTTTGAGAGCCAAATTTTTTTAACTTAAACTTTTTTTAATGCCACTTCTTCAAAATAGACTTGCCCAGGCCATGGTATTTTGTGGCAGAGCCACACTCAAGGGACCAAAAAGCCACATGTGATTTGCAAGGCGTAGTTTGCCGACCAGAGCCCGAACCCCTCTACTTGCCTGCATGATTGCCCCTACTGCCTCTGCCTGCCTGCCTGATCCCCCCTAACCGCCTCTCCTCGGCCCATACTGCCGCAGCTTCATCTGGAAGGACACCTGGAAGATCGTTCGACTCTCCTGTCTAATTAGCAAATTATGCTTTATTATTATAGATAAGTGAGTGTCTCAGAATTAAATTACCATTGTGATATATTCTTAGAGTGTAACTGTAGGCAGCTGTAGGTACATCTGGTAGTTGACAAATTTATTTGATTCTCCAAGTAATTTACCTCTTTAATGCATGAGTTTTTGTTTTGGATATATCTCCAGGGTACCAAGCAGTTATGCTGCAGACCCTGCCACAGCTTCGAATCCTGGACTGCAAGAACATATTTGGTGAGCCGGTCGACCTCTCACAGATTAACTCCTCAAGTCTGCAGTGCTTTGAAGGTCTTTTGGATAATTTGGCTTCATCTGATTCTCCCCTAAATATCAGTGAAGATGAGGTATGGTATTGGGTTTTCCCTAATATTAAGATGCCTTCAGCTTGTCCTTAATAAGCGCACATTCTGAGGGTCTGCTGGTGTCTGTCTTAGGTTGCTGATGGAATGCCACCGATGGTTACAGCCCCCACGGGTGATGACATGGCCCCCCGGGACCCGTTTGCAAGTACACCGACTGACACTGGGCTGCCATCTTTCATGTCTGTGTGCCCACCTGAGCCAGAGAAGGTTAATGAAGATACCGATTTTCAGAACGAGATGAAACTTCAGAAATTAGATGATCAGTTTTTACAGCTTCTCAATGAAGTAACTATTTTTGCTATTTTTCTAAGTCCTGTGTTTGTTGAAGAAATAGTAGTTCAAAAACTATAAAGTAAAAATTGGTACAAGCGGACATCAGAAACACTGGACTGCATCTGTGTGTCTGTCTGCCAAGTCTTGTCTTTTCCAGAAGTGGGACTGTTACAGCCCCATGGCAGGAATGGTGATGTTCTTTTCCCTTCATTTTCCTTGTCCTCCTCTGGACCTTCCTAATGTGGTTTCTGTTGTGCTTCCCTTGTTTCCACCCACTCACATAATATTTCAAACTCTCTGCACCTGTCAGTAAACAGGGGGAATGGGAGTCACTTTTGACCCCTTCTGTCATTTCTTCAGGTGTTTGATGGTCCAAACCACTTTTGGAACCCACAGCTGAGTCCAAGTTAATGCATAGACTTCCTCCTTGGACTCTGTACAATAGACTTTCCCCAAATGAATCTCTTCTTCCCTGAGTTACTCATTCTGTTTTGCCCCTTACACCGTGTTCAGGGTGAGCTACAGTCCTGGACTTGCTGCTGTCAGGGTCCTGGCCTCACCCCAGCGGTCTTGTCCGGACCTGCAAAGGTGTCGCCTTGGCCACCTCCCCTCCCAGAACATAGCTCGGTATTACTTTATCTCCTGACAGGCGAGGCTGTTAAGTCAAATGTCAGTTTGACTTCAAAATTTGTAATTTTAATATTTAATTATTTTCTGAAACTGGATTGGGTGTGGGAAGCAAAGAACGCTTATGGGATGTTTTCGGTTCGGTGGGGTTTTAATAATCCTGAACTATTGTCATAGCTATGGGACTAGCACTGCCAGATAAACAAGGTCTCTCCCCTTTGGTGAGGGGAGAGTGAAGGCGGCTGCGGCAGACTTAGTTCCTCTGGGGCTGCAGAAGAGATGGTGATAGGCTTGGGCCGCAGCGTGGACTGGTGTGCTTTGACGTTGACATACTTCTGGAGCTCCTTCTCCTTGGGTTTTATGCCCATCTCTTCTCATGGCCGACTCTTTGGCCAGAGTCACAACTTAGATTTCAGCTGGACTTAAACATGAGCACACTTGGCAGCTTCTCTTGCCCTCGAATATCTTTCTCGTGATGTTTCAGTCCAGTAGGTAGGGTCACGCTCACTGTGTTCCCTAGAAAGGAATCTGGGAGACCCGAGAGTCCTCTGTAGGGAAGCCGTGGAGCCTCATCAGATGACCTTGAAATCAGTGTGTGCATGATTGTCCCTGCTTTGTTTTCACGGCTGTCGTGGTCCACTAGATGACTATTCCAGCATTTACTTATTGTGGTCCAAATGATAAGTAAATGTTCTGTTCTGTTTTTGGTTCTGTCAGTTGCATGCAAGTTGTTAAAACGTCCAATTATGACTTGGATTTGCCTGTTCCCCTTCAACGTTCTTAATATTTACTCTTGGGCCGAAACCGGTTTGGCTCAGTGGTAGAGCGTCGGTCTGAAAGGTCCCAGGTTCAATTCCGGTCAAGGGCATGTACATTGGTTGCGGGCACATCCCCGGTAGGGGGTGTGCAAGAGGCAGCTGGTCGATGTTTCTCTCTTATCGATGTTTCTAGCTCTCTATCCCTCTCTCCTCCTCTCTGTAAAAAAATCAATAATAAAAAAATATATATATTTACTCTTGGTTTTCAGCACTTCAGCTGCACTGTGCTGAAGGATGGGTTTCTTCATGTCTGTCTTGCTGACGGTTTGTTTCTCTGAGCATTTTAAATCCAATGTATGGAAACTTGTGGGCATTATATCTTCAGCTCTTTTTCTGTCCTCCACTCTCTTTATTCTCTCTCCTCTCTCTCTATTCAGAGTCCACATGACCATTGCTGCTGTCCCACAGTTTCCTGAGACTGACATCTTATTAAGTTTACTCCTCAGTATTCTTCATGCTGAATAATTTCCACTGTGCCATCTTCAAGGTCACTTGTTCTTTCTTTTGTCACCTCATTCTTCTGTGAAGCCCAGCCAGGGAATTTTTACTTTAAACATTGTACTTTTCCTCTTTTTAAAAATAATTTCTGTTTCTCTGCTGAGCTTTTTTCTCTCTATTCATGACGAGGATACTTTTTAGGCCACTGAGCACAATCAGGTCTCTCTGCACTGCTCGTCTGTTCTCCTGGGAGCAGTGAGGCTGGCTGCTGCTGCCGGGTGGGTGCTGCTGGGTTCCTTTGGATATTGTGATGGATATTGTGAGTCTCTGTGGAGACTCGATGCCACTAGTAGCCTCCAGGGTCCCTGTTTTTGTCTTGAACTGTGTCACTTGGGCTGCTTACTGTTGTCCTTCACTTGTCATCTCTATGCTGTCCTCTGATTGTATAGACTCCAAAGCCTGGCATTTTCACCTGAGTTTTGGACTTCTGCACAGCACTCGCTGGGCCACGTCCTCAGGTTAAAACCACAGAGACAGAAGCACCACGTCTAGTTATTTTCCCATGGGTGAGCGACTCTAGAATAAGCCTGTATTTGTTCATTTCTCAGGGCCTACAAGTAGTTTTTGTTGGTTGTTTTGTTTTGTTTTTCCTAGAGTTTATAATTGTTACTTGAGAGTGTCCACCCATAGGAGCTTACTTGTCCACACCAGAAGCTGATTCCCCCTGTTTAATTCCAAGCTTTCTGTCTTTATAAACTCTCGATCTTGTAAGAGCCCATGGTAGTTTAGGAGATTTCAAATTTTAGTCTTTTTTTACTGATTCAAGCTTTGTTTATTTTTTATTCTAGACTTCTACTTCTTTAATGAATAATGTTCCCGAGAAAGACCTGATGCTGAAAAGAGACATGGATATCACTTCTGAAAGTGATTATGGAAACAGAAAAGAATGCAATAGAAAAATTCCTCGAAGATCGAAAATCCCATATTATTCTAAAGCAATTCAGACCATTAAGCACTACAACAAAAATAGTAACTCTTCCATAAGGTACTTGTTTCCGATTTGGAAAGTCAGATGAGGCCCACACAAGTTACTGCTGTGCTTCCTTCCACCTTAAAGCTCTCTACATTTCTAACGGCAGCTACAGGGCTCTCAGCCTTGCTCTGTGCCTCCGTGTACATTTATACAGAACCACCCTTTCTCTGGGATAGAGTGTCCTTCACTTGTGAAAAGTAAACACTGCACATTCTATGGGTTATTTTCTGTTCCATTCTTTGTAGTTACAGTCGTAAAATGAAGCAGCCTTTCTTTAAAGACTTGTATGTGTGTTCCTCTCTGGCAAACTGCAGCCAAGTGGAAGAGGTGGAGGAGCCGAGGACTGAGCTGATGAAAGTGAACATCAGTTGCCCAGAGGACACCTACCGGGTAGGGAAAAGACTTAGGAGAAATGCATGCAAATGACCTTGGTTTGAAATACAGGGAGTCCCAGAAAAATAACACATGTTTTTATTGGAATGATGGAAATTAGTTTATTTCTCCTTCCTGGTTTCCAGATGTTGGGTAATGTTATTATTTGTGTAATTTTTGAATGCAGGGCAATCACACACTTACTTAATCAGATTCCAGTTAAGTTCCTGTGGAGAAGAAGGCCTGTCTAAACGTCCACACTCATTCCCGGCAGTGCTCCTAACCTCTGGCTCTCAGGCACCCCGTGTCTAAGCAGATCGGGCCTTTGCAGGGAAGTCTGCCTCCGACACACCGGGCGTGCTAATTCAGGGTTTTCAGGGACTTGCCCAAAAGCCACTTAGTGGCCTGTGGATCCCGGATTAAGAGGCATTTAAGAATTTTAAAATTCTTAAGTATTTGCCAGAATCATTCTCACGTTGTTAAGAATTTTTGGTGTACTGATTTATTTATAGCTTTATTAATTTGGCCTTATTTTACTTGCGAAGTTCTGGTTTTGATTGTGATGTCACTGATCTTCCAATAATATAATTGCTTTTTAAACTGTTTTACACCTATCATGCTATTGGTTTCCTCCTATTTTCACATATAGAAGCTTTACTGTTGATAAAAATAATAGTAATTGTCATGACAGTGATGGCAGCTAACCTTTCCTGAGTGGTCATTACGTGCCTGGCACGGTCTGTACGCTTCACTCCCGTTGGTTTGGTTAACCCTCCCCCCAGCCCTCTGAATGAGCTGCTGCTGTTTCCATGCTGTAAATGAGGAAATTGAGGCAAGGTAACTTTTACAAGTTCACACAACACTATTATTTTCTTTCAGATACTTGTCGAGCAGCTAGACCAGGAGAGAGAGAAGAGGTGGAAAGCGGAACAAGCTGAAAAGAAGCTCATGGATTACATTGATGAACTGCATAAACATGCAAACGAAAAGAAAGACATCCACAGCCTGGCTCTGCTCACCACAGACAGGTAAGGGCCATCCCAGCCTGGAGCATGAACTCGCAGCGGGAGTACCTCCATTTCAGCTCGCTGAGGTGAGATCAGAGCCGTGCAGTGGCAGAAGCTCCAGCGCGTCAGCAGCTTGTTCAGAACAGAGAATGCAGGCCTGTTTGTTTGGGCTCAGCCAGCGGGCTCAAGTAGATCAGTGCACCTTCTGAGTGAGGACTAGCAGGAGCTCCTGGAGGCACAGGCTGCATGCCTCCATCCTGCTGGCGGGAGGCCACACCGGCACAGTGCCTGAAACAGCTCAGCAAAGCTTGCTGCTGAATGAAGTTCACATACGATGACGTTTCACTCATCCAGGAAGAATGCTGTGCCTTTTGGCCCAGTGTTAGCTTAGGAGTGGGAGAGGAGCATGGACTCTGATTTTCTGCCTTTTTTTAATCTAGTGAGAGTTTGAAACATACTGCAAATATCCCACTCCACTGTGACCTTTGATGTTGACTACGGATTTTGTCTTTTTAAATGAGTAATATATGCATCTGATTTCTGTTTTAGGTTAAAGGAGATTATTTTTAAAGAGAGAAATTCCAAAGTGCAACTGGAAGTTATGGTTCACAAACTTCAAAACGAAATTAAGAAACTAAGTATTGAATTAATTAAAGCGAGAGATCAGCAGGAGGACCACATCCGGCACCTGAGAGCCCTGGAGCGAGCACTGGAGAAGATGGAGCGGCAGAAAGGGCAGCAGCAGGCGGCACAGGTACTCTGTCCTGCCTGGCCCCTGGCGCTGCGGAAACAGCTGTTGTCCACTGGCCTCAGAGGTGCTGGTGTGTGCAGATCTCCTGCCGTGCAAGTTGGCTGTGGAGCTGCTGAGTGAAGGCTCCTACGCTCACAGCTGTCGGACGACCTGGTGGACGTGTTGCAGGTTGTGAGGCTTGTGTTCCCAGAGCCAGGATGTAAGGCTCTTTGGGGCATCTGAAGGGTTTTTTTAATTGAATTTATTGGGGTGACATTGATTAATAAAATTCTATAGGTTCAAATGTTCAGTTCTGTAAAACATCATCTGTATATTTTTCTCTTAATCCCTTCATCTATTTCACCCAGGCCAGCAACCCCCTTCTCTGACAGCCGCGCCAGTCTCTTCTCTGTCTCTGTGTGTCTTTCTCTTTTTTGTTGTGAAGGTCTCTTACCTTCACACTTTCTGATCTGGATGAGGTGAGCAGCAAACAAAGCGAGGGTCACTGCTGCCAGGGCTGTCCCTGATGTGACCACAAATTCATCACCTACGACATTTTGAAAGTCAGTTTGGGCATGAGGTTCTATTTTGAAGGCACTTTTCCCTGGGGAACTGGCAAGGGAAGCAGAGGGCTGTTGTCTTAAGTCCTATAATTGTGTTTTCCCCAGATGAGGCTTATCGAAGAGGTGGAGCTCAAAGCGGCAGCTGCCGACCGAGAAATTACCTTGCTTCGAACTTCCCTTCAGCAAGAAAAGGAGCAGGTGCAGCAGCTTCACGATCTCCTTGCACTGAAGGAGCAAGAGCACAGGTAAACGCCACTGGCATGGCTCAGTGGTTGAGCATCCACCTATGAACCAGGAGGTCACAGTTCAGTTCTCATGGCACGTGCTCGGGTTGCGGGCTCAATCCCAGTGTGTATAGGAGGCGGCCGATCAATGATTCTTTTTCATCATTAATGTTCCTATCACTCCCTTTCTAAAATCAATAAAAATGTATTTTAAAAAAAGAGCTCAGGTGAATGAAAGCGTACCAGGCAGTGGGGACAGTCAATCAAAGGAAAGAAGCTGCTTGGTTCCCCTCCCTTCTCTCCTTCCCTTCCACAAACAGGAGCCAGGACTGCAGTGGGAGGCTAGTTGAAGAGCCCACGGGAGGGGCAGCTTGTGTATGTGGTAGGGGCCCCTCCTAGTGCAATAGCAGCTCACAGACACAGGAGACTTACTGAGGTGTGGGTACTTACCTGGCAGCTGCGTCTGCATTTCCACTAATCCAAAATGAAGTTGGTCATTGGCATGTGCAAAAAGATTTTACTGGGTCTCCAAGTGACAGCGTGCTCACTTCCTGGTTCTTACTCCTGTGGAGCAGGTGCTAACAAACTTCCTTCCAAGGGCCAGAGAGAAAAGATTCCCTCCCAGCTGGAGTGCTCAATGGTTAAGTGTTGACCCAGGAACAATTCCTGGTCAGGGCGCATGCCCAGATTGTCGGCTCCATCCCTGGTGGGGGGAGGAGGGGTAAGCATGCAGGAGGCAGTCGATGTTTCTTATCTGTGTTTCCATCTCTCTATCCTGCTCTCTTCCTCTCTCTTTAAAAAATCAATAGAAACATATCAATAAAAAAAGAAAGAAAGAAAGTGTTCCAGGCTTTGCGGGCCACGTCTAAGTGCCTTTCCTGCAATCAGGGCTTAAACCAGTGGGCGTGTACATGTTCCAGTAAAAGTTGGTTTATAAAAGAGGGTGGCAGGCCAGTGGATCCTGGGCCTCATGCACCACCCTTCTCTGAGTCCCAGCAATGGGAACACTTCCGGCTGCCCATCTCCAGCTGCCCCAGCCAATTCTATGATGTCATGTAAAAATTACATACTGATGCTTTGGGGGTGGTTTGGGGATTGGCATCCTCTGTGTGGGCAGACAGCTATAAAAGATTGGAGGAAAACAAAAAATCTAAAAATCTGTATTTAGTTTCCTTTACATATCTTTTTTTAACATCTTGTTCTAGTTTAAAGAAACTCAGACTGGAAATAATGGATTTTGTATTATGGGCTTGGTTTCTTCAAGAAAAATAGTGGTGAACTCAAAGGAAAAAAATGGCCTTATATCAAAAGATGGGTGAATAATTTCACAGTTTAACTGTTTGTTTGTTTTTCCCTTAATCAACCACTATTACCAGTCAGGCTGTGTTTGTTGTATGTCAGAGACTCAGCCAGAGCACAAGGCACAGGGAGGGAGAGCACTGTCCAGTGCCCCTGAATGTCTTGGGAACTTTGACCAGGGACATGCCTCTGATCCCATTCACGGAGCACAGTCATGAAAACTCATTCCTTGTCTGTCTTGTCACGGTTTCTGTGTTTGAAGGTAGGAAGCTCATCTTAGATGACAGGGAATAAATTATATATATAAAAAACCAGAGATGGGAAAGCCATAATGGCCTGAACGACCAGGTGCTTAGACACCCACTGAAGCCAGCAAACCAGCCCGATTGGGGGTGGGGCCAGCTGGCCAATCTCCCTTGGCCCCTCCCCTAGCCAGCCTCACCCCTGATTAACCCCCCACCCCAGAAGGGGGTGGGACTGCTGGCCAACCTCCAGCCCCCCCTGGCTGGCCTCACAATGGGCCCCCACCACCCTAATCAACCCACAGCCCCTCTCCCCAGCCAGCTCCGCCCACGATCAGCCCCCACACTCCAGTCAGGGGCAGGGCCAGCTGGCCAACCTCCCATGGCCTCTCCCCTGGCCACTGACCTCCAATTGGTCCTGAATCCCAGTCGGGCAGGGCTTACTGACCAATTGCCTGCAGCCCTCCCTCCTAACTGGCCCGGCCCTGATTCAGCCCTGATAGGGGCCGGCTGGCCAGCCAACCTCTCATCATTAGCTCCCATCAGGCCCAGCCCAAATCCAACCCGATTGGAGCTACCCCACCCATGCATGAATTCGTGCACTGGACCTCTGGTCCTATGTATAATAAAGAGCTGATAAGCTAATTATGATAGACAAAACAGAACGACCATCGAATGACCTTCCAGACAAAACTGGCTGCAAGGGCCAGCTGGGACTGCAAGGGCTGAATTTCGTGTTTTGGGCCTCTAGTATTTAATAAACTTTAAAGTTTTTATTTCCTAGAGAACGGCATCCTGTGATTTTTGTTTGTTTTTCATTCCAGGAAAGAACTTGAAACAAGGGCGTTTTTTAGTGAAGCTGAGTTCCAAGAAGCCATAGCCAAGGAAGTGGCAAAAGAAGAGGTAAAGCATGAACAAGAGATCAAAGGATACCAAGAAAAAATCGACGCATTAAATCAGCAGTACCTGGATTTAGAGAATGAATTTCGTATTGCTTTAACTCTCGAAGCCAGAAGATTTAAAGATGTAAGAATTGGCATTTAGGTTCCTATTGAAAAACAGAACCAGCCAATTATGGGGTAATAAGAGGACTCCACTTTAGAGTTAGCTCTGTGGACATGTGGGCTCTATGGCCTTAAGCAGATCACTGAATTCCTAGAGGTGAAGCGTCTGCCCTGAGATAACCACTCTCCAAGCTCTCCATGCTGTCGCCAAAGCCCAGTCAGAGGGGGTGGTCCGGTGCAGAGCTTGGGGACACCTGGGTTCTCCCTGTGGCTGTAGGGCCGAGATTGCAGCCGGACCCCGGCCTCCACCTCTGCCACGTGTTGAGTGCAGCCATGCTCTGTGTGGCACACAGCAGCACTGAGTGCTGTGATTACATCATTTTGCTAAATCTCTGAGATTCTAAAATGAAAGAAGTGCCCTAGCCGGTTTGGCTCAGTAGATAGAGTGTCTACCTTCGAACTGAAGGATCCAGGGTTCGATTCCTGTCAAGGGCACATGCCCAGGTTCCAGGCTCGATCCCCAGTAGGGGATGTGCAGGAGATAGCTGATCAATGATTCTCATCATTGATGTGTCTATCTCTTTTTCCCTCTCCCTTTTTGAAATCAATAAAAACTATGTATATATAAATAAATGTGAAAGAAATAAGTTGTTGCCAGAAACAAATATTTTCTAAATATTTGGAGAACTGCTATTTATAATGCAATTTTGAAATATAGGTTAAAGATGGTTTTGAAAGTGTTGCAACTGAGTTAGCGAAGAGCAAGCATGCTCTTGTTTGGGCTCAACGGAAAGAAAACGAGTCTTCCTCTTTAATTAAAGATCTAGCCTGCATGGTGAAGGAGCAAAAGTCAAAGCTTGCCGAAGTCTCCAAAATGAAACACGAAACAGCAACAAACTTGCAGGTAGGTCTGTAACCCTGTATTCTCCTTTCTGTTTTTATGTCGTTTTCCCAAGTGCCTGCAGTGATTTTAGAAAGTGCACAATGTTGAACTTTTAATGATACTAATATGTGCTTGACATGTATGAAAAGTAATAGAACAGAGATTAACTGATCTCCCAGAGTGAACTGCATACCTAAGAGAGTGTTTAAGTATAATGAGAGCGTTAATAGGAAACTACTAAGTGGCTAGAACACAGTTTCACAGTGAGAGAAGGAGTTGTGACAGTGATGCTCAAATTGTTTGGTTTGGGAAGCAGCGTGTGGGTTGCTGTACTAACTTTGTAGCAGTGGTTTTTTAGACAAACCCACACATAATCTAAATTAGTTTCTGCTGTTGCCATTTTAAACGTTAGGGGTGTTTGCCCAGAGAACTTCATTTCTGTAAGTGGAGCAGTCGCCAACTGGTGATCATGAGGTCCGAAAGGTTGGCAACCACTGCTCGAGGCTTCTGATATAAATGCTGAAAAACTGGGTATTACAGGTGTAGTTGCTCTTAGGGTGTTAGAATAAAATTCAGAGTGTTTGAAGGAATGGCCTCTTATATTTTATTTCTGACCTACATTTATCTTTAGTTAATAAGACTAAATCTTCTTCTGATGTAAAATTGAGGAACATTTACTTGGTGTTTGCTTAACTAACATGTTTCTTACTATAAAATGCAAAAAAGTAGGACTGGGAGCATTGACGTATAATAGTTGCATTGCGTTTTCCCATGTCTGGGGAGTATACAGAATCAGATCAGCACCCTTGAACTCCTGATCGAAGATGACAAGCAGAAGAGCATCCAGCTCGAGCTGCTCAAGCACGAGAAAGTCCAGCTGATTGCCGAGCTCGCGGCCAAGGAGTCACTGATTTACGGTCTCAGGACAGAGAGAAAAGTGTGGGGCCACGAGCTGGCACAACAGGGTAAAATTCTCACATTTCAGAGGGAAACGAACCCATTTTTCTGAAGAAGCAAATCTGCATATAGGAAGGGCTTCCCTGCCCCACAACCCAGGGTCAGGCCCCTCCCCCACCTCCTGGGTCAGGCCCCTCCCCCACCTCCTGGAAACAGGAAGTGGCTTACTGTACCAGTTGCCCTCTGAGTCCAGGTTGGCTTTCCTCCTGCTGGTGTAACTGGGTTACTTTCCTCACCAGGCCTGCCTTTCTCGTGCTGCCGCTGAATTGAATTGTTGAAAACATTTCTTTCTCATATAGTAATTTTACATGATTTCCTACAGATGTAGCATTCAGTTTTCTTCTAAATGTTGCTAACAGTTATCTTGTTACACACGGAGAAATGCTAGCGGTGCATAGATGAAAACCACCGTCTGCTTAGGTTAACCGACCTCAGTCCATTCCAATTGAAATCTGCCCAGTGGAGGTGGCTGTAGGGTACACATTCGCTCCGTGGGTGCTGGCTCTAATGGAGCGTGCTCACCTGTCACTCATGGGGTATCGTGTCGCGCGGCACATGATCTGGCTGTTAGTGTGCCATATCCTAACCAGTTAGATGAGACCGCCTCTCACCTGTTCTCCGATTGTGGTGTAGGGTTTCAGACAGCACGAGCTGAGATGCCTTTTGTTTCTGGCCCTTTCCTCTTCATACCTTGTGCTGTTACAGCTCTCATTTCTTTAGCCAGTTCTCCTTGTACTCATGTTATACATTGTGAAATTCGGTGTTCATAAAAGACAAATCCTCCAGTCTCCTAAAGTTTGCCTCCGGTGGTATTTGCTTCCCAGGATCTTGTCTGGCCCAGGATCGCGGGAAACTGGAGGCGCAGATCGAAAGTTTATGCAAAGAGAATGAGTCTCTGCGGAAGACGAATGAGCAAGACAGTGACACGTTAAAGATTAAGTGCAAAATCATAGAGGATCAAACCGAGACCATCGGGAAATTAAAAGCTGTAAGTTTGGCGTTTTGTTTTGGGAAGACAGTATATGCAGGTTAGAGAATCTGTGGATCAGAGTGGAGTATCCAATAAACATTTTGGCTGTGTGAGTCCCAACTGTTGTGGAATTTAAGACAGGTTATCATGTTTTTCCTTTTGCAATATTTCCTCCTTTGCTTTTAAAAGTGATATTTGGCATTCATATATTGACTTGAAATTATATTTACTTCAAAATTTTAAGAAGAATGTTCTTATTGCCCTTTGAAATAACTAGAAACAGTGTTGATGAAGGGTTAGGAACCACAAGAAAATGAACATTTTATATGTTTAAAATATCTCTTAATATTGTTCTCACTTCTCACACTTACGACACACCTGCTCTCCTGGAGGTGAAGGTGTGTGACTAGATCACAGGGTGCGTGCCGGTCCCAAGGCCACCGTGTGCCCGTTGTGCCCACCCTCTTACTCAGGCCCTCCTGAGAGAAGCTTCTCTGTGTGGACATTTTCCAGAGAAATTTTTTGAAGATTGTCTTGAGCACTAAAGCAAACTTAAATTCCACAATTTTCTTCTTAAAGTGTAAAAATAACTAACTGAAAAGGGAGTTTTTATTTTTTAAATGTATTTTTATTGAATTCAGAGAGGAAGGGAGAGATAGATAGAAGCATCAATGATGAGAGGGAATCATTGATTGGCTGCCTCTGCACACCCCCTACTGGGGATCGAGCCCACAGCCTGGGCATGTGCCCTGCCCAGGAATTGAACCAGGACCTCCTAGTTCATGAGTTGACACTCAACCACTGAGCCACACAGGCTGGATGAAAAGGTGTTTTTAAAGAAATTTCTAAACGGGATTATCACCCATAAAGTTAGGAACTCAATCTTTAGAGAATTTATAACCACTTAATATTTCATTTTTTTCCTTAGGTTTTTTTTTTTTTTTAATTCAACAAATATTTATTGAGTGTCTTTTATGAGCTAGATATTGTTCCAGATGCTTGAGACACAGCAGAGAACAAAAAGCCCTCGTGGAGCTTATGCTTATGACCACCTTGCCTAGTGTTTACGACCACTTTGCCTGCATGCTGTCTATGACGCTGGGCAAATCTCCCCTCACCTGTCCAATGCAGGAAGAAGCAGGCCTGGCTCAGACATGGATAGCATGTCAGATGCATTGTAGATGCCAAACAGGTACCACCTCCAGCCCACTACCCAGAGAGTAGATCCGGCTGGAAGTTGACTTTTAACAATAAAATACAGGGGGAGGGCAGAGGGAGTGCAGCAGGTGGAGTGGTGCGCTGCCACACAGGATCTGGGCTGGCTACACCAACTGCTGCTGCTGCTTCTTGGTGGCTGCCTTGCTGGCAAGGTCCTTGGCCTTCTCTGTGGCTGCCAGTGCCATCTCCTTTGCCTTCTCCTTGGCTTCCTTGGCTGTCTCAACAAGGGTTTTGGAAGGGGTCTCACCTTGCAGCTTGGCCAAGATGTATTCAAAACCCTTCATTGACTTGGTCACATTGCTTTTGAACTGGGCGAGACCAAATTCCTGGACAGCTCTGGAGACACCAAGAAAGCTAGAGAAGACCCAAGCTTCAGGTGGATATTTGGTAAAGTCGGTCATTGTGTTTGTCTTAACCACATAATCAGACTGGTGCCTCCTCAACCCGAGGACATACAGAGGGAGCTGGGCAGAGCTTCTTCAGCAGTAAATCAACCTCACTGATGACTTAAAATGCAAATTTGAGAGTTTGATGTTTTCACCTGAGTAGATTCTCTAGTTAGCTTCTGACTATGGAAATTTGAAATCCTTTAAAATGCTGATTCCTTGTGTTATTTTGGTACTTTTCAGTATACCTGGATCATGAGACCCTGGTGCTGCAGTGCTATTCTGACTGTTAAGAGGGTTATTTCATAAGAATCTTTCATGGCTTCTGTGGGTTCTTGATAATGTATGTCAAGACTGCCCACACCTGAGTACTTCAGGGAGGCGTGGAGAAAATAAACAGTTCATGCTTATGTGGACTTAAGCCAAGACTACCTGTGGCCTTTGCTTAGAGTCCTTAGCTCTGTCACTCCTGAGGGGCTGCACCTTGTTCTGTGTTACCCTGAGAATCCCCCTCAGTTAGGCTTGTCCAGCATTTGTTTGCCTCCACCTTCGTCCCAAGAGGAATGAGAGGCAAGTGGGCAGGGAGAATCGGGACAAAAATAAGACCTTCCACACTCGCATCCGCAGCCCAGTGCTGGAGCGCAGAGGCCTGCGGGACCTACAGACATGGCACCCTGCACCTGCCTGACGGGCTGGCCCTCCTGGTGCTGACTCAGCACAAGACACAGGAAAGTCCACCTCAGTCTGTGGATGTGAGGTCTCTTTGCACATGACATTTCAGTAATGAAATCAGACATTATTTAAAGTGTGTTCGCAGTAGAAATGGTTTAACCCAGTGAGCATCAGTCTTTGCTGTATCCCTGTCAGGCACTTACTTTTTTTTCTTTATGCCCTGAAAACATTTATTCAAATGCAAAATGATGTAATTGAATTCCCATTGTGCTGCTTTCTCCTTCCCTTCTACTCTCTGTGTGGTTAGTAATCACTAACTTTCTGAAATAAAAAGTCTGAGTAGGACAGAAATCTCCCCTCTTAATAGCCCCTAAACAATGTCTGTATATATTTTCTAAAACATTCATTGAACTTTGAGTTCATTTTTGTAGTTTTTAAAATAATTTAGAACCATACCTATTTAATTAGGAAATGACACATCTAGTCTAGGATTAATAAAGTACTTATTATTTTCTTGAAGTGTTTACAGGAGAGAGAGGAACAGATCAAAATATTACAAGAAAACATCTGTGAAATACAGAAATGTACTCAAGAACAACTTGACGAAAAATGTTCGCAACTGGATGACATAATTGAGAAACTAGAAAGACACAATGAAAGAAAAGCAAAACTAAAACAGCAGTTGCAAGTAAAGGAATTAGAACTTGAAGAAATTAGAAAAGCTTACAGGTATTCTTTGGTGTTTCCTGCTGAGAAGTAAACTGTGGCTTATTAACTTGTCTGACCAATTCTGTCCCTCACATTCCCTCTTCTCCTGTCAGTACCCTTAATCAGAAGTGGCATGACAAAGGGGAGCTCCTCTGTAATCTGGAAAAACAAGTAAAGGAAGTGAAGGAGAAATTTGAGAACAAGGAAAGGAAGCTGAAAGCGGAAAGAGACCTAAGTGTTGAGCGACAAAAGTAAGCATGAAGCCCTCAGGCACTGGGCCCTCCGGGAACTGGGAGGGGCCAGATGGGAGGAAGGATGAAGGGAAGCTAAAAACATATTGGATGAAGTTATTTGCCAAATATTTGACTTCCATTCCATTATTCCCTCTATAGAGGGAAGGCCTGAGTTCCCTCCTGAATAGTTGTGAGCTTTAAGTCTGTATGTGTTGTCTGTGTGTGTGCGGAAGTGAGCACCTGACATGTGGTAATTGCTGTCCGCATATTGGGCTTATTGCTGTGCTTACTGTTTCCTGCTGTCTTCCGAAAGCAGCCAGTGTGCTTGGCTGTTGCAGATGGCCCTCAGAGGAGTAAGTTGTCTGGGGCTCTGGGCCAGAGAAGCCAGAGCTCATTTCAAAGGGGGAGGAAGCTGTTCCTGGGGCCACTTGTGTGGATTTGGTAAGTGCTCTACAGGAAATGCAGGTTTTACTGTGAACTGTCTGTTCACAGTAAAACCTGCATTTTTTAGGCCTGTTACAGCAGTTTATAAAGCTGACAGCCTTATAAAGCTGAAGCTATGTAGCGCAGTTCAGTGCCATCAGATAGAGATGGGTAGACATTATGCGCAGACTCCCTTAATGGTGTTTTTTCTCCTAAGATTGAAGGTGGAGTTACCTCTGGAGAAAGATTTGACTGACAGCAGCATCGCTGATAGCCCTGTTGCGCTGCGCTTTCACGGCTGTCCAGGGGCTCAGAACCAATAGCAGAAAAGTGTTCATTGTGGACTTTTTAAACAAAGTCACTCATATCTATATAATAAAAGGGCTAATATGCAAATTGTCCCCACGGGCAGGAGTTCAACTGGCCGGGAGTTAGACATGTGCTGACCACCAGGGGGCAGTGGCAGCAGACAGCCACTAGGGACCCTACCTGTGCACGAATTTCATGCACTGGGCCATTAGTTTAATATAAAGGAAGTGGTGTTCGGCCTCTAAGTAACTTTTAGTACTAAACTTCTATGAATACTAATGTGTTTATTAACCTAGGGCAGTGGTCGGCAAACTCATTAGTCAACAGAGCCAAATATCAACAATACAACGATGAAAATTTCTTTTGAGAGCCAGATTTTTTAAACTTAAACTTCTTCTAATGCCACTTCTTCAAATAGTCTTGCCCAGGCCGTGGTATTTTGTGGAAGAGCCAAGGGGCCAAGAGCCTCATTTGGCTCATGAGCTAGTGTTTGCTGACCATGGACCTAGGGTATTATCTGTTAAGCATTAGCACAGGGAAGTCAGACCATCCTCCTATATAATAAAACCCTAATATGCAAATCGACCTTATGGTTGAATGACCAGTCAATATGACACACACTGACCACCAGGAGGCAGAAGCTCAGCGCAGAAGCTGCCCCCTGGTGGTCAGTGTGCTCCCATAGGGGGAGTGCTGCTCAGCAAGAAGCCAGGCTCATGGCTGATAAGCTCAGCAGCCTCTGCTGCAGGCAGGCAGCAAGGAGCAAGGAGTCCCAGACTGCAAGAGGGATGTTTGACTGCCCGGCATAGGCCCAACCAGGCGGACATTCCTAGAGGGGCCCTGGACTGCGAGAGGGCGCAGGCCAGACTGAGGAACCCCACACCCTCAATGTATAAACGTAAACCTGCCTGTAGTATGTGCTTCAGATCATTGTCATACTGCACATCCCCTGGGAAGGCGCTTCCAGTCCCCTCCCACAGACGCAGGGCTGGAGACCAGAGCAGGTGCTCAGAGGCGAGACTCACAAATGGGCGTGAGGGTCCCTGCCCTGTGCAGCTGGCTGGTTCTGCTGGTGGGCGAGCTGCTGGTAGCTGGATTCCGGAGATGGAGGGCCCTTTGCTACTGTGTGTCCAATGGAATGTGAATGTGAGAGCTGCCTTCTCTGAAGAAAATCACCGACTTTCATACACACCGAGGTGCGGGTCTTGTCTTGTTTCAGGGATGCTGTGGAAAAGCTCCATTGTATGGATGATGCCTTTAAAAAGCAAGTGGAGGCAATTGTGGAAGCTCACCACGCTGAAATAATACAACTGGAAAATGAAAAGCAAAAATATATTGATTCTGCAAATTTAAAGGTATTATCAGTAAATTGCACTTGATTATCATTATTGAATTGTTACAGCTAAATAAATTGAGACTGATAAAGAGAAAAGGCAGCATGATTTAATGACCAAATAGATTAAAAGAATGTTGCCAAAACTATCATGAAGGCAGGCCATAATGTTGGCAGGTTGTAGAATATAATCGAGTGAAACCGAGGTTATGAGTGATCTGGGATGGACCAGCTCTGTGATCTCTGAGTGAAAGTCACCATCTCCCTAACCAGTCTCATAGCGAAGCCCCTTCTTGCATGCGAGCAGGGTGAGGAGTGAGTAAATTAAACACAAGTCATCATTACCTTGGGAAAGTCCTCGAAAAGTAGTCTTTTATCAATAATTAGGGCTCAGCGCTATCACGTTTGTCATGTTACTTTGGTTGGCAAAGGAGCTTTTAATAGTACACATGCATGAGCTTTCCCCTGAAGTCCTCATTCACAGTTTGGGGTCAGACCCTGGTGTTTTTCAAATTCAACAGGTGATTCTGATGTGACCCCCCCTCTGCTGAGATCTAACTGAGGGGGCAGTTGCAAAATTCTATTTTCCCCTGATTTTGAAGTGGTAATAGGAAACAGGTATATTAGCCTCCTTTTCCGTCCCCCCCACTCCCCAAACACACCCACACACGCCGTTTTGTTTCCTGAGGTTTGGGTTACATGCCTTCAATTGTCCGAAATATTAAATAGAAAATTCCAAAAATGATTCATAAGTTTTAAATTGCACACCATTCTGAGTCACGTGAGGAAATCCACCCTCCCTGACCTGCCCGGACGCGAATCATCTCAGACTGAGTGGTCCCGTTGTCCACTGCCTCCTTGCGGTATTGCTCCCGCCCGCTAGTCATTCGGTAGCCACCTTGGTGATCAGATGGACTGTCCTGGTATCGCAGTGCTTGTGTGCAAGTAACATTTATTTTACTTGATGATGGTCCCAAAGCGCAAGAGGTAGTGATGCTGGCAACTTGGACATGCCAAAGAGAAGCCATAAAGCGCTTCCTTTTAAGTGGAAAGGTGAACATTCTGGACTTAATAAGGAAGGAAAAAATCGTATGCTGAGGTTGCTAAAATCTACAGTAAGAATGAATCTTCTATCGTGAAATTGGGAAGAAGGAAAAAGAAATTCCTGCTAGTTTTGCTGTTGTACCTCAAACTTCAAAAGTGACAGCATCAGAGCGTGGTAAGTGCTTAGATAAGATGGAAAGGCTTTAAATTTGTGGGTGGAAGACATGGACAGAAAACGTGTTCCCATGGACGCAGCATGCTGCTCACAAAACACTGAGCCTGTGTGAGGACTTCAGCAGGGACTGAAACCAGGCCATTCACTGCGAGTGAGGGTGGCCGCCGATGCAGGGACAGGTGCGGCATTCTGTCAGCTCACCTCGTCTGCGGAACAAAGGGTCAGGACCACGCAGAGAGATGTTCTGAGGGACACATCACATGACTTTATTATAGTCTACTGCTCTAGATGTTCTATTTTGTTGTTAATCTCTTGCTGTGCCTATTCTATAAATTGAGCTTTATCATAGGTATATGTATGCAGGAAAACCATAACATATAGGAAGTTTGGTTCTGTCTGTGGTTTCAGGGTCTTGGGACATATCCCCACAGATGGGGGGACTCTCTTCTGTACATGGGAGACTCAGAAATAAGCAGCCAGAAAGAGCCCCACCAGAGAAAGTGACGGGAATCTCTGTGTCGTTCTGGTCAAGGTTGTGTGATTAGTGGACATGACTCTCGGGAGTCTGTGAAGAGTGGATGAGAGCTTTAGAAAGCATCACAATGATAAGGAAGTATGACTTGTTCAGAACTTAGTTCTATATTTCAAGTCAAATCAACAGACGTTTCAGATGTTTTATTTAAGATCC
The DNA here is from genome assembly GCF_964339955.1 of Pipistrellus hanaki. Taxonomy (NCBI): domain Eukaryota; kingdom Metazoa; phylum Chordata; class Mammalia; order Chiroptera; family Vespertilionidae; genus Pipistrellus; species Pipistrellus hanaki. The sequence goes on from NC_140519.1 coordinate 1,660,525, forward strand.
GCTGAGTGTTTGGCAAAGGTACATCAGGTACCAAGTCAAGTATCAGGATAGGCGCTTACTTGGCTGAAAGGAAAATGCTGAGTTCTGTTTTAGACCTCCACCAATATGACATAAAATTACAGGGATAGATTTGTTGCGGAGTTAAATAAATGGTACCAGAACTTACATGTGACAATAAAAAAATAAAAAAAAGTGAGGTACCACAGAGAAATGATAATTTAAATTAGGAGAAATATTAACTTTCTGGGGGAGAAAAAGTAAGAAATCTATATTAGGAAGATTTATATTAATCTAGAGATGAGGAAGAGGGCTGGGCATAGTGATAATCCTTTTGTGAGAGCTGTATTAAAGAAGAGAGTTTCAAGCAGAAATTAATGGTATTAATTACAGAAAACTCTGCAGGGAGCAACCCATTGTCTTCACCAGCAGAGTGGTGTGGACAAGGAACCCGGAAGGCTGGTGACCCTAGAGCTCTGGCGCAGGTCAGGGCATACACTCACTGTTCAGTGGAGACAATGGTAGCTGAAGCTACTTTCCCACCAGGTCATGTAAATCCTTACTGGTAAGAGTCTGCCTGTTACTGGAAATTGCCTGCCTAAGGGCTATAGGTGTCTCCCAAACTGAATAAAAGATGACAAAGCCAGTGCCCGAGTGGAGTCCTTCCTCTTGAGCTGGGCTCCCACCTGGTCCCCCCATATTTCCAAATTATTGTTTCTTGTCTCTCATTTGCATGCGGCCCCTCTTCCAGAGCCCGAGCCCTGAACCATGCGGGATGTGGGGAATTCACAGAACTCTACTGATTAAATGACCCCTCAGAAACATGGCAGTTTTTTTAAAACACTTTTTTTAAAATGCGTTTTTATTGATTTTTAGAGAGAGGGGAAGGAGGATAGAAGCATCATTGATCGATACCTCCTGCATGCCCCCTACTGGGGATCGTTACCCCAGGCATGTGCTCTAACTGGGGATTAAATCTGTGACCTCTTTTTTCCTGGGTCGATGCTTAACCGCTAAGCCACACCAGCTGGGCAAAGATGGAAATTTATAACCACCAACAGCAACTGCAGAAATGCTGTTGGAACTTTAGTAGATTATCTATCATTGGGAAGGGAAGTTATGTTAAGTTTGAAAGTCCGTAAGGGTCTAGTGTTTAAGGTGAATGCATGACTCAGCACTCATGGCAGTAAAGGACAGTGCAGACCTAAAGCCAGAAGAATGCATGATTCGGCACTCATGGCAGCACAGGACAGTGCAGAGATGGAGCCAGGAGACTCTTTCTGTCCACACGTGCTACTGAAGCTGCATGACCTTCAACAAGTCGTCTAAGCTCTAAAACAGAGTAAATAAATAACCACGTGCCCACCACCAGAACCTGCGAGAAATAGATACTAAACATGTCAGTACTTTGTCCACTGCATAAACATTGTTTTCCCAAATAGTATTTGAACAAGTTTACTTTACTCTCTGTTTTATAAATATCGCAAAATGCACAAGAATAAACTTTTTACTTTTTTCTTTCAGAATGCATTTTTAAAATAATTCTGTTTAAGAAATTTAAAAGTAAAATTTTATATTTGATTTAGGTTCATCAAGTTGAAGAAGAAATGCGTGAACTTCTGCAAGAAAACTGCAAGAACAAAAAAGCACTGGAAGCAAAAATTAAGCATCTTGCTTTTGCTCTAAATGAAATTCATCAAGTCTTGTGATGGTTCTGAAAACAAATTCAATTGAAATGGATCAGCAGACCAATTGTAAAAATAATTAAATATTGTAACAGTAGTAACTGCTATGACTTTGAAATGTCTCTTTCTACATATTTCATCCTGATTATATTTTAAAAGACTTTTGAAAAAGTGTTTAATTGTATATGTAGGTTTTTATAATAAATTGTTGATAATTATGTGTATTAGAAAAACCTATCAAAATAACTAGACTTAAGACACTTTTTGTTTCTGTGCTATCCATTCTTTGGTGGTTACACTTTGCCTATAAATATGTAAATGGAATTTAAGAATAGCCTTTGACTATATTAGGGACATTATTTTAATAGTTGTCATTGTCTTATTGTATTGATGAAGAATTAATTATATTTCTTGGTTGTCCTTTATGTAGCTCCATTCTTTCAAAATGCTCATACAAAGAGCCAAAAAGAACCTGAGATCTGTATGGTCAGAGATGTGGCATTGGAAAGAAAGCATGTCCCATTTCCTCATCCATAACGACCCCTTTTTTATAATGCGTATAACTCATTAAAAATTACATTTAAAGTTTATAAACAATGTCTGTTCCAGAGGAACACTACTACTCCACCCTCAGTTTTTCATCTCCCCTTTAGTCACTGTATGTACAAAGAGAATTCTTATTTTGCACTGGAAACAGTTTTCATTTCATCCAGTCATTTATTACTGTATAGCTTTTGTCATCTTTGGTTCCTGTGTACATAAAACAAAAACCCAAGTTCTATCCTCCTCACTGTTTTTGAAAGGGGATATAATACTGTGCTTTTAAGTAATAGCTAGTGACTTTTTAAAAGTTAATGGAATAAGAAAAAAATATAAATGCTTCTAAAAGAGAGGTCCATGTTTCATTTTAGGCAAGTGTCACACTGACATCTGTGGGACAGCATTGAACATACCAAGGTGTAATGGGAGTTGGAGAGAGGAGAGCATAGAAATATTTGGGAGCATAATCACTAAAAACTCCCTAAGTTTGATGAAAAAGATCAACTTACAGATCCAAGAACTTCCATAAAACCTAGGATAAACATGAAGAGAAACACATAGACACTTTATAGTCAAACTATTGGGGAAATCTTGAAAACAAGAAAATGTGGTTTATCTCAGAGAAGCAGTATAATTAACAGTTGATTTCTCATGAGAAACAGGAGGCCAGAAGGCAGTGAGGTCTGGAAGATAGGAATTGTCAATCAAGAATGCTATATCTAGCAAAACTATCCCTCAAAATACAGAAAATATATTGCTAGCCAAACTTATTGAAAAGAAAGGCTGAAAGGAAATGATATCAGACAGTAAAATCCACTGGAAGAAATAAAGAATATTGGAAACAAGTGTAGGTAAATTTTTATGGGGTGAGGTATATATTTTTTAAAATGGAAGAATGTAAGGCAGTTTTAACACTTGCTTGATTTATAGCATATATGGGTATGATGTGTGATAAAAATAGTGTGAAGTTGGAGGAAATACAACTATATTGTAGCTTATTTTACCAAGTTGGTCAATACCTAAAGAGTGACACATTAAAATCCATATTGTAATCATAGTTAAAATGTCAACAGACCAGGTTCTGCTTCTTAAATTGAGCATGAGGAACTCTGCAGACCTGTTTCCCAGGAAAATAATACATTTAAAGTCTCTGAAAACTGTCCTAAGAGCATATAGCAAGTGAAGACATTGAAAAACATGTACTAAACCTGTCAACAGCAAAAGCCCGAGGCCCTGAGCCATGGTCATCTCCCAGTACCTTCCCCTCTGCCTGACAGGAATTCCGTAGTGGATGGCTGTGGCCGAGAACATAGGTGTCCTCTCAGCCCAGCTCCACCAGCCCCTGGGAGGCAGGCTGGCAGCGTTAGCCAGGAGTCTGAGGAGCCAGCGAGACTCATGTTACTACAATCAGGAACGAAGCTTGGGCATACTAGTAATAATGGGGTGGGAAGATAACTTGGGAGTTGATTACTATGTTTATGGTCTTGACAGTAATTTTATGGTCTATGCTTATTCCCACTCATTAGGCTGAATAAATGTTTTACATGTCAACAATGTCTCAAAGTGATTCAAAAAGGAAAAAATTCCATTGGCAACAACATCCAAAAGAACAAACTTGGTTAGGTTAAATTTAACAAAAGTGTTAATCTTACAGTCTGACAAGAACAAATCATTATTGAAATAAGATATTCATAGATCGGGAGACAATATTGTTGAGATGATCATTCTCCCCAAATTTATTTAGCAATCTAGTGCAACCCCTATCAAAATCCCAGTTAGCCTGTTTGCAAAAGTTTCTAAGATAACCCCAAAATTTGTAAATTCAAGGGACCTGGAGTAGCTAAAACCATATTGAAAAAGGAAAACAAAGTTGGGAAATGCACATTTCTGATTGAAACCCAGTAACTGGCACAAAATGAACATGGCGGTCAATGGGCTCCAATAGTATGGCCATAACCCGCGTGGCCAGAGACCGCACTGCTGGGCCCGGGGAGCTGCAGGCCAGCGGGCAGGACGCGGGCTCCACCGCTGCTCTCGGCCCCGCCCCTCCCCTCCGGCACCTCTTCCTCCTCCGCCACGCCCACCGCCACCGCGTCGCCTGGCAACGGCGACTGGCGTCACTTCCGGCCATTTAAACTCGGCGTCGGCGGGGCGCATTCGGGGATGGCGGCGGCCGAGCCCGCGAGCTCGGGGCAGGCGGCGCCGCAGGGCCAGGCCCAGGGCCAGTGGACGCCCCCCGCCTCCCCCGCGCCGCCGTCGCAGCTCGGGGGCCCGGCGGGCGGGAGCAGTCGGCACGAGAAGAGCCTGGGGTTGCTCACGGCCAAGTTCGTGTCGCTGCTGCAGGAGGCGCAGGACGGGGTGCTGGACCTCAAGGCGGTGAGCGCGCCGGCGCGGGAGGGGGCTGTGGCCCGAGCGCCGGGCCTGGGGCGGGAAGGATGCTGGGAGGGGCTGGGGAGGGGCAATGCGTGGGCGGGGCGGGGTGTGGGGCGGGGCGGGGGCGGGGGCGGGCCCGGGTGTGGGGCGGGGCGGGGGCGGGGTGTGGGGGAGAAAGCCAGCCCAGCACCCGCCCCGCCGCGCGGCCGCAGCCCGACTCGCTCTCCACAAAGAGCAGCCTGGTCCCCGCGCTGTTGGGACCGGCGTTTTCATGGGCTGCGCGCCCCGTGGAGTCCGGTTCCAGCGGACTCAGCCTCCCTCTGCCGCCCTCCCGCAGAGGAGTGAGGCTCCGGCCTGCTTGGGACGGGCTTTCGGGGTGCGGCTGGGTGCGGCAGAGACGCGGACCTCTCAAGGCGCGCAGTGTCGCCAGGGGGCCTCTGTCCCTGTAAAGCCGCCTGTGCCAGGGCCTCCCAGGGACCCGTGAGCGGAGGCCGGTGGTCACGCAGCCGGTGGACCGCCAGTCGGGATTGTCAGCCGCACAGCGCCCCGGGCGCGAGGGGACAGCCCGAGGCCAAGTGTAAATCCGGACCCGGCTGTCAACCCGCCGGTGAGGCAGCGTCCACGCAGGCACTGCACACCCCGGCGCCGGTCCTGAGCCCAGCTGACCCGGCGTGGTCCCCGCACCCGGCCCAGGACGCCCACCTGGCTGCACCCCCAGCTCCTCTGGGACCCGAGGTTGCCGGGTCGGGGGTCTTCAGGCCCTGGCTTCCCTGGAGCGGCCGTGACGTGGCTCCGGCTGTGCATTGAACCCATGAGCCGGCGGCTGCACGTGCGGTGTCGCAGTGCTTCATGGCCAGACCACTCCGTGGTCGTGACCTAAATAAATGCCTTCTTCACAGGGAGTGTGAGGGTGTTACCACACAGCCTGCAGGCTACTGCTGAAAACCTAGAACTTCACCTGTAGTCTTGGACTTGAATAAAAGGAAGGACGCAAGTTTTGGGTTTCCCAGAGAAAACTGAACTCCAGGGGCTGACTTTGGAGGCTTCTTTCTCCCTCCGCTTGCCTGGGAGATGAGGCAGCTGCGCCCCTGCCTGGGGTTCTTGGCTTCCTCTTGTCCCCGAAATGGCTCCTGAAATCGATCTCTGGGAGTCGGGGGGCCAGTGAGCAGGAGGATTTACTGTTTAATCACAGTTTCCTAAAGGTTAGAGGTTTCTGCAGTACCATTGTCTTATTACATTAATGATTTTTTATACCGAGGGAACAGTTTGAGTATCATTCTTTTTTACATATATCTGGAAAAAACATATCGTTCATTTACATACACTTTTCATTGTAAAATATATATCTAAAAAAATCTACATTAAAGTCTTTCCAATGTTTCTTATTGTACAAAATAGAAAAACATCATTAACGCATTTTTTTTTCCTTTTTGTTTTTTATCATTACGTTTTTGACAATACATCTGTAATTTGATGTAGTTTGAAATTATAAAATCGTTTTTTTCTTATATTCTTACTTTGGATGGGCCATTTCATCATAAGTTATTAATACTTTTGAGTTATACACTTGATACTTTTAAGAAGCAGTTCAAGAAACAGTTTTTGTGAGTATCATGAATCTGAAAAATTATATCAGCCTTCACATTCCCATGTCCGGATGCCACGAAATAGCCAAGACCACCAGGATGCCGTCTCTTTCCTAACCTCTGACATACACTGCTCAAGGACAGGAACATCAGAAGTGAAGCTCCATTGTCAAAGCTTATGCAGTTTATTAAAAATCAAAAACTAAAAATTGGAACAAACGGAAAGCGTACACATGTCAAGGCTCCCGAGTCCGGGTGGGAACGCACCTGCAGCGTCTCTGGTCTCTGGGGAGCCCCGGGCCAGGGCGAGCTGGCCCTGAGGCTGAGCCGCCGGCCTCTGCCGAAGGAAGGTGGTTCCTGGGCTTTTCATTCCCCAGAACCCAGAGCCCCTGCAGTCCCACTGAGGGCCTCGCACGACCGAGGTTTCCTGTAAACCTCCTTCTACGCCAGCACAGTCCCAAGCCTTAGACACGCGTGCCTCTTTGTTAGCTTTTCATAAATATATAAATGGAGATGGAGAGGGAGGTCTTCCTGCTTCCTCAGACCTGCAGACTGGTGCCGGGCTGCACCTGCAGGGGCTGGGTAGCTGGGACCTTTGCCTGCACACCCATTTATTTAAGTGTTTTAGGAACATTTGAAAATGTTTTGCCACAAATGTGTGTCACAAATACATAATTAATGCTAATTGGCATCTGAGTACCCATTCGCTTTCCGAATCTGTCCCGTGAAACAGAATGGTAACCACGTTACCAGCAGCTGCGCGCTGATTTAGGTGATGCCGGGGGAAGGTCAGTAATGTAGGTCCTGTTAAAAGGTTCTCTGCTCATAATCTACTGTGTTTGAAGGTAACTAGAATCCTGGCATCCACAGCACATTGAAGGCTTTGTAAAATTCTCATTAAAATACATCCTGGGCAGCCTTGCTGAGCCGCTCGGTTCCTCCCACCTTTCTTTCAGGACCTTCCGTGTGTGCGTGTGTGTGTGTGTGTGTGTGTGTGTGTGTAACAATTGGTCAGGGGTAGTATCACATGTGCGTTTGTTTGGGTTTGGATGCTTAGCAGCCCAAACACTGACCACGTGTCCTGCCAGCTGTGGTCCCAGAAGGGAGCAGCGACCTGCTCTGCAGATGAGAACCTGGGGACAGGCGTTCCCTAGTTACTGTGTCATGTTCAGAGCTTCCTGTGCCCTCAGAATTCTCTTGAGCAGATGAGCTGCAGCTAATCCTAAGCAAACAGCTACCCTGGGGCCCGCCCTCCAGAGCTCACACTGCGAGGACCCCGCCAGGGACCTGGGTGGAGTGCTGGGCAGCCAGGTCCCGCAGGTGCAGCCTGTGAGGGGTTCACCTGTTCATTGTCTTGGGCACCTCCCACCAGTCCCTGGCTGAATGACGTCAGCCTGGGCATCACCGTGCTCCCATGGTGACATTGTTAGGGGAGGACTCTGTTGGGAGGGGTTATTCTCCTCTGAGGCCTGTTTGCTCGTGTGCTCTCCTGGGCCAGGGAGCGGGGGTAGTGCAATGATATGCTTCCTTCAGGACCAGACAGTCAGTTCCGGTGCAGGTCTGTCAGGGTCCCTGTTGCACGCGACCATGTTTACTCAGCAGCTGCGGTGCATGGGGGATGGGCACCCTGGGCACCAAGGCGGGTCTCTGGGGCTGGAGGAATGTGGGGTCTAGCTCTGCTGTTGCCGCTCACTCTCCTGCTCCCGGGGAAGAGGGGGGGACTTCACTCTGCCCCTCTCTCTCAGCCACACCCCCCTTCACTGCACCCCACTGGAGAGGAAATAAAAGCCATCACAAGGAGATGCCTGCCTGTCTGCCATCTTACACTCTGGAGAAACCTCACAGTTCTACAGTTGCCGCCCAGCGTCCCTGGCACTGCCCAGTGCTCCACCTCCTTCCCTGGCATCTCTTCTCCATTGAGGCTGAATCCGTCACCTGCCCGGACAGCTGTGACTGGTCCACAGTAGTCCTGCAAAGCCTCTCGAGGGGCCTGTGGCCGTGGTCTGACCTGGATACCCTTTCTACTCTCCCCAGGACCCTGCCCCCTCCGGCCTCAAGGCCCGCAGACACCTGACAGTGCGCGGTGCAGCCTGGCTGCAGGACTGGTGTGTGCCCACGCCAAGCCTTCTGCAGTCCTGCCTGCGTGCTCTGCTTGTGGCTGTGCATACGCTCTGTGTGTGTGTGTGTGTGTGTGTGTTTGTGTGTGTAAAGGGAAAGAAACAATGTGAGTTTTGGAAATCAAGGGCTGAATGTACAAGTTGTGACATCGTAGGAAACTTCAGAAATGGAGCTGAAAGGGACACCTGGTGGCTCTTTGCCTAAAGACCAAGGACAGCTCTGTGGTCTGTATCCTGCGACCACCCTGGTGGTCTAGCCTGAGCTAGGGGGGAACAAGGAGAGTGCTGCTCTGACTGAGCACCTGCTTGGAGGACCCAGCGCCTGGGGCCTGGCTTCCCTCTCAAGGGCCTGGTTCGAGGAGAGTGTGAAATGTGCTGCGCCCACAGCTCCAGGTGCCTCTGCAGTGGCTTCCGCCCCTCAGAAAAGGAGCCTCCCATCCTCAGACACCGCAGGCGGGCAAGCAGAGGCGCTGCTGAGCCCGGCCTGGTCCTGTGGCAACTGCCCAGCTCCGCCGGTCCACAGGCCCCTGAGGACCCCAGAGATGGGCAGGGCCGCCTGCGCCTGTGGTGGCCCCGCCATGGCTTCTAGAACCAGCGCTGCCCTCACAGTTCCACATGCCTGTAAGGGGGCTGTCCGTCACACTTGCTCCCGGGGGAGAGGTCCAGCTTCCAAAATTATGGGTTTACCCTGACTGGTGTGGTTCAGTGGATAGAGCATCGGGCTGTGGACTCAAGGGTCCCGGGTTTGATTCCGGTCAAGGGCATGTACTTTGGTTGCGGGCACATCCCCAGCGAGGGTGTGCAGGAGGCAGCTGATAGATGTTTCTAGCTCTATCCCTCTCTTTTCCTCTCTATAAAAAATAAAATGTGTTAAAAAAAAACAAAACAAAAAAAAACCACCAAATTTAGATTTTAAAAAACTATGGGTTTAGTAGGAGCTGCTTTCATACAGGCTCAGGGTGGTTGTGATGCCCTGAGGGCGGGTACAGCATGGTGGGCCTAGGCAGATGCTGACCACGTGGTGAGGACATGGAGTCTCGAGGCTGCAGGAACTGAGACTGTGCCATGTTCCGCAGGCTGCTGCCGAATCCATTTGAAAAGAGCCGTGGGTCCCGTTATTTAGTTTCCACTTGTTCTGTTAGGGAAATGGGAATGGCTAGAACTCCTGAAGTCAGCCATAACTCGGGCGTTTTGTTGACCTGTGGCTGCGAGTGAGGCCCCTGGATGCGGATGGCGGCCTGGCCGGCATGGGGCAGGGGTTTGCGGAGGGTGTCATGGTTTCAGAAGTGCTCAGTGTGTCAGGTTCGCCATGTGTGTCCTTCAGCATTTGCCCCAAGTAAGTTAGCTGAATTATTTTTTAAATTTCCGAGATAGAATTTTTCAAAGTTTCAAAAAAGAGCTGAAGCTGTCTGCAGTCCAGACTGTATGAGCTGGGAAATGAGACAGGAGCGGCAGGTCGGCAGTTGCTGTCCGGATTAGCCCAGGAGGCTCCAGGAGGGGTTCTCACCATTCCTTTATCCACAGGCTCTGTGCCCCCACCTCTCCATCTTTCTGCCGCTTCAGCATCTGCTGACTATACATGGTGTCCATGGGCCTGGGGGGGTGGGGTAGGGTGGAGTACGGAGGGAGGGAGCTGCTTGAACTCCCAGCCGCTGTTCCCATCCGCGCTGGCTCTGAGTGGCCCTAATCCCTTTGTGAACAGGCTGCAGATACTCTGGCTGTGAGGCAGAAAAGAAGAATTTATGACATCACCAACGTCTTGGAAGGGATCGACCTGATTGAGAAAAAGTCAAAAAACAGCATCCAGTGGAAGTAAGTGGCAAGGCAGGGTGGGGCAAGGCAGGGCTCTGCTCCGAGACCTGCTCCTCCCAAGCAGCAGAGCCCGGCGCTCCTGAGCCTCTGCCGCCTGTGCCCTCCCCTGCCGCAGCCGTCTGGACCTGCGGGGGCTTCCGTGCCCGCCCGAACGTGGCCCTTGCTCTCTGTGGTTTAATTTACTCTTCAAAACGCACATCGTACGTTCTCCCCCAAAGCCCCGCACGGCACCCGCACTCTGCTGGGTCATCAGTCCCTCTCCACCCCAGTGCTTGTCAGCTGATCAATTAACACAAACGCCTAGGAGCAGGAACTATGTCTTCCCAGGGGAACATGTGCCTCATAAATCATAGTTGATCTAAATGCACATGGTCTCTTAACCGTGATCTGGTTGTATGTTTGTGGCAAATGCATTGTTTTGCAAATTTGTCCCCTTTGACCTCCATTTTTTATTTTTTTTTATTTTGGTCAGAATCCCACCAAAATAAGTAAAGGTTATCATTCATTTCACCTGTGTCTCAGTCTACATCTGAGATGTCCAAGTTGAACAGATTGGCTGTGACACCTTTTTGGTGTATCTGTTACCATCCTGACGTTCCAGGTGATCGCGATAAAACATGCTGGGAAATTTTGAAATTGCACTCTTCTTGCCAAGAAATATTCTAAGCAATCATGTTCTGAGGTGTGGTAATTAATTTTTTTAATCCTTTATTTTTATAAGAGTGTAAAGATTTTTATCTTCAGTGTTGCTCCTTCAGTGTTAGTGCTGTAAAGATCAGGTGTGTAGTTGGCCTGGGTCTGACGTGTGTGCGTGCTCCCTGTGTGTAGAGGTGTGGGCGCGGGCTGCAATACGAAGGAAGTGCTGGAGAGACTGCGAGACCTCAGAGCTGAGGTGGAAGACCTGGGCCTGAAGGAAAGGGAGCTGGATCAGCAGAAGTCGTGGCTGCAGCAGAGCATTCGCAATGTGATGGATGACACCGCTAACAGCAGATATCCTTTTCCATGGTCGCAGGTCACATCGCTGGGGACGGGAGGTACGGGGCAGGGCCAGCGGTCAGCAAGCTTTGCCTGACGTCCTCCCAGCCAGGAGTCGGTGCTTTGTTCACTGTGTTTAGAGATTTAAGTTTAGGAGTAAATGTAACATTTTCATTTTATGTTTCTAACAATTTAAACCAGTGTTTCCCAAACTTCTCTCATGATGAGAATCACCTGGTGGCGTTGTTAAAACACAGATTCCTGAATCCCAACTAAGAAGTGCTAAACTAGGATTTTTGAGAACATATAGGTAAAATTGCATACCTAACTTAGTGCTCTGTATATAACATCTGTGTTAGAGCACTAGTTAAGTATACAATTTTACCTATATGTTCCCAAAAATCCTAGTTTAGCACTTCTTAGTTGGGATTCAGGAATCTGTGGTTTAACAACTCCACCAGGTGATTCTCATCATGAGAGAAGTTTGGGAAACACTGATTTAAACGTTTTGCCTTTTTAAGTTACATAGTCTATTTAGTACCATCATTCCTGTGTCTCATTGAGAAAATAAATTTCGTCTATTTTCCATCTACCCATTGCTAACTGCCATGCTCAGGCTTCTGTGGATTGTAGACACCGCTATGAAGTGAGTAGGTTATTGTAAATCGGGTGAGAACCTTTTTTCTGCCCAGGGCCATACAGATTTATCACCTTGACAATGAGCCCGCTATCTTTGGTCAGATGTTTAATTAGCTCACCCCTAATGCCTTGGCAGAGCCAGACCCAATGATTCGTGGGCCCCGCCCCTATTCCGTGTTCTGGAGGGGTGAGCATTCAGCAGCGCACAGCTTGGAGAAGTTCATGTGGGCTGGACAACCCGGGGTACTTTCCCCTGATCCTAACTCAGCGGGGAGCCTCCCAGAGGCTGGTGCGTCTGCCGGGTTAGAAGGAAGAGGGGTACACCCAAGTTGCCTGGATATGCAAGCGCCCCTTTGCTCTCTGGGACATTTCCCCTGCATCAGCCTCGTGCCTCGTGAATTTTGACCTACCTGAGGTCAGGGAGGCTCCTTGTCATCTCGTCCTGGGTGCACAGGTCCATGAGCTCACGTGTCACTTCCTCTATTGGTCAGAGCTCTTTCAATGTGAGAACTTGGGGTTTCAAGCTGTGCCCTGTGGAGCCCCAAGATTCTAAACCCATTGGACTGGCTGACCTTGGACTTTGCTGCGAGGCTTTCCAAGGTCCCAGCTGCTCCTAGGACCCAAACTGCGGCCGAGGAAGGTGTGGGTGTAGAGCCTCTGTGGCTGTGGCATCCGCCTCGCCCCAGCACCCCAGAGCCCGCTCCTGAGCAAGAGGTTTCTATCCGGAGGGTCCGCAGCCACAGAGCCCAGAGCAGTGGGCCCTCTGGGCGCTTTTGCTGATTGTCTGCTTTCGCAGGCTGAGACCGACTTTTCTCCTCTGTGTACAGCAGCCGCCAGCTCTCTCGTTGTTTGTTCAGACCTCTGGTTTGTTAACGGAAAAGCCTAGCGCTTGTGCAAACGTGTTCCTTAACTCCTGCGACGCACATTTTCCTACGTGACCCACGAGGACATCTGCAACTGCTTCCACAGTGAGTGGGTGCTGCTTCTGATCGACCGCTGCTGCGGAGACTCGAACCTGGGGTTCACCGGGCCAGGGTCAGGAGTGGGTTCTTCATCTCACTGCAGTGCGCTGGGCTCACAGCCGCTCACATTCTGTTCCATGTCAGTGACCACTGTTCACGCTCATGGCCGTGTCTGCACGGCTGGCAGTAACGGGGTGGGAGGGGCAGCTCCGTCCAATTGGGGCTAAATGACAGTCGCAGTCAGGGGCCAACTTGAACTCGGTGCTCACTGCTCTGGCTGTGAAGCTGCAGCGAGTGAGCTGGGCCCAGCGCAGAGGAAGCAGAGTGTGCGTAGATTATTGTATTACAATTCAATATATTACAATAACCGACGAGAAAAACCGGCTTCCCAGCCCACCCACCTCGTGTGGCTCCAGAAATGACCACATAAGCCATGAATAGTGACCGGGGGGGCGGGGCAGCGCACACGTCTCGGTGATCATGCCTGTCACGGGACGCCTGTCACTGACTGCAGGCGGGGGTGGCTGTCGCCGGCCGTGGCCACCACCGGAGGCATCGTCTTCCACAGAGAGGGTAGGATTGGGCTCCCAGGTGAGCTCACTCATGCTCCGGAGTTCAGAGTATCGCACTGCCTCTGGTGTCCTGATCATTACACTATCTCAGCTATTTCCAGTAAACAGTGAGTTTAGTTGACATCAGAAAGCTGTCAGAGTCTCAGATTCAACAAGCTTCACTGGACTGAGCTTGTTCAGGAGTGATAGATCTACGATCTACATCTGTGACCTCTTCTCAGCACAACCGTGTAGGGTTAGTCCCTCTCTACAGAGGAAGAAGCAAAACCTGAGCCTGGGATTCGAACCCAAGCCTCAGTCTCCAGGGCCCACCCGCTTGCCACTCTATTTACTAAAATTTACTTTCTGATGTCTGTTTTCTGACAGGTGACACACTGTTGGCCATCCAGGCACCTGCTGGCACGCAGCTGGAGGTCCCGCTTCCGGAGCTGGTAGGTGGGCTGGTCAGAGCGGACCGCTGGCTCGGGAAGGAGGCCCCTGCCCGCCTCCACGCACGAGCTCCCTGGGAACTCTCAGGCGTCAGTGCAGGGCCTCCATACTGAGTCTGGATGTCTTCAGTACTTGGGAAAACTGTAGACATGACTGAATGAATTACGTAGCATTTTATTTTTAAAAAATTTGATTTCATGAATCATGTTATAGTCAATAATCTTAAAGCATCAGTTTGGCTGTTTCTGCAACCCATGTACCAATCATGTCTGTGGAAGAAGTTCAATTGAAATATCAACAGTAATACATTGTTTTAGACTGGGTCATTTTAACACATCTGGCTCACTGAGTCATATATGAATTAACTCTTTGCCGCGTCCAAGTTTCATGAATTTAGTTTGGGATCCGGAGTTCTGAAACTCATTTGAAAGCTAGCAACCAGAGAGGGGCAGACAAAGGTGACACTGTCACCGCCCTGCCCTGTCACCCAAGGGCTTGGATGTAGGTGTTCACAGAGTGGACCTGGGGGACTTGGAAATGCAGGGACGTTGCTCCTCTCTGCAGGAAAAGCCCGCGGTTATGTGCTTGCTGCCGGATATGGAGGGCAGCGGAGGGGCCACGTGCCTGGGCCCACGCCCAGGAGGGAGTCCACACAGAATGTGAGCAGCCATGACGTCAAATGGGAGGTCTGCCAGAAGTCTACAACTGAGTTTTTGGAACTCAGTTTTTTGAGAAACACTTACTTTAAGGGGCAGGGCGCTTAGAGCTCCATTCCCTGTTCTCCTCATGGTCTCTGCTCAGTGTCCTGACCGACTGCCTGCTTTGTTGTGTGGATTTAGTTACTCCCTAGTAGCTTTATCTCATTTTCAACTTGTTTGCACCCAACCACTTCAAAGGGTCAGAATGGACAGAAGAAGTACCAGATCAACCTAAAGAGTCACTCGGGCCCCATCCACGTGCTGCTGATAAATAAAGAGTCCAGCTCGTCTCAGCCTGTGGTTTTCCCTGTTCCCCCACCGGACGACCTCACGCAGCCCCCCTCTCAGCCTTCTCCCCGGACTGTGCACAAGCCCAGCCCCACCCCGCCGAGCCCCCCGGGGCCACCCGCCTCTGAGAGGACCCCTGGCCTCGAGCACGTCCCGGCCACAGACTCGGCTTCAGGTGGGCCCAGAGCCTCCTCTTAGGAAGGGGAGCTTTTCTGAATTTGTCTGTGTCCTAGTGACTGTCACCTGGTGCAGGAGGGAAATAGGAAGCTAGTTTAATCAGCAAAGGTGATGCAGTCTGTGTCCAGCGCCGGGACAGGTTTGAGAAACATCCTTTTTATACTATTTATATTGTTTGGTTATAATTATGTGTATTATTGTATAAGTATTTCAATAAGTTGTTATGGATCTGTTTCTGAAGATACACTTTACACACCCGATCTGTCTATCCAGAAGCAAACTGTGGGAGTGCGGTGTGGCTGAACTTGGAGCTCTGCACGCTCGGCAGTGTTGAATGGCCTGAAGTGCACTTTTCTTTAGGGTTCCATTGCGCCTCTGCTGCCATGTGTGCGTCTGCTCTTATCCGAGGTGTGCTTTGTACGGTGATCTCGCCACTCAGGACAGGTTACCGCACCCCTGGCCGCCTTTGCGGAGTCAGGCTGTGGAGCGCAGACCCCCTTGTCCTCGGTCCTCCCTGCAGTGCCTGTGTCTGGAACTCGGCTCAGGGATGACTGTCACACCCGTCTAGACGCAGTGCTGCAGGTCATTCAAACTGGTCTCATTTGTACCTTCGGGACGTGTCCCAGGACAGGGCAGGAGTCTACTGCCCAGGTTGCTCTCGGTGGGGCCTGGTGAGGCTGTGAAGAAAGGTCTGACCACGCACAGAACGCCTCAGGGTCATGTCCTGTCCCCTCCATCCGGTGGTCCCTGTATTTCTACCATCAGGTGTGGGGATGCCTGTCCTCCGAGTATAACCTAATGGGGAAAGAAAGCAGGCAAGCTCTGAAAGGTTCAGCTCAGACCCAGTCCATCGGCTTCGAGCATTCAACAAAGTCTGAGCAGTCAGTTTCTGTAGATGGTTTTGTATCAGAAAATAGTAAGGAAGGTGGCTTGGGGCTGTGACAGAGTGAGTGAGGATTAGTGGGTAGCCAGTGACGTGCTGTAACCGGGAGGTGGCCGTGGAGGCTACATGGCGCTGAGTGCCGGCACGTGACTGGGAGGAGATGCCTGGGAAGCAGAAGGCAGGGCGGTGTGCAGCTGTGAGAACATTTAGGCACAGGAGGGTGATGGCAGTGGGTGCATGAGAGAAAGAAAGAACACCCAGGAAATGTTTAGGCAAAATAAGTCCCATATAACGTGTTGAACGAAAAGTGATGGCGCTTTACTGGCTAAAGCCCAGGAGTCCGCTGTGGGAGGCGGCGGTGGCTTTAGGGCAACTTGAGTTAGAAATTTACAAGTGAAACTTGTAGGTGTGAATGAACACGTGCGTTCTAGTCCTTCACGTGGACTGAGTGGAGGGGCTGATGCAGACTCCCGTGTTTAATGTCCCCACTGCAGAGATGTCACAGCGCCATCACCTTTCTCTTCCCACAGGATCTGTTACTGGAGATATCATTGACGAGCTGATGTCTTCTGACGGTAAGCAGCTTACGTGGTACTACCTCCCTCAGGCAGAGCTGCTTCCCTGGAGCTAAAGGTGGCACAGGATTGATTAAGTACTTAGTGCATTGTGGCAAGTTGTGAAAATTCTCCTTCACTAACACTGGTGAGTAAACCCTGGAAGTCTGGCCCCACCGGTCTGTGCCTGCTTCTCAAGGGGACTCTGGTCAGGGGCCACTTGCCTGCACCGAGTAGACTCCCTAGGCACTGGCACACCAGTCCTTTCACTCCACAGGAATCTGGCCACGGCCAGTAAAGCTGTCAGTAGGCCAGCATGAAGCCACCACACTGCTCCTGACCGTGGCCATGTCACACTCTAAACTGAAGTCTGTCAGCCTCAACAACCCATTTCTCAAGCTTATACCTAAGTCCATGCACAAACTGTCTTAAAACAAGAATCTCAATATGCACAGTAAACACAAGTCATTAATATGATCATTGCTTTTCCACATAGAAATGGTAATTTAACGGATGGGCCTTTTGAGTGTGTGGAGCCACATTAACCTTGAACCTGTGCTTTGCTTGCAGTGTTTCCTCTCCTGCGGCTCTCCCCCACCCCCGCAGACGACTACAACTTTAATTTAGATGACAGTGAAGGAGTATGTGACCTGTTTGATGTCCAGATACTAAATTATTAGACTTTGGAAACCTGGGACAGTTATCTACCTCTAACTGAAACCTTGTAGACTTGCTAATCACCTGATATTTATAATGAAATAACACCTGATTAGGTTGTTGATTCCGGTGTCTACTTCCCTAACTTTTGCTCTCTGACTTCACAAAACGTCAACTGTGAAAACAAAGGGCTCTTCGAAGCCCCTAGAGGGACTGCATTCTGGGACTTCAACTTCCCTTCCAATTCTAACTCCGGTTTTACTCTTATGAGAGGAAAGTTATAAGGTTAAAGGTCATCAAAAACCAAAATGGCCAAGGGCTCCTCACTTACTATTATTTGTGTTCCACTTTTACTGCCACGAAACTGTCCTATTTCTGCGCTCCCATCCTGACGTCACTGCCACGTATGAAGTGAAGATGTCCAAGAAGCTGCAGTCACTTCCGGGGAAGAGTTTGTGAAGTGCCTTCGTTCTAGCACTTTAAGTTCACCACGTTTGCTGACTCCTGACATTCCACTTCCTGGATTATAGGAGAGGGCTGTTTATGTAGTTTGTTTTAAAATGTGCCAATGTCTGTACATTAACAAGATTTTTAAAAATAAAGTTGTATAGAGCATTTAATTTATTGGTTTTGGGGGGACAAGCACATTACAACTGAGCCATTAATCTCGTAGCTTCGTCAACATTCACTGGTTTGTTTTCCGGACTCGGCTGCAGAGCCTGGAGGGAGGAAATATTAGGTGTAAACAGTTAGGTAACAGTGGTGCACAAAATTACCCATTCATCTAGTACCCAACTTCATTTCTACTCATGCCTTTGGAAACATGGTAAATTCTCATGTTCACAATGTTCATGAATATGCTATACACACAGCACAGCCATGTACACCAGAGAGCCAAGTACTTGAAGATCACATTCGACTTACAGGCTGTGGGAATTAGGGGGTTAATTTATTAGCCTCCGTTTATTAAAAGGAAATGCTCTACGTACCAGCTGTTTCTGCAGAGGCTCGAGGGAAAGGCCTTGAGAAAAGTGAGCAAGCTCCTTCTGTATGTCCACAAAAGCTTCATTCATTCTTTTAACTTTTTCAGCATTCACAACGTTTATCTTTTTAAAGAAGAAAAAGAACATTATTAATCCATGGCCTCATAACCCTTAAGGATAAAATATACTCAACCTTCATTTAACCTTGTTAAACCTAAATTCTTAAGTCAATTGTACCAGTTTTCTGGGCAAGCTTTACACTAAAATCTCAGTCTTATTGGGCAATGTTGGACAAAAGGTTCGGTTTTTTAAGAAGGACAAGTATGTGGAACACCCCCTATCTCAACTTCACCTGGGTAAGCAGGCCAGTGCGTGGACCAGATGGCCAAGCTGTTATCTCTTGCCAATGAGGCGGGAGCCCGCATCCCATGCCCCATCCTGCTGAGGGGGCCTCAGCCTCCCTCACTTTCTGGCCCCAACAGAGGTCCCGGCAGTCTGAGGACAGCCACCAGGCAGCCCCCATCTTGAATCTGAACGGTGGGGTGGAGGTTTCATTCTTCCTGTAAACCTTATGCCCTGGGACACGCTGGCCTCACCCTCCCCACTGTCACTTGCCAACACCAGGACTACTTGCTCCTTCATGAAAGATGTCCAGCCTCGGCTCACTAAGTCCAGGCCTGGCGTCACTGCTTGTGGCCCCACCAACAACCTAATGCTGTGGCCTTCTCTGCCGGTCCTTATCTGTCCACATACAGTTCAGTAAGGATTCCCACATCTCACTGCAGCCTCCGCGTCCATTATTTCACGTTCCTGCACTCCCTCAGCCAGCACTGACCCAAGACCACTATTTCCTCAACCACTGAACTTTCCTCTCTCCACATTTCTCCCATATCATACTTGCCTGCAAGCCAATTATAATCACTGATCAGACTGCTGAGCCTAAAACCAAAGCCCTAGAAAATCGTAGCCGGGTGAGTGGCTGCATTTTAAATCTGTGGCCACAAACTTCTGACCACTTACCTGGTGCCTGGCCGCCCACCGCCCTCCTCTGGTAAGTCAGGCCATTTTCTGAGAAAACTACACGCCCAGGCTGCCAACGCACACACCTCCCTCTGGGGCTCTTCCTTCAGCACAGGAGGCGCCGGTGCTTCCACCTGAGGAAGCACCACCTGGGCCTTGGCAGCGCTCTGTCCCCGGCGCCCCCCGCATCACTAGCTCCTTCTCACTCAGGGCTTGGCGATTCCATGTGAAAGTGTCACTCCAAACCCCCGTTGTATCATGGGCCTTATTTCCCTTATAACATTTCCAAGATCATAAAGTCGCTTGATCAAAAAGCTGACCTCAACTAGTTGATGAAAACTGAAAAATGTTACATTTCTGTGCGCTATCATGATATTTACTGAGTCCCAGAGAGCTGATGCCACATACTATTTCAACCTGAAAACATATTCTGCAGGACTCACTCTGCTATATACATCTTGATGAATAAATTTCCTATTGCCCAAATATTTTTAAGTAAAAACAAAAAAGATAAACTTTTCAAATTTTGCATTTTAAGGAACACAGTATGGTATTTTCACTTGACAGGTTCTTGAATATGCCTGAGGTCAGAGAAGACAGGTTCTGATGGGGATTGCTGAGATCCCATAAAGCTATCAAATTGTTACTTGGGAGTCTCAATGGTTTGCAGTTAATTTTTTTTCTTTTTGTATATCTGGATTTTTTAAAAAAGCAAATGTTTAAAATCCTTTTGCCCTTGTAAGGGAGGCTAAGAACCTGTTTTAAATAAAAAACATTTGGTTTCTCATTAGCTTTGCCGTCATGCTTTGCTTGTAAACAAGGAAGCTGGGTGCTTAATGTTCACCTTCTTAAGATTCGTGGTCACGGGTTTTGTTTTACTTTTCCCCTTGAAGTTTTTTTGGCTGGCTATGTGAAACACATTCCTGTGCTTCTGCCCTTTCCATTTGTTCTTGGCCATTGTCTAGAAAAGAAAGAAAAGAAGCTCAATTAAGCTGCCCACTTTTATGACTGTAAAGCAATTTAAGCTTTTAGAGTGCAGGTACCAATTAAATCTAAGAAATTCCACCTTAATGCTGGTTATTTTTTAAGTTGCTGCATGTATTAAATTACTTCCATGTCTTCAGCCGCCTTTAGATTTTCTGCCGTTGGGAATGCAGAATAGGTATCTAATTCTTTTTTGCATTTACAGCACCTGGCCCACAGGAGGCGCCACATTCACTTTTGCTGGTTGAATCAACAATATCAACACAGTTGCTTTTTCAGCTTCCTGCAGCAGCCCACCATGTTAACCATCACTACCCACCCTGCAGTTCACATGCTACTGTACCACTCCGGTGCCATATCCTAGGACTGACTCCTTCCTTGTTTCATTCCCATGTCCTCTCCGGTGTGCCCATTAAGTTCTGATTAAGTACAGAACTTAATCCTGTACTTCCTACTCCCACCTCCCTTAAATTACTTTCACATCTGTCAGGTCATCTCCCTGTAGATGGCTCTTGCCTTGAAACTTCAGATATTCCTTATTCTATAGCTGAACACAAACTAAGCCTGTAAGTTCTACCTTAGACACATCTCTCCAATCTCTTTAACAATGCACGTGAGGAACAATTTAAAAAATATTAACAGTCAAGACTTACTAAGCTTTTACTCTATGTACAAGTACTATGCCTTCATTTTATGTACTTTAATTTCCTCCTCACAACACTTTGTGTCCTTTTTATCCCCATTCAAAGGGAAGTTAATGGATCCACTGTCACAGCGGTAGTAATCAGGGAATGCCACGCAGAGCTAGTGGTGGAATATGCCCACTCCTGTCCAGAGTGGGCAAAAAGTAGGTTTACAGATATATGTGGAAGTTTGTTCTTGTATTATTATTTACTAGAGGCCCAGTGCACAAAACTCGTGCAGTGTATGGGGGGTGTCCCTCAGCCCAGCCTGCACCCTTTTGCAGTCTGGGACCCCTCGGGGGATGTCCACCTGCAGGCTTACGCCCAAGGGGATTGGGCCTAAACTGGCAATCAGATATCCCTCTTGTAGTCCAGGGCTCTTGCAGTCCAGGACCCCTCACTCCCTACTGCCTGCCTGCAGCAGAGGTGGGAGAGGCTCCCTCCACTGCCACTGTGCTCACCAGCTGTGAGCCTGGCTTCTGGAGTGCACTGACCACCAGGGGGCAGCTTCTTCAGTGAGCATCTGTTCCCTTGGTGGTCAGTGCGTGTCACAGCAACTGGTAGTTCTGCCGTTTGATCGATTTGCATATTAGGGTTTTATTATATAGGATTAACTAGAGGCCCAGTGCACAAATTCATGCACCAGTGGGGTCCCTCAGCTTGGCCTGTGAGGCTGGGCTGAAACCGGCTCTCTGACATCCCTGAGGGGTCCCAGATTGCGAGAGGGCACAGGCCAGGCTGAGGGACCCCACCAGTGCACGATCAGGCCAGGGAAGGATGGAGGAGGTTGGTCAGCCGGGGAGGGACCATGGTAGGGCTCCAGGGCACGTCTGGCCTGTCTTGCTCAGCCGTGGTTGGCCAGAATCCAGTAGCCAGCTAACCTTCCTGTTGAAGTGTGCTAACCTACCTGGTGATCAGTGCACGTGACAGCAACTGATCAAGTGGTTGACTCTCTGCCCCCTGGTAATCAGTGTATGTCTAGCGAGAGATTACGCAGCCTTAGCATATCATTAGCACATTAGGCTTTTATTATATAGAACTAGAGGCCCAATGCATGAAAATCATGCAAGATTAGCCCTTCTTTCCCCTGGCTTCCCTCTGGTACCCAGGACCTGGGCTTTGCTCTGGCCGCCGGCCGGCACCTGGAAGAAAAGCAACTTCCCTCCATCCCCAGCTTCATCAGGTAAGACTTCTGGAATGACAATCAGAAGATATCAGTCTAATTAGCATATTACCCTTTAATTATTATAGATTATTGTATTACTTCTCATACAATTACTTTTGCCCGACCCTGTATAAATGAAAATGCAATACAAAAGTATGATGTAATATTTACTGGGTTACTGCTAGTACCTAGATTTGGCTTGGGCAAGCAATACCCATGGACCAAATCAGGTTAGACATCTTCTTTGTAAATAAAGTTTTATTAGAACAAAGCTATGTCCATTCAACTATGTATTGTCTTACGGGCACTTTCCTGCTGTAACTGTGGTCCACAAAGCCTAAAGTATTTGCTACCTGGCCCTTTACAGAAAGGCTGTCCACCCCTGGCATGAGCCATGTGCACCCAAGTCTACCCTGAACAGTCTATGAAATGAACATGCTAATGCAAAACCCTGTGAAGGCACAAGGAGCAATGTGCTCTGGCAGCTGCTGGAACCCAGAACCAGACTCATCTGTCACTCTCCTCTGCCTCCCAGCACCCCCCCTGCACACTGCTGCACACTGTTCTCTGAAGACACCTGCCCATCACTGCTTCCTTCCCTTTGCTCACATTGTGTCTCTCTGAAGTTTACATCCTCCAAGTCCCCAACTACTTAACAGCCACCGTTTCCACCCCAACAGTAGTTAATACTTAAAAATGACAGCTCAGGGGAGGCCTGCGTGGCCGTCTTGCAAACTCAGATCTAAAGTCACCACAAGGAAGGTCTGAAATTAAACTATAATTGAACACAGTGATGGTGGGTATCTAGGCTGGTATCTTCACTGATATGGTCAACCTTAACCTTAACTGAGCCTATTTGTCTTTTTGCATCTATAACAACACACACTTAGAAATGTCTGTAACTTATAATTTCTTGTTTTCCAGACCCCCTGGGGCACAACCAAAAGTGCTGGGCGACAGGACAGACTGCCACCAATTCCTTCATTATCATGTTAATTGTTCCTGCACCCCTAAGTATGTGTCCATCATTTTCCTTTTTATCCAATCCCAGGGGTTTCCCCACTTTGCTTTCTCCGCCTCTCTAGTCTATCACCAATGGATTGCATGTAGCCCACCTACCGTGTTTCCCCGAAAATAAGACATCCTCCGAAAATAAGACCTACTTATAGGTTTCCTTCTGAGTGAAATATAAGGCATCCCCCCAAAAATAAGGCCCTCCCAGGCTCTGTCTCAGAATGCTATTGCTAAACATGAGAGATTTGGTCCACTGATTCTGAAAGAAATGGAGTCACAAGAAATTCACCAGGAAATTCAGGAATTGGATTGTTATGATGATGTTCCAGAAGATGATGACATTACTGTCATTGAATAAATGAGTAAATTCTTGATACTGTAGGATTCTCAGTTTGTCTGGTTTGTGTTGACAACTACCATACTACCATACCGTATACAGGTAATAAATTTCCTTTATTTTCATTTAATAATAAATGTGTACCGTATTCTTCTTCATGGAAAAATAAGACATCCCCTGAAAATAAGACCTAGCGCATCTTTGGGAGCAAAAATTGATATAAGACACTGTCTTATTTTCGGGGAAACAGGGTATGTCCCCTCCTTTGATTGCAATGTATAAACATAGATGTAACCCGCCATTCTCCGGAGCATCATCTCAATCCATTGAGGTTCTGCTTCCCCGCAACTGTCGAGTTTGGCTCAAAAAACTCACAGCAATTCTTTACAGGTCTGAACACTACAGAAAAGACATTATTATAGAAAAGAAAATACACATAAGTTTCCCTAAGTTCAATGACCTAAAATCCTTCCAATAGTAACCAAACTCCAACCATTCATCAATTGCTTCCATGTGCCAGGTGTGGCACAGGATGACATACACCTGAAGCACACCGGCTTGCACAGGCAGGTCCATGGGGAAGGGAAGATCCTAAGTTGGGCGGACAGGGAATACCCTTAACACCGCACGGAAATCATGACGCCAGACAAACCCAGAAACTGGCTCCGGCCCAGGGCTGAGGCCCTGCGGTCGGAGACGCGCGGCGACCCCGGACCGACCGCAGCGGCGCGAGGCCCGCCAGCCCTGCCCCAGCCCCAACCCCAAAGGCCCCACGAACCTCTCACCCGGCGGCCTCTCACACCCTCGAGCGGCAGCTCGCCACTCCAGCTCCGGTGACGCCACAGGCACGGGCAGGATCCAGGAAGTTCCGGGGGAGGCAGCCAATTAAACTTCCCCTCCTAGGCCGCTGTTCCGCCCACTGAGCAGAGCCCCGCCCACAAAGCGAAGGTCTATTCGTGACTCGGCCAGAACACAGAGACAAGCCCCGTCCACAGAACGTAGCCCCACTCACCGAGGCTGGTAGTACCCACTCAAAGCCCCGCCCACCGCACGTACGGGACGTAGTTCCGCCCTAGAGCAGGTTCCCGCCCCTGACAAAGCCCCGCCCTCAGGGCTCTTGTTTCTGGGCCCTGTATCTGAGCGATGCCCCGCCCTCCGCAGGAAGTCCCGCCCTCCGCGAGAAGCCCGTCCTCTATAGGAAGTCTGGTCCCCAACGTCCCCAGTCTAAGCAGGGTTGTGGTTTAGCAAACACTGAACCGAGAGGACGTGATCTGTCATTCAAGCGGTCGCCCTTGGCCTCTGCCGTCGGTCCCAGGAGGGGGCGCTCGCACCCTGGCTGGCGTCCACGCGCGAGGAGCCCAAGTCCTTTCCTCAGGTGTCTCCTTGTTTCAGAGCCGCGCGTGGGGCCAGGCAGGGGCGCAGGGCCACGGGAAGATGTCACCATGGGAGCTTCAGCAACGCAGCGGACCCCCCCCTCCCCCCTGCCTTTCGGCGTCCGTGAGCACACCCCCCGTTCCGATCTCAAGGCTCACTGTCCTGGAAAGTACCCCCAAGCTTGCAGAGCATCCCTCATCCAGTCTTAGTCCACCCGGTGTCCCGTGTGTCGCTGCTCCCTTTGGCCGTCCCGGAAAGCCAGGTGTCACCGCACAGGTGCTGAGTTCCCACCTGACTCTCCTGGGAACGCGTGCGGCCTGGCCGGGCGGGAGGGATGCCGCGGTCCGCGGACGGGGGTCCAGGCGTCAGCTGTGCACTCGCAGCGCCTGTAACTCATGCCCCACCTGTGAGTCTGCCCGCCGGACATGGCCCCTTCCTCTGTCCCCTTTGTCCCACCCACGTTCCGCAGCCCGGGAGCTGTGACTTAGTTTGCTCAGAGACGAAAATGCCCTGAAGTGGAAAAAGCAGGGATTGTAGGAAAGGAAAACGACTTCGAAGCTCTGTCATCTGATGAGCAAATGCCTAGAGGAGAACTTCTTTTTATCTCCGCTCCTCAAATCTGTTTTCAACTTAAGGAAGCAGTTTTATCCAGAGTACTCTGGCCAAATGCCTAGAAATCCCAAACCTGAACATAGAAAATAGCCAAAGGTTGAGAAAAGTGCAGTGCATATCACAGAGGCCATAAAAACATCCGAAGGTACATCAAGTTCTTCCGCGGATTTTATGGTTCTTGGTTAAAATGCAAGTAATAGTGTAAAACGACAGGAATTGTGGCAGCAGGTGCATGTTTAAAACCCAGAAGACTGGCAAGGGCAAAGAAGGACGTGTGTTACTCAATTAGAATTTGACACTGAATTCCAGCGGTGTTTGAAAAAAAAAAAATGAAAGGATGCTGTGCTTTGTAATAACCAAGTTCAGTTGATAAGCAAACACTCAGGCTGTCTAAAGCTCAATAGTGATTCCGTTTTTCAGTTGAAATTGTTGTCTGCACACACCACAGTCAACAGTCTTTTACTCTCTTCTTTGTTTTGTTTTAGAACTTCACTGTGCTGGAATTTGGAATTACATGGCTTTCATTATTTTTTTTAAAATATATTTTATTGATTTTGTACAGAGAGGGAGAGAGATAGAAACATCGATGAGAGAGAGTCATCGATCAGCTGCCTCTTGCACACCCCCTACTGGGGATGTGCCCGCAACCAAGGTACATGCCCTTGACCGGAATCGAACCCGGGACCTTTCAGTCCCGAAGCTGACGCTCTATCCACTGAGCCACACCGATCCCGGCCATGGCTTTCATTATTATGATAAATACAACTAAAACAAATGTTGGGTTCCTTAAAAACTTATTTTTCCCCCTTTCCTATTAGACTGTCATGCAGAGTCGTTGTAGACATTTGGGAAATTGAGGAAAGCATAAAGAAGTGCACACCAGTGATGAGTGGGTTCTGGTCCAGCTCCCATCAGCTGTCTCACCTGGGTATTGTCCCAGCTTCCTGACTGCTCCCCCTGCTTTAATCTCTACCCAGCCCAGCAGCCAGAGAAATCCTGCTGAAACGGTGATCAGATAATGTCATCCCTCAGCTCCAAACTCCCCATGTTCCCACATCACCCAGAGTAAAAACCAGAGCACTTACAAGGGCCTCTGCCCGGCTCTGAGATCCCCCCTGACCAACACTGCTTCTCGCTGCCCTGTAATCATGGCCCCTACATGTCTGCTAAGCTCTTCCCTCACCTTTCAGGTCTTATTTCAAATGGTCTTTCCAGAGAGGCCTTCTGACCACCTCTGTACCATCAGAGGCCCTCTTCTCTACTGTGCCGTTATTCCATATACTATATAGTGTATCCTGCTTATTATCTATCTTCTCCATAAAGGCAGAGCTTTTTATCTGGTTTGTTTACAAATGTCTTTGTTTTCTAAAGCATAACAAATCATCCCAAAATTTAGTTGCTCAAAACAAGAGTCCTCACTATCTCACATTTCCGTAGGGGTGGACTTTGTGGGGGCATGGTTGGATGGTGTCTGGCTTGAGTCTTTCCTGAGGTTTCAGGTACCCTGGGTCCTCTCCAGGAAGGCATCTCCACAGGTCTGAGTGTCCCATGAGGAGGAAGCTGATGGCCCCCAGACAGAGGAGTCCAAAAGACAAAACAGACGCTGAAATGTCTCTTGTGACCCGGACCCAGAAATCAAACACTGTCTCCCTGCCAGTCCTTTCAGTGAGGAAGGAGGGGCCGGCTCAGCAACTGCTCCATCCCCGGTGCCCAAAACTGCCACACAAATGTTTTTGGACAATGAATAGATTCCAGCACTCATTTTTCAAAATATATTTTTAGCCTTTTTTTCTAAGCAAATACACATATTGTTAATGAAAAAAATCAGAGTATCTCTCTAGATAAAAATGTATAATCTATAAATATAAACATACATGTTAAGTATGCTTTAAATGTAATATTTGTCTCTAAAATTACATCTTTTGAATATACAGTAAGTTATTCCAACTCCTCATTAGTATTTCTGTCTCTAGATTTTTTTCTGCTATAAATGCGTTATGATGAGCATCCTTTTACATAGATCTTTGAGGGCGTTCCCTTACGTGTTCTTGGGGAATAAGACCATGCACCAGTAGAGTGACATTGACTTACTTATTGCAAGCCAAAGAACCATTAGCTAAATTCTTTGATAGCTGGGTTATTTTAAAGTCAATTATCTGGAAATTTCAGTGTTGACCTAATGTCTATACAGCTCACTTACTTTTAAATAATCTTAGTTCTCTTTTTCAGACTTTACTCTTGTGATGTGCTCAAATAAGATATGAAACACTCAAAATCGGATATGAAAAAATTATTAGAAAACCATGAGAGGAAGCAGAAGACCAGAAATGTAGAAAGTCGGGTTTTAGCAACTTATTCTTGTCTGACAACAGAGAACAGAACTCTGAAAGCTGGAATTTGAGAAGTGGCCCGAGCCGTGATTCACTGGAGAATTCCCCTCTGGCATGAACCTGGGCCAGCATGAACCTCGGTGCCTGTGGGCTCTGTGCAACCTCCTGGCAAGGTCTCTCCTGGGCACCTCGCACTGTGCCCCCCCTTGCCACAGGGCAACCTTAGGAATGAGAGGTAAGGAAATCAAACTCCATACAGTGCCAGCTCCATAAAATCAACACTCTCCACTGATAACCAGCGATAAGACATTCCTGTGGTTAATAAGTCCCAGCTGCTCAAATCACGGTGCGATGGAGGCGGCATGGGCTCTGCTGAAGAGCACCTTGGACTTGAGACTGCATGCTGGGGCTGTGTCCCATGGGAGCCGGCCTCTTTGTAACAGGGATCTTGCTCCTGGCTTTCCTTCTCAGTAAAACCAGACGGAAACAGCCACTTGGGTTCACATTTAGGCTTTCTAAAAAGAGTACTTGGGAAAATGTGCATCTCAGAGAGTCTGTGCATATGTCCTAATAAAATAATATCAGTTCATCCAGTGCTGACAGCATCATTTTGATTTTCCCTTGGTATGTAACTACACTTCCCTAAGTATATCTATGGCTAGGGTTATCACTTCCCAGTGCTGCTCGGAACATAAAGGTGTTGACTCCCTGAAGAGCCTACTAAGAGTGGTTGCTGCAGGGAAGGCTAGGCTGGATCCAGTTGGTTCAAGAGTGAAGTGGAGATGATGACTATGGCCTTGGTCAGGATTCCTGGGTTTACTGGTCAGTATTAATCTTCCACTTATTTGTACTTGACGGGTGTGAACCTGGAGACAGAGGCTCTTTATTAAGGAAAACACCCACAAATAGTTGTAAAGGGTTAATTAGCAAGTTAATTGGTTCATTGACTCCAATTTTTAAAAAATTTTTAGCATGTACAGAAAATGGAAAGAATACTCTCCTGAGCATGAGCCCCCACATATCCTTCAGCTAGATCTATGGATTACTGACCAAGACATGTGAGAGTCAGTTGCAGGCAGCAGGGACTTTAGCCCCAGGGCATCAGCCTCCATCTACAGGCTTCCCACCAGATCATCGCACAGCAAACATTAACATCGGTTCCATGAGACCACCTACATGCTGCCGTGTCATCTGTCCTATTGCCTGGAAGATTCTATTTCCGCTGTTTTTCCCAATGTAGGACTTACTCATTGTGTTGGGTTTTTACATAACTTTTGACTCTGAATCCTAAACTGTGTAAATGTCCTGTTCCTCCATCATCTTTTGTCCAGCAGTTCTAGCACCCATGACTGATCTTTGCCTAAACTGGATATTACATTGGCCTTGCAAAAATGGCTTTAAAATTCTGTCATCCCATCTGCAGTTAGTAGCTAGCATTCTCTCAGAGAGAAGCATTTTCTCTCGCTCTTTCTCCCCCTGCCCCATGGGTAATTTGAGGGAAGGAGATTATAATCTACCAGCATGATTCTTTCTGATGGCCAACTGTCCCAAATTTGGCATAGGACCTCCTACAAGCTAGGTCCTCTGTGTGTTGTGTATTTTATATGACCAGTTAGTTTTTTGTGAGTTTATTTTTTTCTGAAACCTTTTTTTTTTTTTTTTTTAAAGAGTAACTTTAGGTTCACACCAAAATTGAGAGGAAAGTATTAGGCATTTCCCATATACCTCCTGCCCCTACAAACACAGAGCCTCCTCCATTATCAACACTCACCAAAGAATACATTAGTTACAAATGATTAACCTACATTGACACCTTATTATCAACCAAAGTCCAGTCTACCTACCTCAGGGCTCACTCTCAGGGCCTGTATGTTTATGGGCTTAGAAAATGACATGCCTCCATCACTACAGTATCACACTGAGTATGTTCTTGCTCTGAAATCCTCTGTTCCATCTGTTCCTGACCCCTCCCCCCCCCCAATCCCATCCCCGCCCCTGACAACCACTGATCTTTTTCTGTCTCCATGGCTTTGCCTTTTCCAGAAGGTCATAGTAGTGGAGTCATAGAGTGATCTTTTCAGATGGCCTTATTTCACTTAGTGATATGCATTGACATCTTTTCAGGGCTTGATAGCTCATTTCTTTTTAATGCTGAGCAATATCCCATTGTCTGGATATTTATTTTCCCACCGTTTGCTTATCCACTCACCTACTGAAGGGCGTCTTGGTTGTTTCGAAGATGTGGCAGTTATGAATAAAGCTGGTATAAACATCAAGTGCAGGCTTTTGTGTGGACATATATTTTTAGCTCCTTTGGATAAATACCAAGGAACATGCCTACTGGGTCCTAGGGGAAGAGTATGTTTAACTTTGTAAGAAATCGCCAAACTATCTTCTGAGAAGGCTACGCCATTTTGCATTCCTGCCAGCATGAGCGAGAGTTCTTGTTGCTCCACATCCGTGCCTGCACTTGGTGCTGTCTGTGTCTGGATTCCACGATCGGTGTGGAATGGCGTGCTGTTGCAGTTAGTTCCTCTGAGCACACAAGTGTGGAGCATCTCTCATGTGCTTCCTGGCCATTTGTACATCTCTGCTGAGTTTTCGACCCGTTTTTAAATCAGGTGGTTTGCTTTCTTATTGATACGTTTTAAGAGTTTTTTGTGTATTTTGGATAACAGTCCTTTTGTATATGTGTATTTGAATACAGATATATATATACACACACATTGTCTTCTGTGATGAAAGTGAGTATAAATCAGACCTATTGGCTCTTGTTATATTGGCACAAACGCACCCCTCTGAGGCACAGAGGGTGGGTGAGGAAGCCGGGGTCTCCTGGTGCAGGAAGAGCACACAGCTCACTGAGAGCAGGACTGGAGCGGCGGGGCAGGCGGCCACGGCCGGTGGCTCCAGCACACTCAGACCCCCGCATGTTGTCTACCCCGCGCGGTCTCCCGTGCAGGCATGGCACTGCAGCTCCAGATGGCCCGAGATGGAAAGGAAAGATGACCTTCAGGCATCCACTCTTCATCAAAACGCTCTTGGCACCAGTCTGTTCTCAAGTGACACTGTACATTTGGGGTGAAATTTCAAATGGATCCACCGTTCAGCCTCAGCAGCTGGGACAATGATTGCAATCATGTGGGCACAGCCACAGGCCCCCAGCACCCAGGGGAGTCCTCGCCCTCTGGGGGCAGGCAAAGGGCTGCAGAACTTGGGGACCGAGGCGCCGGCCACCACCTGCAGAGGGTGAGGAGAGCCGGGTTGAGGGGACCCTCAGCGGCGGTCCAGGCCAGGGCTGTTGCTGAGCCTCTGCCTGGGGCTCTGGGAGCTCCTTCCTGGGCGCAGCGCTGCGGGGTCCGGGGTCCGGGGTCCGGGAAAGGGGGTGTCAGTGGGGCGCACCTTCCTCGGCGGCTCAGTCACCGCCGGGCTCTGCCGCCCGGGCCCCCGCCCCCAGCACCGCGCACCGCCCACCCCGTGACTCACCCACCCACCGGTCCCGGGACGGGACGCGGCAGCGCCGCTTCCTCCAAAGCGCAGGGCGGGAAGCCCAGCCCCCCCTCTCCCCCCCCCACCGCCCGCCCTCCCGCCGCCCACGCTCAGGGCTCGGAGCAGGGACCCGGGACGCCCAGCCCAGCAGAGCTCCGCCCGTGTCCCTGCTGCCTCCTCCCTCCAGCCATGTCGCGCCTCAGCTGGGGGTACGCGGAGCACAACGGTGAGCCCCGGGAGCGGGGGGGGGGGGGGGGAGGGGGGGGGGGCAGGGAAGGGGATCTGGGGCGGGGCTCAGGGGCCACCGGACCACTGCGGGAGCCGCCTTGGGGTGTCTGTTGGCTCAGGGGTGACAAGATGCCAGGGTCCCCAGACCCAGACATCACTGCCCTTTGGAAGCTGGGGGAGAGGGACACTGTCCCTGGTGGCAGCCCTTCTGGGTGAGAGGCAGTCTGAGGACACATTGATTGAACGGTGACTCCTCCGGGAATTAATCGTGGAAAATGCTTAAACTGAGTTTAAGAAAATCACTGGCATGACAGCTCTGAGAAGGCAGGGTGCCTCCTGGGGCACCGGGATGGGGTTTCTGGTAACCTTGACGGGGTCAGCACCGGTCCTGCTGGCTGCCCGGGCTGGGCTGGGTTCTTTCTGGAAGGTGCAAGTGGAGGGGGGCTTCTTTTCCCGTCCCCAACACCCGCCCCCAGCGCACCCTGCAGACACTTTGGGTCAGCAAAGGGATTGAAATCAAAGCACGTGGGCAAAATGCAGTTACTGATGTCTATTCTAAACTACCAAAAGTAAACCATTTTCTCATTTCTTCTAGTAAACAACTTATCCAGCTTATTTTTTCAAATACTGATTATTTAAACTAATTGCAAAGTGACACCTAGAAAGCCTCTTAGTGAATCACTGTCAATATTAGGCAGGGGAGGGGAAGATAAATCAAAGAACTTTTATGCATATATGCGGAACCCATGGACACACACAATAGTGGGTGAATGCGGGGGGGGTGTGCAGGAGAGAGGGGTCAAAGGGGAAAAAAGGAGACATCTGTAATACTTTCAACAATAAAGATAAATTTAGAAAAAAGAAATAGAAAAAATTAGGCCTGTGACTAATAATAATTATTACTATTATTACTGGACAAATGTATATTATTGAATAGTACTGTGTAGTTGATTTTTATAGAAACTTTACTTTGACAAAGAAACAGAAAAGTTTCACTTTTAACTGTAGTTTTTTATTTTTTTTATTGGCAAAATTAATTTGCCAATAAAAATGTTAGTAGATAAAATTTAGTATTTTAAAACTTGAATAATTTCGGTGGATTTCTTTCTGATGGAGGCTGTAATTATCATCTCATATTTTGCTGATTTTCAATTTATGTTTGGGGAGGTGACAAAATCAATTTTCTTTCATTCCTTCTCTGCTGGAATAGTCCTGAGCAGTGCAGTAGTGTGACTGCAGCCAGCAGGCCCTGACTGGTCAGGAAGAGTGTGCTCTGGATCAGGGAGGAGTGATGACTGTAACATGTTGGGAAACATTGAAGCTGTCTGCAGAACTTTTTAGAATCTTCTTGAGAGAGCTGTTAGCAAGCAGTGACTTGATAGCTTTCTACCAATGGGTGGGGTGCAGAAGCAATAGCGATGAGGGGACCTTGAAGTCGGTCACCGCGGCCACGTCCACTGGAACGATGCATCACTGGCAGGTGATGCTTCTGGTTACACTGCGAGCGAGCAGCTGGCAGGAGCCTGGGAGGGGGCACCTTTCCCAGCCCTCCGTGGTGCTGCTGGCCCAGCTCAGAAAGGGGCAGTCACTGCAAACCCTGGTCACCCTGATATTCCGAAGCTCCCGAGTCAGAGGCAGACACACCACACACCTCTCCGGGCACTGTGTGTAAATGGGGTGGAACTTGGAGGTCTGGACAGGCAGGGAATGAACTACCCTAGTAGTTAATATTTAACGCTGAGTGTTTCAAAATGGTTCTGTTGTAAAGACTGGAAACCGGGCAGAGTGGTTAGGAGAAGGGCACTCCCCATGAAAGAGTGGGCAGATCTGAAGTCTAATGTGCTCTAGGCAGTCACCCTGGTGGCTGAGAGAGAGAGAGAGGGAGGAAGAAAGAGAGAGAGAGAGAGAGAGAGAGAGAGAGAGAGAGCAAGCGTGAGTGCACAGGACTAGCCTGTGCCAGCGAGTGCAGTAGGGTGAGTGCGGGGCCTCGTCACGGAGGAGCAGGTGCTGTGTGCAGTGTGCGCTCCCAGTGCCGGTCCTCCGGAAGCCTATGCGAGGGAAACAGCACTCACTCTTTTCTGACAAAGGAGGCATCATGGGGGAATCCGATTTGGAGATGAAGCTGTTGCCCCCGGTGGCATCTGTGCATGCCTTAGTTGAATTCTAAGTCTTACTTTGGAAATGCTCGGGCGCTAGTACCAGCATGGCGCTCGTGGTCACGCTGCACCATCTGTGGAATAGGAGCCTGAGTATGGAGGGGCCAGGCCCGCTGGTCGGGGAGGGAGGGAAGAGCTCTCCTCACAGTAGGGCTGCTCGGGCAGGAGCAGGGGGAGAGGAGTGGCCACACTGTGTCCCTGTGCACTGTTGTGCTGCTCACTTGGAGCCGCACTGCTGTTGGTTCTGAGAGTCTGGTCTCCAGAGGAAGGTCAAGGCCCCAAGGGCACTGCGGGCTCACATCACTTACCAAATGTGTCTGCCGGGGAGCTTGGCACCCTTTTGGCTTTTTGAGCAGAGGATCAGGGAGACTCTGGTCCCCGGCTTTGGAATGCAAAGGTAGTACTGGCAAAGCAAACCCAGAGGGGCCCCTGACGTGCAGGAAGGAGAGACAAATGTGCCCTGACTCCAGCAGGTACCCCAGAACACGCCGTTTCCCCGCACCGCGCAGCATGGCGCGGGGTTACCCCGTGAGTGTGATACCTGCTCACGCCACAGGCCACGAAGGCTCACTCCATGTCCCTCCTCCAGCTGAATGAGCCTACAGCTCCCTCACTCCTCGGCTGAAACGGAATCTTGGGCTCGGATGAATCGCGCTGTTGTTTTCCGCCTGGCAGGAAAGTGCCTTTGGAAAGTACCTTATAAAACAAACATGCTCCTTTGTCCCCAGCGTTTGTTTGATTCGGAAAATGAGTGAATGCAAACCAGGAAGTCTCCATGCCTCTAATAAGAGCAAGGAGTCTGTAAAACAGCTGCACACAGGGGTTAGGTGTGAAGGCCCTGAGGGTGGAGACCTTTTACTAACCAGTCCTGTTGCGCTCCAGGAGGACTCGTCGAATGAAACCCCTGTTCAGTCCTCTCTCTGGTCCTGTGTGCTTATCCAGGTCCTGTTCACTGGAACCAACTCTTCCCCATCGCTGATGGGGATCAGCAGTCCCCGATTGAGATTAAAACCAAGGAAGCGAAGTTTGACTCTTCCCTCCGCCCCCTTAGCATTGCGTATGACTCGAGCTCCGCCAAGATCATCAGTAACAGTGGCCATTCCTTCAACGTCGACTTTGATGACACGGAGGACAAATCAGGTGGGCTTTCTATTGGGGGGTGAGGTGAGGGGCTTTGCCAATAACTTCTCGGACGGTAACTTCTCTTCTCTCTTATTTGAAACACCTACCCATTGTGTGTCCCTGTTCGTACTCTGCTGGGACCTGTAATGAAAGTTGTGCTTGATTCATTCAGGGTCAGTGTCTCACACTATCAGTAAACGATGGCCAACCAAATGAAACCGTGTCATGTATACGGAACACACGAGCCAAATGAATAGAAAGCGTGTTTCCTTCACTTTCTAGCACGGACATGCCCAAGAAGCAGATTAGTATCAAGTTTAAAAGTTAGGTGACAGAGAAGGTTAGGGACTCATGTTTTAAGGCTGCTGACAAATTACTTTTACTTTTTGTCTAATATTGAGATGATGCTGCATTAGCTCTATTAACGATACATGTAGTTAAATTTAAAAAAACCTTCATTGGAAGAAAGCTTCACTTACTCATTAAGCTGAGCTTTGGTTTAGTCATAGTTCCCGTGTTTATGCAATGCTAATTCTTAGCTAGAATTATAAGCCCATAAAATACCTTCCTCATACTTGTCAAATTTGTAAAAGTGACTCATATCATTTGTTCAGAGAGTTGTAAACGTGCACAAGGAAGACTAACACACGGTGTTTTCAACTGGGGGGGTAAGGAGGGACCTTGCTTGTCATGTGTTTCCAACCCCCTCCTCTCTGAGAGGGCGGGAGGGTGAGGTAACAGGGAGGTGACATAATGGGCACATGATTATGTATGCGATGTGGTCATGTAGAAATCCAAGGTTTCCCAACCCCAAGTCTGCACCACCCACGATCATGGTGGGATGCTGGTGATAATATCTCAAGTATTAAAGGAAACTGAGGCTACAGTCCTCTTTCCAGAATAAGCAGTTGGGCATGCACGCCGGCAGCCACCTGGCACTTGCCTCTGCACAGTCATTGTCAGACACCGTCCTGGGTCCAGGGGACACAAAGGAACGAGGCGGGTCCTCTAGAGAAGCTGTGTCCCGCTGGGCTGGATGGTGACTGTCTGAAGCGCCTCTTTCTGGTGTAGCAGCCATGCTCACAGTCCAGGCAGTGATGCCGGGCCGGGGCAGAGACACGCAGGCCTGGCTTGTGACAGACAGGCCCAAGGCAGGGGCAGTACCGCAGCACACACCAGCAAGCTTCCAGTTCCACAGCAGGGGGGCTTGGTGGCAAGGAGCAGCTAGCAAAGACCCCTTGGCTGAGGTAGCACATGCTCCCCACTTCCAGGGCACTTGCCTCTGGCATCTTACCCTCTGCACCTCTTTCTTGTATGAGTGCATTATTTGGAGGAGATTTTTAAAAAATGCTGGATGAAGTGATAAATGGACTCAATGTATGCCAGGTATGATTTTGGAGAAAGGATCGTTCATTTTCAGAATTAAGATAGAGACAATAATGTCTATCTACTCATCTAGGCTGGAAAGTGAGATGAGTAATTTGACACTTGAAAACACGAAATCATTCTCATTAAAAATATTTTGCCGCCATTCTTCATCGTATCCCACAGCCTAACTTTTATCAGAGACCATCTCGAAGGCAGGCGAGACCACTGTGACCTTCTGTCTCACCTCCCCCAAGTGCGGAGCCCTGCTCGAGCGGGCAGTCAGCACACTGGCCCGTGGTCAGGGTCGCAGGTAGGACCTGTTAGCACAGATGCTCCCGTGCGGAGCCGGTGAGGCAGAGGGAGGCCAGCGTTGTGCTCCCCCAGGCAGGGCTGCCAATCTGAGTGAAGCCTGGGTTCGGTCAGGCTTCCCCGAGCCAGCCAGAATGCTGGCCTTTAGGGATCTCCGTCTTTCTCCTGGGCCAGCTGCTTAGTGTCTCCTCTCACAGTGGTTCCAGTTCTAGAATAAGGTGAGTCCTGAGCCCGCCCGCGGCATGGCGCTGTGACAGGTACATGCTTGGCTTGGTTCGTGCAACAGAAGAGGAAAGACGGATGCCAGGCTGGTTGCATCCGGAGGCCGTGGCCCCCGGAAGCAGGCCACCGCCCAGGGCATGTGCCTTCCCAGCTCATTTATCTGTGAAGCATCGTGGAGGCTGTTTAGAGCCAAACCTAAGATCCTCTCCATCACTTATCTCCTCAGGGACAGGGGCGGGCGGTGCCGCAGGGACACCAGCAGAGCCGCGGAGCATGTCCAGGCCAGCAGAAGCAGAGTGCCGCGCCATCTCAGACAGTGGCCCAGAGTGGCCTCTCCCCGTTCATTTCCCAGGGCTCTGGAGATGGGCAGCTACTTAACACAGAGCAGCCTGGGTCTGAAGGAACCTAGAGGGTGCCTGGCCATTTCGCCCTCCACAGACTTGGTTAACTGTGCTCCCAGTTTTCTCCTGGGGCGGGTAGACGTGAAGGGACATCCATCAATCTAGTCAGAAACTGGGAGGCTGACACCAGTGCGGACAGGACAGGGCGTGCGCTGTGCGGGGACTGTGCTGGCTGCTGATTGAACCCTGACCAGCTCTGAGCTGCAGTTGGCACCAGGTCGAGGAGAAGGGCACCCTGGTGCTGGTCCGCACACAGCGGTCTGCTCTCCTGAAGTGCAGCCCAGAGGGCAGGGCAAGCGCATTACCTTGTCCTTTTGTTTCTTGCTGTTCATGGAAGATGACATGAAATTCTCGCCATCTTTCCTGCTTATGTAAGGTGGGGCATTTTTGACAACTCTTGTCACTGCACGTAATCTTGTGCACATAAAACAATGAGGCCTCTGAGTCCAGCTGCTGCTGAGGCTGCCCTGGCCCCGGCACTGCCAGCTCCTGTGTGAGGGAGATGAGCCCTGTCGGCATGGTGTGCCGAGCTCAGCCTCTGGCCTCTGGCCTCTGGGCCTCCGGTCTGCCCAGCGGAGATTAATCATTGGGACACACTTTAGGACTTGGTTTCTAGTAAGACACTTTTCTGTCTCCTTAAGATATGATTCTATTGCCAAAATTTTATTTTTTAAAATATATTTTTATTGAGCCAAGAAAGGAAAGGAAAGAGATAGAAACATCAATGATGAGAGAGAATCATCCATGGGCTGCCACCTGCAAGCCCCACACTGGGAATGGAGCCCATGCATGGGCCCTGACTAGGAATTGAACCAGAACCTCTTGGTTCATAGGTCGACGCTCCACCACTGAGCCCTACTGGTTAGGCTCTATTGCCAAGGTGTCAGAGAGCAGTTTTGTGGAGGCAAAGTGCCCCAGTGGCAACATCGGATGGGTTTTTAAAAGTTAATTCTGTCCTGTGTTTCCTATTTCCCTAAGAAGATGCACTTACTCTGCCCGCATTTGTAGAAACAACAGCAGTATCGCAGCAATCATAGCTCGCGGGGCCAGCTGTCTGCCGGGCAGGGGTGAGGGCTGTGTGCTCAGTTTTTCTTGTTCCCTATGACATTGTGGGGAGGTGGTGTTCTCCGGGGTCATGGCCTGACAGCTGGAGCTCAAGGTCAGAGAGTGTGTGCAAGGTCACGGGTGGTGAAGCCAAGGTGAGCCCAGATCTTCAACCTGTGGAAGGCGCTCCTGGGCCGCCTGCTGGGCCCCTGGGCCTGGCAGCTCCGGGGACAGGCAGCCCTCAGGGCTCCCTGCTCTGCACCAGAGTGCCCGCTGGGCTCCCCCCGCACCCCCCCCCCATCGCTGTCCTGTGGTCGCGCTCACCCTCAAAAGTGTGTTCTCACCCTTGCCCACCTGGAAGCTGGGTCCCTGCCCGCGAACGGCGGGACCCTTTGTAGCCCTGCTCATGCTGTGGGCACTGGGGGGCGTGTGGGGGCCACGCAGAAACACTCTCCTTGCTGACTGTGTCTCTATGTTGCCGTCTAGTTCTGCGCGGGGGGCCACTCACAGGAAGATACCGGCTGCGGCAGTTCCACCTGCACTGGGGGTCCACGGACGACCACGGCTCTGAGCACGTGGTGGACGGAGTGAGGTATGCCGCCGAGGTAAGCCATCGGCCGGGCTCCTGGCAGAGCTGTCCTCCCTGGTGGGAGGGAAGGGACACAGGAGGCGTCCTTGACCCCGAATAGGTCCCGAGCCTGTTGGGGCTTCAGTCTGTGGCCTGGCCTCGTTCTCTCAGCACAGGAGCTTGTCAGCGAGCTGTGAATGGGGGGAGCCTCAGAGCAACCCAGAGAGTTCGGGTCACGGCGCCTGTGTGAACACGAGCACCTGGACCCAGGGAGGATCAGTCTGTCTGACACCAAGTCACAGCTCGCTCCCGAGAGGCCAGCGAGAGGGGGAAAGAAACATTCATGGTGGGCCAGACACAGCTATCCACTGAGATCACCTGAAACCCCTGGTACAGGGGTGAGGGCAGCGGCAGAGGGCCCAGGGGACGCAGCCACAGCTCCTCAGCCCTCCTCCCCGCTCACCTGCGGCTGTGTGCCCGTCAGGCCGTGAGCAGGCCCTGACGTCCTGGCTTCTGCCCTGGGTCACTCCTCTTTAGGGTGCTAGCCTTCACGAATACCCTACCTTTGCCCAGCCAGCACTCAGTGGTTGAAGGTCAACCTATGAACCAGGAGGTCACGGTTCAATTCCAGTCAGGGTACCTGCCCGGGTTGTGAGCTTGATCCCCAGTGTGGGGCGTGTAGGAGGCAACTGATGGATGATTCTCTCCTATCATTGATGTTTCTATCTCTCCCTTCCCCTTCCTCTCTGAAATCAATAAAAATACATTTTTAAAAGAACACATTTTCTAATCCCCTGGCTAAAGCACAAAGCATAATACAATTAAATACTGCTGACCCCGACCCTACCGTAAGATGGAGGGAATTACCCTGCAACTCGGCCAACACTACTTCTGTGTGCCCTGGTGCCACCTAGGCAGAGGGCCGGAGGGCCTGCAGGCGCCCGTGCTCTCCCGCCCTTAGGCTCAGAGCCGGCCAGGCCCCATGCAGCCCTCTGTGCGGAGAAGCCCGGAAGACGGCAGGACTTGCTGCCAGTTTTATTTTCCCAGCACTCGTACATCTGCTGTTCTCGGCAATACCCAAAGGCCTGGTCACCTGAGCGCTTTGTTCGAGAGCAGGGGCTCCCAGGCTGCAGGGGGTGGGGTGGGGGGGCACACACACACGAGCAAGTGGGGAGGACCGCCCAGTACTGTCCGTGCTTGTTTTGGGAATCTCTGTGTCTGAACGTAACATGTTCTGAGCCTCAGAAGCTTTGGGGCTGGGCGGGCTCTGTCATGTCCCAAAGCAGCGGGACAGTGGCCCCCTCCACAGGCCTGAGTGGGCCCTGAGGCAATGGGTGGCGCTGTCCTCTGAGTTGGGCTCCGAGCTCTGGCCACCGGGACTGCAGACGGTCCGGACACCGTGGGGCCTCCCGGGCTCACTGTGGATGAGGGTCTTTCTCGTGTTAGGCTCCTTTGTCCCCAAGCTGCACTACCCATTGCCTCGTTCACTAGGACGGTGCTGAGCCCCCTCTTCCTCCACCTTTCCTGGCTCACCGAGCGGGGAACGGAGGTGTGCGGGGACCAGGGGGCGTCTGGGGACATGACCCTCGGGAGAAGAGGCAGCAGGACAGGACCCGCGGGCCTGCCTAGAGCGGCATGTGTGCCTCGGGTGGAAGAGCCCCACACCACAGGAGTGCCCATGTGATTGGAGCGTGGACAACGGCACGAGGCAGAGGCTCGGGGTGGGGTGGGGATGGGGGTGGTGCTGAGCTGTATTCTAAGAGCCAGACGTCACTGACTGGCTTTGAATTAGAAAGTGATAATTTTTTTCATTTAAAAAAAATAACATTCACTACAACTAGAGGAGAGTGGGGTGACGCTGGAGGGGATAAGGG
This sequence comes from Pipistrellus hanaki, assembly GCF_964339955.1. NCBI lineage: Eukaryota > Metazoa > Chordata > Mammalia > Chiroptera > Vespertilionidae > Pipistrellus > Pipistrellus hanaki. The sequence goes on from NC_140519.1 coordinate 1,700,752, forward strand.
TCAGTGAGGAGCCAGGGGGATCCTGGTGGCAGGTGACAGTGCAGGTGGCGGCTGCCCAGCAGGTGGGGGCAGGCAGGTGTCTGCTGCTGCAGCAGGGGTGCTGCGGAGAGGAGTCTGGCCTTGCAGGTGGGCGCACTGTCATAGGTAGATGGTAAGCAGCAGATGGACGGGTGAGCTCTCTGACGGAGCAATGCCATGTGGTCACGTTGAAGGCTGAGGGGCCCTTGGAGGTGCCACATGAATTGAGACCAGATGACAAGAAACCAGCTCCATGAGAGGCTGCACCAACCAGAGAGGCCGGGGCCGAGCCTGGTGGGGTGGGCTTGTGGGCCTGAGCAGGTCAGGGTCATCTGTTGTGTGTGTGTGTGTGTGTGTGTGTGTGTGTGTCAGGGGGCGGGGGGGTGAGGACAGGGGCCCGTCATGTGCGGGACGAGGTCAGGGGCCCATTGTGTGTGGGACAAGGTCAGGGGCCGTTGTGAGGGACGAGGTCAGGGGCCCATTGTGTGTGGGACAAGGTCAGGGGCCGTTGTGAGGGACGAGGTCAGGGGCCCGTCGTGTGGGACGAGGACAGGGGCCTGTTGTGTGGGGGACGAGGACAGAGGCCTATCGTGCGGGACGAGGACAGAGGCCCGTCGTGTGTGGGACAAGGACAGAGGCCCGTCGTGTGGGATGAGGACAGAGGCCCGTCGTGTGGGACGAGGACAGGGGCCCATCGTGTGTGGGACGAGGACAGAGGCCCGTCGTGCGGGACGAGGACAGGGGCCCGTCTTGATGAGGACAGAGGTGGTGCTGTGGGCCCAGGTGCTCTGGATCTCATGAAACCGCTGGCTTTCTGGGGAGCAGGTGAGGCCGGGCGGTTCTGGCCTGGGAGCGGCTTTCCAGCTCCTATGCACTAGGGCAGGGCATCACCGTGCTGTCCTCCTTATACATCAGACAGTGAAGGGAGGAGCACAAAGGAAAAGGCCACAGAGAGCCGTGACACGGGAATTTAATTTGGGGCCGAACGTGGACAGTCCAGCCCACTGGCCACCGTTCACAAAGCTTCCCTGAGGGCGTGTCTGCCCGGAGAGCGCTGGATCCCAGCACACCGCTGCCTCACACACAGGAAGAGGGAACGCGAGCTGAGTGTGAAGCTGTGGTGTCCACATGACTACGCCTTTTACACGAAGGCCTCTGTGTGTCCGCAGTAGCAGGGAGATGCTGAAGCTGATGGCACTTTATTCAGACACTGTTTCCCGGGGGAGCCTGGTCCTTCCCTTTGAAGCCGCTGCGGTCACTTCTGGTCATTCGCTCGGCACTGGGCTATGAAAAGGAGGCACACTGCTGCTGGTCCCACTCAGAGGCCTGGGCTGCGCGGGCAGCTGCAGGAGGTGGTGCTCAGCAAGGCAGGAGGGGGAAGACTTGTGACAACAACTCGCCTCTTGCTCTGTTCCCACAGTGTCCTGGTCGCTCTGTATCCCCTGGGAGGACACAGGGCTTCTGTCTTTGGCTCCACGTGGTGTTCTGAGTGCCTGTGGGCGAACCAAGGAGTCACTCCCCAGGTTTCGGTGTCTGTGGCGTCATCTCTCACCAGGTGCGCTGGTGCATGGGCACTGGGCCTTTGGCACAACAGCCCAGGGCGTCCCTGCGGCCCAGCGAGCACCGTCCCGCACCATCCACGCAGCGCAGAACACGGGCCACTGCCACCGTGCAGAGCCAGTCTCTTCGCTGTTGGGGGTGGGGTGCACTGCTTCTATAATAGTTCACTGTTCATGGTCACTCTTTTATTTAAAAATATGTTTTTATTGATTTCAGAGAGGAAGGAAGAGGGAGAGAGAGAGGTAGAAACATCAGTGATGAGAGAGAATCATTGATCGGCTGCCCTTTGCACGCCCCCCACTGGGGATGGAGCCCACAACCCAGCATGTGCCTTGACCAGGAATGTAAATGTGACCTTCTGGCTCATGGGTCAATGCTCAACCACAGAGCCACACCAGCCAGGTGTGGTCAGTCTTCTTTATCCAGAAATCCCCTGCAGGCCTTCCCTGTAGACGCACAGTCACATTGAAAGGATGGGATAAAACCTGGAGCAGACTAATCCCTCAGCTGTCACCTGGAAGGGGGTTAGTGCATGAAATTCCCACGTTTCCTCCCTGAGGGGCCACAGCCCTTGAGGAGGTCAAACCCGAAGCCTGCCCCTCTCCCGCCATCAGGATCTTGGCCACACCATCTGGGTGTGCCACGTGGCCTGGCCTTCCTGTGGCTGCCATCGCAGCGCACCCCCAGCTGGGGAGGAGCTTCCAGGAGCGGTCTTTGCTGGGCTGTGCGTGCCAAGTCCGTGCGCTGGTCTGTGCTCAGGGGGCCGTGCCTGGACACGGGCGTCCCTGGATTTGCAGGGGACATGGCTCTCGGGCAGAGTGGGATGCGGGGGAAGCCCCTCTGGTCCGAGCCTGGCCGCCTGCCCTCCCCTCAGCACACTGATCCTCCCCCGACCCTCTGCTTCCAGCCCAGCCTCTGCTAGGTCACTCCTGCTCCCCACGCGGGGCCTGGACTCGGGCCTGGAAGCTGACAGATGAGTGGACACCGCTAACACAGGGACTCTTAAGGCGAACCCATGTTCACACCGTAGAAAGGCCTTGGTGCAGGAGGGAGCCTCTGACTGCGTCCAGGAACCACTGCCCCATCCGCGGCAGGGTCACCCACTGACCCCGTACCCCAGCCTGGACCTGCCGCCAGCGGGCCTGCCTCCGGCTGTGGACTGCAGTCCCGGTGCGGGAGTGCAGGGGCCCTCCGTCACTGGGATCAGTGGCTGGAGATTGTTGGGGCTTCAGGGGCGTGGCAGGACTTCCTGGGGCCTCCAAGAGCTCCGTGGACGTGGATGTGGACGTGGCGGCAGGACCGTGCCTGAGGTGCAGGCCGGCCTCTCACCCTGGGCCCATGCGTCTGAGGACGGGCCTAAACATGATGCTGAGTTACACTGTCCTCCTTTCCAGCTCCACGTCGTCCACTGGAACGCGGACAAGTACCCCAGCTTCGTGGAGGCCGCTCACGCGCCCGACGGACTTGCTGTCCTGGGCGTGTTTTTACAGGTGAGGGCCTCTGGCTTCATGAAAACAGCTACTCAGCGTGTGGGGCAGGACTTCAGTCACCAAATGGATATCCTACCACTTTTACAAAATAGCCTATTGTTAGAGAGAGAGAGAGAGAGAGAGAGAGAGAGAGAGAGAAGCATCAGTAACAGAGAAGCTTCCAGCAGCTGCCTCCTGTACGCCCCCTATGGGGGATCAAGCCCGCCACCTGACTGGGAATTAAACTGCGACCTTTTGGGGCATGGACCGAGCCACGCAGGCTGGGTTCTACCATTTTTTAATAACAAGCCAGTTATAGGTCTAGTGTTTTCCTTTTGAAATGGATATCAAAACTCCATGTTTATGGTTCATCTCAGGGCCTGGGAGCTTTGCCTTCCAATCCCTCCTGTGTCTGTTGATCATTGTCATCAATTACCAATAACAGCAGCGTGGAGGTGAACGTGAGACCCCGCAGAGCCCGGCCGGCTTCTGGGGACAGGCTTCACAGCACTCAGGGCGCGCAGAGCGGAGCCGCCGTCCCGCTCTGGAAGCGCTGGTGGCACCGCAGTGGCTCTTGTCCCAAAGGCCCTGACCGCTTCTCATTGTTGTCTGTGCTCCTGCACAAGTGGTCAGACAGGTATCGCTGTGGCCACACCTGGGGTGGGTGGGGCCCCCACTCCCACGGGGACCACATTCTTGGAGGACGCTCCTCCTTGTTGCGACACCCACTGGGATGGGGAGGAGGGGCACCTGTTCTGAGGAACTCTGCTCAGGATGATCTGCTGCCTGGATCTGCCACCTCCCGTTGTTAGGCCGAATCTGGGATGTTTTCCGCCAGTGTTCTAATGTCAGAGTAGTCTGTGTGGAGAGAGGGTCTGGAAGTCACACCTGGGGTGGGAGTGCAGGTGTGATGGTGGTCTCCTAAGCCAGGCTGTCCAAGTTCACCTGCGTCTGCAGCTTCCCTAAAGCTGAGAACAGTGAGCTACCACTGCCAGTTCAGGGGTAAACTTGTAACTCAGCCCAGGGGCCAGAGTCTTCAGGCAGGTGGGCTGCTCCAGAACAATCTCTGCGTGCTGTGGGCTGGCCTACGTTTTGTTTGTTTTGTTTGTAAAGAATTTAAGATCATTACCAAAATGGAGCAATTCAGACCTGCTCTGCAACAGTCACCACTTCTCCCGAAATTTCCTGTTTTCAGATTGGCGAATGTAACCCACAACTGCAAAAGATCACTGACATCCTGGATTCCATTAGAGAAAAGGTAAGGCTGACTCCTGAGGACTGGGACTAATATGGTCCCATTTTCTGCTGAAGTCTCTTGTCAGCATAAACACGGGTGAGCCAGGCGAGTGCTGCTCCTGAAAGCAGCCTGCTTGTCCTTGACCGATAGAGTCGGCACAGCTTGTCACCACTAACTCCTGAGGTTTATGAAGGAGTCTTCAATCACCTAAAATAATCACATAAATATATTTATGCATAATTAGTTTCTGTCGTCAGAGTTTTACAGAATAAGCCTTTGGCTGCAACACATCTTCACTTATGTGAAAACAAATCTCGTCCTTTCAAATGAATCTTGGCGATGCCCGGCTGCCTCTAACATGTTTAGATGAAGGCACATCCTCTTTCTAAAATACAAACAGCAGACGCTAAACTGCGTGACGGGGGCAGGTCCAGGGAAATCTGAGGTCACTGCACGCACGTTTTCCCGAATCTGTGACAGCTTCCTGATGTAAGGCTCTCTCTCTCCTGCCCAGGGTAAACAAACTCGATTCACGAATTTTGACCCCTTGTCGCTGCTTCCTCCGTCCTGGGATTACTGGACCTACCCGGGGTCTCTCACCGTGCCGCCCCTCCTGGAGAGCGTCACATGGATCATCCTAAAGCAGCCAATCAGCGTCAGCTCCCAGCAGGTAGGCCTGCTCCTGCGGTCCCCTCCAGAGGAAATGGGCAGAATGGTTTTCACCCCTCTGTGCCTCCGCTGCGCTAGGAAGCCCATGTCCTCCCTCAGAAGAGACGTCTGTCCCTTCCCATCTGACCTCTGGTGAGGTGGTTCCTTCCCTGCTTCTTAGCAATGCGGGGGCAGTGAGGCCCCTTTGAAAGCAGCACTGCTTGCTTCTGCCTTCTAGCTTGCACTGAGAAAGGGGCTGGGATTCGAAAGGAAAGTCAGGGGAGAGGCTGCTCTTAAAAGGTGTCCTTCACCTTCCCTGCTGGTCCCTGGTCCCGCTCTCCCACAGGCTCACCTGCAGGAAGCGGACCTGCACCACAGACCAGGGCCCGATGAGCTTAAGAGGAAACCTGTGACCTGTGGCTTCTGTTGGCACAGCTTCTGTGGGGCGTCTGAGGGATGTCGCGTTTACAGAGGCTCTTCTTGTGACATAAGTCTGCAGGCTCAGGAGTCTGCCAGAACCCTGCTGGGCTGGTACCTTCGGCCACCAACTGCCAGGTGGATGCTGTGTGTCCCCAAGGCTGTGTTTAATGAGTTTTGTTTTGTCTTTCCTTTTGGAATTATGTGCTGCAGGACCTTAGCAACAACGCAGTCTGATAATTTTTGCAGCTAATAAAGCACTTCTGTTCTGGGCTGGCCCCTGCCTAGCTGCTTATTCCCCAAAGACTAGAGCTGGTTGACTTCTTCCAAGGCCATATCCGGGCATTTCTCCTTGCTGTGAGGCTCATGTGCCACTTCTGGTGGCCTTGTCTTTAGGACGAAACACAAATAATGCCTGGGGCATACTTACTAATACTTTTACAAAGACCAGCATAGAAATCTAGAGCTTGCCTGACACAAAATTTGCTGTGAATTTTTTCATTAGAAACAAGGTGAATTGTGTCATGAGAATAGGGACCCACCCCTGGGTCGGAGGGACACATTATAGCATAATGCATGCTTTTCCTCATACTTCAAGGGTATCTTTATTCCTTAGAGCCACTTGGAGAGTAACTTTTAAAAAAAATCTACCTGCAACTGGTAAGAGATTATATCAAAATATACATTAGATCCTTAAAATGCATGAAGTTAACCCAGTCAAGGAAACTTTCTGCCAATTTTGGGATATGACTGACTAACTGTGGGTTCATTGCTGTATCTTATCTCAGGCGCTATCAGTTAATGTTGATTATGATTCTGGCGTTTTGCACAGAAGAGCATAAAATGGAGGCTGAGCTTCAGGGGGTCAGTTGGCCCGCAGTTCACTGGGAAGCGCTCACTGAGTCTACAGGCGAGGAAACCTTTCAGACCTCCCATTTGCAACCAGACTGAAGTGATTATCTGAGTAGTAATCCAAAATATAAGATAGTACTATCTCGATGGTAAGACTTAAGAATGAAGCAAAAGGTATTTTAAAAGTCCAATCCCAGTTTTAACCATGAGAAAAACATCAGACAAAGCCCAAGTCAGGGACATCCTGCAAAACACCTGATCACGCCCCTCAGACTGTCCGTGCACCGAGAGCTAGGGCGTCTGGGAACGCACCTGCAGGAAGGGCTCCAGACGGCAACTCAGTGAGATTGTGTCCTGGTGGGATCAGGGGCAGAGAGAGACATCAGACAAACCAAGGAGGGAGGCCTGAGTAACCGCACCAAGGACGGTCCATTTTGGTTCATTATTTGTGAGAATGCACTCCGTGGAAGACGGTAACTCTAGAGGACGCTGAAGCGGGTACAGAGAACCCTTTGTAATCATTCTATAAATCTGAACCGTTCTAAAACAGTTCATTAAAAAATCCAGAACACGAGAGGGTTGGTAAGATTACTCAGCCCCCCACCTCTTTTATATAAAGTCTTTTGTGTATGCCACCGGCTTAGGAATTACTTTCCAGAAGATGGTATCTCAGTGATGACAGCTCTATGTTTGAAGTTGCTGGGAAGCGTTATTTGTTTATTTTTCAGTCCCACCATAAACCTTTTAGTCGTTGGGGCCAGTTTTCCCCGCTGCTCTTTCTTGTCAAGTCACTGTCTGAGGGTTTTCATTTTCTTTTTCTTGATTCAAGTCCATTTTTATACCCCTAGTCACTGACTGAAATGCTTGGTTTACCTCCAGGCCGAGATCAGATACTGCGATCCTGATATCTGGATAACAGATGCATCATTGTCTTGGGCAGGCGGACTTTTCTGCCAAGTCTCTTTGGGTTATTCTGGGTTTTATACCTCGGCTTACTCAGCTGCTGAAACCTGACCTGCAGGACACTGCCTAGCTCCTTCTTAAACATCCCCTTTGTTATGCCGTTGTGTGCAGACACAGCGTTCATGGAGCTCAGCGGCAGCGGCTGGCCTTGGTTGTGTGTGTCACCATGCACTGCAGCAAGCCACTCGCACGCAGCCCAGGAGAGGAATCCCTGCCAGAGGTTTCCTCGTGCCCTTTGCCCTCTACTCAGCCATGGCCTCAGGACACCACTGAGTCACTAGAATTTATTCAAGTGGAATTACACAGACATGCACTTCTGTGTTTGGTTTCTTTTGCTCAGCACAATGTTTTGAAGACTCACACATTTTATTTATTTTTGTTACAGAGTAATATTCTATGGTATGGATACACCACTTTTATTTTTTATTGTTTTCTTATTATTTAAAGTATTGCATATATCTCCTTTTTCCCTGATTGACACTTCCCACCACTCCCACCCACCCTCCCAGTGTCTATGCCGATTGGTTATGCTAATATTCCGTGCACACAAGTCCTTCGGTTATACCACTATTAAAAAAAATCTATTGACCAATTGATAGACATTTGGATTGCTTCTAGTTTGGAGATGTATGAATGTGGCTATCCATATTTGGATGTTAGAAATACTTGACATACCCACTTTTCTGTGGACACATTTTCACGTCTTGTGGCAATTACTAGGCCAAGTGATAAACTCATGTTTAATTTTATAAGGTACATTGTCTTCTAAAGACTGACATACCTCGATGTGGGGTTGGGGGAGACAAGAAAAGATAAACCAAAGAACTTATATACTTACTAGAAGCTTGAGGCACAAAATTTGTGGATGTGGGTATGTGGGGGGGCAGGGTCTCTCAGCCCAGCCTTCGCCTTCTCACAATCTGGGACCCCTCACTCCTCACTGCCTGCCTGCTCACTCCTTACCCCTGGACTTGCTGCTCCTTAGTGCTGCTACTGAGGCAGGAGAGGCTTGCACCACTACCACTGTGCTCGCCAGCCATCTTGAGTTCTGAGGGTACTCCTGCTGTGGGAGTGCACTGACCACCTGGGGGCAGCTTCTCTGTTGAGCATCTGCCCCCTGGTGGTCAGTGTGCATCAGCCGTTCTGTTCATTCTGCCATAAGGGTCTCTGGACTTCTATATACAGTATATAAACTAGAGGCCTGGTGCATGAAATTTGTGCATGAGGGGGGGGGGTACCTCAGCCCAGTCTGCACCCTCACTAATCTGGGACCCCTTGGGGGATGTCCAACTGCCAGTTTAGGCCCAATCTCACATGGGGCCTAAACTGGCGGTCAGACATCCCTCCCCTCTTGCAATCCTAACCACTTGCCTGCCTACTGGCTTAATCACTGCCTAACCACTCCCCTGCCAGCCTCATGGTCCCCAACTGCCCTCCCCTGCTAGCCTGATTGCCCCTAACCACCTCTGCCTCGGCTCCCACCATCGTGGTTTTGTCAGGAAGGCAGACGGTAGAAAGATGTCTGGTTTCCCAGTCTAATTAGCATATTACCCTTTATTAGTATAGATATGTGTAGTCATGGACATGGGCAGTAGGGTAGTGAAGACCTGGGGTGATGGGTATGGTCTTGGATGGGGGGAAATGGGAGATATCTGTAAGACTATCAACAATAAAAATATATTAAAACTGAAAATAAATAAATAAATAAATAAATAAATAAATAAATAGCTGGTCCTTTTTTTAGTCTCAGCAGCAATGAGGTTTCTAGTTGCTCCACATTCTGTTAGCACTTGGTGTTGTCAGCCTTTACCTTTAGCCATTCTAGTGGGTCTGTGCAATTTTACTATGCACTGATCAGATGACTACTGATGTTGAACATTTTTTTCATATGCTTGCTGTCTCTGTGTATATCTTTTGTGAAATATCTGTTCAAATCATTTGCCCATTTTTTAAAATTGGATTGTATGTCTTCTCATTATTGAGCTGCAAGAGCTCTTATCCAGTACAATCTGGATAAATGCCTTTTTCAATACATGTTTTGGCAAAAGTTTTCTCACAATCTATGGCTTTTTATTTTTTCACTGTCTTTTGAAGAGGAAAAGTTCTTAATGTTAATGAAGTCCACTTTATAAATTTATCTTTTATAGTTTGTGCAAAAGAAATCTGCTTAAGAAATCTTTGCCTATGTGCTACAAAATATTTTCTTCTTCTTTATTTGTTTTAGCTTTTACATTTAAGTCTTTGATTACTTATGAGTTACATTTTATGTATGCTGTGCCCCATTCTCTTTTTCTTTTCCTTCTGATATTCTAACTACACGTAGATTTGATCTTTTAATATCATTTGTGAAGCTCTATTTTAAAACATTTATCTCTGTTCTTCACTGTAGGCAATTTCTATTTATATATATTAAAGTTAATTTACTCTTTCCTATTATGTCAGCTTGACTGTTAAATCTACCCATTGAACTTTGTGCTTTAGTATTTATATTTTTAGTTCTAAAATTTGTAGTTGGCTCCCTTTTATTATTTCTGTTTCTCTACTGAGATTGCCCATTAAGAGTCATGAGATTTATTATGCAGTAAAGAGGATACTGTTTCATTTCATGTGGCCATTAAACATCTTTGTAAGTTCTGAATTTGATTCATCTTAGGCCTGACTGTTGACTCTTCTTTCTTTGAGAATGTGTTCCATTTTATTGTTTCTTGGTATGTTGAGTGATTTTTTAAATTATCATTTTCTAGTTGTTGTGCACATTAAGTTGTGATAATTCTGGATTCTGCCATCTTTCTCTGATAAGTATTGTTTCTTTGGTGCTAGCAGGTGGTCTTCCTGGCTGGGCTTGCATTGCACTGTTTTTTTCTTGTGCTGCTGCTCTGGTCTCTGTTTAGCCAGAGTGGTTTGTAGATATGGAGTTGGTGGATCTTCTTTCCAGCTCATTTCTTGCAAGACAGGTGTCCTCACGGCAGGCTCCACCAGCTCCAGGTGACAGACTGGAGAGATGGAACGCACTCTGGAGCACCCAGCTCTCCCTCCGAGTGTGCATGCCCTCGGGCCCGCTGCGTGCTTCGCCTCCAGGGTCTGCAGCTGGTTGGTTTTGCATTATGTCTGTGTTAGAAATTTTCTACATGAGGCTGTCTGGAGGGTCTTAGTCCAGCATATCTGGAAGTAGAACTCTAATGTCTTTTTTTTTTTTTTTTTTTTTTTGTATGATTCTTTTTTGTTGTTTTCAGGTTTTTTGTTGCTAATCCTTGTTGGATGGTATATAATATATTTTATTGATTTTTTTTTTTTTTTTTTTTTTTTTTTTTTTACAGAGAGGAAGGGAGAGGGATAGAGAGTTAGAAACATCGATGAGAGGGAAACATTGATCAGCTGCCTCCTGCACACCCACTACTGGGGATGTGCCTGCAACCAAGGTACATGCCCTTGACCGGAATCAAACCTGGGACCCTTCAGTTCACAGGCTGACACTCTACCCACTAAGCCAAACCAGTTAGGGCTGGAGGATATTTTTTCCATTGATTTTTAAACAGGGTGGAAGGGAAGAGAGACACACAGAGAGAAACATCGATGTGAGAGAGACACAAATTGGTTGCCTCCCGCACAGGCCCCAACCAGAGCAGGCATGGAGCCTGCAACCAAGGTATGTGCCCTTGACCAGAATCGAGCCCAGGACCCTTCTAATCCAAGGGATGATACTTTTAATCATTGAGCAAAACTGGCTAGCGCTCTAATTTTTTTTAATGGTAAAATGTTATATATTGTATTAGCAATAATTAATGATCTAAGAATGTTTTTCTTCTGCATCTTTAGACTATTTGTGAAATGAGGAAAGAATTTATTCATTTGAACATTAATTTTGACTTAATATATAAAACTCTGTAGTGTAAGCGATGTTTTCTGTGTTTTCCGATGGTCTTAGGCAACCCTGCTAGCAACCCACAGGTTGAGAACAGATGCTGTAGAGTCTAAGACCATCAGAAAACAGATATTTACATTATGATTCATTAAAAGTAGCAAAATTACAGTTATGAAGTAGCAACGAAAATAATTTTATGGTTGTGGGTTACCATAAAATTATTTTGGTACCACAATAATTAAAATTATTTTGGTACCACTGAATTAAAGTGTCACGTCATCAGAAAGGTTGAGAACCACTGCTATATATGGAAATAAATATGTTTCAGAAGAGCATTTTAGTTATGCTTATCTTTGTAATAAAACATCTCAGGTGTATGTGTGCTTACACATAGAAGAATGCTCACCTTGGCCCATTGGCTCTGTTGGTTGAGCGTAGTCCCATGCACCAAGAGGTCTCAGGTTCGATTCCCAGTCAGGGCACATGCCAGGGTAGGGGGAGTGCGGGAGGCAACCAGTCAATATTTCACTATCAAATCGATGTTTCTATCCCTCTCCCATCCCCTCTCTGTAAATATACATACATATATATATATATATATATATATATATATATATATATATAAAACTATTCTTAGGAAAATCAGAAGCGTTTTATAGTGTCAAATGTCACTTGATGTGGAGACTAGCAGCCTGTTTTCTTCTTGATACTGTCTACTGCGTGAAGTTGTAAGACACGGAGGCTTTCTTGTAATGAGCAAAATTAAGCCCTTTTGGTGAGAAATGTGTGCCACTTAAGTTGTGCTTAAACGTGACCAGAGGCTGAAGGCCTTAGGATTTCCATAGAGAGTTGTTTACAGGCACAAGAATAGGGAAAGCCAGCAGCTTTTTGCAGTTTCAGGAAGACAGTGCTTGCAGGATGAGTGTGGCTGCTGTGAGCACTGGGCCTGCAAGGCTGTGGAGCCCAGTAGTCTGTGGCTCCTGAGGTGACCCATCCAAGGCTTCATTTGGAGCTGAGGACACTGAAGCTGAGGTCCGGGTGGGGGCGGGGGGCAGAGCTGGCCTGTGTCCCCGCTAGGAAGGTCCGTGCCATCCTGTCAGGTAAGGAGGGCCCAGGGCCTGTGCTCAGAAGCCAGAGGCACCTCCAGGTGCTGAGCTGTCAGCCGGGCGGCCTTACAGGCTGAACCAGGCCAAGGAGACCTGCCTGCTGCTGCAGCTCCTGGCTCAGCGCACCCGTTTCTGGGCTCATGGGCACCGCACTCACACTGGTCACCTCCTAACGCTGCCTCTCTCCCCACAGCTGGCCGCCTTCCGCAGGCTCCTGTGCACCCCCGAGGGCCACGCAGCCGCCTTCCTGCTGAGCAACCACCGGCCCCCGCAGCCCCTAAAGGGCCGCCAGGTGCGGGCCTCCTTCCACTGACAGCCATGGCCAGGACCAGCCCACACGCGTCGCGGAGAGAAAACAATCCCTGCCGATGGTTTCCCTAGCTCCGGTCAGGGTGCCCTGTGCCCTATGCTGTCACCACAGCAGCAGAATGTCCCATCCCTGTGACCACGGGGCCTCACTCCCAGCCTGGGATTTGCACTCGCGACCTTGGAGCAGGACACCGCCAAGTGTGCAGAGCCACGGGGTGCGCCCACCGCAGCCTGCATAGTGGACCTCAGTTCATGCGAAAAATGGTCCCTTGTGGTAGAGACCAAGCTAGTCATGGTCTCCGCGATGTTTAGTAGAAATCCTGCATTCGTGTCCAGAATGATGGGGATACCTCTTCCTGTGGGGAAACCAGTGACTCTGCTTACCGTGTTGGTACATTCCAGTTCATTAAAAGTTGGTCATATTTCCAATTTTAAAGTGGACTTTGGTTTTGGTTGTGTCGCTGATTCATGATGCCTTTGAAAAACGAGCAATAGGGGAGCTGGTGTGGGGGGTGGGGGAGCAGGGGGACGTGGCTCCTCTTGGCCTCCAAGCCATAGCTTAGAATCGCCAGTTTGGGTGAGGACTTCACTGGGATATAAACACTATTTAAACTTCAGCGCTGATGCTGTGTGTCCACCCACGGGGACGTTATTGATAAACTGGGTAGCATTCAGCAGGTGAGTGCTGGCCAGGAGCCTGAGTCCAGCGCCCAGCCAGCCAGATCAAATGAGATGAAATATGTGAAAAAGCTTCACAGACATTTGGTTAAACTGTAAAATGTTTACATCCGGCTATAAAGCAAGTAGGATTCCTGGGCTGAAGAAACTTCAAGGAAGCTAGTTGCTAGGGAGAGGAAGGCAGGCATTGCTATTACCTAGCACCCATAGCCACCAAGCTGCCCTGGGCTGTGGGCCACATTTTGCAGCATGGGGTCTTGGCAGTGTTGGCTGCAATTTGGTGGGGTGTTGCTCTGGGATGGTGACGAGGCCTGTGTCCCACTTGGGGGAAGCTGAGTGTTGGTTTGTCGGCACCAGGTCCCTAGTGCCATTTATTTTTAAACTAGAGGCCCAGTGCATTGATTTGTGCACTGGTGGGGTCCCTCTGCCTGGTCTGCAGGGATCAGGTAAAATCTGACTCTCTGACATTCCCTGAGGGGTCCTGGATTGCAAGAGGGCAGTTCTCTGGTGACATACCCTGGAATTGGGCTCCCTCCTCTCTGGTTCCAGGTTCCACTTAAGAACTGCAGATGCCAAGTCACTGCAGCTTAGCAACTCCTGCATTGAGCATCTGCCCTCTGGGTGGTCAGTGCGCATCATAGCAACCACTTCTTTCCATCTCCGGGTGATTCTTTCTCGCCCCACAACTAAGAAACCTTCACTCTACAGATGACGCCACATTTATTTTTCAGTCCAGTCCTCTCCCTGGCCTGTACCTGCCCAGCTGCCTCTGGGACAGCCCGGAATGTGTGACAGACACCTGCCCACATTGCACACAGTGTCCCTGCCACTGCCCATTTCCGGAAGGTTGTCTCAGCAAATGGCACCAGCAGGTGCTCCAGACTCAAAGCCACGTGCACCCCAGTCTCTGAACCACATTGTCTGTGAGCTAGGCCTGAGGATCTCCTGCTGGCTCCCGCCGCCCTCGGCCCTCCAATCTTCCCCGCACAGCCCCTCCCTTCAGCGCCTCCTGTCACTCAGAAGAAACCTGCATGTTCTCTGAGTGGTCTGCACACCTGCTGCCCCCACTTCCGGCTGCTGTTCCACGCTCCGGTCTTCAGCCCCCCCCACTCCTTTCCCTCCGAAGGCCTCCCGCCTTCACACCTGATATTCTGTGTGGAAGCCCTCTCCTGAATCTCCACCTGGCCCATCCTCGTGCTTCCCAATGCCGCCTCCTCAAAGAGGCCTTTCCTGACTGCTCTCGAGTTGCACTGCTAGTCAAGGCTCCTGACCTTGCTATATGTCCTGTTCCTCCTGACCTTGCTGTATGTTCCTCCCCAGCAGGTCAGACTTAAAGATCCCACAGTAACTTATCAGTTTCTTGCACCATCTGTCTGGCTCTCCCACCAGAACGTAACTTCTTAAGAACAGGCTTTTACTTTGTGAACCAATGTTCCCTGCAGCTAAGCAGGCCTGTCTAGGATAGATATCAATGAGTGTTGAATGAGCAAATACCTATTTTTCATGCACATTTGCTATAACATGATTAGTGGCAATGCTATACTATATCCCTCAGAGCTGCTGAGAGAGAGATCATGGCTGTTCTCACCACAGGAAGGAAATGACAGTTACATGACATGGGAGAGGTGGTGGCTAACCCTGCGGTAGGAATCACATGCCGTGTGTAAAACTACCAGGTCGACACATTGCACACCTGACACCGTGTTACACATCAGTGACATATCAACCAAAAATGCGGTCAAGAGACTCAGTGTAACCTTTAACTCCCCGGTGTGGGCTGTGCTTCTGGGAAAGCCTCTGTCGGCGCTGGCACGGTAAGGACGTGCCACGCTCCCTGCAGCACTTTTGAGGAAGTGCAGTCTTCAGATGTGAGTTAGTGCAACATGCAGAGACGTACATGTTCACAAATAATTTCAGCAGCGCTAGTAGCGTGAAAGGCTTCCGTGGTTTCCATGAATGCTTGAAGGCATAGCTCACTGTCTCTCACTCGAGGACCCTCGCTCACAACTCCGTGGATCTGTTTCCAGACTGGGGTGGCGGCTCTGCCTTGGACCCTACCACTCTCGGGGGGAGTTCAGGAGCGGGCACAGGGATCCCTCACAGTAAGTGGTCCATATTTGGGAGGGGGGACTATGCAGCACAAGAAAAGAGCATTGTAACAAAAATTAGAGAAACTCTAAGAGGAAAATGAGCAGAAACCCCCCAAGGGTGAAAAGGGCAGGTGTTAGGGTTACTCCTTATTAACCACCAGGGGGTGCTGTTGGAGAAGAAAAGCTGGTTTGCTCTGAGGGAGGGGAGTGGACAGCTGGCAGGAGCCTGGACACGGTGGCCTTTCCATGTGACCCCATCTGCTGGTGCTGGGTTCCTGCCCCCAGGGGTCCCTCTCCTTCACTGCTACGTGTCTCCTAGCAGCTCAAGGTGAAGTCAAGTCAGCTCCCAGCTGGTACCTGTAATTCTCTCTGTCTTCCCCCAGGGGCCCTGCAGGCCACAGTCCCTCTGGGAGCATCCTGCCACCTGCTCTGGGGTCTTTGCTCCTCTGGGCCCCGTCTCTGCCCAAGAGACTCCGTGAAGCCAACGCTGAGCTCCTGCTTCTGCCGAGTTTTGGGACTGAGGCTAAGGCAGGGCCGAGGGGAAAGTGCCAGTGTCATTGGGAGGGCGGGGTGGCCGGGGTGGCTGTGAGAAGGGCAGTCTCCTCACTGCACCAGGCCTCACGTTCCTGATCACAGCAAACGGAGAGCAGCATCAGCATAGCAAACGGGCAGAGCCTCTCAGACCGGCCCAGGCCTCACAGGAGGTGTCTCAGGGCCTGGAACCCCATAAATGTTTCCCACAAATGAGAACATCTGTCCCGAGGGAGACACGCTAACCATCGCATAGTCCCAGCGCCCTTGAGATGCAGCCCCAGGTGTCCCTGCTGATGGTGCTGCTCTCAGGAAGCGTTAAAAAGGAGGTGGGGAGGTTGCTTTCGGGTGGACGCAGCTTGGAAGCATTCCTCTCAATGTGCATTAGAGGCGAGTTAGGCAGAACATTAAGGCCTTGACCCCGATCTGGACATCAAGGAAGCCAGTGCGGTTTGCGGAGTAACCGGCTGAGGCTGGCACAGAAATGAGCTGTGTCAGCAGCTTTGACCCTGAACTTAAAGGCTCAGTTGGAGGCTCGAGTGGGGCTGAGGAGGGGACAGCAGCAAACAGCTGGCTAAGGGGAGGAAGGAACAGGGTCCAGGTGAGCATGCTGCTGCCCCGGCACCTGCACACATCTAGACGCCCCTCCCTGGCTCCTGGTGTGGGCACTGGCCTGGCGGCACGTTACTGTACACACCAGCGGGTGACGACTCCACCACGGACGGCTGTGATGTCAGCGCGTCTGCAAGACTTCCCTGCTCCATGGCGATCTATAGGAGTGTGTGGTCCAACTTGACCCAAAGTCCTTGTGAGGCGTGTGACCATGTTCAAATGACGGTAACAATATCTACATGCAACGGTCCCACTCAGAGTCCAGTCTCAGCCCTCACACAGCCTGCTGTGAGTCCCTTCCCTGGTCCTGGGCAGAACGTCTGTCCAGAGCGGTGGTTCCCAGCTTTTTCTTGGCCACGCCCCATCTACGTGTCTCTGGAATCCTGATGACCCCCCCTCCCCCGCCCCCCGACATAGAACTCCTATTATTCAAAAAGTGACTCCTATCCACGTGGAGGAAGCCTAGAAGGCCATTAACTTGGTCTAAAAAGCTTGGCATCCACGAAAGATAAAAATAAAAAACTAAAGGACAGTTGAAGTACTGGGGAAGAAATCACTGAGAAACTGTTTAAAAAATAATAATATGAAGTGATGTGAAAAAACAGCAAAGTTTCAAAACATAATAGAGAACAGAAATGCATAAATATGTCACAATATATATTTATATAGTGCATATGAGGCCCCTAGAACCATAAAAAAATGCAAAAAACTCACTGTTGATAACTCATTCTCAAGTTGTCCCCCTTAAACATCAAATCGCCCTCTGTGGGGTGTGTGCCCGCGCTGGGAACACGGGTCTGAGGGCCTGGGCTTGGCTGTGGCAGAGCTTTGTCCCCGCCCTGAGTGCTCACCAGGTGGCGGTGTGTGGAGGAAAAGGCTGTTTCCTCCAGCTCCACGGGGTGGGCGGGGAGGCACCCACCGCCGAGGCCTGGGAGCCGGGAAGGCTGCGCCCTGAGCAGAGGAGAAGGGAATCTTCTCTTCCTGTCACACCGGACATTGCTATGAGCAGGTAAGACCTCTGAGCGTTGCTCTGGGCACAGATCAGCCCTGGCAGGCTCGGGCAGGGCACTGTGTCAGCCCATTGCACGGATGAGCACCGAGCGAGGCCAGCTCACCAGGGCATCAGGAGGTGCTCATGTATGTCACTCACACATTGTTTTTCATTGGATTCATTGGGTGCCATTGGTTAATAAGATGATAGGTTTCAGGAATACAACACTATATTGTGAGTTCACCGCCCCAAGCCAGTCTCCTTCCATCACCGTTTAGCCCCCTTCACCTTCTCCCGTCTCCCCTCCCCCCGGGGAGCAGACTTAAAACGTCACACCAAAGGCAAGAAAACAGCGCTCAGAAGCCCACTTCCACACGAACGGCCACGCTGGCCGCGCTGCCTCTCGGGGGCTGAGAGGGGAGCCCCAGAGTCTGACCGTGTGTTTTTCCTCCTATGGACCGGGTGATGCATGGAGAACTGGGGCCCAGCTGTCCGATGTGACTCCGGGCCTGGGAACCCTACATCTGCAGTAAATTCCAGCACACCTGATCACGGGAAGGGCGAGGGCTGATCCCACCCTGAGTGCTGGTTATTTCCCTCCCTCGAGCACGGAAACTTCCCCCTGGCCTTTCTGCTTGCAAGCTCAGCAAAGCAGAAGCAGCTGTCCCCTTCCGTCCCCTCCGGCGACATCAGTGGGCAGGGCACCAGCGGGCAGGGCGGTGGCACAGGCTGGGGTATGTCACACCCCCCGCTGGTGCTAATCTCTCTTCTCTCAAAGCAGAGACATTGGGTTTCGGGTGTTACCAGGGGCCAGCACTGAGGTTGGAGCAAACACGGAAAGAATGTCTGTGTTGAATGTATGCTCGAGGAGATACCTAGATTTTAACTGGTGAGTCATGTGTGTCTTCCTCATAGAAAATTTTATTTTAAGTTTGGCTCTGTGGGGTGCAGAGGGAAGTGGACTAATGGGGCCACAGAATCCTGACCGCCACGTTCCCTCAGGTCCCAGAACTCTGTGCACCAGGAGGTCCCCCTCGGAGCAGGGGCTGGGCCTCCCCACCCACTCTCTGCCTCCAGTCACTGCCTCCCCGCTGGGCATGTCATCTTGGGATGGTGGGGCTCCTGGCCCCGGGTTCAGAGGCCAACCTTCAGAGGTGCTGCCTGCAGGGCCCAGCCCCTGTGCTGTGTCCAGACACCCCAGTGCCCGGTGCTGTGTCCACACACCCCAGCCTTCTCTGCACAGCCCTGCTCCTCCTCTCTCCTCACGCACGCTTCCTTCTCCCAGGGATCCTGCTTGTGTCCCCTCGCCCTGGAAACCAGTGCCTCCTCCTGCTGTCCAGCTTGACTGTCTCTACTGGAAGCTGCTCATCTCAGCCACACTGCTCCCAGCACCGCCGTTCCGAATGCAGGCTCCCATGGCTGCCTCTCCACCTGGGTGAGTCCGCATCCTGTTTTCACGCCCAGAACGAGGGCACTGGCAGGCACGTAGTAGGCATTTGTTTAATGTTACTGAACAGACTCATCCTAGCTAATAAAGAGGGAATATGCTAATTGATCACACACAGTGCCCATAGCCACAAGATGGAGGTGCCCAGTCCCCTCAGCCCTTCCTGAGTCCCTCAGTCCTTTCAGCCCTGCCAGCGGTAGTGGGGGGTGGGGTGGCAGGTGCGTGGTGCAGCCGGACCTGCCCTCAGCCCCCCAGCCACTCAGAGCTGGCCTGAGGTGCAGGCAAGCCTGGGATGGTAGTTGCCCAGGGCCCCCCAAGACTTGCACTGCCAGCAGTGGCAGCAGCAAAAGTGCAATGGGGCATCACCTTCTCCTGATCGCCGGGTTGCCTCCTGTCCCTGAGGACTCCTGGACTGTGACAGGGGGCAGGCGGGCTGAGGGACCCTCCTCCAGTGCATGAATTTTTTTTTAAGAGAGAGTAATTTTTTTTTATATTTTATTGATTTTTTTAAACAAACCTTTATTGTTCATATTATTACAAAAGTTCCTCATTTTTTCCCCCTCCACCAGGTTCTTACCCCACCCTCTTCCCTTTCCCCACCCCGCCTTGTCCTCATCCATATGTGCACAGTTTATGTTCATTCTCTTCCCACACCCCCCACTCCTCTTTTCCCTGAGAATCATCAGTCCACTCTCCCTCCATACCTCTGATTCTATTATATTCAACAGTTAATATTGTTCATCAGGTTTTTTAATTCCGTTGGTGGTTGTTTTGGTTTTTTTTTGCTTCCAAAGGGGAGTTTAAGGTCAAAAGGAGTTTCGGGTGTGCTCAGATCCTATTCATCAAAATCTGGGTAAGCTCCTTATTTTTTGGTACAAGATTTAGCATATCGAGACCTGGGTGAGTCCAGGTCCTAATTGTTCCTCATTCCAAGCACATGGATTAAGAAGTCAGTACTGATAAGAGGATTCTGCCAGTGCCTTCGGTCTCAGCTGATAAGAATTAAAAGAATATCCCTGTGCTCTCTACATCTCACCCTTTTTTACTAATTAAAATAAAATTTAAATATCAATAATAGGGGTCTAAAATTAAAAACAATTGCAAACAATGCCAATGCAAAAACTGAACCACATACATGTTATTTTCAAAACTTGAAAAATAACAAAACTCTGACTATTAAATAATAACAACAATGCCAATGCAAAACAACAAAATGAGAAATCAGAATTATGGACATATTTTTAGCTACTAAATGAGTCTCTTTTGTTGCTGGTGTAGATTTACTCAGAGTCCTTGGATTTGCTGCACAAGACTGCAGAAGACTGGAAGCTAACAGATGCTAGCATGAGCAGGAACATGATTAAAGAAGTAGCTTCCACTTCAGTCTTTAATTTCTTCAGATGACTCCATGTTGGCACCTCAGTCCCTTGCGTAGCCTTCAGTTTTCTTCTCCCACTTTGCTGTCGTCTGGGTAACTCTCAGTCCTTTTTGGGTGAAGGGACACAGGAGCTTCTCTGAGTCCATTGTGATGATGGACCTAACACTCTGGTACCCGAACTGGCTGCATTGCTCCTTCTTTCCTTTCATTTTGAACCCAGGGTTTGACCCCACAACACTTTGGGCCTGGCTGCTCTGGGCCTGGATGCTGCTCCAGGCCTGGATGCTCCTGGTCTGGATGCTCCGAGCCTGGCTACAGCTGCTCTGAGCCTGGCTGCTGCTGCTCTGGGCCTGGCTGCTCCGGGCCTGGGTGCTCCGGGCCTGGATGCTGCTGCTCTGGGCCTGGACACTCTAGGCCTGGCTGCTGCTGCTCTGGGCCTGGCTGCTGTTGCTCTGGGCCTGGCTGCTGTTGCTCTGGGCCTGGCTGCTGCTGCTCCGGGCCTGGCCGCTCTGGGCCTGGCTGCTCTGGGCCTGGCTGCTGCTTCTCCGGGCCCGGCTGTTGCTGCTCCAGGCCTGGCCCCTCTGGGCCAGCTATTCTTCCATTTCTTCAGCTGGTCACATTCCAAGGTCCTTCACTGCTTCCACCAACACGTTGATTGCTGATTATCAACCACCCAGTACCTCCCTCCCGTGGTCCTGGATGATAGATGTACCTCATACTAGTTTCAATCTTCAAATTGTTGTGGGAGTAGCACACCAGCTGCTCACCCACTCCGCCATCTTGGTTTCTCCTCCAATTGGTAGTCTCATTTGTGATCTATTTCCTTGTCTCGGCATTTTTGCAGCTTCCCTGAGTTGGCAGCCTTAAAAGTCTCTGTGTTCTGCGTGTATGGGGAGGAGTTTCAGGGTGGAGCCTACAGCCTTGGTTTCCATCAGCCACGCCCTATGCAGCTTCTGAGTCTCAGTGTTCTTCAGTGTCCTTCAGTACTTGCTGCAAGCACTTCTGAGAGTGAGGTACCCTCGAGTTTCGCCTGCTACCAAACAGTCTAGTCTCTCCCTCAATGAGCCCGGAACTGGGGTTCAGTTCAGTTGGAAATGGGATTGGAAGTGAGGTTAAGAGCAGTCTGGATCTTTTGTCTTTTTCCTGCCAGGGCAATCCCATGGCACAGCCAACCGTCCATTCTCTGCGTGCAATGTGCGAGCCTCTGGGACCTCCTTTCGCCGCTCCCTCGGGTTTCTGCACTGTCAGGTCTAGGATTTGGCACAATCCAGAGCTTTTATCTCCTCCCCCTAGGGAACGCCAGCCAGGCACTTAGCCGCCCCGCCCCCTCCTCTTCGGCTCCCTCCTCTCCGCATGCACAGCGTGTCTCCGTACCTTATAGGCTTTTACAGCTCCTCTGATTTTCCTTCTGGTTTTCTCTTTCCTTCTCTTTGTAGAATTTCCAGTCATTCAACTTTCCTGTAGTTCTTGGTAATGTCCATTTTATATTTTAGTTGTATTTTATTGAAATTGCTGTGTGTGGCTGCAGTTAGGTGTTTACCTGTGCAGCCATCTTGGATCTTCCTCCAGTGCATGAATTTTTATGCACTGGGCATCTAATCTATTTATAAGTAGGTTGTAGCCACTGGTAAGTTAATAAAAAGCAAACAATAGCTGTCCATCATGTTTGTTATTTTGTCCTTGGCCATCCTTTCCAGGTCCTCCTCTGAGCAGGCACCGTGGCAGGTGCTGGTGACAGAGGCGAACAGACATTGTTCCTGAGCTGAAGGCCACAGGCTTGTGAGGAAGATGGACCTAGAAGGGGGAATCAGGGCCACTCATTTATTCTGTAATAGAGAAATGCTCTTAACTTGGATGGTTTCATCATGAAATTAGAGTGGATAAGCTTGTTAAGAGTATAATTGCAAAAATACATAAAAGGTGTGTTTAAGAGTCATTCCTCTTTCCTTCACCAGCAAGGACAGTGCCATGTGCCCTTCCACGTGCTGGGTTCAGAGGGCCCTGGGCTCTCACAGGCAGCCCTGGATGGGGCCAGAGCAGGGCCGGGAAGAGGCCCTGAGAGGAGGGCTGTGTCCAGGGCCGGCCTTCGGCTGCCCCTTCCAGCAGAGTGTCACAGGCTGCTGGACGTGAGGCTGCCACCCCGGGTGTGGGAGCCCATAAAACTGTCCCAGCAAGACAGGAAAGCCTAGTGGGCTTAACAGGTAGGCTGTGACTTGCACCAAAGCTTCTCCGGCCCAGCCCGGGGTCTGCGATCTGCGAGCTGCATGGCGTGGGTGCAGGGAGACGCATGCTCAGGGAATGTCCATGGTGGTGTATATACTCCTTTTCGTTAAAAATCCTTGACTTGCTCACAGTTCTAGTCAGCAGAGTAATGGTCCTTGCAGGCACACATGCTGCTCCCTAGAAGCTGTGGCTCAGTTACCTCACACGGCAACAGGGTCTTACACACGTGGACAAAGGTGCCGACTTGGAGGTAGGCGGCCCAGTCATCAGTGGGGCCAGCTTGGTCACGGCACCCGGAAAGTGGAGGGCGTTCCCATGTGGCAGAGGAAGATGTGTTCCCAGAAGCTGGGCAGAGCGACACTAACTAGTTAAATTAGCTTTCCCCCAGTTTATTGGGGTTTGATTGACATTGGGAAATGATTGCCACTTGGCTGCCTTTCTGTGTGTGGTGAGAATATTGCTACTCTCAGCAAATGACAAGGGAATGATACAGTATTATTAATGATATTAATGACTATTAATAGAGCTGTGTTTTAGAGCCCCAGAACTGGAAGCATGTTCTCTTTGACCAGCACCTCCCTCGTTTCCCACCCTGTTACCCCTGGTGACCCCTATTCAACTCTGCTTCTGTGAGTTCAACTTTGTGGATTTCATATGAAAGTGAGATCCTGTGGCATTTGTCTTCCTGCATCTGCCTATTTCACTTAGAATAACATCCTTCTGGTTCACCAGTGTTGTCACAAACAGCAGAATTTCTTTTCATTTGTGGTTGAATATGTCACATTATTATATACTAGAGGCCCAGTGCATGAAATTTGTGTGTGGGAGGTCCCTCAGCCCGGACCCTTGTGGGCTCAGACCTAAACAGACAGTCAGACATCCCTCTCACAATCCAGGACCTCTGGCTCCTTACTGCTTACCAACCTGGTTGACCCCCAACTGTCCCCTGCCAGCCTGGTCACCCCAACTGCCTCCCTGCTGGCCTGGTCACCCCCTAACTGTCTGGAAGATGTCTGGTCACCTGGTCTAATTAACATATTACCCTTTATTAGTATAGACCACATGTGTCAAACACAAGGCCCGCGGGCCAAATCCGGCCGGCCAGGCCTTGCAATGTGGTCCGCACCGCGCTGTCATCACTGCACTCCGCTGTCAGTTTATGACATTGTCAGTTTATGACTGTTCAGTAAACCATTCGGCCTGCGATTTAGGCTGGATTTTAGATTTTGGCCCCTTCTCTGATTGAGTTCTACACCCCTAGTATAGACGATCTGAATTGGGATGGGCAAAAGTAGGTTTACAGTGGTGAGTTTATTCTTGTATTATTATTTATTAATTACTGTTATTTTCTATATGAACAACTGTAAACCTACTTTTGCCTTCCTACGTATGGATCATTTATACACATATATCATATGTACACATTTTCTTTATTTACGTATCCATTGCTCAACATTTAGTTTGTTCCCATATCCTGGGGATTATGAATAATTTATGCAATGGATATGGGAGTGCAGAAATCTCTTTGAGATCCTGATTTCATTACCATGAATATATACCCAGAAGTGGGATCACTGGGTCAAATGACAGTCCATTTTTAGTGTTTTGAGGAACCTCCATGCTGTTCTCCACTGTGGCCACCCAGTCTGCATCCCGCCAGCAGTGCACGAGGACTGTTTGCCCAAGTCCGTGCCAGCACTTGTCATGTCTTGTCTTTTTGATGATGGCCTTTCTAACCGGGTGAAGTGACACTGGTTAGAAAGGCCATCATCACCTTTATTTGCATCTCCCTGATGACTAGTGATGCTGGCCATTTGCCTGTCGTTGCTTTAAGGATGGTGGGAAGGGTGTGCACCAAGGAGCCCAGATGCCTCTGTGAGCTGCAGAAGTGAAGTAACAGACTCACTCCCGGAGCTGCCCAAAGAGGAACCCAGCCCACTAGTAAGTTGGTTTTAGCTCAAGGAGAGCCACGTGGAATTTATAACCTAGGAAATCATCAGATAATACATCTGTGTTGTTTTAAGCCACTAAGAGTTGGTGATTTGTTGTGACAGCAACAGAAGCCTTGTATATGAATTATGAAAATGATCACAGGTATTTGACAAGGCGAGCTGAGTCTGACACGTAGAAGGATGTGGTAGGCAGCACCCATTCAGCCCTGCGGCTTGGGGAGGGATTTGTGGTTCTTCTGGATAAGGAGGCAATGGGGCCTCAGCCCCTGCCTGGGGTCTGGGGGACCATGCGGTTTCTCATGGGCCGATCCGCTCTGTTTCTAGTCCACCACTGAGAATAACCCTTGCCGATCACTTTACACCACTCGCCACGTGATCTTCACCCGGGTCCTGGTTTGTACAGTTCCTACTTTACATAGGAGGAGCTCCAGGCAAGACCTTAACAGAAACTACAGGTAAGACGCTGAGTGGCCCATCCGTCAGGTGTGGGGGAAGGTTTCAAAGCCAGCACATGCCAGGCAGGTTCTCATCCTCCAGCAGAACTTTGGACAGTAAGATGGGTCATTCTCCTTCCTGACTTAGTCTGGATCCTCGAGGATTGAAGCATAGGAAAGAGTTCCTCCCACAGTGAAGTCTTGTTTCTTACCCAGGGAACAGAGAAGAATCTATAGCATTTCCCAGACCTGGTTTTAACACGTTTAACATTTTTAAAAACTGGCGTTATCTCAGCCTCAGCTTAGCTGGCTTTTGCTTAACTTCATGGAGAGTGGTTTTTACCCTTCCTGCCCACGGAGCCCAGTACTGATGGAAACCAGGAGTACCAGCTATTGTTTTATTCAAATCATATGAGCTACACTGCTGTGTACGGAATGTGCACTCTGGTAAAACATGGTGGAATTCGAGCACATGCAGGTCAGGCATTTCTCCGTACTCCCAGGAGCTGAGTGTACCTAAAGTATTATATTTCAAACTCTTCTTCTGACCTTAGAAATGCAGATGCAGAGGCCAGGATTTTCATAAATAAGCTTTAAAATAAACAGCTTTATTGAGATATAATTCCCGTACCATACAATTCACCCTCTGAAGGAGTACAATTTAATGCCTTTTGATATATTGCATTATTGATCTTTAAAAATTGTGATAAAATATATGTAACAAAATTTGCTATTTTGAACCATTTTTATGTGTAAAATTCAGTGGTCTTCATTACATTTACAATGTTGTGCAACCATAACCACTTTTTCCAAAACATTTTCATCAGCCCTAACGGAGCTCTGCACCATGAAGCAATAACCCTCCAATCCCTCCTCAGTAATCTCTTTTCTACTTTCTGTTTCTATGAAATTATCGACTTTAGAGACTTCATGTAAGTAGAGGCATACAGTGTTTATCCTCTTGTGTCTGCTTCATTTACTTACTGTGATTCATGTTGCAACATGTTTCAGAACTTCCTTCCTTTTTATGGCTCACCAACATTGCATTGCATGTACATACCCCCTGTGCTTACCCCTCATTGTGGAGGTGGAAGCAACAGGGGTTGCTTCCACCTTCTGGTCTCATGAATGATGCAGCTGTGGACAAGAGTCTTCAAGCATCTGCTCAAGTCCTTGTTTTTGATTCTGTTGGGTACACATGTACTAGAGGTGAGTTGCTGGGCCATATGGCAGTTTTATATTTGGCATAACTGTTTTCCACAGTGTCTGCACCTTTCACCCACACCAGCAATGCACAAGGGTCCCAATTTCTCCACATTCTCCCAACGCCTTCTTGGTAGGTGTGTGATGTGTATCTCACTGTGGGTTTGTGCCAATGAGCTTTTAAATTTTGAGCAGTGGCTGAAATTTTTGAGTACCATGAATGGAAACCATTCCATGATATTAGACTGGATTCCTTCTCTCCTTCAATTTCCCTCAGTTTGTGCACCTTCAGTCATTTTTAGCGTTTTCTATGGCTCCCCCAGTCACCCCATGTCTCCAATGCTCTGGCTCCGGCCTTTCTTAGGAAGATCCGGAGCTCTGGGAGCGCAGGAACTGAGAATGAGCTGTAGAGGGAGAACTTCGTGCAACAGGGAGAACATATGTGCTGATAAAAGAAAGAGAAAGGAGTGGACGTAGGGAGGGAGGTGTGTTATGAAGGATTGTAACAATCATGCAGGAGAGAGAATGCCTGGGAATCCAAGGAGAGGAGAGGAGTGATCAGCCACAGCCGCTGCCCTCTGTGGCCGTGGCCTCACCTGCAGCGCCTTGGCTCAAAGCTGCCATGTCTGTGGCTCGGGCTTCGTTGTGGACCCAAACCAGCTAGGACCTGTGTATTCATTCTCAAGCTCTTAACAAACGCTAAAACTGAGTTTTAAAGTGTTATACCACAGGGTAAAATGTGGGAAGCTTTTACATGACTTTTTGAAGTCACTCCTGCAATGTCTCTGGAGCAGGTGGCTGAGCAGGTGCTCGGTCTCGGGCCTGTTGTCCCAAAGTCACCCGCTCACTGGGTCTGGAGGAGATGCACCAGGTCACCGAGGCAGAAAAGCGTTTAAGAAGGGAAACTGCAGACAAGAGGTCAGGCCTTCCCTCCCTCAGGGTAAGAGTGTTGGTGGAAGCACCACCACCCCCACCCCAGGAAACAGGAAAATGATTGAGGAACTTGGGGAGCACTTGGGGACCTCCTTAGCAAGGTCTTTCAGATAGGCTCTGAGTTTTCTATACCCAAGTTCTCACCTAAACTTACATCAACTTTCTCTTTTTTCTCCCAGAAATATCTCTTCCCAAAGACAAAAATATCCTGTTCACTGGATGGAATAAGCATGTGTTGAAAGTGGGCTCTGCATCTCCATCTTGAACATGGAGTTCTTTGGGCTAGCCTTCAGGAATCACTGTCGTCTCAAAAAATTAGTCCCAGGTTACCCCTGAGCAAAGAAGATGCTGAGGACTGCATCAGTCTGTCTGCTAACCTGTTCCCCTCCTCCCAATGGGCTCACTCCAGCCCGTCCTTTTTGTGGGCCATATTCCTGTAAGTGGACCTATTGAAAGACTTTAGAAGTTCATAGGAAAACCAGTGTGTTTTCTGTGTAAGACTTGCTATTCTCCCACGAGAATTCTGGCAGGCATTTTCTGTTCGTTTCCAAAAATCTGTTTTCTTTATCGCTCCCCTCAAAAACAACCAAATTTCACTCAGAATGGAAACAAAACAAACTTGCCTATTGACAAAGGAGCTGACCGCATCTTATGGGCCCTCCTGTGGGCCAGACAGTGGGATGAGCCCTGAGATGATAAGATTGCTGACCTCTGGGAGGCCACACCCGCAGTCATTATGAGTGTGAGTGCTGGGGGAGGCTCTGTGGGGAGGTCTGTGGGACATCTGTGGCTTCGCTTTCTCTTTCTTGAATGGCTTCTCTAAGAGCTCCTGCTACCGGAGCCTCCAGGGTCTGAGTCTGCACTGTGCAGCAGAGAATCCTTAGAGGAGGAAGAGAGCATTGCATGCACAGGATAGGGCGTGCTCTCAGCACAGACATTGCATCTCAGGGTACACTGATCTTGGGGTTCTCCATTCCTGTCATCCATCCTTTCTTCAGCTCGGGCAGCCCTGCCCCATTGTTCTGTGGGTAAATGACCAGTGTAAGGACTTCGTGCAAGTCCATGGCGTTCCTGGTAGGATGGATGTCCACCCTCCTGACCAAATTGACGCCTGTGCAGTGTTCTTGCCTTTGGGGCAGCAGCTGGTCCTTCCCTCCATGCATGGCTCCTCTGGTGACATTTCCTCCACTTCGCACTGTTTTTCTAACTACCCGGTCCAGCTCAGCCTGCCAGGCTGGACACAGAATTATGCAACACCGGGGTTTATAAACATCAACCCCTCCCTTCCTGGCCCTGGTAACAAGGATCTTTCATGAAATCTGTGCCTGTCAGTTTTGTTGTCCTGTTAGATTACAAAACCTTTGCGGGTAAAGAAGGCCTCGTGCCAAGTTCATGAACGAAATGGCACAGAAGCCAGTGAGAGAGCCTCAGCCACACACCAGGGTGCCAGGAGGCTGGTGCACTCTGGGAAGGAGAGTGAAGCCACTGTCCGAGCCCCAACGTGACCTGATAGAAGCAGCTCACTTCCTCGGTCACCAGGAAGCCATCCTCAGTCTCCTGCGCGTCCGTGACCGCGCAGTGAACACAGCAGCACCCGCAGAATGCTTCAATTCCACGGCCAGTATTTCTAAGGGCTGATGTCTAAGCTCATTGCTTTCAGTCACATTGAGCAATAAAATTACTTTTTTTTTTTTTCATATTACCTACTAAGCATCTATTGTTGTTTAGACTCAAAATGCTTTTTTCCTTTGAAATGTTTATGACAATTAAAAAAAAAGTAAGGTTTCTGGAGGAACCTAAGCACGTGTGATTGGACTTCACATAGGCATTTATTTAGCCAAAAAACGTGCAGCCTCTACGTCTTTGCAAATATTAACTCATTTATTATTTCACTTATGTTTTCCTCCTTATCACAAGCTAACACTCCACTCTCATTGTGTTTATAGATGAGGAAACTGTGGGGCCGGAGGCGAAGGCACCTGCTCATCCAGGAGAGAATCAGAGGGGGTTCCTCCCTGGGAGATCAGGCGCCAGAATTCCTGGCCTCAGGCCTGTGCCTTGTCTCCTCCTGGGTGAATTCAGCCAGTCACCCAGCCCCCACTTCACGCTAGAAATCATCTGGCACTAGGTACCAGAGATAGTCTTAGTCAGGTGGCCAGGAAAGATTTGGGAACCAATAATTATAACAGGCATTGTCTGACCCAGAAGACACACCATGGCTGTGGACTGGAGTGGAGACGCAGCTCAGCGAAGGCGCGCTCCCCGTGGGCGGGCGGGAGGGACAGGGGGGAGCAGGACCCACATGTCCTACCATGGGAGCATTCAGTCAGTGCCACAAGCTGGAGGATGTGCAAATCTATGACTTTTTCATTACTAACAATTAGCAGAATATAAAAAACAACTGAATTTATTTCAATATTAGTGGGCATGTGTGTGTATTCTGTTGAAATGCTGGCAATGTTTGAATAATAAACATAATTCATAAATAAAATTCACCTATCTTGAAAACAAATTTTCTGACCTTAATTTTATCAAAATAACTAATAACTTTATCATCAAAACTATCGAATACTAGTATTCTATTAGCAACAATAAACTGTCTGAGTATATACTCATATTCAAAGTGTATAGCTTTTCAACATATAATCATCAAATTGTAAATTAAAACAACTGTACAAAATTTAAATTATTTTTATAATTTTGCAAAAATTTATTTTTCATAAAATGTGTTTATGTTAAAAATAAAATAAGACATTAATTAAACATTTTAATCAGCTAAAGCTGAAATTTCTGAATTAATTTTTTGAAAATTTAAATCAATTTATTAAATATTTTTACAAAAATAAAATGATTTCCAATTCTTCTAGAAATCAATGTCCACGGAATTGCTAACTGGACAGATAAGCCACACACGTTACATCTATTTACACACAAATCTGAGTCACAGGAACTGTTTAAAGTTGCAAAACGTTCCTTAGCTCCCTGCACAGCTCTGTGGGTTCTCGCAGGCTTGTGAGCGGCTGTGGAACTGTGAACCTGAGCTCAGGGACGAGAAGCTGGCCTCAGCCGCGGATTCTGCGCGGCTCCTGCGCCCCGATGCCCCACGCTCAGCGGGTTCCCCAGGGCCAGCGGGGCTGGGACCTGCGGCCTCCAGCTCAGGGCCTCTGTGCCGGTGGGGACGGAGCCGTTTCCTCGGAGCCTGAGCTGTTGAGTCCTGAGAGCGGACGGGCAGGGTCCCGGGTCTCACCCAGGGCTGAGCACCTGCTCCTGAGAGAAGTGTCCGTCTGTCCTTTTGCAAACTTGTTCTTGTTTGTGCCGTACGAGGCCCTCCGCAATGCAGGGTCCAGCTCAGGCGGGAGGGTTGTGCTCAGTAGCCATGCCCCCAGGACGAGGGTGCTCGGCGGAGTCTGGTAGGAGGAGCAGCATGGCCTGTGGCTGATGGCAGTGTCAGGCAACAGCGCTCACTGTGGCCTATCGAGGAGCCCAGACACCTCTGGAGCACAAGAGGCCCCGGCAGCCGGGGGAGGGGAGCAGGAAGAGGCGTTGAGACAGAGGTCTTAAGAGCCACTTGGGGTTTGTTGTGAAACAAGGAGGACCCTCAGGGTTTCACAGGGGAGGCATTGTTCCTGTCACCACCCGACATGGAGAAGGATGGGGACAGGCAGAGACCCAAGCAGGGGCCATGAACCCAGGAAAGAGCAATGACGGCCTCGGCAAAGTGTGGGTGTGGACATGGGAGCGGGGGTAGGGGAGAGCGCTGAGAGGCAGCACAGGGGGCCTAGCACATTGTTGTTGTTGAGTAAAAATTTGCCCACAGCATCATAATGATCCAGGCCAAGCCTTTGTTTCCCTGTGAATTAATGGGAAGACACTGTTGTGACACTTTGAATTGCTAAGTGGGTGACTGACAGGCTGCCACGGAGACATTCCCAGGGAAGCTGGGCTGACGGGTGGCACACGGTGTGTGCTCCAAGTATGGCAGGGTCCTGGCCGCTGGCTCCTGAGCCCCGTATTCTCTCACAGGCGCATCAGGTCCCGGGAAACTGGGTCCCAACAGGGACTGCCCACGCGGCGTCTCCCGGAGGCCGCCTGCCGGCCCCTGGGGGAGACGGGTCCGCGTTCTAGCGGGAATCCCTCGGATCTTTCCTGGGTTTTCCAAACCGAAGGCAGCTTACAGAATGCTCTTTGTTCTTCCCGTGCCCATCTTTTCCTTCCAGAACTGTGAACCAGGATGACTTTCCTGTGTGTAGCCTGGCTGGGCCCACACTCCAGGATCCCCAGGTGCCCAGAGCCCAGAGCCCTGGGGACACAGAATGTGCGCCCACAGTGACGCCCCCTGCCCAGGCGGGGATTGTCTGAAGGACGAGGTGTGCTGTCTGTAGCAGCTGCCAGGACACGCCGTGGGTCCCTTCTCAGCGAGTGGTGGTCGCTGCCTGGGGTCAGAGCGACTGGCCCAGAACAGCGCAGAAGTGAGTGCTTTCTCTCTCCGCTCAGCGCAGAGGGAGCTCTGAGACGTAGAAGGGAAGGTTTTCTAAAGCTCATTTATCCAGGGCCATCAGCCTCACAGGCTGTGCTAAAGGCTTGCATGCACTAATTCATCTTCTCACAGCAGCCAGGCCGGGCATGTACGTGTGTATTCCACACAGAAAGCCATGGAGGCCTCAGGAGGTGAAGACCGCCTTGATGACAAGGCGTGCGGGCAGCGCTGACATCCTGGGAGCCCGGGCTTAAAGCTAGACCAGCCTGATCCCAAATCCCATGCGCCCAGACCTGGGCTGGGATCGAGCCTGCAGAGGAGGTATGTGCCCTTGACCAGAATCTAACCTCTGACCCTTCAGTTCACAGGCGATACTCTCACCACTGAGCATCCGGCTGGGGCAAGGCACCAGGACTTTGAACATGAACCACTACGACCCTTCACTGCGTTATCTGCCCAGCGTGTCTGTGTCCCCACCAGAGGAGACTCTGGAGAGAGGATGGAGAACTTAATGAGCACCAGGGGCTGGAGTCCTCACACCTCACCCATTTCTTCTCAGACCTCTTTTCCTGCTTATAAATCTCGCCTCTCTCAGTGTAAAATCTTTACAAACTACATGTCTCAGGTTGCAATCCCTCCACCTCCCCGCGCCCCCGGCCCTGCCCTGGGCGGTGCCCGCCTGAGGCCTCGAGCACTAGCCGGAGGAGAAGGAGGAGGAGGAGGAGGAGGAGGAGGAGGAGGAGGAGGAGGAGGAGGAGGAGGAGGAGTCTGCTATTCCGGACGGAGCAGGCCCAGCAGAGCCATGTGCACTTGGGCCGCAGCAAGACCAAGTGCACATGGGGGAATTATATTTTCAAAAACGTGATGCAGAGTTCCGTCAATCTATTGGCACAGAGTTGCTCAATGAATAATAGTATATCTCAGTAAAACTGGGGAAAAACAAAGAATTTAGCACTGTAAATAGTAAATTTCAAGGGTTGAAAAAAAATGCATGGAAGGTTTAGTTTTAGTAATTACATTGATTTAATTCTTACATTTGATTTCTGAAGGGGGGGAAAAGAGGAGGATTTCTTCCCTTACCTGGGAAAAGGAATTTCAAAGGCCAAATATCAGTGAAAACCTTTTCAAGGTAAATTGTTGATCTGACTGTGAGGAGACCCACCAAAACCGTATGCCACAATTTTCTCTCTTCCTTCCCAATAAATAAAATTATTGCAAAAAATTAAAACAAAAAGAGGTATGGAGAGTGCTAACATACTTATCTTTATTATTATTCCTTTTACATTTTATTTTATATTTCCATCACCTTTTATCCCCTCTGTGCCTTCTTCCACGTCCCTTGCAATCCCCACACCATGCGTTCTCTTTCTTTTTTTGTTTTGTTGCTCAATCCCTCCACTACCCCCTTTCCCTCCACCCCTTCCCCGAGCGGTCTGCCTCTGTTTTGCTGGACAGTTCACTCACCGTTATTATTAGTAGTAGTAGTAGCAGTAATAGTGCATTAAGGAGCCTGTCTCACTGTGCACTGTGCTGGGGGAGGGTCCCACCCTGCCCTCCTCGGTGTGCGCTGAGGCGGCCGATGGTTTCTAGGGGAAAAGTAGGTGAGGATCAGCCTTCCCTCTGAGCTGGCAGCCTCCTGGGAGGCGCTGAGCCCAGGTTCACAGTCTGGTTCCTCCCATTTGTCCTTCTCTTCACTCAGAGGCGATGTCTCCGGCTTCAGGGCCAGCCTGTCTCTGTCTGCACGGAGCAACTCCAGGGTTCGGACCGGCACCGGCCTCCCCTCCGGTCGCTCTGCATTCACTCTCTGCACAGGGCCCTCGGCCTCCCTGCCTCCCCATGTCTCTGCCTGTCTGTCCTGTTCCTTCCGTCCGCTCCTCACAGGAAGTTTCATCTGTTTACTTGCTGAATGCTTACAGCCGTCTCTGAAATGACACCTCCATGACAATAGACTTGCACTATTTTTTAAAATAAGTTTTTACTTGATTTACAATATGCCTGGGAAACAGTGGTGCCCAATAGGTACTTGTGAAGAGAATGATTAGTTGTTACTTTTTTGTGTTTAGATATTTTGTTATTGTTGAAAGTCTTACAGATGTCCCCTTTGTTCTTTCTTCCCATTGACCTCTCCAACTCACAACCCCATCCTGGGCCTTCACCGCCCAATGGTCTGTGTCCATGGGATGTGCACATACACAGAGAATCTCTCCCCATCCCTCCCCCACCTGCCTTCCCTCTGAAGTTCCTCAGTTCATCCCATGCTTCTGTCTCTGGATCTCTTGTTCATCAGTTTATTTCCTTCATTAGATCCCACATATGAGTGAGATCAGTGACCCCTGTCCTTCTTGATGAGTCTTTTTTTTTTTTTTAAATAAATCTTTATTGTTCATATTATTACAAATGTTCCTCTTTCCCCCCGCCCCCCTCCATTGCTCCCCTCCACCAGGTTCCCACCCCACCCTCTGCCCTTTTCCCATCCCTCATTGTCCTCATCCATAGGTGCACAGTTTATGTTCAGTCTCTTTCCACACCCACCTCTCCCCTTTTCCCCGAGAATCGTCAGTTCACTCCCCTTCCATACCTCTGATTCTATTATATTCAACAGTTAATATTGTTCATCAGATTTTTTTTTAATTTCCTTGGTTTTTAGATTCACTTGTTGATAGTTGCGTATTTGTTGTTCATAGTTTTTATCTTTATTTACTTTCTCTTCCAAAAGAACCCCTTTCAGCAATTCATATAATTCTGGTTTGGTGGTGATGAACTCCTTTAGCTTTTTTTTTTATTGGTAAAGCTATTTATCTGGCCCTCAATTCTGAGTGATAGCTTTGCTGGGTAGATTATTTTTGGCTGTAGGTTCTTGCTATTCATCACCTTGAGTATTTCTTGCCATTCCCGTCTGGCCTGCATGGTTTCTGTTGAGAAATCAGCTGACAATCGTATGGGTGCTCCTTTATAGGTAACTACCTGCTTTGCTCTTGTTGCTTTTAATATTCTCTCTTTGTGTTTTGCTCTTAGAATTTTAATTATGATTTGTCTTGGTGTGGTCTTCTTTGGATTCCTTTTGTTTGGAGTTCTGTGCACTTCCTGGACTTGTAAGTCTAATTCTTTCACCAGGTGGGGGAAGTTTTCTGTCACTATTTCTTTCAGTATGTTTTTGATATCTTTCTCTCATCTTCTGGGACCCCCATAATTCTGATGTTGGTTCGCTTAAAGTTGTCCCAGAGGTTTCTTACATTATCTTCAACTTTCTGGATTCTCTTGTCTTCTTGCTTCTGCGGAGGAGTGTCTTCTGGCTCTTTATGTTCCAAATCTTTGACTTGATTCTTGCGATCGTCCATTCTGTTTTTAGGACTCTGTATAATATTTTTTATTTCAGACAATGTATTCTTTATTTCTTGTTGATCCCTTATTATTTCTTGTTGATCCTTTTTCATATCCTCATAGGTCTTATCGATATTTTCTAGGAAATTCTTGAAAAACCTTATAAGCGTGGTTTTGAATTGTATCTAGTCGCTTTTTGTCCTCCATTTCTTTGGTTTGTGATCTATTTCCTTGTCTGGGCATTTTCGCAGCTTCCCTGAGTTGGTAGCCTTAAAAGTCTCAGTGTTCTGCTTGGATGAGGCGGAGTTTCAGGGTGGAGCCTACAGCCTTGGCTTCCATCAGCCACATCAGCCACGCCCTATGCGGCTCCTGAGTCTCGGTGCTTCTCAGGGTCCTTCGGTACTCGCTGAAAGCACCTCTGAGAGTGAGGTGCCCTCGAGTTCCGCCTTCTACCAAATATTCTAGTCTCTCCCCTAAGGAGCCCGGGGTTCAGTTCAGTTGGAAGTGGGGTTGGAAGTGGAGTTCAGAGCAGTCTGGAGCGTTTGTCTCCTTCCTGCCAGTGCAATCCTGCTACACAGTCAAAGGTCCATTCTCTGTGCGCAATGTGTGCGCCTCCGGGGGCTCTGCCTTTCACTGCTCCCCCGGGTTTCTGCCTCTCAGCCCAGTCTCCCTCTGTATGAGCCTGGGTCCCCGGGGTCTGGCCTAGAACTGGGGTTCAGAGCAGTTGGAACTGGGACTCAGCACAGTCCGGAGCTTTTGTCTCCTTCCCACTAGGGCAATCTTGCAGCAGAGTCAACAGTTCGTCCTCTGCGAGCAATGTGTGCGCCTCCAGGGGCTCTGCCTTTCACTGCTTCCCTGGGATTCCACATCACAGCCCCGGCTTCCTCTGTATGAGCCTGGGTCCCCAGGGTCTGGCCTAGAACTGGGATTCAGTGCTGTCGGGTCTGGGATTCAGCACAATCTGGAGCTTTTATCTCCTTCCCGCTAGGGAATGCCAGCCAGGCACTCAGCCTCCCCCTCCTCTCTGGCTCTGTCCTCTCCACGCGCGCAGCGTGTCTCTGTACCTTAGGCTTTTACAGCTCCTCTGATTTTCCTTCTGGTTTTCTCTTTCCTTCTTGTTATAGAATTTCCAGTCAGTCAACTTTCCTGTAGCTCTGGGCAATGTCCATTTTATATTTTAGTTGAATTTTACTGAAATTGTTGTGTGCGGCTGTGGTTAGGTGTTTACCTGTGCAGCCATCTTGGATCCTCCCCTTGTTCTTCCATGGAAGATCTGACGAGTCGTTTTTAACCCAATGATTGTACCTCAGGCACAATGCTCCCAGGCCTGCCATGGCCCAGTGCTCGGCTGAACTTGGATGCGTGGCTAGTGCTGGGGCGTCGGTGCTGAGACTCGCTGGCGGTGGACTCAGGCTTGTCTTTGGGACTTGCGACAAGCTCCCCGCTCAGTTTTCCGGGCGGAATGCGGTGGCTCCTGCCGCCATTGTGGGCGGAGCCGCGCCCTGGGCTTGGCAATGCGGACTTCCACATGAATTCTACAACACCACCACTGGATGGCTCTCATCGTTACCTGTAATTAAAGGGAGACTTTCAACCTTATAGTTCCTGTACTGGAACTTCTTATTTTTATTTTGAAGGCAAGTTTTTAAATCCATGAATGAGTATTTTTTATTTACAACCAAGTCAGCACAGAAGCATCCTCAGTTCCTGACAGTCTCACGCTTTTGAAAACATTCCATTTTACATCTGTCCAGGGGTTGATTGGGATTACTGTTTGAAAGATGCCCCGACAGACTGGGAACAGCGGCAGCAAACTCTTAAGCGAGCGGCTAGGACTCTCCCCTACCGGGTGAACTGGTTGTGGAGCATTCGTGCATGTGTTTTTAAATCTGACCAAACACTGCTTGTATCTCATCTCCTGTGGCTGCAGGGGGACTGAGGATCCCTCTGTAATAGATGACATGATTAAGCACCATTTTCATCTAAAAAAAAAAAAAAAAAGCCTAGTACTTTGTAAACACTGCATGTAAATGATCAACCGTAGCCTCCGATGCTCTCAAAAATGGTTTGATTTTAACTCTAAGGTAAATACATGATTTAATAAAGTAAAATAGTTCAAGTGATTGCATGTGGCCAGAAATTCAAACAGTTGCATCACAGAAGTCTGCTTGCCCCAGATTAAACCGAATCTTCTGCATAACTGCGAAAGGAGATAAGTTCTCCCATGTAAATAGGAGGGAGGGGGAGGGGGCAGGCCACCCACTTCATCACCTCGACATACCATCTTTCATGCCACGTTTTTGGGTCCACCTGCCTGAAAGTTATCAGGAGGTTTAAGAAAACTTTCTGCTTGACTCCTCTAGTGATTTTGTTTGCTCTCAAACTCCTTTATCAATGACTTAGACTTCTAAAATGCATTTGTAACAGAATATGATTTCTTAGACCAGCATTTCCTAATGTCCAGTGTGTAGATGGCCTGTCTCAGACTCACATGTGTGAGAATCAAAGTACACAAGTGTGTCTCATCTATCCTCCATGTTTGTGAAAGCAACGTAATCCAACATGGATGGCGGGCAAGGATGAAGCTCCTTTTGTACACGTTGGCATGTTAGGCGAGTCCGGCCCCCATGCATCCACCGCGGCGTCTGACCCCACAGGCAGGGTCAGTGAAGGCCAGCGCCCGTGCATTGAC
Source organism: Pipistrellus hanaki (assembly GCF_964339955.1). Classification (NCBI taxonomy): domain Eukaryota; kingdom Metazoa; phylum Chordata; class Mammalia; order Chiroptera; family Vespertilionidae; genus Pipistrellus; species Pipistrellus hanaki. Next base: position 1,738,155 of record NC_140519.1, read on the forward strand.
CAGCCTCCCCACACGCATCTTTGCTTTTAGCAAACAGGTGTGAGCTCATCGCTGGGCTTGTCTGTGGCAGGAAAGCCACGGCACCCAACGGGAAGGGACTCGCTCCAGGCTGCCTTTCATGACCTCAGGGCTGGTGACCGTGACCCGGCACTGGTCAAGCAGCGGTCTGGGGCCTAGACGGACATGCTCCGTGACGGCACTCACAGGCTGGCCTCATCCACTCACGGGTCTTGTTCAAGAGCAAATTCTTCCTAGGCAGGCACCTCTCTTGTCATCACTAATTTAATGAGTATAAATTGTTTCTCACGTCCTCTATAATCAATTACATGCCTCCCCGTGTTAATTCAGAGGCAAATGTGCTTCGCGGCGACCTCTGATGGCGAGGTTCTGTTAGGATGCCGTTAAGTCTTCCAGGTATGCATTAGCTTATAGGAACCAGAGCATCGTTTACACCGAAGTGATGTATACATGCAGCATCCGTTGCAGCACAGTCTCTGCAGGGAGGCCTGGGAGCTGCGTCTTAGCAAACATCCTCGGGTGATAAGCACACGCCTGGCACTTTTACAGATGTTGGTCCCAGGAAAGGCCTGGACCGCCGCCCTCTCACAGGCCTCCTTCAGGCGAACATAGACTGTTTGCCGCCACTTCCACAAGCACTCGCTGCTTTACCACGCTCACTTCCCCAGGACACTCCTTACGCCTTCGGTGCTTCCAGGAGCACCACTGTGGAGAAGAAATTCTTCTTTGCATCTGCTTTCGTGATGCCCTCAGGCTCGCGGGCCAGCGTGCTGTGCAGTGCAGCTCGCTCTGCTGGATTGCTTAGGCAGCCCACCGCCTGCCGCTGGAGGTGGGAATGCTGGTGCTGCCTGCAGGGGGGCCTTCACAGGCCTGGTCAAGGAGAAGTGGCCAGCGCACTGGCTGGCCGGGGTTGCAGAGGGCACATCTTCACATGAAGCCCCTCACCCTGTTCCCCTTTACGGATCATAGATGGTGAGCCCAGAACCCTCATGGGGATGAAGCCGTATCCACTGAAACCCTCCAGTCTCTAAGCTCTGTGCTCACAGCTGTTCCCAGGTGCTGGCATCACCTGTCTGCCCTATCCTATGAGTAACGGTATTTGAGCTGAGTTGTAGGAATACTGGCCTTGAAGAGTTTTTATGAAGAGGAGAGAGAGGCGAAGAGCAGCTGTCCGGATGGGAGTGCTGTGTTTTTCTGAGTGTACTGGGCACAGCGGGAAGGGCGGGCCTGGGCCCCTCGGTGGGAGGGCGTTGGGGAGGACGCGGCTGTCAGAACTCCCAGGACTTGGTGGTGAAGCTGTTGCCTAACAGCCTGGAGCCCTGGGCGAGCAGGCCTCCCAAGCCTTACTGGGAAGCGGTGAGGAGCCAGTGTAACTTGAGGGCCTTCTTTGTTTCATAGCAGCCCATCAACAGGACCTCTACTCTGTCCTTTTACTCACGTGGCCTTCAGAACAGGTATCAACATTCCTTTTTCTTTTATCCTCACTTGAGGATATTTATTCCATTAATTTTTTTTTTTCCAGAAAGAGGGAAAGGGAGGAAGGGGAGAGAGAGAAAAACATCCATGTAAGAGAGACAGATCAATTGGTTGCCTCCTGCACCCGCCTATCTGGGGCCTGGGATCAAGCCTGCAACTGAAGTTCGGACCCATGACCCTCCGGTGTGCAGTCTGACATGCTAACCACCGAGCCACGCCTGCCAGGGCTCAGCGTCCCTATTTCTACATGCAAAGGGAGGCTCTCACAGACGGAGACCCAAGTCTCTTGCCCACTGTCAGGTCTTCAAACAGGACCAAGTATTCTTCCCACTGCAGCAATGACAGCATCCGACTAACGTGGTTATTCAGCACCAGGTTTCCTTCTTTCTTAGCAGAGTTAGGGTCCTGGGAGCTGTTACCCCAACAGCCATTAGTCGTCTCCCACCCTGTCAACACAGATATGGGGTCCAGGCCCTCCTGATCCTGCCCCTTTTACAGAAGATGATGGGTGTTAGCTGGCGGAGGCCACATGTGTTATTCTGTTTGTCCTGGTTCTCAGTGTTGCTTCCAGGCCACTCCAAGATCAAGCGGCTGCAAACAGAAGCTGTGAGCACAGTCCTCCCAGGCGGATGGAGGGAGTGAAGAGCTGTAGGGACGTGGAGATCTCTGACCGAGAGCGAGTGCGGCTTCTCCAGGATCCTGGGGAGGCTGCTGGGCAACGGCTCTCCCCTGTGAGTGGGTGGCGAGTGGAGTGCCACGTGCAAGCCTCCTGACCAGGTCCCCTTCCACCCAGTTCATCTGGCCCGGGGTTTCCCAACAGGCACCCTGGGGCATTGAGTAATATTCCCCTCGCGCGGCCTTTCGCTGCCAGGGAAAGTTCCATGCACCCTCTGTGTGCCCCGGCCTGACCGGGGAGGGGGTGCTGGCAGGTGCCCGGGCTTCCATCATCGCCAGGCGGCCGGAACAGTCCGCGAGGAAGGCTCCAGGAAAAACACCCCAGGCCCCTGTCAACAATGCATTTCAAGTGGAGCCCAGCGGCCGCGCCAGCTCCAGGGGGGAGGGCTGTGCTCCCCAGAACAAAGGGGCTGCTTTTGTGCGGACCTGCCGGGGTGGGGGGGGGAGGAGAATTCCGGGCAGAGGCCTGATCCTCCCGTTGGTCACTCCTGGGGTGCTGCTGGTCCCCGGCCCAGCTCGGCACAGTGGGGCCTTTGTGTCCGGCTGGCTCCCGGAGCCGGAGGCTCTGCTGGGGGCGCTTGCCGCTGGCACCGGGGCCCTCCGCTCTTCTGCCTTGATGTTGTTTTTGTGGTGCTTGTGTTTGGACTGCCGATCACACAGAGCGCACAGTGTTTGCTGCTGAACCCGAGACGCTCAGCAAGGCCCGGTCCTTCCTGCAGCGGCCTCCCCTCGGCCGGGCAGACGGGGCCTGTTCTGGTTACTACACCATTTTTTAAATAATTGCTTTTAAGTTAAGTAAGAGGAGGTGCATACAGCTTGGCTTAAGGATTTGAGTCCTTAAAACACGAAGCCTTGGGGAGAGAGAAGGTGTCTCTGGCAGCAAAGCTGGGTGAACAGAAACGGGTCCTTCATTGGTCAGCGAGCAGTAGAGCTGTGATGGGATGACATGCTTCCTGCATGACAGAAGCATGACTGGCATCCACTCAGAAACAGCCGGGCAGAGAATGGCCCACAGCAACAGCGCCGACCTTTTGGGCTGTGGGCCTGGCACCGCCGAGGGTAACCCTAGATCGCCGAGTTCTCATTTGGATGTCGCTGAGACTGACGGGGCAGGTGTCCTGCCTAAAGCGACTGATTTATGAGCATCTATATTCAGCCTCCTCTTGCCTCTGGAACCTGAGCCTGTCCGTTCCTCTGCAGAGCCTACGGGGCGAGGGTAGGGGTAGGAGGAGGTTGGAGCTTGTCACCTGCAAGGCTGCTGTGGAACCAATGCAAGGATCGATGACTGACAGGCACACCGTGCAGATACCGGGCTGCTATTGAGCCCAGAGGTTGGACCTAGCCCTGTCGGGAACTCGTGTCCACAGGGACCTATGTGGGCACAGCGCAGCCCCTTCACCACAATGGAGCGAGGGCAGACCCTTCAGCCCGCAGCGTCGGAGTGGACAGTGGCTCCACCTATGACAATTACACGGAGCCACTGCAGTCCCAGCCTGCCTCCTGAGACCCCAGGATGACCCGATCCTCAGCCCCAGTCCCGGGAACCTGGTGGAGAATGTGCGGGGGCCAGGGCGTGCTGTGACTATGGCCTCCAGCGTACACCTGGGCAGGCCTGGGTGTGGGGGGGCCTCAGCAAGGAGAGTGCTGAAGCCAGTGCGGGTGTGGCCCTCTCTGGCGGGACACCGGTGAGCCTGGCTTTGCTGGAAATTGACCTCTGTTCCTGGCACCAGCTTGAATGGCACCCCACTCCTTGTGCCGGGGTCGGTGCGGCCGATGCCACCTGGCAGCCTTGCTCTCTGGCCCTCACCCAGTCTTATGGCTCCCCCAACCCCCGACTCTGGCCTTGCCTCTGATTTGGGATCAACCTTCCAGCACAGCAGGCTCCTGCCCGCCAGCCCAGCCAGCTTCCAGTCCAGCTCCTCTCATCCCTCCTGTCTGTGACCTGACACTGACCATCAGTGGCGTCCAGGCCCAGATGCCTTGGGCCGGGGGCTGAGAGTTTGCTGGGGAAGGACCTGTGTGGGTCCCAAGCAGGAGGGGGCGGGCAGACCGCCTGAGCCAGCAGCGGGGCAGTGCCCACTCCTCAGGGGTCACCAACCGGAAGGAGAAGCAGTGAAGCTAGGAGAACAGGAGCCGTTCATTGTGACCTCCTAACGACACGGGATGGGGGTGGGGGACCTGTGTGTGCCCCTGGCTGCATTTGAGCTTGGGGTTCTCTGTATCCCGACAAGGCACTGACAGTATTTTCATGTGTAACTTTCATTTCTCAAGGGGTGATGTGTTCACGGTGTCCTAACTGGAAAAGAAGGAAAAGCTACCGAATAAATGCCTCTCCCTCCTGCCTCCATCCCGGGGACCAAGTCGCCCATCCCTTCCACACTCTCCTGGAGATATCTGATGGCCATAAATGCATGCGGGCTCTCGCTTTAAAAGTACAAACACTGTAAATGCTTTTTGGCCCTCATCTTTTCTTCTTAGCAAGTTGCAATGTGGCCGAATCACTACATAAGAAAGGCGTTCTGGGGGACTTGATGAGAGTCTCCTGAACGGACTGCCACTCAGCAGTGAACCAGCCCCAGGGGGACTTAGCAACTTCGAGTCATTGTGAACAATGTTGGGTTATGGCATGTATCACTGGCACTGAGCGGAGGAGTACTGGGTGAAGGAGAAGTGATGACATCGAAACCTTATATAGGTAAGTCTCTATTCTTTTCAGTTTCCTCTCACCCAGGTATTACTAGATTCTAGTTGTGACCCGTGCTTGGAGGGACACGGCACGTGCACTGAGTCTTTCTCTCTTTTGGTGTTATTCCCAGGGACTGACTAGAATGATCTTTTCACAAATGAAGAGACTGAGGCTCAAATGCTTTGTCACTTGTCTGAAGTCACACTGCAAGAGTGCTGGTATCGGTGCTTGACCCCCACAGGCCAGGGGCCCTTCCCACACTTTCAGGCGTGTTAAGATTAGAAACACATTTAATGTGCCTGGCATGTGGCTCAGCTAGTTGGGCACCATCCCATGCACCAGGAGGTCACAGGTTCACGGGCTCAGTCCCCAGTAGGCAACGCGCAGAAGGCAGCTGATCCATGGTTCTCTCCTCCTTTCCCTTCCTTTTTCTCTAAAATCAATACAAACATATTTTTTTTAAAAAACAACACTACACAATTTTATCACCAAATGTCAGCAAGGAGAGAAGACCAGAAAGAATGGAGTCCACCACGGAGGGTGTGGGTGTTGGTGCAGCTCTGTGACAGATAGGACGTGGCCTGCTTTTACCCACCTGACCCACGGTGGGCACAGGTGGGAGCAGAGTGTTAGCTTCCTGAGCCTCAGCGTCCCTATTGTAAAACAATTAAAAAAAAATCTTTATTGTTCAGATTATTACAAATGTTCCTCTTTCACCCCCCCCCAACTCCCCTTCACCCAGTTTCCACCCCACTCCAGGCCTCCCCCCCACCACTGACCTCATCCACAGATGTAAGCTCTTTGTCCAGTCCCTTCCCCCACCCTCCACAACCCCATTCCCCCCGAAAATTGTCAGTCTGTTCCCTTTCCATACCCCTGGTTCCATTACATTCACCCGTCTGGGTTTTTTATTCCTTTTACTTTTAGGTTCACTTGTTGATAGATATGTATTTGTTGTCACTTTGTTGTTCATAATTTTTGTCTTTACCCTTTTTCTTCTTCTTCCTCTTCTTAGAGCCCTTCAGCATTTCATGCAATCCTGGTTTGGTAGTGATGAACTCCTTTATCTTTTTCTTGTCTGTGAAGCTCTTTATCTGACCTTCCATTCTGAATGATAGCTTTGCTGGGTAGAGTAATCTTGGTTGTAGGTTCTTGCTGTTCATCACTTTGAATATTTCTTGCCTGCATAGTTTCTGTTGAGAAATCAACTGACAGTCATATGAGTACTCCCTTGTAGGTAGGTAACTATTTTTCTTTTGCTGCTTTTAAGATTCTCTCTTTGTCTTTTGCCCTTAGCATTTTAATTATGATGTGTCTTGGTGTGGTCCTCTTTGGATTCCTTTTGTTTGGGGTTCTGTGCGCTTCCTGGACTTGTAAGTCTATTTCTTTCACCAGGTAGGGGAAGTTTTGTCATTATTTCTTCAAATAGGTTTTCAATATCTTGTTCTTTCTCTTCTTCTGGAACCTCCATAATTAGGATATTGGTATACTTGAAGTTGTCCCAGAGGCTCCTTACACTATCTTCATATTTTTGGATTCTTTTTTTCTTTTTCCTTTTCCAGTTGGGCATTTTTTCCTTCTTCATGTTTCAAATCTTTGACTTGATTCTTGGGATCCTCTAGTCTGCTGTTGGATCTTTGCATATTATTCTTTATTTCATTCAGTGTATGCTTAATTTCTGATTGGTCCTTTTTCATATCCTTGAGATTCTCACTAAATTTCTCAGAGGTTTCTAGAAGACTCTTGAGTAATGTTATAGCTGAGGTTTTGAACTTTATATCCAGTATTTTGTTTCATCCATTTCTTTCATTTGTGCTTGTTTCTTTGTCTCCACATTTTGGCTGCTTCCCTGTGTTTGTTTCTATGTACTGGGTAGCTGCTAAGTCTCCTTGAGTTGATAGAGTGGCCTTGTGTGATAGGTGTTCTATAGGGCCCAGTGTCTCAGCCTCCCCAGTCACCTGAGGGACGCTCTTGGTGCACCCCTTTGTGGGCTATTTGCACAGTCTTGTTGTAGTTAACCCTTGATTGCTGTTGGTATCACTGGGAGGAATTAACCTCCAGACCAATTGGCTGTGATGACCAGCTGTGTCTACACTGGAAGATCTGTTGCACAGGAGACAGCCTTATGGGGCAGGACTTGCTTCAGTGGGCCTTTGGTGCTCATTGAGTCTATCCCTTGAGTGTGTCTCTTACAGATGTGAAGAGTTGTAATATGGTGTGGTTTCACTCTGACTACTGGGTTCAGTGGCTCTTGGATCTCCAAGGAGGTGCAAGGTCAGCCACTGTCTGGGGTCATCCAACAGGAGCTTCAGAGAGATCTGCAGGTATGGTTCACAGCTGTGAATCAAGGCAGCTCTGACCCAGCTGCACTTTGACAGGTTTTAGGTGAGAAAGGACAGGCCATTCATATGCAAAAGCCGATGTGCACAGCGTGGGTGGGGTTGTAAATTGGGTGGGGCGGGGTCTCTGGGAATCACCAGGGTGGAGCAAATAACAATGGCTGCCAGTCAGCCCTGCACTGGAGAGGTCCCCAGGTCCTTGTGTCCCGTGCTCACATTTTAGCCATATGTTAGACAGTCCAGTTTCTCCCCATATGTGTCTGGGTCCCACAGAGTCTCACCCGGAACTGGAGTTCAGAGCAATCAGGGGCTTGTATCTCTCTACCAGTTTAAAGAGCAGCACATCCAGGTGCCAGCACTTTCTGTGCCTCCGCAACCATTTCCAGTCTTAATTTCCTTTCTTCACTTCTCTAGTTGTGGAACTCCCACTCAGCCAGCCTTCCCGAGGTTCTGGGTGGTAGTTGTTCTGCTGTTTAGTGGTGGTTTTGATGTGGTTGTGAGAGGCAGCAAGTACAGTGGTGCCTCACACAACGAACTTAATTCGTTCCAGGAGCAAGCTTGTTATGCGAAAAGTTCGTTATGTGAAAATCGTTTTCCCATAACAATACATGTTAAAAAAAATAATTCGTTCTGTAGCATAAAATATGCTAAGATGACATAAAAAAATATGCTAAGATGACATATTTTTATTTAGATACATCTAAAAACATAATTTTTTAAAAAAAAAACACACATTTTTTTAATTTTAAGACAGACTAAGTAGAGTCTACCGAATCTTGCACATCTTCATCCATTTTCTGCTTTTTGGCCGATGGTTTCATGAAAAACCTGTCCAAAGTTCGCTGTGCGAGGTGTTCGTTATGCGAGGCACCACTGTATTTTAAATGACTCTCTTTTATTTATGGTGACTTTATTAATGATCAGATTTAATGCTTAAGTAATAATCTTTAATTTACTCTGTAAATATTAGCAAAAGAGATTTTAAAATTTCTTCTTTTCATTAAATTAAAATTTACTTTTAAATAGCATTCTTTTGGCTAGTGCTCATTTGCATACACAGAAGGATTATGGGAGCTCTCTGTAACTATTACAGAGGACTTTACTAGAGTTAATGGTTTAACATTTTGGCTTCTCATATAACTTAATTTATAAGGGACCTTGATTGTATTGTAAAAAGATAATTTATTAAGCAATTAAAGTATTAAGCAATTAAGGCATCTCTATTGAGAAAGTAAAGTAAGCAAACTTATACATTTGACCTATGAAGTATAAATGCTGTCCCACCCCCAGCCTATTTAAAAGGCAAGCCATCCAAGAGATATTGCTTGCTTTTTTTTTAATTCCACTGCTGAAGAAATATTTAGCAACTTTGAAACCTTTATAACATTTAAGATACATGTGTGTGTGTGTGTGTGTGTGTGTGTGTATATATATATATATATATATATATATATATATATATATATAAAATAGTTATTAATTTTTATTTGATAAAGCTTTTCACATTATTTCAGTATATTAGGTCAGTCCATTTCAAAATTATTTCTCTTAAGAAGAGAGAATAAATTCTTGCACCACTCCAGGGCCCTTGGAGTGTCCTAAAATCATCTCTCAATTAAATTTTTGAAATTTGTCTTGGAAGATCATCAAATACACACATACACACACACACACATACACACACACACACCTATATCCCAAAGATTATATTATATACTTCTTATACTTATTCTAAAATATAGCAATTAAATTTAAACTAATTTTTATATTAAAAATTTGGTTGAGACCACAGAATTAATCCTCTTTTTTAATTACACCTAGATTGAAATTTTACCATACATAGTACTAAAATATATTTTGAACTATTAAATTCTCCAGAAAAAAATATAAGAATTATTTTCTCAAAAATAAATTTCTATATGTATTCTGTTATCACAGCTATATGATTTTCCTAACTTAATTTGAACTTTAAACTCTTAGAAGCCTCAAATTTTAGCTGGCAAGTTAAATATTTAACATTTCTCAGACTAGTAATAACTTTACATTTTTTGGCTCCGGCCCGGTTCCAGCAGCAGCAGCTACTACAGGGGGCAGGAAGTCCAACAGCTCAGAGATGGAAGGTGAGGAGGGGGCAGGGGCCAATGGCTTCAGAGGAAGAGTCTGGGGTCAGGGCTGCGCTGGGCTGGAAGCAGGACGCTAGGTTGGATCACCATCGCCCTGTCCTGGGGAAGGTGTCTGAACTGAGTTAGCAGCTGCTTGAAAGATGAGGTTACATCTGTATGAGAAAGAGTAACCTCTATCTTCCACAAGCCCAGGATTACCAGGGAGCAAATGTACAGGGACCTCATCTCAGAACAACATGAAGCAATCACAGGGTTCGGCCCCATGGTGGACATGACAGGTGAGACAAAAGATTCTGAAACTTCACTGATATGTTAACCCGCTGTGACTCAAGGAAGTGGGCCTGCTGGCTGGATGGGCCCCTAACATGATCATGCTACAAGGACTGCTCTATCGCAGGCTGCAAGCCCGGTGTGGTCTTCATGCCACAGGGCTCTGCACCCCCACACGTGGCTGCAGTGTGGGATATGTGGCAGGAATTGCAGGTCACTCAGTAGGTTTTCCTCGTGTTTTATTCTAAATAAACTTAAAAAAGATTGATCCACTTTTGACAGTTAAACAATTCTCTCCCCCTTGCCTTCAGTGTAGCCTGGACTTGCTCACTTCTGTGTTTACGGAGAATGGCTGTGGCCATGGTCTCAGGGCACATGGATGCAGAGCAAGGAGCTGGGAGGTTGGTGGTCTGACTGCACATCCAGGACTGTCTCCTTGCTGACATCCCCTGGCAAGGCCTCTTCAGTGGATTGTAAGATTCCAGGGATTTCCAGTAGAGTGGACAGGGCCCCTGGCCAGGGATAGCTGGCTTCCAGCAACTCATCCGCTGGGGAGCAATGGCTGCCTTGAGCAGAACTGGTTCATCCACACAGGTGAGGAGGGAGAAGGCCACCGGGCCATTCTCATCTGGATCAGAGAGAGGTCGCCTCTGCCCCTCTGCTCGCAGGGGCAGCAGTGAGTGAACATGTGCTCTGTGGGACCACCCTGTAGGAAATGAAAATCCAAACAACAGAAAACACAGGACAGGGATGGAGAGGGGAGGCTAAACTGACAACACGGACAATACTGTTTGTGGAAATAGAACATGCTATAATCACTAGTTTATAATATTTATTTGAATTATAAATGGACATAGTGTTGGGTCTCAAAATATCATTTTTAGAACTTAGTGCTACTGAAAAATTAACAAGAATTATTGGAAATATGTACAAGGGCACCATTGAATTTGAGTTAATAAGAGCAGACATTTCAAAATAACGCCAAGGGTGAAATTGCGATGCTGGGCCCCTTCCCTGGGGTGCTGTGAGTGTGGAAAGTGACTGCAGAGCAACGGCTTTTGTGTGTAAACAAGGACATTGTGACCCAACAAGCCCCGGATCCAAATTTGTCTCCAAAACAATTCACATCAGTGTGTTTCCTCGTCACATGGGTGCTTTCCATGGTGAGTTTAAACTCTAAGAGTTGTAGATAAAGGGGTGCGTTTCCATCCATGGAATGTCATGGACTGGTGCATGCATGCGTTCTCAGACACCCCCCAATTCCGGGTACGATCTCAGGGTTCTTGTGAACCCCCAGGTCCACCTTGGTGGGACCCCAGAAGAGTGAGGGCTTGGGTGGCCACATAGTGCACGCAGCCGAAGTCAGCCCACCAAGGCTCGTGCCACCAAAACATGTGCCTGACCTGTCCTGCCCTTTCGGGCGCTGGCGCCAACATCTGGGTGGTAACAGTCAGACAGAGTCCGCTCAGCACAAATATTTGTCTAAAGCAAAACCCAGAGCCGTCCTTTGATTTTCAACTTTGTGGACAATAAAGTCGCTTGCCCTGCGTCAGTGAGCAGTGAGAAGAGGGTGAGGCTCTCTGGATGGATGAGGCCTTGCCCACACTCCGGCTCCGAGATGGACTCTCAGCTCCGCACGAGGCACTTTAGAACCCCGAGGGACCAGACCCAGGGAGCCCTCTTTGGGAAAATATACTTCACACCCAGTAGACAGAGATTATTAAAACAAAGCACAACAAAACAAAATGAAAACAGAAACTAGCAAATGTTGGCAGTGGTACGGAGAAATTGGGGCACCTGAGCATTGCTGTGAGAATCTAAAGGAAAATGCCACTCGCCGTCTCTCAGTGCTCAGGAGATGGCAATTTGGAAAAGGTGTGAATTTCCCAATATTTTCCCTCTCTGCCAGACACCGGCTGGAGAAGTGTGGTGTGGGGTGTGTGCGAGCAGCTTGAGCAAGTGCAATAGTGCTGGAGAGTCCAACACAGGAGCCACTCCAGCCCGATGTACGTGTAGGTTAGGTGTCTGCGTATCCAAGGGGCCGGGCAACTCTACCTGCTGGTAGTCGTGTGGAGGGCACCAAGGGCAGCACCGCACAAAGGGACAGGTGTGGGGGTGGGTGTTGACCTTGGGGAGGGGAGAAGGGGGGGAAGAGAAGGGGAAGGGATGCATGGTTTGAGTACTGGAAGTCTCCTGTCATCGCTAGGACGGCACGCAGGGTGGACACTTCCATAAGGTGACCCTGTAGGCAGCAGAGGTGGCGATATTAGCGGTGTCCTGGATCTTGGAAGTGTGTGGAGACATTGGGCTCGGTCCCACAGGGGCTTACCGTGGTGTAGGGCTGAATTACAATCGTGGGACAGAACTTGGGTTCTGTCAGTATCACAGAGCAGAACTGAGACCACAGCAAGCAAAGCCACTCCAGCCTGGTGGCTCCCGCTGCTGAAAACAGGACTCGGCAGTATCCTTAGTCACATAATTTCCTCCATAACTAAGGGGTGAACAGCCCCATCCTCAGGCTGTCACAGCCCAGCAGGAGACATCGGTGGAGACCCGCTTGTCCCACGACTAGCTCAAGATGGGCATAACCTCGGGCTGCTTGTAAGTGGCTGCTGGGACGGCAGGTGGCCGGGCTGAGGCTCTCACTGAGATTCCCTAAGCCAGCTACAAGTTCACCAAGTGGGACAGTGAGACCACAAAGATAGCCCTGGCCTGAGCCGGGGAGCCCAGGAGCAAGGCTGAGACCGAGAGAAGGGTCTAGAAGCTGTGTGCAGCTTGAGGGCCGTGCCCTGCACTCAGGACTGGTTATGAAGCTTGCACCCAGCACTGACACCTGCCCTTGAGGCTCTGATGGTTGGTATTTTTTCAAGATCAAAGAAAACATCACAGTTGGATGAGCCAGAGCCAGGATTCAGGCCCCAACGTTCCCATCCCAGGATTCGATGCTCTTCCCTGTCTTGCCTCCACCCACGAATGACAGAATGAAGAAATTCCTGAATTAGATAGAGTTGGACCTGATGACCTGCAAACTTTGGGGTTGTATCAGTGAATAACATCACAACAGTGCCTTGACTTTGCAGATACTATATTGCTTGATGGCTCCTGTGTGGTCCACTTGGGACACCTGTCTGGAGACCCTTTAAGACAGGCAGTGAGTATCAACTTCAAACGTGAAAAGGGATGTTTTGATAGCCTGTCCTTTTTATTTTTAAGTTTAACACATGTCTCCTTTTTTCCCGATTGACATCCCCCCCCAGCCACTCCCACCCGTGAGGGCAAGCCCCAACCACCCCAGTGTCTGTGTCCATTGGTTATGCTAATGTGCATGCACACAAGGCCTTTGGTTGCTCTCTAACCCTCCTCCCCTGCCATTTGTCTCTGGATCTATTTTTGTTCATCGGTTTTGTTGATTATATCCCACATATGAGTGAGATTTGATAGCCTGTTCCCACATCAATGCCAGGGCCAGGCTGGTGATGCCTGGGCAGGGACATGTGGCTGGGCAGGTGGCATCTGACCTGGGTGGGATTTGAAAGCCATAGAAACGCTCTACTCAGGGGTGAAGGCACACATGGACCCAGAATTGAGGCACGAACTCAAAAAAGGGGAAGGGTCCAAGGCCAGAGCACGGGCCTCAGTGGGAGGGTGGAAACAGTTCCAGATTTCCTTAGCTCGGCTGCAGCCTGAACCCCTGAACCCTCCTGTGACAGAGTGCATTACTGGTCGACTTACTACCAAAATTGAAAAAGAGAACTTTGAGTCATTCCAATGCTTAATATATATATATATATATATATATATATATATATATATATATATATATATATATATATATATATAATTGATTTTTTTTTTTTTTTACAGAGAGAAAGGGAGAGAGACAGAGAGCTAGAAACATCGATGAGAGAGAAACATTGATCAGCTGCCTCCTGCACACCCCCTACCAGGGATGTGCTCGCAACCAATGTACATGCCCTTGACCATAATTGAACCTGGGACCTTTCAGTCCGAAGACCGACGCTCTATCCACTGAGCCAAACCAGTTTCGGCTCCAATGCTTTTTTATCCTAATTTTTCAATAGTTTATATTTCTCCAAGAGAAACTGTGTGTCCACTAAAATCCATCTTTATGTAACTACCTAAATTTGAGAACACAAAGCCATTTCCCTATTTCCTCATTCTCTATGCAGTGTTTGTAACTGGACAACAGCCAGGCAGAAATGACAGGAGAGACGCAGAATGTAGACAATTTATAAATTCTGTCTTTAGATTTTCTTTAGAATTGGTAATGAATATCTTAGGGGCAATTTATGGTACATTTTGGTTTTTAATATTTTTAATATGATTATTATGGAAAAATATTGGGAGTGCTTCTCTGAATTAGTCCTGAAGTCACAGGGGCATTAAAGCTGAGCATCATCTCTCTTTGAGACAACTCTCCAGAAAAAGCCATTCTCCTAAGTCTCAGGGGACAGGATGAGGGGGAGGTTGATCCTCATAAATCTGCCTTTCGAAAGCTGCAGAGCCAGCAGGCCCACCATCTGTCAGCCCCGCCCTGGGCCCAGGACCACCCCGAGGGACTCAGACACGGCTCCTTCCCACCCTGGGTTTTAATTGGCTGTTTGGAACTGTCACTGATGGCCCAGAACTTGGAAGCCAGAACCTAAAAGCCCGTGTGGGCACCGATGACATCTCAGAAGTTAGTTGTCCATCTGCTGTTAAGCCTGGCTCCAGGCTTCCTTATAGCCCGCCACGCCCCCTCGCTGGCCCTCCCAGCCCCCGAGGCTCATGGGATGCGATTACACACTTACATAGCCCTGGGTTTGCTTCTGACAAAGCAGCCAGGCAGACAAAAAACCGCCAAACCTATTAGAAGATAAATGATGGACCCAAAGCAATTGAAGGTAAATGCTGTCCTAACAATGTCCCTCTTCTCTGGATATGGTTTTGTTAGTTCATCCACGGTGTGAACTGACACCACGTTGGCAGGTGTTATTAGGCCCCGCCGTGTGAAGGCAACTCGCCTGCAGGAGGGATGGGCTTCATCATGAACTAGTCATGAAGGCAGGCTGTTGACGAAGTTCCCAACGTTTCTCAGGTTTTGTTTCCTCATCTGTAACAGTGATTGTAAGTACCAACTGCACAGGGTGCTCTTGAGGCTTAAATAAGATCGTGGTTTTTATTTGTTTGCTTTTTAAATGTATTTTTATTGATTTCAGAGAGGAAGGGAGAGGGAGAAATAGAAACATCAATGAGGAGAGAGACTCATTGATCAGCTGCCTCCTGCAGGTCCCCAACAATGGATCGAGCCCACAACCTAGGCATGTGCCTTGACCGGAATCAAACTAGGGACCCTTCAGTCTGAAGGCCAATGCTCTATCCACTGAGCCACAGTGGCCAGGGCTAAGATCATGTTTTAAAGTAGAACCAGAGTGCCTGGCATCCAACCAAAGGCCAAGAGGGGAGGGAGGTGTTTGTGTGCAAGACAGAAGGATGGGAAGGGGCAGGTGACTTTGAAGTCAAAGAGGGTCAGACCTGGCTCACCTCATTCTGTCTCAGGTCTCAGTCTTGAGAGGTAGGTGGTGGGCGAGGCCGGGAAAGTGAGGTGTTGTGAGCAGCGAGAGGACAGGCCAGAGACCAGACATAGCAGCGCACAGCTCGGCTACGCCAGCAAGCAGGAGGTCCAGGCTCGAGAGAAGCAAGCTTTAAAATTTTGAGAGCTGACTCCTTTCAAACTTTCGAGGTTATTTGTTCTTGGATTCTGTGGCTTGTGGAGACAAATTATAAAAATCATTGTTCCAGACATAATACAGCAGAAGTGCACTGTGTTTCCCTGCAGGCGAGTATGCCACACAGGAGTATCGTAGGAGTGCTTGCCAATCCTAGCTGCCTCTATTGACCTAAAGACAGTTATTCTCCCAAGATTTCTGCCCCATGATTGTGCTAGTAAGATCATTACAAATGCCAAATATGTGTCATTAAATAATCTGGAAGATTTCTTGCTTTTAATCTATGTAAAGCATGCAGATTCCTTAGAATCTAAATATATTATAAAATTAAATCACTAACTGTACCAAAAAAATAAATAAATAAATAAAATAAAAAAATTTTGAGAGCTGAAAGCTTCAAGGTCCATCAGCTAGCAGACCGTTTGGTCAAAAGTCAGCATGCTCTTGCCATGGGACCCAGCATCCCTTGCAATAGATAAGAACTCACATCTACACAACAGCCTGCACCTGGGTGTGAACGCAGCTGCATTCATCACTGCCAAACTGGGAAGCAACCCAGACGTCTTCCCTTGGTGAATGGATACACGGACTGTGGCCCACCCTACAGTGGCCTATTCAGCGCCTAAAAGAAATGCGTGATCAAGCCCTAAGGAGACATGGAGGACCTCAAAGGCATGTCAGTAAGTGAAGAAGCCAATCTGAAAGGGCTGCACTTCCTGTGATTCCAACTCTACCACCTTCTGGGAAAGGCAGAGTGTGGAGACCGCGGAAGGAAGGCTCGGTGCAGTGCTGTCTGGGGTCGGGAGGAAGCAGGGAGGACAGCGGCGTGGAGGGCCTTGGGGGCAGTGACACTGCTCTGGCTGACATTGTAATGAGGGACGCGTGTTGTGCATGCGTCAAAGCCCAAAGACCACACACTAACCATGAACCCTGGGAGGCTGAGAGTGGGAGAGGCTGAGCATATGGGGACAGAGGACTCATGAGACCTCTGTACCTTCTGCTCAGTTCTGCCATGAACCTAAAACTGCTGTAAAATAGAAAGTCTATTTTTTAAACAAATCAAACAACATGTTGTTGTGTTCTTCTCTTGGAAACCACGTCTGAGCTAATGCTGAGAGGTTAAGGCCCCCGAAGATGTGTGGGCCTCGTTCCCACTCGTGGGCTGAGGCGGACTCCTTCCGGAGGGCCAGGCGGCCCAGCTACGAGGCCTGCAGGGGCAGCTGGAGCCCCTGGGAAAGAGCCGTGTCAATCGGATCGGTCCTCTTGGTCATTCCAGTTCAGAAACGTGAAGCCGAACAGTTTCCAAGGAGCAGAAGCTGGTGGGCCAGACCGGGAGGCCGAGAGCCGGGAAGCCGAGAGGGAGGAGCGTGGTACATGTGATGGGCGGGATTGCGGGACAGGTCACAAGCTGTGACCTCCCGTTCCCTTCTCTGTAGCACTCGGTGCTGGGCTCCTCCTCGGATTTCTCAGGAAGGCCTGCTGGCCTTATCCTGGTGTCTTGACAATTGCCCGCATCACTATAGCTATCTGGATGAATCCTTACTCCACGCCCAACCCGCATGCCTAACCCAGCGCAACATAGACCCATTCAGTCCTGCTGACAAACTCGTCAACTCATTGATTCTGGTCAGAAAATACACCCTCTGTGCAGGAATTGTATACAGTAACCAAGCACATCTACCAGGACAGAATCACTCACAATAAAACCCTTTTCTGCCTTCTGGTGTTTGTTCCTGTAGGACAATGCTCCTGCTTTCAGCATGAAGTCAGAACTTGATAAATCTGGTCATTGGGCTCCCTTGCCCACACATCTTGCGAGGGCCTCAGCCCCTCTCTCGTGGGCTTTCTCAGCACCTGCTTTCTTGCCTCCAGGCTGGCCTCGTGCTGACACAGGACCTGGACATAACCACACTGCTGCCCCCACTGTACTGTCGCATCGTTGTGTCCTTACTCTGTGAGCGGCAAGGCTAACGGTATGCGACAAACTCCGCAGAAAACGCGTGTGGTCCTGTAGCCAGATATTTCTCCTGGCAGCTGGATGCTCCAGGCAGGCTTCCTCCTGGGGCTCCCAGTCCGGTGGGGAGACCAGAAGCAAACTAGCCCGGGGGGCAGTGACCGCCTGGGGGTGCCGAGCAGCGGGAGGGGAGAGTGGTCTGCGGCGAGAGAGCAGCGGCCTCAGCCTCCAGTGTGTCCGGGCAGCAGGGGCACGGAGTGGCATGGACAAGGCGGAGCTGAGCGCTGAGCAATGTGTTGACTGTTAGAGTCCATCCTGAATGGAGGTTTCTTCTAAGCTCAGGAAACAGCACCTTGAAGAACTCCAAGGCATCAGAGAACCATGGCTGCAGGGCCTGGGGGCGCTTGGTTATGTCCATCATCTTTGGCCACATTCCTCCACACTGTGGGACGGGTCACCCGAATCCAGTGATTAAACGACCAGCATTTACTGGGCTGTAGGGAACTGGGAGGCACGGTCTGCTGCCTTCTGCCCATCTAAGCAGGGGTCACTCTTGGGTCTGGGGCAGCTGAGGTCCCCCGGGTGTGGCGCTGGCCTGCCCCGATGGCCTCCCCAGGATGACTGCTCCTGCTCCATGTGAAAGCTCTCGCTCCCCCGCCTGGCCGGGCTGGTGTCTGCGGCAGAGACGGGTGAGAAGGCAGAGCAGAGGCATGTCAGTCTCCTGAAGACCACACATGTGACAAGCACATGTTGTGTCTGAGCAAAGCAGGTCTCCAGGCCGGCCCAGACGGAGGGAGCAGGAAAGGTGCAGGGGAGGGAACGGGGCCACGCTGGCCCCCAGCCTGTGTCACCGTGCAGGGACGGAAGGGGCATGTCTCACACAGAGTGGGGGGCGGTGAACAGGGAGGCTTATGGCTCCCAGGCCCGGCAAGTGATGTGAACTGGCAGTCAGGGCAGGCGTGGAGGGCTGCAGGCCCAACTGTGACAGGACCAGCCTCTCGCTTAGGGAAAAGCCACCGGCAGCTGCACGGAGGGTGGGGAGGGATCACACATTTTCCCTGTAAACAGATACCTGAGATGGAACTGCATCATTTCCACTTATTTATATCCCATCTCATTCCGAAAGGTATGATGCCGCAATCTTCCATCATCGTGACCAAAACGGCTCTGGTACAGCCCCCGGGACTTCTGCCCAAAGGCCCTCCTGGAAGTCTGTGCCTGTCTGTCTCCACCAAGCCACCAGCGCCCGGGCGCTCGCCAGGGATATTCCTGGAGGTGAGCTCAGCGGAGGTGAATTTGGCTGCTGGGAGCCACATGTCAGCGCTTTGCTTGGCGCCCGGGTTCCATGGCGGCTGAGAAGCAGGGAAGTTATGGCGGAGGGTGACTTCAGAAGAACCCGGACCGCCCGGGCACCTTGGGAGACATGCCTCCATCTGCTCAGCAGATGCAGAAATGGACTGGTGAAAGCTAACCCGAGGGATGCAGCGCCAGTACCAGAAGGCCTGCCGTCCTGGAGCAGGTGGCTGCAGTGAGTAGTGGCCGCTCACCGGTTGTTTGGGTGGAGCAGACCTGAGAGGCTGCTCTGCGCCCACCCTGGCACTGGCTCTGGAAGCAGGAAGGGAGGGCGAGAGCTCAGGCCTGGGAGGTTCTCCCTGAGACACAGGCAAGAGTGTTTGCAAGGACCCGGAGGGACACTGGTTTCTGCAGCACTGTCCGTGTGTGGTGGAGCCCATGCTTTCAGAACTAAGAGCTGACTCCCACCATCGCGCTGGCCGCGGGGTCCAATGCCATTTAATTAGCTAGTTGGTCATCACAGGCCAGGAGCCGAGGAAGGCAGATACTGTAGGCAGGTTGTTCAGGCAGCCTCACAGGAAGCTGCAACTCTGCACTCCCAGGGAGCCAGCGGCCCGTTCCCGCACACACTGCGGAAGGGGCCATCAAAGGAGAGGAGACGCGAGCACAGTGAAGGTGGGGTGACACTGGACGGTGCCTATCCGTCACCCCTGAGAACAGATGGTTGGCCAGATGGGCATGGCCACTGCCAGTCCCTGGACACTTGGGAATACGTCAACCCCTCAACAAAGGAACCTTCTCATTCTCTGGCTTGGAAGGCGTCGCTCTTGGCTCGGGGCCCTCTCGTTCCTGCTTCCTTGTATTGCTCTTGTTTCCGCCGCACCACATGCCCCTGCGGACCCCACATGCAGTGGACTGATGGCCTGCAGGGGAACACTAAGGCAGCCTGGAGCTGGACTGGCCCACCCCCTAACATGGAACCAGCACTGACACCAGCTTTGCCTTTATCCCCTTTAAAGCCACAGCTACACTTCTTCTGTGGTGGACAGGGACAAGGGAACTCAGGAATTCAATCCCATGCAAATGAACTCACTTGCTCCCCCAACGGAGTCTCAGAAAGTTCTTTCTCTTGGGTTATCACAAGAATCCACTCTCAACACCAACAGGCGGGACAAAGACCCCACTTCCACCAGCAGCACGTTTACTCACTGAAGACGTACGTGCTGCTCGTGCTCAGTAGCGGGCCACAGAGCTGATCCTCGTTCTTGAGACGCTCACAGAGACACCGAACCACACAAAGGGCCAAGGATCTTGCTGGACACTCGAACCGAGCTAGGAACCCAGTGCTGAGGGCCACGGGGAAAGAGGCTGAGCCTCGGCGCCTCTGTGCTGTGCCTCGGCGCCTCTGTGCTGTGCCCTTTGTCTCGGCTTACATCCTTGGCACAAAAGGCGAACCAGAACCAAGGTCTTGCTTGCAGCACAGGGACCTCTGTTAGCAGGTGACAGGCTATGCTACCAGCTCGTCCCAGCATGCAAACCCCTCGGTCCAGAATGGCCACAGAACCCCGAAGGAGCACTGCCAGGGGCACGTAGATTATAGATGTTTGTCATCTTCTCAGGACAAAGACGATGCCCGTCACTAAGGTCTATGTCTCCCATTGCCCAGTGCGTCCCTGGTTCATGTGCTATCCTGGCGTACTTATCAACACCCCTGCAAAGAGATGATGAATTATAGGGTCCCTGTGCTGGCGCCAATAACAGCTTCCCAGTTAAACTGGGCAACTGAGCTGTTCTTTTCCATCAGGATGTTTTGTGTGGGTTCCAGGCCAGCCTCGGCCCTTTCACAATCCCCATATTGACCAGGGAGGCAAACTTTCACAACGTTTGGCCAAGATGAAGTGTTGTTGATGGTTGTGCAACAAAGTTTCCCTCAGGGCAGAGCTGACTGCCCTGCTGGAGATCAGGCCCTTGGGGACCCACTGCTGGGCACTGACCAGGAGGACTGGGCCTCAGGAGCAGCTGGTGTCATAGCCTCGCCAAAGGGAGGAGAGACACTCCCTCCTCCCCCCCCCATTCTCCCCCACCCCAGATCCCCTTTCACTCCCCCCACACTGTGCTTCTGAACACAGTCTTACCTGATCTTCCCAAAAGTTCACCACTGTGTTATTCACTCCCGTGTATTTGTTAAAAACTTGCCATGCTTCCTAAAAGATGATGAAAATAAAAAGGTTTTATGTTGTTTTTAAAATATATTTTTATTGATTTTAGAGAGGAATGGAGGAGAGAGAGAGAGAGAGAGAGAGAGAGAGAGAGAGAGATCAATGATGAGAATCACTGTTCAGCTGCCTCCTGCATGCCCCCTACTGGGGATCAAGCTCACAACCCAGGCATGTGCCCTAACAGGGAATTGAACCCTGACCTGGTTCAAAGGTCAATGCTCAACAATGAGCCACACAGGCCAGCCATGAAAATAAAAGTTTTAAAGCGAATTGTGTAAGGTACTAGGACAAACCTTTTCTGTATTGTGTATGACAGGGAGGGGCAGGGACTTGGGGCTCTGTTCTCTTTTCCTATCACAACCCAAACACCCATCTTTCATATAAATTGATATTTTTAAAATTAACCCTCCTTGTGTAATTTGCAAATTGGATGTGACTCAAGCGTTCCTTGTTTGGCTGGTGGGCTTTCACGGTTGGGCTTCTACAATCACCATTTCTTGGGATGGGACTAGTCTGAGTTCTGTTATTACTTGAACAGCTGGAGAGACAGATCTGGCCCTCAAGATTGGGGCACCTTACCTTTAGTAGAGCTTATCAATATCACAAATACATTCTTGTTCAGTACTTTTTGTGTTGTACCTGGTAGTGTTGTATTTTGTGCCTTTAAATCAATGCAGGAGAAAGATAACCACATAACCAGACATCCTGAAAAGAGAGACCATGGGGAGACAAAGAAATAGCCCACACATGAAAGAAAAGCAGGCATCACCAGAAAAGGAAGTAAACGAATTAGAGGCAAGCAATCTACCAGAGCAGGAATTCGGAGTAATGATCATAAGATGGCTAAAAAGAATGGAAGAGAAATTTGACAATAACCAAGAAGAAATGAAGAAGAACCATGAGGAATTGAAGGAGAACCAAGAGGAAATGAAGATGAACCAAGAAGAAATGAAAAATGACATCGCTACCATGAAGAACTCAATAGAAAGCATCAAGAGTAGACTAGATGAAGCAGAGGACCACATCAGTGAGCTAGAAGACAAGATGGAAAAAAATACCCAATTAGAGCAGCTTCTAGAAAATAAAATTAAAAAACAGGAGGAGAGCCTACAGGAGCTTTGGGACAATACAAAACAAAACAATATTCGAATAATAAGGGTTCCAGAAGGAAAGGAAACTGAGGTAGACATGGAAGAAATATTTCAAGAAATAATGACAGAAAATTTTCTTGAGATAGAGAAGAAAAACCCCACACAAATCCAACATGCTCGCAGAGTCCCAAGCAAAATGAATCCCAGAAGACTGACACTAAGGCACATTATAATTAAATTGGCAAACAACAATGACAAAGTAAGAATCTTAAAAGCAGCCAGAGAGAGACAGAAAGTTACATACAGAGGAACCCCCATCAGACTAGCAACTGATTTCTCAACAGAAACTCATCAGGCCAGAAGGGAATGGGATGAAATATACAAAGTCATGCATAGGAAGGGTCTGAATCCAAGAATACTGTACCCAGCAAGGCTATCAATCAAAATTGAAGGGGAAATCAGGAGCTTCACAGACAAAAAAAGACTGAAGGAATTTATCTCCACCAAACCAGCAATGCAAGAAATGCTAAAGGGTCTACTGTAAAAATAAAGAAATAGGAAGCGAAGAAGAAACACAGGGGTATAGAATAAAAATGGCATCAAATGAGTACCTATCAATAATAACTTTAAATGTAAATGGGTTAAATGCTCCAATCAAAAGACATAGGGTAACAGATTGGATAAGAAAACAAGACCCATACATCTGTTGTCTACAAGAAACCCACCTCAGAAAAAAAGACGCACACAGACTGAGGGTGAAGGGATGGAAAAAGGTTTTCCAGGCAAATGGAAATGAAAAAAAAGCTGGGGTAGCAATACTTATATCTGACAAATTAGATCTCAGAGTGAAGGACATAACAAGAGATAATGAAGACCACTTCATAATACTAAAGGGAGCAATCCAACAAGAAGAAATAACCCTGGTAAATATATATATGCACCCAATACGGGAGCACCCAAATACATTAAAAAAAAAAAAAAAAAAACTGCTGGAGGATATTAAGGGAGAGATTAATAGCAATACAGTCATAGTAGGAGATTTTAATACCCCACTGTCACCCTTCGACAAATCATCTAAACAAAAAATCAGCAAAGAAATATCAATCCTAAATGACTCACTAGACCAGATGGAATTAATCGACATCTTCAGAACATTCCACCCCAAAGCCACAGAATATACATTCTTCTCAAGTGCACATGGGTCCTTCTCAAAGATAGACCACATTTTGGGACATAGGCAAAGTCTCTTTAAATTCAAGAAGATAGAAATCATATCAAGCATCTTCTCAGATCATAGTGGCATAAAACTGGAAATTAATTACAATAAAAACAATCCAAAGAAATCAAACACATGGAGACTGAACAGTATGCTATTAAACAAGGATTGGGTTACCAGAGAAATCAAGGAAGAAATTAAAAACATCCTGGAAACAAATGACAATGAAAACACAACAATCCAAAATCCATGGGACACAGCAAAAGCAGTTTTGAGAGGGAAGTTCATATCCTTACAAGCCTATTGCAAAAAACAAGAAAAAATGGTAACAAATTATCTAACTCTACAACTCAAAGAGTTAGAAAAAGAGCAACAAGAAAAGCCCAGTGTAAGCAGAAGGAAGGAAATAACAAAAATCAGAGCGGAGATAAACAACATAGAGACCAAAGAAACAATACATAAGATAAATAAAATCAAGAGCTGGTTCTTTGGAAGGATAAACAAGATAGATGAACCTCTAGCCAGGCTAACCAAGAAACAAAGAGAGAGGACTCAAATAAACAAAATCAGAAATGAAAGAGGTGAAATAACAACAGACCCTGCCGAAATACAAAGGATTGTTACAAAATACTACAAACAACTCTATTCCAACAAACTGAACAACCTGGAGGAAATAGACATATTCCTAGAAAAATACAACCTTCCAAAACTCAATCAGGAAGAATCTAAAAATCTCAATAGAAAAGTAACTTGGGAAGAAATTGAAACAGTCATCAAAAACCTTCCAGCAAACAAAAGCCCAGGGCCAGATGGCTTCACAGGAGAGTTTTACCAAACATTAAAGGAAGAACTAAAACCTATCCTCCTCAGACTATTCCAAAAAATTCAAGAGGAAGGAGCACTTCCAAACTCCTTCTATGAAGCCAGCATGACCCTAATACCAAAACCAGATAAAGACAACTCAATGAAAGACAATTACAGGCCAATATCCCTCATGAACAAAGATGCCAAAATTCTCAACAAAATTCTAGCAAATCGGCTCCAGCAGAGCATCACAAAGATTTATTCCGGGACCAAGTAGGATTTATTCTGGGAATGCAAGGATGGTACAATATCCGCAAATCAATAAACGTGATACATCACATAAACAAATTGAAAGATAAAAATCATATAGTCATATCAATTGATGCAGAAAAAGCATTTGATAAAATTCAACACCCTTTCCTGATAAAAACTCTCAACAAGGTGGGAGTACAAGGATCATACCTCAACATAATAAAAGCTATATATGATAAACTCACAGCCAACATCATACTCAATGGGCAAAAACTAAAACCATTCCCTCTAAGAACAGGAACAAGACAGGGATGCCCACTCTCTGCACACCTGTTTGACATAGTACTAGAAGTACTAGCCATTGCAATTAGACAAGAAGAGGAAATAAAAGGCATCCAAATTGGAAAAGAAGAAGTAAAATTATCCTTATTTGCAGATGACATGATATTGTACATAAAAAACCCCAAAAGACTCCATTAAAAAACTAATTGACTTAATAAATGAATTTGGAAATGAAGCAGGATACAAAATTAACGCCAAGAAATCCATGGCATTTCTATACACCAACAGTGAAATTACAGAAACAGAGACTAAAAAAGCAATTCCATTTACCATTGCACCAAAAAAATTAAGATACCTAGGAATAAACTTAACTAAGGAAGTAAAGGACCTATATGTGGAAAACTACAAGACACTGAAAAAAGAGATAGAGGAAGATGTAAACAGATGGAAGAACATACCATGTTCATGGATTGGTAGAATCAACATCATCAAAATGTCCATACTGCCTAAAGCAATCTATAGGCTCAATGCACTCCCCATTAAAATACTATCGGCATATTTCACCAACCTAGAAGCAACTCTCCAAAAGTTCATTTGGAACAATAAAAGACCCCAAATAGCCACAGCAATCCTGAGAAAGAAGAGTAAAGTAGGAGGGATCTCAATACCAGACTTCAAGCTGTATTACAAAGCCACTGTTCTCAAAACAGCCTAGTACTGCCACAAGAACAGACATATAGATCAATGGAATTGAATCGAGAACCCAGATATCAACCCAAATCACTATGCTCAATTAATATTTGACAAAGGGAACACAAATATACAAGACAGTCTCTTCAATAAAGACAGTCTCTTAATAAATGGTGTTGGGAAAATTGGACAGATACATGCAAAAGAATGAAACTAGATCACCAACTTACACCATACACAAAAATAAACTCAAAATGGATACAGGACTTAAACATAAGACAGGAAACCATAAAAATACTAGAGGTATCCACAGGCAGCAAAATCTCAGACATATGCCAAAAGAACTTCTTCATTGATACTGCCCCTAGGGCAATGGAAACTAAAGAGAAAATAAACAAATGGGACTACATCAAAATAAAAAGCTTTTTTACAGCAAAAGAAACCATCAACAAAACAACAAGAAAGCCCATTGTATGGGAGAA
Organism: Pipistrellus hanaki; assembly: GCF_964339955.1. NCBI lineage: Eukaryota > Metazoa > Chordata > Mammalia > Chiroptera > Vespertilionidae > Pipistrellus > Pipistrellus hanaki. The sequence continues at coordinate 1,763,754 of NC_140519.1, forward strand.
CATATTTACAAATGTTATCACTGATAGGTTTAATCTCCAACATCTATAGACAGCTTATACAACTAAGTGAAAGGAAAATGAACTATCCAATTAAAAAATGGGCAATGGACCTAAATAGAATATTTTCAAAAGAAGACAGAAGGAAGGCCAAGAGGAACATGAAAACATGCTCAAAGTCACTAATTATCCGAGAGATGCAAATCAAAACAACAATGTGGTACCATCTCACACCTGTCAGAATAGCCAACATCAACAAATCAACAATGACAAGTGTTGGCGAGGTTGTGGAGAAAAAGGAACCCTCATGCACTGCTGGTGGGAATGCAGACTGGTGCAACCACTGTGGAGGATTGTATGGAGTTTCCTCAAAAAACTGAAAATGGAACTCCCATTTGACCCAGTAATCCCACTCCTAGGAATATATCCCAAGAAACTAGAAACACCAATCAGAAAGGATATATGCACCCCTATGTTCATAGCAGCACAATCTACAATAGCTAGAATTTGGAAACAGCCTAAGTGCCCATCAGCAGAGGATTGGATCCAAAAACTATGGTACATCTACACAATGGAATACTATGCTGCCATAAAAAGAAGGAATTCTCATCATTTGCAGCAACCTGGATAGAATTAGAGAACGTCATGCTGAGTGAAATAAGCCAGTCAATGAAAGAGAAATACCACATGACCTCACTCATTTATGGATATTAAAGAACATTATGAACTGATGATACAAAAGACAGATATAAAGACAGTAAAGCAACAAGCAGACTGTCAAATTACAGTGGGGAGGGTAGGGATATCTGGGGGAGATAAGAGATCAACCAAAGGACTTGTATACATGCATGTAAGAACAACCAATGGACACAAAACTCCGAGGTGGGAGGGTATGTATGGCGGGGGGGGCAATGTAAAAAAAAAAAAAAAAAAAAAAAAAAAAAAAAAGAGTGGGGCACCTGTGCTCTGTCCATCTGGAGCTGTGCTCTGACGTTGGTGCATCATTTGTTACATGGAATGGTGGGGTCTGGCTCTTTGTGCTGGCATGTGGCCCATGATAGGTCTTTGTATCTAGTGGATGCTCAGAAAATGCTCATTTCTGTCTCCCTCTGTCCTGCCCCAGCCTTCCAGTTCTGGGGATTCGATCTCACCACCATGGAGCTCCCCATGATAAGCAGCTCTTTGCCTGTGCGCATCCTCAGACAACATAAATAGAGGACTGGACCCAGTGCCTCTACAGGCTTCAGACTTGGAGCCTCCTTTGCTAATTTGAGGTGTCTGTGGTAAGGCTTGCTTTCTATGTTCACATATAAACTACTGAGTTTAACATTGAGTTAACTTATAGGTAGTTTTCAAAATTGGCTGGAATAGAGGAAACCTCCCCAACTTGATAGAGAGCATCTGCAAAAACCCACCGCTAACATGAAACTTAAAGGGAAAGACAGTTTAAGTTTCCTCCTCAGGCCAGGAACAGGGCAAGGATGTCTGCTCTCACCACCACAACCTTCAGTCCTGGAGATACAGCCAGCACAAGGGACCGGGAGTCTCACGCTGAGTGAAATAAGCCAGTCAGAGAAAGACAAGTGTCACATGACCTCACTCATATGTGGAATCTAAGGAACAAAGTGAACTACCAAGCAAAACAGAGAGACTCATAAAGAGCAGGCAGACAACTAGGGGGGAGGGGAGAGATGGAGTGGAGAGACTGAGCAAAAAAGGAGAGAGAGAGAACTAACTCATGAACATGAACAACAGTGTGGTGATTGCAGGGGGAGAGCAAAGGAGGATGGGGAGAGGTGAAGAGGGCATAGAGGGGATAAACTTTTAAAAAGGGAAATAAACGCTATCCAAATTGCAAAGTAGGAATAAAACTATCTTTACTTACAGATGGCATGATTTTATATACAGAAAATACCAGGAAGATAGAAAAAAATTATTAGAGCTAATAAACAAGTTCAACAAGGTTTCAAGATACAAGATAATTATGAAAAAAATTAGTGTCTATACACTAGCAATGAACCATCTTTTTTTTTTTTTAATAATTTTATTGATTTTTTACAGAGAGGAAGGGAGAGAGATAGAGAGCTAGAAACGTCGATGAGAGAGAAACATCGACCAGTTGCCTCTTGCACACCCCCTACTGGAGATGTGCCCACAACCAAGGTACATGCCCTTGACCGGAATTGAACCTGGGACTCTTCAGTCCGCAGACCGACGCTCTACCACTGAGCCAAACCGGTTTCGGCGCAATGAACCATCTTAAAAAAAACTTTAAAAATTTCCATTTGTAATAACATAAATAAGAATAAAATAGTTGCCAAAACCGGTTTGGCTTAGTGGATAGAGCGTTGGCCTGCGAACTGAAAGGTTCCAGTTTCGATTCCGGTCAAGGGCATGTACTTTGGTTGCGGGCACATCCACAGTAGGGGCTGTGCAAGAGGCAGCTGATTGATGTTTCTTTCTCATCGATGTTTCTAACTCTCTATCCCTCTCTCCTCCTCTCTGTAAAAATATCAATAAAATATATTTTTTAAAAAGAAGAAAATAGTTGCAAAGAAAATTATCAAAAAGTGTTCAAGGCTTATACTCTGAAAACTGTAAGACATTATGTAAAGAAATTAAATATATAATTAAATGGAAAGACATGGAATGTTCATTTACTGAGAGACCTGCTATTGTTACTTTAACAGTGCTTCCCAACATGATCTATGTAGTAAATGCAATTCCTGTCGAAATCCCAGCTACATTTTCCTTTTTGCAGAAATGGGTAAGCTGACCTTAATATTCGTATAGACACATAAGGGACCCGGGTAGCCTAAACAAACTGGAGGAAGAACAAAGTTGGCAGACTCATGCTTACCAATTACAAAACATACTACAAAGCTCTGCATTCCAACAAGTGGGAAGAGAACATGGGAGAGAATGGGAATGCAGAAATAACCCTCTCCTTTGCAGGCGGTGGTTTTCCACATGAATTCCAAGGGTACTCATTGCAGAAAGAAGAGCCTTGTCAATCGCGGTGCTGGGATAACTGGATGCAGAAAATGAAGGTTGACTCCTATCTGACACCACAGACAAAAATTAGCTCCAATGGATCCCAGACCTACATTTAAGAGCAAAAACTATAGACCTTTAGAAGAAAACATAGAAGCCTTTGTGACTTTGAATTAGGCAAAGTTTCTGACATCAAAATAAAAAATAAAAGACATAAAGAAATAAAAAGGACTTAATCAAAGAAAAAATTTTTTTTTGTGCTGCAAAAAACACTAGCAAGAAAGTTAAAAGACAACCCACAGAATGGAGAAAATATTTTCAAATCATACCTGTGATAAGGGACTAGTATCTATAATAATAAAAGTGTAATATGCTAATTAGATTGGACTTCCTTTCAGACGAAGCTGGGGCTGTGAGGGAAGCCTGGGTCCTGGGTGCCAGAGGGAAGCTGGTGCTGGCAGCTGGGGGTTGGAAGGCCTGCTCTGTGCATCGGGCCTCTAGTTTAGAATATAAAAGACCATTTACAACTCAAGAATAAAAAGACAAAAATGCAATTGTAAAATGGGCAAATACTTTGCACAGACATTTCTTTAAAGAAGATCCACAAATGTCCAAAGAGCACATGAAAAGATGCTTATAGGATTAGTCATTACAGAAATACAAATAAAAACCGTAGTGAGATGCCCTGGCCAGTAGCTCAGTTGGTTGGAGTGTTGTCCCGTATACCAAAATGTTGTGGATTCAATTCTTGGTCAGGGCACATACCTAGGTTGTGGGTTCAATGCCCAGTCAAGGCACGTACAAGAGGCAATGATCTCTCTCTCTCTCTCTCTCTCTCTCTCTCTCTCTCTCTCTCTCTCTCTCTCTCTCTTTCTCTTTCTCCCTGTCCTCTCTCCCTCTCTTCCTTTCTCTCTAAAAAGAAAAAAGAAAAAATATATCGTCAGGTGAGAGTTAAAATAAAAACACACCATAGTGTGGCTGTTATAAAAAAGTCAAACAACAATAAGTGAGCCTCTTCCACTGCTGGTGGGAATATAAAATGGTTCAACTCCTTTTGAAAATAGTTCCTCAAAAGGTTAAGCATAGAGAACCCACGTGACTGGCTAATTCCTCTGTGGGCACATCCAAGAGAAAGGAAAACACATGTCTACATTGATGGGTGCAGGATTGCTTTTCCGGGTGATGAAAATGTTCTGAAATAGATTCTGGAATGTTTACACAACTCCGTGACTGTGGTAAGGCTGCTTTCTATGTTCACATATAAACTACTGAGATTGAACACTTGAAAAGAGTGACTTTGATGATGTGTGAATCATATCCGAATAGAAAGTGGAGAGATTTAGTGCTTGTTAGTAGCTAGTAAAGTAAATAGTACTTTACTAATCTCACTTGGTACCATTTTTCCTTAAATGAACTAGAAAAGTGGATGAGAAATATGATTAGATATAGACAATATCTCTTATTTAATAAGTAATTTGGCCCAATCATTATTCATTTATTTATTAATTATTTTGTTGTGTTGCTGCTGCAAATCTACCAGGATTCTACTGGATATTTAGATCAACACAACACACTTCTTCGTGGAAGTGGCCTATAATCAAAAACCATCTTGTCAATTAAGAAAGAGGAGTTCAGAGAGGTTGAATATCGGGCCCAACATCACACAGGCAGTACAAGGAAAGCAAGGATTTGAACCCAGTTATGTTTGTCGAGAACCAGTCACACTCCATCACACCCCACTTCCAACAGCAGCATGTTTTCTGTGAGAGTGGGAGCGAGGTGTCCTTGCAATTAGGGAGACTCACAGAGAGTAGAATCTCTGCAGGCAGAGATGCTAATTCCGGGACTCCTCTCAGCCCTGAGGGTGACCCCAGCGCAGCCCAGGCTTCTGCCCAGGCTGGTTCCTATTTGACAGTCTCATCAACACTTCAATGAAGACCTAAAGGGCAGCTGGCCACATCTGCTGCTGACACAAAGCTGGGCGTGAGTGTTCATGTACTCAAAGCAAGCATCGGGATTCAAGAAGATGTCAGCAGCCGGAGTTCTGAGCTGACAGGCAGGCAGGACTCAGGGAGCCGGCTTAGCAGGCATTCACATGAAAAGACCTGGGCGTTTTAATTGAGGGAAGGCTCAGGCTGATCCCAAGGTGTGAGCCAGAAAGACGTGGCTCCTTATCCCGCATGAAAGGAACTCGGAGTCCGGGAAAAGGCAGGTCACAGCCTTCTGGCCCCTCTGTGCACATGCTGACGGCCTGGTTCAGCTGTTGTCCAGGGGAGTGTCAGGAGGGAAGCAGTCAGGCCGTACTGCGGTGGTTCGCTCAATATGAACTGGACAGTGCAGGAGGCATTGGGGGGAGAGGAGGAACATGGCTATTTGCAAAGATTTGTAGGGATAGCTGATGGTTTAATCCAATTCTGTTTAACAGACAGAGCCAGGACCCACCTGAGACAGGAAGACAGGTTTATGCTCCCAAAATTATTTCCCAAAAGTTGGAGAGGTGGGAAATGCAATTGTCTTCCTTGCGATGAGGGGCATTGGTCCACAGGCTCATTTGAGAACGAAAGTCGGGGTGAGCATTTGTGAATAACTTCCTTGAAGGCTGGATTCAAGGACCCATAGATCTGTTTGAATTTTACAATAGCCATTGTATCAGCTACTATGTATTGAGAAAGGTATCGTGGTAAATATTGTACATGGAATAGCATATTTAACTCTCCCAAGAACTTGATGAAGTGTCTTATTTTCAAAGAACACAAACTTTGATTGATAGATGTTAGACGTTTAGGGAAAGGAAGGTAGTAAAGGAGAGAAACATCGATCTGTTGTTCCACGTAATTTACGCATTCCTCTGATTCTTGTATGTGCCCTGACCTGAGACCCACAACCCTGTCACATTGGAATGACGCTCTGATCAACAGAGCTGCCCGCCCAGGGCTCAGCGCCTCGGGTCTTAAATGCTCTCCCTAAAAGCTGTTATTTAATGTGTGATCATAGGCTGATGTGGTTGTGAGGCGATTGGATCAGATCCCACCAGTGCAGAGTGAACACTTATAAGAGGCTGTTGTGCTGCTAGGTGTCTGAGGAAGTCAAGGTCAGCGAGAACTCTCATCTTTGTGGACAATAAATGCCTGTGCGGTGGAATCTCAGCATTGACACGTTCGGTGTTTAAATAAGCAAAGGGCTAAGCTCACATCTCCACTCTCGGATTATTTTGAATGAGGCTTTGCCAGAGGACATAAAAGCAGATCGCTTGGTTTCAAGTTTTCATTCCTGAAGTAGGACTTCAGTGGCCAGGCCAGGGAGCAGGCGCCTTCCAGAGAATGGAAGGACCCAGCGGTGGAAATTACCGTATTGACCCAAGTGCTGGGCATATGACTTTCCGGCAACTTGATGATTTTATTTTCCTATAAATAGTGAACCAGTGACTAACAGGTGCTCTCTGATATGTTGTTTGGGGGGAAAATATGTTGAACTTCAATGTGTAGACCTCGCTACAAAGCCAAGTCTTTGGGAAAAGAGGACAGGCAGTGCAATGCGTTGCTTTACTAAATTCTTGTCTACTTCAGGGTAACTTTGGAATATCAAGTCAGAAATAAATTCTTCATTCATTCACTTACTTATTGTAGGAGACAAACAGATAAGTGAAATAACTGTCCATTTGATAAATAGGAGGAAGGATATGCAAATGATGCTCTCCTAAAACCTAAGAAGGAGGGTCTGCTTTGATTGGCCAACCAAGGCCCGGGTAAGCTGGTCCAGGATGCTAAGCTGAAACCTGAAGGACCAGAAGAAAACTGCCCTGTGCACAGGCCAGGAGGGGCTCCCGAGGGAGAGGCTGCATCAGGCAGACAGAGGAATAGGAGACAGGGCCGAGCCCAGGAGAGGGATACCTGTGGGCGGACTGGGGTGCCAGCAGAGGGGGCGGAGACAAGGGGGGCATATTTGGAAGTTGAAATCAAACACTAGCATGGACTCTATGCATACACACAATTGCCCAAGAACACCACATATGCATACAAAAGAACCTAGACTCCCTATCCCAGTATGATCTTCTGAATACTTTAAATGTCTCGGTTTATGTCAAACATTAGCATTATGGCTATTTTTTGTTGACATATGATTGACATACTATGTTCTATTAGTTTCAGGTCTACTAGATTGACATACTATGTTCTATTAGTTTCATTGTAGTGATTTGATACAAACTATCAGTTACAATATAAATACGTCATGGTGATGTAATATACATCATAGAGTCAAACCTTATGAACAAAAGCAATTCATTTTCCTTAATGGGACATAAGAAAATTGTCCTTGATGATTTCCTTCTGTTGGTGAGAAATCTCTCTCGCTCTCTCTCTGTCTCTCTCTCTCTCTCTCTCTCTCTCTCTCTCTCTCTCTCATTCCTTCCTATTGTCGTCCTCCTTCAACGCTATTACCTACATAGCCACTCGATTTAGAGCATCGAGCTCTGGGTTGGGTATTAGGCACATGGTTAGAACAGGACAGCCCTGGCTTCTGCCTCCAGCGGTTTTCATTTCCTTGGGCGCTGATTAACCCAGGACAAAAATGCATCTGTTTTACATTTCCACGTTTTAAGCGGGAAATGACTAAATCAATGGTTCTCAACCTTTCTAATGCCTCGACCCTTTAATACAGTTCCTCATGTTGTGGTGACCCCCAACCATAAAATTATTTTCGTTGCTACTTCATAACTGTAATTTTGCTACCATTATGAATCGTAATGTAAATATCTATGTTTTCTGATGGTCTTAGGCTCTACAGCAGTGGTTCTCAATTAAGGGTTGCCTAAGACTAAATGCTTATAAATTCCCAACAGCACCATACATGCGTCAGCTTCATCCTTAAACACATCCTTCTACTATGAGAGCTGGCCCACGTCATGGCTGAGCTGGGCTTGTGCCCAGGGCCTGGAAGCCTGAGTCTCAGCCCTTCATTCAGAAGTGGAGACCACGGGGGTGATTTCCTAATCTGGTAACTACGCGGATCCGGTGTGAAGAGAGACAGGGCACTTTCTGCATTCGCAGCCCTGTGCTCAGCGGCAACCACATTGAAACGCAGAAATGAGCTGCGTCCTCGCTTCCTCCCCCAGGTGCAGCCATGCCCCTTGCCCGGAGCCGCTAATTCTCTGTGAGACCCGGCTTCACACAGTGAAGGACGTGGCTTCATGGAGGCATAGCATGCAAACTGCTCTCGCCCGCCACTTCCTCCCTTCGCTGCCCCCACCGGATCCCCGTAAGGTCAGAGAGATTCCAGAGGGGACGGGAGTGTTTCTCATCAGCATTACACCCCTCCCGCCCCCCCACCTCGCCAGTGAAGGCTAACTTGTAATAAAAACATAAAATTATTGATCTGAGAGCAAGAGAGAATCATCCATTTGTTGTTCCACTTATTTATGCATTCACCAGCCAGTTCTAGTACGTCCTCTGACCGGGGACTGAAGATGGAGCCTGCAGCCTCTGTGCATCGGGACAATGCTCTAACCGCTGAGCTCCCATGCACGGGAGCTCGCCACAGCGGTGGCCAGACCCGGCGCCCCGCACTGCAGGTGGGCAGCGGCTAGGGCAGTGGGCTTCGCATGGCAATGGCTTAAAAACGGGAAATAGAATTAGTGACCTGTCATTTATTGACACCTGTAGTAAAATCTAAATTGAAATACAGATGCTCAAAGTATACTAAATGTAATAAATAAATCATTATTACTTATATTTCCATTCAATTCAATACTTACATTTCTGAATTTTTTTTTTTACTTTATCCTGATTAGAAGAACCGTTAAATTATCTACAGGACAAGTTAATAATGGACAACTCTTCCTAGGTTAGCAGGGCCAAAGAGAGAGTCTCTCTTGTTTCCTTAAGTCAGTGTTTCCTAAACTTCTGACATACGTGCACCCCTTCTATAATTTTCATAACACTGAGTACCCCTCATACTCATGAGAACATAGAATTAGGTGCAGCTAAGCATGGCGCAGTGCGTATCCCCACCAAACTCCCTGTGCAACGCCTACCCCCACCAAACTCTTCCCGTACCCCTGGGGGTACGCGTACCACACTTTGGGAAACACTGCAAGTGATGCCCCTGAAGAGGTTAGAGCGGGTCTCAGTGTCAGCCCGTCAGTGCCAGGCAGTGTGAAGACACGGCCGTTCCTGAGCCAAGCGATGGGTTATGTTGTTAATTCATTCGGGCCCAGGGACACGTGCCCTGCCAGCGCTGCCCTGGGCTCTCCTGGCATCCAGGGCTGGGCTGCTGGTTGCCACCTGAGCACTGAGCCCCGAACTATGTTCCTGGCTTGCCCTGTCAATCAAATACCAATCTGCCCAGGTTGTGCCCTCAGCCGATGGTGAAGGATCTGAGGGCTCCTCCCTCAGGGTCAGCTCTGACCTGGGTGAGCAAAGAATCCCACAGAAAGAAGCCAGTCCATCACGCCAGGCCGCACCGGAGCCTGTCTGTGTGGGAGGCATGTGGCTGGCCCTGGCTGCCCTGTGTCCTCGTGTCCGGCGCCCAGCCAGGCGCAGCGTCCCCTCCGAGAGGGGATTTCTCTGTGCAAACTGTCTGTCTTTTCTAAGCCTCTTTGGCACCTTCTGAAAAAAAGAATGTCTTTAAAGTCAATCATACGTGATTACGACCGTACCTGAAACTGAAAACCAGGAACTGGTCCCCATGGACTGCCTGAGGGACTCACGCTGTGACCGGACAGCAGATAAACTGGCGGTTTAACGAGGATTAACGGGGAGGCAGCCAGACAGATCTGGTCAGGGCAGGAGCTGGACGCTAACCTTATGTTCTCACCAGCCCCGAGGCCCCCCAGCTCCCAGCTGCCCTCCGTGTCAGCCTAGCTTGGAACTTTGTTGGCCCTTAAACGTGGGTGTGCTTTCCAGTCTGTCCCTGTTGTTGACATTCGCCATTGAAGCTCCCAATGGCCGGGGCCTGGTTAAAGAGGGAGGCGTGAGCTTCCATGCCCTGAGGAGGAAGTCTGACTTCCCAGGCTGTGTTCACTCTACGCCACTCAATTGCCGGCCACCCACTTCCACACCACGTCCATGGGTAGTCTGAAAACTCAAATGATGGGCTCTTGCTTCTTTCCAGTAATATCTTTTTTTAAGGTTAAAATAGATCAGATCCTACAAAAGAATCTGCTTTAGTGTTGACTATAATTCCTTAAGGTCTTTTGAATTCACACAATACTTCTGATGCATGAAGAAAAGCAGGTTGGTCAGCTTGCATGGGTCAGTGGTGGAGCATCAACCTATGAACCAGGAGGTCATGGTTCAGTTCCTGGTCAGGGCACATGCCTGGGTTGTGGGCTCAATCCCCAGTAGGTAGCATGCAGTAGACAGCTGATGAGTGATTCTCTCTCATCATTGATGTTTCTATCTCTCTCTTTCTCTTCTTTCCTCTCTCTTCCTCTCTGAAATTTATATATATATATATATATATATATATATATATATATATATATATATAAAGAAAAACTAATTCTGACACAAAACTATCACTCCAAAAGCTTCAGTTCTAGTTATGCACTGAATTAGCTCCAGGAAAACATGGGTGCTAGCATGCAACATCACTTGTGTGTTCTAGACCTCAATCCCACACAGATCTCACTCAGCACTGTTCTGTGGGGACCATATGGTCAGCATGCATATTGCCCTCTGTCTCAGAGTCACAGAGTAAAAAGACTGGGCCGATTTTTGGCAAGAGAGAGAGAGAGAGAAAGAGAGAGAGAGAGCGAGCATGCATTTCAGAAAGGACATGTGAAAACGTTTATAAACATTCCTGTGCTGAAACAAGGTATGGCCACTTCCCAGGTAAGTCAATCCATAGCTCACGGCAGTCTCACCGCAGAGGGACTCCCCCGGGGTGACTCCCTGGAAGGAGGACCTGTCATAACCGCCTTGAGGCCCAGACTTCTCCACATTATTCCTATGTTATTCTTTATGGTGATAACTGCCAACTAAATTTTCTTCTGGCTGGAGAAAATTTACCTCCAAGTTTTATGCTACTTTTCAGTGATTTTAATACCAAAGACCAAACTATATGCCAGGATTTTATGTTGGCTGTAATTTATAAGAGAAATTAAAATTACATCACATTAAATATTTTTTTCCAAAAACATTACAATTAAAGATGGGATTTTTGTTTTACTTTGAGTAAAACAAAGTAACAAACAATATTATAGAATTATAACTGAGCAAGAATTATGCAGGTTGTTTTTTCAATAATAAGATAATCTTTATCATTTACAGGCAAAATCAGAAGTGTCCAAATAAAATTTTCTGAAGACAACAAATAATGAACCCCAGCCGGGTCTTACATTGTGTATAAGGCGGGCTGACCCACTGCTGATGGAATTGTTAAAAGGAGGTATAAGGTGATGTAATTGGCAGCATCTTCTTTTCTTATTGGGCCATGAAATAATAGATTATCCCAGGCTTTACAGCACCTACATCAGAGAAAATGAAGATTTTAAGCAGCATGTTATGGAGAAAAAGTTTTACTTTTAAAATTCTGAAAATTGGAGATCTGCCAGGGCTGACTGCAGACCCTGAGTGACGGATGGATGAGTACTCTGACACTTTTCTGTGAAGGAGAAGCTAAGGGGCTAGATGGCATAAAGAGCCAAAAAAGCCCTGTTCTCCTGCCTCCTTGGGTCTTTATTGTCATAGCAGCTTGAACTAAAATTAACCTCTCGACACAATCAGCAGGCAAGCATCCTTGAGAGAGCACCTGCATATGTAGTATCTTTCAAACAAGGCATTCTGAAGTCTAAACATAAAGATTCTAGTAAAACACCCAAGGTATCCGACTTGTTTGGAAAAGTCAAGGCAGGGACTGCTGCCTTCAGCCAGCTCCAGTCCCATGCTCCCCCACAGGGAGGGCCTGAGAAAAGGGCACAGCCTTTCAGCTACAAGATGGATAAGATCAGGGGTCCTCAAACTTTTTAAAGTGGGGGCCAGATCACGGTCCCTCAGAGAGCTGGAGGGCCGGACTATATGAACTACTAATTCCTACTGTAACACCTTGGCTGCGCTCACTGCCCAAAAAAACCTGGCGGGCAGGATCAGACTCCCCTGGGGGCAGCATGTGGCCCGCGGGCCGTAGTTTGAAGACCCCTGGATAAGATCGAGGAGCCAATGCTGTGATATAACTGACATCTGCTGAGAGCAGAACTTAAGTGGTCACCACACATGGGTAAATAGGCGAGTGATAGTGTGTTAAATAGACGGCAGGAATCCCTGCACAGTGTATATGTAGAACAGTTAATTGGGATGCATACTTTTAAAATAATTTATCTCATATTTTAATAAATTTATACAAAACAAACAATGTATAAATTGGATTTGAATAGCTTACAAATTTGTCCATTATACCTCAATTAGACTGAAAAAAAATAATGAAAATTTTGCAATTATTTCAACATAAAATATTTTAAAAATATATTACTTAAACTTTATTGTTAATTTGGAATAAATAGGATACAATAGCTATGTGGCGTATTCCACAAATTCTAAGACTTCAGTTAGTAGTCTTGATTACTTTGGAAAGATAAAGGAATACTCAGTGACTGTAAAGGCTATAAAAATTCAAACAATGCAGATATTTTCCTGCTATGTTCTTCAGAAATTTGATTAAAAGTCATCTCTACTGTCTCTTAATGTCTGAAGGGGCACCACAGTCTTCTACAGTGAGAATTCAGGATCTAGAGAAGGGGCCGTGCACAAATGAATGCACTGGACAAGAAATATGAATTTAGAAGGTGTGGGGGGACAGGCAGAAAATTACCCTCTAGTGGAGAAGCTCCCTCAAAACTCAGTCCCATCTGCTTCTATTCACTTCAATACACATTTAGGAATGCACACAAGCATATCAAAGGTAAACTTTGATAAACAGTAAAAGGATTATCAGGTTAGGGTATTGCCTTGAGTCATTTGGCCAACAGCAGGGAAATAGTATGCTGGTTTGCAGTCCTGCTGAATATTGCATTAATATGTTAACTACTGTTGGTAGTTAACATATTAATGTTAACTAGTTGGTCTTAGCCTCCGGCAAAGGGGCCCTGGTTTTAGGTTTACCAGGCTTGTGCTTTGCAAAATAGCCCTTATAGTTTTTAAAATGATGTCTTAAAAACTCCCAGCTCTTAAATGTTTATTCCATTAAGTGTGTAAAGTGAGAATAATGACCAATGACCAAGTGCTTGCACAGGTGTCACTTCGCCTGGTGCTAATGACCAGTGGAGGGTCCAGCAGTTTCGATCGCTCTGAGCAGCCCAGGCAGCAGCCCAGGCAGCAGCCCAGGCAGCAGCCTCCACAGGTTGCAAGGCCTTGGGGTTTTTTCAGCTTCTATGGAAGTGAGGTTGGCGCCTGGTTTTTCTCAGTGAAGCAAAATAATTCATATCACATCGGAAACAGTGTCCCCACCAAAAAAAAAAAAAAAAGTTAAAATCACACACACGAAAAAGTCACTGCAACTCCAACATGGCTCTGCCTTGGATTAGACTGTCTTTGGGGAGGAGGAGGCAGCCTTCCCAGAGCACTGATCTTAAAGGTGCAGGAACACCTGCTGTGAGATCTTACAGGCACACCGTCTCCACACCTGTGGTGTGAACAGCTGGCCTTCCCAGGCAGAATGGAAAGGAGGATAGAGCTAAGGCCAGGTTCAGAGTGGGAGGCTGAGGCCGCTGGAAAGCATGGAGGGTGGACGTCTGAAGACCCTGAATGATGTCTAAAGAAGTTTGAATCTCATTGTTAATAGTTCGTTTATCAAATAATATACAGAGAAGTGCTATGCTTTGTTGGAATCATATCCTTTTTAGTTCTTATCACAGTTCATATTCTAGGAAAAAGGGCCAAGGCCAGAGGAGGCACTAAGGGTGCCCAGGGTGCCCTGCCTTCTCCGGGTAAGTGCACCAGCCCCTGGGAGACAGGTGCTGCACCCCATTGCTCAGAGGACACTTCTGAGGCCCCAGAGAAATTGAGGCAAATGGCCATCTACCAGCTATGAAATGTGGAAACTAAACACAATTCCACTGGTTCATCTTACAAACAAAACCAATTCTACATTATTAGAAACAAGACTCTGTCATCTAACTTTGGTCCTAAGCAAAAGTATCCTAATGTTTAGTGCATAAGCTGTCCTCCATGTAGTGTAAATACAATTACTACATTCTAAAAGAAGAAAAGAGAAGAGTTTGAGTTTGTGAACCCTGAGGATCAGATCTCAGTACAGAGCTTGGGGTTCCCCATCACTGCCTGCTCCCAGCCTCAGGGGAAGCCTGTGCCAGGAGTGCAGTGAACCAGGGACACTCACAGTGAACTTTCCCTGAACAGAGCCAAAATTGAAGGTCCATCAAGTGGCTCAGCTGCCACTGAGGTCGCACTCGAGCTGGGCCTGCCACGTTCACATAGAAGGTGGGGAGCCAAGCTTCCAGAAAATGTTCTTGGGAAGAAACAAAAAGCAAAAAAATTAAAAAATAAAAACTGATGTTTTCAGGGAGGAAGGTAAAAGTTATCATATCTAATAAAAGAAAAATATGCAAATTGACTGTCACTCCAACACACAAGATGGCTGTCCCTAAGTAGACACAAGATGGCTGCCCCCATGTAGACACAGATGGCCGCCACAAGATGGCCAGCAGGGGAGGGCAGTTTGGAGGGACCATGCCTGCAGGGGAGGGCAGTTGTGGGAGATCAGGCCAGCAGGAAAAGGCAGTTAGGGATGACTGGGCTGGCAGAGGAGGATAGTTGAGGGAGACCAGGTCTGCAAGGGAGGGAAATTGGCCTCAGATGAGGGCAGTTATGGGGGGGACCCAGGCCAGCAGGGGAGGACAGTTGGGGGGACCAGGCCTGCAGGGGAGAGCAGTTAGGGGTAACTGAGCCAGCAGGGGAGAGAAGTTAGGGGTGACTGTTCCATCAGGGAAGGGCAATTGGGGGGGGGGGGGACCAGGTCTGCAGGGTAGGGCAGTTGGGGGTGACCAGGCCTGTAGGAGAGGGCAGTTGGGAACCAGGCTAGCAGGGAAGGGCAGTTGGGGGCAACCATGCCTGCAGGGGAGGGCAGTTGTAGGCAATCAGGCCATTAGGGGATGGCACTTAGGGGTGACTGGGCTGGCCAGGGAGGGCTGTTGGGGACAATCGGGCCAGCAGGGGAGCAGTTAGGCGTTGATCAGGCTGGCAAGGGAGTTGTTAGTGGGTGATCAGGCTGGCAAGCAGAAGTGGTTAGGGGCAATTAGGCAGGCAGGCAGGAGAGTGGTTGGGAGCCTGCAGTCCTGGATTGTGAGAGGGATTCCAGATTATAGAGGATGCAGGCTGGGCTGAGGGACACACACCTCCCCGTGCACGAAATTTGTGCACTGGGCCTCTAGTGTTATATATGACAGTTAAATATATTAATTTAAAATTTTGGGTTTTTTATTTATTAGATTAGGTGTTTTAGATTTAAAAGATTTGATTTTTATTAAATATATTTAATTTTTATTATATTTCTTTGATTTTCATTTTAAATATTTTTACTTTATGATTAGTGATTGAGCTTTATTTTTATATGTAGGTCACAGAACTCATTATCTAAAAATAAAAATGTGTTAAAAAATATATAGGCCCCTGTAGCATATAAAATATTTGAGCACTATTATGCAATTACTTCAAATACTAAGTTATGTTTGGATAGCAAGGTGAATGCAGAGTCAGGTTCTCCCCTTTTTTTTCCTGATGCTCTAGAAGCACTATATGTTATAAACCTGCAGGAGATTTGACTGAGGTTTATTGCCTGATATTTTGCAAAATAAAATACCAAATCAAGAGTAAAATTATATTTAAATGTTATTACATTAGTTTATAAATTTATAAATTTAACATATAGCCTAGTTGAAACTTCCACAATCAGAGACTCCCCACAAACTTCTGTTTACCAGCATTACCCTCTGGTTGTTCTTTTCATATTCCACCCCCCTCTCCTTCCCTCACTCTCTTCCTCCCTCCCTCTCTCCCTCCCTCCTCTGTGTGAACACATTCATTGGGGAGGGGGATCTTACAAATTGCCCACAGTGCCAGCTTCCCGGCAGCAGTGCTGGGAGGAGCGGTCAGGATGCTGGGAGATGTTCGTAGTTAACCATTCCTCATTCCTTCACTGGCACTATGTGTCTCAGTGTGTACCTAGCAGTTTTCTTTTTTTAGCCATTCCAGAAATCTCAAAATCTTGGATACAGTTTAGAATGATCTCTTTGCTCTGTCAACGGGGAATTTTGAAATTTTTGTAGACGAACGTTCTGGAATAAATCAATTAAGATGCAGATGATTAATTTGTGGTTTCTGAAAAGTGTATAATGGCCAGAACTGACATGATTTGATCTAAACTATCTTGAAGTTTCAAATTTTATTAACTTTCTTATAAGAAAGTACAATGAAAAGAGCAATCACCATTTTTCAAGATGGCCCACCAAAAACTATTAAATATTTCACTTTGCAAAATTTACCTAGTGTTTATTTGAAATCGTGTGCTATTGTGCAAGTCTTTTAACTTCAATGAATGAAAATCCATTTTTAAAACTCCTTCTATGCCTAAACAGTAACAAGATGAAGAATTCCTAAATTGTTGGCTTTGCCTGATAAAAAGACTTTATCATATTAAAGACTTTATCTGTATTACAACTATGTCAAATAGCATGAAATTCAGTTACCAAACTTCTAGCCACAAGTACCAGAGTGACTGTAACAATTTGAGTTGAACTATAGTTTACTAATAGAAATAATGATGCCCTCAACAAAACAAAAAACCTTCATCACCACAGACAACACGCTCTCCCAGCAAAAGCAGGACACGGCCCAGGCAGCCCACTGCCACGGACTTTCTCACCGCCTGGCATTGAGCTGGGTCGGAGGGCACTAGCTTTGCTGCGTTTGCTTGAATCTTCCCAACCATCTGGTTCTCAATTGCGCAGGGCTATTGTGTGGACCCAGTAATCCCGGCACAAAAATACCCGGAGTGACTCCCCTGGTGTCCAGGTTATAAGCGGCTCAGTCTTTCCACATGCCTGGGGGATGAGCTAGCCCATGCGAGTTCCTCTCCAGCTCCTAATCCCACTGGCAGGCGGGCGGCGGCCTGGTGGGAGCTGGGGAGGGAGGACTGGGCCGCAGCCCTGGGCAGGCGCTGAAAGGGGCGAGCTCACCACTGCCTGGAACTGAGGAGACATTGATAATACAAGTATGGGCCACACTGCCTCCTTCCCTGTGCGGCACAAGAGGCGTTTGTCCCCCTGGCACGTGGCCCTGCGTGGCCGGCGCCCTCTCCTTTCCCCTGGATCCCTGGGTCGTCACCTTAAAAACCACTTGGAAAGGGAGGAGCGCAGCGCGATGCTGGAAACCCTCTGCCTTTTCTCCTAATTTCCAGGCTTGTCCTGGAGGCGGGGTCGTGGTTTGAGCAGCGGGCGCACTGTGTGCCTGCTGCAGCCTGCAGAGCTCCCCGTCCCCTGGCGGGGGGGGGGGGGGGGGGGGGGGGGGGGGGGGCAGAGCGGGGCGGGGTCAGCGCAGCGCGGGGCGGGGGGCAGCGCGGGGCTGGGGGCAGCGCGGGGCGGGGGCGCAGGCGCGGCTGCTCTGTGGTCCCCAGGGCCCAGCCCAGCTCGCTCCAGGGCCAGGGGACCCCAGTCTGCAGGACCCGCTGGGCTCCGGGATAATGGAGGGACCTGCCTCCCGCCCTTCCTCCCGCCCGCGCTCCCAGAACTTTTCAAGTCCCCGCGAGGGAGCGCGCCCCGCCAACAGGCGCTTCCTCCCGGCGGTCACGGGGTCCGCAGCGCACAGCCGCCAGCGCGGAGGGGGGTGTCTTGGGTGGCGGCTAGGCACGCCTGCAACACCCTGTTTACCCCCAAATAATGCACGGAGCCGGGGGATGGGGCACCAGGCGAAAGGCGCTGCATCTGTGCCCAGGACCGCGGGTGGGGCCGCCTCGCAGCTCCAGCGGATGGGACGGGAGAGGGGGTGGCACGGGGACCTCCGCCCACCCCACCCACAGCTGTCAGCCCTTGGCATTCATTGGCTCCCCCCACCCCGCCTCCTGAATGCCCCCCCAGCCAGCCTAGCCCCCCGCCCCCTCCTTGCTGACCTAATAAGGCCATGCAGGGTGTGGGGAGCTGGATAAAAGGCGCTCAGCTCGCGGGGACTCTGCACACAGCGGACTCTGCACACAGCGGGCAGCAGCCACCAGCGAAGACAACCAGACCAGCCATGGCCAAGGAATGGGGCTACGCCAGCCACAATGGTGAGTCCTCGACGGTCCCGGGCGCTCTGCACTGTGCAGACCGCAGGCCCTGGGCAGCTCCCGCAGCCAAAGCCATGGTGGAGGGTCGGATGGGGACACTGCCCGGCGCCCAGTTGCCTCTGCCCTCATCCCGGCAGCGCTTCCCGGAGCGCTGTCGCTCCCTGGGGGCAGGGCTGGCTCCCTTCCCAAGACTGCCGACTTCCAGGATCCGGGCCTCGCAGGTCCAGCTGAGTTCCCCAAGTCCGGGCCAGTCAGGCGCTCACCTCTCAGCCCCATGCCGTGCGGGGACAGGGCGGGCTCTGACCACCACCTGTAGCCAGTCTTTCAGCCCAAGGAGGCAGGAGATGGCCCTGAGTCCATTGCACCACGCAGCCTGAGGCTGGTCCCTGGAGCCCAGGGCAGCTGCTCAGTCCCCAGGTGCAGAAGGAGCCCCCTGGGCTGCGGGTTGGTCCCAGGCTGCCACCCAAGCCCCTCTGAGGGTCTGCGTCGTGCCCCCATTAACAGTCTTCCCCTGCCTGCCCAGGTCCTGACCACTGGCACGAGATTTACCCCATCGCCAAGGGAGACAACCAGTCGCCCATCGAGCTGCACACAAAGGACATTAAGTACGACTCCTCCCTGCAGCCCTGGTCTGCCTCCTACGACCCTGGCTCCTGCAAGAGCATCCTGAACAACGGCAAGACCTGCAGGGTCGTGTTTGATGACACTTATGATCGCTCCAGTGAGTACAACCCTTGGCCAGAGCTCCGGGGTTTTAGGACCGTCACAGCGTTAGTGGGAGAGGGACACCCGTCCCTGAAGATGGAGATGACGCACCTTTGCTCTGGTCCCAGAGCATGGAGGGATGAAGGGAGGGGATGCTCTGCCCACTCACCCTGCCCTGGTCTGTGAGAGGGAGGGGGTGGGGAGGGGGCAGTGTGCACAGGGAGTGCCAGAGCTCTAGGTCCAGGGCCGGCACCCTGGGCTCTCTGCTTCCCCATACTTGGCAGAGCTTCCCTCCTACAAAGCGAGGAGCAGTGCAGAGGAAGGACTGGGCGGCCCCTGGGGGGACAGGCCAGAGTGTGAGGAAGAGGCTTGCCCTTCACGCTCCCTCGGGATGTCTGGTGGAGGGAGAGGGAGAGAGATAGAAACACCAAGGATGAGAGAAAATCATTGACCGGCTGCCTCCTACACCCCTCAGTGGGGATGGAGCCCACAACCCCGGCATGTGCCCTTGACAGAATCAAACCCGGGACCCTTCAGTCCGCAGGCCGGTGCTCCATCCACTGAGCCAAACCAGCTAGGGCCTAAATCTTGATTTGAAGGTCTCTGCATAGTTCCCAGTATCCTCTGAGGAATGGTTCAGCTCTCACTCACTCCCCGGGCTGAGTGACATGAAACCAAAGGAAGTGACAGGACTGAGGCATGTGGCAGCCAGCTCCAATTCTGCCTGGGAGCGCTCTCCTTCCTCTGTGTGCACTGACCGCCGGGGGAGACCTGCTTCCTGCTTCCTGCCGTTGGAACCGACCACGGACCGTCCACGGCAGCCCTGGCTGGGGGAGGAAAGCAGACGGAGAAAAGAACTCACTGTGCTCAGTGCTTGCCCCACTGGGCACCATGATGAGCAATTCACCCTTAATCTCCTTTCATCCTCCCAGCAGCCCCAAAAGCTGGTGTTCTTAGCACCTTCCCACCTTCCCAGAGAAGTTCAGCAACTGGCCTGAGGGGGGGGCGTGTTAGGACCAGGGGGCTCAGGAGAGGGAGAAGGGCTGGGCAAAAGGCCAAGGAGGAGGGTGCAGGACCAGGGGGAGGGCACAGGGCCAGGGTGGGGGTTGGGGGAATGGGGAGGGCACAGGGCCAGGTGGGGAGGGCACAGGAGAGGGGGAGGGGGTGGGCAAAAGGCCAAAGAGGAGGGTGCAGGACCAAGGGGGAGGGCACAGGGCCCTGGAGGAGACCGGGACCAGGTATCTGTCTGGCTCTCAGCCCTCAGTCACTTCCCACTGCTCCATACACCCACCCACACTCTGCTTGTCTACAGCCCTCAGGCTCACCCTGTTGCTTTGCTTTTATTTTCCTAAATGTTAGATTGACAGTAAAAATAATAATAGGAGCAAACAAGCAAGACAGGATGGAAACAGCGCTGTCTCTGATAGAGGCCAACACTCTCTCGGAAGAGGGGGCCCGTGTGGCCAGGTGCCAGTCCTGGCATCAGGGCAGCATCGGGTGGGGTGCGGAGGGGCTGGCTCCCGCTGACCCGCTTCTCCTCGCAGTGCTGAGGGGCGGCCCTCTCACCGGGCCCTACCGCCTGCGCCAGTTCCACCTGCACTGGGGCTCCGCCGACGACCACGGCTCTGAGCACACCGTGGACGGGGTGCAGTACGCCGCTGAGGTAGGAGTGCCACCCGGGGAGCAGCCAGCCCTGTGCCCAGTGGTAGCTGAGCAAAGAGCTGCGGTCCTTTCGCCTGAGCCGAGGCTGCCAACCTTCTGGCCAGCGGCCAACCGCTAAGGAGTTAAGGGGGCCGGTGGGCACCCGGGGAAGAGTTCCCAGGTGGCCTGAAGAACTTGGACGGCCACTGGGACTGGGCAGGTAATGGTTGCCTGCACGATGCCTGCCGGTGGGCATTGTTGTGCCCTCTCTCAGCCCCACGAGGCAGGGACAGGTGAGGAAACTGAGGCACAGACAGGCCGAGAGAAGTCTCCAGGGCGGCCTGCAGGGCTCAGCCTCAGACCTGCTCCGTCCGGCAGCTTGTCCTGCGCCCCGAACGCCTCTGGAAGAAACGTGGTGCTTCCAGAACGGCGATCCATAATTCTGCCAGCACACCTGCCCCTCTCCTAGTGAAGCCTGTGCATACGTGTGTGATTACATATGCACATACGCGCGCGCGCGCGCACACACACACACACACACACACACTTAATGTGAGCAAATGCTACTTCTTATCTCAGTGAGTCCATTTTTACAAAGCACGATTTGTAGCTCAGATCAGGGCCCCGACTGACAAGGAACTGAGACAAGCCTCCTGCACATTCTCAAGAGTGTTGGAGGCCAGCATCTTCCCTCCCCTCCCCCTCCCGGCAGCCCGGGCAGCGCAGGAAGGGAGGGGACACGCAGGCGGCCGGGCTGTTGGGTGAGCTAACTCCGGGAGGCCCACAGGCCCTCGGTGGCCATCCACCCACAGCCCCCTCAGGGCGTGAGACACTCACTGCTGCCAATGCCTCCAGCATCGCCCCCAAGTTCCCTGTGCTCTTTGCAAATACGGTGGGGCTTGCAGTCTGACCTCCGTGCGTGGGGTCATCTCTCATGTTTGACAGTGAATAAAAGTGTCGACGTCCAGGAACTATTGTATTCTCTTGCCATTCCATGCAGCTCAGCATGGGCTGGGCCTCACTTACCTGGAACCTGTGTTCCGCATCAGGACGAGGTTACCCCGGCCTCGAGCAGGAGGGCGATATGGAGACGCTCACGTCCCCTGCTTCCCCCCACTGCCCAGTTTCCTGGGACTGCAGCGGCCAGCAGACCGAGCTGTCTGTAGAGGAGGGAGCTGATCTCTGAATTCGTAATTCAATTTCTATTCTGTTTATCGCAAAGTCCTAAATCTGCTTGTCCTTGTTTTATACACATTTGAACATTTGACATGTCACCCACCTGGTGGCTGTTACGATTAGAATCCTGCCAGCTTCTCCGAGCTCACTCTGAGTGGCCTCAGGCGGGAGAGCTTGGGTGTCCGTGGGCACTGGACGGGTGTCCCGGCGCCAGGAGGAGCTCACAGCCTCTCTGCTTCCAGCTGCATCTGGTGCACTGGAACCCCAAGTACAACACCTTCGGAGAAGCTCTGAAGCAGCCAGACGGCATCGCCGTGGTGGGCATCTTCCTGAAGGTGAGAGCCGCTCGGCCGCGTGTGATCTCCACGCTGACGTCCTCACCCACGCTAAGGGCAAGCGCCTACCCCTCCTTTGCTTAACGGGGAGCAGAATGAATTTCAATATTCATTCAACTAATGCAGGTATTTCTGCTAAGACCAGCTCAAATGCCTGCTTTCCCTTAAAAGTGCACCTTTGCCATATTTCTCAAGATGTGGGTCTGCAGATGAGTGTGGCGTGGAGGGCGAGCGGGCAGCGTGGCCTGTTACCCTTTCCCACTCCTCAGCCCACGGCCTGCACACCAGCAAAGCCAGTGCTGAGGGCACTGTGATGCCCAGGCCGCGCCCCCCCCCCCCCGCACCCCTCCCATCCCGGGCTCAGGGAGGCCACGTGCTCCCAGTCTCAGCGAAGACAGTGCGGGGAATGTGTGTGTTGTTGAGCCAGCCTCCGTTTAAAGAGGCCTCAGTGTCATTAACGAAACACTTTAGTGGCGACATAATCCAGACTCGAAGCCAGGAGTGGAAGCCTGCCTTCTTTCTTTCCCAATGACCTGATTCGTCTCATGTTCTTCCTTCAGTGGCCATGGCCCGCTTGGACAGCCCCACAGGAAGGGGTGGGTCTGGTGGAAAGACAGGCGGGAGTCTAGTTTTAGGTACATTGAGTCCATCCCGATTCTAATTCTATTTAGAAAAAAAAAACAATTTGGAACGACTTTGCAGAGAAGGTCAAGGACACAGAAGCAGATCAACATGCAGTTTTGTGGTTCTGTCCTTCAGAGGCCCGGATCCAAGTTTAATTCAGAAAATGCAAACTCTGAAATTTGAAGGGGAGAAAGAAATTTAGGTTTTCTTTTCATGGACTACTGGCAGAGTTAGGAGTACTGGTTGCAGATGGATGGGTCAGAATTGTTTTTTAAGACAGTCCTAAATTACGGAGAAGGTCAGAATTGGTTTTAAGACAGTCCTAAATTATGGAGCAGGTCAGAATTGGTTTTAAGACAGTCCTAAATTATGGAGAGGGAAGGTATAATCACTGGCTTTCTATTTTCTTGCAGATAGGACGTGAGAAAGGCGAGTTCCAGCTGATTCTCGATGCGCTGGACAAAGTGAAGACCAAGGTACAGCCTCCTTCCCACCAGGACAGCGGCGCTCTGTCAGCTTCCTCCTTCCACATCCCTCCCACCTGAATCCTCTGCCACGCTGATGAGTGAGCTAAACACATACATGCAAATAGGTACCATTATGTCTGTATATTTACAGCCTGTAAAGCCCTTCCACATGCATTCGCTTATGTAATGCTCACAGTCTGTCACGTAACTGCTCCCTCAACAAGTGGACGAGCATGGCCACCCCCAAACACATGCACACTACACACACACACCCCATATACATGTATAACATGCACACACACACACTCTCTCACATCATATACATGTATAACATGCACACACACTCACACCATATGCGTACGCACTACCTACACACAACCTCATGCACATATCATATACACACACACTACAGGCACCCCCATATGTATGCACATATTCAATACACACCACATGCACACAAACACAAACACGTCATGCACACACCAAATGTACACACACACAATGTGCATGCACACACAATGCACAGCACGCAACACAGCGCATGCACACACAGGTGACATGCACACACATAATGCGCAGCACCTACACACATGCACACTTGCAGAATGCTACGTGCAGCTGCCGGTAGCACCCACACAGGGTCACCTGCACAGGAAACCCCTAATGAGCCCGCTGGGCTGTCTGCAGCTGCTCCACCGAGTGCGGTGTGGTTTGCCGCCACAGGACGCATTCCGTGTCCAGCAGAACCTGCGCCTCTTCCACCATTGAGGCCCAAAGAGTGACTGACGTGATGGTTTCTGTCACAGTGCAGCGAGGTTTCTGCCGGCAGCAGAAAAGGAGTAACATAGGCTGTCCCAGAGCCAGTCAGACCTCACAGACCCTCTGCCCTTTGCCCTTGGGCCTTTATTTCTGAAGGCATGCGTTTTGTTTAAAATCTCCATTGTCTCTGCGGCCTTGAATTTATTCTGACAAACACAGGGCCTGGGAGAGCAGTGTGCACGCTCAGTGCGCCTGCCTCCTCACCTGCCCATCTCCCCTGCCCCCATGTCCCCTGCAGGGCAAGGAGGTGCCCTTCACCCATTTCGACCCCTCGTGCCTGTTCCCCACCTGCCGTGACTACTGGACCTACCACGGCTCCTTCACCACCCCGCCTTGTGAGGAGTGCATAGTGTGGCTGCTGCTCAAGGAGCCCATGACCGTGAGCTCCGAGCAGGTGAGCTGTAGCACGGACGCGGCGCTGGCTGGCTCCCTGGGAATGATGCCAAAGGGAAAGCGTACGGCCGCCCTGTGGAAGCTCAGAGAGCTGCCCTACACCAGGGGTTCACAGTCAGCCTGTCCCCCCCCCGTGTGAGGTCCCAGAGGGCCCGGCAGGTACAGCCACAGTCAGCCTGTCCCATCCCCGTGTGAGGTCCCAGAGGGCCTGGCAGGTACAGCCACAGTCAGCCTGTCCCCCCCGCTCCCCCAGTGTGAGGTCCCAGAGGCCCCCGCAGGTACAGTAACAGTCAGCCTGTCCCACTCCCCAGCGTGACTTCCTCGGGCACCAGGATAAGGCTCACCATTCCAGGCGGCTGTGATGCTGGACAGTGACCGAGTTTATGCTCTGGAAACGCTGGGTTCCGATGAGCAGCATTTTGTTCCCGGGAGGCAACAAGGGCAGGGTAGGAGGCAGGAGGCTCCTCCAGGCCTGGGGAGGAGGTGCTGACCCTGGGGAGGGGGTGTCACCGGCGAGGTGTCATACAGGTAAGTTGAGGCTCAGAAACAGGCAAGTAATTAGCTGGTGTCACACAGCCAAGTGCAGGAGCTGAGATTCCACCTCCGGCCTGTCTGCTCCAACACTCAGGCTCCCTCCTCACTGCTGTCTGAGGGACGGTGACAGTCAGGGAGGGGTGGAGGCCAGGCTGGGGGAGGAGTGGCAGCCCAGGGGGCGGGGGTGGATGTGGACTCAGCGTCCCCAGTTCTCTTCGCTGCCTCGTGGACTCAGGTTCCCGTGGCATCTTCATCAACAGATCGGCTTTAATCGCCAAGTTCTCTGGTACAGATATTTTGAAAGAGGAAATTTTCTTAAAGGAGAAAAGCTAAACATATTTTCTTGTAGAAATATAGCATCACTGACAAGAATTTCCTAAATTCCTCTCCCTAAAGAAAGAGTCCATTCTGAGGTTTTAAATGTAGCGTGATTGTTAGTTCCTCTGCCCTTTATACCACGGGCACCCCACGCACCCCACGGAGATGGCTGACAGGTCGGCTTTCGCCGACATGGTCCCTCCTCCGTGACACCAAATGTTTCAGAACCTGGGGAGGAGACTCTGACCGGGGCATGCGGTCCTGCGGGAGAGTTTTCACCGTGAAGAAAAGGCCTGTTCTACCAGGCACTGGCCACCCAGCAGCTCTGGCCTGACACGAGAGCAGGGCCTGCGTTTGCTGGCTTGTTGCAAAGCCGTGGGGTTCTCACTCTGGCGCACACATGGTGTGTCCCCTGGTCTGCTGTGGAGCTGACCGCCTTCCTCTGCCCGCAGATGGCCAAGCTGCGCAGCCTCCTGTCCAGCGCCGAGAATGAGCCGCCGGTGCCCCTCGTGGGAAACTGGCGCCCCCCACAGCCCATTAAGGGCCGGGTGGTGAGAGCCTCCTTCAAGTGAGCCTCCCCGAGGGACCCTCCAGAGCTCGGGCCGCCTCCTTCCCCGCCTCCTTCCCTGCTCCTTGTGCCATGTGTGCCTCAGTCTTCATCGAGCGATGAGCGATGAGCGATGCCATCACTGACCCAGGATAAGCCGAAAGCAGCGGCCTTTGTAACGACCCCGACCCCCTCTCCTTAAAAAAGTAGCTTTGGTAGCGCAGCTTCAGAAGAGATGGAGGAGTACAGGTATGGGATAAGACTATGGGCACCATTTCCTGTCAATTTTCACAGAACTTCAGTTTTACAGTTTTCACATTATCTATTGTCCTTCTTAACAGCTGAGTGAGTGATTCCATACAAGGTGTGGAGGAGTGTGTAAGTCACATAGCACTTAAACTTGACCAGACAGGAATGAGATGAGAATTTAACCCTTAACTAAAACCAGCAGAGGCCCATGCTGTATTAAAGTTCTGGCTCCTGTAAAGATGACCTGGTTTTAATTACCAATGAAACAAAGACACATTCGACCAGGAGTTTTAAGAAAACATGACTTGGTACTTGGATTTTTTCTTCCTAGAGATGGTTGACTATGGCCTAATATTTTTCTTTCCCGGAAGGAGGACCACTTATTTTTTATTTCGCTCCTTTGATTTTTGCATGCTTGTTAACTAACGGCCCGTCGCTCTGTCTGAGCTGCGGGTGGGATTCACCATGCCTGCAGGGGCGATGTCTGACGTGCAGCGAGGCGGGTGGCTGATCAGCAAAATAATAAAGCCATGAACACGAAGAGTTCTGTGCAGTGGTGTGTGTGCTTTTTGTTTTGTTTTTGTTTTTTTAATGAAGGGTTGCACATAACAAAACAGAGTAAAACTAAGAACAGGTGTTGGTGATGGAGGGGCAGTGAGAGCAGCCCCACATGCTGAGTTTGGTTGGATGCTGCACCCCTGGGAGTGGCGAAGACAATTAGTGGGAGCCTCTGAGGAAGCCG
This sequence comes from Pipistrellus hanaki, assembly GCF_964339955.1. Taxonomy (NCBI): domain Eukaryota; kingdom Metazoa; phylum Chordata; class Mammalia; order Chiroptera; family Vespertilionidae; genus Pipistrellus; species Pipistrellus hanaki. The sequence continues at coordinate 1,790,565 of NC_140519.1, forward strand.
TAAAAGGACCACGTGGCCATGAATTGGAGAGTCATCTCCAGAAGTCTGAAGGCTGGTTCAGGATTTGGGGTTCATACCATAGGAGCTCCTGAGGGACAAGGAATGACCTTGGTCCAACAGATCAAAAGTCCATCTACTTAGCCCTGCCAGCATGGCTCAGTGGTTGAGCATCATCAGCCTATGAACCAGGAGGTCTCGGTTCGATTCCAGGTTAGGGCACATGCCCCGATTGCAGGCTCGATCCCCACTGCAGGGTGTGCAGGAGGCAGCTGATCAATGATTCCCTCTCATCATTGATGTTTCTGTCTCCCCTTACCTCTGAAATCAATCCTATATAAGAAAAGCCTAATATGCTATGTGTCTGGTCTGCAGATCGCTGTTCAATCAATCAAAGCACAATATACTAAGTGGGCTTAGAGCTGGTGGGAACAGCGGCGGTGGCAGGAGCCCCTCCTGCCTGTGGCAGCACTAAGGATGTCTGGCTGTCGAACATCCCCCAAGGGCTCCCAGGCTGTGAGAGGGTGCAGGCCAGGCTGAGGGACCCCACCCCGAATGCACGAATTTTGTGCACTGAGTATCTATACTAATAAAAGGGTAATATGCAAATTGGTCAGGACAACCTCACAGTGATGACTGAATAGCAGTCTTCTCGAGGCAACCAGGCCAGTGGGGGAGGGGGAGTTGGGGGTGACTAGGTCGGCAGGCAGAGGCAGTTAGGGGTGATCAGGCTGGCAGGCAGATGAGCACTTAGGTCCCAGATTGTGAGAGGGATGTCTGATTGCTGATTTAGGCTCGATCACTGGGATCGGGTCTAAACCAGCAGTCAGGCACACCCCCCCCTACCGCGCCCCCCCCACCCGAGAGGTCCCGGATTGGAGAGAGTGCAGGCTGAGGGGACTCTCCTCCCATGCATGAATTTTGTCCGCCGGGCCTTAGTGTGTGTGTGTGTGTGTGTGTGTGAGAGTGTGTGAGTGTGTGTATATATATATATATATATATATATTTTTTTTTTTTTTTTTTTTATTTAAAAGTCCATCCACTTAGACCTTCAAACCATTTACTGTCTTTAGACATAAACTTCAATGTGCATTTCATCTCCTCACTGGCTCAGGTTAACGACTTTAGGAAGTGAAGTGGTGCTAGGCCAGGAGCCCCGGGAGGGAAGGTAATGTAATGGATGGCCACTTGGGTGAGTGAACAGGTTGGTCAGTGTGAGCCGGATGTGCTAATTAAATCCCCTGGAACTGGGAGGCGGGAGCGTCCAATTAGCAGAGATGGCAGCGCATCCCCGTGTCAGGCTGGAGTGCTGTGAACATGTCCAGGGCACACTGCACACGGACACACATCTGTGCCAGCCACAGGCTGCAAGTATGCAGCTCCACGGCAAGAACTGCCCAGAGAGCAAGCCCCCTGGGCTGTGAGCTCCGTCAGGCACAGGTAGGAGTCTGGACACTGACATTCCCCACGGGGCCTGGCACGGCGCCTGGTACTGAGCACATGTCCAACAAACACTCAGTGAATGAATGGTGAACACAGGACAATACACACCTTCTTGAGCAATACTTTACTCGGCAGGGTTCAAATTAGTACTGGTTTTTGCTCATCTTATTTCATTTAGATCTCCTTGGAAATGATTCCTTTAGCTTCAGGTGGTAGTTTTCCAGTAAAACATTACTCCCCTCTTTCCCTCCTCCCCCCGCCCGCCCCAGACCTCAATCTGGGTCATTGCTCACAATTACCATCCAACTTAACACTTCCTCCAACTTCTCCCTGGGCTCATTGCTGAGTTATTATGAATGTCCACGTGAACAGTGAAACCACACTGGGACCTTATTCCGTGGGGGCATTTACCTGGCGGTGCACAGACCTCCAGACAAGAGCCTTCCAGGCCCACGGCCTGAGAGGGAGCGGGCCAGGAGCTGCGGGAGGAGGGACAGTGCGGGCTGCCTTCTGTTCTGCAGAGCAGAAGCAGCATAGGGCAGAAACCAGTCTGAACTGAGTCGTAATATTCACATGATTATATCCTGAGAAGTCTGAATGGGCATCAGAATCAAGAATTTGCTGGATTTGAGCACTGCCGGGTCCCCAGGGTGAACCTGTTGTAACCCCCTCTAAGGGCTGACAGTGTGTCTATGAAGCAATAAATGACTGTGCAGCCTGAGGGCCCGAAGCTCTTTATGTGGGTCAGTGGGTGCCGGTGCAGATGAGCAAATGTGTCTACACAGAATCTGTCAGACTGCAGGTGTCAATGTCTACCTGTGATCACTAAATAAATACTGCTGGTATGAACTATAAACAAGCTGGTTATGTGTGAAAAGTCAGTGTGCCAGTCATTCAAATAAGAATTGGCAAAACAAAATTGGTCTGAAAGAAATTCATAGGTTCAAAACCACACGTAAGATTAATTAGATGTCAGTTTCTCTTCGAATGTCTTCTTATTTGATACTAGAGGCCCGGTCCCCTCAGTCCAGCCTGCACCCTGTCCAATCCAGAACCCCTTGGGGGATGTCCGACTCCTAGTCTAGACCAGCAGTCAGACATCCTTCTCAGAATCCAGGACCGCTGGCTCCTAATTACTCACCTGCTTGTCTGCCTGGTCGCCACCAACTTCCCCCTCCCTGCTGGCCTGGTTGCTCCTAACTGTCTCCCCTACCAGCCTAGTCACCCCTAACTGCCCCCTGCAGCCAACCTGGTCGCCCCAACTACCTCCCTCTTTCAGCCTGGTAGCTGTCGACCCTTGCTGGCCTAGTTGCCCTCAGCTGCACCCCCCACCAGCCTAGTCACTCCTCACTGCCCCCCTGCCAGCCCAATTGCCAACTGCCCCCCTGACAGCCTGCTTGCCCCCAACTTCCTCTCCTGCCAGCCTGGTTACCCCCAACAGCCCTCCCTGCTGGCCTGGTCAACCCCAACTGCCTCCCCCACAAGCCTGGTCACTCCTCACGGGCCCCCCACCAGCCTGGTTGCCCATGCAGTCTGCTGTTCAGTCATTTGGTCATCCCTCACTAACCCCCTTGCTGGCCTGGTCGCCCCACGCAGCCTGCTTGTTCAGTCAATTGGTTGTACCTCAGGCAGGCCCTGGGTGGCTGGGGGCTGAGGGGACTGGGGGACTCTGGAGGCAGACACACAGAGTGGCAGGACCCACCTGGGGGCAGGCCCGGTCATGCCGTGCACCTGCTGTCCCAGCGTTGCTGAGGGGACTGGATACCACCATCTTATGGCTGTGGGTACCGCCATCTTTGAGGGAGTGATAATCAACGAGCATATTCCCTCCTTATTGGCTGTGGGTGCTGCCATCTTTGTAAGAACATGATGGTCAATTAGCATATTCCCTCTTTATTAGATAGGATTAAAGAATAATTCTGGATGTAAGCATAACATATTATAGTAGGGGAAGAATAGTGAGAAAATAAAGAAAAAATAATGATAACTGTGAACATCAGATTAATTTTTTTTTCAGATTTAATGCATGTAAATTTAATTATTTTTTTAAAGCTACTCTAAGGCCGCAGACTTAAAATGCAAAATAAAGCCATGTTTGTATGTTATTTTTCATATAGGCCACTAGATGGCAGCACAACAATTATAAAAATGACAAAAAGCCAGCCTGTGTTGTTTAATTTCTGAACACCCTTTCTGCTCTTCTCAAATGCTTAATGAACCGTTAATGTCCATCTACAAAGAAAAGATGGCGAGACACTGTTACATACTTTTGAAAATTTTAAGAGCCAAAATGAGACCTGGGGGATCAGACAATAGTTATTGAACTGAAATGTAAATAAATGAGAAAGAAACATTCCTCAGCCCTACCTCAATTCAAGTCACACAATGCTTACTGGCTGTGCGGCCTCAGGCAAGTTCATTTCTCTATGCCTCAGTTTCCCCCCTGTGAACAGGAGGGTTGTTTTAAATATTAAATGGGTTGAGTTTATATAAACCTCTTGGTTAATTTACTTTAGCATGTAGTAAACTCAGTAAAGGTTAACCTTCTGTACACTGATTATACTTAAACCAAGAATAGTTCTAATGGAATATTCAGTACCTGAGGTCATGTTCTTTATGTCTCTATCAGTATCATGGACCATATGTCATCCTATCTAATAAACAGGGAATATGCTAATTGACCCTCACACCATCGCAAAGATGGTGGCACCCATAGCCAAAAGGAGGGAATATGCTAATTGACTGTCACACTCTCAAAGATGGCGGTGCTCACAGCCACAAGATGGTGGCGCCCAGTCCCCTCAGCCCCACTGGGGCAGTAGGTGCAGCCGTTCCATGTGCTTGCCCCTGGAGTCCCCCCAATCCCCTCAGCCCCCCAGCCACCTAGGGCCAGCCTGAGGTACAGGCAAGTCTCAGATGGCAGCTGCCCAGCTTCCCAGGGCCACCTGAGGCTCAGGTAACCAGGGCTGACCTAGGCTTGTGCTGCCAGCAGTGGCAGCAGCAGAGGTGTGATGGGGGGTCGCCTTCCCCTGATCATCAGGTTGCCTTCTGACCCCAAGGGCTCCCGGATTGTGAGAGGGGATAGGCCAGGCTGAGGGACCCACCCTCCAGGGAATGAATTTTCATGCACCAGGTTCTATTCAATTAGAATAATACTATAGGAATTGCCACAGCAAGCCCCTCTAACAGGCCCTCTCTGTGATTGATTGGTATTGGGGAAATGGAATTTAGACACAAGTCAATGGCCCCTGTCCCATCCAATGTGGCCACACCAGAAACGAGCACAACGTCAAGAGGGTGGTGGGAGTCTGGGAACTCTCCTGGGGAAGGCCCTGCTCCACAGCTCTGCACTCTCCCTGGTGACAGGTACTGAGGGCAAACACACAGAAAACAAACAAGGAGAGAGGTGGTGAAGTGTGCCCGCTTCACTGACCTTTCAGGGTCAGCGGACAGAGACTGGGGGCTCTGCACGCAGGGGAAAGCCACCTCCATGGTGAGTGCAGTAGGTCTCCTGCGTGGAATTAATTTGGGCTTGTCTGGGCACACCGCAGCATCAGAACCTGGCTGTCGCCACGTTGACCTGGGAGACAAGGGTACACGTTTGGGGATGACCATCTTATTGCACAAAAGGAAATGAAAGAGATGAGGAGTGAAATCCAGGACTGAGGAGCTAATGAACCCCTTTGGATCTGAAGGTGCCTGGTGACAGCCACCTGACAACTGGACCAGGTGATAATCACAGGTAATCAGCAGGGTGAGAGCGTCTAGCAGCGAGGTCACCGGGGACCGGGTGCAGAGCAGCAGCACAAAACCCAGCGATCTGAGAGCTAATTTTAGCCAGAGAGTCTGATTGCAGTAAACAGCATCGGATTCTCCCTTGTATTAAATCATCCCCGGGTACAGGAGGGCCTGGGAGCTCAGGGGAAATGTTTTGGCCATTAAATGTGCATATTCTTGGTTTCCACATGTCCATACATTTCTGTCATCCTCACTTGGCTCATTTAAAATTTGAATGGTTCCTAACACACGAGATCCAGGGACTTCTTCCCCCCAAGGACATTTAAGTCCCAGGAAAGTATAATACATTAGAAAGGCAGCCTTTGAACTCACTGTGCGATCTGGTCCTAAACTCCCACCTCTGCTCCTGGGGGGAGTCAGCCTAACGGAGGCCCTGAGGCAGGCGGGGTCATGTGGGTGTTTGGGGGCCCAGGGTCCGGCTTGGCTAGGGAGGGAGCGCGAAGCTGAGCAGAGCAGGCAGAGAGCAGGGCTATGGGGGAGAACTGAAAACTAAGCAGGAAGGTGCAGGTGGACAGCCATAAAGAGGCTGCTCTTAAGGGAAGACCTAGGGTGGGTTCTTGCACTGGGAACCAATTTTTGGAGCAACAAGTCCATTTAACTCTCACCTGTGATGTCACTTGGTGTGTGTGTGAGTGAGTGTGATGAGTCCTGGGGGCAGAAGGCTATAGAAAAGGGAGGACTCCACCTGCCTTGTTAGACTACCGAGGCCCCAGGACCTAACAGCATCTGAAACCTAGTCAGTGCTCAAATGTGTTTGCTGAATGGAGGAAGGGGAAGATGGACAGACAGATAGGTGGAAGGAGGGAAGAATGGAAGGAAAGAAGGAAGAAAGGATACATAGATGGATGGAAGGGTGGGTGGATGGGTGGATGAATGGATGGATGAATGGAAGGGTGGATGGGTGGATGGGTGGATATGGATGGATGAGGCAATGAGAATCCTAAAATACTGAATGTACAACTATGAGCTGGTGTGAGGCCTGTCCGCGTCCCCAGAGTTCTGGAGGAGGCAGGGGTTTCTATTGCCACCACCAAGCCTCTCTGTAAAGAGACTTTGGATGGGAAAGGGAAGCAGCTTTATATGGTCAAACCTTATCCTTTGCAAATTTAAATTTAAAAAATGCATTTCACTTAGTATGGGAGAGGCATGTTTAGGAGCTAAAAAGCACATCCTCTACCCAGAAACTTATCTCCATTAGCACCTGCTTCTCTGTGCACGCGGCAGAGGCTGCTGGCAATGAGCCTGTGGCCCTGGAGCAGGGCAGGAACCAGCAGATCAAGTCCAGCACTTGAAGTTCCATGTTCACCTCCATTTTCCATTGTGACGTTCATGCTCCACGTTCTGAGCTTCGTGGGGAGATGCCACAGTAACTGCCCACCTGTTATAAGGATGAGTCTTCCTAATTCCATGTGTCATGGCCAGAGGTGCACAGAGTAGGCTGATAATGAAAATCCAGTAAGCATTTCCCACTGACATATTCTGTCCCACACCAACCTACCCTCCACAGGCAACACAGACTGCACTCCACAAACGTACTCATGCTCTTGTAATCACTCCCTAGAGTGTACTCATAGCTGAGAATTCCCTAGGGGAAAAAGCTTTTACTCAGTGAATTTACCAGAAATCAAACTCGGGGTGGTAGTGATGGTAATGGTTTGTTGTTAGGGTTGGTGGTGGTGGTGGGAATAGTAAGCTGCTAGTGGTAGTGGGATGTGGTGGTGGTGGAGGTGGTGGGATGTGGTAGAGGTAGAGGTGGTGAGATGTGGTGGAGGTGGTGGTGGTGGGATGTGGTGGAGGTGGTGGTGGTGGAGGTGGAGGTGGAGGTGGTAGGATGTGGTGGAGGTGGAGGTGGTGGAGGTGGAGGTGGAGGTGGTGGTGGTGGAGGTGGTAGGATGTGGTGGAGGTGGTGGTGGTGATGGTGGTGGAGGTGGAGGTGGAGGTGGTGGGATGTGGTGGAGGTGGAGGTGGTGGTGGTGGAGGTGGAGGTGGAGGTGGTGGAGGTGGAGGTGGAGGTGGTAGGATGTGGTGGAGGTGGAGGTGGTGGTGGTGGAGGTGGAGGTGGTAGGATGTGGTGGAGGTGGTGGTGGTGATGGTGGTGGAGGTGGTGGTGGTGGAGGTGGAGGTGGTAGGATGTGGTGGAGGTGGAGGTGGTGGTAGTGGAGGTGGAGGTGGTGGGATGTGGTGGAGGTGGATGTGGTGGGATGTGGTGGTGGTGGAGGTGGAGGTGGTGGTGGTAGAGGTGGAGGTGGAGGTGGAGGTGGTGGGATGTGGTGGTGGTGGAGGTGGAGGTGGTGGTGGTGATAGAGGTGGTGGTGTTGGTGGTGGTGGTGATAGAGGTGGTGGTGGTGGTGGTGGTGGTGATAGAGGTGGTGGTGTTGGTGGTGGTGGTGGTGGAGGTGGTGGTGGAAATGGTTTGCTGGGTCAGCTCATAACTGGATGATCTAAACGGTCTTCCTATTATAATTTTTGTTAAACAAGTATTTTAATAATATTTCATCAGGGAAGGTGTAATTTCTTCCTTTTAATTTGTCCTAGTAGAGGCCTGCTGCACGATGCTAAGGCATGCTCCGCCTCTGCCCTGGGAGCTGAACTGACTGAAACGTTGGTTGGGCCCCGGGAGGGCAGAGGCCCCGAGGAATCACCACGTAGCCTGGGTGGTAAGCATGCCTGCAGCTCACTGTGCACCTGCGCTGAGCGGGAGGTGCTCTGTGCTCGCTGATGCTGCAGAGGTGTACACAAGTGATGCCAAGCCTTCTGTGGAAAGGGTCTCGTGCTTTTCAAAGTGTTTATGTGTAGAGTATGGAAGAGATAAAACAAAACCAGAGGACTGCCAATAAATATTAGGAGAAGGAGGATGGGGCAGGGGGACACCACCCCAGAGAAGTCATAGAGCAGCAGCCACGGCGGGCCAGGGCTTATTGGCATGAGCACCGTGCCTGCACGTGGGGCACACAGTCGTGGTGAATGGTGATATCAGTGCCACAAGAAGAGGGGCAGATGGCACAGCCAGGGCACAGGGTCCTGGCAAGACACAACTGGGACTCCTGCGCCCTCGGCCAGCAGAGTCCAGCCTGAGCCAGAGCAGACCACAAAGGCAATGTTAGAGTATGAACCAGGACTGAAACAGAAATGACAGACACACAGTGTCCTTCTATCTAATAAAAGAGTAATATGCAGATTGACCATCATTCCAACACACAAGATGGCTTCCCCCATGTGGTCAAAGATCTTGCCCCCATGTGAACACAAGATGGCCAGCAGGGGAGCACAGTTGAGAGAGACCAGGCCTTCAAGGGAGGGCAGTTGGGGGTGATCAAGCCTTCAGGGCCGCCAGTTAGGGGTGACCAGACAGCCAGAGGAGGAAAGTTGGGGGCAAACAGGCTGGCAGGTGAGCAGTTACACATCAATCAGGCTGACATGGGAGTGTTTAGCGGGTGATCAGGCTGGCAGGTAGAAGCAGTTAGGGGCAATCAGGAAGGCAGGCAGGCGAGCAGTTGGGAGCCAGCAGTCTTGGATTGTGAAAAGGATGTACAACTGCCCAGGGATCGGGCCTAAACGGGCAGTCAGACATCCCTCAAGGGGTCCCAGATTGGAGAGGGTGCAGGCTGGGCTGAGGGACAACCTCCCCCCCCCCCCCCCCCCCCCGCCCCTGTGCATGAATAATTTTGTCTCTAGTATGTGTGTGTGTGTGTGTGTGTGTGTGTGTGTGTGTGTGTATATATATATATATATATATATATATATAGAGAGAGAGAGAGAGAGAGAGAGAGAGAGAGTAAGCATCTCAGGCGGGCCACTGTCGCCTGCACTATCCCATCCCCCAAGCGGGACTCGCTGACCCTGGACGCAGAGAGGAAGACCTGGGAGGACTGCTTTGCTCAGCGAATCCTGGTTCGGGTCCTTTACCAGGAGGAGACAGGGGTACCTACATGCCCCGCGTGGAGGCTCACTCATTCCCGTTTCCAAGAGGAAGTAAGCCCTGCTTAGGGGCGGTTTCTGAGCGGAGACCTTCACCACGGGGATGCTCCTCACTGGCCAGGGTCAGCACGGGCAGGAAGGCCACCGGAGGTGCTCTCAGTGAGGTGAAGCGCCGTCACCCCAGGGTGCAGAGGAGAGCTCTGGTCTTGTTACCCTCTCCCATCAACAAGAGGAGAGAGGGCAGGTCCTGGGCACAGCACGGCCTGGGGACCGTGTGCCCACACAGACCCCGCAGACAGGCTCTGGGACAGCGCTGGGCCCGGTGTCCGGACTGGGGCTGGATGCCGTCTGTGGGAGGGCTGCTCTGTGCCAGGTGCCAGGAGCACCCCTCCTGTGACAACCACAAGGCCCCAGGCATCGTCAACGTCCTCTGCGAGCGAAACTGCCCGCAGAGAGCCGGGTAGAGCCTGCTGCATCCTTACCAGAGGGTGCTGTTGGTGCCACTTGTGGCAGCGCCACGGAGCAGCAATGTTGAACAGGCATCGTTTGCCCTGTTTAGTGTCACTGTCCCAGTTACTCTTTCCATTCCTGTCCTGGGTGAACCTGGAACTGGGGAGCAGTGTTTCAGTGCTGGGCTCCGGAAAGCTCGGTGGGTTTGGCTGCTTACAGAGGAGCGAGGCTAGTTCGCCGGAGAAAGCCAGGCGCCTTTAGGAACGGGGCGTTCAGGGCAGACCCGCGCCGGGCGGGTGTGGGGTCAGGGCGGCGCCTGCGGGGCGGGGGGCCCACCGGCCCGGGGCCCACCGGCGGGGGCTCGGCGGGACCCTCACCGCCGCCCTGTCTGCCGGGCTGAGCTCCGTCCTCTCCGCGCTCCGGGCCTCCTCCCACGGCCGGCCAGCGGGGGGCGCGGCTCCCCGCGCCGAGCCGGACAGCATCCCGTGCGCCCCAAGGTCACGTCTCCCCAGCTCCTGGGAGGCCGGGGCGGGACTCCGGGGGCCTTCTGGGCCAGACCCCGGCGCGGGGGCCTCCGGGCCGGCCGGGATGCGGTCACAATGGCCGGAGGGAGGCACGGGCAGGGCCACCCCGGGGCGCCGCACCGGACCCCGCGCCCGGAGGGTGCGCTCCTCCCGCTGCCCGGAGCGGAGCCGGGGCCTCCTGGTCCCAGGCGCCGCCCGGAGCTCCCCGCCAGGGCGCAGCGGGAGGGCGCCGTCCCCCTGCCCCGCCGCCGGCGGGACCGCACCTCCGCCCTCACCTCCCAGGTCCGCCGCCCCTCCCCGCCCGCCCGGCACAAGTTGGCGGCGCCTATAAAAGCCGGGGCCGGCGGCCGCGCACACACCGAGCCGCCCGAGCCGCCGCCGCGGGAAGCGAGCCAACTCCTGCCCCGCCCGACCCGCCGCCACCATGTCCCACCACTGGGGGTACGGCCCGAGCAACGGTGAGTGCCCGCTCCGCGCCTGCCCGGCCCGGGCCTGGGCCTGGGCTCCTGCCGGGTGCCCCTCCCGGCGCCCGCCCCTGCCGGGGTGCCCGCCGCCCGCCGCTCTGCCGCCCCAATCCCCGCGTCCGGAGCGCTCAGGCCGGGGGGGGGGGTGTCCGTCAGCAGGAGACGCGAGGACAGCCCCTCCCGGGTCCCTGCCAGACAGCCCCTCCTGGACCGGAGGAGAGAGGGGTTGTAGGGGAATGTTAGATGCTGGTGGCAGGAATCAGGGGCCGCTCCCCACACCCATCCTCTGCGCCACCTGTGGCTCCGGCTCAGGCACCGGCACCCGCACCGCCTGTCCCTGGCATGTCTCTGTGGGTAGAATTCCTTGCCCTGGACGGAGTTACCCTTCACCTCTGACCCTAATGTGAGGGATCACCAGGCGCTGGCTTGCCAGGCGGGTCTGGGTTGCCAGTCAGAGGACATGCGGTGGTTGGGAGCTGTGTGCGCTCCAGCTGCTCTAACTCTCCCCACACATGGATGCCCATCCTCACGCAGTCCCTGTGGTACATTATTACCCCACAGTACAAAGGGGAAACTGAGGCAGGGGTGTTTTCTTGAAGGTTACTGGGCTTGGTGGTGGTGCCCAATGGGAACCTGCATCACTGCCCTTTCCTGGGGCGTGGGGTTCTGTCCCCACACGGCCTCCCTCGTCTCTTCCCACCCAGGGCCCGAGCACTGGCACAAGGACTTCCCCATTGCCAAGAGCAACCGCCAGTCCCCTGTGGACATCGACACCAAAGCGGCAGCTCACGACCCCGCTCTGAAGCCCCTGACAGTGTCCTACGAGCAGGCGGCATCCAAGCGGATCCTCAACAACGGACACGCTTTCAACGTGGAGTTTGACGACTCCCAGGACACGGCAGGTCAGTGGTCAACGCATGACTGCTTTTACCAGTGAAGGGGACCCTTCTCAGCCCTGGTGAGCCAGGCTGGGGACGGGCACAGGTGCCAGGCTCAGAAGGCAGACCGATGACCTTGAAGTGACCTGGGCTGCTCCTCCCGGAAGCAGTCCCGGGTCCCTTGCAGGGCAGTGAGCGCCTGGCACCTGCCTCTGACAATTCTAAGAGGCAAGGTCCCTGGCAAGAAAGACCAACAGTGCTGTTTTGCAAAATTAGAACATCCAAGTTCTGTTTCTCTCTCAGTGTCTGCTCTCCCTCCCCATTCCTCTCTCTCTGAAATCAATAAAAACATAGTTTTAAAAATTAGAACTTTTAAAATTAATGGAAACATGTCCTTGGGTGAGGATAAAAACCAACAACCACCCCCCCCCCCGCCCCCTAAATTCTTGGAAACCAAATTCGGAGTATTTTCTGGGTGTTGGGCTGATGCGATAAAGGTGGTATCTACCGAGCCATGCATCCCACAGATGAAGATGGGTTAGAGCTGGTGGGTATACTGGCCCATCCTGACAAAAACAGTTCCCGCCATTTGTTTGTAATGAGCTGTTTTCAGGGCACTCACTGAACGCTGTGCTTTTCCCTGTTTGGAAATGGAACCCCCCCCCCCCCCCCATTCAGCCACAGTCCTGCCTCTGCCCCTGGGCGATGGATGTTATTGCCCTATTTTCCCAGAGCGCTGTCCTCTCAAGGTCAGTGCCGCTGTGGAGGGGCCCGCATGAATGAGAAGGAGCTCCCTGTGCCGCTCACACTGTGCAGGGGGGCCCGCAGCTCACAGCTCTCCTGTCAGTGTAACCAGAGCCAGCAGAGGCCTCCCTGGCCGCCCAGTGCATGCAGCACCGTTTGAAAAAGTTCTTCCCTCCCCCTTCCCCATTGTAACATTTCTTGACACTTGGCTTTCTAAATAGTGATTTGGGAGGACAGATTGATGGAAGGTAATGTAGAGATGATCTGAGAAGTGTTTTCACCCTGTGCCCTGGGTCACCTCACCCAGCACGCATGCACACATGGATACCCAGGCATTCTGGCGAAGTGTCATGATTTCTTAGGTTTTGAGGATTAGAGTTGGGGGGAGAGGTCCCCTGGAGACACTTCTGTGGGTTTCTGCCTCAGCACCTTCCCCAGCGCGCCCGCCACTCCAAGCAGCAAGGCTCGGCTACTAAGTTAAATGTAAGGGAGACAATTCGATAGGACAGGCGATAGGACAGGCGAAGGTCTTGGTGGTATTGTGCACACAGAAAGGAGCTGCAACACTTCATGTTTGGTTACTTAAAAAAACAAGAGAAGTCAGCTACTTTAGTCTGCAGCTGTCAGCTTTTTCTTTAAAGAGACAATGTGCATTCAATGCAGCCAGTGAAACCATTGTTTTCCATGGGTATCCCAGTTACAGAGCTCCCTGGATGCTACAAAGAATCCACTTAAACCACCCGACTGGATGCTCAGAGTCTTCCTTGGAACACTGAGAAACAGTGGAGCCGTGCGCTGTTAGTGGCGGATCTTGGGGACGGGGGCAGCATTTGGTGGTCGCTGTGAGCCTCGCCGGGGGTCCCAGGCCTGGAGGCAGCAGCCTGGCCTCTCAGAGGTTTGCTTTCTTCCCTGGGAAGCTGGCGTGAGCGTGCACGGCCTGAGGGGGAGGTGTGCTGTGCTCCTGAGGTTACGCCAGCTCCATGCGGTTCCAGGCTGGTTGTCAGTGTGTCTGCAGCCCGTCTATCACATGGAAGTGTCCTGCTGGCTTCCTCCATCCTCCAGGCGGGAACTGTGCCTCCTGCCACCTGGTGGGTTCTCGTGGGGCAGGGGCTGACCACCTGGCTCCCGTCACACAGGCATTTTAAAGCGGCAGCCGTGTTCAGACTGTGAAGCGGGAACACAAGTGGTCTAGTTTAGGGAAGGGCTCACATCCACGCGGGGGGACACGTGGGCTTTTCTTAGTTCTCATTTTAGAAACCCGCACTAACACAAGGTGATGCGAGGTCAGGCAGCATCCAGGGCCGGCCGGGCCCCTCTGGGGCAAGATGGGGATGGTGGGCTGGGTCAGGAGGTCTCGCAGGCCGAGAAACAGAGGCTGAGCTGGCCTGGTTGGTGAGGCCCAGGCCCAGGCCAGGAGGGGCCCCAGGTGTAGGAAGAGGTCACCCAAGGCTGCGAGGTCGAGGGTGGCACCTGCTGGCACGGCTGGAGGCAGAACCGGACAGGCGGGCACAGAGGGACCTGCTCTCTCCGAACGTGAAAGGCTCCTTTGTAACTTTGTCCGAACACTGCGGCATCCTCAGTTGTTTGGTTGAACAAGGAGGCTTTTTATTTTTTCTAGAATGCAGAATGCATTAAATATTGATGCTAAGGGAAAACACACCCACAGAATTAAAACAGAACCACCGCGACTGCACCAGGCAGGGGAACAGTCTCAGACTTCTTTCCAGACCCTGGACTCTCAGGCAGGAGAAGCGGCTCAGGCGGCAGGGAGGGGCTGGCCTCCGGGCCGCGGGTGCCTGCCTGGGGACCTCAGAATAGGAGGGAACAGAATCCTCAAAAGAAACCCGTCACACAGTGCGCCGTTTCCAGCACATCCCGCCTTTCTGCCCATGTAGGTCTCAGGATAATTTATCCTTCAGGTCACCCAAGTTCTTTAATGTGGGATCCCTTAACGCGACCCGCGTGGTTCAGGGCCCACTCAGGGTCCGGTTTCTGGAGAAGGCTGCACATTAAAATGAAGAAAGACTGGAAAAGAGTTAATTTGGGAAAATGGGAGCCAGGCAGGAGTCCACCCCTCGGGGGAGGACTACCCCCTGCTCTGGCCTTTTACCATTCCTTTTATTGAGATTCTGAGACAAAGACATCTCTTAGGCAGGAAATTCCAACAACAGAAAATCAAGAATTTACATATGATTAACAAATTAAAGTTGCCTCAACTACCACTATTTCAACTAAAGGATGAGTTAATAGCTCCGACCATTCAGAGCCATCAAGGTTGGCCAGCTCTTTTTACATTTTACCACCAGTGACTCAACCTAGAGTCAATGAGTTAATAGCTCCGACCATTCAGAGCCATCAAGGTTGGCCAGTTTCCTGTACTCTAAGTTGACAGTTTAACATCTCTTTTTGTTAGGTGTTACTGTTATGGTGTTTACATTTTTTATGTCCTTTGCCACTTAATTTATATTTTAAACCCTTAAATGTATCTCCTTTTCCCTCCCTCAATGAGGGAGTTCAGATTTCCAGACATATCCTAAATGACATCTTATCTCCAACTGGAGTGCATGGGAGTGAGGAGCTGAGCCGGCAGGGTTTATCGCCATGTTTAAGGCCAGGAATTCTTTCTGACCGTGGAGGTAATGGGCTGTGGCCAGAAGCTTGGCTTAAAGCCCTCATCAATCTTCTAAATTCCCTTAAAAACAAACCACCTTAAGTTAATAAAAAATCGTTAATCTTGTTAGAGTTTTTTAATTATTAAAAAATAACTCCCCCTGCTTGAGATCTTTTATTACTAGATTTATTTTGAGAGAAAAGAACAGCAGTCAAAATTCCTAATTCTTGCTAACTTATTAACTTTCATTACTGAGTTTAAAACTCTCCTGTTTTATTGCAAAGTTAGAGGCAAATATCATCAAGAAACAATGTCTGGGTTATTGGGGAAATCCATACCCAGCTCTCAGCGTTCCTGTGCCGTGGGGTTTTGAGGAGCTGGAATGTTTGTGTCTGTTTATACTAATTCACAAAGAAGGAGGAAGCAGCGGCTGTGCTGGCCGGGCGCAGACCCGCTCTGGGCGCGTTCTGGGGCCCCCTGCTTTTCAGGAACTCACTGTGGGCGCTGCTAACCTTCCTTCCACGGAGTCTTAGACCGAAAGGAAGCAGCACCGCCAATGGGAGGGAGGGCTTGTCCTGCAAAGCACGGCCCTAACCCAACCCCACAAATGGCAGCACACCGCACCGATCATGTTTATGGCCGTGTGTGTGTGTGTGTGTGTGTGTGTGTGTGTCTGTGTCTGCGTGTCTGCGTTAGAGTCCGCAGTCCATCTCGCAGAGAGTCACGGGCTGCCTTCAGCAGCACTCATGCCGTGTCCAGAGTGGGTGACAGAAGTGAACTCCTCCCCCGTGCAGCTCCTGTCCAGCGCTGCCGGCCTGTGTCTCCTCTTTATGCGAGGACAGCTGCCATCCGCCGGCTCACAAACTGTCCTCTCACGTTTCCCTGTGTGTGCCACCTGAGCGAGGGCAGCCTGCCATTCCGCTCCTCAGGCAGCGGGCGGGCCGTCCTCCTCGCCCTGGGCCCGGACGTCCACCTCCTCTCGTGGGGAGGCCTGGCCGCCGCCTCCAGGGAGGCCACAGGGTGCAGATTGGTGTTTTCTGATTATTCACGGAGAAAGTGGCTCACCTGTTGGAAATGCTGTGTTAGGGGATTTATTTCCTCACATTGTTAATAGAAAACTCCTTAAATTTTAAGTTTAAACCAAAGGCCATTGGTTAGTTTATTTGTATTTTGGATCTAAAAGAGATTATTGAGTTCCACTAAGGTCCTTGTTATTTGAATGCATTTTATATTAAGTGCTCATGTGATTTGGAAGAAAAAATTCAAAAGCGTTAAAATGTCAGTTTTTAATGTGTATGGGTGGTCTGATTTACCTCAGTATGACTGGCGTGACTGTCTTAGTTTTACAAACAACCTATATTAGACAATTTTCCCACGTAATCTGTACAGGAAGTCAGATTCATCTAGACCAGTGTTTCCCAAACTTTTGACATATGTGTGCCCCTTCTGTAATTTTCGTAACACTGAGTACCCCTCGTACTCATGAGAACATAGAATTAGGCGCAGCTAAGCCCGGTGCAGTGCATATCCCCACCAAACTCTGGTGCAACGTGTACCCCCACCAAACTCTTCCCGCACCCCTGGGGGTACGCGTACCACACTTTGGGAAACACTGCTCTAGACTATACTTTGCAGTTTGTGCGTTTAGCTGTGCTGTGACCCCCGAGGCAGTCATCCAGTGAGAGGCTGCAGCACCCGGGGTGAAGGCGGGGTGGGGGGAGGGGGATCGGGGCTTTGGTTGGGTGGGAGCAGGGGGGGGGGGTCTGTCCTTCCTCGTGGACACGCTTCCACCAGGCAGTGGCCATGCCTTGTCCGCCCCATGGCCTCGTTGCCTTTAACAGAAACAACTTCTGCTAATTTTAACCCTTATTTTTGCAGCAGAAAAGCAGGTTTCACTTTAATGGGGAAGTTCAGGCGGTGACCTGAGAGCCAGCGTAAAGGAAGGAAGCAAACAGACCCAGAGGCACCCGCCTCCCACCTCCCAGCACAGGCCTCTTAGCTGGTTCCCAGTTAAAGAGGCGGGTGCTGCCTGTCACGGCTCCTGGCGAGTTATCAGTAGGACAATGCTCTGAGGGCCTTCACTGACTCACTTCTCGTCAAGGATTTGTGAGAAATAACCAACTGATTGAAGAAGGCCAGAAATGCTGCTTTTCATAGCAAGTAAACATTAACTATAATAATCTTTAAAATTACAACAGGCTTACAGTTTACGTAGCAACGTAGTTTTACTTTAGTAGGAGTGGGAACAGGTATCCGGTGATAACGGATCAGCACGGAATGTGTTTAATCATTGAGCCCAGAGCTTCGCTCATGTTTCCTTTTCAGGATTAGGAAGTCCTATTTAGTAAACGCTCATTTGTGCTCTTGTCTGATTCTAAATGCTCTCTGTAAGAATGAGGATGGAGCCTTAACATCTGCCAGCGAGTGAGAGGAACTAGCTCTAAGCTGCATGATCTTTATAGTTTAAGATTCTAACAAGGTTCTTCACCCGGAGGCAGATCGGCCAGCCCAGTTTTACTTAACTCATTTTCCCACTTGGGAGCATTAATGATGTTACAAATGGTTTTTATGGTCAACCAGCCAGTTAGTTAGTAGCTTTAAAAAGTGATAAAGGAATTAATTCCAACATCAACTTATTTCATAAACACATATTTTGTTTTAAGATTATATAATTATGAAAAATAGGAATTATCTTGTTTTCGAAAAAGCCTAAAGGCTAATTCTTTTCTCATCGACTTATGAGGTTACAATGAATTGTTATTAAGTTTCAAAAGATGTGATTTTTGTCAGAACACATGCAAATCCGTGTTTCTTAGCATCTCTGAAACATAGCACTACCTATGATTTATGGGAGTTTTCCTTCTTTCTCTCTCCTGCCCGGGGAGAGAGAGGCCCCGCAAGAGCCAAGAAAGGCCTCCGCCCGGACCTCCCGCTCCTCCCCGCTCTGGCAGATGAGTGTGCTGCGCCTGCGCACTGAGCTGAAGGGAAGCAGCAAATGCTGTCTGTCCAGACCTGGTCCCTTCGGTTTCGAAGCCCAGTGTGGGCTCCTTCTTTCATGAATTATAAACCCAAACTAACAAAGTATACTTATGGGAACAGATGATAATCCCAGCTCTGGAAAAAGTAAAGTTGAAGTAGTAGAACTAAACTAATTTTAAAAGCTTTAAAATATCCTGGTTAAATCCCAGTAATACACATAAGTCAGGTAGAAAGTTTTTGGAGGGGATGCGGAAGCAGTGACCTCTCACTATTTTAATCCTCTCTTAAGACACAACTAGTTACAGAAACATTGTGGTGTAACACCGTGATTTCTAGGCCTGATTTTTTCTGTAATTAATACCAGAATAGAGAATCATGAGATAGTTATTCAAGTTAGAATTTGAAGTTCTTGGAGTTAGTACTGCATATAGTATGTGATCAATACCTAGTGGAGTAAACGATTGGATGTACCCATTTTACAGGTGAAGAAGTTAAGGTCAGAAAAGTTAAATAAAAATTTTAAAGGGATGAAGCTAGTCAGCAGCTTTTGGATTTGGATGGTCACTGCTACTGAAGAATTTGGAAAGCCAGTGTGAGGAAAATAGGATTTTATAGCAGTGAGATGAAGAATGCTGATACTTCAGAAATTCTGGCTTGTAGGACTGTTCTGACAGGTTAGCTGAGTCACTCAGGACAGCCCCGGGCAGAGGTTGCCACCTTTGTGGGAATGTGCCGGAGCCTGCGCTGGCCAGAGCGCCTGGAACGAACTCCCTCCGTGACTCACAGACGAGTCAATGGCTTCCTGGATATCTCTCCTCTCTGTCCTGACCCTGTGACCCCAAAGCACACCCAGAAGAGAAGTGCCACTGTGCTCAGAAGACAGATGGGAAGCACCCGTGCGAACAGCTACCGCGTGCCTGTGCGCACTGCTGGCCCAGCCTGAGCCCGGACTGGATTTTCCGAGTGAAGGTGCTGTGGCACACACGCAGTCCTATGTAATGGGATGCAGATGCAGCATTTATAGCGTGCCTTTCACAGCACGCGTGCGAGTATGCATGTGTACACACGTGTTCCTACATTTCAGTGCTGAAGGGAGGACCCCTCGCCGACACCTACCGACTGGTCCAGTTCCACTTCCACTGGGGCTCGTCCGACGGGCAGGGCTCGGAGCACAGAGTGGACCAGCAGAAATACGCTGCAGAGGTGAGCGAGCTTGCCTTCCGCTGGGGCAACGGTGTTATTAGCATTGATTTCCAACGCTTCCCTTTGTAAACTCGGCCTAACCAGGGGGAACCACTTTCTAAACAAAAGACCTTCACACTGGCTTATCCTTGTCCGAGGACAGCGTGGCAGAGTGAGTGAGTTCCAGTGGGAGGACCCTGCTCTCACACAAACCTAGAAACAGAGTTTGTGTCTTCCCGCAGAATAGGCAGTGCTTGCTGCTGATGAAATCACTTGCTAGTATGCCAATAGTCTACACAGAATTAAAAGAAGGAAAGGTTTGGGTTTAAAACGCCCAGAGGCCACTGTGTATGTGTGTGTGTGTGGGGGGGTGGGGGGGGGCGGGCGGAGGGTCTGGGCCCCGTCCGCCCATCCTCACTGTGCCCTGTCTCCGCAGCTGCACCTGGTCCACTGGAACACCAAGTACAAGGACTTCGGGTCGGCCGTCAAACAGCCGGATGGGCTGGCCGTGCTGGGCGTGTTTCTGAAGGTGAGTGGACAGCCCAGATCTTCCCCGTTTTCAGGAAAGGTGAGCCAGACTTCTAGCAACAGGACGTTCTCTGAGAGCCTGGGTGGAGACGGGACACGCAGGACTGAGGGGCTGGTGCTGTTTCAGGTGGGTGTGAGGTGCCCTGTGAGAGGTGCAGGGAGCCAGGGGTGCACCCCACATCTACTCGGTCCTCGTTCCTCACCTCGAGCCAGATGGAGCTCTCCTGTGACAGACGGCTGTGGGGGGCCAGGCTCTCCTCTGCCCTCGAGGCTCTCAGGGCCGGCCCAGCAGCCCAACAAACAGGAGGCAGGAGAAAATCCCCCCATGGAGTCAGGCATCTGTGCGGGGGGGCCCCGCAGACAGGGAGCCGGAGACCTGGGGCAGGAGAGGGGACCTGGCTAGGAGGCATCGGGCTGGGGCTGGGGCGGGCCTGGGGCAGCCGGTGGATAGGAGCAGCCCTTTAGCCAGTAGTTCTCCCTGCCCTGCAGCTCTGACAGAAGTTATCTCTGATCGCCTCTTCTGAACACAGCCTCTCAGCACATTCTTCTAGGGGTGTCGAACTCAATCAGAGAAGGGGCCAAAATCTAAAATCCAGCCTAAATCGTGGGCCGAATGGTTTACTGAACAGTCATAAACTGACAATGTCATAAACTGACAGCGGAGTGCAGTGATGACAGCGCGGTGCGGGCCACATTGCAAGGCCTGGCGGGCTGGATTTGGCCCGCGGGCCTTGTGTTTGACACATGTGTTCTAAGCAGTTACAGTGGGGAGGAGGGGTAGCAGGGAGGAGGGGTAATAGGGAAGAGGGGTAGAAGTTGGCTAGCGCTGACTTTAGCTCCATACAGTCTGCACCCCACAGAGGCACACCAGGCCTCATCGGGACCCCCAAATGCTAAAGGAAGGGCATCTGAGGGCTGAAGCACAGGGCTCCATTTGGGGAATTTCAGGCCACATCCAGACAGCTGTAAAGCCAGCCGAGTCCCTGGGCTGGACTGTCAAGGTGGGAGCCCCGGGTCTGTGAAACCATCCATGGGGAGCAGGAGAGGCGTGGACAAACGCTGGTCACATGATGAGAGGACACGGGGCCGAGGGGGTGGGGAGGCGGGAGGGCAGGAGAGCCGGGAGAGTGTTAAAAGTGAGGCGGACAGGCGGTGAAGGCCTGTGAGAAGGTGCGGAGCGCTGTTGCCCTTGAGGGGACTGTGAGCTCGCCTTGGGCTGCCAGGGCCGTGGGGGTTCCAGGGGAGGTCTGGTGGGATCAGGTAGTGAGTGCGAGCTTTGGGTTTACGCTTTAGGGAAACTTTATGATAGAACCGCCCAGATCCAGCGGGCGTGGTGCCACCTGTCACCCAGCGCCTTGTCCTGTGTCTCTCTCCAGATCGGCGATGCGAAGCTGGGCCTCCAGAAGGTCATCGACGCGCTGGCCTCCATTACAATGAAGGTACGTGCGTGTCCACCCCCGTACATGGGCCTGGGGAAATGCTTCTGTGCACACGGAATAGTGTTGGCTTGACAAGGGGTGTTTGGAAAGCAGTCAATAGAGGTAAAATGTTGCTTACATATTTAATTAACTTTTAATCCAAGAGGTGGTCCTCATGCCCCTCCCAGTCAGTGTCTGGGTAATCCGCGCGTCCCTGTGCGCGTCAGGGCTCTTCCTGGGAGCAGGCCGGAAGGCAGTGTTATCCGGCAGCCAGGGTGGGCGGCCCGGTGTCCACACCAGGGAGCAGACAGAGGGCATGAGCTGCAGAGGGAGCTGTGACCGGCCACGAACAATGGTCTGGCCTTTGTGAGGGCACCAGACTGAGAGGCGTCAGGCTCTCCTGCTCAGGACTGTTTGGGGCAGACGTCTATGTTAGGGGCCTTTATTCTGTTCTCTGGGGCGCACACCTCTTGTTAAAAACAGCTCTGGGGCTGCCATGTGTGCCTCCCCGCCATGGGGGTCTAACCGGAGTGTCTTCTGTGCCAGGGCCAGAGCGCCGCCTTCACCGGCTTCGACCCTCGCGGGCTGCTGCCCGGGAGCCTGGACTACTGGACCTACCCCGGCTCGCTGACCACACCGCCGCTGCTGGAGTGCGTGACCTGGATCGTGCTGCGCGAGCCCATCAGCGTGAGCAGCGAGCAGGTGGGCTCCCACGGCGGCGGGGTGGGGGTGGGGGGCGCGGTGGAGTCACCGGCCTTGTGTCCTCCTCCGGGTGCTCCAGCCGCAGAGCAGCGCGCAGAGCTGAGCAGTAACACGCGATAAGCATCGCTCCTTATTGACCATGCCTTAGGCTGTCCACGTGGGCAGATGGAGGGCGGTGGGCAAGGTGCCTGTCCCCAAATGGGTGCTGTTTCTGTGAACGCTCAGGAAGTCACGCCTGCGAGTGACATGTCATGCCCAAGGTCACACGCGTCAGGATGCTCCTCAGCCCCCTGTAGAAACCACTAGACTCAGTCCATGTGGCCAGTGCAGCCTAGGCCCAGACAGACCCTGCAGTGCAGTCTGTGCGGGCTGGTGATTAATGCCTGCAGTCCCAGTGGGGCAGGGGCAGGGGCAGGGACAGGGGCAGGGGCAGGGGACAGGGCCAGGGTGGTGCAGGGGCAGGGGCAGGGGCAGGGGCAGGTCATCGCCATCCAGTTCAATCCAGTTGACCCTGAGGGGTGACTGTGGGACTGTTACTGAGCCAGAGAGCTCAGGCTGTGGACTGGTGGCCACTGACCTCCTTCATTCGTTCAGATCAAGTCTCGATCCCCAGTGTGGGGTGTGCAGGAGGCAGCCAATCGATGATTCTCTCTCGTTACTGGTGTTTCTCTCTTTCTGCTTAAAAAATAAAAGATTCACCCTAGCCAGTTTGGCCAAGTGGACAGAGCATCAGCCTGTGAACCAAAAGGTTTCGGGTTTGATTCTGGTCAAGAGCAAGCTGCAGGCTCCTCCCTGGTCAGGGCTCATGCAGGAGGCGACCAGTCGATGTGTTTCTCTCATATTGATGTTCTCTGTTTCTCCCTCTCTCTGTCACTCTCCCTAAAAATCAATGGGAAAATATCCTCGGGTGAGGATTAACCAAGATAAATAAATAAAATAAAAATACGAAGACCCACCAGACAAGGACTGGGCCCCGCTCGGCACAGTCCTCGGGTATCCTGCGCCTTTAAGCAGAGACACCAGCCTGCCTTCGGCTCTGGCTGGCCGACCCAGGACCCTCCTAACCGCACAGGAGCTGCGGCTTCCCCTCCCCAGGCAGAAGCAGAACCTAATTTTCGCTGAGGACTGTTGCTGTTACACCTCAGAGGTTTGGAGTCAGAAGGAACACAGAAAGGACTGAAAATGTGTGTGTCCCCTCCGCCCCCCCGCCGTCCCCCAGCAGCAGCAGCAGTGACTCCCAGCGTGTCACCGAAAGGGCTCCGTCTGTGCACGCAGGCGTGTGCCTGCTGTGGTTCTCCTGGGGTTCCATGGGGGGTGAACGTGGACACAGGCTGCTGTGAACATGGGGAGCCCAGTTCAGATGTGACCCAGCACATGCCTCAGCACCGCCATGAAGCGCTTCCTTCTCATTTGTAATCTCCTCTGTGCCCTTTAGATCACGGCGTTCCGCAGCCTTCGCTTCAACAAGGAGGGGGAGGCGGAGGAGCCCATGGTGGACAACTGGCGCCCGCCGCAGCCCCTGCAGGGCCGCCAGGTCCGGGCGTCCTTCCAGTGAGCTGGTCCCCGGTCCGAGGCCCCGCGGGGAAGAGGACCACTGCTCTGCACCCCCATCCCCGACCGCTGGGCTCCCCACTGCCCACGCCCGCCCCCCCCCCCCCCCCCCCGCGCTTGCTATTCCCCTGGGAGGACAATGGGCGGTGCTCTGCTGGGCGGTGGCCTTCCTGTAAGAAGCCATTAAAGGGACCCGAGGACCTGCCTGTCACAGTGCGTGGCTGTGGCCATGGCCTCACAGAGGGGGGGGGGGGCAGACAGGAAGGAGGGCTCTGACCTGCATGGGTGAGCTGAGCCGTGACGGGAATCAGGTAAAAAGCTCAGGGTTCTGAATGAGTGACCCAGACGGGACCAATGTTCTGACTCCAAGATGTTATACAAAAGAGATTTAAAGTCCATATATATTTATAGCAAAGTCAGCATGCCTGTGACTGCTGAGCATGGTGTCCAGGAGGCAGAATCTGTAACCACTGGTCTCACTGCGGCCGTGACAGTACATTTCCCCCAGAAGCGTGTCCTCTGTCCACAATGCTATATTTTGGGTACATCCTCTAATAAACCCGGTTTCTCTTTGAGGCGCGCGCTGTGTTTTGTGCGGGAGGAGTGGATGTGGCTGTAATTCCATCGGTTCATGGTGGGTGGCTGTGTTGGCTCACACGGGATGGAAGGAGCCCGAAGGTTGGTGCCGTTTGCACCGGGGAGAGGGGGGGCAGCCAGAATTCCAGCTGCCAGGTGGAGGAATGGCCGCTCATACGCCATGCCGGCAGGGTCTCCCAATCCTCTGCCCCCTGCCGGCCACAGCGGGTGCCTGGTGACAGGAGCGGGCCTGGACTTGCTGGGGTGGCCTCTGAGGGAATCTGGCTAGAGGCTGGTGCCTGGGTCCGATCTGCCTGTGCTGACGTCTCATCTGGTCTTTGTGGGACCATAGTGGAATGTACTCCGCCATCACCTCCTGGGGCCAGGTCCCGCCCACTCCTGTCACAGCCTGGGGTCAGCGGCCCCGGTATGAGGGGCGGGGCCCTGCCACACAGGGAGAGCCCCCCACAGGACAGCTGCCTCTTCTGGCCAGGTCATGAGTCCCTGCTCCCCTCACCACCACGTTTGGTTCTGAAAATGGTGGGACAGGACGTCTTCCTCTCACACACACCCCAACCCCCCTCCTCCCCACACGCTGGGTCAGAAGGCTGACCTTCCTGCGGGACCGCCCGGCCTGGCCTCTCCAGCACTGACCTGCCCCCACTCCTCCCTCCCCCACCCCCCACCCCCCCGCGGCCGCCAGAGCAGCGAGTGCACAGGAGGAACATGCTCCACAGCAGGTGCAGGGGTGGTTGCCCGGCAGTGGGACGTGATTAATATCAGGAACTGTACACTTACAAGTGGTAACATGGTACGTTTTATCTGTTTTTAGAAGGCTGATAGGAATTACTTTTTATTATCCAGCGTTTCATTCCTCACTGCTGTCTGTTGAAAACGGGCATGCTTTGCACAGAACAAGCAAGTACTCACACCTCACTGAAAGGCTGGGAGGGCCGGGACAAGCCTGGGCACCAGCAGGAGGGGGACTCGGGGTGCAGGAACTGGGGCGAGCTCTAATCTCCTTAAATCCCCTGCTTCTCTGCAACGTGAGGGATAATACGAGCTACTCGCCTCCCATTCCTGGGAGCGAGCCGGTCCCAGCAGCCCGCACCCTCGGCAGCACCAGTAAGCATCAGCTACGACAGAGCAGCACGAGGGCCCGGCGCCACACGCAGGTCTCCAGGATTAGCCCGGCAGACGGGCACTGCCGAACAGCTGTGAGCCACCCCCGGGCCCGTCCTCGCTCCCCCCACCCCCAGGACCCGTCTCCTCTCTGGGTGATGCCCCAGACCATGTATATCCCGGCCATCCTGGGGAGTCTTTCTATTTACGGCAACCAAAACTGCCAGAGGATGACAATAAGTGTTATCCCCATTTGCTTCCACGTCTAGAAAGCATTTATGCAACCAGAAAGCAAATCCAGCCGCTTCCTGTTGCACTGCCTCCTGCGCCATGCATCCAAGGGGTGTTCTTAATCCTGCGCTGGCCAAGGAGCCTGCACAGCTCCTCCCCGTGGGCTGCGGAGCCGGCCATGCTCCCACCTGCCAGCCCTCCTCCGGGCTCTCACTTTCATTTTTCTGAAAGGAAGACGAATCTGTGTCAGGTTGACATTCTTGTCTTATTGCTGACCACTCTGCAGAGCTCACTGTTGTTCGCTGTGTCAGTTTGGAGGAAAAGTATCTTGATGTTATCAACAGACATTAATAGGCAAGGTCTCAGACACACATAACAAGGAGAGTGGTGTGAATAAAGACGTTTAGAGCGGGAAAGGAGTCGTTAGGTCCTGCTGAGGGGATCTCCCAGCTGTGTGACCTGGGACACCCCTCAGTGAGGCTGGCTCCTGGGAAGTGCTTAGGAGTAGCTCGTCTCACTTAGACCCTCCAAATCAGATGTGTTTTCTCCGACCAAGGCAGGTCCTCGCCCAGGGTCACAGCGGCCTCCCCCGGCGGCGCAGGGAGGGTGAGGCAGAGTTCACTCCAGGCCGGCAGACAGCCGTGTGAGCAACAGGCACTGCTGTCCCTCTGGTGAGAGGATAGGCCAGGCATGTGACCCCCCGCTTCAATTCCCTCTTCGCTCACTGGAGATAAGTAGGGTTCCTGCTTGTTAGGGTTGCTTTGAGGATTTAAAGGGGTACCCAGGTAAAACTCTTACCACCACCCTGAGGTGTTAGCTGAGGGACATGAGCTGAGATGGTTAAGAATTCATCTGCTCGACCTTGCACAGGTTCACGGCCTGCGTGGTAGCGGGCTTCCCAGGTCTGGGCCGAGCACCTGCCACGGAGGGAGGTGCTGCCTCCCTCCCCAGGCGGCTTTCCCCGCAGAGCCCAGCCAGCCGTGCCAGCCCATGGGATGCTGGGATCCTCTGCCTGCAGCTCAGGGAACACCTCTGAGGCTGGACAGGCCGTGGACAGATGGGCCATTAGCTGTGGATGGTGGCTCGGGAGTGAGCGTGTGGGAACACGAGCACCAGACGGGGAGAGAGCTGTCAGGCTGGCCGGCGCCAGCCGAGTTTTCCGCTGACCTAGTTGAGTTCAATGAGCAGCGGGGGAGGGAGGATTCCCACACATCCCCAGGTTTTCTCCTCTGCCTGGGAGCGGGCCGCTGGGCACTGCTGGATCTTACTGGCCTATCCCCTACGTACCTTTGTTATACTGTGTGTTTGTAGGAAATTCCACTGTCCTGTAAGTAATGGACGGAATGCATATGGGAAGTCTTAATGGCTCTGCCCAAACCATGGCACATCTGGAACAGAGACAGCAGCGCCCAGTGCTCAGGGTGCATGGAGCTGCCTCCACAAGAGGCACACAGCCAGGAGTACTGTGTGGGTGCCAGAGGGAGCACCAGGAGCACATCCAGCTGCACTCGGGTCCTGGCGTTCGGGACGTGTCGCTGGGACGTTGGTTGTGGGGAAGCCGTGGCCTCCTGCTCAGGTGTCCAGGCACGGGGCCACTCCAGAGCCTCGGGCCCGCAGGGCAGCACCGCCTCCCCAGGGACTGAGCGCCCGCTCCCAGCACCTCTCAGCCCCAGCGGAAGGAGCGGAGTTGTGAGCTCAAAGGCCCCACGTGCACGAGGACGTGATGCTGGCGTTGGTTTTGTGACAACACTGAGTCTTTGAGGAAAAAGAAAAACTCGCGTTCCTGAGAGGTTTGCGATGCAGAAGCAAGACACAGAGTCCAGGCAATTAAAGAGGGGGAGGTTTTAATCTGCGCTCCCGGGCGAAGCTTGCTGGTCCGAGGGTGGGCCAGGGCAGTTCGTGCCAAAAGGTGGCATAGGTAATTCTTTTATACAGCTGTTTAGGGTGGGGAGGGCGGAGGGCATGAGAGGTGTGGAATTCTGCCTCGGGCCAGGGGGCTAGGAAGGCGCCAGCTATCTCTGTCACCATCCACCCTGCAGATGCATGGGCTCTGGGCTTCCCCCTGCCTCGACCTAACATCTCCAACTTCCTAAGGCCTTGTCTGGCTCCTCCTTCCCTTCCCTTTCTTTGCTCTCCGGGCACAGGAAGCCATGCCTGATCCCGGTGCAGGAGGCTGCCAGGCCGAGGACGGAGGAGGGGGGAGCTGGGGCAGAGACCAGGGAGGCAGAGGGTCGGCAGGCCTGGCCCAGCATGTGGATGCCCAGCGGCTCCTCCTGGGCAGGAGCGGTCCTCCCGCCTGGTAACCCACTGCCTGCACGCCCAGAGCAGCCCGGCCCGGCCTCCTGTCCCCAAGGAGGCAGCTGGTCAAGGACTCTCTCCTTTTAAACCTGAAACCAGAGCCGCTTCCCCGGCCTCTTCCATCCCGATGGGGCACGATGGCCTCGTTCTGCCTCGTGTGTGGCGGGGACTATGAGTGGCTGCAATCCCTTCTGAATCGGAGGCGCCATTTCTTCCTGCGATCAGCTCACACAGTGACCCCGGGAACATGCGGCCCCAGCGAGGGTGGATGGCCGTTCTTTTAAATATATTTTATTGATTTCAGAGAGGAAGGGAGAGGGAGAGAGAGCTAGAAACCACAAGGATGAGAGAGAATCACTGATCGGCTGCCTCCTGCATGGCCCACACTGGGGATTGAGCCCCCAACCTGAGCATGTGCCTGTGAGATCGAACCCGGGACCCTTCAGTCCTCAGGGGACACTGTCCGCTGAGCCCCCAGCTGAGCCCCCAGTCCTAAGAATCTTTGCGCAGCGCCAGTGTTCTGCTTTAGGCAGAGGGAAGCAGGAAGCAGCCCGCAGGCCCAGCTCAGTGACCAGGCTTCTGCCAGCGTCTGGATGGCATTATATCTAACTGGGTTACCTTTCTGTTTTGTTTTTTAATTAAATCTTTATTGTTGAAAGTATTATATGTGTCCCTTCCTTCCCCCACTGACCCCCTTCCAGCTGCCCCCCCATCCAGGCCTTCACCCCCTGCTGTGTCCATGGCCTTGCCTCTCCCTCCTCCCCCTCCCCCGCTGGAACTTGGTTAGCCCAGGCCTGACCCCAGATAAGCCCTGGAAGGAAGCTAGCTCCCCTGAGCCTCGGTTGCCGTCGGGAGGAATGGAGATAATGACCCCAGGGCCCATGTGAGGGGAGACAAGGCCTGGCCCCGGCTGGTGGTGAGGGAGTTTCTCTGTCCCCCTCTCTCCTCTCCCCGCCTCCCTCCATCTTATGGCACAGGAGGTGTCATGACCCCCCTTTACAGATGGGCACTGCGACCAGGGGATGAGTCGGTCACTGTGTCACACAGTAGAGCGGAAAATGCCTGTGAATCAGTATGGCACACGCAGCCTTCGGGCAAAGCTTGCTGACCCTGGAAGGACAGCTTTTTAAGGCAAATATTGCAAAAGGCCACATTTCTTTGCTCTAGAATTCAAGCACACTCAGTGTCTAGGTCGCTGGTGGGCTCCCAGAAATGGAAGATGAGCTTGGCCATCGCCTTAGGCTTCCGCCGGAACAGCCATTTTAGCCGCTTTTGTGTATGTTTGGGCTGCATACGTTGCCCCCACCCACTTCCTGGGAATAAAGTTAAACAAAAGAATGCCGGAAGGAGTTTAGGGATTGGAGAGTCTCAGTGACTGTCTCGTGGGATCCTCCTGTCCCTGCTTGGTGCACAGCCTGTGGTCTGGGGTGAGGGGTCAGCCTCTCTCATGTCTGGTGAGAAGCTCTGAGGGGTCTAAGGTCAGGGCAGGCCCACCCCTGCCGTGGTGATTGGCACAGGAGCCCACCTATGGTGACTGGGATGAGCCAGAGGGCAGGCGCTTCTCTGGCCCCAGGATTATTTCTGCAAGAGGAACGAGGCCCAGTTCAAACCAGTGCACTGGTGCTTCGGCTGAGGAGGGGGTGCTTGCTTTTCAGATAATTACTCACACAAATGACCTCGTTGGCCCTGGATGGGTAGCTCAGCTGGTTAGAGCGTCCTCCCAAAGCAGGGTTGGGCCAGAAGCAAGGTCAGGGCACATACAAGAATCAACTGGTGAGTACATAACCAAGTGGAACAACAAATCTCTCTCTCTCTCTCTCTCTCTCTCTCTCTCTCTCTCTCTCTCTCTCTCTCTCTCCCTTCCTCTTTCTCTCCTCCCTTCCTCTCTCTTTTTAAAAATTAATAAAGAAAAATTAAAGAAAACTGTTCTCTTACTGCTGCCTGAGTGTGACCTCCGACGCTCTGAGCCGTTCTGCTCCGGGGGGAGGGGGGGGCATCTGAAGACGAAGCCAAGCGCCGCTGGGACCAGGACATGAGGGGAGTGACCCTGAAGCCACCGGCACCTGAGGGCCCAGGCACATGAGCCCATCAACTTCCTGTTGAAGTTCAAGTCATTTCAGGTGGGTTGTCAGTGACTCACGACCAAAAACACTGCAGCATTCAGGGTGCCCAGCTGGCTTAGCTCAATGGGTAGAATGTCGGCCTGTATAGGAGCATGTATAGGAGCAACCAATTGATGTGTCTCTCTCACATTGTTTCTCTCTGCCCTTCTCTTCCACTCTCTTAAAAAAAAATCAGTGGAAAAATATCCTCTGGTGAGGATTAACAAAAAACAAAATAACATTCCCGTGATTATGAGACTGTAATTTTGATTGGTCATTCACAGTGATTGGTCATACACAAATGATTCATGCAAAGAGATTCTTTGGTTTAAAAGGTCAGCTCTACCTTGAGTGGGACACAGGCAGGGTCATAATTTAATGTTTGATGACTTTGACACTTAATTCTGTCTGTCACTACAAGGATTTTAACTGGGCTCTTCTTATAGGTACAGCTCAGGTTTTTTAATAAAAAGATGGAGTTTGCCCTAGCTGGTTTTGCTCAGTGGATAGATCATCAGCCTGCAGACTGAAGGGTGCCAGGTTCGATTCCGGCCAAGAGCCCATGTCCGGGTTGCGGGCTCGATCCCCAGTGGGGGGCATGCAGGAGGTGGCCAATCAATGACTCCCCTCTTCATTGATGTTTCTCCCCCTCTTCCTTCCTTTCTAAAATCAATAACATATATTTAAAAAGATGGAGTTTATATAATGTTAAAATCTTTATACTGGGAAGCCAGAGATACAGTCAGACCACTTTAAAACTGATCGAATATGTGCTCAGAGGGCAGCAATTCTAAGGTTAGTTTATTATTTCCATTGTCCTTTCTCAATAGCTTTTAGAAATTCTGTTTGCCTTCACAAACTCAGAACCAATCTTCTCTAGCAATAACTATAAAAAATTAAGAGGCTTATTTGTTGGAGAGTTCTCCATTAGAACAGTGGACATATGCTGCTGTGGTGAAAACAATAATAAAATACAAGTTTTTAAGTAAATAGTTAAAAGTTTAAAACATCTATCTTCTCTCCCTTTTGTACAAAATAAAAGATGTGGGAACAAATTCTAAACCCCTCAATTAGCTTGCCTGCTGTCAATAATGGATCAGCTGAAGCTTTAACTGCCTCTACTTTGTGAAATACTCTTGGGAAGGAAGAAAAAGCTGACTTAAGGAGCTTTACAGATGTTGCTTAATAATTTTTAAAAAATATATTCTTATTGATTTCAGAGAAGAAGGGAGAGGGAGAAAGAGAAACATCACGATGAGAACAATGACAGAGAATCACCCATCGGCTGCCTCCTGCATGCCTCCTACTGGGGACCAAACCTGGGCATGTGCCCCGACCAGGAAACAAACCTTGACTTCTTGCTTCATAGGTCAATGTTCAACCACTGAGCCACACTGACCTTGCAAGTTGCTTTGTAATTAATTCACCTTCTCAGAAAAGGCCAGTGTGCCCAGTGAGTGAGATGAATACCAGGACAATGAAACTGAATTAACATGGCCAATTTGAGAAATTCTGAGAAATTGCTTAGCTTGGTCCTTCTCTGTGAAATCAGGTTAGTAGTCCTAACAGCAACCCTGGCCTGCTTTTGGGCCTGTTATTACATTTTATTTTCGTCTGATGTAAAGGGTTATACAAGGGGCTACATGTCAGGCCTGGAGCTCTGGCACATTACTCAGAGGAGAAAACATTGGTTTAAGGAAGAACAGATGCCAGGAACTCTGCGATGCCCTCCTGTAGCGGGGCGGACGTGCTTGTGACTGAGCATGGAGCACCTGCGTTGAACTGTTTGGTACAGTTAAAACCTGGGTTGAAAGGCACTGTGGGTGAAGTAAGCAGGGGCCAGAGTCAAGATTCTGAGTCTTCATTTCATACTTCTGGTTAGACATTCTTGGCCCATAGAATAAGAACTAGAACAAAAAACGTATTTCAAACATCAGAAGAATATTTGGGTTGTGTTATTATTCTTAATTTGGAGGTTTCAGTATATACAGCGTCTAGAATAGTTCTGTTGATATAAAAAACCCTTGAGAGAATGTTTCCAAACAAATTAATTAGAACCACACTGGAATGCATTGTACTTACTTATTTAATACTAGCAGCCCTGCGCATAAATCCCTGTGCCAGTATGTCGCTGCTGCCCTGCCCCCTCCTGTAGCTCTCTGCTGCCGGCTGGTAGTTCGCTGCCCCACCCTCCTGCTGATCTGTGATCTGGTCATTACGCGGTGGGGATAGTTAGCATATTCCTCCCTTAATATATAGGGTACAATGCCAATTTTCATCAAAGATTTGGTTAGGTTCTTAAGATACATACATCGGAAAGAAATGAAAGTAAATAAAGGAGAGCATTCAGGCCAGAGGAAAGTGTGGGGAGGAAAGTAATAAATCTATGGTAAAACTGATAGACAGAAATCTAAATATCCGCTAGCTGGAGGCCGCCCACAGCTGGCTCCTCACTTCAAGCTGCAGTGCAGAGGGGGCAGGGCCAGCTCAGGGGGAGGGGCCAGCTGCAGGCACAGTGCCCTGAGACCAGCAACAGTTACTCAGGAGCATCTCAGCCTTTTGGACCAAGAGACATGGGAATAGCTTCTGACAGGTCCTCTCCGCCCACACTGCCGGCTTATGTGCATATTCGTGGGACATGCTGCGATGCCATCGCGTAACGTCAGGCACGGTATGTTACGGGCCCAATGCCGAAGGACGTGATGTAAGCGCAGCTCCTGGAAAGGACCGCTGGCCGCGAGGCACCGTGGCAAGGCTACACGCACAGTTAGGTGACGGTCTCAGCAGCGTGGCAGGAGGCAAGCTCGTGGCTGCTGGTGGTTGGGTTTTTTTGCACCTTTAGTCCAAAGGAAGCACATAGAACCGGAAGCGGACGAGCCGTCCAGCAGGTGTTTTCAGAAGCATGCCGTCGCCGGGCTTCCCTGAGGAGTCGGATGCGCCAGAGAAGATGGAAGCTGCAGTTGTGCGAGGAGCCCGCCTGCAGGTCGGGCTGGTTCCCGAGGGAGGCAGAGAGCGGGGACTCTGTGGCTATGAGATGCCACAGGAGGACTTCCGACGGCCGGGACAAAGCGCCTGTCACACTGTCACACGCTCAAAACGTGTGAAGGTCAAAGAGAGAGTCCCCGAGCTTCGGGCCACACACACATCATGACTACAATGTGACCTGGAAGCTTTTCCTACAACAGTTGTGCCCGTGGCCACCAAACACCAGCAGCACCGTGGACTCTGCTCCTGGAGGCCTGGGACCGGCCGCCGAGCCCCAGCACAGCCCCAGCTCCCCAGGCACCGCGTGCTGGGCCGCTGTGCGTCTTGCCTGCGGTCGGCCCACGCCACTTTTGTGTTTCTTTGGAAGACAGAAATGTGGAATGAGTTTGGGGCTGATTCCAGAGACGTCCAAGGTGGGTGAGGAGGTGCTGGGGTGCCCGGGCCTTAAGAAGGAAAGCATGGGCTCTCGTGTTGGGTTTCAGTCACAAGCTTCTCAATTGAAAAGATGTCCTTCCCAGCAGCCCCCAGGCCACCTGGCTTAGGGACAGGGGCTCAGCCAGGACTCTCACCTCCTCTTTGCACAGCAGCCACCACCACGTTGGGGACAGCCCTGACTTGGGAGGACAGCCGCCTTCCTCCCTAGGAAAGCTGGAGGCACCGTGGTCCTCTGAGTGGTGTCTGTCTTGGTCCCTAACCCGTTTCCGTCAGCACTTCCGTGGCCGCCGCTGCACGAAGCTCAGACACAGGTGCTCTGGGTCGTTGGCGGTCCTGGAGTCTGTGCAATAAGTGGATGTGTGTGCCACTTCGCTGTGTTTACAAGCATTTTGAGCAATCGGGTGTGGACAGTAGGTCTGCTGTAAGAAGCCACCAGACACAAAGACATACCGCTGTGCTGCCGCAGCTTCCAGGCCGGAGGCCGAGCACCGCCACAGGCAGGGCTTCCAGCAACAGTTCTGGAGGCTGGAAGTTCAAACCATGGCACAGAACACCCCCTGACACCTGCAGGAACAACAGTCTTCCCAAACCACTGGGCAGCGGAGCGGGGGGGGGCATCCTAGGACTATTGGTTCGCAGATGCACCTTTAAACCCTCCACCCCCATGTGGCTTCCTCCTCGACTCTGCACATTACCTTTCTTCAGTGTGTCTGTTCTGTGTCCCACTGTCCCCTTTCTATAAAGACACCAGCCATACTGGGTGAGAGCCATGCCTAAACCCTCAGGTTAACTGGGCTACCTGTGAAAATACCCCATCCTATCTAATAAAGAGGGAATATGCAAATTGACTGTCACACTGTAACAAGATGACTGCACTCACAGTAGAGGCCCAGTTCCCATAACAAGCCTTAATGAGCAATCAGCAGGGACCTGGGGCTGTGTGGTGCTGGGCCAGGGCAGGGGACCTGAGGCTGTGCCCCCTGCCTGGTGGGGCTTGACGGGGTCCTCAGGCTGTGCCCCCCGCCAAGCAGAGCTTGATTGGGGACCTCAAGCGGTGCCCCCCATCCTGGTGACAGGCCAGGGGACCTCAGGGCACACCAGGGGCCTAAGGCTGCACCCCCTGCCCGGTGGGGCTTGATGGGGTTGGGGCCAACTAGGTCTGGATCTCGCCCAGTGCAGGTGGGGCTGGCCGGGTATGGTGTCCCTTACAGAGCACGTGTGGAAGTTGTGGGTGAGCGAATGAATGGATGAATGGAAATGGACAATGGTGTGTGAGCCACTTGGACTGACCGGGCAGCCAACGCTCATGGCCACACCCTGTGGGGCTGGCCTGTAATGCCAGCAACCAACTCTTTGCTGCCCAAAATGTTGTGAAAAATGGATAATGCATTAGACAAACCCGACTCTTTTGGGGACCCAGCTCTGGGCATGGAGTCAGAGGCTGGTCTTGAACCTGAGCTCCGCCTCTGCCTGGCCAGCATCTTGTACAACTGACTCAGTGACTCCAAACCAATGTCCGTGTTCTAATCAGCAAGACGGTGAAGTGGGTCCTCCTCGCAGGCCTGGCTTCATAAGCGGAGGAATTCACCTGAGAAACCAGAAATGAGCCGGTGGCTGAGACTAACTCAATAATGCTCAGAGCTCCATTATTTCCTGGGCATGAATAATTCACTGGCTTCGATTGCTTAAAAAGCCAGTGTTTACTAAAACATTTTTGAGTCAAAGACCTCAACCACAGTTTTTATCAATGAGGAGATTAAATATTGATACTTACTGAGCCGGCGGAGTGCTGAGTGGTTGGTGGCAGGCCTCAGGCTGAGCAGCTGGGAGGTGAAGCCCAGCACGGGCCGTGTCCAGGTGACCTCTCGGCAGGGCCTGGCTGTCCTTGCATTCTCCAGAAATGGGGGGTCAGGGGGGAAAAGAGCTCCATGTAGCGGGGCCACAGAAAGGCAAAACCCAATACCTAACCCCCCATGTGCAGACCCCTGGTCCCCTCAGGCTGAGGGCTCAGTCTCCAGGTGCCTGTGTCTTTAAATAGCTGTGGGTGGTCCTTTGCCAGGCCGAGCCGCGGAGAGCAGCCCATTGGGGCAGTCCTTGGTGCTTTGCAGGTGGTGTCCTCTGATGGCATGCATCATGGCTCTCACGCCCGGAGGGGTGAGTGTCCCACTCGTCATGGAATCCTGCCGGCCGCTGAGGAGTGAGGAATATGGGGGTTTTGTAAGATGCCATTTGTTAACAAGTTCTTCCTTTGAATCCTTATTTGTCTCGAGTAATGGGATTTTGAATTTCCTTGATGTTGGTGTGTTGCCATCTCCACTCAAGAAACACCGGTGTGAGCTGGATCCCTGGTGATGCGTCCCTCGGGCCCAGGCCCAGCAGACACTCCCTATCATGGAGCCTGAGCAGCATGGGAGCAGGTATAGTACTGCCCTGAGCAAGTGGGCGCCTGCAGACACCACAGCACCCACAGTCACAGTCACAGCAGCTCCCATAGTCACAGCCACAGTCACAGTCACAGCCACAGCCATAGTCACAGCAGCTCCCATAGTCACAGCCACAGCCACAGTCACAGCCACAGCCATAGTCACAGCAGCTCCCACAGCCACAGTCACAGCCACAGCCACAGTCACAGCATCTCCCATAGTCACAGTCACAGTCACAGTCACAACAGCTTCCACAGTCACAGTCACAGTCATAGCAGCTCCCATAGTCACAGTCACAGTCACAGCCACAGCCACAGCCACAGCCACAGTCACAGTCCCAGTCCCAGTCACAGCCACAGTCCCAGTCACAGTCACAGCCACAGTCCCAGTCCAAATCACAGCCACAGTCACAGCCACAGTCACAGTCACAGCCACAGCCACAGTCACAGTTCCAGTCACAGTCACAGCCACAGTCACAGTCACAGTCACAGTCACAGCCACAGTCACAGTCCCAATCCTAGTCACAGCCACAGTCATAGTCCCAGTCCCAGTCACAGCCACAGTCCCAGTCCCAGTCCCAATCACAGCCACAGTCACAGTCACAGTCACAGTCACAGTCACAGCCACAGCCACAGCCACAGTCCCAGTCCCAGTCCCAATCACAGCCACAGTCATAGTCCCAGTCCCAGTCACAGCCACAGTCCCAGTCCCAGTCCCAATCACAGCCACAGTCACAGTCACAGTCACAGTCACAGTCACAGCCACAGCCACAGTCACAGTCCCAGTCCCAGTCCCAGCCACAGTCACAGTCACAGTCACAGTCACAGTCACAGCCACAGTCCCAGTCCCAATCACAGCCACAGTCACAGCCACAGTCACAGTCACAGTCACAGCCACAGTCACAGTCACAGTCCCAATCCCAGTCACAGCCACAGTCACAATCACAGTCACAGTAGTGCCCATGCGGGGGTCTGAGCCCGGGCGGCCTGGCCGGAAAGGCTCTTCACTGCAGTTTTCAGGAGAAGGAAGTCACTGGCTCAGAATGCTCACTGCGGGCACTTCATGGCAGGCCACGTGCTGGGGAGACCCCCTAGGAGGACACCCAGAGATCCACCAGGCGGCCACCAGGCAGCCTTGCAAGAGCCGGGGTGGGGGAGGGGTTTATGGCCAGGAGGCGCCCAGGAGGGCGGTCACTGAGGAGATGGCTTGCCCTCTGGGCAGGCAGGAGCCTGGGAGCCGGCCTCCTGGACGTAATCCCAGACAGAGTGCGATGGCTGGGGCTGCGCCTGCAGCAGGAGCCTCAGCGTCCTCCTCTCTGTGATGGGCTCACCGCGTGCTGCCCTAAGGTGGCTGGGGGAATGAGCGTGGTGTGCTGAGGCACAGGGCACCAGCCAGCGCCCAGGGCCCGCACTGGGATACAGTCTCCATAGAAAGTGATGGAATCGCGGGGGCGGGGTGAGGAGGAGCCCTGAGCCAGGCGCCTGGTCTGCTGGGAGCGAGAGGGCTAGGTCATCCTCCGAGCCTCTGCAATGCCAGGGCCTCCCTCAGGGAGACACCCCCAAGAAAGCCCGCCGGTCTGTCGCCTGCTGGGGACCCGTGGCTGCGGAAGTGAGAACAGGAGCCATGCCAGGCTTTGCTAATTCCCTGTGCCACTGCGCTGACGGCTGTGCTGCTAACTTAGAGAAACAGAACAAAGCGTCCGTCCTCCTGACGCGGACAGCCCGGAGGGTGGGCCAGCTGCTCCCCCCAAGGCCTGGCACTCTCTAGTCACATTGAGTTCAACCACCTTAAACTCACGGAGAAATCCTCTAGGCTTTTCCTGTCCGTCCGCGGCCTGCGGTTCCCTCTGCTGTTACAGGGACTTGTTAGCGGGCAAGAGCCGTCCGCTTCCACGGTGACACTATCGGGCGGGTCTGCTTGCCCAGGGGACCCGCCTTGACAGCACTGTGAGACGGAGCACCTCAGCGATGGCATCATGGTGTCAATTCCCCCCGCCAGCTCAGGAGCCGGCCTCCACGCCACACGGAAGCAGGCAGAGCCCTCGTCCCGTGAACTGGCAGCGCCCGGCGGGCAGGCTGCGAGGGGAAGCCCTGCCGCAGAGCCCAGTGAGCGTCCCAGTGAGAGCCGCTATGGTCCGGAGGTCTGCAGTGCCACTCCGGCATCTCTGGCCTCAGGCAAGGTGGCCCCAGCATGACGAGGCAGGTGCCCTGTGTCCTAGGTGCGCCTCCGTCCCTCTGCCTGCGTGTCCTGTGAGGCCCATCCAGATGCGCTGCTTCCCGGGTGGTGTCTGCTTTCCCAGGGCACCTCTGCAGCAGTCCCCAGGGAGCAGATGGGAGGCCTACTGAGGCGTTTCTTAGAAGAGTGACCCCTCCGGACCGCCCCGCGATGAGGCTGCGAAGTTGGGGCTTGCTTCCCTGGGGATGGAACTGACTCTTGGAACCCCAGTCGGCTGCCACTACTCCTCTCGGCTCCTCGCTCCTCGGCTCCTCGGCAGGCCGGGGGGCTGCTTCTGGCTTTTGTCTCCTTCAGGAACCAGGGCAGTAAGCTGGTCATGCAATCCTCTCAAAGACAAACATGTGAAAAGACAGCATAGGCCCTGGCTGGGGCTCAGTTGGTTCGAGTGTCATCCCCAAACACCAAGGTTGCAGGCTCTCTCCAGTCAGGGCACATATAAAAACCTCCCAATAAATCCATAAATGAGGAACAACAAATCACTATCTCTGTCTTTCTCTCTCCCTTCTTCTTTCTCTCTAAAAATCAATCAATAAATAAAAATTTAGAAAAGATAGCATAGAGTTATTTGTACATAAATGTGAATTATTTGTTCAACAACTATTGACTGCAGAAAGCACACGGGCCACACAGAAAGCCCGCCCACAAGTAGCCCACATTCCAGGCCCATGGCAAAGGCAGGTCCTGGTAGGAAAGCAGGGGCCTGTGGAACTTTCACATGGAAGTATCTTTTCTGGAGAAGTAGGCATGTGCATAAGTAAACACATGGAAGTAGTCATGCAGCCAAATTCCTAGGTGAAAATTTGGAAATAGGTGAAGTACCCCTCGTGGTGGGAATAGCTGGACAGTGGGTGCGATTTGTGCTAGCTAGACCCCAGATATAAAAACAAAGTTGGTCACGTTCCTCCTCTATCACTCAAGGCAGAGGTTATATGTTGAGCTCCAAGGTAACCTGGCCACTTCCAGACAAACTTGGTCAGTTCAGGATGCTCCCTGTTCTGTCTCTCCCCAAGTCCAGGTGCACCCCAGGACCAAGGGAGCTTCAGGCTTGGGGCGCAGTGGCCATCGCTAGGTGTCCGCTACATGGCAGCTCCTGGAGGGGCCGGCACCGTTCTCAAGGCCTGGCCACCTGGCCTAGCTGCTCTGGGACTCCCCTCCCCACCCCGGCATACCTGAGCAGTGGGGACCCCACCTCCTTCAGGGTCAAGGTAGCACCACTTTCCTGTGGAGAAGCCATTCCCTCTCACAACCAAGAAGCCCTTCCTATAGACAGCCTTCCCGCCCCAGGTTTCTCTCCGCACATTCTCCCTCTCTGGGGGCGGGGGAAGCACGGCCCTCCTCCCTCCTGCTGCTGGGCTGCCACCCTGGCCTGGGAGACACTTGTCACCCCTCCCCAGCTGCCCTGCCTGTGCCCTGATAGGGAGAGAGCAGTGAGAGGCCTGTGCCTCCCGGGGCCACGAAGTGGGACCTTATCTCTACCGACAGGCCTCACAGAACTGCAGGCCTGCACCCCACCGCTGCCCGCGGGGCTATATCTTCAAGAACAGCCACAGCTGACGTTCCTCCCATTGAGAGGTCAGGGGGCCATGCCCTCTCCCCTCCAACCGGCAGGACCCTGTGCCTGCCTCAACCCGCAGCGTGTGATGACACCGTGTGACTTGGGAGCTTGGTCATAAAAGCCTCATGCCTTTCCACTCCTTCTTGGGAAACTCGCCTCCAGTGAGTGGCTGGCCAGAGGCCCCGGCGGCGAAGAAGCCAGGCCAGTGGCAGGAGCAGAGACAGCAGGAGGCCCTTCCTGGGTAAAGGTGGTGTCCTTGCTCCTTCCCCCTTGGCTCCATGTCCTGAAGGTGAGAGATGAGTCACTCGGCGCTCCTGCTCATTGCTCCACAATGAGCAGGAGCTCTGATAGTCACACCCTCTTACTTTAGTTATGGGCAGTTTTTCTCACTTAGAACTTGCATACAAGAAGATTTTACAAACTAGAGATAAATTACAGAAACTTCTCAGTATTATACAGACAGATATGTAGACACACATATAGAGGAATAGAAGGATGGATGGATGGATGGATGGATGGATGGATGGATGGATGGATAGGTGGATGGATGGATGGATGGATGGATGGATGGATGGATGGATGGATGGATGGATAGGTGAATGGATGGATGGATGGATGGATGGATGGATTGGTGGATGAATGGTTGGGTAAGTGAATGGCTGGCTGGATGGATGGATGGATGGATTGGTGGATGAATGGTTGGGTAAGTGAATGGTTGGATGGATGAATTGGTGGATGAATGGTTGGGTAAGTCGATGGATGGATGGATAGATAAGTGGATGTATGTACGTATGGATGTATGGATGGAGGGATGGGTAATGTGTATAAAGATGGATGGTGAAAGAGAAATGGAAAGAATGAGAGGGAGAGGCTGATTTCTTTTTAGTCCTAAGTGTGGCTTTTGTTGAGAACTATTAGCTGATGTAGGAGATATTGTATGGAGTCATACATATTTTGAGATCTGGAGAGTTCCATATCTTTCTGACTGTTTACCTATAGTTTAAATGATTAATCTTTACTCTATCTCACATCTCAGTGGACCTAAGGGGAAACAGTCGTGATTCAAATAAAATTGGCCCACTTTAAGACCTGTCCCAGTTTAGTATGACATGTGGAGAGAGAGAGAGAAAGAGAGGGAGAGAGAGAGAGGAGCATAATTCCAGTCCCCACAATCACTGAGCAGTAATGTAGGCCTCTACTGAAAAGCTCTTGGAGATACCAGAGTGGGAATTCCGTGGTGGGGTTTACATAATACATTATCAATTTAGCTACCTAATTCCCTCCTTAGACACCCTCCCCATCCCCAAGTTCTCTGTAGTTATAAACGTCCTCAATCCTCAGAGAGGATGCTCTCCAGAGGGCTGTCCTTCCTCCCTATCCTCCCCGGGAAGGGTCTGACAGCACACGCGGTGTGGAGGGAGGGCTGTACGGACTTGATTTTGTTCTGTCACACAGAGATTGTCCTTTTCTTTCTCTTGAGGAATAAAAGTTAAGTTTAGAAATACAAATTTGTGTTTGTGAAATTACGAACCGCTTTCCAAAGGGGTGTCTTCCCTGAGTGTGGAGAGCAGGCGTCTCCTTGGCAAGGAGCGAGGAAGGAAGAAGGGGAAGGAAGTTCAGGCTCATCCAGCTTCGGAGGAACTGCGTGCGGCTCGGAGATGCAGAGACCCTGGGATCCAGTCGGAGGACTTGGCATCAGGCTGGCCAGGCTGCCTCCTGCCAGGCGGGCTCTTGGGGCACGATCCAGGGCCCCTCACTCTCCTCAGTGGTGACATGGGGTCATGAGGGCCTGTCCTGTCAGGACTCCACTGCTGCCACAGGTGGGGCTGCTTTGAAAATCATAGGAACAATCCAAATGTAAGGGTGTTCATGGATCCAAGAGGGAGAGTGAAAGCTCCCCCTCCTCTGGGTGGTGGGGGAGACCCTACCAGTCTCTCAGGGCTGCCACCACAGAGCACATCCTGAGAGGCTTATACAACAAACACGCATTCTCCACAGCCCGAAGGCTGACGTCCCAGACCGAGGTATCCACAGGCTGGCTTCATTCTGAGCATCCTCCTTGGCTTACAGGTGCCCCTCACACCCCTCCTTTCCCGTCTCACGTGGTCTTTCCACTGAGTGTGTCTCCATCATAATCTCTTTTTAAAAGGACCCAGTCTTAGTGGTCCTGCCCATCCCGATGGATGGCCTCACCTACCTCAGCCACCTCTCTACAGGTGCTGTCTCCGACACAGCCACAGTCTGAGATACGGTGCTGGACTCATGAGGTGTTAGTGTTACTTTCTTGATTTTGGTGTATTATTGACTTGGAACTGTCTGAAGTTGCTTTGTGAGCAGTCAGACTAATGTGCTGGCTGCTTCCCCCTCTGTCCGTTCACACTTTGAGGAAACGTTGAAATTCTGAATTCTGTATTCAGCTTTGAGTGGCAGTGGGTTTGAGGCAGGAGTGGCAATGTCTGTGAGACCTTATTCATCAACCTCCTTTGAGGCTATTTCTGGTTTTCCTGCCTATTCGCAATGAAGTCCACAGTACTGGTGATTCATCTTCGTTGATAACCAGCTTCCAAAAAAAGAGAGGACATTTCCATCATTCAAGATCTGCTACCAAGGAGTGATTTGTTGTTTGTGGTAATGTGCAAGCCATCTTCTGGTGCCGGACAAAACCTGGTACTTATCTGCACTTTTCCACATCAAAGACAAAGTGGAAACTGTAATTTTCATTAGTCTTACCAAAAACTGTACACAGGATAATAGCTCAGGAAATGTTTACCTTCTATATTTGTTAGGCTGGCAAATGTAGAATACATTTAATACATATTTCAAATATATATTATGGATACATAATATAATTATGTGGATATACTATGGGTATTACATATATGGATATATATGGTTACATGTAATTAATTTTCTCAAGTCTCACACCACCTGAGATACAAATGGAGTCACGTTAACAGAAACAATTTAAATCCCACCAGCTTCTTTTGTTTTTATAAGCTTTTATTGTTGATGGTATTACAGATATGGGGGAAGGAGCGAAAGCGGAGATGCCGTTAATACTACCCAGCTTCCTCACTACGTACTCAGAGACCTGAGCCGGGTGGGAGTTGAGCTCTGGGAGACAGATGCCTTCACGTTGAACTGATCCGCCCTCCTTTCTGAACCCGACGGTCCCTGCTGACTCGGTGCCTGCACCGGACCCTCAGCCAACCAGGTAGATTTCAGGTGTCTCGCGGCGAGTTCCCCAGACACCTCCGGGTGCCCTGAATTCTGGCGGCATGTCCAGCCAGGGCTCCTGCGAATAAAATACGTTACCTTGAGATCTCTCTAATCTCAAAGGAGCAATGTTTGCTAAGTGTACTTGCTCTAATTTGGAGATGAGGAAACTAAACTGCCTCAAGGCTAAGCAATGAGTCAGTTAAATTGGAACCCAGACATGTCAGCATGGAGTCTGGGAGCGGATGCAGAGTGCAGGCCCTGAGGGCACCCCAGGGGCAGCTCGGCCTTCTGCGCAGCCCGAGCCCTGGTCTGGGCGCCTCAGGGACACGGCCCGCTGAGTCATGAGACCGAGACGTAACCCCTAATGAGAAGCAGGAGGGACCCTCTGAAGCCAGCTGAACGATGTCATTGAGCTGAAGCTCAGACTAATCAACACGAGGACCCCATGCGAATCCACAGCTCACCTGCCAGGAGGCAGAGAGCGGCTCAGGAACGGCAGTTTATTGTTCGTGCTGGCTCATGGTTCGGGGATGAGGTGAGCATAGACCTGCTTTTCTAAACGTGAGTGTTTTGTCCTTCGGAAGCCTCAGCATGACTGGCCGGCTCCGTCACGCACGCACCCCTTTTCTGTTTAATCCCGTGGCGGAGGCTGCGGGGCCAGGGCACAGGAATCAGGCTCTGTCTTCAGACAGGCCAGTGCCTTCCAGGTAACCTCGGTGCAAGTTTACTTTCAGGACCCGAATGGCCGTCGGAGAGGTGTGGACATTTACGAAGGGTTTAAGACTGGGAACATTAAGGCGTTTCCCTTTATAAATTACTCAGTGGGCCCAGCACTCCGAGGGCAGGGCCGTGTGTGAGGCCCCGCTGCTCCCCGGACAGGCCTTCCCGGCCACGCAGAGCTCGGCCCCCGGGGGTGAGCACACCTGCGTCCCAGGGACAGAGGCAGAGAGCCCCTTCCTGCCGCCGGGGAGACCCCACATAGGGAGCAGCTGGCTCCCAGGAGGGTTTTCCTCTTTGCAACCAGCACCATGAATATTCTGTTTTCTTTCTTATCACCTAAATGAGAAATAACAGTTACACTCCAACTGCCATTTATCCTGCAGATCTTTCTCCCCCTGCACAGCCTGCTTTTGGGGCCTCTGACCTCCCCCACTTCCCTTTCGGGGGAGGGGAACCTCAGATCAGGGTAGCCAGCCCTCCGCTCCTCTCATGACGGAAGTGGAGAATGAAACCTGGAAGAAACCGCATGTGTAGAGCTTTCTTTGGATTCCGAAAAGGTTTTCACTATATTTTCAAATGCTTTAAGTTAGTAAGACCCTTTATGAAAAACATTTATATGACTTCATAGCAAAAACCGTGGAAAGGAAAGTAAGATCACAGACTTACATTTTAAAAGTCGAATGTTGCCATTTATGAGAACAGGGTTTTGGGAAGGAAGGAGGTGAGTGTGCCCCAGACCAGGGCCATGGGTCAGGCCACCCTGTCCCTAATACTCGCGGGCACAGCTGTCCCCACACCTGGGGGTCCGCCCGCCCACCCTCCCCCTCCAATCCACACAGATGTCTGTGCAGGGGCCAGGGGTCAGGGGTCTCCTTACGGGAATGGCTGCGTGACCTCCAGCGGAGGAAGGGCTGTGCTAACATGAAATGGGGTTTTAAGTGAACACTAAGAGCGCACTCAGAAGAGGGCAACTCCCCGGGCCTGAAAGGCAGAG
This sequence comes from Pipistrellus hanaki, assembly GCF_964339955.1. Lineage (NCBI taxonomy): Eukaryota > Metazoa > Chordata > Mammalia > Chiroptera > Vespertilionidae > Pipistrellus > Pipistrellus hanaki. The sequence goes on from NC_140519.1 coordinate 1,834,647, forward strand.
GAGCAGACACGGAGTTACGGACAAGCCATCACTGTTCTCAGAGGAACACAGAAAAGCTCTTTGGACTGAATGTTCGTGGGACATTCTGCTGGTTACGAAGGGACAGGGCCACCACCAGCCATGAGCAGAGGCTGAGTGGAGGGATGTGTAAAGGAGAGGGAGCCAGCAGGAGGGGTGGGGGTGGGGCCACAGGCCAGCGCGGGGGCGGGACCAGGCAGGGCACAGCGACCAAGGCTGTGCAGTCCCCCACCTTTGCCTTCTCCACCACCAGCCTCCCCTGTTCTTCTCTCCTTGTCATTCTCCTGGAAGGGCAGCGGGGGAGGAAAAGGGTGTTAATTAGGATTCTGGACTGCCTTTACCTCGCTGGAACCTGCTAATGGTCTGTATTTAACTCTTAAGTCATGTCATGTGAGCACCTTTCTCTCCCAAATTAGATAGTACACCACCAAAATCACAAAGTAGTCTTTTTCCCTCCAATCCCGACTCCCAGAACCTAGAAGAGCTTGCAGTCCGCTGCTATGGTGAGCCAACCTTTAACGCTGTTTGTCCTGGACACTGACCGCGGAGAGACTGCCTGTCCGCCCGGCCCCAGCCCCGGCCCGGCCCCTCCTCCAGGCGCGCTGCAGCCGTGCCGCCAGCGGGCCACTGCGTGAGGTGAGGTTGCAGCCACGTGTGGGCTAAGAGAAAGGTGTGTGCGCGGAGGGAGGGTAAACACTTTGTCTTCCAGGATTACACACATGTAGCATGTATTTGTTTCAGCTTGTTCTCTACACATTGTTTCGCACTAGTACCATTTTTGGCAATGGAGACATTTTTAATGTTTACCTATTAAAACGTATGATGCTTTTATGAAGTCTGAGTGGTTTGTACAGAGAAAGGACATTCTCTACTCAAAACTAGAAAACCATGAATTTATTTATTCCCACTAAAATACTAGAACCATTTGAAATCTTGTTTTGATGTAAGACATAAAGTAAGAATTTATTTTATTTTTTCCGTAAGTCTTCACTCTATCAAAGCCAATCATTGATTCCCTTCCCCTCCCCGCCGGGAATAAATGCAGTGTGTCTCCCTAGCAGAGTTTCAGAAGGCAGGAGGGCCAGGCAGCCAAGGGAAGCTGACTCAGTCACACTGCCATGTGTTCACCCGACTGAGCATGTTTTCTGCTTCTAATAAAATGTTTTCTTTCCTCTCCTGGGAATGGACCCCCCTCCCCCATCACGCTGGCGATTAACCAGCTCACAAGGCTCTCGAGAACAGAGTCCCTTGGGCATTGCGTGGCTGTCACTGAGCTCAGCTGGCCTGGGCCTCGGTCTCCACAGGCACCCAGTCCTTCAGATGTGCTCAGGTACATTGTTGTCCTGAGCTGTGCTTTTCACAGCAAAGAATGCCAGCCAAGCAGGATATTTGTCTTCCTTTCAGCCGGAACCTGAGCTGGAACCAGTTTGTCTTTAACTCAGTTTGCTTTACCTTGGTCTCCAAGCCAGGACGCTCAGGCCCAGCTATTGTGCAAGGCTGCCTCTGAAATGACTCCTCCTAGTCCTCCGTGCTCCCTCCTGGGTCACCCCGCCCCTTCTGTGGGCCAGGGCCCAACCGCCCATTTCTAATGAACAGAATGTGGCAGAAGAAATGAGATGTTACTTCTGAGATTAAGGTAAAAACTCAGATGTCGCCCAACCAGCGTGGCTCAGTGTTTGAGCACCGACCTATGAACCAGGTGGTCAAGATTTGATTCTCCGGTGAGGGCACATGCGCTCAATCCCCACTGAAGGGTGTGAGGAGGCAGCCAATCAACGATTCCCTCTCATCATTGATGTTTCTATCTCTCTCTCCCTCTCCCTTCCTCTCTGAAATCAATAAAAATATGTTTTTGAAAGAAGTCAAACATCTGTCTTCCTGATGATGACGCAAGCTGTCGTGCTGGAAAAGTCATGTGACAAGAAATAAGAGCGACCTTTAGCCACAGTCCACAAGGAACCACGGGAGGGGAACCATGACATGACCTTGATTTCAGCCTTGAGAGCGACCTTGAGGGAGAGCAGCTACTTAGCCAGGTCCTAGACCTACAGAAGCTGAGACAGTAGATGTTGCTGTTTTAAACTACTAGGTTCTGGGTAATTTGTTATGCAGTGGTGGATAACTAATAGAACAAATAAGGAGTTGGGTTAATAATATTGTCAACATACTAAAATTATGTTACAACTAGAGGCCCAGTACACAAAACTTGTGCACAGGGGAGGATGTGTTCCTCAGCCCAGCTTGCACCCTCTCCAATCTGGGACCCCTCGAAGGATTTCTGACTACCCATTTAGGCCTGATACTAGTGGGCCCCTGTGGGATTGGGCCTAAACAGGCAGTCGGACATTCCTCTCACAATCCAGGACTGCCAGCTCTCAACCGCTCGCCTGCCTGCCTGCCTGCCTGCCTGATTGCCCCCAATTGCTTCTGCCTATCTGCCTGATCACCCCTTAACCACTCCCCTGCCAGCATGATCGACATCTAACTGCTCCCCTGCTGGCCTGGTTGCCCCTAACTGTCCTCCCCTGCAGGCCTGATCACCCCCAACTGCCCTCTCCTGAACGCCTGGTCCCCCCAACTGCCCTCCCCTGCTGGCCATCTTCTGGCAGCCATCTTGTGTCCACATGGGGGCAGCCATCTTTGACCACATGGGAGTGGCCATCTTGTGTGTTGGAGTGATAGTCAATTTGCATATTACCAATTTGCTAATTGACCATCATGCCCTCACAAAGATGGTGGCACCCAAAGCCAATAAGAAGGGAATGTGCTAATTGACTTCCACACCTTCAAAGATGGCGGTGCCCACAGCCACTAGATGGCGGTGCCCAGTCCCCTCAGTCCTGCTGGGGTGGCAGGCACATGGCACAGCTGGGCTCACCCCCAGGATGTTGGCTGCCCAGCCCCCCAGGGCTGGCTCAAAGGATGACCAAACAACTGAACAAGAAGGCTACATGGGGCGATCAGGCCAGCAGAAGAGTTAGTGAGGGCTTACCAAATGACTGAACAACAGGCTGCGTGGGGCGACCAGGCCAGCAGGGAGGGGACAGTGGGGGGTGATCTGGCTGGCAGCAGGGGACAGTTAGGGGTGACCAGGCAGGCAGGCAGGTGAGTAATTAGGAGCCAGTGGTCCAGATTTGTGAGAGGGATCCTGGATTGGAGAGGGTGCAGGCTGGGCTGAGGTACACACACATACCTGTGCATGAATTTTATGCATCGTGCCTCTAGTTTAATTATAATATTAGAAGGCTAACATTGCTAGTGAGTTCCATATTTGGAAATCACTCTCCCAAGACTTTTGTTTTTCCATCTAATCTTGGCCACAGCCTATGAGAAAGTTAATGTAACTGCAGAAACGCATGTCTTCCACGTGAGCCTCCACTTCTGTGCATGGATTCATTCTTAGCCAGGGGCCTCAGGGCATGGGGTTCTGCTCAGCATCAAACTGTCTAGGAAGAAAGCCTCAGGTCTGTTGACCACAAAAACAGGGTTTGGGTCAAACTAGAAAAAAATAGCCTGTGACTTCAGGTGTATTTCAGCCCCAGGCCCATAGAGGAAAGGACATTAGTGACCACACCTCCCCAAACTGGACAGGTGGCTCCATGGATGAGATCAGGACCTGATACAATGGTCAGCTATCCCTACCCTGGCCCCAGCCGAGCAGCAGAGCTCACACCCCAGCTCCAGAGTCCCTGGTACAGCCCATGCTCTGGATGCCCTCGGGGAGCCAGGTCTTGGAGCAGGAGCTCACCTGTGACTCTAGTCTTGGTGCCAGTTCCTTCCAAGTAAACCTTTGAGTCTGATTGGGCTTTCATGCACACAGGCAAATGGACCCCTTGAGTTCCATAACATTAACACATTTATTTGCATTTACAGAAGAAACAGAAGCTAGATTTGAGCTCTAGCCTGTCCTTTGAACTATGTGGTGAGATTACAAAGAAAACTGCCTCCATCTGCCAGAATCACTGGGTTCCAAGATCTTTCCTTGATGTCCTTCCTTTCCCTGGCAAGGTTCTGCTTCCCTCCCCCAGGCCATGGGCTCACTTCCAAGGTCCAGGCCAGCAGCTAGCCCCCTCCCCCAGGCTGACTGACTTTGGCCTTAGTGTGTGGATGGAATGACCTCACTCTAAGCCTCCTGTGGGTGGGTGACCAGGCATGTGATTGGTAAAAATGGTCACCTTGCAGATCTTGGACATGAGGGGAGGGGCAGCTCCTAGAGTAGCTAGGAGGACATGGAGGGGGAGCCTGAGTGTACTTTGGTGACACCCACATCCCCATTTACAAGCATCTCTGAGACCCATGCCTCTTCGTGTGGCTGGCTCAGGGAGTCCTTCCCTTTCTGCTCATTTCAGCTCCCCTTGAGACCCAGGCCTGTGCTCCTGCTCATGCAGGGGTAGGTGTCAGTGCCACCCAAGCTGCTTGGCAGAGTGCCTGCGCTCATTGTGGGGCATCAGCATTTTCTTTTATATGTGGACTAGAGACCCGGTGCATGAAAATTTATACACTGGAAGGGTGGGGGGTCCCTCAGCCTCGCCTGCCCCCTCTCACAGTCCAGGAATCCTCGGGGGTGAGAGTCGACCCAATGATCAGGAGAAGGTGATGCCCCATCACATCTCTGCTACTGCCACTGCCGGCAGTGCAAGCCTCGGCTAGCCCTGATTACCTGAGCCTTGGGTGGCCCTGGGCATCTGGGCAGCTGCCATCCAAGACTTGCCTGCGCCTTAGGCCAGCTCTGGGCAGCTGGGAGGCTGAGGGGAGTAGGTGCCTGCATCTTGTGGCTGTGGGTACCACCATCTTTGAGCTTGGAACAGTCAATTAACATATTTCCTCCTTATTGGCTGTGGGTGCCACTATTTTGAGGGAAGTGCAGTCAATTAGCATATTTACTCTTTATTAGATAGGACTAGAGGCCCGGTGCATGAAATTCATGCATGGGGGTGGGAGGGTCCCTCAGCCCAGCCTGCACCCTCTCCAATCTGGAATCCTTAAGGGATGTTGACTGCCCATTTAGTCACAATCTCACACTTCAGGATTGCTGGCTCCCAACTGCTTACCTACCTTCCTGATTGCCCCTAACTGCTTCTGCCTGCCAGCCTGATCAACCCCTAACCACTTCCCTGCCAGCCTGATTGATGCCTAACTGCTCCCCTGCCAGCTTGTTTGCCCCAACTTGTTCCTTTCTCTGCCGGCCTGGTCACCCCTAACTGCCCTCCCATGGAGGCTTGGTCACCCCCAACTGCCCTCTCTTGCAGGTCTGGTCCCTCCCAACTGCCCTCCCTTGCTGGCCATCTTGTGGTGGCCATCTTGGGTCCACATGGGGGCAAGATCTTTGACCACATGGGGGCAGCCATTTTGTGTGTTGGAGTGATGGTCAATCTGTATATTACTCTTTTTTAGATAGGATGGTAACTTGGTGGTATCTACCAGCATCTAAACCCCACATTTATAATGGCAGAACCCTTTGACCCAGAATTCCATCTTTAGGAACTGCTACTATCAGAATATTAGCACAGCTGATGAAGAATGTAGGAACACAGGGAAACATTTGTACTAGCCACTCATCGAGGAAGGCTGGGGAAAGTCAGGGCTGCCCACCCCACTGTGAGCACTCTGCCCTTAAACGAATAGCTAGTCTGTCTGTGGAAAGATGTCCTTGGAAAAAATCAAAGTGCAAACTATAATGCCAATTGCAACCATGAACATAAATCAAATATGCATCCCAATACTCTGTTCACATGGCAGGCAAAGGGGCCGTGGAAACAGCTGACGAGGAGCCCAGGGAGCTCAGGGCCTGTGTTTCCCTCCACAGATTCCGGCCTTGTTTGTTTGTAACGTGTATACTACTTCGTTAATTTTTAAAAGCAATTCTAAGAAAGATCATTTTCCTAAAGTGTCATGTTTCCTGAGAAGACATCCCCAGGAAGCACAGAGAGGTGGAGACTGGACCGGGACCTCGGGGCTCTGCTTGCTCCTGCTCGCCACTGTCTGGACGGATTCGAGCTCTTGTCTGCTGATGTGAACGACAGTGGAGCAGGGGCACTGGCACAGCAAAGGCTCTGCAGGGAGGACCCGTGCCAGGGCCCAGGCTCTGTGCCCCCGAGCGGGCTCTGCGCCCCCAAGCGGGCTTCGGGGCCCTCATGAGGGAGCGCCAGAAAGCTACTGGGGTGAACCGACAGGCAGCAGGTTAGCAGTCTCCTTGTTCGGGACACAGAAGTCCAGGTACAGGGAGAGAAGTAGTCTGGGGTTGGGCAGCACTTATTATGGGATGCAGAAAGGGACGTTCCCAACCAGCCACTGAGCTTGTCTAGGGTTTGTGGCTTGGCTTTAGATTTGGAAAACAAACTTAAAGGAGGTCGGAGCAGTTCCTGGACCACTGCTCTATAGCTGGCTGCTGCTGACTGCCCTGTGCTGGCAGGCTGGCTCGGAGCAGTGTGAGGGGTACTTCATTCTGTCTGTTTCAGCTGGGGCTCAGCAGGCCCATTTGTCTGGCTGATACCCATCTGAAAGGGCTAGAGATACAGGGTCACTAACATCCCTTCTAGTTTTAGCAACTTATGGACACAGATCTTTTTCTGTTTTAGGTTTTATGATATGCACCAACACAATTTCAAAGTTCGAATGACATTTGGAAGACATACATCAAACAAGACACATGAGAATTAAGTATATCTTAATTATGGCATAGTAACCAATATTTTAAACCAAAAAGGTTGACCTGTCTTTCTCCTCTAAATATAGTTCCTAGTGAATGATGGCTGCTTTGACTTTTGTATAAAATCAAAGCCCATGGCACGTTTACTGGCCTTCCAGTATATTTTGAGACCCCCCCTCAGGAGTGAAACTTCTGGAAAAGAAGGAGGAGTGGATGATGGGCAGGATCCATGTGGGCCAGGGAGGTGCCTGGCAGCTTTGCACTCACCTAGCCTGGCTCCTGAGGTTGACGGGAGGTCCCAGCATGCACTGCGGGTGCAGCCTGGTGTTTCAATCGGGGCTGGGAAGTCTGTTGGAGGCAAGCTGAGTCAGAACTCAGCCCAGGGTGATGTGAGCCTACGACAGGGCGGGAGGGCCTGTCCTGTCAGCTCAGCTCCCACCCCAGTGTCCTGTGGCTCGTCACTCCACAGGCACCTGCCTGCAGGCAGCCCAGTGCTTGGATTGAGAACTCCTGGCTGGGTTAAACCGTCCGCAGAACAGCAGAGCAGGGTGGGGAGGCAGCTAAGGAGAAGCAGCTGTTTCCTGCTGAGTCATAAGAGCAAATAAAGGCCGTGCGCTCCCGTCTGTTCCAACAGACGGTCCCTTTGACATATTTCACGTCTTGGACCAGGTTGTACAGTGACCCGTGGGTCACTTTCCCTTTTCAGGTGCTCAATTGGAAAGCCACTGCTTTTCTAAGAAGGGCAAGTGCGCTGCTAGAATAAACACTAATTCCAGCGAATAGTCTTTCTTAGGAATCACTGACCAAGTGATTATTCTTCTAGGCATCTATTTATAAGCTGGTGTCACCCTGGAGAGTGGAACTCTTGAGGTCAGACTCTGGTCCTCACACCCAGCCTGAGGCCCGGCATGTTGAGGGCCTGGGAAGACGTGGGGCAGGCAGATCCCAGCGACTGGCACATCCTTTAAGCCATCCATGTTTTTCACAAGCTGAACTTGACTGAACTCTCTGGAATGCAAACTTCGCAGATGCAAGGATTTCTGCTGTTCTCTCCACAGGTGGACCGGGCAGATTCCAGGAGTGCTAAGGCCTCGGCTTCAGGAACTGTAGAAGGTTCTAGACCACACAGAAAAATCACAGTCTAAACATCTAGCTGTGCTTGCCCAAACAGGACTGTTTTGAGAAGACTCTGGCTCAGGTTCTGAAACCAGAATACATTTTGGCAACTGATTTGTCTTTTTTATTCAGTTTTTCCCCTCAACTGTCAAATACCCCTTTTGTCTATGCTTGTGTTTATGAAACTATTAAAACAAACTTCTGTCTTTTCCTCTTGTCATGATATACTTTCTCTTTTTTGTGCATATTCATTTTCCCAGTGTTGTCTCGGCCCCTCACCTCCCACATCCTGTGAAAATAAAAGGGCTGAACTGTATGTCAGCGAATCAGGCACTGATGCTGCGCTGGGCGTCACCCAGCCTGGCCTCACAGCCCCGCTTGCGGTTTGTAGATTGTAGGGGGCGGGGTGGCTGTGGGCTGAGCCCACCCAGCCTGTCCCAGCGCAGCCGCACTGCAGGGTGCACAGGGAGGGCCGGGTGTTCACCCCAAATACATCTCAGGTCAAAAGGATTCTTTTCAGCTGATTATTTTTAAGACACAGGAACACGAGGACTGATTAAAAGTTACCCCTTTGAAAGGAAAACCTATATTTATTAAATGAATCTCCATTAGAAAGGGGCCTGGCCAGGGAGAGGATCATCAGAGACAACTATTGCTCCCCAGAGAGAGAACCTGCAGGAGAGAGACCCTCTGCTCTCCTCCAAGCAAACTGCCACCTCTGCAGCCCAGACCCCACCGTCCTTAGCTCAGGAGGGTGCGTGAGACTGGCTAGTCTGCATGCCTTTTGAGTCTCAGATCTTTGGGGAGCTCCCTACGTAATTAAAATGGTTCCCCCCTCCCGTTAATCTGTCTTTTATTACAAGGGAGTTTCAAGAACTCAGAAGAGAGGGACTATTTTTTTCCTCCCTTGCACCAGGCAACTCCGGTTTCTGAGACTGTCTGTAAAAAACATGGCAGATGGTGAGGAGACAGGAGAGGGCTAGGGGCCACAGAGGGGAAAGGAAAAAGGGAAAGTCAGGCCCAAGTTGCTAAGGCAACTGGCTGAGCAGGAAAGAAGAGTGTGCAGGAGACCTGAGCCTTAGAACGTATGGGCGTTGCTAAGGCAGCATTCTTTGAAAGGACCAATCAGAAGCCGGCACAGCACAGCTCTACCCCTAGAGCCTAGGGCCTAGACCAAGAAGCGCATGCTCTTCTCTTGCTGGAGCCCTGGGCTCCTGGCTCTCCTGTGGTGGGGGATGGGCTCTCCTGCGCCCGGGGCTCAGGGCCACATGGGACTCCACACATAGGCTAATGGACTGTAATTAGCTCGATGCTGAGCCACACCGGCTGCAGCGTGGAGCGGATGCTCTGAGCACTGGCCTGCTTCCAGCTCTCCTGGAACCCCAGTGCCCCTTCCCCAGGACTGGCTGAAGGGACAGGGGCTTTGGAACCCGAGGCAAAGAAGCTTTGGGGGCAGCTTGCTTTGCTCCCCCCCTCTTGCCTCCTCTTGCCCCCTGCCTGCTGCAGGGAGTCCAGCTTTCCCTCATCTATCCCTCAATAAACTTTGCCACTGCTTCCGCTTACCATCTCTGAACTCATTTTTTGACTTTGCAGGACAATGAAGTGTCCTGCAAAGGACACTTCAGACCCAAACAGAAGTGTTGGCATTAACAGGACCTACCTCTTGAAATCTCTGTAGGAATTACAACCTGGAAGGAACCTGGAGGGAGGACAAGTGAAAACACTCAGCTAACGTGGTGGCTGCTCGCCAGTGGAGCCTCTGACAATTTCACCAAACAAAAGCAGCATTATCAGATTAGGAGCTGCTGGAACTGCCTGAACTCGGCAGGATTAAGATGCTTCAGAATTCCCGAGGACGCTCTGACAGATGTTTTTATTTAAATATTCCTTGCTTTAAGAGCGATACCTAAAGAAACTGTGCAGACTCAACTTGGTTTCGACAACTTTAGAGAAAAACTGATCCCACCCTATATGCTACCAGCTTGAAGTCACACGGGTCACAAGTCACCTTGAAAAGTGGATTTCACACAGAATTGAGTGACTGACTTCCAGCAAGTGTTTTAAACATCTAGAGATTGCAGTCAGAACAAAGACTCTCTGGCTGTTAATTTCAGAGAGTTGATGACTTACAGTCCGCTTCAATAATTTGAGGAAAGAAGGGAAGAAATATACCATTGTCACTGTCACTATGAGATACATCCAAACCTCTAAAGAATTTTTATGAGTTTATTTTAGCCAAACTGATGCCAATTGCTGGAAAGCAAAATCTCGACAGATTGAGAAAATACTCCAGAGACTGGCAAGGTCAAAGCAGAAGACAAGGGGTTACATGCAATCCGCTGGTGACGGATCGAGGAAGCAGGAGAAGCCAAGTGGGAAAATAGCTGGGATTGGGCAGAAAGTAACCAGGAGACACACATGCTCTCACACTGGGGCCGGGTAGTCAGCATACCGCTTACAGGGAGAGAAGGTGCGCAGGGGCCCCGGTAACTACGAGGGTTCTGTGGTCGCTGGCTCCGGGAATCTGCTCCCTGAGGGTCTGGAGGAGATTGCGCTGAGATCTCCAAGGGATGTCTGTCAAGATGGACCTTTGTGGAGAAGCTGCCGGCCTCGGACGGGCTGTCTGCCCTGACTTGCTACTAGTTGGGAAGCTTCATGTTCAGACCCTCCTCTGTGGTCACTTTCGGTCTCTGCGTGCAGGCCACCCCTGAGCTCTGGTTCAGTGCTCGCCCTTGTCATCCACACTACTGCGATGTGGATGTAACCATCCCTCTCGAGAGGAAAGAGAAAGTGGGAGGCAGAGAGCAGACATTCTGCAAGGATTTCAATGTCAAGTGGAACCAGAGGGAATGAAATGAAGACTCTCACGTGCGCCCTCAGAGAAACAGAACTTGAGAACAGGTGCCGGGGGCAGAAATTGAACAGTGGGGACCAGCAGTAGTTATAAGAAATATTTACCATGCTCTGTTAACCATGATGGCTCTCTTTGGTTAGAGAAAGCACTAACCTGGCTGGGAGCTCACAGAACGCAGTCCATCCTCCTGTCCCGAGAACTGCCTGCCACCACGGAAAGATAACCGCCTCGAGGCTGAGACAATCTGGTCCCCAAGCACCGCCCTTTGCCAGCCCAGGCCCCAGCCCGCACTGCCTGTAACCGGTACCCCTGGCCGCTTCCCCATGCCTGTAGTTCCTATGTTCCTGTGTAATCTCCGTGCTTCTACCCCACAGAAGCAGCTGGCCTTGGGGAGGGGAGAGCACGTTTGTGTGGATGGCCTGCTGCGCTCCCTGTGCCGCAGGATTGGAATGGACGCTCATATAGGATCTGACCCTGTCTCTGCTGAAGTGGCCCCAGGAGGCCCCTTGTCCGGTGTTACAGGAACGCTGATGTCCAGCCAACGTCTGATGTGCAGAGAAACAGAATGTCCCCTGACAGCGATCGTCCTTAAGAACCCTCCTCAACCTCAGCCAGCCCCCTTCCCGCGGGACTCTGGCTGCACCCCTCGGCACCCCTCCTCACACATGTGACCCCCAAGCCCTCACTGCCTCCCCGTGGCTGGCTGCACAGCGCGGTTCCCAACTGCACTTCCTCTGCCTGAGCCCAAACAAGCTCATTTCTGGGCATTTAAGCCTGCCTCAGTTTACCTCTTAATTAGGTTGACAATGTGGGCGGAACAGAGCACTGTGACATGGGTGAGCAAATTCCAGATCCTGGGTTGAGCAATTCTGTAAGGAGAACTACAAAACTTGACAAAACATGATGCATCGCTCAAACTGCAAAGCGTGCCATGCATGTTCGGAGACTTGGCCTCGTTAACGTGGACAGTAGCACCTGGTGTTGGTGGAGAGGAGCAGGTGGAATTACAGGTTATTTGGCAGTGCTTCGCAGCGACTATCTCCTACTGTGTTTGGGAGGGATGGTGAGTGGACGAGAATGTTGAGCTCTGGACTCTTCCGTCTGAAACCTCAGCTCAGACGCACCCAAGGAGGACTTCCTCCTGCACTGCACCAGGAGGAGGACTTCCTCCCACACTGCACCCGCACTGCACCCGGAGGAGGACTTCCTCCAGCACTGCACCAGGAGGAGGACTTCCTCCCGCACTGCACCCGGAGGAGGACTTCCTCCCGCACTGCACCCGGAGGAGCACTTCCTCCCACACTGCACCCGGAGGAGGACTTCCTCCCACACTGCACCCAGAGGAGGACTTTCTCCAACACTGCACCCAGAGGAGGACTTCCTCCCGCACTGCACCCGCACTGCACCCGGAGGAGGACTTCCTCCCGCACTGCACCCGGAGGAGGACTTCCTCCCGCACTGCACCCGGAGGAGGACTTCCTCCCGCACCGCACCCGGAGGAGGACTTCCTCCCGCACCGCACCCGGAGGAGGACTTCCTCCCACACCGCACCCGGAGGAGGACTTCCTCCCGCACTGCACCCGGAGGAGGACTTCCTCCCGCACTGCACCCGGAGGAGGACTTCCTCCCACACTGCACCCGGAGGAGGACTTCCTCCCGCACTGCACCCGGAGGAGGACTTCCTCCCACACTGCACCCGGAGGAGGACTTCCTCCCACACCGCACCCGCACTGCACCCAGAGGAGGACTTCCTCCCGCACTGCACCCAGAGGAGGACTTCCTCCCGCACTGCACCCAGAGGAGGACTTCCTCCCGCACTGCACCCGGAGGAGGACTTCCTCCCACACCGCACCCGCACTGCACCCAGAGGAGGACTTCCTCCCGCACTGCACCCAGAGGAGGACTTCCTCCCGCACTGCACCCGGAGGAGGACTTCCTCCCACACTGCACCCAGAGGAGGACTTCCTCCCACACCACACCCGCACTGCACCCAGAGGAGGACTTCCTCCCGCACTGCACCCGGAGGAGGACTTCCTCCCGCACTGCACCCGGAGGAGCACTTCCTCCCGCACTGCACCCGGAGGAGCACTTCCTCCCACACTGCACCCAGAGGAGGACTTTCTCCAACACTGCACCCAGAGGAGGACTTCCTCCCACACTGCACCCGCACTGCACCCAGAGGAGGACTTCCTCCCACACTGCACCTGGAGGAGGACTTCCTCCCGCACTGCACCCGGAGGAGGACTTCCTCCTGCACTGCACCCACACTGCACCCGGAGGAGGACTTCCTCCCGCACTGCACCCAGAGGAGGACTTCCCCCAGCACTGCAGCGCTGTCACAGGGGCTGTGACCAGGGAAGACAGGTAGCATCTCGGGGTCCCTCCCACCCCCAGGACTAGGGCTCCAGTTTGTTGTCTCACAGAGAAGAAAGGTCGGCGGGGGTCAGTTAGGGTTATATGCCTTCTGCCAGGTACATGAATGGTCATTGTGGCTTTTATAGCCTCTCCAAGAGGAAGAAAAATATTCAAATCAGATCGGAACTAAAAACTGAAAGCTAAGGAGCAAGTGTAACCAGGAAATGCCTGTGGGCCTGGGCTGCCTGTCGCTGTGTCTAATCACGAAGGGGGTTGAATCACATGAGGCGTTCATTGAGAAGGCAGCCAGCCAAGAAGACAGGGCTCTAGAAGCATCTGAGTCCCGTCTCCAGCAGGAGGGGACAGGACTGTTAGGGTGAGGGCCGGGTGAGCTGGGAACGGAACGCTGCTCCTGCAGGCCTGGGCGTCCGCAGACCCGCTATTGTCCTTGTCAGGCCAGGAGGTGATGGTGATGAGATGATGTTTCGGCTCCGGGTGGGCCGGCCTGACCATGCTTATTGGCTCTGCTTGCCGGACTCACAGCTGAGTCACCTCCTCCATCGCTTCGCGCAGGCCTTGGAAAGAAACTTGAAACTTAACCCCTCTTTACATATGAGAAACTTAACGCCCTGGTCACATAAGGGTATGTGTTCTAAGATTTAAAATAATATGATTTCTTTTCAGATTAATGCAGGTGCTCTATCCATAAGATTGTAAGTCCCCCTATCACAAGCAGAGCAATAGAAAAACCAAATAGGGCCTTTTATATTCTCAAATGTCGGGTGCTTTAACCAGAACCTCCCACATCAGCGATCTGTAGAGCTGGCAGAGAGGGCCGCCTGTGTGGTGGCCGCCGGTGTAGTGATCACTGGTGTGATATACCTCCACAAGTGTGGTGGCTGCCTGTGTGGTGGCCGCCTATGTGGTGGCTGCCCGTGGATAGAACAAGAGGACCAGGACAGCCATGTGGTGGCCACCCATGTGATTGCTGCCCGTGTGGTGATCATCTGTGTGGTGGCAGCCTGTGTGATGGCCATCTGTGTGGTGTGGTGGCCGCCTGTGTGGTGTGATGGCCGTCTGTGTGGTGTGATGGCCAACTGTGTGATATGATGGCTGCCTGTGTGGTGTGATGGCCGCCTATGTGGTGTGATGGCCATCTGTGTGGTGTGATGGCCGCCTGTGTGGTGTGGTGGCCACCTGTGTGGTGTGATGGCCGCCTGTGTGGCATGGTGGCCACCTGTGTGGTGGCCACCTGTGTGGTGTGATGGCCGCCTGTGTGGTGTGATGGCCGCCTGTGTGGTGTGATGGCCACCTGTGTGGTGTGATAGCCGCCTGTGTGGTATGATGGCCGCCTGTGTGGTGTGATGGCCGTCTGTGTGGTGTGGTGGCCGCCTGTGTGGTGTGATGGCCGTCTGTGTGGTGTGATGGCCGCCTGTGTGGTGTGATGGCCGTCTGTGTGGTGTGATGGCCGTCTGTGTGGTGTGATGGCCGCCTGTGTGGTGTGATGGCCGCCTGTGTGGTGTGATGGCCGCCTGTGTGGTGGCCACCTGTGTGGTGTGATGGCCGCCTGTGTGGTGTGATGGCCGCCTGTGTGGTGTGATGGCCGCCTGTGTGGTGTGATGGCCGCCTGTGTGGTGTGGTGGCCGCCTGTGTGGTGTGATGGCCGCCTGTGTGGTGTGATGGCCGCCTGTGTGGTGTGATGGCCGCCTGTGTGGTGTGATGGCCGCCTGTGTGGTGTGATGGCCGCCTGTGTGGTGTGATGGCCGCCTGTGTGGTGTGATGGCCAACTGTGTGATATGATGGCTGCCTGTGTGGTGTGATGGCCGCCTATGTGGTGTGATGGCCATCTGTGTGGTGTGATGGCCGCCTGTGTGGTGTGGTGGCCACCTGTGTGGTGTGATGGCCGCCTGTGTGGCATGGTGGCCACCTGTGTGGTGGCCACCTGTGTGGTGTGATGGCCGCCTGTGTGGTGTGATGGCCGCCTGTGTGGTGTGATGGCCACCTGTGTGGTGTGATAGCCGCCTGTGTGGTATGATGGCCGCCTGTGTGGTGTGATGGCCGTCTGTGTGGTGTGGTGGCCGCCTGTGTGGTGTGATGGCCGTCTGTGTGGTGTGATGGCCGCCTGTGTGGTGTGATGGCCGTCTGTGTGGTGTGATGGCCGTCTGTGTGGTGTGATGGCCGCCTGTGTGGTGTGATGGCCGCCTGTGTGGTGTGATGGCCGCCTGTGTGGTGGCCACCTGTGTGGTGTGATGGCCGCCTGTGTGGTGTGATGGCCGCCTGTGTGGTGTGATGGCCGCCTGTGTGGTGTGATGGCCGCCTGTGTGGTGTGGTGGCCGCCTGTGTGGTGTGATGGCCGCCTGTGTGGTGTGATGGCCGCCTGTGTGGTGTGATGGCCGCCTGTGTGGTGTGATGGCCGCCTGTGTGGTGTGATGGCCGCCTGTGTGGTGTGATGGCCGCCTGTGTGGTGTGATG
Source organism: Pipistrellus hanaki (assembly GCF_964339955.1). Classification (NCBI taxonomy): domain Eukaryota; kingdom Metazoa; phylum Chordata; class Mammalia; order Chiroptera; family Vespertilionidae; genus Pipistrellus; species Pipistrellus hanaki. The sequence goes on from NC_140519.1 coordinate 1,850,111, forward strand.
GCCGTCTGTGTGGTGTGATGGCCGTCTGTGTGGTGTGATGGCCGCCTGTGTGGTGTGATGGCCGCCTGTGTGGTGTGATGGCCGCCTGTGTGGTGTGATGGCCGCCTGTGTGGTGGCCGCCTGTGTGGTGGCTGCCTGTGTGGTGGCCATCTGAGCCACTGTGAGACCCAGGTGGACCCGCAGCTCTGCCTCTGATGACTTGCATGTGAACATTCTGGACTGACATCCCGTCCCAATAATGTGCTCAGACAAATGCAGGTACTCTATCCACAGCTTTGCGCTCTGTCAGCCTAGTGGCAGGAAAAATCAAAATGGAAAGAACAAGAGGACCAGGACAGCCAGGGCTGCTGAGTGTGAAGCAAGAGCACAGAATTCCTGGGCACAGGCAGCCTCTTCAGACACAGCCGGAGACGGCTGCTTCGCTGAGGGGAAGGCTGGGACAAAGCACACAGTGTGCCAGCAGGTGCAGGGGGAGGAGGGAAGATGGTGGCGTGGTGTGCAGCCTCCTGAGCACAGGCCACCTGCTGGAGAGGGAGCGGCTGCTGGGGCGGGTGCCGTCTTCCAGGATCCCCAGTGAGGGCATGCACCTGAGCCGTTACGATCCAGACAGACCCGGTGTGTGAGGATGCTCATTCTCGCTGGCGGGTTTTCTTCGTCAGTATTTGCTTTCCCAGCCAGTGGCTAATTTGGATTGTAATTGCCCGGGTCCACACCTGTGGTACCTGTCCACATATTGGTAAACCAGCCCGGTTCTCCCCCCGTCTGCCCGCGCTCACCATCATGTAGGTTTTTGTGACATCTCCCTTTCTCTTTCCTGCTGGACAGAGAACCGTGAGTGCATACTTCTGCATAGTAAAAAGGTGTTCAGTCCTGCACCCGTTCTGGTTCAACTGTCAGATCGGTTACTGAACGTAAGCCTCATAAAGCATTAGGACAGTGGGCACTGTGAGCTCTCATTTCAGCAGAAAGGACACTGGAACTCAGACATCCACAGCCTGATTTCTCAAGGAAAGCTGGGGACCAGGACTCCGCGAGGTGACCCCAGGCAGCCGGAGCCCAGGGGCCTGCTCACAGCTGTGCTGCGCCAGCTACAAAGCTCTGGCTACGGCAGAGGATACTGTAAGAGTTCATGTTTCCTGTGTGGTTACTGTGTGCTGGCGATGGACAGCAGCCCCTTTACATTGATTATTTTTTAATATGTTTTTATTGATTTTTAGAGAGAAAGGAAAAGAGAGGGAGAGAGAGAAAAACATTGATGAGAAACATCAACATGGATCGGCTGCCTCCTGCACCCCCTACTGGGGATCGAGCCTGCCACCCGGGCATGTGCCTCGACCAGAAATCAAACCATGGCCTCCTGGTGCACGGGTTGACGTTCAACCACTGAGCCACCAGGCTGGGCAAGCCCTTTACATGTAGTAACTCAATCCGTTTTACAAACCTAAGAGGTTATATTACTATTATCCCCTTTTGGTAGATGAGGAAGGCAGCAAAGAGGTGAATACAGAGGCAGGAATAGAACCTGCTCTCCGGCACGAGTCCTCAGCACTACCGTGGTGTGAGATACCAGGTCCAGCACTGACCGTGGTGTGAGTGAGATACCGGGTCCCGGCACTGACCATGGTGTGACATACCAGGTCCCAGAGCTGACCGTGGTGTGACATACCAGGTCCCGGAGCTGACTGTGGTGTGAGATACCAGGTCCGGCACTGACCGTGGTGTGAGATACCAGGTCCGGCACTGACCGTGGTGTGAGTGAGATACCGGGTCCCAGCACTGACCATGGTGTGACATACCAGGTCCCAGAGCTGACCGTGGTGTGACATACCAGGTCCCAGAGCTGACTGTGGTGTGAGATACCAGGTCCGGCACTGACCGTGGTGTGAGATACCAGGTCCGGCACTGACCGTGGTGTGAGTGAGATACCGGGTCCCGGCACTGACCATGGTGTGACATACCAGGTCCCGAAGCTGACCATGGTGTGACATACCAGGTCCGGCACTGACCGTGGTATGAGATACCAGTTCCGGCACTGACCATGGTGTGACATACCAGGTCCCCATACCAGAGTGTTGGGTCTGTGGGAGCTGGTCCTGACCGAGACACATGCTCCTTCCGCAGCACTGAGCCTGTGCAGGTCACTGAGGGCCACCATGGCCTTCGCCTGGGAAAGGCACTGGCTGCTGTGCTCATTGACCAGGCTCAGGGGAGGGGCAGCTAAGCGTGGTTTCACTGTTCCCCAGTACAGACGTACGAACAGGCAACGGGTGGGGTTCTCAGTGCCTGCTAAGGAGTGCACCTGAAGAGATTTCTTTTCCCTTGCCCCCAGGTTCTAAAAATGGATCTGTAAAATACAGATTTTGTCTTTCGTGTACCCCACAGGCTCAGAGGCGACCCAGAGACAGTGAAGGGCCCTCAGTGTCTGAGCACAGCACTCGGCTGGCTCACCCTTGGGTCTCCCAGGCTTCCAGGGGCCCTCTCCATGGGCCTGGGCAGTTGGGATCCTCGCCACCTTCTGCTCTCTTCTGCAGTCATTCTGTGGTCTTCCTGCTACTCCTCCTCCATCCACTGTGATGGGTACTGAGTACCGGCCGCACAGCAGGAAGCTCTAGGGGCTGGGGCAACGTGAATGGCCCCATGGCTGCTGCTCTCTTGGAATGGACCGCTTGACAGTGGCTGGCCACTGGGCACGGGACGTTTGAGGGACGTGAGCCACCGCACCTGCCTCCAAGCTCCATTTGCATTCGGTGCTCAAAGCCAAGCATTGCTTGTTCACGTCTCATTGGGAGAAGACTGTCTACCTCCCAGCGTCAACGTCGGGGCGGCATGTGGCAGGCACAATTCCTGTCACTGAGGAGGACAGCAAATCAGGAGGAGGGAGAGGAGGGAGGGAAATATGATGGAAAAGACTGAAGAAGACGATGAGCCGAAGGCATCTGGGTTCTGGGCAGGTGGCAACCTCAGGTCAGATTCCCTCAGTTTGACTGGAGAGCAGAAGTCACCTCGAAGAATATGAAAAACGCGAGAAAAACATGAAGATATCAGAGTCAGATTGTGGACTCCCTTAATGAAAGATGGAGACCTTTGTTTGGCTATTAAATATCTTTAATGTTACTATTCGATTACTGTTTACATGTACTATTATTTTGTATTAGTTCCAGGTGCACAGCACAGTGGTTAGGCCATCATATACTTAACAAAGTGTTCCCCCAATATTTCCTATACCCGCCTGGCCCACACAGAGTTACTACAACATAACTGCCTATGCTGTACTTTACATCCCCAGGACTGTTCTGTAACTACCGATTTGCACATCTTAATCTCTTCCCCTTTTTCACCCACCCCCCACTCCCCTCTGGTCACCATCAGTCTATCAGTCTGTGTCTTTGAGTCTATTTCTACTTTGTTTTGTTCTTTAGATTACACATAGAGCACCCCACATTTCCCAGATTTGTGTTGAATAAAGAGAAGATGCATTTGCTCTAGAAAGCCCCTTGGGATGAAAGGCTTGGCAGTTGCTTTTGAAAACAAGGTACCAAATTCTTGCCCAGACACAAGGTTCATATTTTGTCTGTCCACTTGTTCATTTAGCTGTCCACTTCAGCAATGGACAGCTAAAATCATCATGGTCATTCCTCATTCAAAGAAAGAACCTAGAAATATACTACCCTGTTTCCCCGAAAATAAGACAGTGTCTTATATTAATTTTTGCTCCCAAAGATGCGCTAGGTCTTATTTTCAGGGGATGTCTTATTTTTCCATGAAGAAGAATACGATACACATTTATTATTAAATGAAAATAAAGGAAATTTATTACCTGTATACGGTACGGTAGTACGGAAGTTGTCAACACAAACCAGACAAACTGTGAATCCTACAGTATCAATAATTTACTCATTTATTCAACGACAATCATGCCATCATCTTCTGGAACATCATCATAACAATCCAATTTCTGAATTTCCTGGTGAATTTCTTGTGACTCCATTTCTTTCAGAATCAGTGGACCAAATCTCTCATGTTTAGCCTGGGAGGGGGGGGGTGCTTATTTTTGGGGGATGCTTTATATTTCACTCAGAAGAAAACCTGTAAGTAGGTCTTATTTTCGGAGGATGTCTTATTTTCGGGGAAACACGGTAGTATATGGGTTGATTAGGAATGAAGCAAAGGAAAAATAACTTGAGAAACACAATTCTGTTTAATTTACCTCACCCAGAAAGATTTTGACACTGCTGGGAAACTTTGCCAGGTGCAGTTTTCAGAAAGAGTCACTCAGAACACAAGCCACCTCTCTCAACACAAAGAGCAGTTATTTTTGTAAAGAACTCTGCACAAGTCTGGGCCTCGGACCCGACGGGTTCTCACAGGACCGTGTAAAACCAGCAGACCTTCACCCCTGGCTTCCCCTAATCCTTTCATCGTGTTCTGTGATTTTGTTCCAAGTAATTTTGCTTTGACACTGTTCTAATACAGGACTTTATTAGCTGGGCTTGCTCAGCGATTCTTAACTTTCTTCTCTTCTACCTCAACAAGTGTGATGACTGATGTTCAAATTTGTGAGACCTTCCCATGAGGAGATCTATAGTTATGTACATCTCAAGGTAAAACCAAGATACCACCAACCTCTACTCTTTCAGGAAAGCATATATGCTCTGCATTGATTGTTTGTGTTGCCCAAATTTCATATGTTGAAGCCCCAGCCCCCAAAATTAGGAGAATTAAGAGATGGGCCTTTGGGGAATAATTGGTGTCATGCGGGCAGATAGTGAGTGGGATTTGTGCCCTTATAAACAAACATGAGAGAGCTGACCTCCATCCCGGCCAGGAGGGCGTCTCTGTGCAAACCAGGACCTGGGCCTTCCCCCAGCACTGAACCTGCTGGCTCCTGATTCTTGGATTTTCCAGCCTCCAGAGGGTGAGCAATAGGTGTCTGTTGCTTCAGCTACCCAGCCTATGGTATTTGTTATAGCAGCTAGAGCTGACTATAATAATATACTAATGACTTCAGTGGGAATAACATCATAGGGATAAGATAAACTTGAATAATTGCTAATTATTGATAATCTATTACAGTCATGTATTGCTTAATGACATCATTAGGCAATTCTGTTGTTCAAACATCAAGGTGCCCTTTCCCAACCTGGGTGGTACAGCCTATGGACTCCTGGGCTATATGGTTCCTATTGTTCCTGGGAGACACACCTCTATGCAGGTGACTGTGCTGAATACTGTAGGCAACTGTAACACATTGGTATGTATTTATGTATGTAAGCAGGTCTAAACATGGGTAACAGCACCATAAAAATACGTTACTGTTTTTTACCCCCTCTTTCATTAGGTGCGTAAATGTCGACTTCGGTTGTCACCAGAGTGGAAGTTACCATGTTTCCCCAAAAATAAGACATCCTCCGAAAATAAGACCTAGTGCATGGAAAGATAAGACATCCCCTGAAAATAAGACCTAGCACAACTTTGGGAGAAAAAATTAATATAAGACACTGCCTTATTTTCGGGGAAATGGTAGATTCCAAGCTGAGCCGCTGGCCAAGGGGCATCAATAGACTTAGGAGGACGCTTGCTCCTCGAGGGCAGGAGTCTGCTCCCGGTGTCTGCTGCACACCTCCCCACCTCCTCCTGGCAGTGAACAGCTACTTAAAAAGCACTTCCTGAGGACACCGAGGCAGTTACTCAGATGCTCTTTATAAATAAAGGAAGGCCGGGATCACTGTCAGTACCTTGGAAACTATTTGAATGTCAGCCCAGTGGGCTTGATTACTCATTTCATCAGGAGACAGTCAGATGATAAATGTATCCATTAAGGAAGGAGGACTAGTCAATTATACCGAAATGGTGGGCAGCCAACAGAAATGCCAAACCACCTATTAATGCAATCACCCTCTTTGATGCACCTACACTCGTTTTGAATTCACCATGGAAACCATGCAAACTGTCCTTCCTGAGACAGTGGGGCTTTTTAAAATACATTTTAAATCACCTGCTAACAATTGCCTTCAAACCAAAAGTTCTAGAAACAGCTATTCTCCCTTTTAGGATTCTAAGCATCATTAATGTAATTCCGTTACCTAATAAAAAGCTGTGAGGTGCTTTGGAATAAGACATTCCAGCCTTACCTTGCTTTTATAAAGAGCATTCTTTAGATGGGAACGTCGCTGCTCTTTGTTGTTTGTCCTTCTGGTTTCCAAACTAAGACAAAATGAAAATTCACTGGATACATGGGTCATCCGAGTTCAAGTTATTTCAAACTGAAACAGGAAATCTCATGAGAAACTAGTGATTTTTTTCTGAAGAAGAAAACATCTGGAAATAAACTGTGGGTCAATGGGTTCTTCTGTTTTAGAACCGCAGGCAGCGCTGTGGCACCCAGTTCCCTCTGTTGAGGTGCGTGGACGGGCTGTGGGTCTGGCCAGCTTTGTGGTGAGTTGATGGAACCTCCCGGGCCCTGGAGGCCACGGGACTGCGCTCCGGGGCCCTCTGTGCTAAGCATCTAGTTGGGCTGCACAAGGTAATTGTTCATGATGCCCATGCAGTGTGAGCAAAGCAGGCAAGGGCCAGGGACATGGGAAGAAGGAAGCTACATTCTCAGTCCATGTTCAATCCAGACAAAGCCAAGTGCACAGTGCCCCTGAGGGCTGAAAAGTCACACGGAGGAAAGGTTATGATGTCGTCTTAGTTTCTGATGAACTAAGTTGGTTTTCAATGTCTGCTGCACTGGGCACGCTTTGAAAAAATAGTGAGTTTTAATCCGCACCGCCTGGTAATTGCACCCATGCGGTGAGGGTATGACCCGGGCATCTCTCTGAGCAACCACTTGCATACCGTCTCTCTCCGAAGTGCTCAGTAAGACCAAAGAGCCCAATTCAACAGTCTCAAAGGGTAGGAAACAAGGAAGTACAGTCAGTCCTGGCCAGTGGGGCTCAGTGGTTGAGCACCATCCTGTGGACCAAAAGTCTGTAGGTTTGATTCCCAGTCAGGACACATGTCTGGGTTGTGGGCTCCATCCCCACAAGGGGCATGCAGGAGGCAGATGGTCCATGTTTCTCTATCATATTGTTTCTCTTTTCCTCTCCCTCTCTCTCTAAAAATTAATAAAAAATCTTAAAAAAAAAAGTATGGTCAGGCCACTAGCCAAGTTCTGCTTCTGATGTTGCAATACTTCCTCAGGGTACACAGGGATTCTTAACCCCTTCCACTACGGTGTTTCTTGGCAACTGGGTTGAAATTCCCAAGGGAAAGCGCTGTTAGTGTTCATCTCTCAGACACAGGCAGCCTCTGCTCTATTAGTCCTCCTCTCTGGCACCCAAGGCCTTGACAATGAACTCTGGTCAGCTCAGGCAAAACCTTTTTGTGATGTGTGTCTTCTAGGGGCCCCTCCTCACCTGCCAGGAACACAGCAGTCCCGACTACGCTGAGCCTTCAGGGACAGGCTTTGGGATCAATACTACTTCCTCTGAAATGGCTCTATTCCTCCCCCCCCCCAAAGGTAAAGCCCAAGGTTCAAACAGATGTTTGTAGAATGTACCGTATTTTTCGGACCATAAGACGCACTTTTTTTCCCCCCAGAAGTGGGGGGAAAAAGTCCCTGCGTCTTATGGTCCAAATATAGCCTACACATATACTGTAAAAAAAAGTTTTTTTACTTGCCCGGCTCTGTGTGGTCTCTGTGTGCTTGCCCGGCTCTAAAATGGTTCTAAATGCTGCTGTTTACTTTACAGGGTTGATTACATGTGTTTATGACTGTGATGTTGGGTTTTAATGCACATAAAATATTTTAGGACACTATTTGTTTCAGAATCTTTTTTTCTTCATTTCCCTTCTCTAAAAACTGGTGCGTCTTATGGTCCGGTGCGTCTTATGGTCCCAAAAATACGGTACTTAATTTCACTCTCAGATCATTTATATCTCAAATTCTTACTAAGCTGACTCTCGGGATATCTGCCTCACCTATTTTTTAATTAACTGAAAGGAACTATGAAACATTGAATACTAACACTAAACAAATAAAATCAATAAAAAGGTGATTCAACTTCCACATCTCTAAGGATAGAGACTGTTAGCAGCAGCATTTTTTAAATATTGAATTTTCAGAGTGAGAGGAATGTTGTGGGGTCGAACCCTGGGTTCAAAATAAGACCACCGGAGGCTGATTAATTAATTTAAAAAAAGCAGGCAAGGATTTATTGAACTGGCCAGGACAGCCACAAGAGCACCACAAGCAGGTGGACTCCAAAGGACTGCACCATTTCAGGGGTAGGCAATTCCTTTTAAAGGTTTAAACCACAAGAATTTTCCTTTTGTTCCTAAATCCTAAAGACTAAATTCTAAAGACTGGGGACAGCCCGCAGGGTCGGTTCCCAGTCACATCCTGCTGGACATTGGAATGTGGCCCTATCTTGCGATAGCGATAACACAGAAGCAGAGCTCAGCGGTTAATCTCTAAAGGTTATCTACAGTTTCTATCCCTGAAGCTACTGAGTCAGTGGGAATCAATCTCCTGTGGGCCTGGTCCCAGGCAAGGGAAAATTGCCTTAGCCTCCAGGTCTTCACCTGGAAGCTGAGGTAAGTACCCAGTGTTTTAATCAGATGCAAGAGTCAGACTTAGCAGGGTTAAAATTCAAACAGCAGTTTTTACCAAAGTATGGTTGCCACTATATTTCAAGGAAGGGAGAAGGGGAGAGAGAAAAACATCAATGTGAGAGTGAAACATTGATTGGCTGCCTCCCATATGCCCTCCTCCCTCCACCAGGGATCAAGTCTGCAACCTTTTGGTGCAAGGGATGACACCCAACCAACTGAGCCTCACAAGCCAGGGCAGCAGTAGCTTTTAAATGGTGATTCTCTTACATAAAAATTACCAAAATAAAGCCAGTCCAGAAAACCACAAACTTTGAAATGCTCTTTCCTGTGGTTTGGCATTAATATAACCAATTTGTCAACTGCAAAATCTTCTATGCAGAGTAATTCTATTCTTCAAAATAATGGTGTTCTCTAATTTGTTTTAATTTGGAAGAAAAATTTACTATTATAGATACAGGGATATACTCATAAAAATATTTCTGAGCCCTAGGCGATTTGGCTCAGTGGATAGAGTGTTGGCCTGAGGACTGAGGGGTCCCAGGTTTGATTCTAGTCAAGGGCACATGCCCTGGTTGCAGGCTCAGTCCCCAGTAGAGGTTTTCTGGGAGGCAGCCAATCAATGTTTCTCTTTTGTCATTGATGTTTCTATCTCTCTTTCTCCCTCTCACTTCCTTTCTGAAATCAATAAATATATATATATATATATATATATATATATATATATATATATATATATATATTCTGAAAAAATTGTGTTGTTGTCTCAGTTATTTATGAAAACAATGTCAGAAAGCTTGAGACTAGATTTGCATTTCTCATTTCACTTTTACATGATTTTATGGGTATATAATGATGTCATAAATTGCTTATAACTGTATTTGGTTCTTTTTTCACCTTGGATTTTATCTGTTTTAGTTAACTTGTTGAAGTAAAACAATAGTACACATTTAGCGACTGTCTGGCCCTGGAAGGTGTGCACTGAGTGGAGTATCTTGCATGTCAATTGAACAATAAATAACTAGGGCCGCGGAACCCTTCTGCATTTACATTTAAGATTTGTAGAGACAGCCCTAATGGTGGCTCAGGCGGTTAGAGCATCATCCTGATACGCCAAGCTTATGGGTTTAATCCAGGTCAAGGCACATACAAGAAGCAACCAATGAATGCATGAATATGTGGAACATTAATTCAATGTCTCTTTTTCTTTTCCTTTTTCTTTTTCTTTTTCTCCTCCTCCTCCTCCTCCTCCTCCTCCTCCTCCTCCTCCTCCTCCTCCTCCTCCTCCTTCTTCTTCTTCTTCTTCTTCTTCTTCTTCTTCTTCTTCTTCTCCCTCCTTCCTCTCTCTCACTAAAAATCAATTTAAAAGTTAAAAACATAAGATACAAAATAAAAAATAAATAAAATCTGCGGGGGACAGAAAACTACCAGTCTGGCTTTTAAAGATATCAATAGCATATGTTTTGCTTTTCAGTGTATTTTCCTTTCAAATTATTATTTTGATAAAATGTTGGCTTCAGTGGTTGTGTGGCAGGATACTAAGAAGCTAGGACAATTCTTGGCTCAGTCCCCAGTAGTGGGTTTGAGACAAGAAACTGAGACAAGAAAACTAAACAAGGCCGAACAGTTTGAGCAGCTAGCAGCCAGTGTGTGAACTGCAAGACTTTATCTTCCCCAACCAAGGACACTTTGAGAGCAAATGGTTTATACCCTCCTCCTTATCCAGAAAATACATAGCTTAAGTCACCCAGGCCTGGGAAAATAAAGAACAAAGATACAATTAATGCTATTTGTGCCAGCTAAACCCAAGGACAGATATCACTGGGGGGTGTTAGGCAAAAGATAGCTATTAGGGCTAGGGGAGGGGAAGAGGGAAAGAAAGGGGAGTTTTATTTCACCCACTAAACAAAGTCTTAGGACTTGCCAAACAAGATGGCCAGATGTATGTACCAACATTCCAAGATAAGCCACAACAATGTAGAAGGAGACTGAGAAACCTATAGAGGGAGGGTAGAAAACCTCGGGAACCCCCACCAGGCGTGTGCTCAGACTAACTGAGTTGCCCCCTCGTGCTTTATGCCAGGTGTAGTCTTCATAAATTCACTTGCTTTGCTTCAGCGCTGCTGTCTATCACTTATCTGAAATCTTCCTCGTGAGACTGAGAAGAGATGAGGGGGGAATAGCCCCAGCCTCCCACTCAGGGGGCTGAGGAGTAACAGTGGGATTAAGTGGGGAGGGAGGGAGATTTTTATTTTAACCAGATAGTTGTGTCCTTTCAGTCTGGAGAGAATCGCGAGTCAGGGGCATGGGGGCAGGGGGTGTTGCAGATAGCACAAAGGTCTAGGTGTTAAGAACAATCATTCGCAATGTCTCTTTCATCACTGACCAGGAGATCTAGTTGCTTCACTAACTATTGCCCAATACACTGAAAACTATGGATGTAATAAAAATAGAAAGCAAGACTTGGCCCTTTTTTAATTTCACTTAACTTTTATTCGGGCAGCAATAAAACTCTGCAGCAGTCAGAATGCTTTATAAGAGCGCTTGACAAGTGCAAACGCCCTGCTACAAGCTCTCAGGAAAGAAGTCTCCGCCAATGCGTCAATGTAAGTCCTCCACGTTTGCTAGTGACCACATTCATGTAGCTGCGCAGATTTTAGCGGGGGCAGTAAGTAAAAGCAAAATGAGCCGAAACCGGTTTAGCTCAGTGGTAGAGCATCGGTCTGCGGACTGAAAGGTCCCAGGTTCGATTCCGGTCAAGGGCATGTACATTGGTTGCAGGCACATCCCCGGTAGGGGGTGTGCAAGAGGCATCTGGTCGATGTTTCTCTCTCATCGACGTTTCTAGCTCTCTATCCCTCTCTCCTCCTCTCTGTAAAAAATCAATAAAATATATTTAAAAAAAAAAAAAAAAAAAAAAAAAGCAAAATGAAAGGCAATTTGAAACCTACTGAGTAAGAAGTTTAGAAGTTTATAGCACTCTCTCAACCAGTGCTGTTCCGTAGAACTGTTAGCTACAAGTGTGAGGCACTGACCTAGACCAGGCTCTGGGCAGTCGTCAGGCCAAGTATTACACTGTATTGTATCTCAAAAATCACTTAAAAAGCCTTCACTGTAGCTAGAGATTTTATGAAACAAATAAGGATCATTATCTTTGTCTTTCTAACCACGGGTTGTTCTACAGCGTGGCAACTGCCTCATCAACATGATGTCATGTCTCACCTGGTGCAGAAAGTTGGATGCTGGTCTGGGTAATTTTTTTTATAAACAGTTGAGTTTCCATCCATCTTAGACTAAGATAGCACCATCCAAGGCAGTCTCATCACACAGAATTGTATCACTGATTTCTTGAGTTAACTTTGTGAGTGTGCTCTGTGTGTAGCTATAGCTCTCTGTGACTACAGAATTCAATAAGGAGATTTATTTATTTTTATTTTTATTGATTGCTTTTTTGAGAGAGAGAGAAACATTGATTTGTTGTTCCACTTATTTATACACTCCTTGGTTGCTTCTTGTATGTGCCCTGATTGGGGATCAAACCCACAACCTTGGCTTATAGGGAAGGCACTTTAACCAACTGAGCTACCTGGCCAGGGCCTGATGATGAGATTTAAAAAGACTTTAATTGAAATTCAAATTTCCCAGTCAGATATGATGGTGAAGACACAGTAAGCCTGTGTGCCAGCAGAGCCATGGGAGTCATATGGATAAGGGCAAACTACATTGATAACAAACTACCCATGGCTGGGCTGGTGTGGCTCAGTGGTTGAGTGTCAATGAACTAGGAGGTCATGGTTCAAAACCCGCACAGGCCTGGGTTTCAGGTTCCATCCCTAATAGGGGACATGCAGGAGGCAGCTGACCCATGATTCTCTCTCCCTCTCCCTTCCTCTCTGGAAAAAAAAAGCAAATAAATAAATAAATAAACAAACAAACAAATAAAAATAAATAAAAAACCCTACCCCATGGACTAAAGGAGTCTGATTTCTGAGATGCAAGCCCCTAAACTTCCACGGAGCCAAGCCCAAAGCAATGTAGCTCAGCACCTGGAGAGATACAGAGGCCGAATCCAAGTCTCCATCCGATGGCACCTTGAGGTGCTCCAGCGCCTGTCTTTGATTCTAGAATGTGCTGTGTTCATACAGCTGAGAGATGGGAAGAATTCTGCTTGCCTGATCACCCACAACTGCCCTCCCTTGCAGTCCTGGTCCCTCCCAACTGCCTTCCTCAGCTGGCCATCTTGTGGTGGCCATCTTGTGTTCACATTGGGGCAGGGTCTCTGACCTTATGGGGGCAGTTATCTTGTGTGTTGGATTGATGGTCAATCTGCATATTACTCTTTTATTAGATAGGATAGAGACCTGGTGCATGGGTGGGGGTGTCCCAGGTCAGGGTGCGGGTCCCCTTAGGGCATGGGGTGGCCTGGGTGAGGGGCCGGTGGTGGTTTGCAGGCTGGCCACACCCCCTGGCAACCCAAACAGAGGTTCTGGTATCTGGAATTTATTTACCTTCTACAATTGAAACTTTGTAGCCTGGAGTGGAGCCAATCCTTCTGCTTGCTCCATGGCTGCTGCCATTTCTGTTTGGATTTGTTTACCTTCTATAATTGAAATTTTGTAGCCTTGAGTGGAGGCCTAGGCTGGCTAGGGCAAGCAGAAAGCTTGGCTTCTTCCATTGCCTGGGAAATCCAAGACTCCCTCCTGCTCTCTGTGGCCACAGCCATCTTGGTTGGGGTTAATTTGCATGCTCACTCTGATTGGCTGATGGGCATGGCTGGTGGGCATAGAGATATGGTCAATTTGCATATTATTATTTCATTCGATAAGATAGGGACATGTGTGATATGAGGGGCAAATACTTTTCTAATATTTGTTGATTACAGTAATTTTTCCCCTAAACAGTCTTTTAAAATAATTCTTTTAGTCTAACAATTTTTCCATAATGATTTTTGGTTTAGAGTTATAAAGAAATTCTTCACATTTTTCTAATGTTTTTAGGATTCCTCCTTCTTTTTGCTTTTACATGTTCAATCCACATGGAACTCATCCTGTTAGCTGAATGCGAGTTACACATCCACTGGGGCTGCCCAGCACCATCGGTAGCAATAGCCCTCCCCACATTGAGGAAAGAGGCCACCTTCATCAGGTTCCAAACCCTCTGGGATCCACACTCTGCATGTCTGCACTTTCCGCTCATTTGTGGACTTTCTATCCTGTTCTCTCTTCTGTCTATTCATACAATGCTGCCTCACTATTCACACACACCATACACACATACCATGCACACGCACCAAACACGTACACACAGATACACACACCTCACACCTATACACAAAGACTAGATGCAGAGAACTCCATGATCCATGGCCAACATGAAACTGTACACACACATGAACATACACACACATTCGTGCACTTTACTAATCGCTCAGGCTGGTGTTCATCTCTGCTCTTTTCCTTCCCCGGAACTCACTGGCTCTTTGCTCCTTTGTCAGTGCCTCTGGGAGAGGCTGGACGTGGGTCAGGACCCGCCCTCATCTCTGCATCCTGTCCACCCGCACACCACTCACGGTCACCTCCTTTCCTCTCGCACAGGGGTTTGTCTGGATGATGGGGAGTTCGGCGGGGAGGGGAGCACAGAAGGGAGGCCCCTACTCTGTTCCTATGTAGAAATCAGCCCTTTGGTGAAATCAGGCAGGTGAAGCAAGAGGAGTCGGGAGGTCACCTGGGGCCGAGGAGCCAGCCAAAGGCTCGTGCTTGGCTCTCAGAGGTCTGCTTTCGAGCTAAGTCCTTGTTCTCCGCAGCCGCAGGGTGGCCCCTGCCTGTCATCTCTAGCCGCTTGGCACCTGCCTGAGCAAACCCAATGCTTCCTTGCTAACAGCAAAGGTCAGAGACCAGACTTTCTCTGTTTCTTGTTCTCCAGCCCCAGCCATGAGTCTGGCACAAAGAAACTGGCCTCGCACCCAGAAGCCTCCTGGATTCCCTCAGTTTTCCGCTCCAGCACAGGCTGAGAGTGAGGCTCCGCGCAGCCACTGTCTCAGCCTCGGCCGGCGCTGTCGGGAGCATTTGAGCCTTTCTGGCCACGCTGACCAGGACTGCTATCCTCATAGCACAGAAGGAATTTGGACGTGCTGGGCGGAGACAGGGAGCAGATGAGTCTGCAGGTTAGAGTGGGGCCTCTGACCCCAGGGCCTTTGAGTCCTAGGCAACTTCACGGACGTGGTCTGAGCTTGTCTTCACTGTCTGCGCTGTCATCAGAGTTAATGGACCGTTAGAAGCTCCACACGGCCGGGCCTTATGAAAAGCCTGCGTTCAGAGTGAACCCTTACCTCTTCCTCGCTGTGGTTGGCTTTAATACGCAAAACAGAATCACCTGGTAGCTTCGGCACACCTGAATCCTGGCACCCTGACGGCCACCGTCCTGCCTGGTCCTCTCATTACCCGGGACAACCAGCTGCCGTCCATCAGCTTCGTCATGGTGAGCCCACGGGTGACCTTAGCGTGGGAGACCTTGACTGGGGCGACCTCGGCGGGGACTCTGGAGTCAGGCACCTCAATGTTTGCTCTGCTCATGGCTGCTGCCAGCACGGAAACGTGGCGAGTGTTGTGATTCAGGCACGTGGAGTCTGAATGAGGGGCCACTGGGTGACCTCAGGACTCTGTGCTCAAAGCCGGGGCCCATCTGGGGACTCCGGAGGGTCTGGAGCCCCACAGGCCGGCGGGGCCAGGGAGAAGTCCCCGAGGAGTGCAAAGCATGGTTGTCCAGGCGATGGCCATGCCCGGCGCTCGCCACGCTCCAGGCGCCGTGGAAACGAAGGCCTGTGGTGGCGGTGTCCCAGGGAGTCTCCCTCAGCCTCTCCCACTGTCCCGCCCGTGTCCCCTCACAGCAGGTCTCAAACCTGCGTCCGGAGAGCCTGCTCCGCAGGCCCAGGCTAGACTCTATAAACATCTGGGCTGTTCCAGCAGGGATGGACCATGTGATGTCTCAGCAGGTAAGCGGCCTCCATCAAGAGGGACGCCTCCTCTGGCTCCCGGCGCTCAGGGCCCCGCCTCACCGGCCTGCGCTCTGCCCTCCGCACATGGGGGCGAACTGCCTTCAGCCATGTCACTCCATGTTGTCTTTGGTCACTGGCACCCCCAAAAGGCTGAGCCAAGAAACTGCGGTGAGACTGTGGGGCCCACGCAGCCTAGACATTTGTTCTCTGGCTCCCACCCAGTTTGCCCCCCTCTCGTCTCAGTGATGTTGCGTCTCCGTAACCATCGCTGTTCCCCAGCTTCCGGGGAAGAGTCCTTTGGATGTTACAGACCAGGAGCCCGAGGGCAGCAGCCCCGCGGGTCACTCAATACTGATTTCTGGGCACAAGCCATCCTCGTGGGCCCGAATCCTGCAGCTGCCGAGGAGCAGACAGGGACCAGGGCCGCTGGAGGGAACCCCGAACATCTATCCCCGCTGCAACC
The DNA here is from genome assembly GCF_964339955.1 of Pipistrellus hanaki. NCBI lineage: Eukaryota > Metazoa > Chordata > Mammalia > Chiroptera > Vespertilionidae > Pipistrellus > Pipistrellus hanaki. Next base: position 1,866,160 of record NC_140519.1, read on the forward strand.
TAGCGCCCTAGCGCCCCGTAAGTGCCAGTGCCTCCTGGGGCTGGACTGGATGGGAGCCAGACTGCGCAGGGGCTCCGGAGGGCGGGCGGGGCCGGGGCAGGTGCCCGGAGCTTGGAGAGTGCGAGGGTCTGATGGGACAGATGCGACTGTGCGCGGAAAGGACAGGCATCGAGCTAAGAACGGCAGGAGCCAGGGGAAGGACAGTTTCCAGCCGCAGGATGGAGGGGCACATGGAGGGGGCTCTCCGGAATCTCAGGGAGGCTTCGCGGTGGTCCGTTAGTGTCTGCAGTGTGGCAGCCGGCCCGGAGGAAACGGAAGTGCTCAGGAGGGTGAGCTATGGAATAAACGGGGTTTTCTCAGGGCGGCTGAGATCACATTCCCCTGAGGCTCAGAGTGACCTAGAGAAAAAGAGAGAGGCAGAGCCCGCGCACCGCTGGCTGCCCGCGGCCCAGGGCTCAGTGCTCCAGTGTCATGCCCGTGCCCTCCCGGTCACCCTCACCCAAAGGCGGGTCCCTTCACCCACGTGGCGGCCGGCGGGCTGCCTGTCCCCTGGTCCCAGGCAGATGAGCAACCTACACCAGGCACCGGCCACGGTCCCAGCGCAGGCGGGAGCAGTGACACCCCTCCGCCCAGAGGGAAACTCCTCCGCGGGTGACAGGAAGCCCATCGATTTCACCTGTGAGATATCACTACAGGCGCCAAGCCCACCGCTCTGAGAAAACAGAACCTCTGAGCTCCCAGTGTGACTGTCCCCGCCTTCCTCTAGGCCGCCAGATCACACGGTGGACGCTCCGGGGGAGACCGAGTCAGACAGGCTGGCTGGGAGGGCAGAGCAAGAAGCCAGAGGCCCCGCAGAGTAACCAGGAGCATCCGACCTGCTGCTGATGGGGTGATGAGGATCGGGATGAACCCGGGGGGAGCAACTCAAGCCTGGAACTGGGGTTACGTTTCTGAAGGTGAGGGGGCAGCGGTGAAGACTGGGGGGAGCACGATACTAGGGGGTGCTGCTTCCCCAGGAAATCTGAGGGACACTCAGGAGGGTACCCAAGATCTGGATGGCAGGAGGATAGGGCATCTTCAAAGGAGGCAGCGCTCAGCTGTGTCTGAGGCAGCCACGAGGTCAAGAAAGATGTGACTATGACTCCTCCATTAGATGTGCCCACAGCAAGGGCCACGGGAGCCACGGCCAGGGTGGGCCCAGGTGGGAGGGTGGCCAGAGGGCTGGAGCTGAGCTGGGGAGGAGTGGGACCTGAGGCAGGTCAGCTGGGGAGGGAGGGCAGAGGGGAGGTGGCATGCGGTGGGAGGGCAGGCAGGGGTTCCACAGGAAACTCTGTCTCCCCCACACCCCGACAGCGAGCCTCTCCCAGCCAGCACGTGGGCCCTCGGCCTGACTGCAGCCCTCGCCACGCCGGGAGTGACAGGCCCCCGGTGCTCCATGTGCGAACGTGGACACTGACTGCACAGGCCCGGAGGTCCCAGCTGGCTGCCGCCCGATTTGCTGCATTTGACTTCAGGGAGAATGGTTTTCAGACCTTTCTCAGCTCCATAGGCTCATTGGATGGTTTTCAGTCGAGGTCAGAGCTTATTCAGCAAAATGTTAGACCATTTTGTTAGTCAAGGAGTTGCTGGTTCATTCCGTCAGGGCACATGCCTGGGTTTTGGGCTCAATCCCCAGTAGAATTTGTGCAGGAGGCAGCCAATCAATGCTTCTCTCTCTTCGATGTTTCTATCTCTCCCTCCCTCTCCTTCCTCTCTCTCCAAGCCAATAAAACATTTTTTTAAATTTTAACCATTTGTTTTTAATTGCAAAATTTTTGTATGTCATATAATTGGTAGGGAAAGCACCCGGTCCCACACGCAGAGAGAACCTCTCGAATCAGAGTGGTCTCTCTCGCTGTCCATGCATTTGCTAGGCCCGGTGTGCTCAGCCCCCGCTCAGCCTGGCCCTGGGAGCAGCTGTGAGATGCGAGCCCACATCGTCTGTGACGCAATCACACGGGGAAGGAGCAGGCACCCATCCCAAGGCCTGACGTGGGGCCAGAGCGAGGGGAGGCTAGTGAGACAGATCGAGTTCTGTCTTTGTTTAAAATTTAATGTTTTGTTCATTATGGCCTTTTGCACTAAATAAATATTCCATTGAAATAGGACACATCTTGATTACTGAGCTTTTTAGTGCCCTAAGCCTCGAGCCTCCCCCTCCTCCTGGCCCGGGAACGCCCGGCAGAGGGAGGGGCTCTGGCTCAGACAGATGTGGGTGCCCTCACCTCTCCGCCTTGTCCACGTGTAACTGGAGCCAGTGCCTGCCCTCTGGGAGCTCACTGTCCTCACTGGTAAAGTGGCGATAACTAAGTTAAGTGGGTTAACAGAGGCAAAGTGCTCAGCCTGGGGAGAGCAAATAGCCCACAAGTAGAATATTATTCCAGAACAACATGAGCAAGCCAGGGAGCCACTGCCCGGGGAACCCTAGGGTAGGCCTGTACTCGACTGAAAGTTTTCTAAGTCATTTACCAAAAACGTGAAAAGGAAAGGTGAAAATGATTTTAATAATGTTACTTAACCCCAAATATCTGGAATGTTACTTCAACACAAAGTCAATATGGAAGTTATAACGGGGTATTTTACATGTTTATCTTTGCAGGGTGTCTCAGCTAGAACAAGCCACAGCTCCCCTGCTCAGGAGCCACACGTGTCCAGTGGCTGCCCACTGGGACCTCACAGACACAGACGTTCCCGAGGGTCATCTGGGGGTGGTGGGGAGCACTGAGCAGCATGAGAGGGAGGAAGGCAACGTCTCAGCTTTTCTTAGGGGGAAATTTGGAGCCAAATCTCCACATCCAGTTTCCTTTATTGTTTAAATAGCCCTCAGGGGTTTGCTGAGACACGAAAGGCTGTGGGAATTTGGGGACACAATCAGGAAGAAAAATACCCATTAGGAAAAGTACATTACTTCTTTAATTTCTACCATTTTAGCAACACTATTTGCTTATTCGCTTATTCCATGGCACTCTAAGGACATCTTAATATTACTTATAAAAATAGTAGCCATGCCCTAAGCGGTTTGGCTCAGTGGATAGAGTGTCGGCCTGCAGACTGAAGGGTCCCAGGTCCGATTCCGGTCAAGGGCATGTACCTTGGTTGCGGGCACATCCCTAGTAAGGGAGTATACAAGAAGCAGCTGATCGATGTTTCTCTCTCATCAATGTTTCTAACTCTCTATCCCTCTCCCTTACCCTCTGTAAAAACATCAATAAAGTATATATATTTTTTAAAAAATAGTAGCCTTAGATTTGAAATTCTACGAGTTTTAAATTAGTCTATTCTCTGAACCAAAAATTGATGAGCACTTGAGAAAATAATACCCGGATACTTTATAGATATTTTAAGGCCTCAGAAATTTTACACTGAAAGGAAAAAAATCCAAGTAAATTAAAAGTTGGCAAGAAATTATAATATTAAAGTCTTATTTAGACCCAAATTCCTAAAGAGACATTGAACCTGTGGCAGTATGTTTCTAATTGAAAAGGTAAGAGTCTGTATTTGTTTAAATCCCTTAATTTACCATGTCAAGAAAAGAAAGAAAGAAAGAAAGACTTCCCTAAGAATATGGACCATCTCCCGTTCACGTAACATTAAAAGGCTGACGTGAGAGGCAACTGGCATTATTTGGAATCACAGAATTGCAATTTGGGAAGCACAGATTCAGACAGAGACCCAAGTAGTGTCCCGATTACAGGGTGAGTAAAGGAATTTTTATGAGAAAAGGAAAGGAATAACCCCATGAAGGAGGGAGGAAGTGTCTACTGATGGTAGCCAGCAAGCGGAGAGCCTCCTTAGCTGCACGTGGCTGGCTGTTCCCTCGGTCTCCGGAGGGGGGTCTGCAGTCCCCGTCCTCGTGGCCAGACCTGCTCCGGCTGGCGGTGGTTAGTCGCGGGCAGACTGGCCCAGTCCAGGCAGTGCCGAGGCCCGAGGAGCAGGATGCACCGGGTGGCCCCTCCGGGAGGCCGCTCTGGCCCTCGGCAGCAGCTCCTCCAGTGTCACCTGTCAGTGCTGAGGCGCTGAGTGTGGTCAGAACACATCTCCCGGCGTTACCTCCAAGCACGTTAGCTTCCTGACCCCTGGCTGCCCTCCCGTGGCACCTGACCTTCCGAGCCACGGAATGCCCCACATGAGCCAGGGTACAGGCCGGCACTGCGTTCACGGCAAGACACCCAGCCCGACTCCTCAGAGCAGTTATTTTCCGAGCTTGAAAGGAAGTGCTTGTGTGCGTGCTCACTGTCATCCCTGCCATTGAACATTTTACTTCGAGACAGGAGTGAGGCAGTGACTGTTTGGAAAGGGCAGGGTGGGATTTCTGTACCTCCTGGTGCTTACTGACCTGTGCCTTTAAGGTAAACGCTGAGTCACTCCTGATGCATTTAAAAATTCTTCTTCTCCACCTCCACCCTCCTGGCCTGGAATTGCACACAGAGACCATTCAGGCGGGCTCCTGGTACAGCGCCATGTGTGCCTGGCCCGAGATCAGGGTCAGCCTCCCCGGAAAGCTCTGGATGAACTGAATCTCGGGCACATAAGAACACATCAGACCCATGGGGCTTCCCATGCGCAGGAACGTTCCAGAACACCGAGCTATAGAGCCCGGCCATCTCAAGGTCCGTTGGACAACCATTCCTACAGGCACCATAACAAACTGTTCCACTGCTGTCACCCCTCTCCAAATTACAATGACGTTCCCACGTTACCCAGCTGTAGGACTCCCTTACACTAATGTATAATATCACGCTGCTATTTAAAAGAACCCGTGGCTTGACTTTTAGTTTAAAAACTGATTTCCCGGTTCCCCAGCCAGACAGTGGAGGGGCTGCGTCTCTCCTGGGAAGCTGACGGAGGCACCTCAATGCCTTATTCCCGGGCCCCGAGGTCTTGGCGGGTCCAGAACCAGCGTGCCAGTGTGTTTTAACATGGTTTTAGCTCTGGTCCACTAAAACGTGGGTCTCCGCCCCTTCCCGAGGTCAGTCCAGGTGGAGGCATCTTCTCCCCCACAACCCCGCCCAGTTCTCCCCCCAGCTCAGCCGCCTCGCTCATCAATCACTTCCTTTCACACTCCTGGCCTCTTTCCAGCTTCCCAGTCTCTCTGGATGCAGGAGCCTGAGAACAGGAGCCCGATGTGTCCGTCCTGGGAGGCAGCCCGAAATAGCACCGCCCTGTCCTTGCTAGGCCTCAGCGTCGCGGGCAGCCGGACTATTTTAAGGGGAGCCTGGGACAGCCAGGTCAGACGCCCCGAGTCCCGCCGCCTGCTCTGGGCCCTGCCCAGAGGGCTGTTTCTCCAGCCCCGCCAGCGGCTGCCAGGAGCACCCCTGGGGTCTGAGTGTGGTGAGCACAGGCCAGTGACCCCCTATCTGTCCTGCTCCCTTTAAAAGCATCTAAAAGTGCTTTCTGCAGGAATCTTACTAAAAATCAACGAATAATGGATTTAACCAAACCAAGTTCATTCCATAAAACAATAAGTTAGTCTTTTTGTTTTTAATTCTCACCCGAGGATATTTTTTCCATTGGTTTTTAGAGAGCAGAAGGGAGGGGGGGGGGGAGAGAGAGAGAGAGAGAGAGAGAGAGAGAGAGAGAGAGAGAGAGAGAAAGAGAGATCAGTGTGAGACAGATTGCTTGGTTGCCTCCCACACATGTCCCAATGGGCCTGGGGATCGAACGTGCAACCCTTCAGTGCACAGGCTGGTGCTCTAACCACTGAACCACCAGCCGGGGCTTAAGAATCAGTTACTGTCTAAAAAGCAATTCTGGTCAGTTACTTGGTTACATAAGTTAAGGAACACACATATGTGGGAAGCAAACTGGACTTGAGAATACGGCCATTGGAGTGACACACACAGGGTGAGGCCAAGGCAGGCTTACAGCTGTGAGCACAGGAACACGGTTCATTCTTTTATTATTGCTTATTGCATTGTTTTCCATACGAATCACTGTGACCCTCCTTTGCCCGCCTGCTCCAGGCCTGTTGCTCGGTTCAGGGGGTGGGAGGACTGGGGGGTGCTGGGAGTGGTGGGAGGACTGGGGGGTGCTGGGGGTGGTGGGAGGACTGGGGGGTGCTGAGGGGACGCTGATGAGCCCTCGGCAGACACTCTCCTCTGAGGGCACAGCCCCGGTTTCCCTTTTCCTGTCCCATGTCCAGGAAGCAGCCTGCTGGGATCAACTTTCCATTCTGGACCCCCAGGTCTTCCCGCCCAAGGCCAGGCTCACCCTCGCTCGGCTGGGGCTGAGGTCCCTGCAGCGCCCCTCTTGCTCTTCGATCTGCGCTGAGCCTGGGACCGGGAGGGCTGCCAGCGGAAGGGGAGCACCAGCGCAGGTGGGGGGCAGGGAAGGGCTGGAGAGCCGGGGTCAGGCTCGCCCAGCAGCCTCCACCACTGTTCGAGGTGGCCAAGGATACCTTGCCAGGAAATGTACTTTTCAGGAAAGCACTCAAAAGGTAAAGATTAAAAGCACTTTATGAGACCCAATGGCAATATTCTCATCCAAGGGCATGCTTAAGAGTTAAACTTTTACCAGGAAACTATAACCATAAAGATGGGATCATTAAATGCCTTAACATGCAAATTCTCAAGATTTCAAAATTTCAACATAGGAATTTAAAAATGGACTAGTAATTTATTTCAAGTTGTTTTGGAGAAAGGTGTAATATAAACAAATAAATATAATTTTCTAAAAATTCTAAGTCCTGTCAAATAAGCTAAATATATTTTTAAAGCTTTGAAAGTAATTCTAAAAGAAGCATTTCTTAAAAAGAAAAAAAAAAAAAACCACACCTTTCACTGTACCTTTAGCTCTCCCCTGTGCCCCTGGTTCCCCTGTGCCCCTCCCTCCCTGTGCCCCTCCCTCCCTGTGCCCCTCCCTCCCCTGTGCCCCTCCCTCCCCTGTGCCCCTCCCTCCCCTGTGCCCCTGGTTCCCCTGTGCCCCTCCCTCCCCTGTGCCCCTCCCTCCCCTGTGCCCCTCCCTCCCTGTGTCCCTCCCTCCCTGTGCCCCTCCCTCCCCTGTGCCCCTCACCCCCCTGTGCCCCTCCCTCCCCTGTGCCCCTCACCCCCCTGTGCCCCTCCCTCCCCTGTGCCCTTCGCTCTCCTTTGCAGAAGACAAGCTGAATGAAGCCCTGCTGACTGACTCCCTCTGACCCTCAAGGACCCCTCCACTCTCTTCTATGTCACGCAGCTGGTCTGTGCCCAGGGCCAGACCTGTACTCTCAGGCAGCTGACAGGCGTCTGTTGGTGAAAAGCCAACCACCAAGCCCCGTGTGACCATCCCTCCCTAGACCAGGGCACCGGAAGGTCAGCTTCGGCGCCATCGCCCGGCATTTGCTATGGCATCTAGAGCCGGGCAGCACCTGGCTGGCCAGGCGTCACTGGTGGGCAGGCATGTGTGGGACAGATGGTCCCTCTGCAGGGTCCTCGCCGCTGCTCTGCGCTGCCCCCTCACCCTCCTCCCGCACTCCCCCTCCCGGTGGCAGCCCAGCCGGGCCAGCACCGGGCCTCCCTCCATCAGTCCCACGGCTGCCCCGTGCTTCCTGTCCCAAGAAAAGGACGTTCGTTCCTTCCGAAGAGACAGATGGTCTCCGCTCAGCTGGAGCCGTGGCCCGTGGCCTTCAGGAGTGCCTGGTGTTCCTGGCTCCGTTAGGTTTCAGACACTCCCCGGATGGGAGCTGCTCAGGGGCGTGGGAAAGCTGTGGCTATGCCTGGGATCGCCATTGACGGGGTAGGCGAGGCCAGGCCCAGTGCTGAGACGCTCCCACGGGATTTCCACGTGAGTGCCAGCTGGACTGCCAAGGCCCGGCATCTCTGGCATCAGGTCGGGGTCCCAGGTGCTCAGTGGGAGCCTGCCTGTCTCCAGGCCCTGCCTTTCTCCTCCTCACTCGTCCTGCCCAGCTCTGGGGACCCCTGGACCGCTGCTCTCCCTTGCCAGCCACGCCTGTCCCGGCCTCACCAGCACCACTTTCTGGGCTCTCTCCTGCTCAGGAGCCCCCAGGGAGCTATCAGGCCCCTCTTGGGGAGCACAGCCCTGGGCCTCAAGACTAATAGTGACCGGCCTGTCCCCACCCTCCTCCTCTGAGCCAGAACTGTCCCAGGCGCTTCACAAGCATGACGTCACTTATCCCCATACAGCCTCAGGAAGGGGCACCATGCTACCCCCGTTTGCAGGCGAGGAGGCGGGCGCAGGGAAGTTGGGTAATGCGGCAGCAAATCCCCAAGAGGACCCTGGTCCCCCCCTGCTGCTGGGCAGGCCTCCGCAGGCGGGCGCAGGCAGCTCTGAGCCCAGGGCAGCCCTCCGTCTTCCTGGGTGCCCATCAGAATGCCCGACTCTGGGAGATCACAGCTCCGGGGTAAGCTTTTCTAAGGTCTGAGGTGGGAGCTGGGCAGCGCTGGACGCCACCTGAACCTGAGAATGCTATGTCACCCTGCCGCTGGCTTGGGGGTTGGAGCGTCGTCCCGAACACCAGAGGCTGCAGGTTCTATTCCGGGTCAGGGCACCTGCCCAGGTTGCGAGTTAGTTCCCCCTTCAGGACACATAAGGGAGGCAACCTATTGATGTGCCTCTTCCTCCTTCTGAAATCAATACACGTGTCCTAGACGAGGATGTAACAGAAGAGAGAATGTACCACAGTTTTTTAATCCACTCATCTGCTGATGGGAATTTAGGCTGTTTCCAAATCTTAGCTATGGTGAATTGTGCTGCTATGAACATAGGGGTGCATATATCCTCTTTGATTGATGTTTCTGGTTTCTTGGGATATATTCCTAGAAGTGGGATCACTGAGTCAAATGGGAATTCCATTTTTAGTTTTTTGAGGAAACTCCATACTGTTCTCCACAGTGGCTGCACCAGTCTGCATTTCCACTAGCAGTGCATGAGGGTTCCTTTTTCTCTGCATCCTCGCCAGCACTTGTCATTTGTTGACTTGTGGATAATAGCCATTCTCACAGGTGTGAGATGGAATCTCATTGTTGTTTTGATTTGCATCTCTCTGATGATTAGAGACTTTGAGCAGGTTTTCATATGTCTCTTGTCCTTCCTTCTGTCTTCTTTCGAAAAGTGTCTATTTAGATCAGTTGCCCATTTTTTGACTGGGTTGTTTATCTTCTTTTTGTTGAGCTGCATGATTTCCCTGTAAAAGTTGGAAATTAAACCCTTATTGTTGATATCATTGGCAAATATGTTCTCCCATGTTGTGGGCTTTCTTGTTTTATTGATGGTTTCCTTTGCTGTGCAAAAGCTTTTTATTTTGATGTAGTCCCATTTGCTTATTTTCTCTTTAGCTTCCATTGCCCTAGGGGCAGTATCAGTGAAGTTCTTTTGGCATATGTCAGAGATTTTTCTGCCTATAGATTCCACTAGTATTTTTATGGTTTCCCTTCTTATGTTTAAGTCCTTGATCCATTTTGAGTTTATTTTTGTGTATGGTGTAAGTTGGTGATCTAGTTTCATTTTTTTGCATGTATCTGTCCAATTTTCCCAACACCATTTATTGAAGAGACTGTCTTGACTCCATTGTATGTTCATGTCTCCTTTGTCAAATATTAATTGAGCATAGCGATTTGGATCAATTTCTGGGTTCTCTATTCTATTCCATTGATCTATATGTCTGTTCTTGTGCAGTTTTGCGAACAATGGCTTTGTAATATAGCTTGATATCTGGTATTGAGATCCCTCCTACTTTGTTTTTCTTTCTCAGGATTGCTGTAGCTATTCAGGGTCTTTTTTTTTAAATTCCAGGTGAATTTTTTGGAAAGTTCGTTCTAGGTCTGTGAAATATGCTGTTGGTATTTTAATGGGAAGTGCATTGAATTTATATATTGCTTTAGGTAGTATGGACATTTTGATGATGTTGATTCTGCCACTCCATGAACATGGTATGTTCTTCCATCTGTTTATGTCTTCCTCTAACTTTTTTCAAAAGCCTACTAATATTTAAATCAAAAAGGGGGGAAAGTAGAAGAATATCATGTAAGGAAAAATATCCTGAAAGTAAATTACATCTAGAAAATTTGTACGTTAGAAAATTAATTGTAATGCTATCAGCAAGATACCCATGAAAAACACACATGGTGTCAAAACAAGCCAGAGGAAAATCATTTGGGCAAAAAATGAAAAAGAATCCCAAGTCGAATTTATAGAAAATATTCTTTTATTAACTTTTGGTCGAGAATATGTTTGTATATTTTCAGAAAACAACTCCGGGACCATGTGGATTCTGGCAACAGAGAGGAATTGACAGGATTACTCCAACCATGAAGGCAGAAGAGAAGCAGTTCAGAGATGGAAGTCACTGATGACACCTTACCATAATAGCAGTCAGCAGCTGTGTATCTCTTGCAGGTTTCCCAGAGAGGGTTGGACCTGCATTATCACCACCCAGAACTGAAATATCATTGCTGACATGTACACATAAGGAACTGTTTGACATTGAAATTGGGTCTCAAAAGAACTGGTGGCCCAGAAAGAAGCTCACTATAGACTGATTCATATGCCTTTCAGCATAACGATTATTGCTTGTCTCATTTTTGATTCTTAAAAGTATATTTCCAGTAGGATATGATCTCACTCATCTGGGGGAAATGGTGAACAACATAGACTGATGAACAAGAACAGACCCAGAGACAAGGAGCCATGGGTCAGACTGTTGGACCTCAAAGGGAGGGTGGGGATAAAAGGGAGAGGTCAACCCAAGGACTTATGTGCACATATATGAGCCTAACCAGTGGTCCAGGACAATAGGGGGGTGGGGCATGAGTGTGGGGGGGATTAGAATGGGGGGTTGAGGACAAATATGTAATACCTTAATTAATAAAGAAATTAATAAAAAATAAAAAAAGAAAGGATGCCCATTTCCCCAGCGAGTCACACCCACTCGTTTCCTCCCAGACTCTGGAGGCCAGGAGCCCAGCTATGATCCCTGTGAAGCCGGCACCAGGAACTTCACCCACTTGGGAGCCAGTCACTGAGTCCCAGGCACCCTGGGAGCCAAATGTTTACTCGGGTGAAGCTGCCAATCATCAGAGCGTTTTCAGACTTTCCCCTCCGTTTGCTTTTGGGGCCGAGGTGCGTGCCTTATCTAGTGCCCTCCGTTCCCTTCGGCTGCCTGGCACCGGGTGGGAGCAGGAGTCCCGCCCAGGGGCTCTCCTGATAGGCCTGACGAGAAGCGTGGGGACATGAGTGGCTCTCCCAGAGGCAGCATCCTGCTGTGAGGACCCAGAGCCTTGCCCTCTGACCCCCAATTCAGTTTTATTTTACTCAACACACCAATATCTTCAACAGCGACCTGGGAGAGGACTTGGTGTTTGGAAACACCCAGACTTCACTGGCAACTGTTATTACTAACTAGAGGCCCAGTGAATGAAATTCGTGCACAGGGTGTGTGTCCCTCAGCCCAGACGGAACCTTCTCCAATCTGGGTCATCCCTCTCACAATCCAGGACTGCTGGCTCCCAATGGCCCACCTGCCTGTCTGCCTGATTGCCCCTAACCATTCCCCTAACAGCCTGTTTGATGCTTAACTGCCCCCCTGCTGGCCTGGTCCCCCCAACTTCCCTCCCCTGCCAGCCTGGTCTCCCCCAACTGGCCTCCCCTGCCGGCCTAGTTGCCCCCAACTGCCCTTCCCTGCTGGCCATCTTGTGGCAGCCATCTTGTGCTCACATGGGGCTGCCATCTTGTGGGAAGGTGTGATGGTCAATTTGCATATTACATCTTTATTACATAGGATAAGGTGGGGACCAAATGGGACCACAGGGTGTACTATTGGTTTCAGTTTCAGTACAATCAAGGCACAGACTCTCAGGAAATGGACGTTTCCTTGGAGGCTGGGACGTGGCTGTGCAGGTTCTGGGAGATGGCTGTAAGTGTCTGAGCAGGGTCAGCTTCCCTGAGAGCAGGGCGCCTCCCTGGGCTGAATGGTGGAGTGGCCCCGGTTAGCCCAGATCTTATTTTCACTCCGACACAGCGCTAATCACACCCATTGTTTACGGTTCAAACAGAAGCAGAGCCAGGGATCTGAGGTTTAAGGACCACACAGTCAACAAACATTTGCACAACAAAGTCAAACATGTGGAAGTCAAACAAACACACACCATTTACCATCCAACAGCTGGAAGCTCAACTGAGAACAGGGAACATGGCCTCCTGCAGAAGTCAGCTCCGCCTCCCTCCTCCCTCCTCGGTGGGCGTGAGTGCAGGCGCCAGACCGTCACATCGGACTCTAAACAGCAGTCTGGTCACTCCTCAAAGACCCCCGGGAACCGAGTCAGCAAGAACGCCGGGGGTGCTTCCCAGTGCGGAGTGCAGGCCCTGGCCGCTGGGTGGGGAGAGGGTGTCCGGGGAGCAGAGCAGGGAGGGCTGGGCCCAGCAGGGCCTTTCCCCTCGGGGCACATGACGTGGACTGTGGCCGCGGAGGGTGGACACTGACTCAGAGCCTCTTCCTTCTGAGCCTTACCCTTCATCACCGTGGCTAAACCCTGATGCTCTCCTGGTTTCCACGCACACAGCTGTCCAACAGCGGCAAGCAGTGGGCGCCTGGCCTTCCAGAGGCAGGGAGGACCCAGTGGACAGAATGGCACAGGCCGCCTCGGCCCGGGCTAGTGCCGCTCCGTTCCTCGGAGTCCAGCACCAGGAAGTGCAGGCCAGGCCACCTCCAGGGCGGGAAGGCCGCTGGAGGCCGCGGAGGGACAGGCGTCAGGTGAATGATGGCGCCAGGTCTCATCGTCCGTGATCTGAGAAGCCCCTCTGAGGACGCCTTTCCCCACGTGCAGGCTGACCGGGGGGAGCGGGTGGTGGAAGGACGCTGGACAGAGGTCATGCCTGTTCCCCGCAGAACAGCTGTTCTGGGCCGAGCGACTGCGACGGCGGGAGCTCAGCCTTCTCCGTCTCAGCACCCACAAGCTCATCCCCAGCAGCCTGCCACCCCGGCAAGTGGACTAGCTATTGCCGATCGGAAAACAAAGGCCTTCGTCTGAGGACCTACTGGAAGCCCAAGTGTTGGAGGCCCAGCTCAGCTCCCTGCGAGCCAGAGAGGAGGACATAGCTTTCAAAAGGGTTTTCGCTCTTCTCTCCAAAAATGGAAGATTCTAGAATCAATGGGTAGCTTGCTCATTCTTTTATTATTTACATCCACAACTACAAAGGACAGACAAGAGCACAATGAGACTTAGGATTCTCCAGAGCCCCTCTCATGGAGACCCAGCCACACCTGCTGAGAAGACGGAGGGGTGTGGACACTGCCGTGGTCACGCCCTTCCTGCCTCAGCTGAGGCCACGGACACCACTTGCCCACGCAAGACCACGCTCATGCCCCGGCCCCACCTGCCACACTCACCACCACACCATGGCCTCGGAGCCAAGCCCTGGCCCGCCCCCACGGCGTCCGCCTCGGGCCTGGTTTCTCCGCTGCCGCTCACGAGAGCTCCGCCCCGACCAGCCTGCGTCTGCGGAAGGTTTGAGCCCAAAGCCCTGGGACTCCTGCCCTCCAAGCATGGTGACCGCTTCTGGGACATGACAGCGAATGTCCTGACAGCCTGAGTGTCCTCGGCCTGCCTGCCTCCCCTACACTGCCCCCAGGGGCTCACATTGCCCCTTCCAGGAATGCGGGGAGAGGAGAGGCGAGTCCTCCCCGCTTCCCCATGCCGCCCTGCACCAGCGCTCCTCACCTCGCAGCCCGCCCCAGTTTATAGAGAAGGCAGTGGCCAGCTCATTTCCATCAGAGGCGTGGCAATCTGAATGGGAGAGGACAGTCTCTCCGGTGAGCTGTGACGGGAAAACGGACAGCCACACGTGGGAGAAGGACATGGCGAGTGTCACACACAAACCTCCGCTCGCCCGGACTGAAGGCGATCACCCGGCCTGAGCCCACAGCTCCCGAAGGGCCTCGCTGGGAGGGCCGAGGCATCAGTCACGCAGCGATGTTTTAGGTTTGACACCAGAAGCGAAAAAAACAAGCGGGACTACGTCAGAATAAAGACTGTAGGACAATTCAGTAATAATAAAAGAGTGCAGGAAATTTACGCAGAAACTTCTGTGATTCAGCAGAGAAGACGCTGTGCAGCGAAGGGGGAGCGCAGGCGGTGGAGGAAGGCACTCGGGAAGGGACGGCTCGAGGCCAGTGAGTGACAGGAAGTGGGAGGAGAGGACGGTCCAGGTGAGAGCCCGATTTCCCAGCTGGAAGCTGCAGGGCTGGCGAGGGCGTTTCTGGGTTAGGCATCCAGGGCAGGGATGACAGAGGGCTGCCAGTGAGAACTCAGAGCCACCGCGCTGAGGACACAGGAGAGGAGACAGCCCCCGGGCAGCAGAAGTGTGATGCCAGCGGTCAGGACCGCGGTCTGGGTGAGAGACGTGTGCCTCACTCAGGGTGACCAGCATCTAGATGGTGGTTGGACTTCGGAGAATAAGAGGACGGAGGACGGTCAGCAAGATAGCAGTATGCGCTGTGTATTTCTCAGCCTGAGTGTGGGCAAACGTCCTCGAACCCCAGACCCACTGCACCTCCTGGGCTATTCTGAGGCAGTGTGCTGCTACCGTGTCATTCGCCAAAGTAGCCAGTGCTTACTAAATACCTGCCAACTCCATGCCGTCATGCTTTTATAAACCGGCTTGACCAACAAGAAACACAGGTGAGTTATCCATAGGGATTCCTCTGAGCATCAGCCCCTGGTCACGGGAAACCACTGTCTAGGAATTAGACTGACCAGCCATGTTCTCACTTTTGCACTAACTCGTATGTGATCATGGAAAACCCCTTTGTGCCTGACCTTCAGTGTCCACACCTGTGAAACCATGGGCAGACCTGTGCTACTGTGGGGTTTTTTTTTTTTGTATTATAATATCTCGTTTTCCAAAGGAAAGTAAACCTTTACTGGGGCTTTCAAAAGGTGGTTTATAACCCGTTTAAAAATGTGCAGTGTGCACAACCCCTAACCAGCAAAGCCTGATGTGGTGAAGGGGGGGAGTGGGGAGGGCTTCACTCTGCCTAGTAATTTTCTCAGTAAGAGAATGTAATTGTTATGTGGGTTAGGCTGAACTCTGCAGATAAATAGTGATCCCAAAATAGAAGGCTGGTACAAAGAAAGGGCAGAGAGCGGACCGAGAACAGGCGTGAGCTCACTCCTGCAGAGGTACCACTTGGAAACTATTTCTGAGCGAGTGTCTGACTCAGGCCCCATCCACCCACTGACGCTTGTGTACCTGTTTGCTCGGGGGAAAGAGGTGCTGGGAATTCTGTACTCCTAATGATAGAGCCAGAAAGCTGCCCCAGGAGTTCTTTAAATGCCGCTCACTAATTTCCTGTCTCTCACACTGAGAAGGAACAGAAGTAGAATGGTTAATTTTCCTTTCTGCTCAGAGATTAATGTCAAGGCCCACTGTGAGAGGCCTGGGTGCATATCCAAGAGATGTCTGTCTTCAGGTTTAATCGAGGTGCAACCCTGTGATATAAAATGATTAACTGGTTCAGTTAGTGCAGAAAAAAAATCTTTTTGCTCAGAAAAACCCCTCAACACCAGCTCTTGAAGTTTTTCTTATGTTCAGTATATTTGAAAAATTGTAAATGAGTACAGCTAAACTGAGGCTAGTAATAGTTTAAGTAGTCAATTTTTTAAATATAAAAATGGACATTTTCTTGTATTCCATAAAAAAAAGAGCTTTCGTTTGACCCAAAAACAAAATGTCATTGACTTTTTTAGCAAGATTTCATTCAATTTGACCAAATTTCCACCATTATTTTGTAGCAATCTAGAAGCGGGTATAATTTCTAATATATTTAATGAAATAAACATTTTGTTTGATTAATCCCATTAATTTCTTAGCTACTAATCCGTGCTCGCACGTGGTGAGGTGGCCCATGGCGTGGACGGGCGACCTCACACTGTGGCAGCACAGCCTGCCTGACTCCCTGCAGACGGCAGCACAGCAGGCGGCTCCTCCCCGAGCTGGCCCTGGTGCCGAGCCCAGTGCGGTCCTCCCCGAGCTGGCCGTGGTGTGGAGCCCAGTGCGGTCCTCCCCGAGCTGGCTGTGGTGCCGGATCCCAGTGCGGTCCTCCCCGAGCTGGCCGTGGTGCGGAGCCCAGTGCAGTCCTCCCCGAGCTGGCCATGGTGCCGGAGCCCAGTGCGGTCCTCCCCGAGCTGGCTGTGGTGCCGGATCCCAGTGCGGTCCTCCCCGAGCTGGCCGTGGTGCGGAGCCCAGTGCAGTCCTCCCCGAGCTGGCCATGGTGCCGGAGCCCAGTGCGGTCCTCCCCGAGCTGGCCGTGGTGCGGAGCCCAGTGCGGTCCTCCCCGAGCTGGCCGTGGTGCGGAGCCCAGTGCAGTCCTCCCTGAGCTGGCCGTGGTGCGGAGCCCAGTGCGGTCCTCCCCGAGCTGGCCGTGGTGCCGGAGCCCAGTGCGGTCCTCCCTGAGCTGGCCCTGGTGCCGGAGTCCAGTGCTGACTGAAAGCCTCCTTCAAGTCCCACTTCTGCAGACAGAGCCCACACGGCTGAGGGTGGGGCGGGGGGGGGGGGGGGGGACAGGAGGACGGGGTGCCTTCCAGGAGGTTCAGGGGAGACACCCTGCACCCTGCCCTCCCGGGTCTGCTGGTTCTCCCTGGGCCACAGCCAGGTTGCCCTAAGTGTCAGCTGCTGAGGACACTTGTCCCTTGTCTTGAAATTGCCCCTTCCTGATTCCTCTCCCCGCCCCTCTGACTGATCTCCGCACTCACAGAGCTCCCTGCCACTGGCCTGTCTCCCAGGGGCTCACATCCCTCTGTGGGGAGGGAAGAAGGAAGCACCTGCCTGTGGCATGCTGCGCCCCACCATTCCTTTTCCTACTGAACCGGCAGCTCTAAGTGGAGACCGCCAAGTCATTTCCAGGAAACTTCGGGCAAACAGGGAGAAATCAGTCCTGGTTTTGCCGATGACCTTGGGTTATGCTAACGTGGAGGGGCCCAGAGCTCCTGGGCTGTGGAAAGAGAAAAGAGTGGCCTGCGGGCGGCTCCCAGGAGAGGGTCCCCCGCAGAGCCAGGGCCGGAGAGCTGGCCAGGCTGCCCACAGAGGAGGAAGGGAGGCCACCGAGGAGCCAGGCCAGGTGCAGGCTGGCTTCCGGCAGGCACCTCGCTGCTCCTTCTGCCGCCCGCCGTGGCCCCCCCACGCCCCGCGGAACCTCCCTGAAACCACAGGTACCGCTTCTCGGCCTCCTTCTGCACGGAGCCCAGGCAGCGCTGCATGTTTATGGGGTTTAGAAAGGGCTTGGTCACACAGGAGCCCGAGGTAGGAAGAGCCAAACCTCCACACGCAGGGACCCAGCCGACCCTAAACCGCACTCCTTCGCTTCCTGAGGAAGCCGAGGCCCCAGAGAGCGACTTCACGTGGACCAATTCGGAAATTGACGCTCAAAACAACCGTAACAAACAATAAAACAAAACCCACACAATATAGCTGAGTGTCAGGAACAGGATAAGATCCCAGTTGCCTGAGGAGGGCCGCAGGCCCAGCCAGGAGGGTACTGCCTCTCCTTCCCACTTCCCAGAGGCCCTACCAGCATCACGCGGTACACACCCCTCCTGCACACACCCCTCTTGCACACACCCCTCCCTGCACACACCCCACCTGCACACACCCCACCTGCACACACCCCTCCTGCACACACCCCTCCTGCACACACCCCTCCCTGCACACACCCCACCTGCACACACCCCTCCTGCACACACCCCTCCTGCACACACCCCTCCCTGCACACACCCCACCTGCACACACCCCTCCTGCACACACCCCTCCTGCACACACCCCTCCTGCACACACCCCTCCTGCACACGCCCCTCCCTGCACACAACCCACCTGCACACACCTCTCCCTGCACACACCCCACCTGCACACGCCCCTCCCTGCACACGCCCCTCCCTGCACACGCCCCTCCCTGCACACGCCCCTCCCTGCACACACCCCTCCCTGCACACCCCACCTGCACACACCCTCCCTGCACACACCCCACCTGCACACACCCTCCCTGCACACACCCCTCCCTGCACACACCCCTCCCTGCACACACCCCTCCCTGCACACACCCCACCTGCACACACCACACCTGCACACACCCCACCTGCACACACCCCTCCTGCACACACCCCTCCTGCACACGCCCCTCCCTGCACACCCCACCTGCACACACCACACCTGCACACACCCTTCCCTGCACACACTCCACCTGCACACACCCCACCTGCACACACCCCACCTGCACACACCCCTCCTGCACATGCCCCTCCCTGCACACCCCACCTGCACACACCCCTCCTGCACACACCCAACCTGCACACACCCCTCCTGCACACGCCCCTCCCTGCACACCCCACCTGCACACACCCCTCCTGCACACACCCCTCCTGCACACACCCCACCTGCACACACCCCTCCCTGCACATGCCCACCTTATATTACTCTCAGTCTCAGGGCACCTCCTTGAATCACTGCACAGTGTTTGGGGCATGAGCTGGGGTCTAGTTCAAATCCTGTCTCTACCCTGTATTGTCCTGGGGCCTTGGCGGTCCACTTAATTCTCTGCAGCCGTGTGATGGGACCAGCCAGTGTCTGCCTCCCGAAGGACCCTTTGCGACCAGGTGCTCCCCCACAGGAAGCTCTTGGAGAACTGCCGCACATAGAACACGCCTGGTAAAGCAGCTCTCCTGTGCTCTCTCCGTCACTGATCTTGCCGGAATATTTATGGGTTCCAGAGCTCAGAGAGAGAACGACAGTCCTCCCCTCCCACCCCAGCATGGTCCTGGCTCAGGCCAGAAACCCGGACATCTCTAATGCGAATGAGTGAGTGGACCCGAAAGGCCATTTGTTACGTCACCCAGTTTGCAGAAGTGGCTCCAGTCAGAATGACCTCTGAGGACAGGGATAAAATGGAGGGGTAGGTTCTGAGGCAGGCGTTCCTGGTCTTTTACTAAAGGTGGAAGATATTTAGCAGGTATTGTTCTCTTTCATACAACTAAGCCCTGAGCGGTTCCCAGAACCCAGTTGCTGTGATTAACAAGGGCATCGAAACCATTCGCCATTATATCAGAACTAGAGGCCCTGGGCACAAAATTCATGCATGGGGGATGTCCCCTCAGCCCAGCCTGGACCCTCTCCAATCCTGGACCCCTCGGGGGATATCTAACTGCTGGTTTCGGCCCAATCCCAGCACCAAAACCAGCTGTCTCACAATCTGGGACTCCTGGCTCCTAACTGCTCACCTGTCTGCCTGCCAAATTGCCCCTAACTGCCCCCCTCCCCTGCTGGCCTGATCACCCCTAACAGCCTCTGCCTGCCAGCCTGATCACCTCTAACTGCTTCCCCCTGCTGACCTGGTCACCCCACACAGCCTGCTGTTCGGTTATTACTGTGAGGGAGTCATGACCAATTTGCAAATTAACCTTTTATTAGTATAGATGGTTCCATTGCCTCTTTTTTTACCTCAGGCCTAGAACTTCTACATAAAAATCCCTCTTTATGGTATTAATTATCATTATATTAATATCACCAAAAGCCAACATTATTAGTAAACACTAATTTAATTAATGTGTTGATTATGTCATATTATTAATTTATTCACTTAATATTGATATTAAGCATTAAAAGGAAACTCAGAAATGATTGCATTTTAAAGGGAACAGATCCACATCCAGCAGGAATATTTGATCCCCTGTGCAAACATGCATGTCCAGTGAAATCTCTCCAGCCCTTCCAGGTCTGCGTGGATGCTCGTGAGCAGGGATGAGGAAGGAATCAGGAGCTTCGAGTGTGCACCCACCCTGTGACAGCACAGACAGGAGGCCAAGCTCCGGGTGGAGGGAAAGGAAGTGTCCCTCCCGCTGCGGCCTGGCCCTAACTGAGGGAGCCCTGTCCTCCGGCTCTGCCTTGCTTTGTACACACACACACACACACACACACACACACACACACACGCAGCGACAGCGTCTGTAACCAGATACAGGAAGTTTCGCATGAGAGGCACCCTGGCGTTCAGGCTCCGGTCTGAAGCCGCAGGCGCTCTCTGTTGCTTCCGTCTGGGAACACGATACGGAATTGTAGCCATTGGAACCCGGCGCAGGGGGCGCGGGCTTTCCAGGAAGACGCAGCCCAAGGAGCTCTGTGGGCGGCTGGCTCGTTCCTCTTTGTCAGACAGAGAGTCAGCGTTGGAGCGGAGCTCACAGGGACGACACGGCCCTGGCACAGGAGGCCACTCTGAGGTCCTGCCCCCGCCCGGCTCTCAGCCTGCCCGTGGGAGGCCACGCCCTCTCCCATGGCCACCTCTCCACTGGATTTCTTTAGAGGGGATGAGAGGAGGGCCTGTGCTCCAGCCCCAGGGACCTGGAGGTCAAGGTGGACGTGCGGAGAGAGAGGTTTGCTGGAGAATCAGCTCTGAGCCTCCCTTGGGGCCTTGGACCTCCACCCTCACCCCCCACAGAACCTTAAACCCATGGCCAGGAGCCCTGAAGCAGCCGGGCCTCTGGCATACGGGTGGCTGTGGGGACGTGCGGAGAGGCGGAGTCTCCCTGGTCCGCAGTGCCTTCCCAGGCGGCCGGGCCACCAGGCGCTGCTGGGCTCCTCTGCCTCAGCCCCCGGCCTCCTCCCCTCACCACCACCGCCTGTCCTTACCTCTCCCAATGCTTCACTTCGTTACATGTGACTGAGGGTGAGAGGAATTTCTATTAAACGATTTATTTTTCTTCAAAATTGAGTTAATTATAGTGTCCATCTCAGAGAGGTGGCATCCAGATTAAATTACATGAGATAATCCAAGTAACAATGTTAAATTTGGCACTTAACATATGTTCAGTGACATACTAATGTTAGCCAATGCTTCCAATACGTATTTCCACATGCCCGATGGGATAAAAATTATGCAAGTTTTGATGTTTAGATTACCATAAAAGACAGTAGTTTTTGTTGTTGCTCACACAAAGTCTATTTTTAACCCAAACAAGAGTTGAGTCACGCTGGAGGAGCACGCGGGAGGACGCGCATGACCGGGAGCTGTGGGGGAAGGGCCCTGTGAGCGGGGACGCTGGGTCATTTGAAGAAATGAATCGTGGTGTCTAATGGCCACAGAGCAGTTACTGAGCAGCCGTTTACTGAGAAGGACATTTGTTCCAGAACATACGGGAATCTTCATTGTTGTATTGCCTCCGGAGTGAGGATGGTAACAATACACGTTCACAGGCTTTGTTTCCGATCCAGAGGGGAAGGGAGTGACCGCCTGATAAAGAACCAGGCTGAGTCCCCAGGGGGCGTAACTGGAGGCCGTGCCCCTGGAGGCCAGAGCGCCCCTCCTCTTACCCAGGTGGGAAGCTGTGGGGAAAGGTGGAGCTTAGTGTGGTTGTGTGCAAATCAAAATTCAGATTCTTAGCTCATCTAACTGCCACACTGAGCGAGGCCAACAAACCCCACCGTGGAGGTTATTTCCAGAACCAGAGGAAGCCGGCTTGTGCCTCACAGGACGGAGCCTCCGGGGATGCTCCATGCCCTTCGTCCTAGGCCTGTCCCAGCTGAGCCTGAGGGGAACAAGGTCTGATTGGTTTCCACTTCCCGTCAAAACTGAATCCCTGGGGTAAATTCTCCGGGAGAAGTCTGCCTGGCTTCCCTGCTTCCAGGCTGGGTCCCCCGATAATTTAGGACAAACGTCAGCCTCTCCTGAGTGTCAGCTCAGCATCCTATCTGTGAGCTCCTCGTATTTCCAGGCGACCCAGGCCTTTCCCTGCATGCACTGGGGGATTTAATTAGCGCCAGGGCTCCCTCAGCTCAGCTGAACCCCCATCTGTCCCTGGCTTTGCTTCAGCGTGAGGGTGAACAGGGGAGTACAGACCAGTCAGTGCATGGACGCCGGGAGGCCGCAGCCAGTGCTGGCCCGTCTCCGCGGGTGGGCAGTGCGGGGTGCGGGGGGAGGGAGCCGTCTCCGCGGGTGCTGGTGGTTAGGTGTGTGTGGGCAGTGCCGGGTGCCCGGGAGGGAGCCGGTGGAGCGGAGATGGGAGTGCCGTCCAGCAGCCGCTCCCACAGGCAATGGAGACGCAGCCTGAGTGTGATGAACAAGGAAGCTAGATCTGAGGGAAGAAAGCCCAGGTCATGTGGCTCCGAAGTTGTAAGTTTTTAGAGTTGCCAAGAGCGCCACCTGGCCCCCTGGGTAATTTTCCATCCAGTATTTTTCATTCAGCGTCACTGACCAGCAGAACCGGAAGGTGACTGTGCTTCCTTACGTGAGGCATTGGGCATCGTCACCTTTCCAAACGCTGCAGTTTGAACATCAGGTTCCCTTTTGTTATTGTTAATCCTCACGTCAGGGTATTTTTCCATTGATTTTTAGAGAGTGGAAGGGAGGGAGAAAAGGGGAAGAGAGAGAGAGGACGATCGTTTGCCTCCCGAGAGTGCCCCTACCAGGGCCAGGGATCAAACCTGCAACCCAGGTACCACCCCTTGACCAGGAATCAAACCCTCAATCCTTCAGTACAAGGGCCGGGGCTCTAACCACTTAGCTACATGGGCCCGGGCAATATCAGGTTACTGTTAAACTTCAGAAGAGTGTGTTCAGGGGGCCGTGGAACCTCAGTGCTCAGTGTTAGATTGAGTCACGGCACAGTAAAGCAAGCACAGGTAAGAGGGTCCGGCTAGAACAGGTCACCGAGGTTAAAGCTGGGGATGAGCCAGGCTTGACAGCATACCAAGAATGAACAGACTGTGTTTGAGGAAAGTGATTGGACAATAGGCTGCATGTCGCGCCCCTCCCTTCAAAGGGGTGCTGATGAAGGCGAGCAGCAGCACGGCGAGCAGCGGCCACCGGAAACTCCCAGCACCCTCTCTGCTGCCAAGGGGTGGCTAGTGCACTGGGAAGGAGGCCTTTTTTAAATGACGCAGTGAAGTTGTAGCGGAAATCGAGGCAGGAAATGGTAGAGAGGAAATGTTCTTATTCCAAACGAACTTAGGTCTCCTGGACACCCCGCCTTGATAATTGGGGCCTGCTTCTTTAAAAAGTATTCAAGGTTCTTTATTATATTCACCTTTCATATTCAAGGTCTGACTTTTGCTCACTTTTTAAATCACAAGTGGGGCAGATGGGAAATTCTGACATAACCTTCATTCTTAAAAGCCACCGAACTAGTAAATGCCAAGCAGCACAAAGGCATTTCATGTGGGTTATGATAGCAGCTTTTATTTAACCCGCATGCGTATGCAACTGCCGTCGCTCTCGCTGGCTGAGAGGATCTTCTGAGTGACTGGAGAGACCCATCGCTCGGCTGGAGGGCAGACCAGAGCCAAGTGTGTGCTTGGATGACCTGAGCCCGCTGTGAAGGAGTGCTCACTGGAAACACACTGGATGTAGGATAAATCTGTCAGACACCCAGACTGTGATATTTGCATGGTCACTTCTCTCCATGCCAGAACTATTCACATCAGCTTCTTCTGTAAAATATTTGGAAATACTTTCTTATTGATTTTTTTTTTATTATTGATTTCAGAAAGGAAGAGAGAAAGAGAATACCTGATCAGCTGTCTCCTGCACTTATCCCCACTGGGGATCAAGGCCACAACCCAGGCATGTGCCCTTGACCAAAATCGAACCCAGGACCCTTGAGTACACAGTCACAGGCTCTATTCCCTGAGCCAAACCAGCCAGGGCTGACCTACTTTTTCAATGCCTGTCCGACCTCCATTCCAGCCCCAGATGCATAAGCTAAACCCAATCACAAGGAAACTTTAAAAACCAAAACTGAGTGCCAGCTATGGAATAAGTAGCCTGGATTCTTCAAATATGCTGTGGTTTCATACCAAACAAGCAAACCCAGAAAGGGCTGAGGGACTGAGGAAACGGGCAGACAGCTAGCAGGGAACCCGCCCTGCACGGGAGTCCTCCGGGACCTGCTCCGGGACCAGGTGGGCGGACGGGAACACGCGACGGGACGCGGTGCAGGAACTGGCGAGAAAGCCTGGCTGCGAGTGCTGCCGCAGCTACGGAGCCGCCTGGGCCTGAGGGGCTTTGCTTTGGGGAAGTGGGCAGTGATGAATGGAGGAGTAAAAGGGAATGCGACATGCAGTCTATTGTCCAAATGCTTTTAAAAACTATGAAACCCTGTGTGCATGCGTGCGTGCGTGTGCGTGTGTGTGTGTGTGTGTGTGTGTGTGGAGAGAGAGAAAGGAGAGCGAACGGAACAACATGGCCAAATGTGAAAAACTTTGCGAGTCTGAATGAAGCATACGTAGATGTTCTGTGTTCAAGTTTTCTAAGTTAAACATCACGTTTCAAAATGTTACCGTTATAAAGAAACCAGGTGGTGGGGGGGGTCAAACACTAAAGCTCCTGAGTCACATTCTGCCTGGCTCCCGGTGCATGTGCCTGGCCTCCCGGGCAGGGGGAGTCCGCCGGCCGGTGTGCCCTCAGCTCCTGCCTGAGCTTTCGCGGGCAGGACGGGCGGCACTCACAGCAGGCGGGCGGCCTGCCAGGGAGCCAGCCCGGGGGGAGGAATGAGTGTCCGGCTGGGAGGCAGGGCCGGCGCCTCCTCTCTCAGCGGGACGGGGTCTCCTGGAGGGGGGTGCAGCCCAGGACAGCGCCCAGTAACCAGCTTCCCCTGAGGCTCACTTATAAGGTGGTTTCCGAAGCCCCCGCCCTCAGAGGCGCTTCAGGACTGCGTTTTCATTGGTGTCAGCACAGGGTCCTGGGTCCTGTCTGATGCCTGTGCAGGACACAGATACTGTGCAGGGGAGAGTCCCTGGTTAAGGAAAACACGGGAGCTTCCTGAGAGGAATGCAGGCGGGTCACCCAGACGCACTCGTCCTCCAGCACGCGGGGAGGTCTCGGCACACCATCCTGGTGGTGGCGGGCTGTGGGGGCCGGGCTGAACCATGTCATCGCCAAGATCCTCCGGGCCTGGCACCTCCGCCATCTGACTCGGAAGCCATCTGCTCCCTCCCCGCGGAGGCTGCAGACGTGTGGGCGGTCCCACAGCCCGGCCCGGGCAGTGCTGCCCCCTGGAAAAGCCAGGCACAAACTCCCAGGAGATGTGTGTTAGCTGATATCAGACATCCACTTACTGTCCCCTAATCGGCAAATTGAAAACAACAACCGTTTCTTTATAACGGTGGGAAGCTCAGTGGGTTAGAATGTTATGCCCAGACTTCGTGATCCCCAAGGACCACCAGGGAGCCGAGTCCGATGCAATAAACAAAAGAGCCTTTACCATGCTAGCATGGGCCCCCCAACTCATGCCGGCAGCATGGCAGAAGAGAGCGAATTTCTCCCAGTCCAGGGGTTTTGAGGGCTAGGGATAACTCCACCCTGGGGGGCGGAGTTGGGAGCTCATCCTCGCCCCTCCCTGCCCTCTCATTCCCCCCTTGTCTAATGTGCCTAGTCAAATCATTGACTCAGCCTACTTCCTTTCAGCATAAACAACAAATACAGTTATCAAGACCCTTAGTACCACAGTTCCCATCAGTATTGTCCTCACTGAAGTTCAGTTCCCCTCCTGCAGGCACCAGTTCTCCTCCTGGCCTGTAGTTGCCAGGATCCAGGCCATGCAGGAGCTGGGAGTCATGTAGTCAGGTCTGGGTGCCATCTACTTCAACAGCAGTGGGCGTGCTCAGGATAACAGTGCAGCATCCCTTTGAGTCCTTGGGCAGTGAATTTCTTTACCCACATTGAGTTCCGGGGCTACAGGGTCTGCGGTGGGCACTGGCAATGCATCTGGAACAAGCAAACTGCAGAGCCTGTAAGGACTTGAGCAAGAAAATGGTTACCATACATGATCCCCTCCCAAAAAGGGGAAACTTGTCCCAGTAAGGGGTACACCTGGCCCTCAAGAGGGCAAAGGACAGGGGGTTGGTCCAATTTTCACCGATTCTAAGACACATTTAGTTAAACCCCCTTCCTCCCGAGTCGCACCTACCTGTCCTAAGGCTAGAGCCATACTCTGAGATACCTTAGCTACCAAGGTGAGGCTGTTATCTGACAGTGGGGTATACCTCAACCTAATCTGAAGTGTCTATAAAAACTAGACCTTAATGCTGGTGGTTTAATCTCTGAAATACACCTACCAATGCTCTCCTGGGGAGGTTCCCTGGGACCTGAATTCCCAGGGGGGATCCCCTTACCTTGCTTAGCATTTACCTGTGCACAGACAGTACTTCTAGCAACTCTGCCTCACAGAAGTTCAGAAGTTGGTGACACTTAACCTGGTGTCACTGGGCAACTCTGACCTAGAGCCTCTGGGACCAACAGTCTTGTCATCTGGAGGGTCCATCAACCATCTGATCCTTCAGTGGCTTGCTTCTGTTCAGCCAATTCCTTCTGGCTGCAGTTGGTAACCCTCTTTCCTCTGTGGATGGCACAGTGTCTCCATCAAAGGGCCTGGATTAAGGCCAAAAGTTCTGGAACTGTGCCCAAATGGTGTGGTCCAAGGTGACTACCACTGCCCCTGCATATCAGGTCCCATCCTGAACGTAACTGCTCCCATCCGTGAACAGTATCTTGTCGTCTGTTACCTCTGTGCAGTCATGAATGGGTTCCCTCATCATCATCTGGAAGCAGGCCGGCAGGGTTGATGGCCAGAGTCTTATACCTCCTTCACCAGCAATGCTGTGGTGGCCACTGCCTGGGAGCACGCTGGCCACCCTGCTGCCACAGGGTCCAGTCTCTTAGACAGATAGGCAACAGGTCTTTTCCAGGGACCTAGAGTCTGAGTGAGAACCCCTTTGGCAATGTCTCTTACCTCACTCACGTAGAGGTGGAAGGGCTCCGCGTCGTCCAGCAAGGCTAGGGCAGCTGCTGAGATGAGAGCCTTCTTTAGCTCCTCAAAGATCCGTTGTTCCACTTTGGACCAGTTCAACAGCTGCATTCCCCCAGTACGTGTTCCTTCTGAGGACCACAGTCCTTCTTGATGTCCAAGGAAAACAGGCAGTTTGTCCGGTGGCTTCCTGGGCTGATGTACGGGTCCTATTGGCTCTCTCAAGACTAAATAGGGTGCCCCAATGCCCATCAGGAAACTAACAGGCTTGCCTCTCCTAGCTAACCTGTCAGGACATGCTCTTTATAATTTTTATAAAAATCTTATCTTCTGAAAATACATAACCATGCCTCAAATTTTAAAGAAAAGGCAAGGGAGGAGGGAGCAGGTCCAGTACCTGTTCCCAGGCCCCCAGCCTCTTGAAACTCAAAATGCCACATTTTTCCTACAGATACAGATCTATCTGCATTTCTAAGCCCCCTCTACTCCCCCCCACAGAACATTGGTGAAAATTGTCCAAGCAGTCGCAGGGGGTTTAATCATACAAATAATTGTTTTCACATTGTTTTAACACAATTCTAAATAAATTATAAACCTTTGTGATGAAGTCTACTTAAACCTATAAAGTAGATACACATGACTGAAACCAAAAATGATTCCCAAAGTTTAAACAAAATACAAAATGCAGGTACAAGCCCAAATTCAACAACAATGGCATATGAGAAAAGCAAAACAAAACAAATCAAATATAAAAGTTTCATGTTACATTAAACATTACTTCAGAAAAACTGACTTAAAATAATTTTTTAAGTGTAAGCATTACATACTTTTTCATCTGACAAATGAGAATAAATCAACCCTTGAGATCTTTGATCATTACTGCTTATTCTTAACACATATAATACAGTTTAGCCTGCCATATTCTAGGCATCTAGTTACTGCAATTAACTTTTCCTAATTCAATTTATACTTTGAGCTATTAAAGCTGGCAAGTCAAATATATTTGGCATTTTTTTTTAGATTAATAACATTACATTTCTAATACATCCTGCTTATTTAGAGTAAAGTTTCAGCAACAAATCTAATCATGCAGTTTTTTCAGATCCCAAATTTTTTTTCTGAAGTTCAAACAAAGCACTGAATAATCTCTTTGTAGGAGAGCTAATAGTCTTGCGCTCTCCGGCCTCCCCTAGACCTCTCCACACCAGAGGCAGTTTACTAGGATTTAAGACAATGTCAGAAAATCATAGGTCAATCACAATTCATACTTAAGTAGCTATATGACTCTGCTTAGTTGATACCAATGACAAGGAAGACTAACCATTGTGGGCTGCTTCACCACCAATCACCTGCCACTCCCTGCTGCTGGAGCAGCATTCAAATGCAAATGAACACATTCTTTACCTGAAGCCTCTCAGCCATTATCATCTAGTTTCTGCCTCAAGGCTGGGAATTTCAAAAGCTGCTTACAATGACTTGGGAAACTAGTTTTAATTTATCTCCCAGTTATCTTCACCATTTTTAAAGCTCATTCTGTACACAGAAAAGTTTTAAGCACAGCCCAAAACTATGCGCACTCGTTTTGAACTGGCCTTTTCACTTTACTGAGCACAGAGATTAGCCCTTGAGCTCTTCTCCAGTACCCGATGTCACCAGGGACCAGATGCCTCCATGCCAGCCCAGGCCACCAGAGCCCAGGCCCCCTGAGCGAGGCTGCTGCCACTGCAGCCCCAGCCACGCTACTCAGGTGGCCCCCAGAGAGAAAGCGCGGGTCGCCCCTGCGGCTTCCCGGCTCCACTTCCCCTTCTCCGGGAAGCCAGCAAATTAACCCAGGTGCCTGCTCCCTCAGCCAGGCCACCACTGCCCAGCCACGCTCCAACGCGCAGACTGAGCCCCGCGGGAGCACCCCCTCCGACCCAACGCCGCCAGGGAGCCCCGCACCACCACGCCGGCCACACTTCACCGGCTCCATCCTGGGGCGCCATGTCACCCACAAATACCAAACTCAGACCTGGGAAAGGCTCACTTTCCACAGGTGAGGCAACGGCTCATGCCGCTCACCTCGTCCTGGAGAGGATTCATTCCTCTCCCCATGAGGGTCCCTCTAGGGCCCTCCAGGGAGGTCAGAACGTCTTCTGATCCTCCTGCCCGTGGCCTTCATGGTGCGTCCACCAGGCGTCTTCAGGCACCAATTCCATGAGGGGTTTTACGTCCCTCCAGAGCGCTCACACACCTACCGCGGCCAGTCAGACTCTCCGGACCGGGATTTCCCTAATGGTCCTGGGTGGGGATCCCGGACGAGCCCCCATATGTTACGCCCAGACTTCGTGATCCCCAAGGACCATCAGGGAGCCGAGTCCGATGCAACAAACAAAAGAGCCTTCTCCATGCTAGCATGGGCCCCCCAACTTATGCCGGCAGCATGGCGGAAGAGAGCGAATTTCTCCCAGTCCAGGGGTTTTGAGGCCTAGGGATAACTCTGCCCTGCGGGGCGGAGTTGGGAGCTCATCCTCGCCCCGCCCTGCCCTCTCAAGAACATTGTCCCCATGTTCTATCCCCAGTTTGCAGGTCCAATCCCCAGTCAGGGCACATGCAAGAATCAACCAATGAGTGCATCAATAAGTGGAACAACAAGTCAATCTCTCTCTCTCTGTCCCTTAAAAAATCAATAAATTAAATTAAAAAAAAAAACACTTAAAAGTGGGCATTAAAAAGGAAAGAGACAAAAAGTAAGTCATAAACAGGACCTAATACTTCGTGACCGTTCTGCTGTGCACACGGGTTTTCAGGGAAAGCTAAATGGCTATGGCGTCACGTGAGGATGGCCACAACTCCTGGTCCTGCCTCCCTCTCGGCTCCACCCCTCCTGCCGGCTGGACAGTCAGGTCCCACCTCCCCTCTGCCGCCTCCTCCCGGGTCTCAGTCAGGGGACAAGCCACCACCACCCACTCCGAGTCACTGAGCCCTGCCGGCCCCCTGTTTGTGACGGCGTCCTCCCCGTCAGCATGTCCCTCTCACCCAGCCGGCTCCCAGTGCGCTCTATGGAAGCCTCAGCGTGCTCAGAGGTAGCGCGCTGTGAGCACCAAGGCCCATTGTCCTGCTTTCATCTCTGCCTGCTTCCCAGGACCTTGTCCCTGGCGAGGCGCTGAGTGTCTTGAATTGCATTTCATAGGATAGCCGTGCCCTAGTCTTCCCAGAGACCCTGCTCTGGCAGCGTAGGCGCCGGGCTGCTGCAGAGGGAGAGCCCTCACGTGGGGCACAGATGATCCGCTGCTCAGGACACAGGACGGAGAGGCCGGCTCTGCTCTGGCCGCCCCTCCCCACGGTGGTCCAAGGAGCACTGTTTCTGTGAGACATGGGAGTCAGTGAAACTAATAAAAACAGCATCAGTGCTCAAACAGGCTCTCATTTTGGATTTAACCAGATCACACTAACGTAACACATTTCAGGAATAAAGAATGACCATTCATCTATTTTCCCCAAAACAGTTTTTATTTCTGATTCATGGGGAGTGTGGCCCAGGGCCCTGTGGCTGTGTGAGGAGCCAGTCAGGGGAAGGGGCGTGAGTCAGGAGGGGTGGGGGTTCCCAGCACACGTTCGCGTACACACACACGTACACACACACACACACACACACACACACACTGTAAGCACCAGAGAACCCACAGCCTGGGGGGCAGTGCAGGATGATACAGCAAAACCCGCCGAGGAGGGAGGTGGGACTGTGTGGTTAGGACTCGGACGTCCTTGTAGAAGTAAGCCTGGCCACTCCAGGCCCACACCGTGCCTGCTGGTCAGCTGCGTGTTAGCCTAATAAGACTGATTATTTTTAGATTGGGGGAGGGGGATCCTGGACCCACGGATCTTGAACCACTTTTTGCCAAAAATGCTCCTTTGAGAAGCTAAAGAGAGGAGCAAGCAAAGTGCTCGCACACTGTCTGCTGGGAACACGTGCCCAGGGTGCCAGGCAGGCAGTCCTGACCCCCTCCTCCCGGCTTGCGTGGTTTCCTGTCTAATCATCACTCCTGTGTCTGCAAACCCCCCGGCCGCTGGGCCGCTCTAGGCGCCTGAGCTCACGGGAGGTCTCCAAGCCTGGCGCCAATGTAAAGCCCAGGAACCCTACAAACGCCCTGAGAGTTTTAGCTAAGCTTGTTTTAAACGAATAAACAAAACATCTTGCATTACATAGTAAGCTCCACAATACCCATTTTCCTAATGAAATGGAGAATATATAAAGCTTTAAGATGTATTTGAATTAGGTCACTCCATGTTCAGCCGGGGCCCTCCTGGGAAGCCACAGTCCCCTAATCCTACGGCCAATACTGAAAGCTCCCAGGACTGCTCTCTCCGAGGCTCTATCTAGATAGTATTGCTTTGTTAGATCTGGAGGAGCAGAAAGATTATGTGAATGATTCTGTCCCAAGGAACTCTTCTTTCCAATCACAGTCACTTACCATACCATCACTTTACAGTCATTCAGTTACATTTTCTTACAAAGGCCAGGCCACAAAACTCAGCAAAAGGATCTGTAGCTCCTAGTACTCAGCTGAAGAGAATCTTAAGGGAGGGCTCTTGGTATTGTTTCTAATTCTGGTCTTTAACTTCGAAATACAATGTCAGGTCTACAAACTCGTAACCTGTGCTTGGTTCTGTTTGTTCTATTTTTCTAACGCAGACACTTTAAATGATTAACCTGTGAGTTACCCATTACACCTTCAACAGTCCACTGAGCATGTCCTTCCTGAGCGGAGGGAACGTTTCAGCAGGCTCAGCAGGTCTGCCAGAGGGAACGGGAAAACACAGACGCCCCAGAGGGCTATGGCGCAGAACTGACTCCTCTTAAGACCAGAGGAATTGAGCCCTTGCCCGCCCCTCCGTCCCCCACCTCTCCTGGGCGGTGCTGGAGGCATTAGGGATGCCAGGCTGGTGTGGGTGGCAGGTCCCACCGGGAGGCCGTTTCTTAACCTGTTTTGTTGGGACTTTGATCTTATCACTGCTGCTTACCCCAAACTGAGCCCCTGTTGCCCCAACAACCCGCAGCCTGGGAGTCAAGCAGCAGCAACACTGGACTGAAGGGACCAGAGGAGGCTGGGACTGGGGGAGGCCGAGAGGCGACTGCCACGTACATCAGGATCCAGGGAGGAGCTGTGTGCTTGGCCACTGTGCCCGCCAGCGAGGTGAAATGAAGCCATGATAGATGGCTGCGTAGTGACGAAACCAGCAGCGTGTGTGACATGTGATGCTCCGCCCACTGGAATGTTAGCGGTGCAGACTGGAACTGGACTGCAGGTGGGCACCCTGATTCTGCTCTTGGACGGACACAGGGAGATGCCTGCCGCCGCCTGTAACTCCCAGAAGGAGAGGAACTGATCCGAAGGCACAGCCCTGGGCACGACCTGCGGGGCCCTGGAAGCAAAGCCGGGCTCTGCCCCACCCGCTAGTGCACAGCGGCGTCCTTTCCACCACGGCCCACTATGTGCCATGGCGTCCTTTCCACCACGGCTGAGGACAGTGGTTCATCCTCTGTCATCGGAAGCCATGTCCTCAGTTCTCACAGCCGGCTTTTTCATCCCTCAGCCCCTCTCAGCAGGAAGCATCTGCATCAACAACCTCCTGCAAATGTAGTTAATCATGCTTTTCTGTGAATCCTCACCAGAGGATGGTTTTTATTGATTTTTTTTAGAGACAGTGGGAAGGAGAGAGAGGGATTGAGAGAAACATCAATGTGAGAGGGACACATCGACTGGTTGACACCCTCAATCACCATCCTGGGTCAGGGATCAAATCAACTCAGGCACTTGCCCTTGACTGGGAATCGAACTCTTGACCCTTTGGTGTTTGGGCTGACGCTCTAACCACTTAGCACTCCAGCCAGGGCTATGCTTTTCTTTTTAGTGGCACAAAAGGTAATCTCCTAATTTGTGGCATCTCACAGGCAATGCAAGTGAGTCTCACTGGGTTAGAAATGCCTCTTACTCACCAGCCATCACTGCTTCTTTCACTTCTCCAACTTGCATATGAGATTATCCTATATAATAAAGATGTAATATGCAAATTAACCCTCATGCCCTCACAAGATGGCTGCCTATGACCAGGCCGGCAAGGGGGTTAGTGAGGGATGACCAAATGACTGAACAAGCAGTTTGCGTGGGGTTACGAGGTCGGCAGGGGGTTACTGAGGGATGATCAAACAAGTGAACAGCAGGCTAGGCAGTTGGGGGCAACCAGGCTGCACGGGGGAAGTTAGTGGGGGACCAGGCAGGTAGGAAGGTGAATGATTAGGAGCCAGCAGTCCAGGATTGTGAGAGGGATGCCCAATTGCCAGTTAAGTCAGACATCCCCCAAGGGGTCTTAGATTGGAGAGCGTGCAGGCTGGACTGAGGGACCCCTCACACCTGTGCATGAATTTTGTGCACTAGGTCTCTAGTATATTCATGTTATTGTTTCTAACCCCTAGAATATTATTGTATTTTATTTCAGGGGATGGCAAAAGTAGGTTTACAGTTGTAAGTAAACAAAACAGATTTTTTTTTGTATCATTATTTATTAATTATTGTATTATAATATTCCCATACAAATCATCAAGAATTTAACAGTGATGGAACCACCATGATCCATGGAACCGAAAGCTGAGATTTCTGAAGATTCAATTGTACTCAAGTATGCATTAGCATAAGGTATTTATTGAGGTGGAGGTACAGACCAGTATATTTTTAAAGATTTTCAACAAGGACTAAGTGAAAAGAACACATTTTTCTTTACCACTGAGATTCAACTCGATGTTTTCCTGTTTCTTACATTCCTCAGGCCTTTCAAGGACATTAAGGCAGTGGGAATCTCTATGAGTTTTGACCATCGTATCTCCAGGTGAGGGCTTTACCGGGAATGCTGGGAAAGCAGGACCAACTGCAAAACCTAGTCCTCTCTACAGTGCACATGTGTGTTTCCATCATGGTGGGCTCTGCTCCAGGGGTCTCCACGTCACAGTGGGATCCGCTCCAGGGGTCTCCATAGGTTGAGAGGTCCTGACCCTCCTGAGTGCATAGACCTGTCCAAACTGCCTGTTGCTCAGCCACATGATGCCCATAGGTAAGCAGAATGTTCAATACTCAGAGCTAAAGGTCTTGGCAACAGTGCTCCTCTGCTGTGGCATCTACACACAGAACACTGGGCAGCAGTGAAAACGACTGGCCTCTTACCTTCGTGACAGCACGGAGGGACCTGGAGAGCATCATGCTAACTGAAATAAGCCAGTCAGAGAGGGACAAGTATCACATGATCTCACTTTATGTGGAATCTAATGAACAGAATAAACTGATGAACAAAATAGGTCCAGAGACATGGAAACATGGACTGGCAGATCTCAGAGAGAAGCGGGGTGGGGAGAAGAATATGTTAACCAGAGAACTTACATACACATATGTGTAGCCCATGGACACAGACAATTGTGTGGTGAAGGCCTGAGGTGGGGCAGCGACTGGGTAGAGGGAGGCAAAGGGGGAGGGGGGTATTGGGGGATATTTGAAAATACATATACAAGGTCTCTATTAAAATGTCTGTCAGACAGTGCTGGAACCAGAAGTTAATCTCAGAATTGCCCTTCTCTCCTGCTCGCCCGATGCCCAGGGCCTAACATTATGCAGGCTCTTTCTCTTCCTGGCCGGAGAGATTCCTTTCCTCGATGAGTTAGATCTCGGCTGGGCCTGAAGCCCATCCACTTCCTGAGGCCGCCCCATTGTTCAGAACTTTTTAAACAGAACTGTTTACCTTGAGGCACAAAATAGCCTTCATCCCCTTTGTTGTCTGGATATAAGAGGCTTAACGGAGCACAGACCTCTTGAATGGGACGGTGCAGGAGAAATGAAGGTATTAAACCATCAACAACCTATTGGCATAAGGAGAAAGTTGCTACAGTTCAGCAAGAAATGGCTTTCTGGGCTCAGAAAGGCCAGGCCTCCAAGCCCTGAGGTCCCAATAGAAGAGGCTGCTGAGCTCGAGGACACTGAGAAATGAGCCCCCAGTTGCTTTCTGCCCTCTCCTCAGAGCCTCACGGGAGGGAGGAGGAGAGTGGGAGGAATTGACAGGAAACCTGGGAGGAGGGGCGGTGGCCCTCCTGGGCTGAGCTGGTCAGGACCTGCTCGAAACATATGCAGGCAGTGCGGACAGGTGACAGGCACATACCCCTCAGTGTGGCCAGCAGAAAGGCAGGGCCCCAGACCACACACTCTGCCTTCTTGTTGATGGAAAAGTTCACTGAGGTACAGACCACTACATCTTGGTGATAACTTATTTTAGAATGAGACCTAATTGTTCAAATAATCCTATTTTGTTTTGGAATGTATCTCTGTGGTATTCAGCTCAAATGAATATTAGTTACAAGAATAAAGAAAGTCAAATACATTTATCACAGAATTTGGAAAAAATAGGCCCTGCAAAATTTGGACTGCAAAGATGTCCTATCTATATATATAAAAGCCTAAGCAACCAGAACACTGGAACGACTGGAATGACTGTAATGCTTGCTACGGTGTGCACTGACCACCAGGGGGCAGACACTCAACACAGGAGCTGCCACCAACCTTCCCTGATCCCTCCCGACAGCTAGCAAACCCCCCACGGCCCCTCCCCACATCCGGCAGGCCCAGCCAGCAGGCCCTGGCTAGCACCCAGCAGCTGGCAGGAAAGAAAGCCCTGGTTAGCAGCCGGAAGGCCCCAATTGGCCCAGATCACCGACCAGGCCTAGGGTCCCCACTCATGCACGAGTTTCATGCACCAGGCCTCTAGTCTATATGTGTAAAAGCCTAAGTGACCATCACAACCGAACGGATGACCAAACAGGCTGCATAGGGTAACCACAGGCCAGCAGGGGGGTCAGTGAGGGGCTATCAAATGACTTGGCAGCAGGCTGCGTGAGATGACCAGGTTGGCAGGGGGGCAGTTGGGGGCAACCAGGCTGGCACAGGGGGCAGTGAGGGGCAACCAGGCCAGCAGAGGGGCAGTTAGGGGTGATCAGGTGAGCAGTTAGTAGCCAGTGGTCCCGGATTGTGAGAGAGATGTCTGACTGCCAGTTTAGGCCCAATCCCCAGCAGTCAGACATCCCCCGAGGGTTCCCAGATTGTAGAGGGTACAGGCTGAGCTGAGGGGACACCCCTCTCTATGCATGAATTTTGTGCGCTGGGCCTCTAGTCTATATATATAAAAGTCTAAGCATCTGTGCATTTTAAACAAGTGCACCCACTGTATGTCAGTAATACCGTCACACCTCCACCAACAGTATCTCTGCAGCTACTGGTGATGTGGCACCTACCCGGGAGAGCACAGTGGCAAAGTGCTCAATCATTTACTCGCCTTTCTTTTGGAAGTAGAACTTACGAAAAGAACTGTGATGAAGGATATAATGCTAAGTGGTTAGTCCAATCAGAGACCATTGTGAGGTTGGCAAATAACGGCAATAAAATTATATCTGCAGATGCTGTAAATCTGAAAATACTGCAGCTCTTCTAAGACTGGGTGGAAAATGCTGGGCAGAAATCAAGGATGTAGATTATACATCATCTTCCTACTAAAAACAGACACAGTGTGCATCAGCATTTCCATTTCTTAGAAACCTACTGCTAACTCCAATGCCCTGACCGCCCGATGGCTGTGGGAAGAAGCATCCTCTTGAATTATGGGAAATTTTCGTTATCTTAATGACTTTCTATTGCTGAAGTAGTTAAATTCTTGGACTGCCTCTCTTCTGAGTTCACCTGCACGGGGCCTTTCAGATAAACCCAAGAGCAGACCAGGAAGAAGTGTGTTTCTGTGAAGTGTCATTCTAACAGGGAAAGAGTTTCATGTGAAAAAAAATGGTCTTGGCCTGTGCACTTGCCATTTTGAATGTTTAAATATCATAAACCAAACACCAGACAGCCCAGTGTTACTCAGGGGATATTTGTAAGTAGTTACTCAGACTGCTGTTTGACTGAACAGGAGATGGAGGTAAAGAATGTGAAGCATCTAGGAGAAAGAAAAGCCACTTGGTTCTAATGTCACGCACACACACACATCTCTATATGTACAAAGCCAGAGACTGTAACACCATCAGGACCATAATAACCTAACGACCGGTCACTATGACACCCACTGCGGCCAGCAAACCAGCCTGATCTGGGCTGATCACCCCAAACACCCCAATCAGGGCTGGGCCAGCTGGCCAACCATCTTGGCTAGCAGAAATTTGGGGTCTGGGAACCTTGGAGATGCTTGGTCACAGTCTCAGGCAGCTGTGCGGGCAAAGCTCCCCTTTGGCAGAAATGGACCCGGGATCAGGGAGCTGGAGTTGGGGATGGGGTGGGGAGGCTTTCCTGGTGGCCACAGGAATCCCTGCAGGCCATGCACAGCACCTGGGCGTCTGGCCCCGGTCAGAATAGCAGCAGGAATAGGGGCCACGGGGCACAGGGAGCAGTGGCACACGAGCCAGGAGGCATGAGGCCCAAGAATGTGGGCTCTTACCCTGCCCGCTGGGCCCCACAGCACCAGCAGATGGGCCGTGATGTGCAGCGAGGCTCTGGGCTGCAGACGGGAGGGCAAGGCCCTGTGCCAGACAGAGCCCCGAGCAGTGTGTGTGTGTGTGTGTGTGTGTGTGTGTGTGTGTGTGTGTGTGTGGAGGGGGGGGGGGGTTGGAGCTGAAAACACTGGAGGGGTGGGAGGGGCTGCAGCCCAGCGCCTTTTTGGCCTTGGAATTCAGAGGTCAGCCCCCTTCAAGAGAGAGGACAGGCGGAAAGTGGCAAGGCCATCTTCGGGAAACGCAGCTGCCACAGTCTTTAGTAACTACAAAAGGATAATCTTTGGTCTCGGTTCCACAGAAGAGGAAGCTGAGACTCAAAGAAGGGAGTCTTCACAGCACCTCACTCTCTTCTCAGCCCTGACCTGTGCAGCATTGTTTTCACTGAAAGTAGAGGATCCAAGTGTTTTTAGATCTTTGATCTGTTAGGCAGGAAAGGATTTAGCACAGGGAATTGGTGCTTGGGAAATCACTGGAGAGCTGGAGGAATGGGTATTAGGCTGGGCCCCCAGGAAAGACTCCCTGCCCAGCGGGAGGAGCTGCCCCCTCAGCCACAGCTGAACTCTGGGACACTCTGGCACAGCTGTGACCTGGGGATCAGGAAACTGCTATCCCCACAAGTGCAGGAAACCTCTACATCTCTGCAAACACGATCACCAGCAGCAAACAGCCCGAACTGCAGGAAGATGCCTCTGCCCCACTTCAGCCTTCAAAATATTGTGCAAGCGCATCCAATCAGCAGAAACAAATTCGTATCCAGAAACGAGCTGCAAAGGAGTTTGGGCAATTTCAGACTTTCCTCTGGGAGTGAGATCTTGCTAATGTACCTCATGTGCCTGGTATTGATAAAAATGGGGCCCAGTCCGAAACCAAGATAGCAGTGAAGGTAAACAACTGGTCTACCGCTCACACAACAATTTAAAACATTAAAACTAATACAGCCAAAACCGGTTTGGCTCAGTGGATAGAGCGTCGGTCTGAGGACTGAAGGGTCCCAGGTTTGATTCCAGTCAAGGGCATGTATGTTGGCTGCAGGCACATCCCTGGTGGGGGGTGTGCAGGAGGCAGCTCATCGATGTTTCTCTCTCATCGATGTTTCTAGCTCTTTATCCCTCTCTCTTCCTCTCTGCAAAAAATCAATAATATATATTTTTTAAAAATTAAAACTAATACAAAGGACATCTATCATCCAAAACCATGGGAAGGCTGGCTAAAAGAGAAAGGAGCGCAAGTGCTGAAAAGCTGAGGAGCCTAAGTACGGAGGTACGCGAATCAGGCTGGTGGCAAATTGAGCTGGTGGTGAATCGGCTGGTGGCAGGTGACTGGGCTCGCAGCGCGGCTTTTCTTTTCAACCCAAAAGGAAACAAGCTCCCTATCACTTTGAAATCCAGTTTCTGGGGTCACGTGGGGACCCAGACGCCTACGGGGAGAAGCTGGTCTGTCGGCCATCGGGGCCGAAGTGAAGGCGACTCTTGCAGAGGTACGAGCAGCAATAATTGTTTACTGGGCTGGATTGCAGGGAAGCAGGTACTGGCAACACTGAAGGGCTGGGACGGCTGACGGCAGCCATTGCTGTTAGCCACGCCCCAACCTAGTGAAGTCCTGAGACCTCGCCCCACCCTGAGGCCCTGCCCTGAGGCCCTGCCCACACATTCTACAGACCTGCCCAGGCACCACACAGCTACTTTTACATATGAATGGCCTGTATTGAGGCAGCTTAACCATATATAAACTGCAGCTCCAGCAACAAAACCGCCAAGTCCCAAGCAAACAGGAAAAAATGTAGTTTTTGCTGTATCTCCTGCAGGGTGGCTTCAGACAGTAACTGAACTGAATCCCATTGGAGATCCAGAAGCCAGTGTTCCTAGTGGTCAATTTCAACAACTCACACCCATAAGTGACACATTCAGGAGATGGACTCAGTGAGCACCAAAGCCCCACTGGAACAAACCGTGTCTCCAGTGCAGCAGTTCTTCCTTTATAGACAGAGCGGGTCCTCACAGACACAGTGTGTGGAGACACAGCCTGGAGATCAATTCCTCCCAGTGTACCAACAGCAAACAAGGCTTAATTACACTAAGACTCAGCCCACAAAAGGATATAACAAAAGCGACCACCCCAGGGATTGGAGAAGCTGAACTACTAGACCCTATAGGTCAGCTACCACACAAAAACACTCCATCAACACAGGGAGGCAACCAAAATGCAGAGACATAGAAGCATGTCAAGAATGGGAGAGATGGAGGAAAGTAAATTATGGACAACACAGAATTCAGAATCACATTTATAAGATGACTCAAGAATCTTCTAAAAATCCTTTGAGAAACTTGATGAGACCTCCAAGAAGCTTGGTGAAATCTTCAAGGACCTTAATGAGAATACCAAAAAAATGGAAAAGGACCAGACAGAAACTAAGCATACAATGTCTGAAATAAAGAATGTACAGAAACTCAACTATAGATCAACATGCCCCAAGAATCAAATCAAAGTTTTGGAATATAAGGAAGAAAAAAATCACCCAACCAGAGAGGCAGAAAGAAAGAAGAATCCAAAAGTGTGAGTATAGTGTAAGGAGCCTCTGGGACTGCTTAAAGTGTACCAACATCTGGATTTTTGGGATGCCAGAGGAGAGCTAGCAGGATATTGAAGGCCTATTGAAAGAAATAATGACAGAAAACTTTCCCTACCTGGTGAAAGAAATAGACTTACAAGTTCAGGAAGCATACAGAACCCCAAACAAGAGGAATCCAAAAAGGAACACACCAAGGCACATCATAATTAAAATGCCAAGGGCAAAAGACAAAGAGAGAATCTTACAAGCAGCAAGAGAAAAACAGCTAGTTACCAACAAGGGAGTACCCATATGACTGTCAGCTGATTTCTCAACAGAAACTACACAGGCCAGAAGAGAGTGGCAAGAAATATTCAAAATGATGAACAACAAGAACCTACAACCAAGATTACTCTACCCAGCAAAGCTATCCTTCAGAATTGAAGGTCAGATAAAGAGCTTCACAGACAAGAAAAAGTTAAAGGAGTTATCAACACCAAAGCAGGATTACATGAAATGCTGAAGGGTATTCTTTAAGGAAAGGAAGAAGAAGAAGAAAAGTAAAGGTAAAAATTACGAACAACAAAAAAAAACATAAAATACATACCTACCAACAAGTGAATCTAAAAATCAAGTGAATAAAAAATCTGAAGAACAAAATGGACTGGTAAATATAAAAGAATCAGGGACATAGACAGGGATTGGACTAACAATTCTCAGGGGGAAGGGGTGAGGGGTGAGGGAAGAGATTATACAAAAATCTTGCACCTATGGATGAAGACAAGGGCAGGGGTAAGGGCATGGGGTGGAGTTGGGAATCAGGTGGAGGGGAGTATGGAGGAAGAGGGGGGAAAGAGGAACACCTGTAATAATCTGAACAATAAAGATTTATTATTAAAAAAATAAAATAAAATAAAATAAAAAGCATTTTAAAAAAAAATGGGGCCCAGCTGGTGGGGCTCAGTGGTTGAGCATCAATCTATGAACCAGGAGATCACAATATGATTCCTGGTCAAGTTTCAAGCTTGATCCTCAGTAGGGGCATGCAGGAGGCAGCTGATCAATGATTCTTATCATTGACGTTTCTATCTCTCCTTTTCCCTTCCTTTGAAATCAATAAATATTTTTTAATGAAGTCATGATGTATGTATGTGTTATGAGTTTTTCACTTCATAGATCACTAATGTCTTTCCTGTTAAAACCATACTTAGAGAACATTATTTATTACCATTCATTTTAATTGATCTCAGGGAGAAGAAGGGAGAGAAAGAAACATTGTTCCATTGCTTCCTGCACTCACTGGACTGGGTATTGAATCTGCAACCTGGGCAGGTGCCCTGACTGGCAATCGATCCACCACTTTCTGGTGTGT
Source organism: Pipistrellus hanaki (assembly GCF_964339955.1). Taxonomy (NCBI): domain Eukaryota; kingdom Metazoa; phylum Chordata; class Mammalia; order Chiroptera; family Vespertilionidae; genus Pipistrellus; species Pipistrellus hanaki. The sequence continues at coordinate 1,907,379 of NC_140519.1, forward strand.
GGGGCGATGCTATGCTGGTACCCTGACTCCAAATTCCAGCCTCCAGACTGTGGAGAAAAATACATTTCTGTTGTTTAAGCCACACAAATTTACGACATTTTGTTATGGCTGTTTGAGCTGACTCATCTATACTAATAAAAGGGTAATCTTTCAATTGTCCTTTTGGACAAAGTCACAGTGGTGGGGGCAGAGACAGAGGCAGTTATCAGGCCAGCAGAGGAGAGCAGTTAGGGGTGATCAGGCAGGCAGGCAGAGTGGTTTGGGGCAGATCAGGCAGGCAAGCAGGTGAGCTGTTTGGAGCCAGCGGTCCTGGATTGCAAGAGGGATATCCTGGATTGGAGAAAGTGCAAGCCAGGCTGAGAGATCCCCTCTCCCCTCCTCATGCACCAAGTCTCTAGTTTAAAAATTAAAATAAGCCTGGCACAGTCGCTCAGTGGTTGAGCATGAACTAAGAAGTCACCAGTCGGATTCCTGGTCAGGGCACATGCCTGGGCTGTGGGCTCAGTCCCCCATGTGGGGCTTGCAGGAGGCAGCTGATTGATGCTTCTCTAGCATCAATGTTTCTTCCTCTCACTCTAAAAATAAATAAAAACATATTTTAAAATAATAATAATAAATAAAAATTATGTATATAGCAAGAGTTGTGAAATACAAAAATAAGTGAGCTTGCATGTTTTGTTTTGAGCAGCATGCATGGGCCTTCTAGGGCACGCTTGCCACGCTCTGAGCGCCGCAGCAACAGGCTTGCTGAGGACAGCTGGGTGGATGGGGAGGAGGGACCTCGTGGCCTTCCGGGTGCCATGGCCACTGGCATGGGGCAGAGTCACAAAGCAGGAAATATGGAGTCCCTCTTACATGGTCAGAGTCCAAGGCCATCCACACCATTCACACTCTATAAAACTAGTTGAGTACAGCAGCTTCATAAAAAAGTGATATTGCAATATATAGTCCTGGCACAAGACATAGGGTGAGCTTGTAGTTCCAGGGGTGAATTATCCATTTGCAGACATAAGTTATCTTGGAAAACGATGTCCACATCTCTATGCAAAACCCACCCATCAAATGAAGAGACTATTTGATACAACTCCACGTTTCATTTTCTGCCTAGACGGCCATTTCCGCCCCCTTCCTGCAGCAGTAATGCTGCGCCTTTCACTGTTTATCAGAAAGGGATGTGACAGGAAAGGCATTGCTTTGAAGACAAGGACAGCCTGGCACACAGCAGCTGCTCATGCAATTTCCTCAAGTTCAAGTTCCTGAAAAAGGAAATGAAAGAAACTCAACTTTTAAGAAAGCCTCCATGCCAGCTTTGATCTCAGTTTTAGGAAGTACTTGACAGAAAGTGCATGTTTACGCTCAGAGTCAAACAGGATGCGAGTGAGTGCCTCACAAAGCCGAGTGCAGAGCAACAGTGGCTTCTCACCATCAATGAGAAAGAACTAGCTTTTTCTAAAATCTGTCAAACTGGCGTCAGAGAGCGGGGGAGGGAGAGAGAAGGAGAGAGAGGGAGAGAGAGGGAGAGAGAGAGAGAGAGAGAGGGAGGGAGAGAGGGAGAGAGAGAGAGGTAAGAGGGGGGGAGAGAGAGACATTAGTTTGTTAGCAATCATTGGTTGCTTCTTGCAGGTGTCCTGACGGGTTTGAACCCATAATCTTAGTGAATCTGGGCGATGCTAGGGCCTGTCTCTCTTTGTATTGTATTTATTTTTAATATACTTTTATTGATTTGAGAGGGAGAGAGAGAGAAACATCTATGTGAGAGAGAAACATCGATTGGCTGCCTTCCCCATGCCCCACTGGGGATTGGCCCGCAACTTGAGCATGTGCCCTGACCAGGACGCGAACTGGCGACCTTTTCGTGCACAGGACAAAGCTCATCAGCTGAGCCAGCAGCACTGGCCTGCCTCTCCTTTCAGCACCGGCAGAGATTGCTAAGACGATGTGTCTCCCAGCGCGGTGGGCCTCCAAGGGGAACACGGTGGGGGGCCCTCTCTGGCTCTGGGGACCATGTGATGTCACCTCGGCAAGCCCGTCAGTCCACCTGGCCCCAGCTGCCCCTCAGACGTGGTGGACCAGCTGGATGTGCCACGGTGCTTTCTGCCCCCCTCTCCCCCTCATTCCCTAGTTCCTGTGGACTGAGCGCCGTCCTGGCCAAGTCTTAGCCTTCCCAGATGTTAATAAAAATGGGTACTACGTCAGGTAGAGCGCAGGCCTGTCACTCAGTGGGCATTGTTGGGGTTCAGCATTTCCGGGAACAGCACCCAGGCCCAGCGCCTTCGGGCTAGCACAGCACTGCAGGTGCAGGGTCTGCGAGGGGTCCCCTCGGGCTCCTGACTGCTCTCGAGGCTCCTGACGCGAATGTTTTATTGGACGCGGGGACGGGATTGTTCATCTCCTCTAAGCAAATACTTTGAGGTAATGGAAACATGTCCCAGAACAGTCCAGAGCAGCAAAAGGAAGCGGGAGAGAAATAATTCATAAAGCAGAACTCTCCTGTAGATGCTGGAGAGGAGCCAGTTCTGTGAGCGAGAAGAAACCAAAGACAAAGCAGCCTGTGAACAGCAGCAGCTGACCCACCGCCCGGGCTGCGTGAAAGGGCAGGAGACACATTCCCACCGCTGCCTCTCCTTCACCGAGAACGACGTTTCTTTTTCTGAGAGAACATATGCCATGTTGGGAAGGAATAATCTTATTCCTGTTTCATCTAGTTTTCTTCTCTCGTTCTTTCCTGTTCTCTGCAGCCCAGGGAGGGGTCAGGCCCCACCGAGGGGGGAGTGTGCTCACTGCACCCTGTTCCCGCCCCACAGGCCCTCGGCCCTCACCGGCAGGTCGCTGTGCTGCCCAGAGCCCCAGCCTGAGGCAGGGCAGGCCCTGGAGCCCAGTCTCCTACCAACTTAGAGCTGCTCAGTCACACCCTCACACTTTCTGTACGTGGGTACCAACCATGCTACTACTGAGTAAATATTTTGCTATAGATGGCTCATTTTTTATTTAAAATTTTAAAATAATAAATGGTATTTTACAAAGCAATTTAAAAAAGATAGAAGTTAACCGAAACTGGTTTGGCTCAGTGGATAGAGCGTCGGCCTGTCGACTGAAGGGTCCCAGGTTCGATTTCGGTCAAGGGCATATACCTTGGTTGCGGGCACATCCTCAGTAGGGGGTGTGCAAGAGGCAGCTGATCGATGTTTCTCTCTCATCGATGTTTCTAACTCTCTATCCCTCTCTCTTCCGCTCCGTAAAAAATAAAAAAAATTAAAAAATTAAAAAGATAGAAGTTAAACATAAAAATACGTGCAATGAAAGCAATACAGTATTTTTTAATTCCCCAAAACTGGCCCGATCCTGATTGCTGTCTTTGTTAACCAGAAAGATTGCTAAGATGACAAAGCCATGTTCATTTGGAGCTGGCACAGCTCACCTGACCCCATCAGCAGGAGAGAGGGTAACCGAGGAGGGAGAATGCTCTCACTCTGGGACCCAAGGAACCGGAATGCCTGTCTGTGAAGCATCAGCGAGCTGTGCATTCGAAGCAGGGGCCAAGCCAAGTGGAAACAGGGCAGCTTTGCTGACATCACACAAAGGAAAAATCCGTTTGTTCTACGAGACTCACAACTTAGGTTGATTCCTACGCACCATCCAGTCCTTCCCCCCAGCATTCACTCCAGCTTCTGCATTAAGCGCCTCAAGAAGATTTAGAAACAAAAACAAGAATTTTTGTCCTCATGGAAATCCTAGTGGTTTCAGGAGAGAAAGCAACCACGTTTCTGTAGAGAACAGAGCAATCATTTGAACGTCAGCTAACATAGCAACTGCTGCCTTTTGCCCTTTAATACAGATAGTGAGCCCTACGGGGCCGCTCCTCTGTGACTGCTATCCCATGTGGCGGAGTACCTCACCACTGTTCTCTCCCTGCCGATCCAGTGAGGCCGCTACAGTGTTAGCCTCCATTTTGGACGAAGCAGCTGAGGTTCAAAGAGGGACGTAAACAAGCCCTAGGTACCAGCCTGGCTATGGGCCGCCTCCGGTGGGAGAGGGGAAACACAGGAACCTGCAGAGGGAGCTGAGGACTGCCCCCGCTACTCATTCCTCTTGGTTCCTGCCTCCACAGGTTCGTCCTGAGAGAAATGATGGCATCTTCCAGGTTCCCAGCATTAGGGGCAGTTTTAACCACCAGCTGCCTCGATTGTCAAAAGAGGGCCTCTGAGCCCCAACCCTGGGTCTGCTGTGGGGTGGCCTGTGGAGCCAGGCTGGGGCGGTCGGCAGAGGACTAGGGGACCCCAGGGACCACGAAGGAGGCTCTGACCCTGGCCCAGAGCTGAGTTCTGGAGGCCTTGGGGCCCACAGCCCAGCTGGGTGGAGGGCAGCAGGCACACCATTGCCAGGCATCGCCTTGGGGACTGGGGGCAGCTGTGCTCCCCAAGCCCCTGGCTGGTGCTGAGATAGGATGCTGAATTGAAGGAACGCTTAAGTGAAACGTGTGGCTAAGATGTGATGAAGGGGAGGTTATCAAAAGAGCCCCGGACATCTGGGAGAAAGTTCCCATCGGTGCAGCAGCCACGGCTGAGGCGTCGGGGGAGGCGGAGAGTCTGGGGGTGTCGGGCGCAGCTGCCTGCAGATACGTTCTGGGGTTCAAGCAGAGGGGGGTGGCCTTGCTCCCAGGGATGGACCCTCCTGAGCCGCAGGCACACCCTGCTGTTCTGTGACTCCTCACCTCCGAGGTGCACACTGTGTAACAGCCGTGTGCGAGGGCATGCCATAAAGGTTAGCATCCGTGTTTATAGCGGCCTCCCGGGTCCCTGGGGCCCAGGCTAATTCCTGGCCAGAAAAAGGGAGTTGCTTTCAGGAATGAGAGCGCAAACCAGTCCCAGCTGCTGGCATTCATCTGCTGTTGTCACGAAGGGGCCTGGAAGGCACAGTGGGAAGGGCCGTCCCTGCAGCAGACGGTGCTGCCAAATGCACAGAAGGAAACGGCCACCAGCACACACCGCACAGCATCCCGCACAGCACTGGCTGCGAACGGGAGGCCTGAGCCCACAGACTCCTCGCAGGAAACCGCACCGAGCTCCTTGGCCAGTTCTGGGTGACACTTTTTGGATTTGCCACCAGAAGCAAAGGCAACAGAAACAGAAACAAGCGCGTGCAACTGACTCCCGCTGAGAAGCCTCTGGCCTCAGAGAAATCAGCAAGCAGGTGAAGCAGCCTCCAGAACGCAGGAAGCACCTGCTGGTCACACGCTGACAACAGAGCCTCGTTCCTCAAACAGCTCCTGCTCAGCTGCAGCCCTCTCCTGCCGGCGCCTGTGGGTCAGCCGCGAGTCCCTCGGTGACAAAGGAGAGAACACGAAAATACGAGTCAGTTCCCCTCAGTTAGCATCTCAGGATCCTGTGCTGTGAATATTTTGTGTGTTTTTGCTTTTGTTGCTGCTTGTAATTATTGTTAAATTTTCCCTTTTTGTTAAACTTTCATTTACATTTCATGTCCTTTGTTTTTGAAGAGTTTATTTATAGATCAAACAGTAAACAGACATGCCCTGTGTATAAGGAAGGTTAAAACGGGATCGTTTGGGGGTCTGGACCGGATTGCTTCCATTTACATGATCTCTGGTGGGAGAAGATGATGCCGTTTTCAAACAGCCTTCCGGAATGAATTAACTTCATGAAACCAGGTTCCACTGTATAAGGAACGCATACAACTCAAAACAAAAAAACCAGCAATCTGATTTTTTACATGGACAGAGGATTTTAATAGATATTTTTCCAAAGAAAGCAAACAGATGGCCAACAGGTGTATGGAAGGTGCCCACATCACTCAGCATCAGGGAGACACCAGGCTCAGCCCCTGAGAGAACAGCCATCCTCGGAAAGACAAGACATGACGAGCGCTCGGGAGGATGGAGCAGGGGAACCTCGTGCCCTGCGAGTGGGAATGCAAAGGGGGGCCATGACTACGGAAAACAGTATGGAGCTTCCTCAAAGCACTAAAACTAGAGCTACCTCATGACCCAGATGCTCCACTCCCAGGCACCCATGGAAGAAAGAAAACCCTAACTAGGAAACACATGTGACCTCGTGTTCACAAGAGCCAAGACAGTCTTCACCCTAAGAAAGGAGGGAGGAAGTCTTGCCATTTGCAACAGCTGGATGGACCTAGAGCAGTGGTCGGCAAACTGTGGCTCGCGAGCCACATGCGGCTCCTTGGCCCATTGAGTGTGGCTCTTCCACAAAATACCACAGCCTGGGTGAGTCTATTTTGAAGAAGTGGCATTAGAAGAAGTTTAGGTTAAAAAATTTTGGCTCTCAAAAAAAATGTCAATTGTGCTGTTGGTATTTGGCTCTGCGGACTAATGAGTTTGCCGACCACTGACCTAGAGCATATTATGCTAAGTGATCTAACTCAAAGACGTCAGATGTCACAGATCTCACTCAGGTGTGGAATCGTAAAAACAAGCTCATGGATGGAAGCAGCTGGGGGTGATGTGAGCACAGGGCGGCACACCTCCAGTATAAAACCCTGCGCCACGTGCCTGTGACACGCAGCACGGGACCTTGTTCATGACCCTCACAGCACTCTGAATGGCGCTCTGATCATAGGTCTTAAAGGTTCTCACACACGAAACATGTTTGTAACTGTGTGGTGCCACATGTTAACTGGACATCATGGTGGTCGTCTCACAGCACACGCAAACACCGGATCCTTGTGCTGTACACATGACATTCTATGTTGATCACATATAAATTTTAAAGACAAGCATGTCTGCTTTCCAGTGGCTGCCAGGAGTCCCCTGAGTGTGCCCCCAGGACCAGCAGGTGCCTGTGCTGGGGAGGCACACACCTGACCCGCAGTCAGGCCCAGGGGGCAAGTGAGGGGCAGCTGGGTACGGAAGCCTCGGAACGGCATGTTTTCCTTTTAAAAATGTAATTCCTGTTGATACTCAATATTATTTTATATTAGTTCAGGTGTACAGCATAGTGGTCAAGACAGTCACATACTTTACACAGTCTAGTACTTTACATAAGTCTAGTACCCACCTGGCCCCATACTCGGTCATTTCAGTATTAGTGACTGTATTTCCTCTGCTGTACTTTACCCCCTGTGAGGATTCTGTAACTACAATTTGTATTCCTCAGTCCTTTCACCTTTCCCTTTCCCCCCAAGCCCCAGTCCCTCTGGCCTTCATCAGTCTGTCAATGAACCTGCTTCTATTTTGCTCATTTACTTTGTTCTTTAGATCAATATGTGAATGAAGTCATATGGCATTTGTCTTCCTCTGTCCGATGATTCCACCCAGAACAATGCTCTCCGGGTCCATCCTGGTTGTTGCAGATGCAAGATTCCATTCTTCCTGTGGTCGCGTCACACTCCATTGTGTACATGCACCGCTTCTCTCTCCGCTCAGCTGTCCACGGCACTTCCATAGCTCAGCCTTTGCATTTTTGTGTTTTTAATTCACATACTCTTATACTTATTTAAAACCACTCACAGTGGCGTGATCATTGATCTACAAAAATCAGTAGCATGTCTGGTATGAAAGCAGCCATCTCTCGTGTAATCAGCCCTCAGCTTGCGGAGACAGTCACATCCCGCTACCGAGGCTCAATATGGACACAGCAGTGACCCCAAGAAACGTAAAGGGAAGTGCTCAGACCCGGGACCATAGCCCAGCTGTTAGAGCATCGTCCCTGATGCGCCAAGGTTGTGGGTTCCATCCCTCGTCAGGGCACATACAAGAATCAACCAATGATGCCTAACGACGTGGAACAACAAACCCATGTCTCTCTCAGAAGAGTCAATGCACGTTTTAATGAAGCTGGCAGTGTACACACCTCCCAGCGGGCCCCTGACAGGAAGCGCTGCCTCTGCTGCCCCCACGCCTGGCCCGGGAGCCACAGGGAAGACACGGACATTGGACACGGGTCTCGTGTCAGGAGCGCCCATCCTCTCCCACCGGGACACGGCTGCACACACCCAGCAAGACCCTAAGGCCGTCCCGGGCGGAACCTCAGACCTTCCCGCTTCGGAAGGGCCTCGCCTCAGAGAGAGTCACGGCGGGATTGGTCTGCCTTTGGACAAGCGCTGTGGGCGGCGGCGGTGGGGCTTCCTGGGGAGAGGTGGCAGCAGCTGAGACATCGCAGAGACAGGCCACAGGCAGGGAAGGGCAGGCCTCCAGCTGGCTGGCTGGGGACGGAGCGCGGTCACCGCAGCTGCAGCCAGGCGCTGCCGAGGGCTGTTACTGACCAGCCGGTGTTGGGGCGGGGAGAGCAGGGCCCAGGCCTCCTGGTCTGACGGGTGCCCGGGGTTGTCTGCTCCCATGGGATTCTGTGGGAGCTGGGCATGATGCCAGTGTCATGGGCAAGGGCAGAGAGTGAACATGTGCACTCATGTTTGTGTACTGGAGTTTGAGAATGCACAGGTAGGGAAGCTCCGAGAGACAGGTGCCCGCAGTGCTGACGCCCACCCCAGGGGCAGGGGAGCAGGCCGGGCACAGACCTGGTGCCCCCCGGGCTTCTCCTAGAGGGGAGAGTAGGTGTTCAGGCTAGAAGCTTTTTCTTTTCTTAAGACTTTTTTTTTTTTTTTTTTTAAGGAGAGAGAGGAAAAAACTCCATGTATGAAAATCATTGGATCGACTCCCTCCTGCAGGCCCCCCAGCAGCATCAAGCCTACAGTTTGGCCATGTGCCCTGAGTGGGAATTGAGCCAGCAGCCTTTTTGTGCCCAGGACAATGCTCAGCCCACCGAGTCACACTGGCCAGGACAAGGTGGGATCTTTAGGGAAACCCAGAGCCCCAATGGGTGGTATTGGTGGCCCTTGCTGTGTCACGTGGGGCATGTTCGTGAGTCCATGCTGCCCACCTCTTTGAGCTGGCAGGCATGGTGGCTGCCAGCTCGGGGCTGCGGGGCCGGCCGAGCTCAGCCCACACTGAACCGGCCAGGAGACACTCATCACAGCCAGAACCCAGAGCTGGCGGAAGCCCGGACGTCCTTTGGCCCCGGAGCCAGCTGTCACCATCCGCACAGAATCGGCTTAGCAGCCTCCCCTCATCAGCGGTGTTAGGGCCTGTGATCCCCCGCCAGCAGGAGAGCCGGTCCGTGCCTGAGAGCAGGACGCCTCTGCCGCCTGCAGGCTGCTCACTGGGCACGCTGCTTGCCTTCCCTGGTCTTTTTTCCTATAAACTGAGGGTGAGAGTGTTACACACTGAAAGGATTTCAAGGAGAAACATATGTAAAATTTACAAAGTGGGATGCCTCATTTGTAATAGATATTCCCCAAATGTTTGCTCCACTTGGGAAGCGTTCTATATGGTTTCATTGGGAGAGAAAACTGGCCGGAGTAACATGTTCCTGGTCTGCAATTACCTGCTAATGATGGAGCACCTGGATCCAGCCAAGAGCTCAGTTTCCCGGCCAGGCCCAGCGTCTGGAGGCTCAGCCAGAGCACCATTAGGAGGTCACTCTGGCTAAGAGTTAAACCAGGGGATACATTTATTTAGCTTCAAATCTTCATTCTAATACCTTCTAATTGCATAATTGCAAATTGTTGTTTACTTACTAGAGGCCCGGTGCATAAAATTCATGCACGGGGGTGGGGGAGTGGGGGTGTGTATGTCTCTGCCCAGCCTGCACCCTCTCCAATCTGGGACCCCTCGAAGGATGTCTGACTGCCCAGTAGGATGGGCCTAAATGGGCAGTTGGACATCCCTCTCACAATCCAGGACTGCTGGTTTCCAACTGCTCACTTACCTGCCTTCCTGATTGCCCTCAGCCGCTTCTGCCTGCCAGCCTGATCAATCCCCTTAACCATTCCCCTGCCAGCCTGATTGATGCCTAACTGCTCCCCTGCCAGCCTGTTTGCCCCTAACTTCTCTCCCCTGCAGGCCTGGTCACCCCTAACTGGTCACCCCTAACTGCCCTCCCCTGTAGGCCTGGTCTTACCCAACTTCCCTCCCTTACAGACATGGTCACCCCCAACTTCCCACCCCTGCCAGCTTTGTCCCTCCCAACTGCCCTCCCCTGCTGGCCATCTTGTGGTGGCCATGTGTCACCTTTGACCACATGCGGGCAGCCATCTTGTGTGTTGGAGTGATGGTCAATCTGCATATTATCCTTTTATTAAATAGGATTATAGTGTCTCAGTTGCCTAATCTATAAAATAGGATCATACTGATAATTATGTCATAGGGTAGGCTTTTTTGTGTTTTTATTGATGTTTTGAGAGAGAGAGGAAGAGAGGGAGAGAAAGAGAAACATCGATGTGAGAGAGAAACATCAGTCAGTTGCCTCCTGCACGCATCTCATCTGGGGATTGAACCCTAAACTTGGGTCTGTGCCCTGACTGGGAATCGAACCAGCGACTTCTGGTGCATCGGACAACACTCCAATCAACTGAGCCACACCAGCCAAGGCCTCTGAGGGTAGAACTGACACATAGTACAGTTGTTTCCCCCTTATCTTTGGGGGATACCTGCCAAGGCCCCCTGGGGATGGCTGAAACCTCAAACAGTACTGCACCCTGTATGCGTATGTTGGATGTCTGTTCCTGTTCTGACATGCCTATGGCACATGGCAGGCTGCTCTGAAACTGGGGCACTGCTGAGTGGCCTGAGCACATGGTGGCGCTGCGGGAGCACAGCAGCCCAGCTGAGAGCGCAGATGGCAACCGGTGGAGGCGTGCAGCCAGAGGCCCCGGCAAGGGGAGGATTCGGGCCGCGGCGGTTCAGAGCAGGACCGTCATCACATGCCAACTCAGAGCAGCACACCCTCTAAAACCTATGAATTGTCTATTCCTAGATTTTCCCATTAACATTCTTGGACCGAGGTTGGCCACGGGGCACAGAAACCTCGTGTAACTGGCACCACGGGGCGTGAACATGGCGGCTGTGCTGGTACTGTCATTAGCGGTTCTGTTAGGATGGTCCGCAGTGATACTAGGAACTTTCTGGAGCAGAGAGGACGCTCAGGTCACAGTGTGTGTGACTTGCGGCTCCCAGCAAGTCAGTGGGGAAACCACAGAGCTGTCTCCTGCTGATGCCATGACCATTCGGGTGGGCGAGACTCTGCTCCCGCTCAGGTCACCACAGTGGGCCAGACGGGGGACGCCTCCTGCACCTGCTTCTACTGTTACCATGGTAACAGAAGACCCCTGGAGGGTGTGATCCTGGCAGGTAAATGTTTAGCTGTGGGCTGATCTCCCCCAGCCCACTGGCTGGAGCAGGTCGCTGACGCCCTGCGATGCCGGGGGTGGGGAGTGGGGTCCTCCTGGTCCAGTGAGCAGGGCCTTGGCTGTGGCAGTGGCAGTCTGCCGTCCCCGTGCCTTCCTCAGGAGCGCCTCCCCTCCCACTGACCCAGCGACTCCCGCTGACACAGCTATGTGCTGGGAAGCCGTGTTTCCCCTCAGAACCGCAGTGAGCACCCTCAGTAGCTCCGAGGGGAGACGCAGCAGGGCTCACACACACGCATGTCACACCACTGCGGAAAGGGAGCCAGCTCAGCTGGTGGGCGTGTTGGCACCAACAGGGCTGTGGTTGGCTTCCCAGTCTGGCACATGTTCAGGTTGTGGACTTGATCCTCATTGGGGTGCGTTTGATGTTTCTCTCTCCCCTTCCTCCCTCTCTAAAAACCATTCTCTTAAATTTAGAAAAACGTAACTGTAATTGAGCTCTCTGTATTCTTAAGACATTAAAAAAAACTACTGGTAAAAGCAAATTATCTTAAAATCATCTTGAATAATATTATATCAGTAAAATGGGAATCATTTCAGAATAGCTTTTACCTTAGTCATCACAGAAACTATAAATTTGCCATTAATCCCCATTTATAGGACAAAAACTTGGTTTCCTCCAAGATGAAATTGGCAGAAATGCTGCTTCTCTGATATCTGAGACTGTTTAGGGAACTGGCTCCACAGTGCACACGTCTGTGCTGATGGCGGTGAACACGGCTGTGCTGATGGCGGCGAACATGTCTGTGCTGATGGCGATGAGCACATCTGTGCTGATGGCAGTGAGCACGGCTGTGCTGGTGGCAGCGAGCACGTTTGTGCTGATGGCGGTGAACACGTCTGTGCTGATGGCAGCGAACATGTCCGTGCTGATGGCGGTGAACATGGCTGTACTGATGGCCTGCAACTCTGTGTCCGGGTCCTGGAGCCTGGCTGGCACTGCAGGACCAGGGAGGGATAGTTTGCAGACTGAGGCAGTCTGCGTGTGTAGCATGGACACCGCCTGCTCCCTACGCTGAGCCCTCAGCACCGGAGCACAAATACGACTCGCCGTCACCAAACCCCCGAGAACTCTCCCTTTGCGACCCCCTCCTGACAGACGGTTTGGAACTTCCACAAAACACTTCTTTTCTCTTTAACAGCAGTGAGCACCAAACGTTTTCCATTTGCCTTATTTCCTCGCTCAGTCTTCAGAAATGCTTGCAAAACCAAAGCTAGGAGGACCGGCGTCTCTCCAATCCCTCCTCCGGCTGTATCAGCCCAGTGAGCGGGCTTTGCAGCCTGGACCGAGGTCTCCCACGGCCTGTCCTTCCCACGAGTCTGAGCAGAGGTGGCAGCGCTGTCCCGCTGATGGAACTGCCCTTTCTCGTCCAGTCGTCACCACGTGAAACCACTGTAAAGACTTGCACACATTGTTTAAAAGTCGGCGTGAGGAGTCCTGTGTACTGAGAACTGCCCCCCAGAGCCACAACCCCGCAGCCAGCGGGGCTCCCGCCCCTGTGCGGCTCAGGAGGCATCCGCTGCCACGAGAGGCTGGTGCCCCCGCCGCCCTACTCCCCTGTGCTCCTCAGCAGGTCACTAGATCTTTAGTCCAAAGTGCCCCTACTGCGTGTGCATGTGCACACGGTTTTCTGCAGAGAGGGTGGTGGGTCTCAGAGCCCCGAACGTCTGAGTCCTCGGCACCTGCCTGGCTCTGGGGTGTCAGCAGGACAGAGCGTCTGCTCACTGCCACGGCCGCCCGGCAGAGGAGAGGAGGCAGAGCGGGCAGGCCTCTCTGGGTGAGACGTGACCGTGTGGATAGCCAAGTGCCTCGAGTGGGTGGGGTCAGGACTGTAGGCTAGATGTTTGCTTTCTAAAAGTGTTTCTCAATGTTTTTCTACTGCCAAGGGCCTTTGTTTATTTAGCCTCTCTTACGACAGAGTGGAGTGCTGTCTCTGCCAGGGTCGCTGTGCTGGTGTCAGGTACTCACGTCTGGAATCCAGAGAGAGGCGAGAGCCAAGCATTTCTGTCCTGATTCTTGTATCAGAATCTCAGCTTGTACCTGGACCCTGAGGTCTGAGTATGCTCAGTGCTCCCTGGAGTGGTGGAGCAGGGGCGGCTCCTCTTCCTCGGGCTCCGGCAGTGTTTCCGAGTGTGCTTCCCCGAGCGGGAGAGCCGCTGGGGCCGAGGGACAGCCTGGCCGGAGGGGCAGCCCAGCAGCCACAGCCCCTGGAAACGGAGCCGCTGCCAGTGGGGGGCAGACTCACTGGAAAGACTGCTGTGCTGGTTCCAGGTGCTGGCCGGGGTCGGTCTATACTCAGGCCTTGCCGATGGGTGTCCGAACCCCTGTGCCTGGGCACCTGCTGGCGCGCATTGGGGACGCAGGCGCTCAGCACGGACCAGGGGGCTTCGTCTGTGGTGCATCGGGAATATTCAAACGTTTCTCAAGCAGGTGGCCTCACAGGCAGAACTGGCCCTCGTGGGTTCGGCTCAGCCGTTCTCGGGTGGGCGTGGACCCGGCCCATGTCCTCAGTCCTCCCACCCCTGTTGTCTGATACCACCAGCGTCACCTGGCCAGTCACTCCGTGTCTATGAAACTTACAAATAGTTTATATTCTTTCTTAGCCTCACGAATGTGTCTTAGCCGGGAGGAACTGGACTTAGCTGGCACTGTGGCCTTCCATCAGTCATCCTTCACATAGACACGCTCTGGAGGCAGGCACCAGGGTCTGAGGAGCCTTGGCAGCATCTGGGGGAGAAGCCAGCTGCCTTGCTCTGGGCACCGCGCAGGCCTGCTGCTGGCTGCTGCCAGCTTCCTCAATTCACTGCTCCTCAGATCGGAATCTGATAAGAGGAGAAGGAGGTGGTGGGAAGGGAGAGGGGGAGGGGAGGGAGGGGGGGAGAGAGGAGAGAGGGAGAGCAGGGGAAGGGAAATAGGAGGGGGAGAAGGAGAGAGAGGGGGAGGGAACAGAGAGGAGGAGGAGAGAGGGGGGAGGGTAAGGAAGGAGGAGGGGGGGGGAGAAAGAGTGAGAGAAAGAGGGAGAGAGGCGGAGGGAGAGAGAGAAGAAGGGGAGAGAGAGAAAGCAGAAAGTGGGCTGCGGACTGGAGGCACCAGAGGAGATGGGCATGAGTGGGCAGTGAATTCAATGCAGGAGTAATTTGCTCCTTGCCAGAGAAAAGCAAAAAGCATTTCTTCGGTTAATGACGAACTTTGGTTTATTGATGAATCTATGAGTGTGTGGGCTGTAACCAAGGCAACCGAGTGGGCAGTCTGCTAGTTCCTGGGGAGACAGAGAGAGGCCGCATCTGTGTGTGCCCCCGCATGGCAGCGCCTGCGGGACCAGCTCACCTGCGGGTCAGAGAGGGGCCAGGAGGCTGCAGAGCCCGCCCCCTCACCCCAGGAGAGGGCGATGAGGACAGGAAGAGAGAAAGTAAAGTGGGGCTGCCGGGAAGCCTGGCTCTGGTGTTGATACACACAGCCACATAGAATCTGCGTGTGAAGGTGAGGGTTGTTCAAGCCCGTGGCACGTCAGCCTTCGTCACAGCCAGTGCCCGGCGCAGGGTCGCCCCTGCCCCCTCAGCACCTGCCCTGCCGGCGGGCCAGGCTGCAGAGGGAGAGCACCATCGGCTGAGCGTGCAGGGCCAGCACAGCTCGTGTACCGCATGGCGGTCTGATGAAGAGGCATGGCAGCTGACGAGAGATTTCCGGGGAGAGAACCAGGGCCAACAGGACTCAGCATGTGCCCGGTTGTCACGAACGACACCCACACCGACACCAACACCTACAGCTGCCCTCCAGGAAGGTCAGCTGCCCAGCCTGGAGGCCGCTTCCGGACAGCCATGACAACTGTGTCAGGACCACTCCACCATTCCACTCACCTTCATTCCGCCATGAGTTCAAGCTTCAAAGCTGCAGCTTCACTCTGACAGGGCTCTCCCCTTGGCCTCCTGCAGAGGGACTCTCTCCGCCACCGGCATCCCGCTGCAGGAGGCCACGCTGTGCCTGTGGGTAAAACACAGCAGGTCCTGCCAACATTCTGGCAAAGAATTCTTTAAAAAGCAGAGAAAAATGTGGTATAAAGGTGGCGGGAAGATCGTGAAAGGTGGATCCTTTCGTATGTCCGTCCGTCTCCCACCGAGAACATGGCTCCGGCCCTGGTGGCCAGGAAGCGAAGCTGGGCCTCCCACCGGAAGGCCGCGTACGCTTTCGGGCTCCTCTGATTCACCTCCGGCCGTACACAGGTGCTCTGGGGAGCCCTCATTGCAATGCCAACTCGAACGTGCTTTGTTTCAAGATTTCAGTCGTGCATTCACAGACAAGACCAGGAAGGAGCGCACCGCGCAGAGCCAGCCGACCACGCAGCAGGCCCAGCTGTCACCGTGAGCAGAACCTGCTCTTCGCCACATGCAGGCAGAGACGAAGTCACTGGCTCACAGCAGATGTAACTGTGCACAAAGCTGCCACGCTGCTGTCTATGAGCAATCAGTAGGACCGTCTCACAGGGCAAAGCGGACACTTGCCGGGAGAGGCGCCAGGAGGGAGAGCTCTGCGCCCGGGGACGCTGGCTGCCCCTTCAGGAGGCGCCGGGGCGCAGCGTCACTGTCACCACAAACCGCCCTGCACACCTGTGTCCGGGGAGCTTGAAGACGGATGAAGACATTCCATCCCACAGTGTCCTGGTGCCCTGGCAGCCGCCCTGCTCGTGGCTCCCAGACTGGGCCGCCAGGAGCCGGTTCCTTGCCTCGTGGACCCGGCTGATGAGAGAGAATCATGGGTTGGCTGCCTCCTACAATGGCCCCTACTGGGGACTGAGCCCACAACATGGGCATGTGTCCTTGACCAGAATCAAACCTGGGGCTCTTCAGGCCGAACTTGACCCACTGAGCCACCAGCCAGGGCTCCCCTGGGGGTTTCTGTGAAGTATGTCAGCAGGTCATTTGTGTTACCAGGATGTTATTTGTATGTGTGTGCCATGACGGATGATAGACATGGGAGCAACAAGTTGATGGCTCTCC
The DNA here is from genome assembly GCF_964339955.1 of Pipistrellus hanaki. NCBI lineage: Eukaryota > Metazoa > Chordata > Mammalia > Chiroptera > Vespertilionidae > Pipistrellus > Pipistrellus hanaki. The sequence continues at coordinate 1,923,588 of NC_140519.1, forward strand.
TCTCTCTCTCTCTCTCTCTCTCTCTCTCTCTCTCTCTCTCTCTCTCTCTCTTTTCTCTTCCCCTAAAACCAATACATAAAACATTGAAGAATAAAGCAAAGCCCAGGCTTCCCTGCACTCTGTGTACGAGGCTGTCCTGGTCCCGCACAGGCTGATAACGGAGGCTCCAAGCCGCCTCCCCTCCTCAGTGATCGTCCTCTTTCCCATCAGCTTCCCGCTGGGCATCAGAGGCCAAGGTTCAGGAGGAGACAGCACTCCCTCTGAGACAGAGGAAGCTGTGCTCACAAAACCACGTGGAGCCGGAACCCACTCTGCAGAAGAACTGAAAGTTCGGCACGTAGAATGGAAAAGGGAGCCAACTCCCCTTTTGTACCCACTTGAGATATTTTCCTTCATTAGAAAGAGAGAGAGACAGGGGCGGGGGGGCGGGAAGGGGGGGAGAAAGAGAGAGTCAGGGAGAAACAGAGAGAGACAAAGAAGAGAGAGTGAGAAAGGAAGAGACAGGGAGAAACAGAGAGACTGAGAGGGAGAGACAGGAGAGAGACAGAGAGAGACAGAAGGGAGAGACAGAGAGAGAGGAAAAGAGAGACAGAGACAGAGAGAGACAGAGAGGAAGAGGAAGAGAGACAGAAGGAGAGACAGAGAGAGACAGAGGGGGAGGCAGGGAGAGAGAGAAGTGTTGTGGGGTTGAACCCTGGGTTCAAAATAAAACCACCGGGGGCTGATGATTAATTGAAAAGCAGGCAAGGATTTATTGAAATATCTGGCCAGGATAGCCGTGAGAGCACCACATGCAGGCAGACCCTACACGACTGCGAGGCTTTAGGGGCAGGTAGTTCTTTTTAAAGGTTCTGAGAAGGAAAACCCCTATTTTGCAACAAACTGTTGTTTGGAATTTTCTGCTATTCTTTCTAGATAAAATGTTGCTTTCTAGTTTGCTTTAGCCCGTTTGAAGAATGATGAAGATAAATTTAGCTGTCTGACCTTGTAGGCCAGAGACCAGATATGCCCACAATCTCAATCCCATGCCATTCATCCTATTTCAGGAAGCACGTTGGACACATGGTTGGGGACTTGCGGTAGCTGTCACACCGCCACCAGAAGCGATCCCACGAGGCTCCTCTCCGTGGAGAGTGCGCGGCTCCTAGGCAGCAAGGCGTGGGTGCGTGTGCCAGGACTGCCTGCACAGAACAGATGCCAGACGCCGCACGCCACACCTCACCCCCGGCGCCCAGGGCACTGCTGCCAGCGGCGTCCTAAGTCACCTGGTCCCGCAGCGGCTGAGCTGTGGGAGCCCTCGCGTCCCAGCCAACAGGCCAAGGCTGAGCGGCGGTGCTCCTCGTGACCCGGACGGAGCGCGGTCTCCACTCCAGGGCCGTCAGCCCACCTGAGCCTGCACTGTCCACGCGGAGTCCCGGGGCCCGGACAGGGGCTGCGTCCGCCCGGAGGGAGATGGCAGAGGTGCTTAGCAGAGGGTAGCCCAGCAGAGTCGCTCTGCCTCCGGGTCTGCATCGGAGTGAGGCTGTGACAGGTGAGCCAGGCCGTGGCCGTGGGCACACCTGTGCGTGCTGGCGGGAGCCACATCTCTCGTGAGGCGGAGTGGCTCTCCGGCCAGCAGCGAGAGCAGCAGCAGCGGGCGACTGCCTGCGGCCTGGCGACGTGGTACCAGGCCCTTCACGTGGTTCCCTTTCCCACCACAGACGCCAGCGGCCCCATTTCTGTCCTGTGGGACAAGGCGGTCTCCTGAACCGGCTGCTCCTACAGCCCAAGCCCTGGAGGCCCCCACGGCCCAAGCGCAGCTGCCTGCCTCCTCCTAGCCAGGCGGCCGGTGACCCTGGAGGCAGGTCCTGTCCCCTCTGCGCTGGGATCCCCACCAGAGGCTGGGAGCCGTCCACCCTGGGGAACCCCAATGTCGCCACTTGGGGACCCAGGCAAGGCCAGGCCTGCTGGAAGGGAGTCCCCGGCCGGGCCCGCTTGTCCAGTGTGGCCACCGCCCCTGTGGCCCGAGCGCTGGGCTGACCACCCAGCCACACTGCGGAGAGGAAGGTCCAGGGAAGAGAAGGCACACAGCACCTGCTTCAGGGACTGGGCACTGGGAGGCTCGTGACAGGCACTGAGATGAAGCAGGCAATCCTGACCCTCTGCCCCGCTGTCACATTTCAGGCCAAAGGTCACAAGACTCACAAGCAGCAGACAGGTGGCGGCGGACACAGCGCTAACCACGCCGAGGTCGCAGGTTCAAAATACCTTTGGTGTTGCAAGTGTTAGCTGTTCTTGTTTTTATTTGTAAAAATGATTCTATTGATTTTAGAGAGGGGAAGGGAGGGAGGGAAGGAGATGATGCTCAGAGCCCATGGATGAGACAAAGGAACCTCCATGGCTGCCTCCCACATGCCCCCTACTGGGCATCCAGCTAACAAACCCCAGATGTGCACTGACCAGGAATCGAACCCTGACCTCTGAAGCTCAGCCACTGAGCCATACCAGCCAGGGAGCCTGTGCCTTCTATTGACACTGAGTATGTTCCTGCGTGTCCCTGTCTCTCAGGTACCATCACCCGAGGCTAGGACAAACCACTGCTCTTCACCTGCCTGCCCGATGCCCCTTTCCTCGCGCACTCTGCACGCTCCCGCCGCGGGCAGCCTGTGCCCGGGGAGCGAAGGCGGCTCCGTGCACAGCCGCCCACAGCACCAGGGAGCTGTGCAGTGTCCTGTCCCTGGAAGCAGGTGACAGTTTATATTAAATCACCGGCTGCCTTTCCTCGTCTCCCAGCTGTGTGGAGCTCCCATGGCAGTCCTCGGAGGCATGGGCGGTGTCCTGTGGACGTGCTATTCTGTCTCCTTCTCACAGGAAGGGAGGCGGAGGCAGAGGCGGGAGGCGGGAGGGGGAGGCGGGAGGAGGAAGGCAGAGGTGGGAGGGGAAGGAGAGGCGGAGGCGGGAGGCAGAGGCGAAGGAGGGCATGGGGCATCTGGCACGTGTGCCTGTGAGACCTGCGGCCGAGCACGTGCAACTTTCCCTCCCTCCACTCCTGCCTGTGCCGTGTTAGTCACGTACACGGCTTTTATTTGTTTTTTTAATTTTTGAGTAGTAAAGAGAACTCTGCAGTCCCACCTATTAAACTCGTCTACTGATTCATGTATCCGCTCTTCTCGTTGGTACTTGCCAAGCAGCGGCCTGGTGCTCCAGGAGCCTAGAGTCTCAGGGAAGGTAAACATGCAAACCCAGTATCAGGCAACAAGAGATTAGGTTTAAGGCAGTGCTGTGTGAGGGCGGCAGGCCAGGGCAAAGGAAAGGAGCTCAGGTCTGCGGGGACCTGGGAAGGCTCCTGGAGAGAGGGACATTGGGTGTGAGCTGCGAACGGTAGGAGCAGCGAGAGGCAGCAATGGGTGTGCTCGGGCAGCGGGAACCAGATGAGGTGCTGCTTGCAGCTGGAGCATCAGAGAGAACAGGATGGGCAAGGAGCCTGGACGGAGAGCACCTCGAGGGAAGACCTGCCTCTCAGGAATGGGTTTTTTATCCCAGGGGGTTGCGGGAGCACCGGCATTTTGGGTGAGCCGCAGAAAGAGCCAGCTTGTCTTGTCAGATCTGCTCACGGCATCGGGAGGGATGAGAGGCGTGCAGAGGGAGGACAGCATAGACAGGGAAGTGGGCATCAAGGTCACAGGCAAGAGATGATGCTCAGAGCCCAACAGATACAGTTTCTTTATATATTTTTATGGATTTCAGAAAGGCAGGGAGAGGTACAGAGAGAGAGAAACATCAATTATCAGAGAGGATCACTGCTCAGCTGCCTCCTGCACCCCCTTCCCCAACTGGGGATCAAGCCTGTGATCCAGGCAAATGTCCGGACTGGGAATCAAACTGTGACCTCCTGTTCATAGGTTGATGCTCAACCACTGAGCCACACTGGCCGGGCCAACAGGTACAGTTTCACTCTGTTTGAGTAGATGGTGGTTATGGCATAGTGGAGAGAGGAAAGCTGGGTTCGAGTCAGACCTACTGCCGGGCAGGTGATGTGGCAGCTGCCTGGGAGAGGAGGGGGAGGGACACGAGGTCCCGTCCTAGGAAACTCACGTCTGAGGAGCGGGACCCACCAGGTCAGCGTCACACACACGGTGGGACAAGCATGAAAGATGAAAGCTCAGGAACAGACAACCAGAGCAGGCTCCAGCAGAGGATTCCTGTTCCCATCATCACAAACCTTAGCGTCAGAGGCCCGGAGGTGTGGAGGGCCTACCACACCCCAGACTCTGCAGGTGCTCTCTGCTCACCCTCCAGAGAGGAAGAGACTCCGCTACTTGCTTGACACACAGTTACTTTTCAATGGTCTCTTTTCCTCCAAAGATTGGAACTCCCCAACGCTGTCGGACCAACGATGCCTGCGCACCTCCTGCCCGTCTGGCTGAGAGAACGTTGGCCCTTCCCCTGGTGAAGGTCATCCAGCCACACCGTTCCATTTGTGACACGAAATCCCTCGAGACGCCTTTCTGGGTGCACAGGTGGCTGTTCAGATCGCCTGTTAAAGACGGATTTAGCTCTTATTTAACCTGACTGTGAAGAAACATTAACAGGTTGTCGATCTTGTCCCACCTTTGTGCTCTAGTTAACAGCCAGATGAATATTAACCACCAGTGAGTGCTTTGACATGGGGGTGGGGAGGCAAGGTCACATGAGTGGCAGGTTCGATGGAGAGCGCCTCTCTCAAGGACACAGCCTGGCCTCTCTGTGTCATTGTGTGTGAGTGTGTGAGTGTGTGTGTGTGTGTGTGTGTGTGTGTGAGAGAGAGAGAGAGAGAGAGAGAGAGAGAGAGAGAGAGAGACAGAGAGAGAAAGAGAGAGAGAGAGAGAGAAGCCAATTGGGGACAATGGACGTTCACATGGAGGGAAATTAAGCTAAAGGACTTTCAGACTATCTGAGACCATTGGAGAACAGATGCTGTGAATGGCTCTTCTTATCACTCAAAAGATGTCTAGTTTTATACTTTTCCTATAATTTATTCCATTCAAAGACCTGGTTTTTAGGATCTGCCAGGCTATCACTCTGGTCCCAGGCAATCTCCATCGACCACCGTCCCAGCTGTTTTCACTGCCTCGGTCATCTTCCCAGGGAACTGGAGGCTCTGAAGGCAGAACCTGCTCACCTCCAAATCCCATTGCACATGTGGGAGGGGCAAGCACATGTGAGCCAGGCTGTCCTGCCCGCTGATGGGACCCAAAGGAAGTCCCTTCACTCTCCTCCTCCAATTTGCCCATTTGTGCAAGAGGAAATCATATCTTTGAGGGATTAAATTAGACAGTAAATTTAAACAGTGCTCTGCAAACCTGCACTAATTATCAAACAAATATCCTCTTAATCAGTGGTTCTCAACCTTCCTAATGCCGTGGCAAACCTTTAATACAGTTCCTCATGTTGTGATGACATCCAACCATAAAATTATTTTTGTTGCTACTTCATAACTGTAATTTTGTTACTGTTATAAATAATAAGTAAATATCTGTGTTTTCCAATGGTCTTAGGCAACCCTGCTAGAGGTTCTCAACCTGTGGATTGCCATGAAAATAATTATGAAGTAGCAACAAAAATAATTTTATGGTTGGGGGTCACCACAACATGAGGAACTGTATTAAAGGGTCGCAGCATTAGAAAGGTTGAGAACCACTGCTTTAAATCTATCCTATCTAATAAAATGGTAGTATGCAAATTAACCGTCACTCTGCTACACCAACAAGCCACACCCATCATCCAATCAGGAGTGAGTATGCAAATTAGCCCAACCAAGATGGCTGTGGCCACTGAGAGAGTAGGAAGCTTGAGTTTCCCTGGCGATGGAGGAAGCCAAGCTTTCTGCACACCCTGGCCAGCCTCTCAAATCCACTCAAAGCTACAAAGTTTCAATTATAGAAGCAAAATAAATCCCAGCAAAAATGGCTACACCCATGGAGCAAGCAAGAGGCTTGGCTCTGCTCAAGGCTACAAAGTTTCAATTATAGAAGATAAATAAATTCCAGATACCAGGGCCTCCTCTTGGATCACTGGGGGGTGTGGCAGGTCTGCAAACCACCACAGACCCCTCACCCAGGCCACCCCATGCCCCAAGGGAACCCCCATCCTGACCTGGGACACCTTTCAGGGCAAACCAGCTGGCCCCCACCCATGCACCAGGCCTATATCCTATCTAATAAGAAAGTAATATGCAAATTGACCATCACTCCAACACACAAGATGGCTGTTCCTATTTGGTCAAAGATTCTATGCCCATGTGAACACAAGATGGCCACCACAAGATGGCCAGCAGGGGAGGGCAGTTTGGAGGGACAAAGCCTACAGGGGAGGGCAGTTAGAGGTGACCAGGCCGGCAGAGGAGAGAAGTTGGGGGCAACTGGGCCTGCAAGGAAGGGCAGTTGGAGGGAACCAGGCCTGCAGGGGAGCAGTTGGACATAAATCAGGCTGGCTGGCAGAGGAGTGGTTAAGGGATAATCAGACTGGCAGGCAGAAGCAGTTAGGAGCCACAGGGAAGGCAGGCAGGCAAGCAGTTGGGAGCCAGCAGTCCTGAATTGTGAGAAGGATGTTCAACTGCCCGTTGGACATCCCTTAAGGGGTCCTAGATTGGAAAGGGTGCAGGCTGGGCTGAGGGACATACACCCTTATGCATGAATTTCATGCACCAGGTATCTAGTCCTATCTAATAAAAGAGTAATATGCAAATTAACCATCACTCCACTACAAAGATGGTGGTGCCCATAGTGGCAGGGTGGGATGCTGGTGTTATCACCATGCTGATGACGCCAGCATCCCACTCCCAGGCCTCAGAGGGAGGAAGGGCTGCAGACAGAATGCTGGGCTGCTGGGGCAGGGTAGTGCTCTGAGCCACCACAGCTTGGCTTGGGACACACCCCCAGCCCAGCAGACAGAAGCCCAGCTGACAGAACCAGGCTGCTGGGCCCAGGTGTGCTCCGAGCAGCCATTACTCGGCTTGGGGCACACCCCCGGCCCAGCAAACAGAAGCACAGCTGACAGAAAGTGGGGTCACTGGGCTGGGGACATGCTCCCGGCAGTCCTCCAGCAGTGTAGCTTGGGGCATACCCCAGCCCAGTGGAGAGAAACCCTGCAGACACAATGCAGGGGTCCTCTGTGCATGAGCTGTAGAGGAATCACCCTTTCTTTTTCTTTTTCTTTTTAAAATATATTTTATTGAGTTTTCACAGAGAGGAAGGGAGAGGGATAGAAAGCTAGAAACACTGATCAGAGAGAAACATAAATGAGCTGCCTCCTGCACACCTCCTACTGGTGACATGCCCACAACCCAGGTACATGCCGTTGACCAAAATCAAGCCTGGGATCCTTCAGTCTGCAGGCCAATGCTCTATCCACTGAGCCAAATCGGTTAGGGCGTAACACCTTTTCTGAAGGCTCGTTGGCTAAGCTCCTTGTATGTTGCCATTTGCAGTGTTCTTGGTAACTTGAGTAATAAGAATGCAAGAAGGTGATCTAGGGTTTTTCCACCTCACTCCTGTAGGAAAAATTAAGGTCTGCTGCTGGAGGGCTAAGAAATGTCATATCCTGCCCTAGCCAGTTTGGCTCAGTGGATAGAGCCTCAGCCTGCTGATCTCAGGGTCTGGGTTCGATTCTGATCAAGGGCATGCACTAGGTTGCAGGCTTCTCCCTGGCCACAGCCCAGGTCAGGGCTTATGCAGGAGGCAACCAAACAAAGTGTCCCTTTCACATTGATGTTTCTCTCTGTCTTTCCCTCTCTCTCCCTTCCACACTCTCTAAAAATCAATGGAGACATATCAATGAGAATATAAAAAAAGAAATGTCATTTCCTATGAAAGACACGTCTTGAAAGTGCCTAAAGAAAGTTGTCATTTTTTCATGGTGAAGGGACTGGAGTCTATGTTAATGAGAACACCTTGGCAGCTGTGACAGTGGCAGCAGCAGCGGGGTGATGGGCTGGCACCTTCCCCTGATCAGCCCAGTCACAAACTGCGACTTAGGCCCACTCCCCATCAGTAGGACATCTCCTGATGGCTCTCAGTCTGTGAGAGGGGGCAGGCTTGGCTGAGGGACCCCCCTCCCCCCCACCAGTGCACAAATTTCATGCACTGGACCTCTAGCATATATATAAAAGCCTAAGTGACTGTCCAACTATTTGATCGTCCAACCAGTAGCTATGACACACACTGACCACCAGTGGAAAGATGCTAAACACAGGAGCTGCAGTTCTCAGGTGACACACTGGGAACCAGAGAAGAGGGAACCCAATTCTGGGGTGCATCACCCAAGAACCACCTCTTGCAATCTGGGATCCTGTGGGGCTGTCAGAGAGCCAATTTCAGCCTGATCCCCACAGACCAGACCAAGGGACCCCACTGGTGCACAGATTTGAGCACTGAGCCTCTAGTATATTAATAATGCATGTATAACCAAGCATTACACTCATAGATGTAAAATTCATTTTATTGGTGATTCTGACCAGTAAAAACACCCCTCTTCTGTCTTTAAAATATATATATATATATATATATATATATATTGATTTTTTACAGAGAGGAAAGGAAAGGGATAGAGAGTTAGAAACATCAATGAGAGAGAAACATTAATCAACTTCCTCCTGTGCACCCCCTACTGGGGATGTGCCCACAAGCAAGGTACATGCCCTTGACTGAAATCAAACCTGGGATCATTCAGTCTGCAGGCCGATGCTCTATCCACTGAGCCAAACCAGTTAGGGCCCTCTTCCGTCTTAATCAGGGAACCTCCTAGGGAAGGACTCTCTGAAAGGCGAACATTGGTTTTATAAGATTTGTATGGTGATGTCATTTGTAGCAATGATCTTAGGTGTTTTTACAATGACAATGCAATGCCACTGGTGACCTCCAGAGCTGCTCCTGCTGAGGCAAACTGGTGTCTAACAACATGTTTCCACTCAAAATAGTCTGTTTCCTCACAGATGCAGAGAACAAACTGATGGTCACCAGATGGGAGGAGTGGGGCTGGGTAAAAAGGTGAAGGGTTAAGAAACAAAAATTGAAAGTTACACATGGGATGTAAAGTACAGCACAGGAAATACAGTCAGTAATGCTGTGATGATCACATATGGGGCCAGGTGCTGCTAGATTTAGGGGGTCACCTCAACTGATCTTTAGAGACCCCAAATGCAAACAGGGTGAGACAGAGTCTTCTGAGAAGCTCTCCTGCCCTTTCCCCATCCTCCAGCCACGCTGCTCAGAAAGCTGCTGGTTTCAGTGGCACCCAGACACCCTGAGGCCATGCTCTTTGGAGTGGCCTGATGAGCAAAGACAAACAGCCAACGTTACAACAGAATCCTAATGTAGCAATCGCCTATGAGAATCAGCAGAGGAAGCGCATTTAAGACAAGCCAACAGGTACCCTCCCCACAAATGAATTGTGTGTCCTTAGAGAGGCCCTACACCTGGACAGCCCTGGAGAGGGGCCCACGGCCACGCCCCCTCTGGGCTCCTGGCCCCACAGCTCAGAGAATGCAGCCCCAGGGCAGAGGCCGCCACTCAGAACCAGAACCAGAACGCTCCTCCGCAGGAAGAGGCGCGAGGCCAGCAGTTCCATCCGTGGGACCAGCATCATGTAACAGGACCTCTGTGTGGACATTGTGTCCTCCTGTGGGCTATTGAGTCAATTCCAATATTTGTTAATCCCCCAACCTGGACTGCATCTGATATAAAAGTAACAACTGGGTTTACAGCTCCCAGTGATCATTATATTGACCTGAGGGGGAAGAGGGAGGACGACTGCTCATGGTGAACAAGGACACAACGGCCATACCTCAGTGCCTGTCCTCCATTTCCCTCCTCCCCCACAGCAGGACCTGAGTGGTGGTGAAGGCAGACGTGTGCCGTGAGCCCGCACAACTCCTGACCCAGCACAACTCCTGACCCAGCCAGCACATCTGAGACCACTGCCCTTAACCTCGGAAACAGACGCAACACAGAGTAAACTGCAGAGTGGACTGGTCCCATGTCCACGTTGGCCAACACACCACCCACTCTGCTCTTCTCTCTCCTGCTTTCTCTCTCCCAGAGCTGCCTGTGACCCATGTTCCCATTTTGCACAAGAAGAAACGCACGTTCAACAGGAATAAGTTTGGTGTAACATGTGCACTCAGGGGCTTTCCAAGAATTCTCTGGTCCTGTTCACTGAATTTTAGAATACCAGAATATTCATTGCTCAGGCCCAATCTGTGTGGCTCAGTGGTTGAGCATCATCCCGTGAACCAGGAGGCTGCTGGTTCCATTCCTGGTCAGAGCACATGCCGGGCTGTGGGCTTATTCCCCTGTTCCCCAGAAGGGGGTGAGCAGGAGGCAGCCAATGGATGTCTCTCACATCATGTTTCTAGTTCTCTCCTCTCCCCTACTCTCTCTCTAAAATTAATTTTAAAAAATACTTTAAAATATGTATTTGTTGCTCAGATAGTTGCTAGGAACTGGTGGCTGGTACTGGTGGCCATTTTTATTGCAGAATAATAGAGGGAAATGAGGTAAAAAGAGCTATTCATGGATTTCAGTTGGTTTCAGAAAACCCATGTTACACTACAGGAAGCAGGTGATTGGTGTTGGAATTTGTTCCTCCGTGTCTTTTTCCAGGTGCCACACCCAGCTGCACCTGTGGGCGCACTGTTCTCTGAGGGAGGGAACTCTGCCAGCCTTTGGCCACTCCTCAGATCCTCCTGAACTTGGAATAAGGAGCTACTGATGTTTATTTTGAAAGGAAACGGGAAGGAGCTAAAACCAGCTCCCACAAGGAGGATCTCCATGTCTATCTCTCTCCACTGAATTTGTCTTCCTCTTGTTGGGGCTGATTCCTCTCAAGCAGGGATTTCTGCTATTTGCTTAACCCATGGATCATCTGGTGGTACCCGGTGGGGAAATCCACCCAGAAAAGTAAAACCGGAATCCTCACCGGATGGCACAGAGCAGTGCTCAGTCCACAGAAACCTGTTCCGCCCCAGGGGCCAGCCGGGAGTGGGGGGTTACTCGGGGAAGTAGCCAAAGGACAAATGGGCAGTTCAAAGGGCTGGGTCTTCAAAGGGCTGGCATTCTGGTTTCTGCAGCACAGTGGTTCTTCTCTCCATGCAATAGGCAGCTCCAAGGGGGAGGGCGGCTGCACTCCCAGATGAGCTCCCAGGCCCTGGGTGCGGCTGCCGGCCAGGCTAGACTGTGCCTTCTCTAATCAGAGCAAACCACTGGGCTAACAGAGCAGGATTCACATTCCTACAGTTGTAGCTGGTTCCCCAGCATTCGGTTTCTGCCCCTGTCAACACTTCTGTTCACCCAGTTCTCCAGTCAAACCCACAGCAGCAGCTACTGCTTCCCACCAGCACCACTGGCCTGTCGCCAGGGGTGGCTGGCTGCTCCCAGAAGAGACAGAATTCACAAACCTCTGTGGGAATCCCCAAGGCTCAAGGGGGCCACAGGAACTCACCCCCATCCTTAACCCACACCGTGTGTCCTTCAGACAGGGGAGGCCGGTGGGGAGTGCCCGCAAGTGCGATTTCTCTCAATGGAGGTGGCTGCTGTCAGCCTCCTGGCCCCGCCCCAGGATGGACTTGAGTTTGCAGCTTTCTGCTGGGAGTTCCTGAGCTGTTCCTGTGCCTGTTGGGGCCTGGGAGAGCATTCCAGGGCATCCTAAGGAATCCTCCTGTTCTGGCCGCAGGGGCGGCTGTGGAAAGTGCTGCACCCGGACCAGTGCCGAGCTCCAGTGCAGACAGCACTACGTTTGAGGATGAGTGTCCGGTGGAGGGGTTTGATTGACGGAAGCATAAGAAGCTGTCTGCTGGCTGTGCTGAGAGAGCTACCACTGTGGCAGGCGTGCTGGGACCACAGGTCTCTCGGGGGAAGGCCCAGTCGTGGAGGGGCTGGGATATGAACCCGTGGCTTCCTGTGCTCCCTGTGTCCGCGGGGGGCGGCCCTGGATACGTGGCTCTGAAAACACATTCTCGGTGTCGGTGTCCGAGGCTCTACATCAGCTGTCGACCAAAGCAGCTGCTTCCCTGGGCTCCCAGGGCACAGGCTCCACCATTATTCCGTCCTGTCCTGGGGACAGGAGGAAGGTTCAGGGACAAGCCCAGGAGTCACTCTGCGCTTTGCTTTCTTCGTGTTAAAGCACGGGTGACCCATTCAAACATGCACCAGCAGGTATTTCTGAAGATCTGCTCTGTGCCAAGACCATGTGTGGGGCCCCTTGGGATTCAGTGGCCCAAATGGAGGAATGTCAGCTCTCCGGAAGCTTTGCTCTTGGGAGGGACAGAGGCAATGACCTGGAAAACAAACAATGGCGTCACACACAGGGCAGCTCTGAGTGCAGAGTCTGGAACTGACTGAGAATTCAAACTGCACCTGCGTCTGAAAGAGGAGCCAGCCGTGGAGACATCAGTCAAATACATGTCCTTGCAGCCGAAGGCACAGCTTGGGAAGGGGGGGCGGGGGGAGATGGGAACAAGGCACAGGGCATGCTCGGGCCAGCCTCTCCCCTGAGGAGCCCCCCTAACCCCCCGCTGCTACTCCCTGCAATGGAGGATTGGCAGCTGGCGACCTCTGCCCCTCAGGCCACTTCCGCCCTCTTCTGAAAATGCCTCCAAAAGGGGTAGGAGCAGGGCCTTCCAATAGAGCTCTGGAAAACGGCCTGGACAGGGTTTCTTTAACCAGCCGGGAGGGTTCAGGTTCCCGTTCTGTGCTGGACACCTCCGGTGTGGCCTCCACATCTCCCTCTGATTCTCTGGGTGCGAGGGAGGCAGCCTGGGCACAGCTACAGGGCAAGGCCGCCACCACTCGATTCCTCAGGGACTCCCTGACGGAGACAGAGGGGCCAGGGCCGACCACGAGAAGCAAGCTCCCCCGCTGGGTACCATACAGGTGACGAGGCAGGCATGGGGACCCCACCGAGCCCCGTGTCCAGCACATGCCAGTACACTCGTGTGGACACTGGAACTCCTGCTGCCCAAAGCCTCCCTCGCTGATGCCAGATTCTCCGTGAGGCCGCCGAACCACTCCCCGGAATTGCAGTCAAGAAAGTTGGGGACTCAGAAGTTTACAAAATGTCTGAAAAGAAGAAAAAGAAAACATCTTTAGGATGTGCAAAAAAGAAGTTACCCATTAGAAATAGCAATTTCACCTAAAATGTCATCTCAAGCCCTGGTGGCTCGGCTCAGTGGATAGAGCAACAGCCTGTGGACCAAGAGGTCTCAGGTTTGATTCCGGTCAAGGGCATATGCCTTGGCTGCAGGCTCCTCTCCAGCCCGGGCCCTGGTTGGGGCTTGTGCAGGAGGCAAACAAGCAATGTGTTTCTCTCACATCAGTGCTTCTCTCTGTCTTTCCCTGTCTCTTCCACTCTCCCTAAAATCAATGGGAAAATATCCTCTGGTGAGGATTAACAATAAATAAATAAATACATAAATGTCACCGCAGATGTTTGTGGTCTACAAAAGAATGAAGCGTGAGGAGCTGTCTTTGCTCAGGTCAGGAGTTACCTGAGAGCCAGGATTTCCATGTCCCAAAAAGAAGCTGAGAAACCCGAGTATCAACAGGAGCATTGAATGGTGATCATCAAAGGATACTTTTATTTATTTATTTTTAAATGTTCTTATTAACTTCAGAGAGAGAAGGAAAGAGGGAGAGGAAGATAGACACATCTATGATGAGAGAGAAACATCAATCGGCTGCCTCCTGCATGCCTCCTAGTGGGGATTGAGCCTAAAAGCCAGGCATGTGTCCTGACCAGGAATTGAACCTTGACCTCCTGGTTCAATGCTCAACCACGGAGCCACACTGGAAGGGCAGACTTTTGTTTCATTGGTGTAGAATGAGTCATTCAACTAAACTAAGATTTTTAGGACGAATCTGCCATTTTGAATGCTGCTGGATCTGGGACAGCAGAGTACGTCTGTGAGTAAACGAAGTATCCGGACATCTTAGGGGACAGAAAAGACTGTAAAAAATCAGCAGTGGCAAAAGGAATATTCTAGGGTCTGTCAAATATGAGCTGGCAGACATTTGCAAATGGCCTTGCCACACGCTTCACTTCCATTTGAGCCTTTGTGTGAAGTGTGTGTTGGGGGGAAGCCTTGCCCACCATGTCCCTCTAAGGCTCTCCCAGCTGTGCCCATCCATGCCGCCTGCATCGAGGGCCTCGCCTGCCTGCGCCCTCCAGCGTACCCTGGGCCCCGCCCTGTCTGCCTCCACATCTCCTCCTCAGGGAGAGGCGTCCCACTTTTATAATGGCTTGTGGACCCATGACATAACTCAACAGCCAAGCTTCTTTCACAGACAGCAGAGTCTTCCTGGTGCAAGCTCGCCATTCTATTAGCTCTGGGGTCCCCTGCCTCTCCTAGTCGGAAGTGTTTGATAGTATTTTTTTTTATTTTATTGATTTTTTACAGAGAGGAAGGGAGAGAGATAGAGAGCCAGAAAAGTCGATGAGAGAGAAACATGGACCAGCTGCCTCTTGCACACCCCCTACTGGGGATGTGCCCACAACTCGGGTACATGCCCTTGACCGGAATCGAACCTGGGACCCCTCAGTCCTCAGACCGATGCTCTACCACTGAGCCAAACCGGCTTCGGCTTGATAGTATTTTTAAACATTTGTTACAGAGAAATTACTTGGCATATAGTCTATTCACCAGGCATATGTCACATATAGAAACCATGCAAATCTTTCTATATCCTTAGGGAGTCAACAAATATTGAATCAAGGGACCACAGGTTTCTAGTTTTTAAAAAAGGAACACAGTGAGCAGAAGCTCTAAGAAAATAAAAAATATAACAAAAAATATACAACAAAAGTTCTTAAAAGTAAACACCTAATTTTTGAAGCTCCCCAGAGGAGAAACAAGGTGGTGAGAGGAACTCGCAAGAGACAGGAATTGAGGCTGTTTCACAACCTGGAATGAGGCAGAGACTGAGAGCCACTGAGCACCAGCGGGGCGAACAGCAGCAGCCCGAGGTGCGGGGAAAGCTCAGGAGGCAGTGCAGAGCAGACCCGAGTTTCCGAGAGAAAAGTCGGTCATGGGAAGGACCAGACAGAATATCCACTCAGTGCCCCCGAGGCAACACCAGACCCTCGGGGCGAAGGGGCGACTCACCCAGCTCTGTGTGGAAAGGAGTCTCAGCTGGGCATCCCATACCCGCTAGCCAGCGACTCCCGAGAGAAATGGTTCGGTAACTGCCCTTCTAGACACCCAAGGAGTGTGAGAGTTGGCCCAGCTCTGTGAGCCTCTATTGTGGAGTTTTCTCAGGAATCTCTAGAGAATGTTCTCTATCAAAACGAGAGGAAAAGCAAAGAGCAAGGAAGACCTGAGTCCCAGGAGACAAGTGGAGACTTAACAGAGAAGTCAAAGCGCGGGGGCCCCAGCGTTATGGTTGCCCAGGAAAGCCACAGGCTGGACGGGGAGAGGATGGCTCGGAAATGCCAAGAGGGGCAGGTGATAGGGTGAGGTTTTGTTTTGTTGTTTTGTTGTTGTTGTTGTTTTTGGGGGGGGGTTGTTTGTATTTTAATCTTCACTCGAGGATTTTTTTTTCCATCGCTTTTTATTTATTTATTTATTTTAAATATATTTTATTGATTTTTTTACAGAGAGGAAGGGAGAGGGATAGAGAGCTAGAAACGTTGATGAGAGAAAAACATCGACCAGCTGCCTCTTGCGTACCCCCTACCGGGGATGTGCCCGCAACCAATGTACATGCCCTTGACCGGAATCGAACCTGGGACCTTTCAGTCCACAGACCGATGCTCTACCACTGAGCCAAACCGGTTTCGGCTTCCATCGCTTTTTAGAGAGAGTGGAAGGAAGAGGGAGAGACAGAAAGAAACACCAATATGAGAGAGAGACATCGATTGGTTGCCTCCTGCATTGGCCCCAATGGGGGCCAAGAGCCTGCAACTGAGGTACGTGCCCTTGACCTTCAACCCAAAGACCAACACTGCATCCACTGAGCCAAACTGGCTAGGGTGGTGATTGGTTTTTGATGTGTTTGTGAGTAGAACTTCATTAAGGAACCACTGGGAATCTTAAAAAGAGTAAGTGTCTACAATAAGGTTTACTGGTACAGAAAACTAAGCAAATAAAAAATAAACAATAGTTCAGGGGAGTCAGAAAGTTACACAAAAATCTATAATAAAAATGTAATATGCTAATTAGACTGGACATCCTTCCGGACGATCTGCTGGACGAAGCCAGGGCTGTGACGGAAGCCCGGGTCCTGGATGCCAGGGGAAGGAAGGTCTACTCTTACATGAATTTCATGCATCGGCCTCCAGGAGAAATATAATCACAATATATTACGTGAACCATATTACAGGATCACAATAATGTAATTGGTGAAAACTGATTTAACCGAGTATTTCAGGACGGGAGTAACCCTCGTGGGTGGCACAAGAAGTGGGAGGTATTGCTCGGCCTCAGGCCTTAGGCTGCGGGACCACGGAGAGCTCCTTGGAGAAATGCTGGTTTCCCGTCTGGAGGTCTGGAGTGAGGGAATGTATAAGACAGGCCGGACACCTCGTCAGGCTGGAGGCTGCAGAGTGGCAGCCCAGTGTTCAACGTGGTGTTTTGTTTGTGCTTGGAATTGTTCATCTATAATATAGATGGAATTGACTATCTTGGAATTGACTATCTATAATAATAATAGCCTAGGTGGCGTCACACCCTCACATCATCATAAGATGGCCATCACAAGATGGCCGTGTGCTCAGCGGAGGCCAGTCCCAGCATCTCTGCCACCTCACATGGAGGAGGCGGACCCCAGTGGAGGAGGCAGATCATGGCAGGGGAAGGCAGTTGTGGGTGATCAGGCCAGCAGGGAAGCAGTTAGGGGGTGATCAGGCCAGCAGGCAGAAGTGGTTAGAGGCAATCAGGCAGGCAGGCTAGCGAGTGGTTAGAAGCCAATGGTCCCAGATTGTGAGAGGGATGTCCGACTGCTGGATTAGGCCCGATCCCTGGCAGTCAGATATCCCTGAGGGG
Source organism: Pipistrellus hanaki (assembly GCF_964339955.1). Classification (NCBI taxonomy): domain Eukaryota; kingdom Metazoa; phylum Chordata; class Mammalia; order Chiroptera; family Vespertilionidae; genus Pipistrellus; species Pipistrellus hanaki. Next base: position 1,940,581 of record NC_140519.1, read on the forward strand.
TCCCAGATTGGAGAGGGTGAAGGCTGGGCTGAGGGACACCTCCCCCATGCACAAATTTCATGCACCAGGCCTCTAGTTTTACAATAAGAACACAAATGTAATCAATTAATAAGAACACAAGTATAATCAATTAATGAATTGCTAAGCAATAATTGAAGAGGCAGAGAGTTGCAAATCTGAGCAGATCAGTGAATTTCTCAGGGACCCAATTTCCCAGCACACACACACACACACACACACACACACACACACTCTGTGGCAGCCACACAACATTATGTACAGCTTCCTGCGAAGCTGTCTGTTAAACAGTGACATGTGCAGCCTGACCCCTAGCAGGTGCATGGCAGACATTGTTTGTAGAGCGGTAGGAAGTGATGGGGAAGGGGAGTGCGGCTGCTGTTCGCTGTCTTGGGCATCGCTCTGTTACGCTGCATGAATCCAGCCCTGGAAGAGCAATCACGTCCAAGGAGTTACTGGAGCAAGAGGCTGCCGGGGGCGGGGGCTCTGAGAGCGGCAGCAGGGCCTGCTTGTAGCACGGTTCACTTCCACTCACTCTGCTGCTGGCAGATCGGGGTTTGCAGTGGAAAGTAAAGAGGCCCGGAGTGGACCAAACCAGGAAATAAGTGATGGGAGAAGAAAATCACTTCTCATCTATGTTGGCATTTGCTTATGGGTCTGTCCCTTCATAAAACCGTAAGGTTCTTGACAGCAGGAGCCGTGTTGTCTTTTTCTTTGTATCTGAGGTTGATACTGAACATCTTTAACAAAATGTGGGTGATGCTGACCGCACACCCGCAGGGGGCTGGGTTGTGTGCTGGGGAAACTCTGTCCCCTCCATTCTAGGTGGCTGGCATGAACGGAGGGACGAGCAAGTGCAAAAACCCCATCAGCCAACCACCCACCAAAGCCCAGCTCCAGTGTGGCCCTGTGTGGCTCTGATATCTTCTTGGACCCAGCAGCCTTGCACAAGGCAGGGGGTGGCGGGTACTCTGAGCCATGTGATGGAGAGCTGCCAGCAATGTGTTCAGCTGGCCCGGGGCTCTGTAACAGTCACCACAACCTTGAGTATTATCTTCTATCTATATAATAGAGGAATTTGCAAATTAGCCAGAATGCTGTAATGTCACACCGAACAGCAGGGACCTGAGGCTGCATGGCGCCTGGCTGCTGCGAGGGACCTCAGGCTGCGCCCCCCACACCACGGGGCTTGACAGGGACCTCAGGCCGCACACCCAGGTCGTGGCACCAGGCCAGGAGACCTCAGGCTGCGCCACTCCCCCCAGTGCCAGGCCAGGGGACCTCAGGCTGTGTCCCCTGCCCAGCAGGGTTGGGCACCTCATGCCACACCCCTCATCTGGTGGGGCTTGATGGGGGATCAAGGCCACATCCCCTGCCCTGGTTCCAAGGCCAGGAGACCTTATGCTGCTCTCCCTGCCCCACTGGGCTTGACGGGAGGCCAAACAAAATGCCATGCTGAACCTCAGGCCATGCCCCCCCCTGAGGTGCACCCCCTACCTGGCACTCGGCTGGGGAACCTGAGGCTGCACGCGTCCCCCCTCTCCCCCAAGGGGCTTGATGGGGGTGGGGCTGGCCGGGTCTGGGTCTCCTGTGTTTTCTAAGCATGTGCGGGTAGTGGGCAGGGACTTGACTCTAGGTCCCACAGCGTGCTCCAGACTCTGAAGAAGGAAGGTACATTTTACTAGTTTTCTTTCCTCTCTGACACTTCTATAATAGAGAAAGGGCAAATAGCAATATTAAAATATTTCCTTTAATTAATTCCCTTTTAATGTGCACAAATTTCATGCACTGGGCCACTAGTTGAGACTGTAATCTCAGTAACAGAGAAGCCCATCCAAGCTAACAGGCTCCCATCCCCCATCTGCACCTCCTCCCCTCCCCTGCTGCTGCAGCAAAGAGGCCTTGATAGCCACCTGCCACCAAAACCCCGCGATTGCCTGCCGCCCCTCTCCAGGGACACCACAACCTGAGCAGCACGCTGCTGGGCAGAGCCCACACACCGAGGCCGCGGTGGGCTCTCCGTGGCTGCCCGGCAGTCGGTGGTCCACTGGCTTCCCCGTGGTTTGCTGTGCTCTCTTCTCAGAAGGAAGGGTCAGGAGAAAGGATCCTGATCAGGAAGGATCACGAAGGATCACGGCCTCACTATATATTACAGATGAGTGAAGACCCCAGGTAGGGCACTGCCTTTGCCCTGCATGACCCCAGGCTGCGAGGCGTGAGCAGGACGGAGGAGACAGCGGGAGAGGTGGGAGCGGCCTGGGCGAGGAGACGGGAGGAGACAGGTTGGCTCTGGGAGGGGGATGTGGCCAGTCATTTAACTCCGGGCTGGAGAGGCTCGTGGGCTGCACGGCTGGGTCCAGGAGCTGCTGGTCTCCGTTTGCTCGGCGGGCTCGAGGAGATGAGCAGAAAAACAGCGCACTAGCCTCTCCTGGCAGGAAAGGACTTCGGGCTCATGTTAATTATTTACGTCCTGTTTCCACAGAGGTTCTGGGCACAGACTGTACCTCTCCGCTGGCTGCTAGCAGAGGCTGGTGGTGTGACGTCACAGCAGGAGCTCAGTGATGAGTCCCAGAGAAGACCGAGGCTGGACCGCAGCTTCCTAAGAGCGGGTTTTACAGTTCACGCGGGAGGAAAGAGTGTTCAGTCGCAGGAGAGCTGGAGGAGGCTTTGCTGAGCACCGCACATCCCTGTCCGGAGCGCTGCGGGGAGGGAGGGCGAGGGTGCGGGTCCCGGGGGGCCGGCGCCAGGGGAGGAGGCTGGTAGGAGGGTCATGGCGGTGGGCTCGCCATGCCCGGTGCTGTGGACAGAGGACGGCTCACGGCCAGGGAAGCACTGCTGTCGCTCCTCTAAGATCCCCAGAGGGCTCCGCACCGGCTGGGCCGGGGGCACGGGAGAGGCGCAGCTCCAGCGCATGACCTGCTCAGTCCCCTGCCTCCTGCCCGGAGCTGTGTCTCCTCCAGGAAAGGCAGACTCTTCTCCAGGCGGCAGGCACGGGGGCAGGCAGCTGCCAGCTCTGGTTCAGGGAAGACAGCTCCACAACCATCCGTTTATTCATTGAGTTTTTTCCCCCATTGCTTTGTTAATGGAAAAAAACAACATTGAAACCTGTAAAGAATTTTTGGGTTTATTTGAGCCAAACTGTCAGCATATACCGGGAAGCAGAACCTCAACGGATTGAGATAATGCTCTGGAGAGCTCTGGAGAATGGCGGTTTACATCTGTATTTATACACTGAAATCAAAGATGGGACATAGGTGGGTTACATGAAATTCATTGGTGATAGAGTAAGGAGGCGGGAGAAAGCAAAGCAGGAAAACCCCTGGGATTGGATAAAAAGTAAAATGATGGACACATACTTAGGTGGGTGCATGAACAATTAACACGATAATGAAGGAATTTGAGGCATCTGTCCTGGCGCCCAGCACATTCGGTTGTGCCCCAGGGGCTCCAGAAAAAGGGAAGTTACAAGTGACCCAGACATCTCACAGATATGTTACCTTAGAGGAAAAAAGGCAAATGGGCTCAGGAAAGAAGATCTAAGTTGAAAGAAGATCTAAGTCAGGGGAAATATCGGCCTAGGACATGACTGCCCACTATAACATGTTTGTAGTTAGATTTTTAATTTTCAGATCATCTTTTGTGGTTATTTTAGTCTCTGAGTTCACAAGACTGCCATGCAGGCCTCCCCTGAGCTTTTCAGGTCAGCATGTGGCTCCTTTCATCCACAGCTTTAATGGAGAGTAATTTATATACAGTAAACTATAATCATTTTTAAGTATATTTTTACTTATTTCAGAGAAAGGAAGGGAGAGGGAGAGGGAGAGATAGAAACATTGATGAGGGAGAAACATTGATCAGCTGCCTCTTGCATGTCCCCCCTGGGGATGGAGCCAGCACCCGGGCATGTGTCCTGACCGAGAATGGAACTGGCTACCACCTGGTGCGTGGGACCACGCCCAAACCCCTGAGCCACACTGGCCGGGCAGCTACACATATTTTACGTGTACATGCTGATACCTGACAGATGTGTACAACTGTGAAACAGTCCACAGTCAGGGGGCTGGCACACCCGTCACCCCCGAAAGTTCCTCAGCCCTTTGCTCTGCCCTCGCTTTCCCCCCCCCCCCACCCATCTTTTCCCGTGACTTGCCTTCCCTGAGCAACTACTGATGTGCCATCCATCACTACAGAGTGGCATCTCTACAGTCTGTGTAAATCCCATCACCCAGCACACGCTCTCTCTATCTAATCCTTTCACTCGGTGTATTGTTTTCATTCATCCATATCGTTCCATGTATTGAGAGTTCATTCCGTTTATGATTCTATCAAGTTGTCCCATCCAACCTCCTGAAACAGCTTTTGATCTTTAGCCTGTCACTCTTCAAAGCTCAAATCCGCCCCCAGAGGTGTCACTGGTGGCTGTGCTGTGATCCTGACACACGGAGGAGACGGAGGCTCCTCTTCTGGGGACTGAAGGCTGGGGTGGGCCAGTGCGGCAGGAACAGATTCCAGGCTCAATGCAGCCACAATGACACGCGTGCAGCCCCTGGTGCGGGCAGACTGGTTCCGAGAGAGGAATCCATGAAGAACCGGAAGGGAGCAGGCTTTTTGTGTGCGTGGGGAGGGCTGCAGGCGGCTTCTGCTGCCAGGCACATGGGTGCTGCCAGGCACCTGGGTGCTGCCAGGCACACGGGTGCTGCCGGGCACCTGGGTGCTGCTGAGTACCTGGGTGCTGCCGGTTGTAGTTTTGGGCCTTGCCCTCTGTCCTTCTGTTGGCGGCAGATGCCCTTCCTCCTGGGGCTGTGCCAGGGCTGTGGTCTCACGGTTCCTGTAGGGTATTCCCTCCAGGGGACATGTTCTGGCAGACCTGAGGCTTGCCGAAGGAGTGTCCCTGTGGCATGTGTTAGGTTTGTAAGGCTAAGCCTTGTGCTCCTCAGCTAACCTTTTCAGGGACGCACCCGAAAAATTTTTGAATGTGTATTCACAAAGACATACGCATCTCTATGCTCATTGCAGCAGCATTCACAATGGCCAAGGCATGGAAACAACCAAATGCCCCTCACTAGATGGTTAGATGGAGATGTGGTGCATACCGGGCGATACTACTCAGCCAGAGGGAAAAGAAGAAACACTGCCATTGGCCACAGGGATGGGCCTGGGGGTGTTAAGCTCAGCAAAGTGAGTCAGGCAGAGAAGTTAAGACCATATGCTCTCACTCATATATGGAATATTAAACTGACAGCCACGATGAACAAACAAATAAACTCACAGGCACAGACAGCAGTGTGGTGGTTGCCAGAGGGAAGGGGCGGGGAGTGAAGGGTAAAGGGGCACTATATGGTGATGGAAGATTTGACTTGTGGGAGGAGGCATACAATGCAATATACACATGATGTAATTGCACACTGGAAACCTATATAACCTTATTAACCAACTAGAGGCCCAGTGCACAAAATTCATGCACTGGGGGAGGGGGCCTGTCCCTCAGCCCAGCCTGCATGTTCTCCAATCTGGGACCCCTCGAGGGATGTCCAACTGCCCATTTAGGCCCAATCCCAGTAGGAATCACAATCCAGGACTGCTGGCTCCCAACTGCTCACCTACCTGCCTTCCTGATTGCTCCTAACCACTTCTGCCTACCAGCCTGATCACCCCCTAACCACTACCCTGCCAGCCTGATTGATGCCCAACTGCTCCCCTGCCAGCCTGAATGATGCCTAACTGACCTTTCCTGGAGGCCTGGTCCCTCCCAATTGCCCTCCCCTGCTGGCCATCTTGTGGCGGCCATCTGTGTCCACATGGGGGCAGCCATCTTTGACCACATGGGGACAGCCATCTTGTGTGTAGAGTGATTGTCAATCTGCATATTACTCTTTTATTAGATAGGATGTCACCCACTACGTTCAATGAAGAATTACTTTTAGGAAGAATCTGAGCACTGCCTGGGCCGCAGGAGGCACTGCAGAGGGACTCTGAGTCTTCGCTGCTTAGTGATGCCCGCCCTCACCTGTCCTGGGGCACGCTGACGGCGGCCCGCTTTCAGGAGCTGAGTAACTCCGCTGGCCAGGCTCGCAGCAGCACAGCTTAGGGAGCGCTTTCCCTCCACGGGCCCTTCCCCTGGGCAGACTGAGGTGCCCCCTCTGCTGAGGAGCATCGCATGTGCTGGGACACGGAGTCATGGAAGCCTCCTCCGGGGAGGGACAGATGTCCCAGCCATGGGCTTCCCTGGCAGCTCGCCAGCCTATGGGCCATGCGGTCCCAGCAGTCTCCTGTCCCCTCCCCCACCCGACTCCTGCTCCTGACACCCTCCTTCTGAGCGACAGGGAGGGGCGGGCCTGGGTCCGGCCAGGGTCCCTCCATTTCTTTCCAAGTCTATTGTCAGTTCATAGTACCTGGGTGTTCACCTAAGGCTTTCTTCCAGAGTGTGATTTGTGTAAGAGGAAGGAAGGAAGGAAGGAAGGAAGGAAGGAAGGAAGGAAGGAAGGAAGGAAGGAAGGAAGGAAGGAAGGAAGGAAGGAAGGAAGGAAAGAAGGGAGGTAGGGAGGGAGGGAGGGAGGGAGAGAGAAGGGAGGGAGGGAGGGAGGGAGGGGGAGGGGAGGGGGAGGGAGAGGGAGGGAGGGAGGGAGGGAGGGAGGGAGAGAGAGAGAGAGAGAGAGAGAGAGAAAGAAAGAAAGAAAGAAAGAAAGAAAGAAAGAAAGAAAGAAAGAAAGAAAGAAAGAAAGAAAGAAAGAAAGGCTGCTTCTTGACCTTTGTGGCCAGGAAAACAGTCGTCCTCTGGAGTTAACGTGGGAGCGAGGTCCTGGGGAAGCAAGAGGGAAGTAAAGCCCAACATTAACCTTCCCAGACCTTGTCTCAGGGCTGCACTAGAATCATTTCTGTGCACTGCACCCTTAGTCTTAATGGGGTCAGAGCCGCTGTGCAATGAAATTTGTAAAATGTCCCGGTCTGAGCAGCGAGCGCTGGCTCCCTCCCTGGTCTGCCGTTTGACGGAGAGCCTGCTTGGCTGCGGTGAAGCTGAGAGAGTACTCTTCAGCCTTTAGACAAAAATCTGAAATTTTAAAAAAGTCGATATTGTCATTATCCCAAACCACTTACCAAGAACCGCCTCACTGTGCTATTTTGAGCGAGGGCTGAGCCCGAGGCCCAGGACACGCTAATGCCGCCACGTCCAGCCAGGCGGCCGGAGGGGAGAGCGCTGTGCAGAGCTACCTTTCCACCCAGGTTTCCAGTTTTAAAGGGAGTGAACCCCAGATCCCTGCCTGCTGAGGGTCCCACCACCCGAGACCCCGTGCCACGGAGACCACAATGCAAGGCCTGCAGGCTCCGGAAACGCATCACAAAGCCACACCAGCGGCTTCACCCACAGCGGCCCGTCTGGAAGGCTCAGACTCATCCTAGGAGGGACCAGCTCAGGCCGAGGGCTAGGAGAAGGCCTTCCCCTCACGGACGAGCTGCCTTCCTGCCTCAGGAGCCTCAGCCGCACCCCGTGCACTTCCGGGACGTCCTGAGCCTGCCTGATGCCCCAGGAGCCCTGGCTCAGCTCCTCTCATGTGTGGGAAGTGTCTTATTGATTTTGAAGAAAGAGGAAGGAGAGGGAGAGAGACAGAAGCACCAATGAGGAGAGAGATCCACTGATCAGCTGCCTCCTGCAGGCCCGGCAGCCCGGCATGTGCCCTGACTGGGAATCCAACCGTGACCTCTATCTCGGCTCAATGTGGGCTCACGTGACCTCTATCCCGGCTCAATGCTGGGCTCACGTGATCTCTAGCACGGCTCAATGTGGGCTCACATGACCTCTATCCCGGCTCAATGTGGGCTCACGTGTCATTGCTGTGCGAGGCTGGTCTGTAGCCTGGCGGTGGTCACAGGGCCCTGCATTGGTCAGAAGTCCTAGGACTGAAGTCTTCTGGACGTAATTACCAAAGAAAGTGCCCCTATTAGAAGGGTTGCTAGAGAAGTGTTTGGGAAACTAGTTGAAATTATAGGACTTCCATTCCTGCTCCCTCTTCCAGCCCCTCCCAACCCCGGGCTTTTAGCTCAAGGATCTGTATTTCCTCTTCACCCGCAGCACTGGGTGCCGAGCAGGCCGTGCCCACCATTCGGGAGAGCACTAACCTCGCTCACATGGAGTGCTCCCTGTAGAAGCGGGGCTGGAGTATCCCCAGGCCCGGGCCCGGAGCAGGGGTGCTCGGCGGGCCTCCCCGGGGGACTGCGAGCCGCGGCGACCAGGCACCTCCTCAGCCCAGGGGCGCTCACCTTCCTCCCTCCTTTCAGCCCGCCCCCGCGTCTTCCACCCCGCACCCACTGCCGGCCTGCGGTCCCCCCCCCCCTCCCCCCCCCCCCCCCCCCCCCCCGCTTTCCACAGCCTCTTTGTGTGGAGGGTGTGTGTGAGGGAGGTGGTGCGGGGGCGTGTGTGTGGTGGTGGTATGTATATGGTGTGTGTGTGGGGGTGTAGTACTTGTGTGGTATGTGTTTGTAGAGTGTGTGTGCATGTGTGTGGCGTATGTGATGTGTGTATGTGGTGTGTGGGATGTGTGTGTGGGTGTGGTATATATGTGTACGTGCGTGTGGTGAGCATGTGTGTGTGTTGTGTGTGTGATGTGTATATGTTGTGTGGGGGGTAGAGGGTGGGGGTGTGTGGTATGTGGCAGTGTGTGTGTATGATGTGTATATATGGTGGGGGGGTTGTGTGTGTAGGGTGTGTGTGGTACATATGTATATGTGTGTGGTGTGTGTATGCGATATGCATGCATATGTGTGGTGTGGTGTGTGTGATGTGTGTAGTATACATGTGTGGTGTATGTACAATACATGTGCTGTGTGTATGGGGGCATGTATGTGTGTGTGCAAACAAACCGCCCACAAGGATTGCGGTGGGTCAGATGTGTGACCAAGCAGCACGGTTTTGGACTGAAATTGTACTCTCTGGCCGTGAAAGAATATGTCTGACTTCCCACTGTGGGAAATAAAAGGGTATTTACATTTATGTTTACGTAATTAAATAGAAATATATGTAATAATGACACAGAAAACAGGAAAACAGGTGTGATTTCCCACCATGTCTCCGAGTTTCTCCTTGTGGTCTTGCGCTATGTTACTGGGCAGGTCTTCAGAAACCAGACCAGCACCTGGCTTTCACAGACGCCAGCTGGCTCCTGCAGGTCCCCTCATTGCCCCCAAAACGTCCAAATGCTTTGCACCAAGGCCTCCACACTCTGTCCGCTTCTTCAGCACGTGCTCTCCCACCGGCTTTCCAACACAAAGGCCCAGGCGCTGCCCTTCGTAAAGCCAACGCTAACTCGTGTTTCTAAACTGTCGGGAAGCCCTTGCTAGGCCCCAGCTCTTGTTCAGCTGGGAAGTTCCTCAGTGCACAAACAGACAAGAATGCCTGCTACATGGACCCCACATTCCAATGGGGAGAGAAAGACCACAAATAAATGATTCGCTCAGAAATTCTATTTTGCAATCAGCACTCTCATTTTTGGCCACCTGTTTGAAATAATTATCAAAAAATAAATGAGCCCTAGCCAGTTGACTCAGTGGCTAGAGCGTGGGCCAATGAACTGAAGGGTTGTGAACTTTGAGGCTCATTCTCTGAGATGATATCAACGACTTTGCCTTTGGATAAATGGCAACTTAGGTCTGACTTCATCAATACCCCAAACAGGTGTTTTGTTTGCTGTGTTTTAAAAGGAGATTGCCCTTGCAGAAGTGGTGGCCTCATCCAGGCAGTTAAAGAACAAAACCGCCATTTCTCAGAGAAGGAATTCTTCCTCAGGGAAGTTTGCGGCCTGCCCACCGGCCCTGCACACTTCACTCTAAGACTGCAGTGTGCGTGTGCTCTTGCCTCCTTTCCTTAGTGACTTTGTAATTGACCCTATTCGCCACCTTCACAAGAGGGCCTATTAATATTACCTGTGCTCAGGAGCCTGCCATCTAGTGGTAGAAACAGAGAAGTACTCTGGTGGAAGGTTTTCCCTCCAGAAAAATACAACACAACACAATAAAAACACCACTTGAGAATACAGCTCGTGTTAATTGTATAATAGTAAATTCATATTTGTCTGAAGTTATGACTACAAATCACTTTTAAAATAGTGGAATGAATCATAAGCCAGGAGTCAGAACATCTTCCTTATATGCCCCAGTCTGCCATTATTGAGTTACGGTTCTGTTACAATTCCTTACCTTTCTTCCGGAAGTTGGGCTTCTCTCTCTTTAAGGTAATAAGACTGTCTTTGATCTTCCTGAATTCTTTGTTATTTCCAATACGTTTTATAATTCTAATGGCATTTGAAGAACTCTTCCATCAAGAAACTTCCAGAAAAAAAAGAAAAGAAAAATCACTTCAAATATTTTTAAAAGCTAATTTGTAACAATTTTTGTCCCGGCCTGCGGGGCAACAACGGGGGCCCGCAGGAACCACCTAAGAGAATGAACAAACAAGGAACGCGAAAGAATGGGAGCAAGACAAGGTTCTGATCAAGCTCCGATTTTTATTCTCTGAAATGGCTGTATTTATACAGCAGAAACAAAGGGGGGCAGGGTTGCCCATGCAGGGGGGTCTTTGGTACCTGGCAACACAGGATTGGCTAACTGCCAGGGGCGGTGTGACATTCCAAGGTGCAACATTCCAAGGCTGGGCTATCTAGGGGGGAGGATCAGGAAGGGGAAGTGGCAGGAAGATGCTAAGCTGCAGGTTATCTTATCTTCTGGCCAAGCCCTCAGGGCACCGCATAACTTCTGCTAGAAGGAACTTAATTCTATTTCCTTAAGACTGAGTTGCTTGCCTCAACTCTGCTGGCTCCCAACAAATTTTTAAGAGAAATTTGCAAACCAAATAAAATAAACTTTTTTAAAACCTTGTATCTTGCAGAAATAGAACTAGTTGATGGGAATTGCATTTGGCACATTTCTCTGTATTAGAAAAGGGTATTTCAGATATTGGGAGGTGTCTGGGAATTAATGATGGGCCTCAAAAAGCCAGTCCCTCCCTGCCTCTGCAGCTGGTGTGACATCATATCAAATGGCCTCTGAGGTCCCCTCCTTTTACAAGATTATACGTTTTGTCAGTGTAAAAGTTTTTCTGTTTACAAATCTTCCTTCTGTGACGTTTTATCATACTTATAACAACATAAAATAACGAATGTCCTATCAATAGTAATTTACTTTCCTTAGTTCATACTTTCTCACAGAAATATAGTGTCCCAAAAAATGTACACACACTGTAACAGCTGAGAGCTAAGTTTTGAAAATGAAATGTATTCTAATAAGCACTTTCTTTATAATTATTCAAAGTGTATGTACAACGTTTGGGAGGGACATCCTATAGGAAGTTTCCATCCTCAGTTGATGCAATCACCATGCAACAGGTCCTGGGATCTCTGCCATCAAGATATCAAAATAAAAATAGGAACTGTTTGGAGGGGCGAAGAAAGCATTGTAAAGCTACTGAGTTTTAAAATACATGTGAATTTAAAAGATGTGATTTCTTCAGGCTGTTAAACGCACTGAGGCCGCGTGGGGGACAGGGACCGTCTGGCGTTGTAGGACGCCTCGCCTTCTCGGGGCGCAGGACGAACGGCGGGCTGGCCCCCCTCGGCTCTGCGGGGCGCCCTGCTGTCCAGGGCTGCGGGCCGGGAGGCTGGCCGGCCTGGTCCGGGTTGCGGGCCGGGAGGCTGGCCCTCCTGCGGGAGGACTGGCTTCGCACTTCCGGCTCCCGCCCTAAAAAGCGGCCAGGGGAAACCAGTTAGTTCCGTGGGCGCCGAGCTCACCGAGGCCTCCGCCCCTACCCTACCCCCCACCGGCGGGCTCCAGGGCGGGGAGCTCCCGGGGGGAGAGGATGGGGGACGGGGCTCCCGGGCGGGGAGGACGGGGCTCCCCGGGGGGAGAGGATAGGGGATGGGGCTCCTGGGCGGGGAGGACGGGGCTCCCGGGGGGAGAGGACGGGGCTCCCCGGGGGGAGAGGACGGGGGACGGGGCTCCCGGGCGGGGAGGATGCCGTTGGGGACCCAGCTCTGTGCTGACCGGTCTGAACGCGACGCCCCGCCGCAGCCGCGCCTCCCTGCGGGGCCAGGAGGACCCCCTGGCGAGGGGCCGCGGGAGCAGGTGGCTGTGCCCCGGGTCCTCGGCGCCGGGCCCGCCGCGTCCTCGCCGCAGCCCGGCTCTGCGGGCGTGGACGGCCCGGAGGAGCCCTCCCCGCCTGGCAGCCGAACAGACGCGCAGGGACAGGTGACCGGCTCTGGGTCCGGCCACACGTCTCGCATCACCGCCCGCACGGCCGGCCAATCACCGACCGCGCTAGTGGGCGGGCCGAGCTGCCGGCGGCTGTGATTGGATGCACGGTCTCTTAGCCCCGCCCACGAGCTGTGGCCTCCCAGAAGGCAGCCGTTCACCGAAGATACCTTACTGAAATGCGTATTTTATTTAATGTCGTATATTTGGGAACAGAAAAAGAATGAGTTGGACACTTATAGAATAGTGTGGTGCATGTGACACCTTAAAAGTAATTAATGTGCCCCAGCGGTTAGGCTCAGTGTGTAGAGCGCCGCCTGCGGACTGAAGGGTCCGGGTTGAAGTCAGGTCAAGGGCACATGCCCGGTGGCGAGCTAGGTCCCCAGTAGGGGGCGTGCAGGAGCCAGCCAATCAGATTTCTTCCCATCATTGATGTTTCTATCTCTCCCTTCCTCTCCCTTCTCTGAATCAATAAAAATATTTTTGAAAGCTTTTTTTTAAAAAAAAAAAATAATTAATGTTATAAATCAGAATTTCTCAATGTTCCAAAGAACACTACTACTTCAGGTTGCAAAGGCCTAAAGTGCCCGAGCAGAGGCAGCCACTGTCCAATCAGGTGTTTGGAAAACACCGTTTCCTGGTTAGCCAAGGACTTCTCAGAGACCTTAATGATGCTCACTCCATATCCAAGGGGGACCTACTTACTACCTATTGCATCTCCCAAACCGGCTTGCTCACGGGCTTGTCGCCCCCGCCCGCCCATTTCACAGAGCATCCTGAGATGTGACAAGTCTGTGAACCAAGGTGGTCGTGAAACCAGGCTGTGAATAACCGGTGAAAAGAGGAAGCGATTTGCTGTTCAGGAAGCAGAAGGCTTGCTTGCACTGGTGATGAGACCAACGGTGTTTGGAGATGGGGAGCAGCAGGGCTCCTGATGTCTTAAAAAGTCTCTGACATAAGCACCTGGAAGCCCCATTTAAACTCTGATGTGGCATTTCCCAAGTGAAAAATGTCCATTAAGATGAAGCAAAAGACAGTTGCTATGATGTTGTGGTGACCTCTTGTGGCCCAAAACAAAATGACCTTTTGAAAAATGAGTGCTGGTACCAGGAGCATCCAATATCTTGGAGCTTCAGTCACCTGTTCAATGTTCACCCAAATGGCCATCGGTGTTCTCTCTTCAGGTTGGTACCAAAGGGCACCCACCTCATATATTTCTGTAATGGCTGGATTTTTGCAAAAAGCATGGTTTGCTCAGTTGAGCAAAAAATAAAACAAAGAGAGAACAAAATATAAAATACAGGAATAAGTAATCATCTTGCTTGCTCGGGCAATTATTCATTTCTCCGCAAGTCAGAATATGAAATTTGGATAAAAGTGTTACCGGAAAGGGAAGCAGAATGCAGAGTCGGCCCGAGCCGCTGGTAGTGTGTGGGCTATTGAATTCGTATAGAAAGGTTTACACAATATGAGTCCACGTGGCCTTGAGCACACATTTATTAGAGCTGGGACTGGGAACAGGGAGGGCGGGGGACAGAAGACGCAGCAGGGCCTAGGCAGGGCTGCTGTGGCTCAGGAGGCTAGGGGGGAGAGTGTCAGATGGCACGCTGCTGTCAGATGGTCATGGGGCTGAGCAGGGGCTGGCTTTCAGGGCCTTCACGGGGAAGTCGGAGAAGGGTGCCTTGGAGACAGGCTGGGGTTAACTGGGACCTGCTGAGACTGCCCATTTCTCCCCCTATTGCAGTCTCCTGGGCCCTGGAGCTTAGGAGGTGCAGGCCTGAGGGGGAAGAGAAGGAGAGGAGAAAGGCAGGGGCATGGTCCAGGGGCCTTTGTTTTGAGTGTTTTAAAGGCTGAGAGTTGAGGGGTCTCAGTTGAGCAGAAAATAAAACAATAAAGACAGAACAAAATATAAAATACAGTGGGATATTCATCAGCTTTCCAGATGCCCTTTCAAGGCTGTGGTCTCCGCCAATGGCCAGCACCAGGGAGGCGCACCTGGCCTCTGGGCCTGGAGCAGAAGTGCACCTGAGGCCTAGATGTTGCCTCTAGGGAGGTGACCTTCTGTATCGGCTGGAAATTGTGCCGCCGCTCTGCCTCAGCTGTCTGCCCTGGCTTCCCCACCCACCTGCCAAGGGATTTTTCTACCTTCTTACTGGGCTGCCTCAGGAATACTAATTAACAACCTCAAGCTTATGAAATAAACAGTCATGCGAGGGTTCTGAACGCTTTGCCTGCTCTTTATAGCGATACCTGGGTAAATATTATGAGTGGCGACTGATTCTTTCCTGATAGAATTAAGAACTGTTGCTGTTAGAGCAGGTTTTGTTTCCAGAATAAACAGGTCGCTGAAGAACAAGGAGACGTGTACTATCCCAGGCCGGGGACAATGAATATGAATACCGCATAAAAGCGAAACTATTACCTTGTAAAGTACAAAAGTGAATCATCGGGCACACAGCGCATGGCCAGCCACTGGCGGCTCAAGTTCACAGCCAGCACCTGAGTGCGCTGCCCTCTCTTCGGGAAGAAGAAGTCGTTAAGGGGCCTTCAGACTGAAAATTCTCCCAGGTCAGCAAGGTGCCCAGGCCATCCTCACCTCACACCTCAGCACCCTCCTGCCGAAGGTCCGGAAGCCGCGATTCAGGACCATCCGCAGCTCCGGGCTGTGAGGAGCAAGGGAAAGCAGGTGTAGCACCCCCCCCCCCAACCCCCGAACCCCCCCGCCCAGGAACGAGAACTGGGGAGGGAGGCACCCAGGTTTGCCTGGAGCGCCAGCCTGAGCCGCCCCTGCTTTCTGGTTTCCTCACTGAACCCACTCGGATCCAGCTGGGGTTTCTTAAACACGCACAGGAGTTGGTTCATGTGCTTTGACCGGTTCTCTGGCCGGGCTTCCCTGGGCTGGTGGCGGAGGTGTGCTCCGTTCTCTTAGGAAAAGCTAAGTGCTGGAGAAGGTGAGGAAAGGTGATCTTGGCCCAGCACCCAAGCCCTGCGGTGCTGAGGGAGCCTGCCCCAGCACCTGCTGCAGCGTGCCCACCGGCCTCCCGCCCCGTGGGCTCACCCAGCCCCCACGAGGCAGATACTAGTCCATGGTCGGCTGTTCAGAAAAGAGCAGAGTAAGGACACTGTACCTGGTACAGAAGGTCACCAGGATGGACAAGCCATTGTAGGGGGACCTCGCCCCCAGGGTGACCTTTCCTCCCTAGCATATGGCAGGTCCTGTGGTTCGGTCCCCTGACCCTCCCTCCCTAGAGATAACATCCAGGCCTTGGTTGTATGTCAGCTCCAGGCGCAGAGAAGCAGCAGCAGCAGCCCCGGCTGACGTCAGGAGCAGCCACCGTGGACAGTGACCCCTGCCCAGGTGCCAGCCAGTCAATCAGAGACCACAGCCCTGGAAGGACACACGGGAAGCAGCTGACCGTTCTATTGAGGCCTTTCTCTTTCCCTTCCTCCCTCTCCCTCTCCCTCCCCTTTTCCTCCTCCCTCTTCCCCATCCTCACTCCCAAGCTCCAAAACCCCTTCCTTTACCTCTTGAACTTGTTTGCTAAGCCCATTTCTTCTAGAAATTACTTCTTCTGCCTCTGATTTACCTTACAGTTCGGGTCTTACTCCGAATGCTTTCCCAGCCAGAACCCAGTACCGAGGTTGCGGAAGCCAGTCGGTCTGACCCACCGGTCAGTCTCCTGGGCCCTTCCTGCCGCCTACGGAGTCTCTCAGCAGGCCAGGAGAAGGCAGAGAAATGCCATCCAAGGTCTGGGCAGAATCGTACACAGCGAGACTGGAACCACGACCAGAGTCACGTCAGAAGCACGTGCTGTATTTAAACGCAGAATTTAATGATGACTTTTACCTAAGAACATTATTGGTCACTTTCAGAGGATGCAAAGGCACCAACTCGTTATCTGGAAAGTGGTGAGGAACAGAACTAATGACGCATTTATCAGCCTTTCTTTTTTTCCTCATCCGAGAATATTTTTCTATTGATTTTTAGGGAGAGTGGGTAGGAGGAAGGGAGAGAGGAGGAAGGGAGAGAGAGAGAAATATCAGTTCGAGAGAGATATCAATTGGTTGCCTCCTGCACGTGCCCCAATAGGGGCCAGGAATTGAACCTACAACCCAGGTAGTGCCTTTTATGGGGATCAATCTGGAGTCCTTCCATGTGCTCAAACCACTGAGCTCACTGGTCAGGACCTGCCTTTCTTATTTGACTGTAAACTAGGGTAACCAAGAGTTGATGTTGAGAATTTTCTTTCTGTACATAGACATATTCCAGCTGATAAATGACGAATGGGAAACTAAAGCAAAGCACCTTGTCACCTGCAATGAACCTGCGTCTGGTCCTCACAGAGCTGGCATTAGCATGTCAGAGCGAAGGCAGGACGTACACACACCTGGGCAGGTCTTCGCACGGATGGGAAGGGTTCTTGGAAAACTACCCAGCATAAAGGGATCCCACTTCCTGTCTTATCCGAATTAGAGGCAACAGAGCAGTAAGTTACATGACACCTCAAGACGGACTCAGCACATTCCAAACCGTGGGGAACGGGGGAAGAATGACCCAGTCACTTCAACAGCAAGAGGCAGGTGGGCGGAGAGGCGTCCAGGCAAGGACGAGAAGGGACATATAAACCCAAGCTCACATCTGCAACCAAGCGTAAAACCAACAAAATTTATGTCGAAGAAGTTTGAACGTTGATGGTATTTTTAATATTATAAGGAATAACTTGATTGCAATAGAATTGTGATTACATTGCAGAAGAATCTTTATCTTTTAGAGACACCTACTGAAATGGTTATGGATAAAACAATAGGATATCTTGGTGTTACTTGACAATTATTCAAGGTGGGGAGGAGGAGGGCACTTATTCAGGGGTTCACAAACTATGACTCAGAGGCCAAGTGTGGCCACCACCAGTTTTTGTAAATAAAGTTTTATTGGAACAGTCTCGCTCATTCTTTGACATGTGGCAAGTGGACAGGTGCCACAGAGACTGAGCTTTCCGGAGAAAGCCTGCTGATGCCCGAATCCGACCGAGGCGGCCTGAGCCAGAAGCTGGGCGGCGGCTTTGTGGGTTAGTCTGGTGTTGTTTCCTTTTGTAGGTCTGAAATGTCTCGTAACAAAGAAATTTAAAACCAACACTAACAAACAGGAAGATCTGGATTAGGATTCTTCAGTCTGCCTGCTCCTAATTCCCCATCAGGCCGCATGTCCAGGTTGCAGGCTCAAACCCCAGTAGGGGGCATGCAGGAGGCAGCCAATCAATGATCTCCTCTCACCATTGATGTTTCTACCTCCCCCTTCCTCTATCTAAAATCAATAAAAGCATATTTAAAAAGTTAAAAGAGAGGCCCTCTCTACCCTGGCAGGGTGGCTCAGAGGAGAGAGTGTCAGCCTGTGTGCCAGTTCCATTCCCTGTCAAGGGGTCAAGGGTAAGGTGACCAGACGTCCCGCTTTTGGCGGGATAGTCCCAATTTTTAAAAATTTGTCCTGCGTCCCACGGCGTTTTAAAAAAGTTCCGATTTTTGGAAAGAGTCTTTTAAATCTTTTGGACTTTTTTAAAACACCTCGGGAGGTGAGACAAATTGTAAAAAATTGGGACTGTCCTGCCAAAAGCTGGACATCTGGTCACCTTAGTCAAGGGCACATACCTAGGTTGCAGGTTCCATTCCATTCCAGACCCCCAGTTGGGGCAGGTGTGGAAGTCAACCAATCATTGTGTGTCTCTCAAATAGATTTTTCTCTCTGTCTCTCCCTCACCTCCCACTCACTAAAAATGAATGGGAAAAATAAATACCCTCACTCTTTGGGTGAGGATTTTTTTTTTTAAAAAAGGCCTTTGCCTGGCTGATATGGCTCAGTGGTTGGGTGTCAACCGATGAAGCTGGAGGTCACAGTTCAATTCCCCATTGATTGTGAGCTTGATCCATCATATCTCACCCTTTCTCTCTCAAATCAATTTTTAAAAGGCCATCTCTTTCTTCACATTGCTAGTCCTGAAGAAATTGAGAACAGATGTCCTTTACATTCCAAAGCTCTGCTGGGGGGAGGGATGTTTACAAAACATTCAGGTGTTTCCCCTTTCCTGGAAAAGCTGGGGCCCGCCCCGCCCCCTTACCCCCACCCCTCAAGAGGCCTCCTGGGCTGATGGGTCATCAGCTTATTCACTGTTGCCATCAACACCACTGCCTCTGCTCAAAGGCACTGACACGGAGAAAACCAGTCACAAAGACCCGCTGTCAGGGCAGGAGGCGCCTGTGACTCCTGTGCCGCCAGCGCGTGCCCAGACGGCGGCTCTGAGGCTCCCGGACGAGCTACCCCAACCCACTGCCGCCCCTGGGACCGGCCCCATGCTGGGAAGCGCCGAGCTGAGCTTCAATGTGGACCATGGCTACCTGGAGGGGCTGGTGCGAGGCTGCAAGGCCGGCCTCCTGACCCAGCAGGACTACCTCAACCTGGTCCAGTGCGAGACCCTGGAGGGTGAGCGGATCCCACCGGGAAGGGGTGCGGGAAGGGGTGCGGGAAGGCTGCCGAGGGACGCAGGGGAGGGCGGTCCCCGCCCCAGCCCAGAGCAGGTCTTCCTCCAGGGCCGGACCTCAGGGTCAGTGAGCTTGGACCAGGAGACAGTTCATCTCCGTGTTCAGGATTCTCCGCGTGAAGTTTGCCTTCCTTCCATGATGCAGGCAGGTGCTTTGTCGCCAGTAGGAAGGCAGTATATTCGGATGCTGGTGCAGGCCTGCAGGTGTCTGAAATAGCTCTGTTCTCCCTGTTTCCAAACCACGCAGGAGGCTGCCCTCCCCTCAGCCCGGTGTCCGCTGCCTAGCAGAAGCACGTGTCGCACATCCTCAGATACCTGCTAACAGTACTTTGGAATCCTGCCTGCTTTTAGTCTGCATATCTATAGATGTTATTTGGATAAAGACATCACCAGATTGCCCAGGGATCTATGGCATAAAACAAACAATAAAAAGCTAAGAGCTTCAGTCTGGAGAACTGTGCCCTCTCCCCAGTTTCCCAGCTTCCACTGACAGAGTTTCCCAGACTTGGCTCTGGCGCTTACAAATAGCCAGCGGCCGGCCGGCCTGCAGGTGCTGTGGAGACCCGGGGCTCTCATTTATAAAGTGCAAGGCCGTGCCACTGTGTGCCGTTGCTTGGAGAAATAAATGAGTTGTATGTGGGAGAATGTCAGAACCAGGAAGCACACTCTCTGCAAATGGAAATTATCTGTTTTGAAACCAAGGGATTGAGGTCTGGTCGACATGAAAAGCTGTACATGTTTATTGTAGACAACTCGGTGAGGTTAGATAAGTGTGCACCTGTGAAACCTCCGCCACCTCTGCCACAGCCCGCCCCTCACCCCCACCCCCCACCATCACCATTAGTGTCGCTGTGATCGTTGGGGGTGAACTGCAGGCTCCGCGCTGGACTGTGGGTCCCCACAACGTGCTTCTCTTGTGAAACCAAACTTTCTGCCCTTGACACCTCCCAGCCCCCCTCTCCGGAGACGCTCTCTAAGCTACAATATCTTCAAAACCTTATCAAATAAATCACATGGTGCAGCATTTTTATTCTTAAAAACAGCAACTCACTCATTTTGAAACATACTTATAAAATCAGTCCTGGAAGTGTCCATAAGAAGGTGCTTTAAAACTTCCAGATTATTCTAGAAAAAGCAAGAAATCTGTAAGGATCCAGACTACAAAGAGGAAGGTGGAGGTGACTTTGCAGGCAGCTTTGGGGAGGGGGTGCTGAGGGCCTGAGGTCAGTCCCTGTGGGTGGTCTGACCTGTCAGAGCCAGAGGAGGCCCAGCCGCCCACCAGAGACGCACCCTCTCCTTTCACGGGCGATGGAAACAGCCAGGAAAAACTCCCAGATGCCAACCAATGCTGCTGGCTACAAATAACAAATATGATCCCAGCTCCTAGTCCCGTCCTGCGTTATGTGAGGAGGTGGGGGACTGAGGAGTCTCGGATCAAAAGTCGCATAAATTGAGGCAGAAAAAATTAATGGACCTGGCAGCATGAGAGCTTCTGAGCGAAGTCATTTGAATAAATTCTATTTAGTTTTCAGTCAAACTTTCAAATGGGCTGAGAAATGCAAATTTAAACTCAAATACAGAAATGTCTTCAGGATACACAGCCAGGCATTGGCAGCTCACCAAGGAATGCCAAGAGGAACCGCCCGCGGCTCCAGCTGGGGGAGGAGGGAAGGCTGCAGACGCAGACCTGAAGGTGAACCTTCTTAGTGCAGTGCACACGGCTGCACACGGCCGCACACGCAGAACGCCCTCTGGTGGCGGGAAGGACCCGGAGTCCTCCCGCAGAGCCCATGTTCGGGCCTCTACGTCCTCCAAAGCCGCTTGTCTTTGCACCCCCTGAGTCTCTCTGTCCTCCTCCGAATAGTGTATTTCCAACATTCTTGCACAACTATGTGTGAATCCGTTCCAACCGGCTCTTTGCGGCTCCCAGGAATACCAATGTGACACGAAGCTGGGTCATGAGTGCTGAGAAGGTCAGTCAAACACGATGAGGGGTTCATGTCCTGGGCTGGAGCCGAGGCCCAGAGGCCGGGCCTAACCTGACCCTCCTGCGCCCTCAGGACAGAGGACAGGAGGTCTGCGTCCATGGTTCACTAGCATGTCCTCTCTGAGCGGAGTGAGGACCCAAGGCCAGGCCTGTTTGCTCACAGCTCCATCGGACATAGCACACCTGCCTCCTGGCTGTGTCTCGGCTGTTGGTTGTGAGTAATGTGAATGCAGTGCACCTGCTGCATCTGAGAGAACCCCAGCCACCTGCCCAGCCGCCTATCGGAGAGAAGTGAAGGACTTCGGGATTTATGTGCTTTTGCATACCACACGCACATACAATGATGGATAACTAAGAGTGGGGATCCAGCATCACAAGCAGACACTTTCTAGAAAAGATAAGCTAACTTGGCAAAGATAAGTCCTCTAATCTTTAAAGAAAAGAAGTGTCTGATGTGCACATATTGTTTTTGTTTTTTTATTGATTTCAGAGGAAGGGAGAGGGAGGAAAACATCAATGATGAGAGATAAACATCAATTTGCTGCCCCTTGCACACCCCTATTGAGAATGGAGCCCACAACTTGGACATATGCTCTGACTGGGAATCAAACCTAAACCTCCTGGTTCATGGGTCCATGCTCAACCACTGAGCCACACTGGCCAGGCCTCAGCATATTGTTTTCAAACCACTTGTAAGAAGCACATAAGGTTCCGGTGATTAGGCAGAGAGGAAAGGAAGGTTGCCAGACAAGCCTTGCGGAGTCCTAGTGTTCATGTGTGTGCAGAACTGGGTGTGCGTGTGGTCAGAGCACTCATCTGCTCCAGCTGCCTGAGTGACAGGGAGCTCTGACTCAGCCCTGCAGGGGCAGGAGAGGGAAGCTGGGCTGGTCTGCTTGGAGGCCACTTTACAAGAGACTTGAACCAAACAGTAACAGCACAGGGGTGTGACTGACCCCTTGTCCGTGCTGGAGTCCCTCTCCGGGCCGAGCCCCCGGCGCCTCTCGGGCTCCACGGGGCTCCCGGAGGGGGGCCTGGCCCAGAGCACAAGGCCTGGGCCTGGCGGCTCCCGGGACTAGCTGTGCAGGGCCCCTCCAGCTTTCCAGGGCCGCACTGCTGTTTTCATCCATTTTTAAATTATACGTAAGACTCGCAAACATCCTTTCCTCTTCAAAAAAGACACGGTGGGACTCAACAAGATGGCGGCATAGGGCAGACACCCGAATGCAGCCCACCACAACAAGTTTGAATTTAGAACTGAAAAACAGGGGAAACATCACCCTGAGGCGCCGGACGGCTGGCTGAGGGGAGGCTCTACCATCTGGGAAGGAGAGAGAAGGCGCGCTGAACCTCAGGAACTGTGAAGGTGCGGAGAACTGTGCGCGCGAAAAGGCAGCCGCAGAGTTCGCTGCCGGCTTGCTTGCGGAGAGGGCGGGCCGAGTTCGCTACCAGCTTACTCCCTGCGCGCATAGAGGGCGGACAGCTAATGCGCAGCTGCTTTCTTGTTCGGGAGGAAACCAAAACCACCCTATTGCGCTGATAGACAGCCCCACATAGAGAGAGGCCAGACTGTCGGGCAGTGGGTGAGGATTTCTCGGAGGTGTGTGAAGCCAGCAGCCATTACTGTGGGACTCAGAAACCAGACCCTCGTAGGGAGGGGCTGAATAAAGCTTGTCTGCACCACCAGAGACCATCCAGGCGGAGCACAGAAGCCCTTCCAGTGGCTAGCTTCCTCATTTGCTGCCAATAGGACTTTCCTAGGGAGGGGCAGACAGGAATCTAAAGCTTGTCTGCGCCTATACCAAAGAGGTGCTCGCCTTCAACAAAGCTTAGCTGTGTCACCCCGAGAATCCGCCCATCCAAGCAGAATATAGAAACCCTCCTAGCTGAGGCACCTCTGATCCTCATAGCCAATTGGCTTGGAGATAAACGCTTTCCAGTGATACCAACAACAAGCAAGGCTTAACAACAAGACTGCACACACAGCCCACAAAGGGCTACACCAAGACTGTCCACCTCAGGTAACTGGGAGGCTGACTCACTGAACCATATAGGACACCTTAGCACACAAAGTCACCCTACCAACTAAGGGAAGCTGTGAAAATGCCAAGACAAGGAAATAGAGCACATACAAAAGAAATGGAGGAAAAGAAGAGACTGGATATAGAGTTCAAAACCACACTTATAAGGTTTTTCAAGAATTTCCTAGAAAAGGTCGACGAGACCTATGAGGAGATGAAAAGGGATCAACAAGAACTAATAAGGGGTCAACAAGAAATAAAGAATACATTGTCTGAAATAAAAAATATTATACAGAGTCCTAAAAACAGAATGGAAGATCGCAAGAATCAAGTCAAAGATTTGGAACATAAAGAGCCAGAAGACACTCCTCCACAGAAGCAAGAAGGCAAGAGAATCCGGAAAGTTGAAGATAATGTAAGAAACCTCTGGGACAACTTCAAGCGAACCAACATCAGAATTATGGGGGTCCCAGAAGATGAGAGAGAGCAAGATATTGAAAACATACTGAAAGAAATAGTGACAGAAAATTTCCCCCACCTGGTGAAAGAATTAGACTTACAAGTCCAGGAAGCACACAGAACTCCAAACAAAAGGAATCCAAAAAAGACCACACCAAGACAAATCATAATTAAAATTCCAAGAGCAAAAGAGAAAGAGAGAATATTAAAAGCAGCAAGAGCAAAGCAGGTAGTTACCTATAAAGGAGCACCCATACGATTGTCAGCTGATTTCTCAACAGAAACCATGCAGGCCAGACGGGAATGGCAAGAAATACTCAAGGTGATGAATAGCAAGAACCTACAGCCAAAAATAATCTACCCAGCAAAGCTATCACTCAGAATCGAAGGCCAGATAAAGAGCTTCACTAATAAAAAAAAGCTAAAGGAGTTCATCACCACCAAACCAGAATTATATGAATTGCTGAAGGGGGTTCTTTTGGAAGAGAAAGAAAATAGAGATTAAAAACTATGAACAACAAATACGTAACCATCAACAAGTGAATCTAAAAACCAAGGGAATTAAAAAAAAATCTGATGAACAATATTAACTGGTGAATATAATAGAATCAGAGGTATGGTATGGGAGTGGACTGACGATTCTCAGGGAAAACGGGGATAGGGGGGCATGGGAAGAGACTGAACATAAACTGTGCTCCTACAGATGAGGACAATGGGGGTGGGGAAAGGGCAAAGGGTGGGGTGGGAACCTGGTGGAGGAGAGCAATGGAGGGTGGGAAGGGGTTGAATGAGGAACATTTGTAATAATATGAACAATAAAGATTCATAAATAAAATAAAATAAAATTCTAAAATGGACAAAAAAAAAAAAAAAAAAAAAAAAAGAAGGAAGGCGACAGGCAGGCAGGCTCTGTCAGGGAAGATGCCGGCCTAGGCACAGGGATCACTTACCCCAAACTGATTTTAGTCTGTAAAGCCACCACACATGGCGCGCCACACACACACACACCCGGGGAGGGAGTTAGTTGTATTAAAAAATCAAGCTAAAGGAGTGTGAATGTAAAACGTTCAAAGGAGGTCTGTGTTTACCAACCACCATTTAAAGAAAACAAACCAAGAAAGAGATGAAAGGTCAAAACTCCCTCTCTTGGATTTGGAGTGAGAGAGTTCCTGCATCTGTCCAAGAGGGTCATCTGCTGTGTGAAAAGCCAGGGTTCGGCAACAGGGGATATTTTCTTCCTCTCAGGGAATCATGAAAAGCATCCATGACAGTAAAGGGGGTGGGTGGGTGCTGTCATTGAAAAGGCTAGGCGAGCAGGGAGAGCTATACCGTTTAAAGGCATACCCTATCCGCTTTTCCTTTCGCAGCATGTACACAGTGAATTCATGTTTAGTTTGGAACCGAATTACTTCTTGAGTCTCCTCCTCCTCCTCCTCCTCCTCCTCCTCCTCCTCCTCCTCCTCCTCCTCCTCCTCCTCTTCTTCTTCCTGTTATTTCTCTTCAGCAGAGGGCTGTTGTTAAAAAAAAAAAAAAAAAAAGACACGGTGGTATAATGAATGCCTCAGAGCTCTAGGACTTAGTAATAATCGCCTTTTCTAAAACAGACGGGCGTGGGGAGAGGAGGCGGCCAGCGGTCACGGGACGCGGCTGTCGGTTTGGAGGTTAAGTCTCACCGACAGCGACGTCCCTGGAAGGGGCACGACCCTCGTTCCTCTTCAGCGGCGCCTTCACGTAGCAGCTGGCCAACAGCCTGCCTGGTGAGCTTCCTCTGCAGCCAAGGAAGTGCAGCCAGAAAGCAATGGCCCCTGCCTGGCGGTTCAGTGGAGCACCCTCAGATAGGCCGCAGCTGTGGGTTCGATCTCTGGTCAGGGCACATACAAGAATCAACCAATGAATGCATAGACAAGTGGAACATCAAATGTCTCTCTCTCTCTCTCTCTCTCTCTCTCTCTCTCTCTCTCTCTCTCTCTAATAGATAATGTTTAAAAAAAAAAATTACAAAGATATAGTCCGTGCCCTACAAGGGCTTTCATGCCAGAGAAGAAAACAAAGCCCCGAAGGCTGTCTCCCGGCCTGGTCCGTGTCCCGGGGGTCCCAGGTTTCTAGGGTGTTTGGTAGATTAAATCGTAGGAGTTCCCGGACTCCCTGAGGAGCCCGAACTGCAGCGCATCTACAAGGATTGGCCTCTGCTGGGCTCGTGAATTCCTGAAGTAATTCTCCCGTTTCACGGCTATGGCTGGTGGTGTTTGATATGACTCCAAATGTGGGGGCACAGGCGGTTGGAAAATGCCCGTGAGGCGGTGGGGGAGGGGAGTTGAGCTGGGAGAGTCTGGGCCGCAGGAAAGTGACTGGGTTACTGATAGGAGAATAGAGGTGTGGGGGTGGAACACCTGCAGATAAGGCTGGAATTCAGGCTGGAGAAGGTGGGAGGCTGAGGGTCTGATTGCGGGGCTCTGAGATGCTGAACGAGAGTCAAACACTTGCCTTGACACCAGCAGCGGGTTATTCCTCTGGCCCGCGTTTCCGCTCTGAGACGGGGTTACTGTAGGTTAGGAGACCATGTCTGTTAGAACCGGCCTGTCTGTGGAGAGTCCATCGGGTGGTGGCCATGGTGCGGGCGGCGCCCGGCTCTGACCCACAGGTGGGAGGCTGGGCCTCAGGCTGCCACGGAAACGCAGGCCAAGCGGGGTGGGCAACGAGATGCCTAAGAGGGCGACACTTCATCACGTAAGACGACGGTAAAAGCGAACACGGGAAGACGTCGGCTTTTATAGACATTGATATACGTACTAAAATCAGAGTAATTGTAAGACATGATGGCCAATTCCAGTAATTTGTTTGGAAAAAAATCTGGTTAGAGAGTAAAAACCAGAGTTTTTAGCCAACTGAACCAAACTACTTTGGTGTAGAGGCTAAGTGAGAAGAAAAGGGAACTAATATTACGGTGGCTTCTGCACACCGGCTCCTCTCCGCCATCTGGTGTAATCCTCACCCCACCCCAAGCCTGGGTTCCACACCCACTTGTAGAGGCAGACACTGCGGAGGGTCGGGGCCCCGGGGCCTAAGCAGAGGGCACCCCGAACAGGTGCCCTGGAGGGGCTGCCTTGACCTCGCCGGCCTGGCCAGCAGGTCTGCGCATAGTAAAGCCCAAACAGGAAGCTGCCAGAAGACAGACAACAAACTCCATTTTCTGAAATTGATCTGCCCAGTGAATTAATAGATGGCCACGCAGCCCTGGTCCTTGTCCTGGCTCAGTAGTGATCAGGCAACTCCTGACCCAGGGACTGAGCCTGGAGACACATTTTCCACTGTGACCCGCAACCTGCATGCAGCTGCACACACCTGCACACATGTGTGCACACCTACACACCCCTGCACACCTGTAGGCCCCTGCACATGCCTGAATGCGCAAACACACAAACACACACACACACACACACACACACACCTCTATGTCCCATGCTCTGGTATTTGTTATGAGAATCTAATTGAGGACTTTTTCTGTTGCTATAAATCTGATTTATTTGGTAGTGATCCCATAGATTGGACATTTTTCACTTTCTCATTTGTATAAAAAAGAAAAACCCTGCCACTTGCTGCGCAGCTTCTCTGGGTGGAGAAGCCGGGAATTTCCAGTGTGCGGTGCCTCCCTGGGTGCAGCCCTGGCCGCTGTCCTCGGGCTGGGGCTCTGGGGGCATCACAGAGGCTGCATGCCTGCATTTAAGAAGCCTGTTTATTAAAAAAAAAAAAAAAAGAAGAAGAAAAAAAAAAGAAAGAAAGAAAGAGAGAAAGAAAGAAAGAAAGAAAAAGAAAAAAGAGTTTTCTAAAAGGGAAGAATCCACACTGCAAAATAGGAAACTGAATCACAGGAAAATCTGAGAAAGAGCAATAGACATTGACCTGAGACAGTCACTGATCAAGTTACTCTGATTCAAGACTAAAGAGGGAATTTTTTAGACAGTCGGGCAAAAGTCAGTCATTTTCAGGAGAGACGGAATAAAACTGCCCTAGCCCTTGTCATGTGCCAGTGGTGCCAGGAGAATGTCTAGTGTCCTGAGGAAAGGAAGTGTGCCCCGGGTGTGGCTCGTCATATTTACAGAAGCGGGATAAGTAGCTATTCTAGTCTCCGGAGCTCAGGGTCCTTCCCAAAAGGACCTCTTGGCCACGAGATAGAGCCAGGCCCCGGCGCGGAGGCCGCTCCTGTGGGGACTGCCATGAAGACACCGAATCCACTGCGGGTAAAAGCAGAGGCTGTGAAGCTGTGACCTGGGAAGGAGAAGTAAGAGCTGACAGAGCTGGAAGCTGGGACGAGGAGAGGAACAGAGCACACTGTGCTGACTCCTCTTCTCGTGGTACTTGAGCAAGTGCCTCCTAAAATTAAAGTGTATAGAAAGATTAAACAAGAGGCCTGTCATTCCCAATCACATCTCCACAGCCTGCTTCCTCACGCACCTACTCGGATGCGCACGTGGGTAGGACGGGACGGACCCGTGAACGTTGTAAATCTGCGTGGAGGCATTGCTGCTGTGGTGGCCATCGTGGCCCGGCCGCATGGCAGCCCTGCGATGCTCTTTGCGTCTGGGCGCACCTGTGCCTGGGCCTTGTGGGGCCTCCAGCTCCGCGACCACTGAGTGTCAGGATCCCCCTGGCGGCCAGGAGGTCTGCGAGTTGTTTTGCTTAAAAGAAACGTGTCACATGAGCAAATGTCACGGTTTCTACAGAAATGCCCTGTGCCCTTTCATTGGCCAACAGCCCTCCTACGGAGCATGCAAACTGTCAAGTGATAGGAAGATTTGAAATAAAAGACAAACGAGACATGGCCCCCCTAAAAGAGCATTTTTAAACTAACTTAATTAAATAGGTAATTGAGCAAGTAAATCCTGCAGCCAGACAAACCGCGTTTCCGACGCATAACTCTGGATCCTGAGGAGGGGCCCGGCTGCTGAACACAATGGCCTGCTGCCTCCCCAGCCCCCCAGCCACGCCCCTATGGCCTCTTGTGTCCTCAGGAGAGGTGCCTGCCCAGCCCTGCTTGGAGCCCCTGCTCGCTCCCTGGCTCGATTCTCACTCCCCTTCTGGAAGCTCAGGACAGAGGCTGTGGGGACAGGGGCTGCGGCCGGCCGCCTCACTGCTCCTGCCGCCCTTCCTCTCGCTCCTGCGGGCACGGAGCACCCGGGCCTGGCAGCCTTCAGGGGCACGTTCCTGGGCTCCTGTCCCTGTGGGCCTGGCCCGCTGTGCCCCCCTTAGCCAGGGGCCTGGGCTCAGTCGCTGAAGCCTGATGTAGCTCGCAGTTGGTGGTGCCTCGTCCCCATCAGACTGCGTTTCCTTGGGGACGAGGAGTCCGGGTGGAGCTATGCCATCAGCGCCGCAGGCAGCCCCATGAGCCCCGGATGCAACAGAAGCCCGGCTGCGGGGTGGATGGTGCCAGAGGCAGTTAATAACACGTGAATCTCAGGGGCTCGGCTGCGCTAGTGCAGCCGCTGTGGGGTTAAAGCGCTTAAGCCTGAAGCACTTTGGGACGGGGCTGTGCTAGAGGTGTCATCAGAGAATTCGGGCCACAGAACAATGGGCAACCTGATTGAACGGGTTGGCAATAAAATACAGGTTCTAAGTGCTCTGGGGTCAGATAGCCTGGCTTAGAATTCATTTATCCCTGTGATCTTGAGCCAATTATTAACCTCTGAGCATCAGCCTTCTACCTGCAAACATCATTCCCACCTCCGAGGCTAGCCATTGAGGGAGCTAATACCGTGTTTCCCCGAAAATAAGACCTACTTATAGGTTTCCTTCTGAGTGAAATATAAGGCATCCCCCAAAAATAAGGCCCCCCTAGGCTAAACATGAGAGATTTGGTCCACTGATTCTGAAAGAAATGGAGTCACAAGAAATTCACCAGGAAATTCAGGAATTGGATTGTTATGATGATGTTCCAGAAGATGATGACATGATTGTCATTGAATAAATGAGTAAGTTCTTGATACTGTAGGATTCACAGTTTGTTTGGTTTGTGTTGACAACTACTGTACCTCCGTACCGTATACAGGTAATAAATTTTCTTTATTTTCATTTAACAATAAATGTGTACCATATTCTTCTTCTTGGAAAAATAAGACATCCCCTGAAAATAAGACCTAGCGCATCTTTGGGAGCAAAAATTAATATAGGACACTGTCTTATTTTCGGGGAAACAGGGTACATGCCCAGTACACACTAAGCCCTCAGTCACAGTAACTACTGTGCCAGTGTTGAAGGATCCATTATAATGGGCAAATGTGGGGGAGCCGGTGTTCCTGGAGAGGGGGGTCAGCATGAACAAAAGTGAGGAGGCTGGGGACACGTCTCACAGAGGAGGAAGCACTGTGAGTAGAATTTAATTCAATAACCTGCAGCCAAGAGCATGTGATCAAAGGTGCTGGCCTGAGCCTGGGGAAACCATTGATTTTAGAGTCAGGAGACCCTGTTTGAGCTCTGCCCCTCCCTCCTCTCCCCGCTCCCCCCTCCTACTCCCCACCCCTCTGTAACTGCACCGTTAGCCCCAGGCTGCCGCTGGCCCTGTCCCTGAGGAAGGGCTCTTTTCCACCACGTTGGGCTGGACCCCCAGTTCCTTCTCAACCATTTGCCGAGCAGCTATTTCCGGCTCCGAGAAGCTCCTCACTTCTCTCACCAGGTGGTCGGTAATGTTCTCCGGCCGTGCTAACAATCCTGGACTGCTAGGTCACTGAACATGTGGTTTACCAGAATACCCATATCAATTATGAATTGTTGGTTGCTTTAGAGAAATCAGCTTGTCTAAATCATACGTAGACTCAGGCTGTGGTCTGTAAGGTAATGGTAATTAACGTGCATCATTAGTAATGATAAAGCTTGCGTAAATTCAGTGAGGGCTGTACAGGCTGCTCATGTGTGTTCAAACGCTAACCCGCTCTGGGGTTCCGTTGGATTGCAGATCTGAAAGTTCACCTGCAGACCACCGATTACGGCAACTTCTTGGCTGATCAAACGAATCCTCTCACCGTTTCCAAAATCGACACGGAGATGAGGAAGAAGCTGTGCGGGGAGTTTGAGTATTTCCGGAATCACTCCCTGGAGCCGCTGAGTACCTTCTTCACCTACATGACGTGAGTGGCGGCGGGCGGGTGGGGTTCTAGGCCTTTCCGTTGCTCTCATGTTCAAATGCATCCCAGCCTCAGCAGCTGAGGAGCCCGGGCCGCACCCACGGGGAGAAGGCAGACCTCACGCACTAACCTGTGATTGCGATGGTGTCCTCCGGTTAAAGCTTCTTTCTGTTTTCTCTTTCCCAACGCCCCGTGGGGCTGGTGGTGAACGTGTCTGTGCTGTTGGGACTGACGGTGACACAATATGACACTTTTGGGTCCCTTGTGGTGGCACCGAAACATCACAGAACGTACTTTAAGCCACAGCTGCCCTTCCAGCCCCCTCACAATGGATAAGGAGCCCCAGCGCATTCAGGAGTGTCTGTGTTGATCCTTCTCTGTCACCAGCGGCCCCAGTCTTTCAATGCAAAGGCCCTTCACTCTGAAAAATGCTGAGCCCGGTTGATGTGGCTCAATAGTTGAGCATCAACCTACGAACCAGGTCACAGTTGGATTCCCAGTCAGGACACATGCCCAGATTTCAGGCTCAATCCCCAGAAGGGGATGTGCAGGAAGCACCTGATCAATGATTCTCTCTCATTTTTTATGCTTTTCTCTCTCCCCCTTTCCCCTCTTCTCTGAAATCAATAAAAATATATTTTAAACAAAATTAAACACACACACACACACACACACACACACACACTAGAGGCCCAGTGCATGAAATGTGTGCAGGAAGGGGATCCTTTGGCCAGGCCTGCACCCTCTCCAATCCAGGACCCCTCAGGGGATGTCCGACTACCGGTTTCAGCCCAATGCCTGTGGGATTGGGCCTAAACCAGCGTTTGTAGGAATGGGCCTAAACCGGCAGTCAGACATCCCTCTTGCAATCTGGGACCGCTGGCTCCTAACCACTCACTTGCCTGCCTACATGATAGCCCCTAACTGTCTCTGCCTCGGCCCCCACACCTAGGACCCAGTCTTCCCTCCTAACCAGCTGCAAGCACCTGAGACCTGGGCTTCTCTCCCTCTGACTGGCCGCAGGCACTGGAGCGTGGGGGGTCCTCAGCTTGGCCTGCCCCCTCACAGTCCAGGAGCCCTCAGGAGATGTCCTACTGATGGCCTCAGGGAGTGAGCCTAAGCCACAGTTGGCCTCTCTCTGTAGGAGATGACCAGGCTGATCAGGGCAAGGTGTGCCCCCAACACCCCTCTGCTGGTGCCACTGCTAGC
This sequence comes from Pipistrellus hanaki, assembly GCF_964339955.1. NCBI lineage: Eukaryota > Metazoa > Chordata > Mammalia > Chiroptera > Vespertilionidae > Pipistrellus > Pipistrellus hanaki. The sequence goes on from NC_140519.1 coordinate 1,972,154, forward strand.
CTCCTTGGTGGCCTGCCCTTGGCCCTTGCAGCCGTCACAACTGCATGCCTTAGGCCAGTGTTTTTCAACCTTTTTTGGGCAAAGGCACACTTGTTTCATGAAAAAAATCACGAGGCACACCACCATTAGAAAATGTTAAAAAATTTAACTCTGTGCCTATATTGACTATATATAAAGTAATTCTCTTGAATAGGAATAAAATAAACACAAAGAAAGTATTTTATAATTACTTTATTATGAAATATTAAGAAAACAAAATAGTGAAAAATTATAAAATTCTTGTCTTGTCTGCACCTACGGCACACCAGGCAACATCTCGCGGCACACTAGTGTGCCGCGGAACAGCGGTTGAAAAACGCTGCCTTAAGCCCTCACAGCCACTGTGGCTTTGTCCAGACAGACATCTGGAAGACGTCCGGTCTAATTAGCATTATATATATATATATATATATATATATATATATATATATATACACACACACACACACACACACACACACACACACTAGAGGCCCAGTGCACGAAACTTGTGCACAGGGCCAGGGGGGAAGTGTCCCTCAGCCCAGGCTGTCCAATCTAGGACCCCTAGAAGGATATCCAACTGCCCGTTTAGGCCCAATCCCAAATGGGCAGTCGGACATCCTTCTCACAATCCAGGACTGCTGGGTCCCAACTGCTCGCCTGCCTGCTTTCCTGATTGCCCCTAACCTCTTCTGCCTGCCAGCCTGATCATGCCCTAATGACTCCCATGCCAGCCTGATTGATGTCTAACTGCTCCCCTGCCAGCCTGTTTGTTCTCAACTTCCCTCCTCTGCCAGCCTGGTCACCCCTAACTGCCCTCCCCTGCAGGGTTGATCACCTCCAACTGCCCTCCTTTGCAGGCCTGGTGCCTCCCAACTGCCCTCCCCTGCTGGCCATCGTATGTTGGCCACCTTGTATCCACATAGGGGCAGCCATCTTTGACCACATGGGGGCAGCTATTGTGTGTTGGAGTGATGGTCAATCTGCATATTACTCTTTTATTAGATAGGATAGAGGCCTGGTGCATGAGTGGGGACCAGCTGGTTTGCCCTGAAGGGTGTCCCAGATCAGTGTGGGGCTTCCCTTGGGGCGTGGGGTGTCCTGGGCGAGGGGCCTGTGGTGGTTTTCAGGCCAGCCACACCCCCTGGCAACCCAAGGGGAGGCACTGGTATCTGGAATTTATTTACCTTCCACAATTGAAACTTTGTAGCCTATAGCGGAGCCAAGCCTCCTGCTTGCTCTGTGGCCCACAGCCATTTCTGTTTGTATTTGTTTACTTTCTATAATTGAAACTTTGTAGCCTTGAGTCGAGGCCTAGGCCAGCAAGGGCAGGTGGAAAACTTGGCTTCCTCCATTGCCTGGGAAACCCAAGCCTCCCTCCTACTTTCTGTGGCCGGTAGCCATCTTGGTTAGGTTTATTTGCATACCCTTTCTGATTGGCTGGTGGGTGTGGCTGGTGGGTATGGCTTGTGGGTGTAGTGGAGTGGTGGTTAATTTGCATATTACTCTTTTATAATATATATATATATCACCCTAGCCAATTTGGCTCAGTGGATAAAGCATCAGCCTGCAGTCAAGGCCACATGCCTGGGTTGCATGCTCCATCCCCAGTGAGGGGTGTGCAGAAGGCAGTGGATTAAAGACTCTCTCTCATCACTGCTGTTTCTATTTCTCCCTTTCTCTTCCTCTTTGAAATCAATAAAAATATGTTAAAATTTTAAAAATTAAAAATATATGTATATTTTTAAATAAATAATTTAAAAAATGTTGAGCTTGTACACAATAGTGAATGGTGCTTTTATTAATCCAGTTAATAAATTATACCCAATACTCAAAATTTTGGGCCCCTCCAGCGGGCAAGCCAGGAACCAAGGTCGGCAGCAGCTGGACTGTGTTGCGTATGTGCTATGTAGTCTCCCTGTATAATGTATGACTGGCTCAGGAAGCATAAAATGGAAATGTCCCTCTTCCTCCTGTCCCCCTCCCCACTCAGCTCCTCCCCCAAGAGTGACCACTTCTCACATTCTTATGCACTTTTCCAGGAAAACATTTACATTTGTATATTTAAACTGACACACACTCAGCCCACCCGCCCCGCATTCCAAATCCATGTGTGCAGTCAGATGCCTCTGCACTTCCCGCACCTAATACTTCTCACAACGATCCTTCCAATGCCATTGTTTGTAGTAACTGCACAGAATCCTGTGTGTGGTGTATCACAACTCAACCAACCAGTCATCTAGTCACAAACAGTTTACTACTGCGTCGTTCTTGAATTTATTTCCAAGCTAAATTTCTGCCAGTGGAAGTAGCGAATCAAAGGAATGTCTTCTTTTTTGTTTAAATTTTGCTAAGTTGTACTCAACAAAAGTAGCCTCCTTTGGTGCTCCCTACGCAGTGCATGGGGAAGCCTGAGACTTACACTGTGACCAACACTGGACAGTATCTTCTTTTAATCTTTTTATTGAGTTTTAGAGAGAGGGAAAAGGAGAGAGAGAGAGTAACATCGCTATGAGAAGCACAACATCCATCAGCTGCCTCCTGCGCGCCCCTCCCGGGATCCAGCCCCAAACCTGGGCTCATGCCCGCACCCAGGACCCAGCTGGCAGCCTTCGGGTGACAGGACGATGCCCGCGGCTGAGCCACACCAGCCAGGACTCGCACATTCTCATTAATTGCCCATCTAATCGGTTAAAGATTGTATCTCTTTGCTTTAATTTATAGCTCTTAGCAAAATTGAACATCAATTCAATTTATCAGTTATCTGTATTGCTACCTGACCATTTTTTGTGGGAATATTCAGCATTTTTGATTGGCATGTAAGGGGTCCTTGTAAATGAAGAAAGTTAACCTTCATCATATATGTTCCAAAGTTATTTCCTCAGTTTGATAGAATTTAACTTTTACACGTTTTTGCTGTAGAAACATTGAATATTTTTAATTAGCTATAATCATCATTCTTCTCATCTCTCGACTCCTGATTATTGTATCCTGATGGGAAGGCCTTCCCCACTCTCAATCCATTAGTCCACGTGTCTCTTCTCCCACTCATCATTGTTGATGCTTCACTCTTTCCATCTAAGACTTTGGCTCATCTGGAATGTGCTTTGGTGGAAGGCACAAGACCTGGGCTGCAGTTACATTCCCCCCCCCAGAAGCTATGCAGTGTCTGCTGTTTCTGTGAATAAGTGAGAAGTCATGACCACAGTCCGAGGAGGCAGCAGGGGCGCGTGTCCCACGTGGTCCGGGCCGGGTCCCTGGTCTGTGCCGTGGGCCCTCCCTCAGCGCTGGGCCAGGACGTGACTCCGGGAAGATACAGCCGCTGGCCTGCCACAGGAATCACACACAGACAGGGCCTGGGGACAGAGACTGGGTGTGCAGTGGTCTGACGCGGGGTCTCTGGAGGATGCTGCAGATGGACAGAGCTGGGGACCAGAGAAGGCTGAGCATCTGGGCTGAAGCCTCAAGTGCGATGAGTAATGGGTCCGTTTGGCTGCACACAGGGTGGAGACACGGCGAAGGGAGGCTGGAGAAGCAAACGCAGGCCAGGTTAAGGCCACCGTCCCACGGCGGGAAGGCAGGGGGCTGTATCACATCAGAAGGTGTCTTCATGCGTGTGTGTCGGGTGTTGGCATCTGCCAGACCTTCCTTAAATGTGACAGTCTGAGCAGAAACCCACCTGTAAAGGGGTGAAGCAGAGGCCGGAGTGCTCTCAGGACTGTCCTTGCCATGCCAGTGAGTGGATGGTGCTGGACTCAGACCCAACTTCCTGGCCACCACCATGTTGCCTGCAGTGCCTCCCGCAGACATCCAAAGTCCCCAAGCAGTGCGACAACATGGCCCTGGCCACGTGGGAGAGAAAGGATGAAGTCCTGGCATTGGCGGGATGTGACTGTAGGCCGGGCCCTGTGTGTACTCTGCCCGGAGTCTTGCTGAACCCTCCTGACCAGTCTTTCTTGGTTCTTATCACCTTTCTAGAGATGCAGAAACTGAAACATACATATGGTAACTTACTGGGATCATAGATCAAACCAGGGAAGGCATCCTGGTCTGAAATCACTGTTAACAGTAGGCTTTGTAAAATCAGTTTGCTCAGATGTTGGATGAATTCCGAAAATCTGACCTGAGGTCTAATTTTAACTGAGTCAGGAAGCCGTCACATTTTGTACGTTGTGAGTTGAGGGACAGGTCTCACATGATGGAAATTTGTCCCAGCCCAGCCAGTGTGGTTCAGTGGTTGAGTGTCCACCTATGAACCAGGTCACAATTCGATTCCTGGTCAGGGCACATGCCCAAGTTGCAGGCTTGATCCCAGTACAGGAGGCAGCTGATAGATGATTCCCTCTCATTTTTTTTTTATGTTTTTATATCCCTCTCCCTCTCTCTGAAATACATTTTTTTAAAGGATGCATTACAAGTCCAAGAATTGGAAGAGGAGGAGGAGGAGGAGGAGGAGGAGGAGGAGGAGGAGGAGGAGGAGGAGGAGGAGAAGGAGGAGGAGGAGGAGAAGGAGGAGAAGGAGGAGTTGGAGGAGGAGGAGGAGGAGAAGGAGGAGAAGAAGAAAGAGGAGAAGGAGGAGGAGGAGAAAGAGAAAGAGAAGGAGAAGGAGGAGAAAGAGAATGAGGAGAAGAAGAAAGAGGAGGAGGAGGAGGAGGAGGAGGAGGAGGAGGAGGAGGAGAAGAAAGAGGAGAAGGAGGAGGAGGAGAAAGAGAAAGAGAAGGAGAAGGAGGAGGAGGAGAAAGAGAAGGAGGAGGAGGAGAAGGAGGAGTAGGAGGAGAAGGAGGAGGAGGAGGAGATGGAGGAGGAGGAGGAGTTGGAGGAGGAGGAGGAGGAGGAGGAGGAGGAGGAGGAGGAGTTGGAGGAGGAGGAGGAGGAGGAGGAGGAGTTGGAGGAGGAGGAGGAGGAGGAGGAGGAAATGGAGGAGGAGGAGATGGAGGAGGAGGAGGAGGAGGGGAAGAGGAAGAGGAGAAGGAGAAGGAGAAGAAGAAAGAGGAGAAAGAGGAGGAGGAGAATGAGATGGAGAAGGAGAAGGAGGAGAAGGAGAAAGAAGAGGAGGAGAAAGAAGAGGAGGAGGAGAAAGAGGAAGAGGAGGAGGAGGAGGAGGAGGAGAAAAAGAAGAAAGAGGAGGAGGAGAAGGACATGGAGAAGGAGAAGGACATGGAGAAGGAGAAGGAAGAGGAGGAGGAGGAGGTGGAAGAGAAGGAGGAGGAGGAGGAGAAGGAGGAGGAGGAGGAGGATGACGACGACGAGGAGGAGAAGGAATTTGCCCCAAATATTTGGGGAAATGCTATCCCTGGAATGGCAGGTTGCTCCATGGATGGTGATGATCACATGGTTCATTGTTTCCTAACTTTAGAATCTCTAACATGGAAGGAGCCTTGGTGTTGAATAAGCGAGCATCATCATTTCACAACAAACCCGCATGTTGATCTAGTTAAAATAGTGTTTTTTTAAAAATTACTTAAATTTCTAAATATTTCCAGCTATAAGTGATGTTAAAAACTGTCCATAAGAATACAGGTGGTCCCAAAACCCTGGGTAGAAGGTTACTGCCAAATTGGAAGTGGACAGATAGTCTGGATAGTATTAGCATTCCGCTGGTGCTGTTGGCAATGGACAAGGTTTAATTTGGAAAATCTCATTTCTTCTGACAGCTGAGAGGACAGGAGAGAACAAGTCTGAAGAGCAATCGCCCTCGGCCCCTCCTGGATGCTCTCTGTGTCCCTGTCCGGAATCAGTTGGCAGTACGGCCACTGGGCATTTGTGGAATCCATGTAACTCCTGTAACCAGCAGGACCTTACAGAGCTAGAAACCACCCGGCCCGCCCCCCCCCCCCCCCCCCCCCCGACACACACACACAACTCAGAATTTCACATTCTGTGCGGCCCTGTTGTGCTGCCATTTCTTAGCCAATATGTTCGGGGTAAACCAAAGCCAGTCCCGCAGAGAGTGCTGTGTGCCAGAGGGTTTGGGAGTTGGTTTGATGTCCTGGGTGTGGAAGATACAGGTTGCTATCTCTACAGCAGTTCCTGGTGGGTTACAAGACCTTTCCTTTGCTGGTCATCACCTTTCTGGTTAGGTATCAATCGACCACCAGGGGGCATGACTGGTCACAGCAACCCCTTCTCCAAAGGACTGGGTTCATTTCTCTCTCTCTCTCTCTCTCTCTCTCTCTCTCTCTCTCTCTCTCCAACTGTCCTGGGAGAGATAGGAAGACAGGAGGCCGCACAGACTCTGCTGCTGAGCCAGATAGCCCCTCGTTTTATCTTATTTTGTTGGCTTTATCTTTTTCATCTATTTTTTAAAATATATTTTTTATTGGGGCGAGGGACAGAGAGATAAACATCAATGGTTAGAGAGAATCACTGATCTGCTGCCTCCTGCGCCCCCCACACGGGATCGAGCCCACAACCCAGGCACGCGCCCTAATGGGGAATCGAGCTGAGACCTCTTGGTTGATAGGTCAACACTCAACCCCTGAGCCATGCCGGCCGGGCTGTTGGCTTTATCTTTCTAATGAAAAAGAAGAACGTGTGCTTTTTAAGAGTTTTTTTTTTTAATGTATTGGGGTGACATTGGTTAATAATATTACATGGTGTTCAGGTGTACAATTCTATACACATCATCTGTATGCTGTACTGTGTCCACCGCCCAGTCAGGTCTCCTTCCATCGCCATTTACCCCTTTATCTTCTTCCACTGCCCATGCCCCTCCCTCTGGTAATCACCGGGCTGTTGTCTGTGTCCATGTTTTGTTTTAACTTATGTAGTGCTCTCTACAAACCACATTCTCATAATCATTAAATGTGTTATTTTTTGTTAATCCTCACCTGAGGATATATTTTTCTTTGTTTCTTTTTTGTAATTTTTTTATTTTTTACAAAGAGGAAGAGAGAGGGAGAGAGAGATGGAAACATTGATGAGAGAGAATCATCAATCAGCTGCCTCCTGCACACCCCCCACTGGGGATGCGCCCACAACCAAGGCATATGCCCTTGACCGGAATCGAACCCGGGACCTTTCAGTCCACAGGCCAACGCTCTATCCACTGAGCCAAACCGGTTTCAGTGAGGATACATTTTTCATTGATTTTTAGAGAGAGTGGAAGGGAGGGAGGGAGAAATGGGGTAGAGAGAGAAACATTGATGTGAGAGAGACATCATGAATGCACCCTGAATGCACCTGTCCAGGGCTAGGGATTTAACCTGCAACCCTGAGGTGCAAGAACCAATGCTCTAAACACAGAGCAACATGGGCCAGTGCTATTAAATTTATTTTTATTTTAAAATATATTTTTATTGATTTCAGAGGTGAAGGGAGGAAGAGAGAGAGATAGCAACATCAATGATGAGAGAGAATTATTGATGGTGCCTCTTGCATGCCCCCATGAGGGATCAAGCCCGAAACCAAATAAAATTTATTTGATGTCCACAACAGCACAACAGCCCTACAAGGTGGCACTAATATTACTGGCATTTTAGAAATAAGGAAGCAGATAAGTATTGTACTTCAGTACCTGTTTCCTAAAGACCAGAGACCAGGGGTTAGGGTTAGGGTTAGGCACTCATAGTTTGTTGCATATCTTTCCAATTTTTTTGTACAAAATAGAAATATGTGTGTGTAAACAAACAAATACAAATATGTGCACATATACAATTACACATGCACTAGGGGCCCAGTGCACAGATTCATGCACCTTGAAAGGAACTGTGGGCTTCGAGGCTGCAGTGGGCACAGGGGGGGGGTCTCCATGCAGAGAGATCGGGGCTGGAGCCAGCAGCAGGTGGGCGCAGCAGGCTCCAGTACTGGCAGTGGGTGTGGGTGCCAGGCGGGACTGTGCATGTGGGAGCAAAGACTTTTCAGTAACCACCAGAGGCTCACCCCGATGACAGCAACCAGCCTTGGTCCGGCGTCCTGCTCACCTGCTCCACCATCCCACCATGGCCAGCACCTGCCATGTTCCACACGTGCCCCCTGGTGGTCAGCGCATGTCATAGCAACCGGTTGTTCAGTTGTTTTGCTATTCAGTGTAGTTGCATATTAGGTTTTATATTTATAGATAGTAGGTTTCATTGTTTGTTTTACATCAGGGAGACCGTATTATATGTGTTACATAATCCAGTTTGTCTTTCCATGTAATCTATGAAGAATTTCCTATGTAGATCATACAGAGCTGTCTTATGCAAGGCGTATATTGCGTTCCATGTGTGGGTGTGCCATCACTTACCTGAGGCGCGTGTGTGAAGTGACTGCCCAGAAGAGTCAGTGCTTGCCTCCTCAGACAGTGAGGGGCATTTGTGAGCTAACTCGTCCCCTTGTTCACATCGTTAATACCAATATACATGGGAGATTAATTTCACGCTGGGACAAATGAAAGGAAAAGTGCAGAGAAAAGTCACTTCTAGCTGGAGACACTTTGAAGCTTAATGAGAATTGTGGCCCTGAGTGGCCTGGGAGGCGGGGAGGGCTCCATGCCCCGCAGTGAGGAGCGGGCCAGCGTCTCCTGGGAGAGCAGGGCAGAGGCTGGTGCAGGGAAGGGCAGGTTTGGAGGCATCTTTCACCTGAACGCCACTGGGAGCAGGACTGCGGGAGTCTGAGGTGTGAGGGGAAGGTTCCCTAGCCGTTTCAGAGCCATCAGGATTGGGGGGAGCACTCCTAGGAATTTGGGGGAATGTTCCCAGGATTAGGGGATGCTCCCAGGATTGGGGGTGCTCCCAGGAGTTTGGGGAGGTGCTCCCAGGAGTTTGGGGTGATTCATGCTCAGCACTCTTGTTCTAAATATGCTGTTACTTCTGAGGAAGTTTTCAATGTTTCCTTTTGCCAGAAGACAAACAATGAGTGTGAGAGCAAAATGAATGGCTTTCTACTATTATTTTAATTTTCTCATTTCTCTACTTAAAAAGGGAAGTTCAGGGAAGTAAGAAATGTTATCCAAAATGTCAAATTTCAAGAGGGAGCAGAATATTTCTGAGGAGATTCTTTTTTCTCTTTTTTAAGATTTTTTAAAATTGATTTTTAAAGATAGAGAGGATGTGAGAAGGAGAAACATCAATGTGAGTGAGAATCATTGATCTGCGGCCTCCTGCACGTTCCCCACCAGGGATGGAGCCCACAACCTGCCACATGCCCTGACTGGGAATCGAACCTGCAGCCTTGCGGTGCACGGTTGCCATCCAACCAACTGAGCCATGCCAGCCAGGGCTGTGGGGGATCCAGCTCTCAGCAGGCTGGTTAGCATACCGACCCAAGGCGGCCTGCCCCGGGCGGGTGTGGGGCTGGCGTTGGATTGAACGAACGGGGACAAAAAGACACGTTTGCAATGTCGCCGAGGCAAGCTCGGCCCTCCTGTCCGGGTCCCAGTGGGACCCGTGGGGCCTGTTGCGGTAGATTGGCACGTTTTGTTGGAGAAGTTCACTGGTAATGAATTACTTAGCGCGGACCAAATGTACTCCACACACCCAGTCCTTCCCAGGAAAGATGGCTCCTGACTCTGCACGTACGTCCCTGTCCCTGTATGTGCTTCCCACATGGACAAGTGTGACCTGGCAGACGGCACATTATCCTGGTCGCCTGGCACCGAATTGTCGCCGAGAACGCGGTTGCATGTTGCAGACCCAGCCTCTCAGGTGGCGTGAACCCTGCAGCTCAGTGCTGAGCGGGGCGGGGCGCAGGGGGAGTCACGGGGCCTTACGGGATGGTCTGCTGTGGCCACGGAGTTTGCCAGCTGCTGCTGTCCAGTCCCACCCAAGGGACGCCCAGCCCATCCTGAGGCCTCCGTGTGGCACAGGGCAGGCCTCTCAGATGTAAAAACAAGTGTCATGGATGACGGCTAGCTACCAGCAGTGTTCCTTTTAATGAGTACATTCCCCAAAAGGTAACGCGAAGCCTCCTAGGGTTCGCAAATCTTAAAGGGAACATCCTCTAAACTAGGACCACACGAGGGTAACTCTAGGCTACAAGATGCAAAACAGGATGAAGACAAATTCGTAAAATGGGCATAAGTCAGACTTTGAGCGAATGTCGCAACAGTAACATGGTTTTTGGTCTGTGGGCGTGCCAGTGTTCACGCACTCCCGGTCGATAAGTCCCACCTGCTGGGAGCAGCAGGTGAGCTCAGAAGGAGTCACTGACAGGAACGCAGGCAGAACTGCAGCGAAGCCAAGATCCTGGGCGCAGGGGAGAGCACCACAGGGCGGGCTTTCCAGGAGCGACTGCGGGGCGGGGCGCTCTCTGCTCCTTTCCCCCACCGCCCTGTCCACAGGAGACGTCTTGCTGTGCGGCTGTGGGACCCTCCTGAGCCAAAGCCACTCCCCAAGGCTTTCCCGTGTGTGTGTGTGTGTGTGTGTGTGTGTGTGTGTGTGTGTGAGAGAGAGAGAGAGAGAGAGAGAGAGAGAGAGAGAGAAGGGGGGAGTCCCATGCCCTCCCAGGTGCGAAGATGCCCCTCCAGATGAGAGCCGCTGGCTCGTAGCCCGGGGCCTGTCCTGTCTCCGTCCCGGCTCCCCCGCGGGACAGCTCGGGCCACCACCCTCCCCAGGGAGCGCGCCCGGCGTCTCCAGTGGGTGCGTCTGGCCAGGGGTGTGTCCTGACGCCGTGCCTCCTCCTCCAGGTGCAGCTACATGATTGACAACGTGGTCCTGCTGCTGAGCGGCGCGCTGCAGAAGAAGTCCGTGCGGGACCTGCTGGGCCGGTGCCACCCGCTGGGCCGCTTCTCGGAGATGGAGGCCGTCAACATCGCCGAGACGCCCTCCGACCTCTTCCACGCCGTCCTGGTGGAGACGCCCTTAGGTACCAGCGTGGGTGAGGGCTCGCCCGTGTGCGGTCACTGCCCCGGCTCCCGAGAGCACAGCGCAGTGGAGAGGTTGCTGGGAGTGGGGGGACCAGCCCAGCCCGCCTGCCCGGCTCAGACAGGGAGCACTGCGGGCACCTCGGGGTCCGCACCTGGAGGGAGCACTCATCTCCAACGCCCCCCGCCCCCGCATGTGCATGACAGGCTGCCCCTTCCCCGGGCGCCTTCCCTTCCCCGTCACCGCCGTCCGCACGGGCTCCTGAGGGGCGTGTCGGGCGCCCGGGGTGTCCGCCGGCCCAGGAGCACGGAGACGCCACCGGCCCGGGCGCACGCGTGGCTGTGAGGAAGTCTGCGCAGTAGCTATGCCCTTTGGTCATTTGTCCAAATACTCTCCACTTTGGACAAAAGCTTTAGAAAAAAATAAATGTGTCATCAAGTGCCCGGTGCTGTGGTGCAGGTCCCAGGAGGGCAGGGGTCTGGCACCGACGCCGTGAGCGTGAGGCAGGCTCAGCCGGTCCACCAGGCACAGGCAGTTCGGTTCCCCTCCGGCCCCCACTGCAGAGTTTTAAAAATGAAATCGGACATAAATAAGCACAACTCAAGTTGGTCCGAAGGTTGTGGGTTATTGTTAAGCTGATTAACAATAAGCACAACTCCGCGCTTGGCACAAAGCGAGGGCATCAGAGCTAAGTATTAGCATTTGTGGCAGGACTGCGGACGTGAGCCCGGACGTGGGCACTGCCGGGCACTGGCTGTCAGTGAGCCGGTGCCCCGCAGGTGATGCTGTTAATGCTTGCGGAGTGGTCCCAGCCGGTGGCCCGTGGCGGTCGCTGTGACTCACCCTGGGATTGAAGCCCGTGTCCCCCTGGTGAGCACAGGCGGAGCGTGCAGGTGACACTGTCCGCGTGCAGTCCTGCTCGTCACTAACTCATCCTGTGACGCTTCTGTTCCCAGCACCGTTCTTCCAGGACTGCATGTCTGAAAACACCCTCGATGAGCTGAACATCGAAGTTCTGCGCAACAAGCTGTACAAGGTAACGCTGTCTCTGTGGCACCGTCCTGCCCGGCTCTGTGCGACGCGATGCCCCTGCCCGGCACGGCGGACCGGGCCGGCGTGGAGCATGTGTCCGCCTCCCGGCAGGAAGCAGCTGAGGGAGGTCAGCCCTCGCTGTCCCCAGGCCTGGCCGGAGCGTAAGGTGGCAAAGGGCTGGCGGCCCAGAGACAAGCAGCATTTACAGGCGCCTCTGTCAGTGGAGCTCGCTCTGTCCTTCGTTCTGTGAGTCCCAATGCCCGCTACCTGTCCACACGATTGTACTCTCCTGGCCGTGGGCAGCGTACCGAGATGACCGCTGACAGGGCGGCCTAGGTGCTGCTCACATCATCGGCCTCTGCCTGGACGGTATCGCCCCCTCCAGGTCTCTGTGTAACAGGCGCTGAGTCACCTGTCCTGGCACCTGGACAACCACAGCGCCTTCGGACCTTTTCCCAGAGCAGCTGAATGACCGCAGGCGCCACCCTCTGGGCCGCACGCCCTGCTGCAGCGCAGGGTCCTCCCCAAGCACTTCAGCCAGGCATGGCCCTGGCTGTGAATATGGGCTACAGGGCCCCTGATGCAGCCAGCGGGAGGCACTGTCCAAGCAATGCGGAGGCTAACCCACTCACCGGCTAAGCGGGCTGGTGCTCTCCTCAGACAGGCCCGGCGGCGCGGGGCGAGCGGGGGGAAGCAGTTCCTGGTGCGTGCAGTGGCACTCTGCGGGCGGCTGACTGCAGCCAGCCTGCCCTTCCTACCCCGTGCTCAGAGCCCCGGGCACCTCCCGAGAGGGGGCGTCAGCACAGGACAAAGCGGGTCTCTCTGGGGCTGGTGAAAGGGCTGGCACGCTCGGTAGAGGAGCCAGAACAGCCGAGTGAGGCCACGGAGAAGCATGCGGAAAAGGGAGGTACGGGGGTACGAGGCGAGGTGAGGGCGGCTGTGCTTCCTACAGCTCCTGCTGCAGACGGTGCCACGGCGTTGGTGTGAGCTCCTCCTCCCCGGTACTCCTACCCTCCCGGCGAGAAGGGACAGCCCACAAACGCTGACTGAGCCACGAAGGGCGGCTCTAGCTTCTCCACAAGGCTGTATGGCCACCCTGTCGTTTGACGTCTCCTCTTTTCCAGTCGTACCTGGAGGCGTTCCACAACTTCTGTAAGGATCACGGTGACGTCACCGCGGAAGTCATGTGCCCCATCCTCGAGGTGAGAAAGCGTGCTTGAAGCGTTCATGCCAAATGTGTTTCCAGGTGTTTCATTCCTGTCAGGGCCGGATGCTGCTTCATCGCGGAAGCTCCTTTATTAAACTAAAGTGAAACGAGCAACGCCTTTTACTCTCTGTATGACATCAGTGTCTTCCGTTAGTGGTGTTTTCTGCCTGGCTGGGTGGCTACATAGGTTGTGGGTTCGATTCTGGGTCAGGGCACATACCTAGATCGAGGGTTCTATTCCTGCTCGGGGCATATAAGGAAGGCAACCGATTGATATCTCTCTCTCTCTCTCTCTCTCTCTCTCTCTCTCTCTCTCTCTCTCTCTCTGTTTCTCTGTTTCCCTGCCCCTAAATCATATCCTTGGGTGAGGATTCAAAAAAAAGAGTGATTTCCCAAGTTTCCAACATTGAAGAGTTGTTTTAGACTTAGGAAAGAATAACACTTATAAAAATGTGATCATGCTTGCTGTATAATATGAAGAGAGATCGCAGTTAGTGAGAAATTTGGTAAGCTATGGCAATTACACGCCATAGGACTCAGAAGGACCCAGACTCCTCCAGTGAGGGACACAGGCGTGGGACCCGGGGAGCGTCCTGTGGAAGCCGCACCTAAAAGCCGCTCTTGCTCCAGCGCTGTGTGGGGACCGGGAGGCCCAGCCTGGCTCCTGCCTCTCTGACCGGAGTGTCATACTTCTCAATCCCCTTTGTCGTCAAAGAGGAATTGAATCTGTGCCAGAGGCCTCTTGTTTAAATGTCACCCGCAGATGCTCGGAAGCCCAGCGTCCCAGGGCATCGGGGCACAGCTGGCACTCAGTGTGGCCTGTCAGTGGAGCTCTCTGCTGGCTTCCTCAGACTCCTGGACTTAAAAATTAAAATATAATTTAAATATTATAAATATGTAACTTAAAATAAATCTGTACCTTAATTTTTATTGATTGTGGAGAGATAGAGGAAGGGAGAGAGTAGCATCGATTAATTGTCCCACTTACCTACCTGTTCATTGGTTTCATGAGCCCTATGTGTGGTTGGACCCGCCTTGGCGTATCACGACAATGCGCCGGCCAGCGGAGCTACCAGCCCGGGCAGGACTGAATTTAATTATGAGTTGTGTATTCTGGGTTCAGAAAAGCCCTGTGAAGATAATTTTTGTCCAAAGACTACCTTTAATCATTAGGCTACCTTTTATTCTGGCTTCATTGGTGGCAGATCCTTGAATGTGGATCCATGACTTCTGAATTCAAGGAAAACTGAGAAGAACTACCCTTTCGGCAAAAAAGCCGGGGGGTTGGGGAGTGGGGGCTGAGTAACTTCACCGGCATGTGGTGGAAGCCCCGTCCTGAAGCTGCATCCGGCAGCTCTGTCCCTCAAAGCAGCGCCTCCGCCCGGTGTCACAGCTGGAGGCGCCTGCGTCCCCCTCGAAGCGTCCAGTGAGCAGTCCCTGGAGAGGGAAGGGTCACTGGCCACCTCCTAAGGTCTCCTCCCCGTGTCTCGCCCAGAGGCTGGCCCCGATGAGTCGGGAACTTTCTGATGTCCCTTCGGACTCTGGTCACATCACACGTTCCCGGGAATCTCACTCCAGAGGCACTCAAAGCAGCACTTATCCCGGCTCAGAAATGGTGTCCACATCCCAGTCTCAGGTTTAGAAATGGTTCTTGCCCTTCCCGCCAACAGAAGCAGACGGGAGTTACGCTGAACAAAACGTGTGCAGCAGCACTGCACCAGCCAGCACGTGGTCTGTGCAGCACTCTCCGAAACTGCATGGGTTCACTTGGACTTTAAACAGCACAGAGATGAGAGGTCTGCCTGGTGTTCGTCCAGCGGAGCAGTCAGGCGAGCACACTCAGCCTACCGACCTTCACACGGCCCACCACCCCACAAACGAGGAAACTGTGGCCAGAGAGCGAGATCGCTAGCTCCAAATAGTATAATTCTTAGCTACAGAGTTAGAGTGTTGCTATTTAACTTAAAAAAAACAACTCCGGCCCAGCCGGTTTGGCTCAGTGGATAGAGCTTTGGTCTGCAGACCAAAGGTCCCAGGTTTGATTCCAGGCAAGGGCACGAGGCTGGGCCCTGGTTGGGGCTCGTGTAGGAGGCAACTAATCGACGTGTTTCTCTCACATCGATGTTTCTCTCTGTCTTTCCCCCTTTCTTCGTCTTTTCCTTAAAAAATCAATGGAAAAATATCCTCAGGAGAGGATTAACAAAACAAAACAAAAAAAGAAGCAGCAAAACAAAATAATAACCAAAAAACAAAATGATAACCCCACCCAGACCACGGGCACTACAGCACTTCCTCCCGTGAAGAGCTGACCCACGTCAGGGGCGTGGGGGCAGCGTGCACTCTCCCTGCCCAGTGCCCGCTAGGCCTTCTCCGGCTGTCTGCTCTGCCCGGGCCCACCACACCGCGCAGGCCTCCCTGCGGCTTCCAGGAGGAGGCGCGGCGGCTGCTGGCCCCTGTCCCGCACCTGCCGGAGCGCGTGGGGTGTGGAGCAGGGCTAGCCCTGGGGTGGGGCCCGGGCAGCTGCTCGGTGGTGAGCGGGGTCACAGTCTGGCCTGTGACCTCAGAGGCAGAGCCCACAGGGACCAAGTGGCCGGAAGCGCGGTCCGGGCTCTGTCTCAGCCCCGACAGGGCGGCTCTCACGCTATCCCTCCTGCAAACGCAGTTTGAGGCTGACAGGCGAGCCTTCATCATCACCCTCAACTCCTTCGGCACCGAGCTGAGCAGAGACGCCCGGGAGGCCCTCTACCCGACCTGCGGCCGGCTCGGCCCCGAGGGCCTGCGCCTGCTGGCCCAGGCGGAGGACTTTGAGCAGATGAAGAGGGTGGCGGACCACTACGAGGTGCGTACATGGCCGGTCCCCCGCTGTCACGTGGGCCCTGGGCATGCACCCTCCCTGCCCCTGCTCCCTCCCTGCCCGTGCTCCCTCCCTGCCCGTGCTCCCTCCCTGCCGGTGCTCCCTGCCGGTGCTCCCTCCCTGCCCCTGCTCCCTCCCTGCCCGTGCTCCCTGCCGGTGCTCCCTCCCTGCCCCTGCTCCCTCCCTGCCGGTGCTCCCTGCCGGTGCTCCCTCCCTGCCCCTGCTCCCTCCCTGCCCGTGCTCCCTCCCTGCCCGTGCTCCCTCCCTGCCCCTGCTCCCTCCCTGCCCGTGCTTCCTCCCTGCCCCTTCTCCCTCCCTGCGGGTGCTCCCCCCGGGGCTGTGAGGAGCACAGGGACTCTCTGTGGCCTCGGGAAGCACAGTTCTCAGGGGCGGAGGAGGCCATTCCCCGGGGCGGGCACCTGAGCTCACGTCAGAGCAGGTGGAAGAGCCAGCCCGGAGGCCCTTCGAGCGGCCGGGGGTGAGCAGGTGAGGGCAGTGAGGGCAGTGGCCCCTGGCTGTGCGCCTGGCTCCGGGGGCAAGAGGGACCCCCCCTGCCCCCCCAGCTGCTCTGCAGCTCAGGCCTCCTCCCCCAGCCGCTCCTCTCCTCTGGAGCTGAGACCTGCCCCTCCCCGGGCGCCCTGAGGCCTCTGGGGACCTGGAGGCCAGGCCTCCACTGTACCCGGTCCCTGGCCTGTGCCCCACCCGCACTCGCAGTCCCCGGGGGAATTGGTCAGCTGCCGTCTCTAAGGTGCCACATGCCTGAGGTGACCAGACATCCCCGATTTTTAACAATTTGTCCCGATTCCCGCAGTGTTTTAAAAAAGTCCTGATTTTTGGAAAGATTCTTTTAAAAAATCGCGACTTTTCCAAAAATTGAGACTTTTAAAACGCAGCGGGACAGGAGACAAATTGTTAAAAATGGGACTGTCCCGCCGAAAGCGGGACGTCTGGTCACCTTACACAGGCCCTGCCCCTAGAGGGGGCGCTGAGCTGGGAACGAGCTCCTATGCCCTGGCCGGTGGGTCTGCGCTCGCGGCTACGCTGTGCTTCCACCGCTGTCACCTGGGAAATGTGACACTTCCTGGGGGCTGAGTTACAGAACACATCCTCTGGGGATGAGCTTTGTAAACAAATAAACAAATGCAGCTTCTGTATTGCCAGGGGCCACACGTGATAAGAAATGAGGGTTTGTTACCAATATCGCTGCTCTGTCCCTCAGGTGTACAAGCCGCTGCTGGAGGCTGTGGGTGAGGGCAGCGCGGGGAAGTCGCTGGAGGACGTGTTTTACGAGCAGGAGGTAGGGCCGCTCCTCCTCCCGCTCTGGCCTGAGCCTCTGCTCACCGGGGTTCGCAGCAGCAGCCGGTGCTGTGCCCGGGGACAGACGCGGGGGGGGGCAGCCCAAAGGCAGGGAAGGGCCGGTTTCGCGCCATCAGCCTGCCTGTCGTTGGGCAGCCCGGTGCGCGCCCTCCGGTTGTCCAGGGGAGGACGCAGCGGGGCACACTGCGACGCTGGGAACTGTTCCTGCGAATGGGTGGGGGGCCGCGTCCTGGTTCCCTGGAAAGGCAGAAAGGCCCCTCTCCCTCCAGGCCCTGCCCGGTGCTGAGGCCCCACAGGGGACTGTGTTCCTTCGGTGTTTGACCTTTGACACCGGCAGCAGCCCCTAATCTAAGCCGTCCTCCCAGTGCGGCCCATCACTCCCCAAGCCGCAGGCCCTCCCGCTGCAATGACGGGGAACCACGGGGAGCCCGGAGGGACCCCCGGCCGCAGCGGGGCAGTGGCTCCTGTCGCCCTGCTCCGAGCGCTTGCACAGCTGCGGTGGCAGCAGAGGCCCTCAGCCCCCTCTCCTCCCGCCACAGGGACAGAGTGCGGAACTCTGCCGTTTCCGACTGCCCCAGTTCAAAGTATTTTCTTGAAATTTTTATTTTATATCCCTTCTACAGAGAAAAACCACAAACAATTGCCCTGTAAATCAGGTTGTTGCAGAGCATTCTAGAAAAGCTCGTGAGAGCTGAGTCTGGAGACCAGGGGCCGGACACTGCCCTGGAGGGAGTTAGGCAGCTAAACCCTTCCCAAGCCTATAAGGCCGTGGCCACAGCAACCTTTCCCTGAATGAGACAAGCCCACAAGCTGGATGCCAAGTGAATATAGCTCCAACGCCACACACAGTCACACAGATACACACACACAGACACGCACACACAACACACACACAGACATGTATACACAATGACAGACATGCACACACAGAGACACACAGGCACACACACACACACATAGACATGCACACAGACATACACACAGACAACACATAGACACAGACGCACACACACAGACGCGCACACACACACACAGTCCTAAGAGCCTGCTCAGAGTGACGGTGAGATTGGGAGAGAGCCCTGAGGCCTGCACCTGCTCAGGGACTGCTGGGTCTGCACTCACTGCTCAGGCACAGCGTCTGGCTCCTCCGTGGTGCGGGGCGGTGCGGGGCGGGGCGGTGCGGGGCGGGGCAGGGTGGGGCGGTGGGGGCGGGGCGTGCGGTGTGGTGCAGGGCGGGGCAGGGCGGGGCGGTGGGGGGCGGGGCGTGCGGTGTGGTGCAGGGCGGGGCAGAGTGGGGCGGTGGGGGGCGGGGCGTGCGGTGTGGTGCAGGGCGGGGCAGGGTGGGGCGGTGGGGGGCGGGGCGTGCGGTGTGGTGCAGGGCGGGGCAGGGCGGGGCGGTGGGGGCGGGGCGGGCGGTGGGGGCGGGGCGGCTGACGGCGTGCTCCCCCGCTCAGGTGAAGATGAACGTGCTGGCGTTCTCCAGGCAGTTCCACTGCGGCGTCTTCTATGCCTACACGAAGCTGCGGGAGCAGGAGATGAGGAACGTCGTGTGGATAGCCGAGTGCATCTCCCAAAGGCATCGCACCAAGATCAACAGCTACATCCCCATCTTGTGACCGCGCGGGGCAGAGATCTGAGTGGGAAGGGCTGCTACTGAGCAGAATGAAAGGAGGGGCGTTCGGTTATCACAGAAGGAAGCCGCGGCCTGGCTTACCTGCAGACTCCCCTTGTTTCCACGTTTATGTCTCTTCACGGCCTCGGCCATGCGTTTTCACTAACCCTTGGGGACTTTCCCTACTCTGAATTTGTGTGTTGAAACCAAATCTAATAAGTGTTTGACTCCTGCTCCTCATACTTCTCCACGGGCCCAACGACTGGCAGTCTGTTTCACTGTTTCTTCCTCACCTGAGGAAATGTTTTTCCTTGATTCTAGAGAGAGGAAGAGAGAGAGAGAAAAAAAAAAAAAATCCTGCGTGCACCCCAAATGGGGAATCAAACACCCAACCTGGGTATGTGCCCGACCTGGAATCGAGCCCATGAGCTCTAACCACTGAGCAGTCCCCCAGGGCCTGTTTTATTCTTTAACTGTCCGTTCCTTCCATCATCGGAAACCCCCGGAGCTGTGCGCCGCCCACCTGGCACGTGCGATGGGAAGGCTCCTGTCGGGCACTCGGTCAGGTGGGCTCGGGAGCCGCCGCTCAGCACAGACATCCCACAGCGGGCAGGGTCCGTTTGTCACAGGCACGGTGTGTAACCTGCACAGCTTCCTCTTAGTGCAAAGCACGAGACACAGCTCTTAGTGCTCCTTCATGCTGCACTAAGCTGGATTTTACACATTAACCAGCAGAAAACCACAGGGTCCATCGCAGCCTCTGGATTCTCTATAAACCTTCACTGAATCGGTGCCCAGAGCCAACCAGAGGAAGACAAGCAGCCCACACCTGCTCAAGGCCTTTCTTTCCAGCACAGGAACCGGTGCTGCGGTAGTGGGGGCGGGGCGGGGCGAGAGGAACTTTGCCCGACCTCAGGTCCCGGCTGGCCTAGCAATCACAGACAGGAGACCATGGCCAGGCTAACTCCGCTGTGTGGGAACCCTGCATGCGAGGGGGCCGGGCTCAGGGGTGGGTACAGAAGCCCTGCGCTCGGATGAGGTCAGCGTCCTGGGGCGCGCACAGGTCACTGTCAGCCGACGGAGCAGAAGGGCAGTGAATAGCACTGCCCACCAGATAGGTGAGGCAATTCCAGATTCCACATTCCTGCTGAGAACCTGCTATGCGCAAGGCCCCTGATTCAGTTCCAGGTCAAGGGTGGGGATCGTCTGGCCCACGGGCTGTAGAAGGTCTGGACGTCATCTGGCCTGGCCCTGCCGAGGCATTGGGGTGAGCTGGTTAAACGTTTGACCACTTGTGCCAAAACCGGTGTGGCTCAGTGGATAGAGCGTCAGCCTACGGACTGAAAGGTCCTGGGTTTGATTCCGGTCAAGGGCATGTACCTTGGTTGCGGGTTCATCCCCAGTAGGGGGTGTGCAAGAGGCAGCTGATCGATGATTCTCTCTCATCGATGTTTCTAACTCTATCCTTCTCTTTTCCTCTCTGTAAAATATCAATAAAATATATATATTTTAGAAATGTTTGACCACTTGTTAAGCTGATGACTTTGTATGGCCCCTGATGATGGGATAAATTCCCAAATGGCCCTGGGCAGAGAACAGTTCCCCGCCTGCTTTAGGGACTGAAAGGGAGGGCAGAGTTTCTCTTGGCCCGGAAGCTAAAATTGCCTTTAGCTCAAATCAAACGCAGAGCACATCCTGAGGTCTGGTTCTGAACCCCCAGCAAAGGTTCGCTGTAGCAGTGCTCACACCCACCACTGAACAGGGTCAGAAGCACAGGCAGGACGGACACGGGGAGATTACAGATGCTGTCTGCTTTGTGTCAGAGTCAGGAGGAAACAAAATTCTCCATTGGGTTCATCTCGTTCATTTTGAGTCATTTTCACTCCAGCAAATGGGAGCGTCCTCTTCCGGGTGCTGAGCACAGCAGTGAGGGACGCAGCGTGCTGGACAAGTGCTCCTGCCCCTGTCCCCCAGCACCGAGGCCCGGAGGCTGGGGCTAGGCGGCCATGTGGCTGTCAGGGCACAGGCCTGGTAAATATGGAAGTGGGTGCAGAAGCCACAGCCCAGCCCCTGCCCTCAGCAGCTTCCTGGTTACATCTTTACTCCGTCTCCTCCACAGTCCCCGGCCTCCGCTGCAGCCTCCACCCCTACCTCTGACCGCTCACTTACACACTGTCAGAGCAGAAGCACTGCCCGCTTTGTTCAGGCGGTTAGCGTGTGCTAGCACGCACCGGGCACCGGGCACCGGCCACATCAGGTCCCCGCAGGCAGCCCGCTCCCGCCCGCCCCTTCCAGATTCCAGTCTGGAGCAGCTCCCTTGGGGCCCCGCCCACCCACGCCCTCTCTCTATGGGGACATTTTCCCCTGGATCTCCACGCGGCTGGCGCCTTCCTGCAGGTTTTGATGCCACATTGCCTTCTGCAGCGGGCATCTGTCCCACCTTTTGGCCTGTGCACAGCAATCTTGCATACTCACCTTCTCACAGAGGTCCTCCAGGCTTAGGGGGCACCTCGTACTGGCCTCTGTCGGACACCCTGCTCTTCACCTCACAGTTCTTACCGAGTTTGTACCATGGGCAGATCTGTTTGCTTGGTAATGTCGGTTTTCCCCCTCCAACTGAGCACTCTCTCTACAAGCCCGAGATGTATTCCCGGATCACGCTGTCTGTCTGTAGCACAGGCCTGGCGCTCTGCAGCACTGAATAAATGTCTGCCTAGTGAATGAGGGCAAATCCCCTGCCGGAGGGCTCTGTGATTCAAACCATAGAACCACTAAAAGAGAAACTTGGAATTTTTAAGAGTTTATTTAAGCAAAAATCTATTCCAATCGGACAGATCCAACAGGAAGTGGTTAGAAGTGTCCGGACAGGAGCCGGGAGGAGTTTCTGGAGAAGAGGTGGACGCAAACAAGGACAGTGTCTGATTGGCTGTCGCTTAGCAGCCATCTGACTTGGAAGAGCCCAGGCGGCTGCTGGTGGGCTCTGGTTCCCGACCCCGAGACACCACAGGCCTGGGTTGGTTCCTGACACGGACGTCTGAGGCCTGGGAGGCGCTGCGGTCCGAGGCTCCTCCTCAACTTGCTGCACGGAAGGAAAGGCCACGACAGGCTCGGCAGGGACCTGCCACCTCCTCCGGGGCACAGACACCTCCGTGCCAGGAAGACAGGAAAGGCCGCTGCCCCTCTCTCTGTGGAAATAGGACCCCTGAAGGCAAGCGCTGAGTCCCGGCTCCTCATCTCCAGTCCCACAGCATCAGGACATTGAAGCAATCACCACACTTGTGGAACAAATAGGCCCAGATACAAGCAAGGACCGCATGGCCACCCCCGGTACCTGGGGACCGCAGGCAGAGCGTGAGGCCAGCTTCCACCCCAGGAGGGGACAGCAGGGGGGGCCCTGCACAGCGGATAACTGAGTGATGACTTACCTATCTGCCTGCTGTCCAACACTGACGCTCCTAGAACTCCCAGGAGGCAGACTACAGCAAGGGCTGGCTCTTTCCTTTGTTTGCGGAGTTTATTAAAGGGGAAAAGACCGCTGAACCATTGAGGCCGATAACTCTGCTGTGCGTGCACTGTCTGTTCCTCAACTAGTGGCTTTCTCTCTCCTTCTAAGCGTGTTCAAGGTGCGGAGACAAAAGCAGGAGCCTAGAGTATTCGATTTCGGCAATGAAAACTAATGAGTGTGCTAAGAGGGGGGGAAAGAAAATCATCTTTAGAAAAAAGGAGATAAAAATAATCTCAAAGAATTGCAAATGACATCCAAAGTCCCCGCCATTGTCAAAATCAGTATCGGTCTGCCCACCAGGCCCGCCAGGCCCATGCACACGCCACGCGCCCCATCAACCACAGAAGGACACGCAGGACGGTCCCCTGAGCTGGAGGAGGGTCTCAGATCGGATGAAGTAATCGTTTGGGGGTCACATTCAGTGCACACTCGCTGTGGGCGCTGTTGGTGTTAGGGAGCACGTAGACATCTTTTCAAAACACTTTTCTTGACTTAAACATGGAACTCTCAGGGGGATAAGGGGAGCCGTCCGAACCAGTGCTCTCAGGCTCGGGTCAACATTGAGTCACACAGACTAGGCGCCAGCCGGTGCCTGGAGTGGTATGAAACCTCTGGTTCTGAGAGCCTTCCTGAAGAAGGCCGGACACCCGCTCACCGGGGATGCGGTGTGTTCCCCGGCCCCAAACAACGCATCTGCCAACGTTTTCCAAATGCATCGCTCCAGCCACAGCGGACACGCCCGCTCAGCCAGGCCAGCAGCCCCAGTCCTCACAGGAACCTCAGGAAGATGCCAACACGGGCCGGGCGAAGGCAGCCCGGGAGGCGAGGGCTCCTCTGCTGCTCCGGCGTCCGTGCTGCGGACCCGTCACAGGCGTGGAGAAGCACGTCGGGCTTCCTCAAAGGCGTGCTCTGCTTTGATAGCATGTGGGAGCCCGGGCTTAAAAAGTCCGCATTGAGTGACCTCAGAGGTGAGCTTTCTCCCCATCTCCCCCTCCGGCTGACAGGCAGGCTCTGCCTCCATGGCATCTCCCCGCCACCTCCGACGGCCCGGCCTTCCGTCAGATCCTTTGCTGTGCGGCGGGCTCACAGATGGAGGCCTCACAGATGAGCCCTTCCATCGTGTTGGTTGCCCAGCGAGCACACGCTGGGCTCGAAGGAGCCGTGGTTAGGGCAGAGGAGCCTTTCTGGGAAGACATGAGTGCCAGGACTTGGAATCGACGTCCGTAATTCCCAGAGCTTTGTGGACTTTGACAAGTCACTGAACTTCTCGTATCCCCTCCTGTGAGAGTGGATAACTATATCTACTCTTAAGATCGCCGCAGGATTTAGATGAAGTAATAGCTGAACTGCTCAGTACGCAGCCTGCACAAAGGGAGCCGGTCCATGAGCCGCTCACACCTCCTCCGGGATGTGCGAGAGACCATGCAGCGGCGTCTCCAGCACCACCGGGAGCGCAGACCATCTCTTATTTGCCTTTGTTTCTCCGCTCGTTCAGAACACAGTGTTTGCTCAAAAGAAATCACTCGTGCTTCCAGATAAAATGAAACGTATGCTACTGGACACTGACATACAAAGATAGATGACCAAAATAACTGCTTTATTCCCAGCTCACAGTTGGCTGAAGATCAGTTAATTCTAATAAATGAGGCCCGTCGCCTTCCCTGTTGACCTGCACAGCACTGTCTGGTCTCTTGTATGGTTGTTCTCTGTGCCCAACTCAGGGCCCCCTCCCAAGTCCCAACTCCACCCCTTCCTCTCCGAGTCCCAGCCTCCCGTCTGTCTGCAGCTGGGCTCAGCCTGAAGTCCCGCCTCATCCCTGTTTGCGGGGTCTCCTCCCACATCCCTCAGCTCAGTCTGGCCATAAACCCAACAGGGAGTGGGATGAACACCTTCCTGTGTGGCATGGAATTCTTCCTGATGGGGATCCTTCCCTCACCGCCCTCCATTTCTTTGCTTCTGTTTTCATAATTTCCATTTTTTAGAAAGTTATCTGTGGGGTCAGCCATGGCTGAGTTAAAGAGGGGTCCCAGGACCTGGACACCCTGCCTAGTCCTAAGGGGCGTGGCACCTTCCTGCACAGGAGTGGGAGGGCAGCCACGAGCAGGTGCAGTGGGTGGTGCCCGGCTCCCTGCGTCCTGACCCTCCCCCAGCGGCCACCCAAGTGCCAGCAGCTCCCACAGCCCTCCCTGGGGTGCCGTGTGTGCGTACACAGGGTGCAGTGTGGAGTTACAGTCATAGCGGCCTTTCTGTAAGCACGCAGACGGTATCTTCCTGTACCATTTCAAATAGGAAAGGCACAAAAAACCACAGCCATAGCAGCCTCGCCATGGGGCCAGGCTGCGGAGCCCACTGCCGGTCTTTGCAGCCAAGTCCTTTGGTAGCTTCCTGGGGGCTCTGTCCTTTTCCCCCCTCTGGCCGCCGGTGTGATCGGACTGTTCCCCAGCTTCTTCTACGGAGTCTGCTTGCCGCTCACCCACTGGGAGCAATGAAAGTCACCGGTCCTGAGGTTGGACTTGGCTGTGAGCGAGGACACAGCCCGTCGGCGCCAGTGTGAGCTGCACTTGGACTCAGTGGGCCCCTGGGCTCCGGGCATGAGCCCCAGAGCTGAGCTGTCCGGTCACCGCGGGTTCAGAAGATGCTGACCTGTTAGTGCTCTGGGCGACAGGAAGTGCTGGAGCCGAATCAGCCCTCGCTAAGTCCTCCAATGGGTTTGAAATGATGCCCGACACTCCTTGGGGACCTGGGTGGTGGAGGTGCCGCTGACCACGCTGCGGGAGCAAACCACGCCTCTGACTCCTCCTGAGAGCCCAGCGAGGGGGAGGCAGGGTCTCTTCCATGCCGCCTGCTCTCCTCTGGGAGTCAGCCAGGCGGGCGCACGCTCCCCTCTGCTCAGCCTGGATAAAGCTTGCTCTGGGTTCCCCCACATACACGGCCATGTTTACGAAGGCCACACAGCGCTCAGCCTCGGGGGAGGCCGCAGCGGTGTCAGCTGATGAGGAGGGCTGCTCTGGAGCGGCCAGAACGCAGGCACTCCACCACGCCCTGTCCTTTGGGCGCCGAGGAAATGGACCTCAAATCTAGAAAGGATTTAAGCCAAAACCCTTTACTAGCTGGACATGGCCTTTACACTTGAAGTGAAAAGTCATTGTCATGAAGGGGAAAAACATATTCTTTTTATGAAAATAGGACACCTAAATAGAAAAAAAAAGAAAAGAAAAACCTGACTTAACTGTGTTGATATGGTTTGTAGAAAAGATTACTGCCCGGCTGGTAGGGCTCAGTGGTTGAGTGTTGACCTATGAACCAGGAGGTCAGGGTTCGATTCCGGCCAAGGGCACATGCCCTGATTGTGGGCTCCATCTCCAGTAGGGGAACGTGCAGGAGTCAGCCAATCAATGACTCTCTTTCATCATTGATGTTTCTGTCTCTCCTTCCCCTTCCTCTCTGAAATCAATAATATATATATATATATATATATATATATATATATATATATATATACATAAAAGGAAAGATTGCTGTATATCTGTCTACCTCTGTTTCTGTTCAATCAAATACCTTCAGGTGCTGTCCAGTCTGTACACAGAGGCCTTCACCGTGGGAATCTACGAGCAATGTTAGCCTGTAGTCAGGACCTGCTAGGAGCTCCCACACTGCCCGCTACTTGTAGTGGTATTTTTGTTAGACCAGTGGTCAGCAAACTCATTAGTCAACAGAGCCAAATATCAACATTACAACGATTGAAATTTCTTTTGAGAGCCAAATTTTTTAAACTTAAACTTCTTCTAATGCCACTTCTTCAAAATAGACTTGCCCTGGCCATGGTATTTTGTGGAAGAGCCACTCAATGGGGCCAAAGAGCCACATGTGGCTCGCAAGCTGTAGTTTGCCAACCATGAGGTTAGACTCTTGTCTTCAAGTGGCAGAAGCTGGCCCTAGCACTCCGGATGACCTGCAGAGCGAGGCTGAAGGGCTGCTCAAAAACCCAAGGAGGGAAGGTGCCAGGCAACGAGAGGGCGGAAGTCAGGGCGAGTCCAGGAATCACAGGGCTGGTGGGCTCTGGCCCGGCTGGGAACTCTGGGCAGCTGACTCCGTGAGAGTCTCAGTTTCTGCTCCTCTCAATGCAGTTTCCATGTCTGCCCCTGGATGGTCACGTGGGAGTCAGGTGACTGAGCCAGCCCCACTGCACGTGTTCCTATGGGGGCTTGTCCTCAACCTCCAGACTCCTGTAGCTGCACAGCGATCATGGTTTTCCTGTGTTTCCTTTTCAATCAGTGAATAGTTCCCACACCTCAGTAAGTGCCTGCAGCGTGCCGGGGGAAGGCGGGAGGCCTCCCTCAGAGGGACACACAGCGAATGGGCAGTGGCTTCGATGGCAGCAGGGCTGGCCGGCTGGCGCCTGAGCAGGGGCCTGAACCTCTAGGGAGGGTCACTCCACACCCACCCCATAGCAGGGCCACTTCCCAGAGGAAGGCGAGGTAGGTCCTGCCGATTATGGCCACAGGAGCTTTCTGTGCAGGGAGAGCTCGCCCACCCATAGGCAGCAAGCACAGCCTCCCCGTGCCGCCCTGCAGGCCAGAGGAGGCCAGGCTGGCTCAGTCCCCACGGCTGCAGCTGTGACATCTGAAGAAGTTGACAAAGGTGAGTCTGGAGAGAGGCTAGTTCCGGAGTTCCTGTTGTGCAACTCGAAGGTGAATGGAGAGGCCCTTGTCAGTGAAGGGTTCTGCTCTGGGGAAGTGGCAGGATGGGTGGAGGCTGGTTGGGCAGCAGGAGGGCAGTGGGGGGAGGGGCGGGGAAGAGAGAGCAGCTGTGAGGCCCTGAGGAAGCCCACCCCTCCACGGAGTCCAGCTGGGTTTCTGTCCTTCCCCGGCTAACGAGTGCAGTTACTTCTGAGAGGAGCCAGGAGAGAGGCTGCAGAGACAAAAAGACCCTCACCCTGAGAGTCTCCAACAGCAAGCTTGTTCCTGCTTGCCCGCCCGAGTCCCGGATCCTACTGTCCTCCACCCTTGTGACCCCCACCCTGGCCACAACCTCTGCATCAGAAGGGCTCGCTGCCCTTGTTCTGTGTCCCAGGTGAGCTGGTCTGAGGGGACACATCCAGGGGCTGGAATTTAGGAGGATAGAGACCAAGCTAGGAGAGTCCCAGGGAGCCTGAGGCCCTGAGGGAAGGAAGCTGCATGGCCGCTGGGGCGGGGAGAGAGGGGTATCCTGAGAGAAGCAGGAGGGCAGGGCTCCGCCACCTTCATCCTGCCCACCGCCTGCCCTCAGCAACCTCAGCTGGAAAGGTTTGCTTCTGTGAGGCTGGACCAACCCACATAAAACTTGGGGCCAAGCTGACATTTCATCTTCGCCATCAGAGGGAGAACTTTTAAAGGAATGCAAGCACCATAGCCGGTTTGGCTCTATGGATAGAGCATCAGCCTGCAGACCGAAGGGTCTCAGGTTTGATTCCAGTCAAGGGCATGTACCTGGGTTGCAGGCTAGATCCCCGGCCCTGGTTGGGGTGCATGTGGGAGGTAACCAATTAATGTGTCTCTCACATTGATCTTTCTTTCTCTCTGTCTCTCCCACTCCCATCCACTCTCTCGAAAAATCAATGGAAAAATATCCTTGGGTGAGGATTGACAAAACAAAACAAAACAAAACAAAGAAAGAAAGAAAGAAGGAAGGAAGGAAGGAAGGAAGGAACGAAGGAAGGAAGGAAGGAAAGAAAGAAAGAAAGAAAGAAAGAAAGAAAGAAAGAAAGAAAGAAAGAAAGAAAGAAAGAAAAAAAGAAAGAAAGAAAGAGAAAGAAATGCAAGCATCCCTGACCCTTTGGCTCATTGGTTGAGCATCACCCTGTGCACCAAAGGTTGCCGGTTGGACTCCCAGACAGGGCACATGGCTGGGTTGACGGCTCCATCCCCAGTAGGGGCCGAGCAGGAGGCAGCAGATGGAAGTTTCTCTCTTCCTCTCCTTTTCTCTCTCTCTAAAAATCAATTTAAAAAATCTGTTGAAAAAAATAAAAATGCAAGTGTTTGGAAATCATCTTCACCACTAAGAAAACAAGCTGGGGGAAACAGTCATCCCCAAGATAAATGCACGGCAATGAACCCCCAAAATGTCCCCTTTACGTGGGTCTCAGGAAAATGTCCTGCCAAAACAGGTTTGGCTCAGTGGATAGAGCGTCGGTCTGCCGACTGAGAGGTCCCAGGTCGATTCCGGTCAAGGGCATGTACATTGGTTGCAGGCACACCCCCAGTGGGGGGTGTGCAAGAGGCAGGTGGTCGATGTTTCTCACTCATCAGTGTTTCTGGCTTTCTATCCCTCTTCCTTCCTCTCTGTAAAAAATCAATAATATATATATATATATTTTTTAAAAAATGTCCTGTTACTGAGTCAGGGGCCAGAAATGCCTTCACCTGTGTCTTGCGCTGTTTACATTCTTCTCTTTGTAAATCCTTGGGTCCACACCACCCGGGACCTGAAACCACATCCTTCCTGCGCACGGGATGGCGCCCACTGAGCCACCTGGGGGGCAGCACACCCAGGGCTGAGCCTCCAGCGGCTTCAGACCTCCCTCTGCCACCACGCACCTTCGGAGGTTTCTTTCCTTCCTGCCTTTCTGGGTTCTGAAATGTACCTACCCTTCAGAACTTGACACTAGCACATAGCTTGGCCACGTGCTTTAACACACTCCACTTTTCTCAAGCAGACTCGGCCAGTCCTTGTGTGGAACGAGGAAGGGACGCACCGGAGAATTGGCAAGAAGCAGTGCAGGGGGGATGGGGGTTTCGAGGCCTACCAAGCCCGGTAACCTCAGCACAATCTCAGAATCTCAGGCAGGACATGCTGTGTGGCGATGAGCTCGGATTCCAACAGCCAGCAGTACTGTTTCCGACTGCGCTGAACATGTTCTATTGCGTCTTAAGGGCACCTGTGAAATGCAGGTAATTCTCTCTTAAGATGTTGGAAATTCTTTCATCCACTCTACCTTGTTATAACAACAAACAGCAGGGATGTAGGAATGTCTGAGACGGATGTTGAAGGCTCACGTCTAGGTGCCTGAGCCAGAGGAGTGTCTAAGTCACCTAAACAACTGCCGCTGGGAGCTGTCCCCTGCACAGTCCCTCCCACGGTGCGGAGCCCTACCCGGCTTCACTGTGTGCGCATAGCCTCCCTGAGCCGCACAGCCACCCCACAAGGACGGATGCTGACCATTCTTGTCCATCTGTGGGCCTGCTGGCCGGGCTCCACTTCTGTCTGGACAGTGACCACTGTGTTCTCAGCCTGTCTGTGTCCCCTAATCCAGAAACGCTGACTGAGCATCCTCTGAGGGGCTGCAGCGGAAGGCGTCCTCAACACAGTCAGGTTCTCCTGCATCCGCCGCCTGTCCCCTCCGTGGATCCTGGGACCACTTGGTCCTGTCAGCCACGGCTGTGCCTCCCTGATGGGGCCGGGGAACTCAGCGAGGCCATTTCAGTTCCAACACAGAGAAGGAAGCCTTGGCCCCATCCACAGACATGCGCCCATATCCAGAAGAGAAGCAACAGCATGAATTCTTTGAGGTCTTTCGATTGTCAAAACCATATCTCTCCTATCCAGCCTTTAGGCTCATAAAATATTTAGACATAAATCACCAATGTCTTTCAAGAGGATTTTATACAAATTTAGCCATTTAAGCCATTTCCTTTATAACTTGGATTCTGTTGAGCTCTGGCTGGCTCAGGGTGGTTTCTGCAGAGCTTGCCACCAGCCTTCCAAAAAGCCAGGCGGCCAGCGGCCAGGAGTCCGTGTGACATCAGGAAGCGTGGGAACCAGAGTGTTTCTCAGTGAGGCACACAATGCGTGTTTCCTGTGAGCAAAGCAAACATTATCTGCCGGTTTCTGCACGGCGTTTCTGTTTAAAATGCCTCTGTGATCAGATTAGGCCGGGCTGAGGAATTCAGGTGGAGCAGAGCACGCCCGGCTGCGGGGGAGAGCTGGAGGTACACCCTGTTCCCCGGCGCTGGCCGCCCGTCTGCTTAATGAGGGCTGTTTGCGGCGCGAGCTAAGTGCATTACAGAAAGTGAGTTTGACGCTGCATTACCCTGTGAGATTCTCAAATAAAATCCCAGTAGGCAGAGAGGCAAAATCTGCTCTTAATGCAATTCAGGGAAACTTCCCACAATGCTCCAGGGCCATCCCATGAGGCAATGGGCTGCTAGCAGCAGTCCGTGTGTGAAGCGATGTTCCACGGGGGACATTTCAGATTTTGCCACTTATCAGACTGTCCTAAGTCCTCCAGGGAAACGACAGCTATTACGTTTCTCACAGGATTTATTCGGATATCATACCACCACTCCTCCTAACAGCCAGAGAAACCAACAGTCATAGCGCCCACTGACACGCACTCGTTTATTCCTCATTTACGCATGAGATAAAAATGGTTGCACACCTATGCTCACTTGTTTCACAGGTTTTTTTGGAGCATTTACCATGTGTCACATAGTAGACATTATATATATTTGGCTGTACCTGCCTCCAATTTTAATAGTCTCACTAGGCCAAATCATGACTATTACATTTGTTAAATAAGATAGAGGTCTTAACTAATTTAGAATAATGTTAACTACTATCTATCTTGTGTGAGGAGCTGAGAAAAACAATTTATCTCATTCAATGTAATATCTAGTTCAAGTCTCATTTTTAAAAACGGCGGGTGCATAGTTGATGAAATGGGTTTAAATCAAGCAATCAGCATCTCTCCTCACTAGGGACCACTAAACACCCGCATTTGATCACTTTTGCCAGTTAAAACGTTTGGGCTCAAAGTAGAATGACTGGGTCAAAGTGCTTAAGTCAAAGCCATCAGCTGAAGGCGTAGGAGAAGTCCAGACTGGTTCCCCCAGGCTGGCTCCAGTTTCCAGCTTCATCGTTTGAGGATTCTCTGTTCTCCACGGGCCTCCCGGCTCCCACCTCAGGACAAGGCGGCCAATGCGACTTCAAACCGCACGGCTTACAGGGCAAGTCCGGGAAAGGAAGGGATGGCGCCCTTGCTCTGGCTCTGGCTCTGAGTCGGGGAGAACAATCTTATTTATAATCTCTGCATCCGACCCTTCCTGGCGTTCCTTTGGCAGAAGCCCATAAGCCACGCCCAGGCCAGGAGCACAGATCATAGGGCCTGGCTGAGATCAGCCTTAGTCCATCCCTTGAAGCTGGGAGTGATTTGCTTGTCACCTGAATAAAGCAGGTGGGATAACTGGGAGAAAGAGGCAGCAGCTAGGCCCTCTGCCAGGCCTACCAGCTCCTCAGTTCCATGGGATGAAGAATTGTCTAGCTTGCCACAAGGCATGTCACCCTCCATAAGACTTTAACGCGGAGAGACATCTTGAACAAGCAGTTAACCTAAATGGGACTGAAGGCTGATAAAACAACAGGACATCTGCCCTGGCCAGCGGCTCAGTGGTTAGAGCATTGGCTGGCTAACTGAAGGGTCTCAGGGTTCCCTCCCAGGTTGGGGCTCATGTGGGGGCAACCAATGGGTGTGGCTCTCTCACATGGATGTTTCTCTCTCTCCTCTCTCCCCCTCCTCCCTCCCTTCCACTCTCTCTAACATCAATGGGAAAAACATCCTCCAGTGAGGGTTACAGAAAATGAAAACAAAATCTACAGGACATCTTGGAAGGTTTTGTGCCTTGTGTAGCACATGTAAATGGCTGACACCAAATTTAACCTGGCAGGGCCCACCACTGAAAGGGGAGAAATACTGGCCTAAACCATGATCCATCAGGACAGCCTGTTTTGGTTTCAAAACAATTTACATTGTTGAGACAAAGATTTATATATCAAACTTTCAGCACTTTTCTTTTAAAATGTATTAGGAGTAGTTAGTCTTATCAATTCAGATTTCTTGACTGAGTTCAATTTTTTTTTTTTTTCATCTTCAAATCTGGGTGGCCCTTCCAAAAAGTAAAAATAAAAATCTTTGCAACACGTATTTTAGTTCTTTTTAAAAAATATATTTTTATTGATTTTAGAGAGAGGCAGGAAGAAAAATAGATAGAAACATCAATTAAAAAACAAAACAAAACATCGATCGGCTGCCTCCTGCATGCCCCTTCCCCGACTAGGGATCAAGCCCGAAACCCAGGCATGGATCCTGACTGGGAATCAAACCATGACCACCTGGTTCATAGGTTGATGCTCAACCACTGAGCCATGCCAGCCAAGCTTTAGTTCTTAAATGAATTGAAAGTTAGATATCTAGGTTAAGACAGCAGACCAAAGAAATGTATTTTTAAGCCTTTTCTTCCAGAATCCAGCTAAAACTGAAATAAGGGGGTGGGGAAGGGGGAATAAAGGAAATTTAAAAATAACTCACCCATCCTTGCTGGGTAGTATTGGAATGATGTTTTAACCAACTGTGCATCAGTAAGTGGAACATCAACTCAATGTCTCTCTCTCTCTCTCTCTCTTTCTCTCTCTCTCTCTCTCTCTCTCCCTTCTTTCCTCTCGCAATAATAATAATAATAATAATAATATAATAATAATAAATAAATGGAAACATCCTCAGGTGAGTATTTTGGAAAGTGAACCGCGTAGCCAGTGCTGGCAGCACCCTCCCGGCCACCCCACACACATGCGCACATGATGCCCAGCACCCGCCCAGGTGCACAGCCGTCTCCCCCTCCTTCCTGATCTCGGTGCTGAATGAAGAAAGGGGGCATGTCCTCACTCCCCCAGATGGTAAAGTTACTGAAGAAGAGCACGAGGATGGAATGACCCCGGGGGTCCGGTGCCTGTCTGCAGCCTCCTCTCGGCTCTGTGCTGAGTCTGAAGGGGTGCCCTGGAGCAGAGACAGACACGGCCACTTTGGCAGGGGCTGGGCAGGACCGGAACCGTCACATCCGAGCTGCAGTAGGGCCTGGGTGCGGGTCCCTGTGAACGGGCACCGCATGTTGTGAGAGTGTGTCACGTGACAGTCTGCTGTCCCCTGGCCTCGCTGGTCCTCACGGCACGGCCAGAGGGCCCATTCGCTTTCCTGGTTGCCTGGTGGCCTTTACTCTCCTTCAGCTCTCAGCAAAGCCGCGCTTCTGGGGAAAGAGAATGGGATCTCTTCCTGGCCAGCAAGGCTGTCCGCTGACGGCCTCCTGCCCGCCCGTATGAAGAGCTGGGAAAGCGCTCCCGGGCGGCGGCCCTGTGCAGCAGTGAGTGCACAGAGGAAAAGGAGTCAGGATTCCATCACGGACAACGGGTTTCCGGGAGAGTCTTCTCGGTGTCCCGTGTCGCCTGTCTTCCCGCTTCGCCATCTGTGAGAATGACTTGACACGGAATTAAATGTCGTGGCGGTGGGAACGCAATGTGCCCTGGGCCTTGGCAGTAACAGAACCAAGGGCAGACCTCTGACTCCCTGGATGCCAGTCTCTACTGGGCACACCTTTCTCTCGAGACTGAACCAAAAGTCAACAAAACAGGGATCCAGGAGAAAAGCAGCATCATTGGAGCAAAGAAAGACAGCTGGGAATGGAGCTGCCCTGATGCCTGGGACTTGCCTGCTCAGGTCTTCCTTAAAATACGGCACATTCTGGCCCTAGCTGGTGTGGCCCGGTGATAGAGCATCAGCCTGTGAACTGAAGGGTTACAGGTTTGGTTCTGGTCAAGGGCATGTACCTCGGTTACAGGTCAGGGTTGGTGCAGGAGACAACCGGTTGCTGTGTTTCTCTCACATCAATGTTTCTCTCCAACTTTCCTTCTCTCTTCCACTCTCACTAAAAATCAATAGAAAAATATCCCTGGATGAGGATTAACAACAACAAATACAGCACATTCTTCAGCAAGTTGCCCTTTCATTGGGTCAGTGAATGCAGGAGGGCTTCTGTTACTTAAAGCCAAATCCCACTGGATGGATAAATGTCTGTCCTTTGACCCCCATTGAATTTCTTCCGTCTGCAGTAGCCAAGGCTGAACGTGGCTTAGACCCCAAGGAAAGGGTCAGGCCATGAGCAGTAGAGACAGAACACTTGTATTGAAATGCTGCCTACACCACTTATTAGTATGTTTCTGGACAATTTACTGCCTGTTCAGGTTTCAATTTCTTCAACTGTATGTTGGGAGAAATGGAAACTATCCTATGTAATAAAAGCCTAGTAAATTCCTACAAATGGACTGAACGGCATAACGATAGGTCGGTGAGTGGGCAGGGTTTGTGAGTGGGCAGCACCAGGCCAACCAAGGCAAGTGCCAGCAGGCAGAGGGAGGGGACAGCAATTGGGGGGCAACGGTGACCAGTGGCAGTGAGGTGGTGGGGGGCGGGGGGCCGCTCACCAGCACTATTCCCCTATCAGCCCACCAGTCACCTCCCACAGAGGACATCCCCCAAAGGATGTCAGTTGAACATCCCCTGAGGGCTCCCAGACTGGGAGAGGGTGCAGGCCGTGCTGAGGGATGCCCCCTACATACAAGTGCACAAATTTTCGTGCACCAGGCCTCTAGTAGAGATAATAATATCCCAGGCATGTGATAAGTTAATAAAGGCTATGGTTACTAGTTAAAGCTTTTGAAACAAAGGACAACTTTTAGAATGAACTCTACTATAGAGGGCCACCTGGGAAGGCACATGGGCATTTCTTTTAATTGTTGCCAGCTGCAACCGAGACGATTGGCAGAGCCGCGTCTAGGATACACATTTCCCCAAGATGGCGGAAAGTGTAATCAGCTTGGCCTTCACATTAGCCCAGGTGTGGGCAGGGGTGGGACTAGATATGTAAATCCAGGCATGCTAGGACCTACTTAAGAATGCAAATAAGTTGGTGATAACTTCCTGGTATTGGGGGTATAAAATAAATGCGCTGGGAGGGGTAGTATTGTCTTCCTGCCTCTCCATCAGAGAAAATGGCGGCCCACCCAGCTCGCAGCTTTAAATCTATTTCTGCGTCTTCTCTCTTTCTTTCTATTATTTCTCAATCCCTGGCCGCCTCCACTTAGAACTGGTTCATTCATCTCTCTTTCCGTGTGGGACTTGGAAAAGGGAGATCCCCACCATGTCTGGCCCTCCCCGCCTCAGGCCCCCACACTCTACTTTCCTCTTCTTTTCTTTTTTAAAAATACCTGATTTTTTTAAAAAAATCCTCACCAGAGGATATGTTTATTGATATTAGAGAAAGAGGAAGGGAGAGAGAGAAAGAGAGAAGCATTGATTGGTTGCCTCCCAAGCCCTAACTGGGAAGTAAACCCACAACCTAAGCATGTGCTCTGACGAGTATTGAACCTGCAACCTTTCAGTGTTTGAGACGAGACAACAACCACCTGAGCCAAGGGGTCACGGCCTTTCCTCCTTTCCATCTATATTAGATTTATAGACGGGAGGAAAGGAATACAACACAATACCACCTAAATCAAGGCTATAGTGGCTTAGACAGGAAGGGACGTTCTCAGGCTCGAACTTGGAAGCTGGCTGTTCCTACACTCTACACAGTCAGCTGCCTACAAGTCCCCACGTTACAGGGAAAGCTGTCAGGATTTAGGATGTTAAATGCAGTGAGTCCAGTAGGGACCCAGCAGCAGCGAGAGCCCTTGCTTCCCGCCAGCTGCCTGTGGAGAGTCCCAGCTTCGTGGATGGTCGGTGGGCTTTGTAAACCTATTTTCAGTGAAAGGACCAGCAGTGGTGTGTCTGGCAGGGGAGCGGCTCCAACAGAAGCAGACATGACCCTCCCATCCTCCAAGAGGGAGACTGTTCGGTGCCAGCTCTCAGGCCCCTCGGCCCATTTTGCACCCCCCCCTCCCCCCGTCAGAGTGGCCTCCTCTCTCGCTCTTTCCTCAGAACTCACTGTTTAACTCCATGCACACTGCCTTCCTCTCCTGCTCTAAGCCCCCAGGGACCTGACTCAGTGCCAGGGCATCTGACCAGCACTGCCGTGTGTTTACTACCCCTCCTGAAGGAAGATGGGGCAATTTCCCCTGTCACTCTCTAAATCTCCTCTGGTGTCTTCGTTAAATCTTTCCCAGCGCCCCCTAACAGCTGGCCTCCTGTAGCCATCGGTCTCCAACGTTGTACCCCTGGGCCCCACCTCTCTCCCCACTTGCCTTGGGTATCACACCTGTTCCTGCCTCAGGTGCACCACTCTGCCAGTCGTGTGCACTTGTGGCCTCTGGTCTCCAAGCTCCACTTA
The DNA here is from genome assembly GCF_964339955.1 of Pipistrellus hanaki. Classification (NCBI taxonomy): domain Eukaryota; kingdom Metazoa; phylum Chordata; class Mammalia; order Chiroptera; family Vespertilionidae; genus Pipistrellus; species Pipistrellus hanaki. The sequence goes on from NC_140519.1 coordinate 2,008,615, forward strand.
TGTCTGTCTACTGCTGTCGTGTTTGGACTCAATCAAAATTCCCACCTTTTCCACTTGATGACACAGCAAAAGATGGTCTTACCTTTTACTGAATTTCTATAGTAATCATAGTTTTCCCTTAGAGTCCCTTACTAAATACTATCAAGACATTATTTGCTTATAAGGCACAGAATCACAGTGATTTTGAGCCACAATGCTCACTTTTTAGGTAGAAGAGGAAAGGAAAGAGCATGGAGGTGAAGGCAGGTGCCACAGAGGTCAGATTCAAATCTAAGTCTCTTCTCCCAGGCTGTCAGCCTCTTTAGGGTAAAGATTATATTACTCATATCAAAGCACTAAGGGGTTTTAAAACTAACAGTGTTTTAAAAGGTACCGGTATTTGCAGCCCTAATTGGTTTGGCACGGTGGATAGAGTGTCAGCCTATAGACAGAAGGGTTCCAGATTCGATTCTGATCAAAGACATGTACCTTGGTTGCAGGCACACCTCCAGTGGGGAGTGCGCAGGAGGCAGCTGATCAATGTTTCTCTTTCATTGATGTTTCTAGCTCTCTATCCATCTCCCTTCCTCTCTGTAAAAAAATCAATTAAAAATATATGTTTTTAAAGGTATTTGCTGATCGGAGGGTTTAATGAATGGTGAACACATCAGGGACTACAGAGTATCCTAAATGTAAAGGAAATGTGTTCAAAGAGTCTACTTCATGCTTAAATGTCAAGGGGAAAAACTGGTACACGATTGAAGTTGAGGAAGATGGAATCAATGACCACGGAAGGTCCCTGAGGAGGGGACAGGAGGGGTGCTGGGTGGGGTGCAAGGGAAGAGACTGCTTTTGAAAATGGAGGGAACACTTTGTCCTGACATTGGAGGAAAGAGTATTAAACCAGCCTCAGAGTAACACAAAGACCTGATTCCCTTCTCTTTAAAAATGCTCACAGGCTGTGCCCCACCCACCACAGCACCAATACTGGCTCATTGCTGGGTCCCCAGCCCAGAACCTATTCATTCCAATGGAGAGAAAACTAGATCAACACAGAGGCCCCAGAGCTGTGCTCCCAGAAAAGAAAGCTGGAACAGACACGTTGTCCAATAACATACGTACTTTGGGATAAATTGGGGTTGGGGGCTGGCGCATTCGGACCTGATTTAGAAAGCCACAAAGAACAAAACCGAATCACTGGTTTAAAATAAAACTCAAAATACAATAGAAGATATACATTGCTGCCCTGGCCAGTGGCTCAGTTGATACACCAAGCGGTTGCAGGTTCTAGTCCAGGCAGGGCACATACCTAGTAGGTTGTGGGTTCCATCCCTGGTGGGGGCCCGTGCAGGAGGCAACCTATCGATGTTTCTCACATCAGTGTTTCTGTCTGTCTTTTTCCTTCCTTCCTCTCTCTCTAAAAACCAATAACAACATATCCTTGGGTGAGGATTTTAAAAGAAAGATGTGCATTTCCTGTTAGTGCCATAGGCAGGGCTTGAGATGATTTTCTCTATAGACGTAAACCATCGCCCACCTGAATATGCAAAACACCCCTGGAAGGCAACTTGTATGAACTGGGAGGCATAGGAAACCCAGCACCAACAGCGGGAGATCTGCAGCCTTCCCACCTTCTCCTCCTGCCTCTCAGCAGCGAGGCCAGCCACTGAGGGCAAGGGCTCAGGGTGCCTCCAGCAGGGCACTGGCCAATGGGGCCTAGGACTCCAGCCTCCAGCAGGGCACCGGCCAATGGGGCCTAGGACTCCAGCCTCCAGCAGGGCACCGGCCAATGGGGCCCAGGCCACCTGTCTCACCCCCAAGAATTCAGGACTGGGCTGGTGGTGATCTGCCCCCAGGACAGGCTGGTACAAAGGTGCAATGTCCTGCCTGCATGGAGTGGCTCTCTGAAACAACACAGCACTGTCCTTTGTGGTCCCTCCTTCGTATAACATCGCCATTTCCAATCATTAACAAAACATAAGCAATACAACCAAGTAACTCAGTGTAAGATTCCTTGTGTTCTAATGATTATTAAAATAGTCATTCAGATGGAAACAGGAAATTCAAATAAGACTACACTATAGCCAAAAGTGGGACTTCTCTCCTCCCCAGACACACTCCTTCCAGGATGACATTAGAATGCACATCTCAGCCTTTGGCGAGCTCTGATAGATGAATTATAGAGAAAGTAAGGCCTAGTTAGCCCGGAACAAGTCAAGGCCTGGAGGGGGCAGGCCTTCCCAACCTCTGCCTGTGGCAGCTGCACAGCCGCTGAAAGGCAGAAATCCAGCCCAGGAAAAGGGATGGCAAAATGGGGTGGTGGGGGGAGCAGGGGGAGGGGCGCGCAGGGAGGAGGAGACCCTGAATACAATTAAATTTCAAAATCAAATAACTGAAATATAACTGGATTTATTTTTACTAACGAATGACTAACTATGTTTTTGGTCTCAGGCAAAGTAAGAACTTGGAGACAAAAATCAAAGTGAATTACACAGAGAGTAACTGGATGGGCATTTGAAAAGCTCCTAAAACAGGAATTCTGCCCTCCACTGAGGTTCTCCAACTTGAACTTCGGGGGGTGAGGCAGGAAGGTGGTCTGTAGTTTGCCTGGGGACCCGGCCGCAGTCACTATAAATGTACAATTACAGCACCACCTGCCCCACACCCTCCCCCGCCCCCAGGCCCAGGTGCCCGAGGACCCAGCATGCACACAGACCTGCGAACTCATTAAAACTTACTGGTTTTAATAATTTACAGCCTGGGACAAAGGCCACTTGTACAAACAGCGACCTCAAAGTAAGAGGACTTTCAACCAGCTTCCCCCGACCTCTGGCTTCTGTTGAAAAGCGCCTGTTGGATTTCACACTGCGAGGGCAGAGAAACCTCCTTTCAATCATTACTTTAAATTTTAATGAATTGAGTAAAAACCGGAAATTATGTTGTTTTGTTTCTCTCATTTACGCACTGAGGGGCCCTTCTCATACAGGAAATGGTGTTCAATATGTTTTGCTCAACTTTAAGCATTTTCCCTGATCCTGTTCAGTTTCAAGCATTTATAGGCACCAAATTATATTACCCAGCCACCTTCTTCCGCAGCCACCGATGGCGTTAGGGATTCAGCTGGTAGGTGTGGCATTAGAACTCTCTGTAATCTGTTACATCGGTGAGGAAAGACTGGTAACTAATCAAAGGCAATCACCATTTGTGAGCTCCTATTTTGGCTTGGATCCAACACCCACAGCTGTAACATCTCAGTGTGTATGTCAGAGAGCATGTTTGCAAAGAGAAGATGGGGAAGATCATTTAAAACTGAAGATCTGAAAGCTTTTCTGTGACTGGTTCTGTGTGTAACATGCTGGCAAAACTACTGCCAAATGTGTGAGGAAGAGACACCTGCCACAAAGGTGCTGAGACCAGGAGACACATGCACCCAGGACGCTGTCCAAGCACCGAGCGAAGGAAGGGGGGAAATGAAGAGTGAGGACCCCGAAAGGAAGGAGGGAGGAGGGAGGGGGGAGGGAGGGAGGGGGAAGGAAAGAAAGGAAGGAGAAGAGCGTGAGGGAGGAAGGGAGGGAGAGGGAAAGGAGAGAGGGAAGGAGGTGAAAGGGAGGGAGGGAGGGAGGGAGGAGAAGGGAAAAGAAAACCAGTTCATCCTTAGCTGTTAATTAAATTGAACCTTTCAGATTCAGGGCTTCTCCGGGAGTTTTCGTGGTGACGTATAAGAACGTTTTGGGGGAAATGGCCAGTGTATAAGATGGCTACTTGCAAACAGCTCAGAGCGCTGAGTCTGAGGGGGACTCCCATGAGGCTAATGAGGAGGACGGGGCGAAGGGGAAGCGCAGCCCCCACAGGCACCTTTCCTCTCTGAGCTGCCGGAAGCTGGCCCTGCCTGGAGAGCAGGGATCAGAGTCCTTTTGCCTCTGGCACAGGACGCCAGTGCGCCCTGCTTCCTGGGTCACTTAGGGTCACGCAGACCGGGTGATGGGACTGGGGGTGGCTTTGACAAGATGGTCATCAGGAAGACAGATGTGTCCAGGGTCACAGCCGTCACCACGGCTGCCAGGGCTCAGGCGGAGGCAGTGCCACTCCCGGGTAGTTTTACCAGGAAATTTGTGGAGGTTCTCCAGCCCCAGGGGCAGGAGAGCTGTGGGGCCGCCGGCCTGCTTTTAATTCTCGCCCTAAGGAAGATCCTTAGTACGAAGTAACTCAAGTTCAAGCGTTCCCTAACCAGCTTCAGGGCAGTGATTCAGAGGCGCTAACTGTTCTAGAGCCAGGGCACCCTTTGTTCCTGCTCCCCACTGCACCCCAGCCCTAACCCTCTGCCAGGAGCCCGCTGTCCGGAGAGCCTACGTCTGCAGGAGGCAGCCGCCCGGAGGGCACGGGAGAGGGGTGTGGTGCCCTGGGACCCACCAGAAGACCCCGGGCCGGTCGGATTCCTCCCTTCAGAAGTGGGAACCGAAACACAGGCGGACACGTCAGGGCTGCGGGTGCGAAGGGTTCCAGAAAGCGGCCTTCCTGCACGGGAACGCCAGGACAGAGCACGCCCTTCCTGAGCAGAGGCTGCCGCGATGATGGCGCAGGGTGCACGGGGTGTGTGTGTGTGTGTGTGTGTGTGTGTTCTACATGGTTCAAGGATCAGTAAAGGAAAACACAGCAGGCCTGGTGAGTTGCCTGCAGTGAAGTAGTGGGAAAATGTAGTGTGAGCTTCCAGGAGCTGTTTTACAAACAAGGAGAAGGCAGTGCCGTGACATTCTTTGAAAAAACCTTGACTTACAATCCTGAATCAGCAAAGACACGGCGTTAAACTGCCACTGACCGCCCTGGAAAACCAGCCAGAGCCCTCGAGCTGGCCAGCAGCACCAGGAGGTCAGGACCCACAACAAGTCCCACCGGGTGGGAGCTCAGAATCCCTTCACAGAAAAACACCAAAACATACTCTTCGTTTCTGCACCAAAACAACAAGTTTTAAACAGAGAATAGTGCCAATGTGGCTGCCTATGCATTTTGAATGTTTAGCTTGTAGATTAATTTAGTGTTTTTTCATCTTTCCCAGTATTTCCCAGTGAGTAGCATTCCCGAAACCATCCCAGCTCAGCCCTCCTGCCTCCCGCTCCCGCAAGCTGGCAGCTGAGGGCAGGGCCAGAGAGCGGTGCCTGAGAGCGGGCTGGAGAGCAGGGCCAGAGAGCTGCGGCGGGAGAGCAGCTGCGGGGAGGTCTGGAGAGCGGGGCCGGAGAGCGGGGCGGAGAGCGGCCCACCAGCTCGGCCTCACAGCAGAGTGAGCAAAGCCCCAGGCGGCTCCAGACAAGACAGGCAACCGGCTGCGGCTGTCAGGGCTGCTCACACCTCTGGTCTCCTCTCTGTGCCACGCTGAGCCTGTAACAGGCAGCCCCGCTCCAGGCTTTGGTAGGAAGGTCCCCTGACCTTGGGGAACCGTGGGCCTCGCCGGCCGTGAGGGAGCATCATGGCCCATGTTTGCACGAGGTCCTGGTCCGCTCTGCCCAGAGGCAGGGAAGGAGAAGAGTGTCCCAGCCCGGGCCTGACCAGGAAAGGTCAGACACACACTGGGAAACTATGTTTGAGAACTTGGCCTTGGTGAGGCCAGCCGAGCGCCCTAGAGCTATTCAAAACCTGCTCTCCATCTCAGGGCCCCGGGCTTCTGACTGCCTGTTACGCAGCCCTTGGAGACGGGCTCGCGCCTGCTGCTGTCACCTTCGCCGCGGAGGCAGGCGCCAGCGGGCAGTGCCAGCCATGCCCCGGGACTGCAGCTGCCCAGGCAGACACCAGCCCACTGCTGTCGCCACCTGCCAGCGCAGAAAGTGGGGCTCACAGGCACCATTTCGTGTGGAGGACAAGCCTGGTTCGTGTGTAAATCCACGCGACACCTGACTCAACGGCTGTGTGGCTTCCGAAGCAACGAAGGGAGGTCTGGCACCTGGAACCACAGAGCCGACTGTCCTGCACCGAGACCACCTCCCTTCCCGGTCACACAGCGGCCAGGGCAGTGAGGTCCGGGCCGCACGACTGAGGCTGCAGATCTGGCTGATGAGCCTTCAGCCGCAGGAACCAGTCTGCCGTGTCTGTCTGTGCTGGAGCAGGAAGTGGATATGTCCTGTTTTGAATTGAATACACACACAAGAACGCTGTTTCTCAAAGGCACTTGAGAATAGTTTCTAAACACATTCAGGGGACAGAGAGATGAATACCCATGTCAGTCTCCCCCGGAGGAGAATGCTAGGGAAATGTGCTGGTTGGTAAACGCATGGCCCGCGTTAAGGCTGCAGTAAAGCCTGCTGCGTTTACAATTCCTGGCTTGTTGCTCACTGTCTGTCGGGCCCTGCGCCGCCTGCAGGCAGAGACTCTGTCCCGTTCGCTGTTGCATTCACAGTGTCCGCACAGCTCCGCAACCACGGCAAGCAAATGAGCGATGGGAGTGCGAGTGCGAGTGAGCCGTTTGGGTGGTCTAACCCAGGCGTTCCTCCCGCGGCCTAGCACCGCAGAGCCGAGGTCAGGGCTCGGACAGCAGAGCCGAAAGCCACAGTGGGGTCTGAGCCCCACACTCCTTGGCTGTATGCTCTTCACTCAACTTCTTTCAGCTTCAGTTTATCTGCAACACTCAAATACTAGAAGTACCTAACATTCGGCTGATGTGAGTATCAGATATGGAAGTTCATGTTAAATTCTCAGCAGTGAGCCTCATCCTATCACCATCTTTGTTATTCCTATACTAGAGGCCCGGTGCATGACATTCGTGCGAACAGGGAGGTGGGGGGGGTGGGGGGGCCTCAGCCCAGCCTGCTCCCTCTCACTGAACAGTAGCTCTTGGGGGATGCCTGACTGACAGCTTAGGCCCACTCCCCTGGGGCTACCACACATCCTTAGCGCTGCCACAGAGGGGAGAGGCTCCCTCCATCTCCACTGTGCTCACCAGCTGTGAGCCCAGCTTCAGGCTGAGCAGTGCTCCCCCTGTGGGAGGGCACTGACCACCAGGGGGAGCTCCTGCATTGAGCATCTGCCCCCAGGTGGTCAGTGCGTGTCATAGCAACTGGTTGTTCCACCGTTCAGTCGATTTGCATATTAGCCTTTAGTATATAGACTAGGTGTCTGGCACAAGCATACACTTAGAACATCATTTCCTTACTAGCTGCTTTCAGTCAAGAACGTTTGCCCAGCAGGCTTTCTGTTGAAAAGCCTTTTTATACTTTGAAGACCAAGTGGTGTTCACACACATGAGTCCTGGAAGCAGAGTCTTCGGAAGGATGGTCCTCCGGGCTATGGTTCCAAGTGGGGCTCTGAGTCCCCAAGGCTGTCGCTCTGAGGGGGCTCTGAGGAGGACGCAGAAGCACCACGTGCCACGGTCCCTAAGTGGAGTGCTGCCCGTGAGGTCGGGCTGATGTGCCCACCCCCACGGCCTCCGGGAGCTCGCACTCCCAGAGCTTGTGTGCTGTTTCTGTTTCTGTTCTCTCTCTGAGGCACACCACGTGAGTGACCTGGTTTCCTCGCCCTCCTGACCTCCCACCTGCCGCGCGGTCTGCCAGGGATGCTGCAGCCGCACAGGGTGACTTAGGAGCTGCCTCTCCGCAGGCGAGTGGGCTCCCCAAGGAGACGAAGCCGAGCAATGACGCGGGTGCCGCCCGAAGGGAATCCTTCCCAGAGCGAAGAGGGAAGGCTCAGGACACAGCGGAGCAGGCACCCTGCGCAGTACCCCTGGGTGGTGCCTCCCCAGGATGTGGTGGGCTCCTGGGGTAGTTAGGAGGCGGCCATCCAGGGGTAGAGCACTGGGGGAGGGGGGGTGCCCTTGGTCCTCCCGGAGCCTCCTCTGCAGATGCGGCCTCGGGGCTCAGCCACCATGGCAGCTCTGCCGCACCCTCTGTCCTGGGAGCGGCAGACTCCTGAGAACCCAATGCCCGGCTGTCGGAGTAGCACTGAGCGCTTCGCCAGAGAAATAAGGAAGAGAGACGAGAGTCACAGGCCTGGGGAGCCGGTGCAGGTGGCTGGGCTCCCCGCCAGTGGTCTCTCGGAACCAAAGCAGGAGGGACCGAGCGGACAAACCCTGGTGTCCCCTGGGGCCATGCCACGGGGCTTCCTCCAATGGGTGGTGACCAACACCTCCACGTGCCACTTCCAGACCATTGGAGGGCCCGTCTTCCCTGCCCTTTCCATCGATTTCCCAAGCACCCACTGGGGAGGATGGATCTGAGCACCCACCGGGGAGGACGGCCCCAAGCACCTGCCGGGGAGGACGGATCCCAGCACCCACTGGGGAGGGCGGCCCCGAGCACCTGCCGGGGAGGACGGCCTCGCCAGACAAAAGGAATGTGTCCCTGAGTGACCGTGGTTCCCCACCCCCAGATAGCCTCCCTGGCTAGGCCATTGTGAACTGTAATAAACTTGCATTGTGCTAAATCTGCAAGTTTTGAGAACTACTTGTCACAGCAGACAGCTTGCCCTACAGATAACCTGGAGCTGAACATAAAGCCCCTAAGGTAGGATGAACTTTGGGCCAAAAGGGGTAAAGAATTATGAATTTACTAGAGGCATGGTGCACAAATTCATGCACCAGTGGGGTCCGTGGCCTGGCCTGCAGGATTGGGCCAAATCAGCTCTCTGACATCCCCGAGGGGCCCTGGATTGGGAGAGGGCGCAGGCCAGATGGACCCCACTGGTGCACGATTGGGGTCAGGGAGGGACTGGAGAGATTGGCCAGCCAGGGAGGGACCATGGGAGGGCTCCAGGGCATGCCCGGCCTGTCTCACTTATTCCTGGTCAGCCAGACCCCAGCAGAAAGCTAACCTATCAGTCAGAGCACCTGCCCCCTGTTGGGCAGTGCACATCATAGTGAGTGGTTGAGTGGCCTTAGCATATCATTAACATATTACACTTCGATTGGTTGAACTGATGGCCAGACACTTAGCTATTAGGCTTTTATTATAGAGGATTATGTCATCTGTCTACCAGATGCTCTGACCCCCAAACAGTGCCAGCCCCCAGGGATGGGGAGGCAGAGGTTTTAAAGGACTGTAGGCGGGCTTTTTCTGGGCAGAGGATTCTCGGGCTGGCCTGGATCCAGGGAAGGTCTGGAGGGGAAGGGATCATGGTCCTAGCAAGTGGAATGTGGTCTAAGTGGATGGGAATGTCAGTTGTGAAGTGGCCTAAAGGTATATACAATAATGGTATTCATTCCATTATTTGATCAGAACTAACAAAGAGGACTTCAGCTACAACAGCAGAGCCGAGGATTGTTACACACAATCGACACCACATCCTCCCAGCGGCCCCCTCCTCCTGTCCTGCTTTGTGCTACAGAAAACGTCTCTAAGTTGTATCACCTTAGATGCCTCTTCTTTTTGTAGACACCGTGCAAAGGTAATCAGAAATTAAATATATTAGAGCAAAGATACATTCTAAACAATACTACCCAACACAAGTAAGGGGAAAGGGACCAAAGACAATCCACTTACTATGTTAATAAAGAAAACAAGTGCTCGCAACAACATCCGAACACCAACAGGAGAAAGAGAGGGGAGAGGAAGACAGGGACTGGGAGAGGCAAGGTCAGGACAGAAGAAATTCTGAAAGCACCAGGCAGAAAAAGACCCCCGGAAAAGGGAGGGACACGGAGGGACAGTATGACCCAAGCGAACCCCAAACTTCTGACGGGAAGAGCAGAGAGCCCAGGGACATCAGAACACCACATGGACCTCCAGAATCTGAGGACTGCCGACGCGGGACCCGCAGGCTCTGGCTGGGAGAAACGACAACACAAAACCGAGGCTGAGACGGAAAGCCCTGTACGAGAATGCGGGCCGGATGAAGCCACCGAGACGTGGCCCAGAGTGGTCAAAACAAGGGCATGGAGGCAGGGTGTGGTGCAGCTCCACTGCCCACAGATGCCCATCCCTGTGGGCACGCAGCAGCCGGGGTGAGGGAAGCAGCAGGCAGCCGGGCCGGCTCAGGGCCCAGCTCTGCACTCAAAGCAGCCGGCTGTGACCGACCCCCACCTCCCCACCCGCCCCTGTTCCCCTTAGATCCTGTTCACCCTGGAAATAGCTCGTTAAAGACTGACTCCAACATCTTCACCTTCCTGCATTTTATTCTCGTTTCTTAAGCTTGAAGAAATCATTTATAGTAGAATATCCCATCAATTTTATTTATCTTAATTCAAATTTAGATTTAGCATTTTTTATTTAGACTATGATCTAATTAAAAACACTACATCTACCCTTGCTCCCATCTGTGAAAAGGTATCTGACTAAAGTTATTTATATATAGTGGGATTAGTAGAAACTTTTAAAACTTTTTACTTTTTTTCATATTATTTGACTTCTTTAGACTGATCCTATGTTATTAAAATACAAATAATGATGTTGGAACAAAAATATTTCCTTGCATTCCTTATCTATTTTGGGGTGCTGGGGTTAGGTATATTCACTGTTGGAATATCAGAGTATTTTACACAACCAGACAGCACGTCCTCAGCAGAGCTGGCTGGTTTGGTCAGGGGTGTTTGGGATCAGCTCTCCACCCCAGCAGAGCCTTCTGCAGTTCTTTTCTTTCTTTTTTTCTTTTTTATCATATATATATAATTTTTTTTAGTAAGTTCTATTAAAGCAAAGATTTTAACCTTTTTTTCACTTAGAGATCTCCGGTGTCTAGAAAAGGTCTGCACACAGCAGGCACTCAGTAAAGATTATGAGCTGTCCTGGCCACGCCGCTCAGTAGGCCTGGCCAAAAGGTGAAGGGTTCGGTCCCTGGTCAGGACACATGCGGGAGGCAGTCAATTGATGTTTCCCTCTCACATCAATGTTGCTCTTTCCCTCTCCCTCCATTCTTCTCTCTAAGATCAATTTTTTAAAAAATATTATGAATTAACATATTTAGAAGTAGAATCAAAAGCTATAGCTTAAAGTTTAAAAATTAGATTATGGCCCAAATTCATCTGAGAGCAGGCATTTGAAAGAAAAGTCAAGCAGGTCATAGTTTATCTAGTAAACTTTAGAGTTTCCACATCTAAGGGAAACCCGCTGACTACATAAAAATGACCCTATTCACAATGATCACACTCATACTCCTAGAAAGTTCATGAGTCATTATTTATACGTGCATGCTTTAAAAGTTCACTTCGTACAGATTCGTCTGGGTTTGTCTAGTGAATGTGTCCCCAGCAATGCTAGATCACTGAAGCCCATCACCTTCTCCTATTGGTGTAATTTTTTTCTTTCTTTTTTTTTTTAAATAAATCTTTATTGTTCAGATTATTACAATTGTTTCTCCTTTCCCTCCTCCCCATTGCTCCCCTCCACCTGGTCCCCATTCCAACCTCTGCCCTTACCTCCCCCCCTCCCTGCTGTCCTCATCCATAGGTACATAATTTTTGTTCAGTCTCTTCTCGTATCCCCCACACAGACACCTCTTTCCCCCTGAGAATTATCAATCCCCTCCCATTCTATGCCCCTGATTCTATTATATTCACCAGTTTATTCTGTTCATCAGATTTTTAATTCACTTGACTTTTAGATTCACTTGTTGATAGATATGTATTTGTTATTCATAATTTTTATCTTTACTTTTTACTTCTTTTTTCTCTTTTTAAAAAACACCTTTTAGCATTTCATATAATACTGGTTTGGTGGTGATGAACTCCTTTAGCTTTTTCTTGTCTGTGAAGCTCTTTATCTGACCTTCAATTCTGAATGATAGTTTTGCTGGATAGAGTAATCTTGGTTGTAGGTTCTTGCTATTCATCACTTTGGATTTTTTTTTTTTTCCACTCCCATCTGGCCTGCATAGTTTCTGTTGAGAAATCGCTGATAATCATATGGGTGCTCCCTTGTAGGTAACTAACTGTTTTTCTCTTGCTGCTTGTAAGATTCTCTCTTTGTCTTTTGCTCTTGGCATTTTAATTATGTGTCTTGGTGTGGTCCTCTTTGGATTCCTTTTGTTTGGGGTTCTGTGTGCTTCCTAGACTTATAAGTCTATTTCTTTCACCAGGTGGGGGAAGTTTTCGGTCATTATTTCTTCAAGTAGGTTTTTGGTGTCTTGCTCTCTCTCTCTTCTTCTGGCATCCCCATAATTCTGATGTTGGTATGCTTGAAGTTGTCCCAGAGGCTTCTTACACTATCTTCAACTTTCTGGATTCTCTTCTCTTCTTGTTTCTCCAGAGGAGGATCCTTTGCCTCTTTGTATTCCAAATCTTTGACTCAATTTTTGCATTCTTCTAGTATGCTGTTGGGTGTCTATATAATATTTTTTATTTCAGTCAGTGTATGTTTAATTTCTGGTTGGTTTAATTTCTTTTTCATATCCTTGAGAGTCTCGTTAAATTTATCGGCCTTTTCTAGGAAATTCTTGAAAAATCTTATAACCATGGTTTTGAACTCTATATCCAGTTGTTTGTTCTCCTCCATTTCTTTTGTTTGAGACCTCCTTCCTTTTCTCAACATTTTTGCTGCTTCCCTGAGTTGGTAGGGTAGCTTTGTGGGCCTGGGTGTCCTATATGGTTTAATGGGTCAGCCTCCCAGTTGCCTGAGGTGGACACTCTTGATGCACCCTTTTGTGGACTGTGTGTACAGATTTGTTGTAATTAAGTCTTGATTGTAGTTGGTGTTACTGGGAGGAATTGACCTCCAGGCCAATTGGCTGTGAGGATCCGCTGTGTCTATAACGGAAGAATTGCTGTGCTGGAGACACGTTTATGGGGGAGGACTTGTTTCCGTAGGGCTTTGGTGCTCACTGAGTCTGTCTCTTGAATGTGTCCCTTATGAGAGTAGTTGAAATGTGGTGTCGTTTCACACTGACCACTAGATACACTAGTTTCTGATCTCCAATGGGGTGCAGTTCAGCTACTGTCTGAGGCCACCCAGCAGGAGCTACAGCAAGAACTACAGTTTTCTCCTCTTTGCTTGGGATTTGGTTTTGGAGCTGGAGCTGCAGTTTATTTCATTAAGCTGCCACAATATAAGCTATTTATAAGCAAAAGCAGCTGTGTGGAGCCTGGGTGGGTTTTGTAGAATGTGCGGGGCAGGGCCTCAGGGCAGGGTCTCAGGACGTCATTAGGCTGGGGCATGGCAAACAGCTATGGCTGCAGTAAGCCATCTCTGCCTTTCAGCGTTTCCAAGTCCCCATGCTCCAGTGCAGTAAACAATGATTGCTAAGCGCACCTCTGCAAAAAAGCCACCCTCACTTTTGGACCTGATGGCCGACAGACCAGCTTCTTCCTGTAGGCGTCTGGGTCCCCTGCGTAACCCAGAAACTTGATTTCAAAGTGATCGGGAGCTTGTTTCCCTTCAGGTTGAAAAAAAGCCACGTACCCAGTCCCCCGCCACCAGCCCGATTCGCGTGCCTCCATACCTAGACTTTTCAGCTTTTCAGCTTTTCAGCGCTTGTGCTCCTTTCTCGTTCAGCCAGCTTTCCTGTGGTTCTGGGTGATAGACGTTTTGTCTTTTAGTTGTAGTTTTGAAATTGTTTTGCAAGGGGAGAGGTTAGTTGTTTACCTATGCCGCCATCTTGGTTTTCTCTCCCTGTTGGCGTAATTTAAGAGCAAAGGTAACACCAAAAACCATTATTGAAGTCTCACCTAACCATTCTCAGGCCTCAGGCGTTCACTGCAGACGGAGCAGCTGTGTGCTCAAGAGGAATTTGCTTTCAGTGCTCACCGCAGATAAGTACGTATGGCTTAGTGTTGTAGTTAGGAAATCATTATTTTCCTAAAAATTACTAATTTCCTACATCCCTAGTTCTCTCTCTTTTCCAAGTTTTCTCAAACTCCTTGCATACGTTGCTCCTGTTTAAGATGTGCTCTTCTCTTTGAAATTTTGTGCCGCATACTCTGGTCCTTTACCCAGCGTCTGTACTTCCACAGGGATTCTAAGATCCTGTTCTGTCCAGTGTCTTCATTTTCAAACTGACTTTAAATAAACATAAGATATTATGAGTTCTTGGGGGTTTAAGGTTTCTTTTCATTATCAGTACATACTCTTTTAAGAGCAAAACGGTGTTTTATGAGGAGGATTATTATTTTTTAAAATACAGCTAATAATAAGTGTTCATGAAGATATGGAGAAAATAGAACCTGAGTGAACATGAAATGGGGTAAAATGTAAAACTGTGGAAATGGTATGGAGAGTCCTCAAACATTGAACAAAACGTGGTTATACAATGCAGCGGTTTGATTTGTGGGCAGCAAGGACGCAAACTCGTCCAGGTTCTCGCAGCGCTGCCCCACTGGCTCAGGTGGAGGTGACCCCGTGCCACTGACAAGACGAATGGATAAACAAATGGGTATATAGAGACAATGGAGGTGTTTTCAGCTATAAAAAGGAAGAAAATTCTAACAGCTGCTACATAGGAATGAGCCCAGACACCATTACGCTAAAGGACACACATGTGTGATTCCACTTACACATGGGGCCTGGAACAATCAAGCTCAGGGGCACAGGTAGGGTGGTCGTGGGGCCGGGAGGGCTGGGGAGGACCTGGAGGACCAAGAGGGCTGGGGAGGGCCTGAGAGGGCCAGGGAGGCTGGGGTGGGCCTGGAGGGCCAGGAGGGCTGGGAGGGCTAGGGAGGCCGGAGAGGGCCTGGAGGGCTGGGAGGGCTGGGGAGGGCCAGGGAGGGCCAGGGAGGGCCAGGGAGGCTGGGGTGAGCCTGGAGGGCCAGGAGGGCTGGGAGGGCTAGGGAGGCCGGGGAGGGCCTGGAGGACCAAGAGGGCTGGGGAGGGCCAGGGAGGGCCAGGGAGGCTGGGGTGGGCCTGGAGGGCCAGGAGGGCTGGGGAGGGCTGGGAGGGCTGGGAAGTTACCTTGCTGAGCAGAGGTCAGCTGGAGAAGATGGAAAGGTCTGAAGACGGGCGGTGGTGAGTGCACAGCCAGGTAAACGTGCTGAGCTGTGCGCTGAGATGAGCCAGGATGTGAAGCTTTGAGGTAGATACACGTCACCACAACTGAGAAATTAGCAGCAAGAACAGTGGATAAATGAGAGCAAGCGCTCTTCATTCGGTTAAGACCTGGGAAACACCAGCCCCGCAGGCGTGGACAGCGAGCATGCTCTGCGCGTGGAAGATGGTTATGAAAAGGCCCAAAACCTCAGTCAAATCTTTTCTGTGCGATTTCAGAGACAGTATCCGAAATGGATTTCCATATCACCAACAAGTACATAACCATACTTAAGAATGAAAGGCTTTCTTCCTTCCTAATAGCTAAACCCATATCTATACGGAACTATAATGGTATAAATTGTATAATTCAATCATCCACAACAGAAACATTCCTCAGTAATTCACTTCAGTCCCCAGTGAAGGAGAGAGAAATCCCTTTCCCTCAGTTATTTGCTGTCAACTATAAAGGGGGGACTTGCTGGAGGGCTGGAAACAGCCAGAGAAGGAAGCACAGTCACTGGAGGACCTGCATTAATACATTTTTTGGAATTATCTGGGATTCATTAGTTCCCCTAATCATGAAAAAAATAAGTATTGTTTATTATTTATAATTTCTGAAAATATTTACTTTGCAGTGTAAAGGAAATAGTAATGTTACAGACATGGCACAGATTGTTTATAATATTGCAAATTTTATGAAAACTGAAACCCAGTTTTCAAATATTATATCCTGTTGTCGCCCTCTGGGTCCCAATGCCTGGTTTTAAAAACAGGGTCAATAGAGCCTGTCTGGGCGGCTCAGTGGTCAGAACATTGTCCCGTGCACAGACAGACAGGGCTTAGTTCCCAATCAGTTCTCAGCTGGGGCACAGACCAGAACTGTGGTTCGATCTCCAGTCGGAGCTTGTGAGGGAGGCAACTGTTCAATGTTTCTCTCTCACAATGATGTCTCTCTATCTCTCTCTCTATTCCAAAAATAAATAAATAAATAAATAAAACGTGTCCTTGGGTGAGGATATAGAAGGTCAATAGAGACAATGAGAACTGGATATTCTGGTCTATTTTACTAGCACCGTGAACTCAGCAATGCAATCTAACTCTCTAGGCCAGCGTTTTTCAACCGCTGTTGAGATGTTGCCTGGTGTGCCGTAGGTGCAGACAAGAATTTTATAATTTTTCACTATTTTGTTTACTTAATATTTCATAATAAAGTAATTATAAAATACTTTCTTTGTGTTTATTTGATTCCTATTCAAGAGAATTACTTTATATATAGTCAATATAGGCACAGAATTAAATTTTTTAACATTTTCTAATGGTGGTGTGCCTCGTGATTTTTTTCATGAAACAAGTGTGCCTTTGCCCAAAAAAGGTTGAAAAACACTGCTCTAGGCCTCCTGAGCATGAAGTGGGAGTGACACATACATGTTATGGGGTTAGATAGAGACTAACCGATATCCCGGAGAAGAGCAGGAACTAATAAATCAGTATTACTAATAATAATGGTACAAGGACTTGGTGGCAAGAAGGACACCTGTTTGGACGATCTGTCCCCTCCTGATAACTTTGTTGTACTCACACGCAATTAAACCTGCAAGAAAAAATAAGGCTTAGGGTGTCAGTAAAAAGATTACAGAATAACTTATCATCGATCCTTGGACATAGGGACATAGAAGGAACACTTTTATGGATCTCCATTCAAACTGCCTGGAAAGTGACCCTTGTGCCGGGAACATTGTAGTTCAAGCTAAAAACGCCACCCAGGTGGCAGTGAACAGGCATTTCCAGCAGCTGTGCTGGGTCAGTCACTCCTTCTGAAGCCTCAGCAGTGGGGGGAAGACGGGAGGTTACCCCACCCCAGCCCCAGAGGAACAGGAGATGCCGGCTCTGGTTATGGCCAGGGAGATGCGCTGTCATTGCCAAGTTCTCTTCATTCTGCTCTCTCTCAAATTACCGTCTGACCATGCCTCTCTTTCATCACATAGTCCACAAAAAAGAACTCCCTCCTCCCATCACCTCATCCACGCAATGTGGCTTCCTTCTGAGACATCCCCAGTAATCTCAGTAGCCCACAATGTCCTCTCCCCATGATCCTGTAATTTCTGCGTGGCACGGGATCGCTGGCCCCTGTGGAACCAAACGGGTGCTCTCTACATATGCCCTCCTGGCCCCTTCAGCGGGTCCTCCTCTGTCACTGTCCCCTTGCCCCATCATCTTTCCTTTTACCTTCATCACACACTTCTCTCGGCGACTCCAGCCGCTTCCACAATGCACGGGCCAGTGCCCATTCAGACCCCGTCCTGCTGTCTCTCCGGAGCCTGCTTCTGTCATTGCTGCGGCTAAAATGAGCTCCTTAAAGACTATTTTTCAAGATTCAGTCAAATTGCCACCGTCTCCATGAAGCCTTCTCCACATGGGAGTGGACATTCTTTCCAGGCAAGCCCGCAGTAATCTTTCCCACATTTCCTTTGGTGGAGGACACACATTCCAACCGCACACAGTCTACCAGCTGTGCTCACCCCGTCATGCATCAGATCCTCGGACCTTCTTCCACTTACAACTAAATGTGTGTACCCTTTACCCACCCCTCCCTACCTCTCCCGCCTCCAGCCCCTGAAACCCCCATTCTACTCTTTGTTCCTAGGGGCGTTCTGGTTTCTTTCTTTGCTTTGTTTAAGATTCCACATAAGAGTGATATCACGTGGTATTTGTCTTTCTCTGACTGGCTTATTTCATACTAGAGGCCCAGTGCACGAAATCCATGCACTGGGATGGGGGTCCCTCAGCCAAGCCTGCCCCCTCTCACAGTCTGAGAGCCCTTAGGAGATGTCCTGCTGAAGCTTAGGCCTGCTCCCCAGGGTAGGGGGCAGGCCTAAGCTGCAGTCTGGCCTCTCTCTGTGGAGACAACCAGGCTGATCAGGGGAAGGCACCAGCCCCATCACCCCACTCCTGCTGCCACTGCCGGCTGCCACTGCCGCCAAGGTGTTTTCATCAACATAGACTCCAGTCCCTTCACCATGAAAAAATGACAACTTTCTTTAGGCATTTTCAAGGTGTGTCTTTCATAAGATATAACCTTTCTTTCTTTTTTTTCTTTTTTTCTTTCTTTCTTTCTTTCTTTCTTTCTTTCTTTCTTTCTTTCTTTCTTTCTTTCTTTCTTTCTTTCTTCTTTCTCTTTCTTTCTTATCCTCACCTGAGGATATGTCTCCATTGATTTTTAGAGAGCTTGGAAGAGAGAGGGAAAGACAGAGAGAAACATCAATGTGAGAGGAACACTTTGAGTGGTTGCCTCCTGCATGAGCCCTGACCTGGGCCCCAGCCAGGGATAAGCCTGCAACCTAGGTGCATGCCCTTGATCAGAATCGAACCCGGACCCTGTGATCAGCAGACTGAGGCTCTATCCACTGAGCCAAACCAGCTAGGGCCACAAATTTAATTGAAAAACATAGAAATGAAAATTCGTTGTCCTCACTGAATCAGAAATATGGGGGGGGGGGGGGGGGAGCAAGCAATCTGTTTAATGAGCTTTCCAACGGTCTGTGCCGCTGCCCCCTGAGAGCCGCTGCTCTAGGCCAGGGTCCCTGGGAGCAGAGCAAACACGGCCGTCAGAAACACTCAGTGCACGCCCACACCGCAGTTCAGCCAGTGAAGACCACACTGCCGGCTGGCGAGCGGCGCCACCACAGGAGATAAAGACGTGGCTGCTCCGAAGCCCTATCAGCTCCGGTGGCCTCACCCAGGCTGCTGACAGCGGTTCCATTTGGAGGTCCAGATAAGACTGTGTGAAAGAAAAAGTTGAGGTTTTTTTTAAGTTTAAATACAGTCTGCTTTCTTGCCTTTGTTTTATTATTTCATAGACTCCAATGGAAATGAGTGTAAATAAAAATGCTAATAGTCACATGGGACAGGTATCAATTTGATAAGGATGACACAAAGAGTGAAATTATTCAGTTTATTAAATAAGAGGCCTGTTGTCACCAAAACCGGTGTGGCTCAGTGGATAGAGCGTTGGCCTGCGGACTCAAGGGTCCCGGGTTTGATTCCTGGCAAGGGCATGTACCTTGGTTATGGGAACATCCCCAGTGGCAGGTGTGCAGGAGGCAGCTGATCGATGTTTCTCTCTCATCGATGTTTCTAGCTTTCTATTCCTCTCCCTTCCTCTCTATAAAAAATCAATAAAATATATTAAAAAAAAAAAAGAGGCCTGTTGTCCTTCCATGTATAGTCTTTGGATTTAAGCTATATGTTCCAATATGATGTAAAAAAAAATTTAAGTACAATATATACTGGAAATAAATTACTAAAGACTATCTTAAATTAAAAAAGAAAAACGTGAAAACCCAGATCTGCTCCTGTGGCTGCTTGGAACCGGTCCTGGGCGGTAAGCTCGGGAGGCACAACTATGCTGTTGATTACATGTTGACAAGCCCGTCGTTAAAGTGCTGCTCAGTTCTTCACCCCAGAGTCAGGGTGTCTGCGACATTTTATCTCCTAAGTGGTGTACACACATCAGCACAATAATGTACGCGACAAATATGGGCCTTGCTGGAAACGTTATTAGCCCCATTTGGAAAGTACAGCAATTAAATCTCTTCCCGTAGGTCCTCAAGGGGATGCACATTTTACAGCCTGGCTCCAAACCTCACACCACGCGACTTCACCATGGCTCCAGGGTAAACATGAGCGCTGGGGGCTGCACACAGGAAAATGAAGACTTCAGTCACTGAGCACATTTTCTATTCGGCCATATTTTAAATCACAACACATAGTTCAGTTTCACAGACATTTTACTTCCCTCCAAGACAATTTCTGCTTTCTGACACCATTTCCTCTCTCTCTCTCTCTCTCTCTCTCTCTCTCTCTCTCTCTCTCTCTCTCTCTCTCTCTCTCTTTTTCTCTATCTCTGTTTTTATTGGTTTTGAGAAAGGGGGTGATGCGGGGGGGGGGGGGAGGGATAGATAGAAACATCAATGAGAGAGGAACATCACCGAATGGCTGCCTCCTGCATGCCCCCTACTGGGGAGTAAGCCTGCAACCCTCGCATATGCCCTGACTGGGAATTGAATCAATGACCTCTTGGTTCATGAATCGATGCTCAACCACTGAGCCACACAACTGGGCTCTAATTTTTTTTTTTTAATTTTCTGGAAGAGTATGTTCCCTGTGAGTCCTTATTTACTATTTTTGTAATGATCATGCTCTAGTTTTTATAAAAGATTCATAAAACCCATGGACAAATACATGAGTTGAGTCAAAACAATGAATGTCTAGACTTGGAAAGATCCAGTTCTGCACACTCCACCTTGTCAGACGGTATCATTCGTGGGCATGCCAGCCTGAGACAGGGCACAGAGTGAAGAAAAGTGGCCACGTTGATAAGTCGGAGTAAAACCATGCCTTCTGCAGGGAAATGTGCTCCGATGAGCCTAGAGAAATGTGGACTGAGGGAGGGCAATGGTGGCCCTCGAGTGTTCACCAGTGAAGGACAGCGTTACCAGAGCTCACCACTTGGTGAAAGCTAAGGCAGAGTTCCCTGTCCTGAGCGATACACGCTGGACATGGTATAGATATGCAAGACCCTCCTAATTCTGCAGCTCTTCGTATTTGTTATTTAAACAGCTTTCTTGGCCCTAGCTGGTATTGCTCAGTGGATAGAGCATCAGCCTGTGGACTGAAGGGTCCTGGGTTTGATTCCAGTCAAGGGCACATGCCCGGATTACGGGCTCAATACCCCCCAGTGTGGGGTATGCAGGAGGCAGCTGATCCATGATTCTCTCTCCTCACTGATGTTTCTATCTTTCCCTTTCTCTCTGAAATCAATGAAAATATATCTTAAAACATTTTTAAAATAGCTTCCTCAGCATTCTTAAATCGGAAGCAAATGTTGAGTTAATGAGATATGAATGCAACCTACACCACACAAGAGAATTTGGGGCTTCCAGTCAATAACCTGTAAGGATAAAATAGCTCTAAGTATGTATCTGATGGGTAATGTATAAAAACAAAGGTAGGTTTTCCTCTGGCATCAAGAATCCCAGGAAATGTACACAAAACAAAATTGGCCAAGTTTCAGATGGTGGTACAAGAAATGTAAAGAGCCAACATTGCAAACCAAGTTCTCTTAACTTGAAGTCGGGACCCAATGTGGGTTTCAGGACAGAGAACATTTGTTTGCATGGCCTTTGGTTGAGTGCGGTGTAGAGTCGGTGGAGAAGAGTGGATGAGCAGGAGGCGCAGGTGCTCAGTGACCAGGCTGGGAAGGGGAGGGTCTCCGTAAAGGAAGCAGTGTTGGCTGGGGCAGCAGCCCCGCCACCCGTACACCCGAAGAAGCAGCCTGTGAATGAAGGAATCTGGTTTTCATCTTAACAAGAGAAAGTGCTTTTAACTATAAATTCTGTGCAGTATTTAAAATGTACCCATTACCTACCATATGCTAGACACTGTATGTATTGTAGATATATGATCTCACTCTTAAAAAAATAAAGGTGTATTCAACTTTTACACCAATGGTTTACCAAGGTTTATTTTATGTAGAATTTGGAGAATCTATGTATAGACACTTCAGAGAGGAAAGTGTACAGTGGTAATTTTAAATATTTAGTGATTATTTCAAACTAAATGGAGTAAAATTTAAAGCACATTCAAATTCGTTATCATAAAACTTTTTCCTGCCGAAACCAGTTTGGCTCAGTGGATAGAACGTCGGCATGCAGACTCAAGGGTCCTGGGTTCGATTCCGGTCAAGGGCATGTACCTTGGTTGCAGGCATATCCCCAGTAGAGGGTGTGCAAGAGGCAGCTGATCAATGACTCTCTCTCATCGATGTTTCTAGCTCTCTTCCTCTCTGTAAAAAAACAATAAAATATATTTTAAAAAAACAAAAAACTTTTTCCTCTGGAGAAAGGAGAAGAACATCTATTAAATGTATTGGTGGAGGCTTGATCATTGGGATCCAAGTTTAGCAGAAAGTATGTCTTTCTGGCTAATACAATAAAAACATATTTAAATGCTATCCCTAAATATTTAGCTATGTGTTTATACATCTTCCTGCAAAAGTACAGGAACCAACAGTTCATGGGGAACACTGAGCTAACATTAAGTTCTTAGCTAAGACTGACTTTCAGAGATATCACAGGTCTTGAAGGGCTTTTGTGCTTAGTTGTCTTATGCAACTGAAAATATTCCTGGGAACAGCAAATCTATTAATTAACACTTTAGAAAGAATTAGTTACTAAATAAGGGAGTGAGATCTGAGACAACATAAAAGGAGAAGAGGACTAAGCAGGTGCACCCGAGACGGATTTCAAACCCTCCCAGGCGCACGGCAGAGGGATGCACGTGATACCGTTAGCAGCCCAACAATGCAGCTGGAAGCAGTCTGGGTCCGGGGCCGAACTAGCAGAAGGCTCTGCCGGCTCCAAGCCGCTTTCGTTTCTCTGGAGCTGAACACAGAGAAGTTCATGATACGTACGTCCACTGATTGAGGGGCATATAAACTTCCCCAAAGAGGTTTCCGGCACTTTAATGAAGCACATTTAGAATTTAATCTCAGTTGGCGAGAGGGGGTGGGGGAATGTGATGGAGTAGAGGTGAGAGGATGGGCCCCCAACACCTGCCCCACTGCTCAAGCTGGGTTCTAGCTGGGCGTCAGGCATTTGGTCAGCAACTCCCGTAGCGATGTTAACTTCCCTTTGGAACGTAAAGAGAAGCAGATCCATCCTTCTGGGCGGAGTCTCTGCCTCCACGCTGATTCTGAGGGGGAAAGCCCAGGGCAAGCCCCGGAATCCCAGGAGTGAAGAACGCCTCTGTGACCGGCCACCGGGACGCTCTCCCTGCACACGGTCACCTTCCGCCACTCATCCCAGGCTAAGGGAGGGGTAAAGGCCCGGACGGTCCTCGGGAGGACGGACTGCAGACCCTCAGCTCCCACTCCGTGTACCGTCACTCAGGGAGCACCTCTGTTCACTCCCTGTTCATATTTCCTCAAGTTCCACAGGGGTTCCCTCCAAAGACCCCGGACACAGGCACCCGAGGAAAGGGGGAGCAAACACCCTCTCCGGCGTTCAGGGGAGACTCTCGGTAGATGGAGAAGCGGGAGCCAGGGCGCTTTCCCGTCCCGGTGGGGGCTGCTCCAGGGCTCCATCCATTCGGGGAGATAACCCATAGGGGCCGCTGAATTTCCTCACTGTGAGCAGCGCTGACCTCTGCCTGCTCCTCAGCGTGTTGGAAGGCAGAGGCGGCCCCTGAGAAGGCAGTTTGCTCTGTCAGTAAAAAGAAGACAATGACGGCCTCCAGGGCAGGGTGGTGGATTCTGCTGGCAGTGCGTTAAGAAAGCCTCGGCCCTGAGCTTGAAGTTCCAGCAGCGGCACCAGTTCATGGATGTGCAGCCTTTTCCTGGGCCCTCAGGAGCATGAGGCCTGTGCCGTCCTCTGCATTGTGTGTAATCAAGTCCGTGTCTCTGCTCCCGGGAGCCCGTCTCCTGCCAGCATCCTTGAAACTGGCAGGCAAATTTGTGAGCTTCAAGTAGGGTAGAAATCTCAAACCCTTCATAGTCCCTAACACCCATAAGTCCTGTTCGTGCCTCAATGGACACTTACTGTAATGTGGTTCTGGTTGGGCCCATTGATACCTACCACAGGTGGTAAGCACTCCCGCCTCGGCTGGTTTTAGGTTGCTGAGGCACTATCACATCATGCAGAATGGGGAGACGAGCACCATCATTTCGCAGCAGCTAGCGCGGGCCTTACTCAACAGGTGCATTTTCTGCTCACGACACACGCTCTCTGCAGTCCAGCTTTGACTCTGCACCAGGTCCTCTTCTTTCCAGGAATCACGCTCAAAAGCTGCCTGTCGGGGACAGGGCAGCCGGGGGCAGAGGGAAGGAATAAGAGTGGACTCAGAGTGGCTCTCCGAGTTCAAAACTGAGTACGCCACTGCTACTCACATTTATTGAATTCCAGGTCCCACTGCGTTAGTTCCATAAACACATCTCTTCAAATACCTAGAACACCATGTGCTAACTCTATTAACACACTAATAGTGTTGCTTAAAAGTTGTTTTCACCTACTTTTTATACTAGAGTTTAAACCAGGTATTGAAATAAGGAACACTAAGAAAGACCCTAATAAGGACGTGAGCAGTTCAGTTCTGCACTTGTGTTTGGGATGAGCATGAGGTACTCAAGTAAAGATGCTAAAAAGGAGCTGGGATGCATAAAACTGGATATTAGAGGGAAATAAAGAGATTTTTCGGGAAATACTGTCAGTGTAAGCAGCTGAGGTCACCGAGGGAGAGTGTGTAGGTAGCTAAGAGGTTACATTTCCAGACTGGATTGTAGAGAATTCCAGCCTTTAGCGATAAGACAGAGGACAAGGAGGCAGCAAAGGTCCTGGTGCACTCAGGCAAGCCCGTGATGCCATTCGCAGCATTACAGCCTATGGCCTCGTTGTCCACGCGGTCTGTCCTTGACTGAGGCGTTGCTATGGGAGGCATGCCTGTGTTAGCACCCTCCTGGGCCAGCAGAGTGGACAGAGAGGAAGATAAAGCCTGAGAGAGGGGGCACACTGAAGGGCAACGTCTTTGAATCAGAAAGGACATGAGGCTCTGTTCACCCGTGGCCTTCGGGAGGAGAGCGACGTTTCTCCATCATGACCCAGGAAAGAAGGAAATGAAAAGGGACTCAGGATCCATAGAGCAGAAATGAGGATGTGTTTGCACAGCGCCCTCTGCTTTCTCAGTGACTCCTGAGGAAGGTCACTCGCTGAGGGGAGCAGGGTAGGCATATAGTGGTCACCCCGAGAGGAGAGTGGGCAGCCCCCCACAGCAGTGCAATGGGGTGCTGACGCCAGGTCACCCGGGCCATGTGCGTCCTGAACTGTGGTGAGGTCAGGCAATTGTGGACTTTCTTCTGCCATATTCTGCCATTTGGTTATAAGCAAAGAGAGCATGAATAGCCATTCGGCTTGGGCTGAGGTTTTGCCAGGCAGTTACCATAGGAAAGAAGGGGATGGAGAAGTTTTGGCTCTGAATATGTTTTAATGTTGGGTCATAAAATCTAAGCATGTCCCTGAGAGGATACGGGAGGGGACAGATGGATAAGAACGAAGTAGTGTAACTGTAGTGTAGAGGTCTTAGATACCATAGCAGGGACTTATTAACACAAAAAAAGTGAAGGTTGAAAAGTCACGTGTTTGAGATCAAATGTTGGAAAAGGTCAAGTGTATGTGCTGCCAAGCACTGCGGGGACAAACAGTTGCTATTACCACATAATTCTGCATAACAAACCAGCCCACACCTTAGTGGCTGAAACAACCACAGTGTTTCTTTCTCAGAACCATGGGTGAGTCCCACGGCCTGGCAGATCGGGGCTGGGCCGCTCACCTGTCTGTGGTCACCTGCAGCCAGGCATGGGGCTGGCGGGATCAGGATGACCCCAACTAAAAAAAAAAAAAAAAAAGCATTTCAGTGTCTGACCCTGCAGAGGGCGAGGGCTGCGGTCAGCGTTGTGTACAGAAAGCTTACTCTGCAGTGAGGATAGTGGGAGAAGTTGAGAGAGCAGTTAGAAAGCTGCTGGTACACACCAGAAGTCTGGCCTTTGGCAGTAGGCATAGAGAGAAACCAACAGATGCCAGAGCTCGGCAGAAGAGGAAGCACGGTTATTGCTCCATGGGTGCAGGCAGACAGGAGAGAGCTGACAGCGAACTCGGGGCTTCTCAGGGCATCGGGATGGGTCCCTGTGGGGGAACTGGAGACAAGACACAGGTTCGGGGTGCAGGCAGAGGCTGGTGGGCTCCGGTTGTGACATGTGGAGTTGGAAGTGCCTGCAGGACTAGGAAACATTGACTTGGCAGTTGGGAATACGAACCTGAGTTTCACATACAGTTTTAAGTGAAGACTACCGTGTTTCCCCAAAAATAAGACATCCTCCAAAAATAAGACCTAGCGCATGGAAAGATAAGACTTCCCCTGAAAATAAGACCTAGTGCAACTCTGGGAGAAAAAATTAATATAAGACACTGTCTTATTTTCGGGGAAACAGGGTAATCTGTAATGGGGGTAAATACAGGAAACCAACATGTCAGGAAAGGGGTCCTAGGAAGAAGAGTTGACGTTTTAAAAGGCTTAGAGGGGAAAAAAGAATGAAAGCCCCGAGGACATCAACACCAAAGTGGCTGAGAGTGGGGCTCAAGGGAAAGGAGATGGAGGAGAAAACAGTGATTGCATGAAGAAGACAGGGACGAGGAAGAGGCCAGGTGGGCTGGCCATGCGCACAGGCCAGGCTCACGGAGTTTACAGCCTAATTGGCGCTGGAAGACTTCGTCACAGTGGGGGTCCGAGTTCCTGGACATCAGGGCGATGTCAGATGCTGTGAGGAGAGCCTGGGAGCCCGGAAGAGAACAGGCCAGAGAAGGCAGAATATCGCTGTCACCCTGGAGGCCTGGACACTCATCTGGGGCCCTGAGCCACCATGAAACAAGCGAGCGAGGCTGTTGTGACATGAGGAAACCCAGGCCATAGGGCAAGCATGTCAAACTCACAGGCCAAATAAACAAGGTGTAAGTTTACATGGGCAGCAAAAAATAAAAATAAAAAAAGCTTCAATTTCATAGAAATGTAGGTTTATTTCTATAGAGACATGGTGAATACAAAGGGCTAAAATAAATGAGTCGTTGTTAATATAAAATAATAGAACATTTTAATAAAAATTAGTAGTTTTTCTTGAGCATTAACTTACCAGACACTGAATAACTGCAGAAATTAATAAGCATAGTGCAAATAAACCCATTTTTCTTATTCTCCAAAAGGGAAATATTTCCTGTTGCTCACACCAAACAAGTCAGTCCAAGACTAATGACGTGGCTATCAGCTGCTAAAATATTCACTGCTGGTATTAGTGGAGAGAAATGGTGTGCCTGCATATAAGGCACATAAGGGAAATAAATGCACAATTCTAGTAATCATTCATTAGCAAACGCTGTAGTTCATTATTAATAATCCTATATAATAAAAGCCTAAACGGTGTTGTGCAACATCATCACAAGAAGGCCACAGCAATGTTGTCACAAGATGGCTGCCACAGATGGCCATGCGCACAGTGGAGGCAGGGCCTAGCTGCTGCTCCGCACAATGAAGCTTGGGGGTCCTACAGCTCCACACGGCATGGAGGAGGCTGGTCCTGGCATCTCCATCACCTTGAGCGAAGGAGAAAGGTCCCAGCAGGGGAGGGCAGTTGTGAGCGATTGGGCTGGCAAGGAAGGGCAGTTGGGAGCAATCAGGCCATCAGGGGAGGGCAGTTGGGAGAGATCAGGCTGGCAGGGGAGCAGTTAGGGGGCAATCAGACTGGCAGGCAGAAGCAGATAGAGGCAATCAGACAAGCAGACAGGCGAGTGGCTAGAAGACAGCAGTTGGACATCCCATGAGGGGTCCCAAATTGGAGAGGGTACAGGCCAGATTAAGGACACCCCTCACCTGTGCACGAATTTCATGCACCAGGCACCTTATACATAACAGGACATAGTAAAAATTAAGTTACGAAGTTTCTATTAAAATGTTTCTTACATACCGTTATATTGTCTGGGCCACAAAAATATTTCCTGTGGGTTGCATGCCGGCTGCGAATTTGACATGCTTGCCATAGGGAGAAGCCTTGACAAGTGTCCTGACCAACAATTCCAGCTCAAGTTCCAGCCAAGCCACTTCAGCCATCAGCCAGCTGGCCGCTCCGTGAGCGGATCTCTGCTGATTCCACTCCCAGTCTCCAGGGTGGCCTGGGCCTGGGCGTCCCTCCAGGTGTGGCCAGCCCTCCCGCTGAGCACTGCTCTGGTGTCTGGCCCACAGCGTCAGAGGCCGAGTGAAGCAGTAGTTCCAAGCTTCCGAATGCAGGCCCGATGTGGTGACAGGCATTGAGTCGTCACAACAAGGAAGTCCATCTCCAGAGAGAAAGATGAGAAATGCTTATGACATGACAATTTTTAAAGGATCTTCAATCACAAAACAACCTTCCCAACTCAAACTGCAATCTTTTGCGTTTCAGTCATTGATAACACACGCACCAGCCATTTTTCCAAGTTTCCCAGAATTTCCTAAAAGCCCTGCTACAATTCCTGTTACCTCACCTCCAAAGCCTGTCTGCCCTCCCAACCCGAGCAACACTGAAGTCCTTCCTATGAGCCCTTTTTAGTAGTCTGCCTGCTTTTAAAAAACGAACATACAGCAGATCTTACCAAACAGATCTTTCAAACCTAGCACTATGCTGCCTCGTAGCTCATGGATTCCCTCTGGTCACTTCATGTCACAGGTGTTCAAGCACGGCCTGGAGATGGACTTACCCTTAACCAAAGGTCACTGCTGGGTTGGAAAGCTGATGGTGTCATCTGCATCTGAGTAAAATCCACTCCGACTTCTTGCTTCCGAAGGACCCTGTGCAAAGTCAGCACAAAAGTAGACGCATCCCCTTGGTGTCTCCCAGCTCACTGCTGTTCAAAGGATGCTGTTTCCACTCAATGACACCGGCTAAGAAACACGTGTGGCAAGCATGATGGCACTCATGCTAAGAAATGGCACCACACGCCTGCCCAGGAGTGTTGAGCCAAGTGCGCACCTCATTCAAACTGGTTCTAAGGATGGAAGAGGAAGGGGGCCGGGAGGCAGACTCGGTGCGGGGAGTAAACTTGTAAATTAGTAAACTTGAGCTCTCCACATACTGAGCCACATGGGTGCTGTTCAAAATAGCAAAGCACATGGAGAAATGTCAGACATTTCCTGAACTATGCTC
This sequence comes from Pipistrellus hanaki, assembly GCF_964339955.1. NCBI lineage: Eukaryota > Metazoa > Chordata > Mammalia > Chiroptera > Vespertilionidae > Pipistrellus > Pipistrellus hanaki. The sequence goes on from NC_140519.1 coordinate 2,037,235, forward strand.
ACTTCCCCTTCCCTGAGAGATGTTAGCACCAGGCGGCGGGAAGGCGCTGGGCAACATCGCAGAGCAGGCTGGCAGAGGAAACAGTCATGGCTGAGGGCTTGTTCCACAGAAGCAAGTCCTCTGTCCGGGGGCACAGTCCCACTTTATCTCCTTAGAGCATTTGCAGAATCAGAGCTGACAGAATTTGGGTATGGATGGGGGAAGACCAGTGATGGCTGATGACACCCAGGTAACTTTTTGAGGTATGTTTAAACAAACATTTTATTTTATTACTAGAGGCCTGGTTCATGAAATCCGTGCATGGGCAGGGGGGGAGGGTGGGGGGAGGAAGGGGGGAGGGATGTCCCTCAGTCCAGCCTGCACCCTCTCCAATCTGGGACCCCTTGAGGGATGTCCGACAACCCGTTTAGGCCCCATCCCACTGGTCGGACATCCCTCTCACAATCCAGGACTGCTGACTCCCAACTGCTCACCTGCCTCTGCCTGATTGCCCCTAACCGATTCTGCCTGTCAGACACCTAACTGTTCTCCAGCCAGCCCAATTACTCCTAACTGCCCTCCCCTGCAGGCCTGGTCCCCCACACTGCCCTCTCCTGCAGGCCTGAGTCTCCCACAACTGCCCTCCCCTGCAGGCCTGGTCCCCCACACTGCCCACTCCTGCAGGCCTGAGTCTCCCCCAACTGTCCTCCCCTGCAGGCCTGGTCCCCCACACTGTCCTCTCCTGTAGGCCTGGGTTTCCCCCCCTCCCAAACTGTCCTTCACTGCAGGCCTGGTCTCCCTCAACTGCCCTCCTCTGCAAGCTTGGACCCTCCCCCGCCCAAACTGCTCTCCTCTACAGGACTGTTCCCCCCCCAATTGTCATCCCCTGCTGACCTGGTCTCCCCAACTCCCCTCTTCTGCAAGCCCAGTCACCCCTAACTGCCCTCCCTGATGGCTTGATTGCCCACAACTGCCCTCCCCTGAAGGCCTGGGTCCCCTTGTACTGCCCTCCCTTGCTGGCCTTGTCTCTCCCAACTGCCCTACTCTGCTGGCCTGGTCATCTCCAACTGCCCACATCTGCCCTCTCCTGCCAGCCATCTTGTGCTGGCCATTTTGTGTCCACATGAGGGCAGCCATCTTTAACCACATGAGGGTGGCCATCTTGTGTCTTGAAGTGATGGTCAATTTGCATATTACTCTTTTATTAGATAGGATTTTATTTTATTTTATGTTCTCTTTAATAAATATTTTTTATTTGTCACAGCAAAAATAAATCCTACCTATTATGCAAATATGCAAATTAATCACCACTCCGCTGCACTCACAAGCCACACCCACCAGCCACACCCACCAGCCAATCAGAGCAAGTATGCAAATAAACCCAATCAAGATGGCTACAGTCCAGAGAGCAGGAGAGAGGCTTGGGTTTCCCAGGTAATGGAGGAAGCCAAGCTTTCCACCTGCCCTTGCTGGCCTAGGCTTTCACTCCAGGCTACAAAGTTTCAATTGTAGAAGGTAAACAAATACAAACAGAGATGGCGGCAGCCACGGAGTGAGCAGGAGGCTTGGCTCTGCTCCAGGCTACAAAGTTTCAATTGTAGAAGGTAAATAATTTCCAGACACCAGGGCCTCCGCTTGGGTTGCCAGGGGGTGTGGTTGGCCTGCAAACCACCACAGGCCCCTCTCCCAGGACGCCCCATGCCCCAAGGGAAGCCCCACACTGATCTGGGACACCCTTCAGGGCAAACCAGCTGGCTCCCACCCATGCACCAGGCCTCTATCCCATCTAATAAAAGAGTAATATGTATCCATCACACCAACACACAACAGTTGCTCCCATGTGGTCAAAGATGGCTGCCCCAATGTGGACACAAGGTGGCCAACATACGATGGCCAGCAGGGGAAGGCAGTTGGGAGGCACCAGGCCTGCAAGGGAGGGCAATTGAGAGGAGCCAGGTCTGCAAGGAAGGGCAGTTGGAGGCGATCAACCCTGCAGGGGAGGGCTGTTAGGGGTGACCAGGCCGGCAGAGGATGGAAGTTGGGAGCAAACAGGCTGGCAAGAGAGCAGTTAGACATCAATCAGGTTGGCAGGGGAGTAGTTAGGGGGTGATCAGGCTGGCAGGCAGAAGCTGTTAGGAGCAATCAGGAAGGCAGGCAGTTGAGCAGTTGGAAGCCAGCAGTCCTGGATTCTGAGAGGGCAGTCTGACATCCCTCGAAGGGTCCCAGATTGGAGAGGGTGCAGGCTGGGCTTAGTGACACCTCCCTTCACCCTGGCCCCGGGCATGGATTTCACGCATTGGGCCTCTACTGTATTTATAAGACTCCAGAAGAAATAGGCTCTTTCCAACATGATACAATTTATGGAGCCTCGTATCACTCAAGAGAATGAAGTCCCTGAAGGTTCACAAGGAACACACTCCACCCACAGAGCTGGTTCTGGCAGCCTTTCCAGCACCACTGCTGGCTGGATCAGGTGTGAATGCGGCCTCGCACTGTGACTTTCCTCGTGTGCTCTTGGAAACGGCTCACCCCTCGCAGGGCAGCAGGTGGGGCAAGCATTCGGCATCCTCGGCCACTTTCCGGAATCCTTCGGTGTGGTCTTAGGGACTCTGCCTCGCTGTGGGCCGCCACCGCTCCTACTTCATTTTGGCAGTGGTCAGGCCGTAGGCGGATGCACATACCTAGGGAGACCACGGTGGCCATGACAGTGCCTCCTGGATACATTTGAACTTGTCCTTTTCAGTAGTTGGCACATCTTTCTTCTGGATAGCTCGTTGGTGAGTTCCTAAGTGGAACAGAACCCACACGTGGGATGCGTTCCGGGCAGAACGTGGACTGATGCTGAGACCTCACAGTGGTGCCAGAGCTGCCACTGTCTCCAGCAGAGCTTGGACCTGTGAATCAAGGACTGCCGGGGTCTCCAGGACGTGGGCTTGTCCAGGCCTTGGCCCATGACCATGTGTCCAAGTTCATGGACTCTGCTTATATATTCAACACATATTTACTGAAAATACACTAAGAACCAAGCATGGTTCAAGATGTTAATAAAACACAGCAATGGAGGAAATCAGATCAAAGCCTCTGCTCTGAGGGAATTTACATTTCACTGGGGAGACAGACAATAAGCAAATAAGTAAGATCTTCAGACGGTGAAACTAAACTTGGGTGACAGAGTGGGGAATGAAAGTCCCTCCAAGACTGGCTCCAGTGGGGTCGGACCCGTCAGAGCCCCAGTGGATCCTGGGCCATTCCAATCCCAGGCTGAGGAGATGGAAGCACCGGCGGCAGCCCCGAAGGAAGGCACCTGCTGGCCAGGCCGTGCTGGCTCTAGGGGGCTCTTCCTGCCTGGAGCAGGGCTGGCGCCCAGGCGCTCCGGCTGCTCTGAAGTTAGAGCCGCTTCCAGCGGACGCTCCTGGACTGAAATCACAGCCCGCCACAAGGCCCTCATTTCCGCCGGCTTATTTGCTTGATTGCCTTGATGTGCTGATTCACATACCATTGAACCTAAGCCTCACTCACCTCCTCTCTCTGCCATCCCACCTGCACGATGCCGTTCACTTCTGCACCCAAGTGTGCTGCCTGGTCCCATCTGGCTGCCTCCGTGCCCATTGTAATGAGGCTGCCACATGCTGGCCATGCCCCGCAGTGACCAGTGAGCACGTCCTGGCAGAGTCCCTCTCCCCTCGCCTGGACCAGCACGGGCTGCTCTTCCAGACGCGCCAGAAACTGCACTGTCTGGAACATTTTACCAATTGAGGTCAAGATGTCATGCTTTGAACTCCAGTGGACTCTAAATAAGGTATCTCAGCTCCCGGCTTGCTAGGGGGCAGAGAGCAGCTCTGTCCCTACAAACCCAGAATGTGGCCTTTTAATAGGCACCCCTGTGGGCACAAGACTGGAATTCAGGACAGAGAGCTGACTTCCTGAATAGGAGGGCCTCTGAGCTAGAACTAATCTGAGCCTGCGGAGGCTCTTGTGAAAGAAGACTGGCTGCAGGGGGAAGGGATTGGAGGTGAGATGGAGAGGCACAGGGAAGGGAGGTGCTGCAGGAGGAGGAGGAGGTGAGATGGAGAGGCACAGGGAAGGGAGGTGCTGCAGGAGGAGGAGGAGATGAGATGGAGAGGCACAGGGAAGGGAGGTGCTGCAGGAGGAGGAGGAGATGAGATGGAGAGGCACAGGGAAGGGAGGTGCTGCAGGAGGAGGAGGAGATGAGATGGAGAGGCACAGGGAAGGGAGGTGCAGCAGGAGGAGGAGGAGGTGAGATGAAGAGGCACAGGGAAGGGAGGTGCCGCTCCTGGAGAAAAAGAAGGACCAGTTTCTGTCTGCAGATGTGCAGTGTTTCCAGGGCCCGCGGTTCTGTCTGCAGCAGGAGACTGAAACTCTCCTTACTCCGATACACATGTCTATTGGAAAGTCCTTCTTATCTCCAAAGGCAAGTGACTTTGGTGCAAAAGCTACATATTTTGGGGTTCCCCAAACTCTGATGGAGAGACCAGACCCCTGGCCTATTAGGTCTCTGGCAGGTTATCCTGTGGTGCCAGTACGTCCTCCACCTGAGCCCTAAGTATGCCTCTCAGACAACTGCCACTTTGGGCACTGATGGGTGGACTTCCTGTTTGCCAACTAGTGGGCGCTTTACCACCAATGATCAGAGCATCTTAACCTCAGATTCTCAAAGAATCTGATGGGCCCAACTGGGCTTTGGGTTGTTCTCTGGGTTATCTCTGCGGTCAGCGGTGGTGAGCACCTAGGGGTGAGGATTTCAGGATCCTGTGCTGTAAACATAGTGGCCATGAGTGTGGACAGCGAGGGGGAGGTGATGATTGGCATCTGGCCCAGGGAAGCCAGGAAGTCCAGTCACCACCCACGACCACCCATCTACCAATGACTCAATCCAGACCTACCGCCAGGAAGGATCTGAACCTGTGTGAGAGCTGGGCCTGACCACGGGGGTCAAGTCCTAAATCTGTCCTCTGCAAAGGCAAGTCAGATGGAGCACATGCTTCAAACAGACGCTTGGTAAATCTTGATTTAACAGAATTAGTAAAAATTTGTGGAGTGATGATAAAACAAGAATGTGAATAAAAATTATTTACAAGAGTCTAAAGATGGTGCACAGGCCTCTCATACTTGCATTTGCTGCTCTTTCTCCCTGCACCACCTTCTTGGCAGTCTTGTTTTGTTATTTTACTAGAGGCCCGGCGCATGAGATTCACGCGTGAGTATGGTCCCTAGGCCTGGCCTGCAACCGGGACCATCTTTCCCGGCTACTACCTGTAGCCCCATGCATAGGCCCTGAGTGGCCAGGGTCCCAGAACACCACTCAGCACTGGCACTGAGCAGCTGGGGGTGGGGCGGAAACATCTTCCACATCGCCACAGATGTTCCTGCCCCGGGGATTCTTGTGAGTGTGCGGCACCAAGCGGTGGCCCAGGTCCATGTCCCCAGCCCTGCACACATGCTTTGGGGCTGCTGGCCTTGGGGGCGTGCCCTATGGCCCGGGGAAGGGACTGAGAGATCGGTTGTTTCTGCCCACTGGCGAGCCCTGCCCTTGCCATGGGTCGCTCTCTGTGTGTGGGGTGACTGGTGGGGTGGGGGCCTTGGCTCCACCGGCGTTCCCCATCACCCACCTCCATTAGATCGTTTGCCATCAGGCGATCAGAGCCTGCCTGCCAGGGAAAGGGACTGAGAGATGGTCAGTGGGCCTCATAGTGACTGGTCCAGCGGTCATTCTGATCATTCCATTGTTAGGGTCAATTTGCATATTACCCTTTTATTATACAGAATAGAATAGAGGCCTGGTGCATGGGTGGGGGTAGCTGGCCTGCCCTGATGGGGGCCCCAGATCAGGGTGGGAGGGTCCCTATTGGGGGGGATGGTCTGTGTGAGGGGCTGTGGTCATTCTGGTCTCTGGTCATTCTGGTTGTTTCACCATTTCAGTCACTGGGCTTTTATTATATAGGACTAAGTGCCTGGTGCACTAAATTCGTGCACTGGGAGGAGGGGGTAGTCCCTCAGCCCAGCCAGCCCTGTCTCACAGACTGGGAGCCCTCTGGGGATGTCCTACTGACAGGAGGTGACCTGGCTGATCAGGGGAAGGCACCAGCCCCATCACCCCGCTGCTGCAGCCACTGTCAGCCACCACAGCCACCAAGGTGTTTTCATCAACACGGACTCCAGTCCCTTCATCAAGAAAAAATGACAACTTTCTTTAGGCATCTTCAAGATGTGTCTTTCATAGGATATGACCGATCTTTCTTTCTTCCTTCCTTCCTTCCTTCCTTTCTTCCTTTCTTCCTTTCTTCCTTCCTTCCTTCCTTCCTTCCTTCCTTCCTTCCTTCCTTTCTTTCTTTCTTTCTTTCTTTCTTTCTTTTAATACTCACTTGAGGATATGTCTCCATTGATTTTTAGAGAGTGTGGAAGAGAGAGGGAGGGAAAGACAGAGAAAAACATCAATGTGAGAGGGACACTTTGAGTGGTTGCCTCCTGCATGAGCCCTGACCTGGGCTGTGGCCAGGGAGGAGCCTGCAACCTAGGTGCATGCCCTTGATCAGAATCGAACCCGGATCCTGTAGTCGGCAGCCCAAGGGATTATCCACTGAGCCAAACCGGCTAGGGCAGGATATGACATTTCTTAGCCTCTTCAGCATCGGACCTTCATTTTTTTTCTCCAGAAGTGAGGTGGAAAAACCCTAGATCACCTTTCTGGATTCTTATTACCCAAGTTACCAAGAACACTGCAATACAGGGAGCTTAGCCAATGAGCGGTCAGAAAAGGTGTTTACCCTCTAACTGGTTTGGCTCAGTAGATAGAGCGTTGGCCTTCAGACTGAAGGGTCCCAGGTTTGATTCCTGTTAAGGACATGTTTGATTCCTATTAAGGGCAGGTTTAATTCCTTGGTTGGGGACACACCCCCAGTGGGGAGTGTGCTGGAAGCAGCTGATGAATGTTTCTCTCTCATCAATGTTTCCAACTGTCTATCCCTCTCCCCACTTCTTTCTAAAAAATCAACAAAATATATTTAAGAAAAGAAAAGGTGTTTTGTCTGAAGCTCATGCACAGAGGGCCCCCTGCATTGTGTCCACTGGGCTAGGGCATGTCCTGAGTCCAAGGGGGGCACACCCCCAAGGCCAGCAGCCCCAAAGCATGTGTGCAGGGCTGCGGGCATGGACCCGGGCCACCGCTTGGTGCCGGAGCACGCGCAAGTGTCCACGGGGCAGGAACATCTGTGGCGATGTGGAAGATTGTTTCTGCCCCAGCCCTAGCTGCTCAGTGCCACTGCCCATAGGCCCAGAGTAACCAGGGGTGTTCTGGGACCCTGGCCACTCAGGGCCTATGCATGGGCCTACAGGCTAGGAGCAGCCTGGGTCCCAGGGATATTCCTATGATCCAGGCTGCTCAGTGCCTGCATATGCAAATTAACCCACAATATTTGTCGGGTTAATTTACATACTCACTCCTGATTGGCTGGCTCGCATTGTGGAGGTATGGTCAATTTGCATCTTTCTCATTTATTAGTGTAGATTTCTTTTTTTTTTTTTTTAATAAATCTTTATTGTTCATATTATTACAAATGTTCCTCATTTTTTTTTCTCCCTCCATTGCTCCCCTCCACCAGGTTCCCACCCCACCCTCTGCCTTTTCCCCACCCCCCATTGTCCTCTCCATAGGTGCACAGTTTGTGTTCAGTCTCTTCCCATAACCCCCACTCCCCTTTTCCCCAAGAATCGTTAGTTCACTCCCCTTCCATACCTCTGATTCTATTATATTCAACAGTTACTATTGTTCATCAGATTTTTTTTAATTCCCTTGGTTTTTAGATTCACTTGCTGATAGTTCTGTATTTGTTGTTCATAATTTTTATCTTTATTTTCTTTCTCTTCCGAAAGAACCCCCTTCAGTAATTCATATAATTCTGGTTTGGCGGTGATGAACTCCTTTAGCTTTTTATTTTTTATTTTTTATTAATGAAGCTCTTTATCTGGCCTTTGATTCTAAGTGATAGCTTTGCTGGGTAGATTATTTTTGGCTGTCGGTTCTTGCTATTCATCACCTTGAATATTTCTTGCCATTCCCATGTGTCCTGCATGGTTTCTGTTGAGAAATCAGCTGACACTACTAGTGGCCTGATGCATAAAATTCGTGCAAGAGTAGGCCTTCCTTCCCCCAGCTGCCAGCAATGGCTTCCCTCTGGCACCCAGGACCCGGGCTTCCCTCACAGCCCTGACTTTGTCCAGAAGGTCGTCCAGAAGGATGTCTGGTCTAATTAGCATATTATACTTTTCTTATTATAGAGTGTGGAAAGTATTACAGATGTCCCCTTTGTTTGTTTGTTTCCCACTGACCCCCTTCTTGGCAAAGTCTTATTTGTTCTTCAAGACCTGTATGAACTTCTACAAAGTCCCTCTGATGAGCTGGAACTCAAGAAGTGCTGACAGAATGAGGGAGAGGAAAAGAAAGTATATTATTAATTTGGCACTAGTGTAGTCTGAGGAATGTTCCAGGCAATTAAAGTTTACCCCTTCCACAATCAAAACTTTTTAAGAGGCTTTATGAAGATTATGAAGACAGAAACCTTTACAAATCATCTTATAGATTTTTCTGCCTCATTGAACAAAATGAAACGAATATAATGAGTACTTCCTAATGTATTCAAATTCTGCACTTTGTATCAAGAAAGCTTAGTTTGGGGACCACCTCCACCAGGAAGCCTTTCCTACCTAACTCTATCCCATCAGACACCCTCGTATATTATTCACAGAACCTCCTTGCATAGAGCTTACAACATGTTATCGCAATTATCTGTCTATTCACCTGGTCACAACGTTCTGTTTCCCCCAGTGGGGCCTCTGGACAGGAGTCCACATCTTAATCATCTTTTCACTGGCAGGGCCAAGCAGAGCACAACAGGTGTCCAACAACTATTGAACTGAAATGAGCATATAATGCTGTGAGAAGATTTTGAAATATGTGGAACTGTTGGTCTCTACACGAAATTATTTGCATTTTTTTTTCTATTTTATAGTATTATATTGTTTATATTGCTTATTCTTGTCCTCCAAGTGTATCATGTTACTCTATCAAATCAACTATCTCTAGAAAGCCTTCTCCATCTGTTTTACAACCCAAATATTTCCATATCTTTATCAGTAGAAAATATTTGAACCCATGCCTCCACTGCATGAGGGAGAATAAATTTGTGTACACATTTATACACAGTTATTTATAAACTAGAGGCCCAGTGCATGAAATTCATGCACTGGAGGGGGTGTCTCTCAGCCCAGCCTGCACCTTCTTACATTCAAAGAGCCCCCCAAGAGTGGGCCTAAGCCAGCAGTCACACATCCCTTTTGCAGTCCAGAAACCCTCCTTCCTTACTACCCACTTGCTTGCTGCTCCTTAGCACTGCCATGGAAGTGGGCAATGCTTCTGCCACTGCTGCTGCACTCACCAGCTGTGAGCCCGGCTTCTGGCTGAACGGAACTCTGCTTGTGGGAGCGCAATGAACACTAGGGAACAGCTCATGTGTTGAGCATCTGGCCCTGGTGGTCAGTGCTCATCATAGCGACTGGTCTTTCTGGTCATTCCACCTTAATAGCACTTAGGTTTTTATTATATAGACTAGAGGCCCAGTGCACGAAAATTTATGAACTGGGGGGGTGGGGCCTCAGCCCAGTCTGTACCGTCTCACAATCCGGGACCCTGCAGGTAGGGTCCCTAGGCCTGGCCTGAGATCAAGGCCCATCAGGGCTTTCCTTCCCCAGGCTGCAGGCAGCTTCTCCCTCCCCCACAAAGCCACTGCTTGCCATCTGTGCAGTGCTGCCCTCCCTCCCCTACCACCAGTGGCCTCCTTCTGCAGGTGACAGGCTGGGGTGCAATTGCTTGGCTGGCCTGGACCTCCCTCTTTCTTTGCTGGGGAGCGAGGCCAGCCCTGAGATGCTGTCTGTCTATCTGATCGCCCCTAACCACTCGCCTGACTATCTGATCATCCCTAACCCCTGGTCCGTCTATCTTATCACCCCTAACCACTCTGCATGCCTACCTGATTGCCCCTAACTGCTTACTGCTTGCTTGGGGGTGGGCCAGCCTGACAAGGGGCCCTCTGCCTACCCGATCTCCCCTTGCTGCTTGCCTGCCTACCTGATCACCCTTAACCACTCTATCTGCTTGCCTGATTGCCCCTAACTTCTTGCTTGGGGGCAGAGCCTGCACTGACTTGCTTGGTCAGCCTCTGGTTGTTATTGGTCATTATGACCCAGCGTTTTTATATATTAGGATTACATAAATGTATTATTGCACTGACATTTTATACATAAATAAATAAATATTTTAAACTAAGGTGCTATTTTATTATGCTTATCAATAATATAAATTCTTTTGCTCTTTGTGAAGTCATATTATTTTACTCTTGATATAACAGTGACATAATATTTTGAGTGCTTGAGTTCTAAGTTGAATTGATTCCGTACTTAATTTTAATGGCTATCATAGATGAAAAAGATATATAAAAAATATGTCTATACATGTAGACAAGGTATATCTTTGTCTTTTGCTATTAAAATATAATCCTCATTTTCTTTCCCACAGACCAATTATGTCAAACATTTTGTTGAAAAAAAAAGTTAACACAGGATTCAAAACTCTTTGGAAGGTGTTTATATGGGATAGGAAATTATATTTCAAAAGTTTTAAAGTTTGCAAGTATAAGCATTCTTATGTTGACATACTTGTATAATTTTTCAGCCACATTATCACATATTAATGGAAATATTTCCAAATATCTGTTTGCCAAATACATTCTCCATAATACTAATTTCCCCCAAATCATTTACTTTTATATTCACTGTTTAAAATTCCCTTTAATCGATGATTCTCTCTCATCGATGTTTCTAACTCTCTATCTCTCTCTCTTCCTCACTGTGAAAAATCAATAAAATATATTTAAAATTCCCTTTAAAATTTAATAACAACTAAAGGATAAGTGTGCCTGTTTTACAATATCTGCTAGGTACCACTCTTTTAAAAATATATATTTTCCTGTTGATTTTAAAGAGGAAGGGAAAGCAAGAGAGGGAGAAATAGAAACATCAATGAAGAGAGAGAATCACTGATCAGCTGCTTCCTGTACGCCCCCCACTGGGGATTGAGACGACAACTCGAGCATGTGCCTGATCAGGAATCAAACTGTGGCTCCTGGTTCATAGGTCCCTGCTTAACCACTGAGCTGGGCTGGCAGGGCTAAGGAACACTCTGAGAGTGACAAGGTCAGCAAATTTTAAGTGTTTAACTTTTTGTAAATGAAACACTTACTTTGTCTTTAAACCCAACAACTCTTTTAAGTGCTTTTCAATGAAGTAACCTGCGAACTCTGTGTGGTTATCATCATTGTTATTTCCTATCTCATTACAAAGTCAAGTAAATATCTGACAATATTTGAAAGGGTTGTTTTAGGAAATAAAAAATATCAATGTTGATGTAAGTCTTGTCTTCAATTTCTCAGAAGTAAAACCTGCCCATCAATGATGCAGGTAAGAATGTTCACATAAAACAATTACCTAGTGCTGAAACCGGTTTGGCTCAGTGGATAGAGCGTCAGCCTGCGGACTGAAAGGTCCCAGGTTCGATTCCGGTCAAGGGCATGTGCCTTGGTTGCGGGTGCGTCCCCAGTCGGGGGTGTGCAAGGGGCAGCTGATAGATGATTCTCTCTCATCAATGTTTCTAACTCTCTATCCCTCTCTATTCCTCTCTGTAAAATATCAATAAAATATATTTAAAAAATAAAATAAAATAAAACAATTACCTAGTATCTCTGATTTTAATTCCAGGCAAATCGATAGCTCCATCACCATGTTTCCCATAAAACAGTTTCAAAAAGAAATTCAGGTAGGATTTTCTTACTGCTAAGAATTTACATTTTGAAACACAATCTAGCAGAAATAATCTGAGATGGTAAAAGTGTTGTAGGCAATTAGACAGACGTGAGCATAGCAAGCATGGGCCAGGTAAGATGGTCACCAGGGTTGTAAGCCCCTGGTTACTACCAATGGACAAGCCATTGTAGGGGGACCTGGCCCCCAGGGTGACCTTTCCTCCCTAGCATATGGCAGGTCCTGTGGTTCGGTCCCCTGACCCTCCCTCCCTAGAGATAACATCCAGGCCTCGGTTGTATGACAGCTCCAGGCCCAGAGAAGCAGCAGCAGCAGCCCCGGCTGACGTCAGGAGCAGCTGCCATGGACAGTGACCCCTGCCCAGGTGCGGGCCAGTCAATCAGAGACCACAGCCCTGGAAGGACACACAGGAGAGCAGCTGACCGTTCTATTGAGGTTCTCCCTGAACGGTCCCTAACATCTCCACCCTTAAAGCCACAGGACAGGGGACCCAGTGAGCTCTCCCTCCGGGAGCATGCCCAGGCCTTTCCCGCCCCCTCCCCCTGTCCCCAGGCACATCACCTCCAGCTTCCTCACTCCCAAGGTCCAAGGGCCCTCTCTTTACCTTCAGAACTTGCTTCCTAAGCCCATTTCTTCTAGAAATTACTTCCTCCAACCTCTATGATTTACCTAATAAATGTTTTCTTACAATTTGGGTCTTGCTCTGAATTCTTTCCAGGCCAGAACCCAGTACCAAAGTTGCCAAACCCAGTCTGGTCTGACCCCAAGGTCAGACACCTGGGGCCGTTCCTGCTGCCTAGGACAGAAGTGCTGGCTAACCCACCCACTTCTGACCCTACATAGCTTTTAACATGCCCTACTGCCCCAGTCCTGCTTCTCAGTCTTCAGCAATGTTTTCTATGTACCTCCCACATGGTGACAAAGGGGTACAAATGAGTTTTGGACTATGGCTTTGTGGTGGGCAGTCAGACATGAGCAGAGCCAGGATGGTGGCCAGGTACAGAAGGTCACTAGGGTGGAAGGCCCCAGGTGCCTAGCAAAGGACACTTGTAGGAGGGACCAGGGTGACCTTTCCTCCCTTAGCATATGGCTGGTGATTTGGTTCAGACATCTCCCACTTCCCTCTTCTCTCCCCCCCCACCCCCCCCACACACACTTTTCCTCTCTAGGAATAACATCTGGGCCTCAGTTGTGTTTCAGCTCCAGGCTCAGAAAAGCAGCAAAACCAGACCAGTGACCCCACAGCTGACCTCAGGACCAGCAGCACTGGATAATGACCCTACCCAGGTGCCGGCCAATCAATCCGTGGAGACCACGGCCCAGGAAAGAGCACATCGGAAGGCTGCTGAACATTCTATTGAGATCTTCCCTGGGAACTCCCTGAAAGCCTCCACTTAAAACCAATAGGATGAAGGACCCAGTGAGCGCCCTCCTGGGAGCACACCATGCCTTTCCTCCCAGTTCCCTTGCCCCACCCCACCCCACCCCACCCCACCCCCACTGCTCCAAAACCCCCCATTTCTAAGCTCCAAGGGCCCCTCCTTTGCCTCTATAACGTGTTTCCTCAGCCCATTTCTTCTAGAAATTACTGCTTCCACCTCTATGATTTACCCAATAAACATTCTCTTATAGTTTGAGTCTTGGCTCTGAATTCTTTCCTAGCCAGAACCTAAGTACCGAGGTTGCTGCACCCAGTCAGGTCTGACCCACAGGTCAGACACCTGGTGCTGTTCCCGCCGCCCCAACGGCTTCACATATTAATTCAGTCTTCATCGTGCTGGGAGGAAAACAGCTTTCCTTTAAGGGACCTTTATGAGTAAGTAAACTTCTAAACATGTTACTAACTTTAGCGAAATTTCATTAGATGCCAGATTGAGTAAATCTTGACTTCAAAAAGTATAAATGACTGTCCTGTTTGGGCGGATAGCTGTTATGTCTTCTGGTCAGGATTACTCAAGGCACAGTAGGTGCAGCTGAGGTTCTCCATTACAATAACACAAAACTCACATTTCAAATAGTTTCATCATAATTTTTTAAATTCCTCACAGAGGACATGCTTATTGATTTTAGAGAGAGAGAGGAGGAGGAGGAGCGAGAGAGAGACAAACATCAGTTGGTTGCCTCCTGTACCTGGATCGAACTCGCAACCTTAAGGTGTACTAGGCAATGCTCCCACCAATGAGCCACATGGCCAGCGCTCATCATAACTTTAAACCTGGGAGGGTGGCTTTTATTAGCTCTGATTAGACCATGTTTAACAATGTGGCTGTTGAAAAGCTTGCTCACAAAGACAAGTGTCACAGCTCAGACTTTATCTTTTTTGTCCAATCATGCCTGTGTTATTAATTTCATCTGCTATTTCTCTGTGGGGATTTGTTTAGTCACTTGTCCATTTCATGAAGGTTAGCTTAGTTAAAACCTAAGGCGGCCCAGGTAACCTGCCAAGTCTCACAAGGAAGGAATGGGAGGGAGTGTCCTCTGGTAATCTCATCTCCCCGCTTCCTTCCCTGTGACACCATGTTAAGTCCTAACACCACTGCCAACCCTTTCCATAAATGTTAATCATGATACAATTAATTCTTACATTGGAGACTTCCCTAAAAGGATTAAGTTATTTAATAAAAAAGTAAAATTGTCAAGCAAGTAGAAAAAATAAGGCAGATAAAGAACTTGATCTTAGATAGGAAAGGACTTGCAAAGTAAAAAGTAATAGAAGAAAACAAAATGGAAAAGGCCAATAGTTATATCTATAATAGGATCGATATCTACATTATATATTAATTGCCTTTTCTGAATATCCCAGTAAGAAAATCAACAATAAACCAACAATGGGATTCCATACTTGCCCATAAGAAATATACCACTATGACTTTGAGTTAAAAATGAAGACAGGGAGTATGTACAATGGAGTCACTTTAACCAAGCGGCTAAAATGAACAGGAGGAAGGCTGAGGCATGAGGAGAGACCATTCTTGTTCTAACTCATTCAGAAACAAACTTTTTTGAACTTTCCAGTCCCATGTCAATGCCTGGACATGCCTGGACCTCCAGGCTGCCCTCTAACTGCCCCCTGAAGGGCTCACCTTTCCAGGCCATCTGATCCCCTGAAGGACTCACATATACATCCACCCCACATCCATTATTCAGACCCAGGGACAGCCAGAGCTCCTGGCACCCATCACTGCCTCCTGCCACCTGACTGATCACCATCCCGGACCAACCCTGGGCTAAGCACCAGGACTGATAGTTCTAACAAAGTGCTTTTTGCTGTGAGAACTTTTCACCACCCTTTCTTCTTTGGAACATTTCTGGGTTTTTGTCCAGCTGTGTCTCCAGGTTACAATCTCCATCGCTTATTTCTAGCACAGCCTCCAGATTCCTTCATATACTCTCACAGAGTGCTATGGGAATTTGATAATAACAATAGAACAACACTAATTTATTATGTGCCGTGTGACTCTAAGTATTTACTTTTTACTACCACATCATATGGTGTCATTATACTAGTTTTCTGGGAAGGCACAGTCAAGTTAAAGAATTTGGCCAAATCTCATAGCTTGTAGAAAGCAGCAGGGTTGACTTATCCAATTGTCATAGTAGGCACAGAGCATTGGGCTCGCATACTGTGTGTGTTATGTGCTGTTGAGTTGTCTCCGACTCCTGGCGACCCTATGAATGAGTAATGGCCACAATGTCCTGTTCTCAACAGCCCTGCTCAGCTCCTGCGGACTCATGCCTATGGTTACTTTCATGGAAAACATCTCATATTTGGTCTTCCTCTTTCTTGCTGTCTTCTTTTTTTTCCCCCAGCACTGCTGTCTTTTCCAGACAACCCTATCTTCTCAAGATGTGCCCAAAGTAGGACAGTTTCAGTTTTATCATCTTTGCCTCCAGTGATATTTCAGGCTTGATTTGTTCTAGGACCAGTTTGTTCATCTTCCTGGTGGTCCAAGGTATTCATAAAGCTCTCTCCACCACCATAATGAAAATGCACCCCATTTTACCTGTCAGTCTTCTTCACTATTCAATTTTCATACTTAGTACAATAATTGGAAAAAGGAGGGCATGGATGATCTTAGCTCGGTCTCTATGCTCTGGGTCATCTTTCCTGATTCTTCCATCGCTGCCCTCCTGAGTCTCAGCCTTCTCTGGATTTCTTGGCTGAGACTCCATTGGAATTGATGACTGAGCCAAGGTCAGCAAAATCTTAACAATTTTGATGTCTTCACTGTTTATATAAAAGTTGTGTATTTCTTCTGTAGTCATGATGTTTTGTCTTTTTGATGTTCAAATGTAGTTCTTCTTTGGTATTTCCTTCTTTCACTTTCATCAGGAGTTATTTCAAATCATTGCTACTGTACTTTTAAGAGCCCATAAAAACTCTTTTTATTTCTTTTAAAATGGGAAGTTAATGTTTAGGCTGAAGAAAACATTTTCATGTACAATACTAAGTTCATCTTCATATCAATGCAGTTATAAATATAATTTTTAATATTATGTTGCGGAGGAAGAGGCCCAAAGCATCAGGGGCCCATGAACACCTGAATGTGGCCTGTGTGGCATAGTTGCGTTTTGATCCCAGGCAATGGGATATCTGAGCCTATGTTCTTTCTGCAAGGCAACTTGCCAGAAATTGTTCACACCTTTGATTATTTTTTAAGGATTTAAACTATGGCAGTAACTACGGACAATGATTTATGAAAATACATTTATTTGTAGTAATGTTCTTTTGAAACCAAATAAATATGTAATAACAAAAGGCTGGTTCAATGTTGATTGTCGACTTAGGAGCCTAGGTGAGTACTAGGAGCTTCTGAATGGAGCTGAATAGAGGGGGAACTGTGGACTTGGGAAAGCTGAGCGAGGGCAAGTAGAGCAGGGAGTGGAAGGAAACCTATATGCATCCAGGAGACAGACTGCAGACTCTATTGGGCATGTGCATGCAATGTCTGAAGGGTACCTGTAAGCATGTTCCTCAACTATTTTTAAAGGGCCTGGACAGGGGAGGGAAAGATTAAAGAAAACAGTACTGGAAAAGCAGAGATCAGGGAGACTCTGAACCATTTTTATAATGGAGTGACTGGACATTCAGGCACAGAGGCCTGACCATCATGTTAATCTTTGTCTTAAAAGCTCTGAAGAGCCAATGAAAGATTTTAAGCAGTGGAGTGACATGATCAGGTGCACATTTCAGAATAATCATCGTGGGTGCAGTGTGCCTCACATCCAGGAATGACAAGGCTGCACTGATTAGGAAGAGAATGTGTCTTCATTCGATCAAGACATGTCTACTGAACCCTACAAAAACTCAGGAGGGTCATTGCCATTCTTGGTACATGATTATTTCACAAGTTTAGCTATGTTGGAAGAAGAGAGAGAACTAGAAAGAGATTTTAAAGTCAAGGGACTTTAAATAGCCATTGTGCCAAGGAATTGTAGACAATAGAAAAGGTGGGGTTAAAAATATGCCACAGAGGTGCCACAGCAGAGAGCAGACAGAGAAGAGTCATTTTGGGGAAAAGCAGAGCTGCCCAGGCTGAAGAAAGGAGCTAGTGAGCTTGGGTGTGGGTGTAGGTAATTTGTGGGGTTTGGTTGACACGGTTTGGTAACAGAGGCCTCTCACACCAAGCTGGGCCCACCAGTCTCCTGCACTGGACTCTTGCCATCTAAGCCCACCCTTATAAGAACTCCTGGTATTGTATTCCTGTCCAATGGGAACTGCACAGCTATACCTCATTTGCATTTTTAACAACCAATCAGAACACATGATTCTGACTAATCAGGCCAGTGCTATTTGAACCAATCAAATTGAGCAAATCTGGGTTCTTCATTTGCATAAAAGTGGACCAATCAGCGGCTGGGCAGGAACATAATATAAGGGGTGTCTCCCTGGTCTGGAGGAGCACACCTTTGGTTTCCTTCAGCGGTTGTCTCCCCAGTTGGCAAACTGTTCACCTGAATAGTCTCTCCCTGTACTGCACCCCAGACGGGGGACTTTTGTTGGCACTTGCTGGGTGACAGAAGCCTTCTGTTGACAAAGTCATCTGGTGAGTAACGTGGTCTCCACAGACTTCCTTTGCAGGGTGGCCTTATGTTAAGGTGACCAGACATCCCACTTTTGGCGGGACAGTCCCGATTTTTAACTATTTGTCCCCCGTCCCGCGGCGGAGTTTTTTAAAACGCCGCCGGACGCGGGACAAATTGTTAAAAAGCGGGACGTCTGGTCACCTTACCTTATGTCTAAAAGCAACACGGAACCAACAGCACCTGTGTTTTGTACAAATGGGGATGCCAGGCCCTCCCGCACAGAACTGACCGGCACTTGCTCAGTGTTTGTCTTCCTACTCATGGGACCGTGCAAACCTTGGTGCACAGTGACCACACGCAGGCAGTGCTCCGCTGGTGCAGTTATTGCTCTGGCACTGCGTTCTCCGGCGGACCCCCCCCCCCCCCCCCCCTCGGCCAGGGGTATTCATGTGGAGCCTACCTTGGCTGTGGGCGTTCCAGAGGAGCGCCACGCCAGGTCCTCCTGGAGGTGACGCACCGTCCCGCCCCAGCCGGAAAGTCACGTCAGCGGCACGCGCCTCCCGCCCGCGGAGCCTCTCCGGGTTCCCTCTCCGCGCTCTGGCCCGCCCACGAGCGAGACCACACCCACCACGCCCAGGCCCCGCCCTCCACGGCCCGGGCCCCGCCCCCACGGCCCATTGGCTGGCGGTCCGCGTCCGCCGAGCGCCCCCGAAGACCGGAGGAGCGGGCTCCCCGGCGGCGGCGCGAGCCCCTGGTGCGCATGCTCGGGCGGCGGGTCCGCTAGCCGGCGGCGGGTGGCGGGCGGGGCGGCGCGCTCCCGGGAGGGGGTGCGGCCGGCGGGGCGGGACGGGGAGGAACGGCGGCCGCAGCGCTTCCGAGCGGCTGCGGGCGGCCTGGCTGCGGGACGGCGCCTGCGGCGAGATGGCGGTCCTGGGCGCCGAGGGCTGAGCGCCGCCGCGGGGACGCGCCGCAGCGAGGCCGGAGCTGGTGAGGACGGCGGGCGCGGGCGGGACTCCGAGGCCGCGCTCGGCCCAGGCGGACTCCGCGGGCGGGGGCGCGGGGCTGCTGGCGGCCTTGGCACGGGCCGAGCGGAGTGTCCCGGTGACTCCGCAGCGCGGCCATCGGCTGCTCACCTTGCCCCGGCCCCGGGGAAGCCGGTGCACTTCCTGCCCCCTAGGCGCGTCCCGGGAGGGGTGCCGGCGCCCGGTGTCACCGTCCCGCAGACTGAGCCCCAGCGCACCCCTCGCCGTGACCCGCCGGTCCGGTGACCTTGCAGTTTTCGCTGATCCTCCCCGACCCGGACCTCCGCCGTCCTTCCTGGACGTTCGTTTCCCTTCTCCCCGCCGCGGGGTTGGCGGTGCCTCCTCGGCCCACTCTCTGCCGGGCCGGAGGGACCTGCCTGTCCGGGGTCCGGACTGGGCGGTCTGTCCGGGGACGGGCTTCTCCTCCGGCTCGCGGCGTTCCTTTGCTGTGGGTGAGTTCTGGGTCTTGTGCAGCCCAATGTGCACAGGATAGGCGGTGCTTTACATGCTCGCGGTGGTGGCGGCGGTGGGGGGAGAGGTGATGTCTAAGTTGTCTCTCCCCCTGCGGAGTTTTTACCTGAAACACCCAGGGAGCAGTTTGTATGCAGGTTTTCGCAAGAGTTCACACTCATGTGTAAATCCGCCTTATCTGCAGCACTGAGTCTCTGTGCGTTATACAAGCAAAATGCACTTTAAAAAAAAGGCATTCTGTTACGTGTGTGACTGGTTTTTAGCCATCACGTTGTAAATTAGCTATCACTGGAAATGAGCACTTTTCACAAGTAGGTAATATTTTTTCAAGTTGAAAACACATTATTCAAGTATTGGGAGCTACTAAGCAGTGTGTAGTGTGGAATCATTCTTTCAGATGTAGCTTACTGACATTTTTTAAAAAAAATATATATATATATATATATTTTTTTTTTTATTGATTTCAGGGGGGACAGGAGAGGGAGAGAGAGATGGAAATTTCAGTGATGAGAGAGAATCATTGGCTGCCTCCTGCATGCCCCCTACTGGGGATTGAGCCCGCAACCCGGGCATGTGCCCTTGACCAGAATCGAACCTGGGACCTTTCAGTCCACAGGCAGATGCTCTACCTACTGAGCCAAACAGTCCAGGGCACTTACTGACATTTTCAAGTTTTCCTGGTTCAGCAGAGAGGAAGGGCTCTGCTTTGGAAGCCTGGGTGACAGGATAAAGGGACAGTCGTCTCTGCTGTTCACTCCGGAAGTCGGAGATGTCTTTTACTGCTTCACAGTAGGCACCTACTGTATGACTGTGTGGGTGTGTGGGTAAAGATAAGGATGAGGATGGTCACGGCCTTCAGGGATTAGGTAGGTGGGAAGACTACATACACATGCCTCATTGGTGCTGACGGGCAGCTAAGGGACCTGCAGAATTCCAATACACAGGCAGCAGAGCTCATGTCTCCCTCGGGAAGGTGGGGTTGCCTGGCTTCCGGAAGCTTTGTTTTAAGGATGACTAAGAATCTTGACAGGCCAGCAAAGGTCACTAAGCAGAGAAGGGATGAGGAGCAGAGAGTTCATACATTTGGGGAGACACAGTAATTGGATGGAACATCAAGTATTTGTACCATAGCGAGGGTGATAAAGCCCTAAGGAAAAGTGGACCCATTTGTGATGGTTTTGAATGCAGGCCAATGCCTTTGGCTTCGGTAGGTGGTGACTTTGAGCTGGGAATGTAAGGAGTAAAGCTGTTTCAAGGGGTCAGCAGGGCAGCTGTGCGGTGTGGAAGAAGTAGAGAGAACGTGGAGGCAGAAAGACCTGGTTGCTGTGGTAATAGGTAGTGCGAGCCTGAGCTGTGGCCATAATTATAGGAAAGGAAGGCAGGAAGGAAGTAGATTAGACAGAACTGATGAGAGAAAATGAAGAGTAAAAATAACTGCGGTGCCCATCCAGGCCGCTGGGGAATGGTGGTACCGGCGGGCACGTCCACAGCTTTCTCTTTGGCCGGCGGCTCGGCGGCAGCAGCTCCGGTCTGCCGGGCTGTGACCTGCGTGGACTAAAGGAATCTGCCGGAAAACGGCCGTGTGCACCTGTGTTTTCTGGTTGTAACTTCAGAGACTCTGAGGCTGCCTGAAGCTTAGCCGTGGCGCCGAGGCCAGGGCCGGCCTGGCAGCAGCCCTCAGAGCCGCTGGGCTTTCCCATAGAACTCCCAGCCCTCCCTTTCCCGCCGAGAGCTGCGGAGGCAGGCTGTGCCTCCCCTGCGGGCACTGTGCTGTGGTTTAGGTGGGCTTCACTAACGTGTTATAGAACTAACTAGCCCAAGAGGTTAAGTGATTTGTCCTAAATATTTCAATTAGCAAGTGGGTAAGATGAAATGGGAGTTGATTTCTTTCTCGTGTAAAGATGTTTGCAACTGATTCGCCATCCTGGGTGTAGTTATTGCCTTTACGTGACCTCCTCACTGAGAACTAGAGGTCCGTCCAGGTGCTAAGTGTGTGACTCTTGGCTCTCAGGCTCTCCTCGGACCGGCTGCGGCCCGCCTCGTGTCCAGGTGCCGGCGGGGAGGCTGAGGCTGAGGGGGCGTGTGGACAGCAGGTATCAGGCCAGTTTCCTCATTTCCATTGTGTCTCTGTCTGGACTCAGGAGTGGGGGTGGGGAGGGACATCAGTGAAATTAGAAGCTTTAAGAGCTTCTTTTCTCTATCCAGGTATGCCCTGCATAACTTCTGTCCTCCATTAGGAAGCCTTTACCAAGTAAAAATGTAAACTTGACAAAACAAACGAAGGGCGTTTTTCATTGGATTGTGTCCTTAACGCTCCCCAGTGTGGTTACAGCACAATCAATTAGTAAACAGTTGGCTTTTCTGCATCTGTAGTAATGTCTTCTTAGTAGAATCAGAAAAAATTATTACTTAGTATCTTCTATAGCTCTAGAAACTTTGATTCCATAATTATTAGAAAGAGGGGTCTTTTTACCCTTTCTATTAAAATGTGTAATTATGACAAGGCTCAGAAAGAACCGTAGATTGGTGTTGATGGCGGTATGCGTCCTGCGTGCCGGGTGTGACACCTGAAGGAGGAAGAGCACTGAGGAAGGCCGCCCAGAGCCCTCTGCGCGGCGGCAGGAGGCGGGTGCAGCTGGCCCCTCGCCTTCCTGAGGGCGCGCACGCTGCCGTCTGGTTCTCAGGACCACGGAGAGGAGGCGTGTAGGAGTGTCACGGCTTCTTAGAAGACACTGAGGCTCAAACAAGTTAAAAAGGTTATAAATTCAGAGTATCGGCTAGTCGGTGGGTAAAACAGAACGGCGTTATAGCCCATACTTCTGCTCCTCGGCCAGTGTTCTTTTCCCACCGACTCAGCAGCAGTGAGGGAGGCTGGGCCAGGATCTGGGTTACCTTTGTGGAATCCGTTACATTCTGTGCTGTGTGGATCTGAGCTTGTGTGTCTCCTCCTTCGTGTTAAAATGGTAATCTCATTGCAGTGCTTTTGGTAGGTAATTTTGAAATTTGTAAGAATTTATCACAAAATAGTTATCTTTCTGTCAAGAAAAAAGCAAAAGTTGATTTCTCATCTGGAAATATATACTGGTGAAAAGTAGGTACTGTATTAGTTTCCTTTAGAAAACGTGGATTTTAATGCAGTTGCTACAGGTGGAGTTTGTTCCTTTATAAAAGCCTGAAAAATTGGATTTTTAGAGCAAATAAATCAGGATCTGATTTCCAGAAGTCTATATCATGATATTTCATGATTTTTCCCATTACATCAAAAGCTTAGTCATTAAAAAATAATTTACTATTAAAAAACTGTTAGCAGAAGTTAAAGGGGGGGAGAATGGGAGACATCTGTAATATTATCAACAATAAAAGTGTATATTAAAGATAAAATAAAAAGTGTTAGTATATACTTCAAATTCGTGTTTAAACAACTTTTTGGGGAATAAATTATGTAAAACCGTAAGTTAAATAGTTCCTCATGTATAAGGAAGACTAGCCTTCGTCTCAACATTCCTAAGATCTACTGGTTCCCAGCACAGGCTGGTGTGCCCCTGCAGGTGGGCACTGCCAGGCGCGGGCCCGGTGTGGCGGTGGCACACGAGGCCTGTCCTGGGACTCGGGCTGGGGGAGACCCTGTCAGGAAGGGCAGAGGGCACAGACTGTATCTTCTGGGACTGGGACTGTTTGGAGTTACAGGGACAGGTCCGGCTCGGAGAGTCTGTGGGTTTGGTTCCAGACACCACAGTAAATCGAGTTGTAAGCTTTTTGCCGGGGGTTGGGGGGTCTTGTCTTCAGTGAAAACAACCCATGCAGTGAAGGGATGTGTGTCTGTAATGCACTCCTTTTCTCTGGGTTTTGAGAAAATTATGCAAAAACACAGGCATTATAACCCATACTTTCGTTATAACAATCCTGTGAGCGTTGTTTATTTATTTATTGCTATTTTACAAAACGAATGGCTGTAGACAGCCGCTTGTTTGTTGTTGTGTTTTGCTCGCAGCTTCACTGTCCAGGCTGCCAGGGAAGCAGTCTGCTGTGGTCACTCTGATGGACACACTCCGCTGGCTGCTCAGCAAGTGCCAGTCTCTGCTCTCTGCTTCTCTTCCTCTTGTACCATATAGTTTTTTAAAAAGTATTTCTTATTGATTTTTAGAGATTGGAAGGGATAGAGAGAGAAACACTCTATATGGATGTGAGAGCAAAACATCCATCAGCTCCCTCCTGCACCCCCCACGAGGGATTGAGCCTGCAGCCCGGTCATGTGCCCCGACCAGGACATGAACTCCCGCCAGCCTCTTCCTCATGGCCATGGCTACCAAACTGCTCTCCAGGGCGGGGGGATGAGGCTTGTACCATTCCGTCTCGTTGTCTCAGGCCCCGTCTTTCCAGAGGATGGCTGGCCTTACTTGGTTGCTTAGGGCTCACAGAGTGCAGCAGCAGAAGTAGCCAGACCTCCTTAAGCCCTATGCTTGGAACCATCCTTTCTGCCACATTCTGTGGGCCAGCCCAGGTTCAGGGGACAGAACCAGACGGGTGTGCGTCCCAGGAAGTCTGCGCCTCCCATAGCGGGGCTGCGGGGAACTCTGGGAGCCAGACCTGAGCTGCCTGTACTTTCAGTGCTTTGAACCTGGCCCTTAGGGAACCCAAGGAATACGGTGGTACCTGTCCCGTTCTGCCTGCCAGGTTTTCCTCCCTCTTCTCCACCACTTGTCTTCCTGTGGCCGTCACTCTTTCAGTCTCAGTAGCAGCTTTTATTCGGGTCAGGTTTTCTAAACGATGTTCGGGCTGGCTGGCATGAAGGAACCGAGTGTCTTGTTCTCATCACCCCTGAGCGCAGTAATGCGGCTACACATCACGCACAGAACATGGGTGCAGCTCCGGGCCCTTGGGAGCTCGTCATGCCCACGCGTGCAGGGCTGCCCATTTCTGAAGCGAGCACAGGGCCCTGACGGACTGAGAAACATGACCTTGTAAATAGGAAGGGCTGGGCGCAGAGCAGGGCCGATAGGGTTACGGACAGTCCTGGGCGTGAAGCCTTGGCTTCTCTAAGGAGAACAAGTCCTGAGAGCTGTTGGGTAGCCATGGGCATGAGGAAGAGGCTGGCGGGAGCCCCAGTGAGTCCTGGCTGAGGCGGTGCTGGCTGTGCAGCCGCCCCACGGGCCAGCAGGCCCTGCTCTCTGCGTTTGGCCAGTGGGGAGGGGTAGTCCAGTGAACTTACTTTATAAATTAGAACATACTCTGCCTTAAAAGTAGGTAAACCAATGGACCCTACCCTCACGGTTGAGGAAGGAGCCGCTGGCCTTGGTTAAGAGTGGTGGTGCTGCCCTCAGCGCTGCCTCCAGGCCCTGGCCTCACGCTCATCTTCTGGAAAACGTCAGAACATCTTTCCTGCTGGCTGTTCTAAGGGTTAATTGAAGTAATGTCAAAAAGCAGAAAGTATGGCCCCTGAAACATCAGCAGCCCATGGACCATTTCTGTTGCTTATAACTCCTTATAAATAAGGTGAGATTAAAGTAAGTCCACTCTTCCGGGATGTGCTCATTTCTCAAGGACAGTTGCTTTGGCGTGAGCAGAGCTGCGCGTTAAATCTCACCTCTTAAGAAGGACCTTGCCGAAGTGAATCTGAGAAAGAAACCCCATGTGGAGGACGGACAGGGGCGGGAGGGGAGCTGTGTAATCTGGCAGGAGGCACCGCGGACCCGTCATCACAGCCCACCGGGGTCATAGCCCTCCAGGTGTCCAGCCCTCCGGGGATCACAGCCCTCCAGGGGTCACAGCCCTCCGGGTGTCCAGCCCTCCGGGGGTCACAGCCCTCCGGGGGTCACAGCCCTCCTAGGTCACAGCCCTCCGGAGGTCACAGCCCTCCTGGGGTCACAGCCTTCCTGGGTGACAGCCCTCCTGGGTCACAGCCCTCCGGAGGTCACAGCCCTCCGGGGTCACAGTCCTCCGGGTGTCCAGCCCTCCGGGGGTCACAGCACTCCAGGTGTCACAGCCCTCCGGAGGTCACAGCCCTCCGGGGTCACAGTCCTCCGGGTGTCCAGCCCTCCGGGGGTCACAGCCCTCCAGGTGTCACAGCCCTCCTGGGTCATAGCCCTCCAGAGATCACAGCCCTCCGGTATCACAGCCTCCGGGGTCATAGTCCTCCGGGGTCACAGCCTCCGGGGTCACAGTCCTCCGGGTGTCCAACCCTCTGTGTGTCACAGCCCTCTGGGTGTCCAGCCCTCCGGGGGTCACAGCCCTCCGGGGGTCAGAGCCTCCGGGGTCACAGCCTCTGGGGTCACAGCCCTCCTGGGTCACAGCCCTCTGGAGGTCACAGCCTCCGGGGTCACAGCCCTCTGAGTGTCACAGCCTCCGGGGGTCACAGCCCTCCGGGGGTCACAGCCTCCAGGGGTCACAGCCCTCCGGGGGTCACAGCCCTCCGGGTGTCACAGCCCTCCTGGGTCACAGCCCTCCGGGGGTCACAGCCCTGCCGGGGTCACAGCCTCCGGCGTCACAGCCCTCCGGGTGTCACAGCCCTCCTGGGTCACAGCCCTCTGGGTGTCACAGCCCTCCTGGGTCACAGCCCTCTGGGGGTCACAGCCTCCGGGGTCACAGTCCTCCGGGTGTGTAGAGCGTGGGGATGGGTGAGTTCCCTTCGGGGTCTGCGGGGAGGTCCTTACAGCAGGGCTCACGAATTTCCCGTCTCACAAGTAGCCCGGGTGCACGCTCCTTGGAGAGTGCTGTTAGAAACTGGTCTGTCAGCTGCGGTTCTGTGCTCTCGGAGACACTTTCTAAGCTGTAGCACACGTGTGACACGTAAACAGAAAGAGATCTTAACACCTAAACTTCCAGATGTTTAAAGGGGCTTCAGGTGAGTGCTCAGCACCTATCCGGAGCCACTCCAGCCTGATGCCGGGCGGTTTCAACCAGCAGGCAGGGCGGCCTGCTCCCACAGCACCTGCCGCAGGAGAGACTCCTGGGAATGCTGATGTCCGCTTTTCACAGCTCAGACACAGCGATTAGATAGCAGATAATCTGCCTTTTTCTTCGCTAAGATAAGCTCCTCAGAAATGGAGGCTCTGAGTGAAGTGTCTGATCCGCGTGTGTCTTCAGATGGGAGGAGGTGGCGCCATGCTCCGTCTGCTGGGGGGCGCCACTGCATACGGGGCCTGGCCTGGGAGAAAGTCAGGAGAAACAGTCTCAGTTCTAAATCCATTAATGAAGGAGCCCTACAGCCTGACAGCCTGAAGCTCTCTCTGAGGCTTGCTGAGGACAGTGGTAGAGACAGTCTGTGTTGGTGTCACTTAAACCCTCAGTCCCGTGATCACAGCTGTCATTGCAATGGCAGATCTTCCAACTGGGGCTGTTAGTGGAAAAACTTAACCTATGTTTATAGCAACCATGTTTTCACGGCGTTAGTACATTTTGTGGTAAAAACAACAACAACCAAAAACCATGCCAACCCCTGCCTCTGTCTCACTGTGAGTGGAAAGGATCAGTTGGCATTGGTTTGAGGAGCCATTGTTTTGTGTGTTTACACTGACTTTGTGGCCAGTGCTCTGGGGAGAAGACAATAAAATCAACTCCCCTCTCTCTGTCCTGTGAGTGGTGAAATGTGGTTTGATGTTTAAATGTGAATGCCCAGAATGGTGCTCAGGAATTTCATTTTCCTGGGGTAAAAGTTTTGGTCATTACAACTTTTTAAAAACTTTCTTTGTGATAAATTTTCCTTTAAAGTGTTGGCTATCAAAAGAGCTTAGGTTTTACATCATCCTGTGCACCAAAAGGTTGCTGGTTCGATTCCTGATCAGGTCACATACCTAGGTTTCTCTCTTTCCTCCCTCTCTCTAAAAAAATCAATAAAACATATTTAAAAATAAAGTGCATAGGCTTTAAAGTAGACAAACCCAGTTGTGAGTTCTGGCCCTCAGCTGAGCTCAGTCAAGTACTTTTTTAGAAAAAGCCCTTGTTTTAGCATTTGTAGGCAGTATTCACATGTAAAGTGGTAGTAAAATGATCTGTTGTGTGCCTTAAACCTGGCACTCGGTACTCAATAAATATTCACTAGGATGGGTTCATAACAGCTTGTCATTGATGGCAGGCATATTTCAAGATTATTATTTCTTACGATCAGAAAGGGAACACACTCCGTATGCGGTGTTACTCAGCATCCAGCAAAGTCTCGGCAGCATCCTGCGCTTCCCTGGGCAAATGTTTAGGTGGGTAAATAAGAACATAGAATATATATTTCCGCCTAATAAGTTATGAAGGAACTTGAGTTTTTATAACTTTTGGGATTTTATTGGATTTGTGGTTAAAGGATTGTGTTCTCATATTTCTACTTTATTTTTTAAAATATATATATATATAGCTCAGCATTTCTTGTTTTTGATTTTGGAGAAGAAGGGAGAGATAGAAACATTAATAATGAGAAAATCTGTGACCCGCTGCCTCCTGCAGCCCCACACTGGGATTGAGCCTGCACACCTGGCATGTACCCTGACCGGGAATTGAACAGTGACCTCCTGGTTCATAGGTCAATGCTCAACCACTGTGCCATGCTGGCTGGGCTCTACTGTATTTTAAACTTGAGAAGAAATGCTTGAGGGAAAAAGTATTCTAGGAGTAAAATTTTGCCGTTTAATTGATTTTCTCATTTTGGGAAGTTTGTGTTTTGAATTATAAATTTGCCTCTAAGATGTAATTTTATACTTAGCAGCATGCTTTAAAGTTCTTAGGAAGAGTATTTGTAGATAGTAAATTAACACCGTATGACTGCTACTTGAGTAGCTTTAAAATACCTTGAAATTATGTATTTATAACAAAAACTTCAGCAGTAGTGTAGTCCTCTCAGGTGCCCAGTGTAACTCGGACCTGACTGCTGCAGACGTGGGTCTGCAGCGTGGCCAGCTCTGCCGTCTGTGTGGGCGTGGGGAGGGGGCCAGGGCTGGGAGGAGCTAGGGCCAGAGTGGGTGCCCAGCCAGGGGAGTCGCCGTCCAATGCTGGAAGCAGTGCTGGCTTCCCCACTTGTCAGCATGCTCGCGCTGCGACAGCAGGGTGGCGTGCACGCAGCTGCTGGAGGTGGAGCCTGGACCCAGGGCTAGGCCTCTGACAGCCGTGTCCCCGGCACCTCACACAGCACGCTCTGCTCTTCCAGGGCGAGGAATTGAAGGCGAGCAGGATTCCATGGCTACTTAATGCTGGCAGGTTAGAATTCTTAATGTATCTGCAAACGCCAGGAAGTGTTTGGGCGACCAGTGCCATGCAGAGGACAGTGACTGGCCCGCAGGCCTGACATGAGCGCGCCTGCCTTAGCCCTGCTGCCGTGGCTGCTGTGGCTGCTGTCTGCCATCCGGAGGCAGCCGCATGGTGTCTGAGAATATCAAAACACTGGAAACTTGGGATTTGAAGGAAAAAAGTCTGGTAAGCAAAATTATGTCCTTAAAATACCAAACTTAGAAACAAATGACCTATTACTTAGGGAAATGTTTGTGTCGTTTTGAAATATGAGATTGTATAAAGTAATTACATGAAGTTTGATCTTTGCAAAATAAGTATGGTATGTTGCCCCGTGTTTTTCCCAGAACACATGGAAATGATCTCTTAAACAATCCCTCCAGCTGACCTCCTCTCCCTGTTCATGCGCCAGCTTTCACACATTATCTTTTTAAGGCTACTTGTTCTCTCTCAGCCATAAGAAAAAGCCTTTCCAATGACTAGCTCTCAAAGCCCCACAAAACCACCCTTCTGTGAATCCTTAAGTGGGAAAATAAGAGAATAATAACATGTGACTGATGTGGCCAACAGTGTAAGGCCTGGGTTTAGCTCAGCATTTCTTGTTTGACAGTCTGTTTTCAGTGCAGACGCAGTGGAAAGAGCGTTGGCTCTGAGCCCAAGAATTCTGGGTTCAGAATCCCGAGTCGCTAGTTTTGTGGCCCTGGGCTCTTTGAGTTCCTGAAACCCAGTATCCCTGTCAGTAAGAACACTGAAGACCGAGGGGAACGGTTGGCATTAGAGATTGTTTCTTGGTACAGTAGGAACGCAGTAAGTGCTCCTGTTGTTGGAGTCCGAGACCTGACTCAGACTCCAGGCTCAGGCAGGCTGTGTTTCTGTGTCACGCAGACACCCACGTGCGTGCGGTGCTCTCAGACAGGGCGCTCCGTTGTCTGGGAGGAGCCACACAGCTCTCCCACATGTCACTCCAGTGGGTTCCGTGTGTTTGAAACCCGCATTTTCGGATCTCGGTGTTACTGGAAGCTTCTTAACTGACTTGCAGCACAGAGTGGGAAACTGTTGTCTACTGAGCATCACTGAGGCTGGGCGAAAAGTACCAAATGCAACAATACTTGCTTGGAAAGTTTTGGTATTTTACTATTGTAAACATAGTGCTGCATATTATAAGAAATTGAGGAAATTATAGCAAATTAGAATGAAATGATCTGATTCTCATTGCTGATACCATTTTGGCATTATTCTCCTTTGTTGATATAAATAAATTTTAGTATCCTTTTGAAACAAATAGAAATCATCTCACTAAGTTAACAATAATTATGAAAAATAAAGTTCAGTGCATGACAAGTAAAAACATAGTATTTTACTTTTTTATTATGACCTGAGGAGGAAGGTGATGGAGCAGGAAGTGAAGGAGAGATTAGTAAGATAAAAGACAATAATAGTGTCAAGTCCTGCATTTTTGTTTTGTATTTAGGGACCATATCTGTTTACCTTTAAAATTAGAGTAGTTTCTGCCGAAACCGGTTTGGCTCAGTGCATAGAGCATCGGCCTGCAGACTGAAAGGTCCCGGGTTCGATTCCAGTCAAGGGCATGTACCTTGGTTGGGGGCACATCCCAGTAGGGGGTGTGCAAGAGGCAGCTGATCGATGATTCTCTCATCGACGTTTCTTACTCTCTATCCCTCTCTCTTCCTCTCTGTAAAAACTCAATAAAATATATTTTTTAAAAAAATTAGAGTAGTTTCTGCTAAATTTGATAAACACATTTCCCTCCTCGCTAATGCTTTCTAGTAAAGTACAGACATTTTTGACAACCCTTACTTACAATGAAGGAAAACTTGTTTTTTGGAAAGTTGGTCCAATGTATTTAATTATATATATTTTTAGAGATGCATTTTTTGAGCAACATCACCATCTTGTGGCTTTCTAGAATATTGTTGCCCGACTTGTGTTTTCCAACCGTAAGCCTACATTGCTCTGATGTTGGCCAAGGGGTCAATCAAGTTCATAATGGGCAGTTCTTACTGTAAATGGAGAGTAGGGAGTAGAAAATAAAATTATTTGTACACTAGGATTGCAACGTTGTAAGAAAAAATGTGTATTGAGGAAGATCATAGTATAAAATGAAAGCAGTTGTGAGTTAGGTTGTGTGATTATGGATGATTGCCACTATTTCATGTTTTCATGAAACATGCAGTGATTTTAGTCAGCTAATCCTAATCTAGGAAGTACCATGTGCTTTGTGCTCTATTCATTCTTTTAAAAATATATATATATTTCTTTATTGATTTCAGAGAGGAAGGGAGAGGAAGAGACAGAAACATCAATGATGAGAGAGAATCATTGATCAGCTACCTCCTGCACGCCCCCTACCTGGGATCCTTCAGTCCGCAGGCCAGTGCTCTATCCACTGAGCCAAACCGGCTAGGGCTCCATTCATTCTTTTAATAAGGTGACCCATGCCTGAGAATTCAGATGCCTTACCAGCCAGTTAACAAGGCTGCTTTTGCCTAGCAGTGTTATCTAAGCTGGTAACTCTTGGAGGAGTATTTTCTATATGAGTTTCATACCTTTTTCCCATCTTGATGACAATTTTAAACAAACAAACAAAAAAAGTCAATTTGAGAAGTATAGTAGTTCATTGAACAAACCACCTACAAGTAAATGAGGCTCTTTGGCTGAAAGCCTGTTTGTTTTGAGATTCGGTTGGCACCAGGAGTCCTTCATTAGCAGACATGTATCAGACCCTTGTGGGCACCAGGCTGTGAGGAGGCATGTCGATGCAGTGGTGAGGATTTGTGCTATACTTTTGAAATTTACAATTAGTATGCAATGATGAACACAAAAGTTGGATTGGGGATTCTGGATAAAAATAGGTATAATTTATTAAGTGTTTACTATGTGTCAGGCCCCATGCCAAGTGTTTTTTCTCTGTCAGAAGTTTCTTTTGGAACTTTGCTCTGATTTTTGTGGGAGTATTGCACATGCACATACATAAGTATTTGTGGCAGTGCTGAAACATCTCTGGAGCAGCAGGTTTCCTTGTACCATGCGAGTGTTTCATCTGGTGTAGGTCTGGCAGGCTGCTGTGACTTGGTCTTGACAGCTCACCAGCGTTTACCGTGTTTCAGTGGGATCATTTGTGCTATGTTCTAAGCAGCCAGAGTTCCCCAAGACTTTTATAAAATCCAATTGATGTAGAATTTGGGGATTAGTATATGACTTCTGAATTATTTTGAATAATTAGGCTAGAGAATGTCCCATGTCTTATGAAATTTTCTCTTGTTTATATATTGTACTTTTGGCCATTTGAGTATTTAATAAGTCAAACAAGCATTTTATATAACATTTATCTTTTACTTTTTTACTGGATATTTTTGTTTGTTTGTTTTGAATTTTTAAATCTTATTTGTTGAGAGTATTACAGATGTCCCCTGTTTTACCCACTGCTGCACCTTCCACCTGGTTTCTGCCCCACCCCAAGCCGTCTCCACCCTATTCTATGTGTCCATAGGTAAGATCTTTAGTTATTCTCTTCCCAACCCCTTCCCCACCCCCTTCCCTCTGAAATTTGTTAGTCTTTTCCTTGCTTTCATGCTTCTGATTCTATTTTATTCACCAGTCTATTTTGTTTGTTAGATTTCTTATTCGTTTATTTTGATTTTTAGATTTGTTGATAGATATGTATTTATTGCCATTTTATTGTTCATATTTTTTATCTCTTCTTCTTAGCTTTCTCTTCATCATCTTCCTCTTCTTAAAGAATATCCTTCAACATTTCATGTAATACTGGTTTAGTGGTAATGAATTCTTTTAGCTTTTTCTTGTCTGTGAAGCTCTTTATCTGACCTCAATTCTAAATGAGAGCTTTGCTGGGTAGAATAATATTGGTTCATCACTTTGACTATTTCTTGCCACTTCCTTCTGGCCTGCATAGTTTCTGTTGAGAAATCAGCTTATAGTCGTATGGGTACTCCCTTGTAGGTAACTGTTTTTCTCTTGCTGCTTTTAAGATTCTCTCTTTGTCTTTAGCCCTTGGCATTTTAATTATGGTGTATCATGGTATGAGTCTCTTTAGGTTTCTCTTGTTTGGAACTCTCTGTATCTCCTGGACTTGTAAGTCTATTTCTTTCACCAGGTAGGGGAAGTTTTCTGTCATTATTTCTTCATATAGGTTTTCAATATCTTGCTTTCTCTCTTCTTCTGATACCTCCATAATATGAATGTTTGTACACTTGAAGTTGTCACAGAGGCTCCTTGCACTATCTTCGTATTTTTTTTTCTTTTTTTCTTTTTGCTCTTCTGAATGGGAGTGTTTTTTGCTTCCTCATATTATAAATCATTGATTTGATTCTTGGTATCATCTACTCTACTGTTGGATCCCTGTAAATTTTTCTTTATTTCAGTTAGTGTATGCTTAATTTCTGACTGGTCTTTTTCATGTCTTTGGTATTCTCATTAAGATCCTTGAAAGTCTCATGAAGATTCTTAGATAACCTTATAACTATGGTTTTGAACTTTGTATCCAATAGTTTGCTTGCTTGCATTTCTTTCATTTGTGACATGTTTCTTTGCTTTATCTCCACAGGTTGGCTGCTTCCCTGTGTTTGTTACTACATACACAGGGAAGCAGCCAACCTGTGGAGAACTGCTATATCTCCTGGAATTGGTAGAGTGGCCTTGTATAGTAGGTGTCCTGTTGCTGTCTGGTACCTCCATAATGTGAACGTTGGTACACTTGAATTTGTCCCTGGGGCTCCTTACACTATCTTTGTATTTTTGTAAGTCACCTGAGCTGGGCACTCTAGGTGTGCCCCTGTGTGGGCTATATGCACAGTCTTGTAGTTGAGCCTTGATTGTTGTTGGCATCACTGGGAGGAGTTGATTGACCTCCAGGCCAATTGGCTGTGAGGACCAGCTGCAACTACCGCTTCTGTGCAGGAAATACCCCTGTAGAGCAGGACTTGCTTCAGTGGGGCTTTGGTGCTCACTGAGTGTGTCACTTATGGATGTGTAGAGTTGTAATCTGCTGTGGTCTGAAGCTATCCACTGGGTCTATTGACTCTAGGACTGTGGTCGGCAAATTGCGACTCACGAGTTATATGTGACTCTTTGGCCCCTTGCATGTAGCTCTTCCACAAAATACCACGGCCCGGGCGAGTCTATTTTGAAGAAGTGCCATTAGAAGAAGTGTAAGTTTAAAAAACTCGGCTCTCAAAAGAAATTTCGATCATTATACTGTTGATATTTGGCTCTGTTTGAATAATGAGTTTGCCGACCACTGCTCTAGGGCCT
Organism: Pipistrellus hanaki; assembly: GCF_964339955.1. Classification (NCBI taxonomy): domain Eukaryota; kingdom Metazoa; phylum Chordata; class Mammalia; order Chiroptera; family Vespertilionidae; genus Pipistrellus; species Pipistrellus hanaki. Next base: position 2,071,122 of record NC_140519.1, read on the forward strand.
CCAGGGAAGTGCAAAGTTAGCCACTGTCTGGGGCCACCTAGCAGGAGCTTCAGAGGGATATGTAGACAGCTGCTATTTGCTATTCGTTTTGGGCTTTGAAGTGCCCAAGAGAGGCCTGAGCCAGGACATCCATTCATATAGAAAAGCAGCTGGAAACAGCTTGGGTAGGGTTGCAAATTGGATGGGGTAGGGCCTCAGGGAATCCCCAGCATGGAGCAAACAGTATATTACAGGCTGATAAAGACTCATATATGGCTGTCAGCCCTGCAACAGCCGAGGTCCAAGCATAGGATCAATGACCCCTGGGAGCACCCCAGTTTGGGAGAAAGTTTCTCCCGAGTTCCTACCTGATGCCAGACAATCCAGTTCTTCCCTGAGTGTGTCTGGGTCCTCCTCCGACACTGGAGCTTGAAAGAAGCAGGACTGTGTAAATTTGTGCACGGGCCCTTTAAGAGGAATACCTGGGATTCCAGCAGCCTCCACAATCCACACTGGTTTTTACAGCCTGTAGTTGCGGGGACTTCTCTTCCCAGCTCTAGAACCCTCAGCTGGGTGTCTGGTGTGGGACTGAACCCCTTGCTCCTCATAGGCAGCCTCTGCATAGACTCTCCCACACATGGATGCTGGACCAGCCTATTCCACGCTTCTGCCCCTCCTACCATCTCAGTGTGCTTTCTTCTTTACTTCTCTAGTTGTAGGACATCCATTCGGCCAGCATGCAGGGGGTTCTGCATGATAGCTGTTCTGTATTTTAGTTGTAATTTTGATGTGGTTTTGGAGGTGGCGAGTACCAGTATTTACCTATGCTACCATCTTGGTTCTCTTCCTAGCATCCATCAATCCATCTTCTGGACATATTTTTATTGAGCATTTATTTTGGGTTGTGGATGTGAAATCACATTGGTTAGGTGGCAGTGTACTTTGAGGTCAGATGGGAAAGGGTATAGCTGGTTTATAGTCTCATTTGTGCAGGATTTTCTTTATAATATTTTAATTTTATTGAAGTTTTAGTTCTATGCTATATACATACATTTTTTTTTAAATCACCCTACCTCATTTTGTTGGGCTGTTTTATTAATTGTGAATCTTCTTTTAACACATTTATTGTATAGTTAGTAAAGACTGAACACTGGGCTAGGGGCTGGAATTATAAAGATGAATCCTACACCCAGAGGTGGGTTAGCAGGCATCAGAGCCCCCACACAGCCAATCCTGCTTCCTGGCATCAGCCTCTGCACAGCAGCTCCTCTGCTGCAGTCACAGCTGTCCCTCACAGCCAGTCAGCCTGAGCGCCACTCTTTCATTGAGGTGTCAGCAGTAATCAAGGCTCAGCTACAGCAGGAGGGCACACACAACCCACACAGGGGGCACATCTGTAGCACTGACTCAGTTGACAGGCACATAACCACTGCCCTCCCCCCCCCCCCCCCCCCCCCCCCCCCCCGCCATCTGCCAAGACTGGGAGATGTAGCACATCTTCCTAATACATAGAAACAAACACAGAGAGCCCCCCAACATGAGGAGACAAACATGTTCCAAATGAAAGTACAAAGCAAAATTCCAGAAAAAGAACTAAACAGAATGGAGACAAGCAATCTACCAGATGCTGAGTTCAAACACTGGCTATAAGGATACTCAATGATCTTAGCGTGAACTTCAACAAAGAGATAGGAAACATGTAAATAGAGATAGAAAAAATGAACCAGTCAGAAATGAAGACTATAATTATTGAAGTGAAGAATACATTAAGAGGAAATCAACAGTATATTAGATGAAGGAGAGGATCATATCTGCATTTTGGAAGACAAGGTAGAGAAAACACCCAGTCAGAACAGCAAAAAGAAAAAAAAAAATTTAAAAAAAGAGGATAGTTTAAAGGGCCTCTAAGACAGCATGAAGCCTACCAGCATTTGCATCATGGGGGTGTCAGAAGGGATTGAGAATCAATTTGAAGAAATAATGACTAAAAATTTCCATAAACTGACGAAGGGAAAAGATATACAAGACTAGGAAGTGCATAGAGTCCCAAACAAGGTGAACCTAAAGAGCCCCCACCAGGATACATAATGAAAATGGCAAAGGTTGAAAACAAAGAACCTTAAAAACAACAAGAGAAAAGCAGTTAGTTGCTAAGATTGTCAGTTTATTTCTCAACGGAAACTTTGTAGGTAGAAGAGAGAAGCAAGAAATATTCAAAGTGATGAAAAACAGAAACTTACAACCAAGATTACTCTATCCAGCAAGGCTGTCATTTAGAATTGAAGGTGAGCTAAAGAGTTTCCTAGACAAGAAAAGCTCAAGGAGTTCATTACTACCAAATGAGTATTACAAGAAATGTTAAATGGTGTTCTTTTAAGAAGAAAAAAAGATTAAAAAAATTATAATAAAATGGCAATAACTACATATGAACAATTATTTTAAATGTAAGTATTAAATGTTCCAATCAAAAGACATGATGGCTGAATGAATAAGAAAACAAAACCCTTACATATGCTGCCTATAAGACACATTTCATAAAAAGACTTATACAGACTGAAAGTAAAAAGATGGAAAAAGATGCAAATGGAAATGGGGGGGAAAAAAAAGTAGTAGCAATACTTGCATCAGACAAAATAGACTTTTAAACAAAGGCTATAACATGAGACAAAGAGGGACCCAGCAAGTCCACTTTTGGGAATTTGAAGAAACCCAAAACACTGACTCATAAAGGCCTGTGTACCCCATGTTCATTGCAACATTTACAATAGCCAAGATATGGAAGCAATCCAGGGATCCATCAATAAAGAAGAAATGGAATATGACTCAGCCATAAAAAGGAGTGAAATCTTGCCTTCTGCAATAACATGGACCTAGAGGGTATTTTGCTGAGTGAAGTGGGTCAGAGAAAGAAAAGCCATGTGATTCTACTGATATGTGGAATCTAAAGAACAAAACAAACAACAAACTTACAGAGAATGCTTGGATGATTGTCAGATAGGAGAAGGTTAAAGAACTGAGTGAAAAAGGTGAAGGGATTAAGAAGTACAAATTGGTGCTTACAAAATAGTCATGGGTGTGTAAAATATAGTATAGGGAATATAGTCAACAATATTGTAATAACTGTGGTGTCAGATGAGTCCTAAACTTATCAGGTGAACACTTTATAAGTTATATAAATGTATAATCACTATGTCGTACACCTAAAATTAATATAATATTGTATGTCAACTGTAATTTAAAAGTTGAAAATTATTACAAGATGAGTCGAAATAAAGAAATGTACAGTATAATAGGCAAATAGATAAATAAGCAGGGTTTCAGTGTTGTGAAACAGAGCCGCTGAGGAGTGCAAAACTGGAACTGGAGAGCTGACATGAGCTGCGAGCAAAGAGGATGAGAAGTGTTGAGGAACAGTGAGGAAGTTAGCTGCCGGAAGTTAGTGGACGCAGTGACGAAGGTGTTATTAACCATGGGTTATTAAGGCAGCATAAGCAAGGCTTTTAATTGCAGTGAAGAGCACATGATGATAATGCAGATGTTTGTTCATCTCATAAGGGCAAGAAATTTATATTCATTTTACCACTGATGGAGTAATCTTGAGAGCAAGGAATTCACCTGGTTTGGAAATGGTTCAAGATCGGCAGTAAAAGGTGCATCTGGAAAGGGACTGAGGTTTAGAACCCCTAAAAGATACGACAGGCGGTGGCAGCGGGCGCTGGGGAGCATGTGACGGGGTCCTGGGAGTCGCGGCCGTGCCTGCTGACGATGCCACAGACCCGGCCCGAGAGGAAGCAGGCTCCGCGCAGACCGTCCCATTTAATGATAAAACCAGAGCAAAGCAGAGGCTGGAACCGCTGGCAGCGGAGAAGAGAGAACACAGAGTGAAGGGAGGAGAAGATTCATAAAAAGTAAAAGCCAAAAGGGAAAAGAAGAAAATTAATTCAAAAAAGGAAAAGGGGGGTGGGTTCTGAGTTTGAGGATGAGGAATGGAGGAACTTCTGAGCAGCACATGGCTAATGAAGTTTTAAAAAGGCAAAACCACTGAAGAAGAATTAGAGGAGGGGTTGCTGACGAGTGCCCAGGGTCCATCAGGAGGCGAGTTTGGGGACCTGAGAAGTGGAGGGGACAGCTGACTCTGGAGGTGAGCAGCGGGTCCGCCCATGTGGCAGCCGCCGGCAGCGCCCTTCCCTGCGATCAGGACCTCGGCCTCAGCCCACGGCTGCGGGGAGTATCTGAAAAACTGCCTTCTGTTGAATAAATTGTATTTCCTTCTTTAAAAAAGTATTTTAAGAGTTGATTTGAGCCAGAAGCTATTAGAATGGAACCAGGACCCCTGCGCCAGAACGGCATGAGCTGTGCCTGGAAAAGAGGTGCAGAGACGAGGCCTGGGTCTGTAGGAGGAGGAGTGAAAACAGCCAGAGGTTGGGGAAGTTAAAAGTGCTTACCGGTACCTCCTCTGGCTGTAAATCGGGAACTGAGAGGGATACAGAAGAGTGGGTATTCGTGCTGACGTAGGGAATTTGGCATTTTGAAGAGAAGAACACTTTTTGTATCAAAAATACTGCTGTGATTCTCCTTGAGGTGCCATAAATCTGTGCTAGAAGGAACTTGGAGGTTGACTGAAAGTGTAGAGAGAGAGAGAAAGATGAGGTCATTCGGTCTTATGGTCAGATGGGCATTTTTAGGTTAAATTAACCCCCCAAACTGCAGTCGGAGGCGAACAGCACCTGGGAGTGAGGCGAGAGCTCCTCAGGCACAGAAGGCGCTGCGGGGAGGGTGTGCTCTCCACCCAGGGCCCTCGGAGGGAGCTTACCCGGAGGGGCTGCTGCGCTTCACACTGAAGACGATTAGCTGGTGACGATGATGCAGAGGTCAGCCAGCTTCCACCGAGACAGCGAACGAACACCTCGGCACACAGACCTCGGCCCCGAGCTACGTGCAGGAGCAGTGGGCTAGAGGCTCAGGAAAAGGCCGCGGGAGGTGGGGCTGAGGGATGCTGACATGGAGAAGAACTGCCCTTCCCCTGCTCCCTCCAGGGCCCTGCGGAGGGAAGCAGGTGCTCATAGACCAGTGGCGGCGGTGCCAGGAGGCGCTGCGGGGGCCATGGCACCTAAGGGCTGCGGGCAGGGCTGCGGGCAGGGCGATGACCGCCTGCGGGTGATGAGCGGGCTTCTCCGCTCCAGGGCGGGCGCCGGGCTGGGCAGGGGCCGCGGAGAACAGGAGGACTGAGTGTTGTAGGAAGCGCAGGCGGTTCTGAGGGCTGTGTTGGCCCACTCCCTGCTGCCGCCTCTTCCTCCTGCCACATGTCCCATAGACCCCGTGACGAGCAGTCCCGTGTGACATCCAGGCCTGTGACGAGCTGTGACAATAAAGTTCCTGCTTCTGAATATTTAGGTCATGCAGCTGAGGCGAATCTGTCAGAACTATGCTTTATTATAACAGGGTTCTAGAAACATCTCTGAGATGCATCACAGAAGTTATCTACCCCAGCGGTTGCCAACTGGTGGTCCGTGAGGTTGGCGACTGCTGGTCTACAGTTAGAGCACTCCACTGTTCCTAGGGCTACCAAGTGCCCACCCGCTGAGCCCAGAACTGTGGGGTTTCCCAGGCCACAGGGCTGAATGGAGGGCGGGGTCTGTGTGAATCAGGGCACACTGGCCCCCTCTTGTTTCTTGTCCCTTTTTAAAAACTCATTGAGATGACCAACAGTAGCTTTTTAGAAGTGTTCTCTAGATGTAGATGTAACAGGCCTGTATTGTTTAAAGTGAAATTCCCTACTTTGAGCTTATGTTTTTGTGAAATACTTTCTGCTTTCAGGTTGCAGAATCTTGGGTGCCTAGGACAGGGCAGGCTGTGGTTCGTCTCTCTGCCACATTCATTGGGTTTTAAATTGCATTTTGTTGATGCCATAGCATTGCCTAAATGTAGGCTCTAACCTGGCTAAGCTTCTCCAGCACCTGAGCTGTGCCAACCTGTTGCTTTCTTGAGAGGGATCCTGTGGATTAGCATTGTCTTCTGGACTCAGCCTAAGGCCCGGACGCGGTCTCCCACCATTTTTGTGTTCTTGCCACACCCCTGTGCAGATAGACACGTGACAGCATTTCTCTGGCTTCTCCAGGCGCTAACACTGCATAGTGTGCAGAATGGATCAGATCTGCTGTTTTTAAAATGTTGCTTCTCACTTACTAGTAAGAATGACAACACAGGCAATTGAGATAAGTCCTGTAAGTGAGGATTTGATCGTCTGTAACTGAGGATCTACATTAGGGCTCTCTAGTCTCTGCAGTTGCATATTAATATTTTCTCTGGCATTTTTAAAGGGTTGAGTTGGATGTAATCAGCTTACACATATATAGCCGTATGTTCTGGGTATAGGTGATGACCTAAATTTATTTGGATGAATAACCAATTTGCATAAAGTCTGTTAAAACTCAGGCTTTGTTTTTTCTTTTCCACACTAGGTCACAACTGTTAAGTGGCAGAATTAGAAATGAAATCCAAGTAGTCAGACTCCAGAGTTGGCTCTTAAAGCTCTGGGCCAGTGCTTCCCGCAGCGCACTCCTCCCAGCCCTCACTGGGACGGGTGCCATCAGCCCCCAGGTGGTGGGCGGGCATTCTAGTCTCTCAGACCTTCTCTGGCCCTCAGCTACCCCGGTCTCTGGTCAGAGGTCTGTACAAACCCTCGGGTTTTGTTCACACCACCAGTGCTCTGGTTCAGATGAATTCCTTACAGTGTAACCTACTGCTGCCAGGTTCTTCTGAACACGCTTGTGGGCGTCGAAACCATCGCTGCCTGTCAGCTACCTCTGGAGGAGCTGTAACCCTCCGTGTGGGGCGCCTTCGTGCCGCAGAAACTCCTGTACATTTGTCACCTGTTTGCCCTCTGTTGCTCTAGTCAGCCTTCTCATTCCTGAGGTTGGATTACCCACTTTCCCTGGGCACCCCAACGTGCTGCTTTACGTTCACCAGTTTCAGTATCGGCTGCACTGAACGCTCTCTCTGTTTGCAGGTTCATCTCTGCACTGGACTATGAGGCCCGTGGCAGGAGGAGTCGGGTCACACTCATCTCCAGATCCCCCGCATCCAGTGCAGTTCCCGGTGCAGAGTGAGTGACCGTGTCTAACCGCCAGACTCCACACGTCTAACTGTACCTGTGCGGGCCTAGCAATGACCTTGTCCTGGAAAATAGGGCTGTAGACTTGCACTGCTTCTGCGCCTGATTCCCCTGGGTGAGACAGCAGCGCCCCCTCACACAGCGCTGTCGCCTGCTCAGATCCCAGAATGTCTCCAGTGGCCCGCTGCCTACGGGCCACACCCCTGGGCGTTGTGAGTGAGTGTGGGAACCGGGTTGAAATAACCATTTTAGTTGCGGTGTCTATCCCCTTTCCAGGAAGGTGGTGCGTTTCTGAACCATGTCTGTCATGTCTGGCAGTTAAAACCACAGCTCCTGGTCACCGCGGCTGCCCTCGTAGCAGGCCTCGGGGCGAGTGAAGGGAGCAGCAGCCTGGGCGGGAGCTGGGGACCAGCAGGAGAGGGAACGGTCCTTCACCTCGCTGGCCCGGACTCCCAGTCTGCAGTGCTTTATCTTTATTTTTTGTTAATCCTCACCTGAGAATGTTTTTTCATTGGTTTTTAGAGGGAGTGGAAGGGAGGGGGAAAGACACAGAGAGAAGCAGTGATGTGTGAGAAATGATTGGTTGCCGGGGATCAAGCCTGCAACCAAGGTACGTGCTCTTGACTGCAAATCAGACCTGGGACCCTTCAGTCCATAGGCCGGTGCTCTATCCACTGAGCCAAACCAGCTAGGACAGTGGTCGGCAAACAGCAGCTCGGGAGCCACATGTGGCTCTTTGGCCCCTTGAGTGTTCTAACACCACTTCTTCAAAATAGACTCTCCCAGGCCGAAAACCGACTTCTGCTTATGGACCACGACGTTTCCATCCCGCTATCCCTGCGCGCCCGCACGTGGTATTCTGTGGAAGAGCCGCACTCAAGGGGCCAAAGAGCCGCATGTGGCTCGTGAGCCGCCGTTTGCCGACCACTGGGCTAGGACCTGCACAGTGTTTTAGACCCTGGGCGTGTTTGCCTCTCTCTGCAATTACCCTCTGTCTGATCCACTAGTCACGCCCTCAATTCTCTTCCGATCTCCCACTGCACGCGTGTCTTCGCCTGGCCGGCCGCAGTGCTTCAGGAAGGCGTGTCACTCTCCACGAGAGCTGTCCCTGCTGGCCTCCATCCCCCCGAGGTGCTGACCGCCCTCACCTGCGCCGTCCGCGCCTTGTGTCATTCCCCAGGTGTTTAAGTTGGTAATCGGAGCATTCCGGTTTATACGTGATATCGGGAAGTGAGCACTAAAGCAAACGTTTGGGAGCTAGCCGCTCCGCTCAGAGAGCGAGGTCAGTCCCCGCACAGGTAGAGGTGCCATGGGCGCTGCTGAGCCGGTGACCGCCAGCCTGTCTCCCAGCCCCCGAAGTAACTGCTGCTCTGGACTGTTCTCTGAAATCTCATCTTTAGGTAATAGTGTCACCACAAATGTGTTTCTTTGTTTCGAGTTTTATAATTTTTGTTTATGGGCTTTTTAAAACTTGCACAAATGGTATTATATTTTATTATTGGGGGGGGCAGTGAAATTTACAAATGTTTATGCGAATTTAAAAAAACACATTCAAACACCATAAAAGAATACATAGAAGAATCTCTTCCCCTCCTGCTGGTCTTCCCGGTCAGCTTGGCGGGCTCTACACCGATAGCCCTGACCTTGAAGGCTGCATTTCTCAGGAGTCGCTGGCTCAGGTGCAGGTTTGGAGTCCTGATCCTTTGCAGTGTTTCCTTTCAGACACTCCTTACCCCTCTGGGACCTGCTGGAGTCCCACTTTGGGGACACGCCCCACCTGCTTGATTTTCATCTTCCTAGGTCGGTCCTTCCTGAGATGGCTGAGCCAGAGCCCTTCCAGCACTTCCGATCTCTGCTCTGGCCCAGGCGGCATGGCCCCCCCTTTCTGTGCCCCCCCCCCCCGCCCCCTTGCTGGACGGCCAGCCTCACCAGGAGCAGACATCAGGTCTTGGAGGCTCAGGGTGGAGAGGCCCGTCTTCCGCTTTCCTGGGGATTCGCCTTCCAGGGACAGCCTGCGTTGCCGAGGCTGGCGTGCTGGTTTCCGTTCATCCAGCCGAGGCTGATTCCCCCTGGGCCTCTGCGCTGCTCTTACCAGTACACTTCCCGTCCTCCCAGCAGGTCTGCAGACTGCCCTCCACGGAGAGGGCCAGACCGAGGCACCAGAGGGGCAGTCCTCTTCCAGGATTGCTGAGGCTTTGCTTAAACTCGGGGTGTGGGGGCCTGTCTTCAGTCTGCGAGCATCTGAGAGTAGTCGTCTTTGGACGTCCCCCCTGTCGTGCTGGTCTCTCTGCCATCGGCTTTCTCTGTCGTCGCCCCCCTGGTTCCACTGCCACGTGTGTCCTGGCATTGCCTCTGCCGCAGCCTCTGCAACCTCACCTACTCATCAGCCTCGTACAGAATACCCTGTGGTGTGGCTCAGTGGTTGAGCAAGGACCCTGGAACCAGGAGGTCGCCAGTTCAATTCCTGGTCAGGGCACATGCCCGGGTTGTGGGCTCCATCCCCAGGGCGTGCAGGAGGCAGCTGATCCGCCTGCCTGTGATCGGAATCCTGGTTTCTTTCTCGCTGTTTTTACTCCATCGGCCACGTCCGCGTGATTCTGTGACCTGGAGACTCGCGTGAGGCTCAGGGCGCCGAGTGGGGTCCAGGTTCTCACAGTCGGCGCCTTCGGAGCCTTCCGGATCTCCGGAGCAGCAGCCGCCGACCCGAGGCCCGGGAGGTCCGAAAGGTTGGCGACGCTGCTCGTAGCACTCCTCGCTGGCAAATGCGCCAGGCTGATAGCTCGTCCTGCAAACAGCGCCTCAGGGGCAGGCAGTGCCCCGTTGCAGGTGGGGTTCCCAGAAGAGTCACGTTGGGGCAGTTTGGAAAGTTGGCTCTGGTCAGTACTGGTTCCCAGCAGCCTGCGGAGCGGTGGGCTGTGGCGTGAGCTGCCTCATGCTGCTCCCCCTCGTTCTGTGCCTGGCTGGGCCATGACGCTTCCTTTCCTCACAAGGGACGTGGGCCCAGCCCGTGGGGAAGACGGCGTCTGGCGTCTGTTGGAGGGGGCGGGGTGGAGCGCAGAGTGGCTGTTCCTAAGCCTGCAGATGTGGAGTCTTGTCTGCTTCCTCACTTGGACCTGTATCGTTTCCTTTGTTCTCCGTCATAATGCTGTGTGCTGTTGTAACTAACCCGTTGTTGTTTTTTCTGTTTATATCTTCCTGGTTTGTCCCTTTCATATTTTTACTTTCGTTCTATCAACATCTTTATTTTGTACAAGTCTCCTATCTCCCGAATTAGTCCATAAGCCTGGTTCTGGTGGCTCTATGTTTGGACTCTTTGTGCTTTCTGATAGTCCTGTTTGTTTATGCCTGCTTTTTTCAGCCTATTTTTGATGGATCGGGTTTGTTTCTTGTTTTACTCTCTCCTTGCTACTTACTTAAAGGGTTCCCCCTCTTATTGCTGTCTTTGTGCTTGCGCTTGGCATCTGTGGGAACGCTGCCCAGTGTCCAGTTAGACAGACTGCCCATCCGCTGAGCAGTGCCCGGTCCACACCCAGCTCCGCCTCGCCCTGGCCTCTGGGTGCTCCTTTCCTTTGTTCCACATTTTGATGGTGTAAACACGTTGTTTACATTGTAATAAGATTACAGTTGCTTGATTCCCACAGTGTTTGTTTAGATTTTCTTTTGTGCTACCAGTTTCTTCACTGGTCTGTCCCTGCTGTATGTCAGATCCTCTCCTGGAGAAGTTGTACTCTTGGATGGCCGTCTGAGATGGTCTTGAGGAAAGAGAGGTCTTCACTTTTGGCCTCCCTGGCAGAGTCTGAGGAGTGTGGTGGTGCAGCTTCGCCTCAGTCCCGCCAGTGCATGTCCTGCTCCCCCTGCTGTCCTGCGAGACAGTGTCGCATCACTCCTCATTGCTGTTGCAGAGTTTCTGTTCTGCTGTCTTGCAGTTTCAGTGCTGTGTCCCAGGTGTGGGTTTCTTTGTTTCTCTAGCCTCTTAAAAAAAAAAAAAATGTTGTTATTGATTTTTTCAAAGAGGGAGGAGGAAGAGGGCAAGATATAGAAACATTGATCGGCCACCTCCTAAATGCCACCTACCTGGGGATCAAGCCCACAACCTGAGCATCTGGAAATTGAACCAACAACCTGTTGATTTATGGGTTGACTCTCAATCCATTGAGCCACACTAGTTGGGCTCCAGCCTCTTTTATATGTTGTGCTTCTTAGAATTGTGCATAAATGTCCGTCATTAGTTCTGGAAAATTATATCATTTCTGTAAATCTGAAACTATTCTAAAATCAAATAGCTCTGGCTGGTGGGCTCAATGGTTAGAACGTCGGCCCTCAAACCAAAGTTCAATTCCTGACCAAGCTTCACAAGTTTCATTGCAAGTTTGATTCTTGACCCCAGTTGGGGCACATGCGGAAAGCAACCAATCGATGTATCTCTCTCACATCCATGTTTCTCTCCCCCACCCTTCCACTCTCTCTAAAAATCAATGGAAAAAAATATTCTCTGGTGAGGATTAACAAAAATAATAATATAAATAAATAAATAAATAACAAGTAAATTCTATCTGCAGGCCCAGAGCTCTGTCTCCCATCCCAGTGCTCCTGTCGGCGTGCACATGCAGGCCACCGCTCTTTTTCACATAATGCAATGCCATATTCATACTCTTTTTGCTTGACCATGTTTTAGTTGCTCTTTCATTGCTAAAACTAATTTTTAAAAGTTTATGTTTGGTAATCGTAATACTTAACATCCTTACAGGGTTGGAAACTGTTATTTTTTGTTTGTTTGTTTCTGCTGACTCACTTATGGTGGCTTGTTTCCTTCAAGCTTTGATTTTCTAAATTATTCTAATATATAAAAACCCAGGATCCATAACATCCAGAACAACCAAAGGCTCGACCCATTGGAAGTCAGTCCTGCAGTCAGTGCTGGGTTGCCATGGCGACCCAGCACTGCCTGCCAAGGGGGATGCAGACAGACCTGGAGAGAGAGGCCGGGTCTGATCCTCAGCCTCTGTGGCAGCTATTTATCAGCCATTGCCTCTCTCTTTCTTTCTGGGCTTCGCCAGCAGCCATGCCTCTATTTCTCTCCAAGCCTCCACAGGGGCTGTTGATCAGCTCTGCCTCTCTGATCAGGCCTTGAGATAGGCCCAGAGATGCTGACTGGCATAGAAACTGACCAATCAGAACCAAATCTGGGTGAACTGTGAGGAGCCAATGGCTGCCTAGGAGGCGGAGCTTTTGACACTGACTGGCATGGAAACCGACCAATTAGAACCAAATTGGACCGAAGGGCAGGATAGTTGGGGTTGAGGTCAGGCCTGCAGGGGAAGGCAGTTAGGGGTGATCAGCAGGCAGAGGCAGTTAGGGGTGATCAGGCAGGCAAGGGAGAGCAGTTAGGGGCGAGATCAGGCCATCAGGGGAGGGCAGTTGGGGCTCTATCAGGCCAGCAGGAGAGGGCAGTTAGGGGCGATCAGGCAGGCAGGCAGAGGCAGTTAAGGGTGATCAGACAGGCAGGCAGAGAGGTTAGGGGCAATCAGGCAAAGGTAGTTTAGGGCAGATCAGGCAGGCAGGCAGGTGAGTGGTTAGGAGCCAGCAGTCCCAGATTGTGAGACGGATGTCCGATTGCTGGTTTAGGCCCACAGGGATCGGGCCAAAATCAGCAGTTGGACATCCCCCAAGCGGTCCCCAATTGGAGAGGGTGCAGGCTGGGCTGAGGGAACCCTCCCCCCAATGCACGAATTTTGTGCACAAATTTTGTGCATTGGACCACTAGTCTGTATATTTAAAAGCCTAAGTGACCGAACGACTGTTTGGTCACTATGATGTGCACTGATGACCAGAGGGCAGATGCTCAACACAGGAGCTGCCCCCGGTAGTCTGTGCTCCCCCAGGGGGGGCGCCACTCAGCTTGACGGGCACCAGATGTCAAGCTCACAGCTGGTGAGTGCAGCTGCAGAGGTGCAAGGCTCTCCCGCCTCCATGGGAGCAGCACAGCACCCAGCCCAGTCTCAGGCCCCTCCCCAGCTGCCTACCGCTTCGCCCTCTACTACATCCCTCTGGAGATGTCTGACTGCCATTTCAGTCCAATCCCCACAGGCCTGCAGGGCTTGGGCCGAAACTGGCAGTCTGACATTCCCTGAGGGGTCTGGATTGCAAGAGGGTGCAGGCGAGGCTGAGGGACCCCACAGGTGCATGAATCCATGCACCAGGCCTCCAGTTGGCTCATAATTGGTTTTCTTTATTGCGGGCAATACCAGTGGCTTACTGGGGTGCCTTCCTACAAGCATGTGCCTGAGCCTCTGCTGCATGTGGAGTTCCAGCTGGCCTGGCCGGCTTCCTGGGCTCAGGCCTCACCCCGCAGCATGCCCAGGGCTCTGTCTCCCATCCCAGTGCTCCTGTCGGCGTGCACATGCAGGCCACCGCTCTGATTTAAACTTTTTTTTTTTTCTCACTGCTCACCATTTCCTGTGGCGTTTTGTTTTGTTTTATTGTATACTGTTATATGGGTAAGAACAGGCTTGATAATTTCTTGAGAACATGGTAATCTTTGAAAAGTGCATTGGTTTTAATTTATCAATTTTTAATTGATTGCATTAAAGCAGAAAGACCTTTCAAAATACCTATCCACCAGACTGCTGGAAGTGGAGACCCTTCGCTGTCCATTCTCTCCTCAGGTTCATGGCTTCCCCTGGTGTTCCCCCGGGAATGTGCAGGTGCTGCACCTGCAGGAGGTGTCACCTGAGCCCACTGGCTCAGCTGCAGGAGTGGACTGAGAGGTTCCAGAACTGGGACGCTGTTAATTAAATCAGTTTCTCAAATAGTGAGCAGCTGTTTCTCTTGTCCTTTTACACACACAAGCATGACGTGCACGCATGCAGATACGTAACACATGCAGATACATAACACATGCAACTTGGAATGAGTGAAGAGAGAATAATGATTTTAGAGTGTTGTTTCCCTGAATTTGGAGAAGGCTCTAAATGGAGTGTGGAAAAGACTACAAATAGGGAAAACAAGATAGACATTAATAGTCATTAATATTTCTCCATCGTGCCCAGGACCTTCACTTTATTTTCAGTAAAGAGTATATGAAAGGTTAGCCTTTAAATATCTGTCCTGCACTATGCATATAAGCTGATAAGCTCTTTGGTTTATCTCTTCTCATCCCCCCAACCCCACCTCAAGGTGTGTCAGTCTGTTCCTGGCCCCCGTGTTTCGGGTCTTATTTTGCTGGTCACTTCATTGTGTTCATTAGATTTCACAGATAAGTGAGATCCTGTGATATTTGTCTTTCTCAGATTGTCTTATTTCACTTGGCATGTTTTCCAGGCCCATCCATGTTAGTGAAGACACGGGTGTGGGGGGCATCAAGGAGCTGGGAGGAGGGGATTAGAGCGGTGGGGCAAATGGGAGACATCTGTAATACTATCAACAATAAAAAATATATTAATGACCAAAAAAAATGTGTTAAAAAAATAACTGTCACGCAGAAGAAAGATGAAGTAGCTCTGCTTTGTATTTATTTAAAAGATAAAAATGGGGGTGGAGAAGTGAAGTAGGACTTGCAAAACAGAATCTACAAAAAGAAACAATGCAAGACCTGGCCAGCGTGGCTCAGGTTGACGTCGTCCTGTGCACCCAAGATCATCAGTTCGATTCTGCTCAGAACACATGCTCAGGTTCTGGTTCCATCCCAGGTCGGTGCATGCGGGAGGCAAATGACGTTTCTCTCTCCCTCTCCCTTCCGCTCTCAAATCAATAAAAACATTTTTTTTAAAAAAGAAAGAAAGATGCAAGATTGACTGGGGACATGACTATTAGTGCAGCACATAGACCTGAACTCGACCCCATGTGTGAGAATGACAACAAATGGCATTGCTGGGATGGTTGATGCAATAGAGTATATATTAGGTAATACTAGTTACACTCCTGAACTTATCATTGTCTATCATTATTTGAGAGAATATTTTTATTAGGAAATGCACACAGTTTTAAAGGGTATGGAGCAAACTACTGAGGTGATTCAGGAATACATACATGAATAAATAGAATATGTCATAAATGGACAAATGAACATGTGACCCTGGATCCTCTCTCACAGTGACTCAGATATAGTTCATTGGCCATACTCGCCTGTAATACTTACAGTACTAAGTCTCAGTTCTAAACAGTGGGCAGCTGACTGTATCAGCATGGGATGGGTTGATAGTATTGTATCAGGTGTGTTTTCTTAATTGATTTGACTAATTTTAATCATATTGAAAATTACGATTTCTTGTTTAACACATGAATAAATCGAATTTTTTATAGGTTTAAGCTGAATTTTGGGACATGGCCACTGCTTCCCCAAGGTCTGACACTACTAATAACCACAATGGAAGGTTACAGTTACAGGTAACTGGTAAGTTACTTTCATAATAGTGTAAAATAATGGTCCCAGGTAAATCTTTCTTTTTATCTGAATTCAGCAAATGTATTCCATAAGAATCTTTTCTTTAGATTCATGCTATAGTATATTTGTTGCAACAGGCCTCCGTGGTAGACACCCTCTAACGGTGTTTTATTTGTTCAGTAAGTATCTATGGAACCTGTGCTGGATGTGGAGAAGATATGTCCTCTTTGGTAGGAGAATTTGGGTACTGGAACTAGCATCATTGAGTTGGCCGTTAAATGATTATTTGGATAGAGAAGGAAGCTGAAGGCCTTCATCATCCATTCAGTCATTGGGCAAATATTTGTTCAGTAGAGTTACATGTGTGGAAATGCAAGCCCTAGTTCTTCAGGAATCTGTGGGGGACAGTTACCATGCAGAGTGATGGTTACCTGGATGCAGTGATGACCTGAAAGAAGGAGTCTGAGGTCTGCGTGGGATTGCAGGGGCCTATGGACATACAGAATGTGAAGAGAATGACACTTGAATTTCTGCAGGAGTAATCAGAGTTCATCTCCAGTTAGGTTGGCAGGAGAGAGCATTAGAGGGAACAGCATTTGCAAGAGCATGGAAGAGCTTTGGTTAGGGGGCTTCACATAATTCATTTCTGCTAGTTGGAATGCATGATCCAAGGAAGAATGGTCCTTAAGCCAGCAGTTTTACTTCTAGAAGTTTATTTTGTAGACATTGATATTGCTTACATAATTATAAACACTAGTTTATAATTTAGAAAGTATTATATAATTTTCATAATTATAATGTATAATTTACATAATTAAGTATGTTTATATTTAATTATATAAATAATATAAATTTCTGCAAGGTAATTTCTTATGAGTAATGTATTTATAGTTTGTAATATATATGTTATATATAAATATGTGTATGTATAGAGTTTTTAGCATATGTTATGTTAATATGTATATAAATTATTTATAAATACACTATTCCACTCAGTGGAATTCTAGGTAGACAATAAAATGAAAGAAATGAGTATGTGTACCAGTAGGAGCCATTTTCTCGGAGAATATTGTTAATTGAAAGAGCAGGGCATGTAATAGTGTGTGACGAGCTACCACATGGATGTAAAACAGGTGGGGGGAGGGGGTGTGCAGCTCTGTCCTCAGCCATTAGAAGATTTGCCTCAGGAGGGTCTGAGTCAGGCAGGGTAAGAGGAGATATCCTGTGGTTCCCATGGCACTCATTACTGTGAGGTTAGTAGTTTATATTTTAAAATGAACAGGTTCTTGTCTTATAGAGCCAAGCACAAATCCTGAGTTTGTGCTGATATCATGGCAGCAGAAAACAACCAATCAGAACAGAAAAAAATAAGAATCCAAGAAAATGAGGATAGTTCAAGGAGCCTGTGGGACAACATTAGGCACAACAATGTGGTGTTCCAGTACAGAAGGAGAAAAGAGAGAGCAATGACTTAAGAACTTATTTGAAGAAATAATGACTGGAAAACTCTATGACCTGGTAAAAGAAAAAGAAAGCGCAGAGACTCCTAAACAGGATGAATCCAAAGAGACCTAGATACGTCATGATAAAATGCCAAAGGTTAAAGACAAAGAAAGAATCTTAAAAGCAGCAAGAAAAAAAGCAGTTCGTTACCTAAGAAAGGAGCTCCCATAAGACTTAGCTGATTACTCACCAGAACCTTGCAGGCCAGAAGAGAGTAGCAAGATATATTCAACTGATGAATACCTAGCCAGGACCTATAACCAAGACTACTCTACCTAGCAAGGCTGTCATTTACAATTGGACAGATACATAGCTTCCCAGACAAGAAAAGCTAGAGGAGTTCACCACCACCAAACAAGTATTACAAAAATTGTTAGTCTTGAAAAAGAATGAGGGGTGAAGGAAGGGGAAGAAGAAGGATAAAAAATGTGAATAATAAAATGGAAATGCTACAAACCTATCAACAATTACTTTAGATGTAAATAGAATGAGTGCCCCAGTCAAAAAGACATACAGCAGCTGACGGGATAAGAAAACAAGACCCTTTTCTATGCTGCCTACAAGAGACCCACTTCAGATCCAAAGATATACACAGGCTGAAAGGAAAGAGATGGAAAAAGATATTTCATATAAATGGAACAAGAAAAACAAAAACAAAAAAAAACTTGTAGCAATATTTCCGTCAGACAAAATAGACTGGAAAACAAAGACTACGAGACAAGGAAGCACCCAGTAATTCCATTTCTTGGTATTTACCCGGGGAAACCCAAAACACTAATTCAAAATACCTACGCACCCCTATGTTCATTGCAGCATTTACAACAGCCACGTGAGTGCCCATCAGTAGGTGAATGGATATGGAAGAGGTGCTACATATATACAACAGACTATGACTCGGCCATAAAGAAAGAATGAAATTTTGCATCTGTAGTAGCATGGATGGATCTAGAGGATATTATGCTGAGTGAAATGGGTCAGACACAGAAAGGTAAAAGCTATGTAATTTCACTTATTTATGGAATCTAAAAAGCAAAATAAAGGAACAAACTCAGACACAGGTAATATTTTGATGGTTGCCAGAATTCAGGCTCATTGGGGACTGAATGAAAAGGGGGAAGGAATTAAGATGTGCAAATTGCCAGTTATAAAAAGTCATGGGGATGTAAAATATAGGAAATATGTCAATAATATTGTAATAAGTATGTATGGTGTCAGATCGGGTGATCACTTCGTAAATTATATAAATGTATAATCACTATGTTGTACACCTGAAACTAATATATTTTGTGTCATCTGTAACTGAAAATAAATTATTAAACTGGAAATAGGAAAGTAAGTTACTATAGTTGGCCCTTGAACAATTTGAGGGTTAGGAGCGCCAATCTCCTGAGTAGCTAAAAATCCAAGTATAACTGGGTGTGTTTTATATATATATATATATATATATATATATATATATATATATATATATATATATGTGTGTGTGTGTGTGTGTGTGTGTGTGTGTGTATATATATATATATAGAGAGAGAGAGAGAGAGACATCAATTTGTTGTTTTACTTATTTGTGTGTAATTGGTTCATTCTTTTTTTAAATATATTTTTATTGCTCTCAGAGAGGAAGGGAGAGAAAGATAGAAACATCAATGATGAAAGAGAATCATTGATTGGATGCCTCCTGCACACCACCTACTGGGGATCATGCCCACAACCCAGGCATGTTGTCCTTGATCAGAATCGAACCCGGGACCCTTCAGTCCACAGACCAATGCTCTATTCACTGAGCCAAACTGGCTAGGGCCTTTGGTTGATTCTTGTATGTTCCTTGACTGGGGCTCAAACCCACAACCTTGCTGTATTGGGACAATGCTCTAAGTCAGAGTTGAGGAACCTTTTTTCTGCCAAGGTCTATTTGGATATTTATAACATAATTCTCGGGCCATACAAAAGTATCAATTTAAAAATTAGCCTGCTATATTTGGTCAAACACTTAATTTACTCGCCCCTAATGCCTTGGCAGGGCCAGATCAAATAACTTTTTAAAAATATGTTTTTGTTGATTTTATAGAAAGGGGAAGAGCGACATAGATAGAAACATGGATGAGGGAGAGACATTGATTGGCTGCCTCCTGCACGCCCCCTGACTGGGGATTGAACCCGAAACCCAGGCACGTATCCTGACTGGGAATCAAACTAGTGACCTCTTGGTTCATGGGTTGATGCTCAATTCTGAGCCACACCAGCCAGGTCTATGTATAACTGTTGACTCCCTAAAATCTTAACTATTAATAGCCAACTGTAGACTTAAAGGTTAACACATACTTTGTATGTTATTTGTATATATACTGTATTCTCACAATAAAGTAAGCTAGAAAAAAGACAAGAAAAGCATAAGGAAGAGAAAATACATATACAATACTGTATATACTTATTGAAAACATACTGTAGGTGGTTGCACAACCACCATTGAATTAAATAGTTGAAGTGAGTATTTAACTATATGGGCATGTGAAATATATTTCAATAATGTCAAAATTCAAATGGTTCTCATGTATTACCATATTCTTGTAGGTTTTTTGTTTGTTTGTTTTTTCATCCTGTCAATGAAAAGAGTTTGAGTTGCACAAGCAGCACCATTTCATTTTTATTGATTTGTTAGTATAAATACTGCTTTCTGGCTAAATATATTCACCGTGATTATCATGTTTCTGTTAGTTTCTAGTGCCAAACTAAAAAGAAAAAAGAACTGGTTTGGAACAGCAATCTATACAGAAGTAGTTGTAGATGGAGAAATTAAGAAAACAGCAAAATCTAGCAGTTCTTCTAATCCAAAGTGGGATGAGCAGCTGACCGTGTAAGTACTGCACAGAAGGGATGAGGTCTTCAGAAAGAAGTGTGCTGCTTGGAATCTTAAAAATTATTATTTTGTAGGAAAGGTTCATAGTAATGACTGTGGTGTTCCAGTACGAATAGATAATTTAAAGTGAGAAATTGTGGGTTAGTTTCTTTTTCTTTACAGAAGAGGCATAACAATCCTTGCTTTAGCTTCATAAAGTAAAGTATTTCCATGCAGCCATGTTTTCTCTTCCTGTCTTGTTAAAAAAAAAAAAAAAAAAAGCAGAAATCAATTATTCTTAAATTTGGCATTTTTAAAATGTAATGTTATAAATTTGTGTATTAGAACCGGTGCCATCAATTATCTTAAATGTTGAGAAATTTATTCAAATAGAAATATTCTGAAGCCTCAGACTCTTTTTTTTAAATATATTTTTATTGATTTCAGAGAGGAAGGGTGTGGGAAAGACAGAAACATCAATGATGAGAGAGAATTATTGATTGGTTGCCTTCTGCATGTCCCCTACTAGGGATCGAGCCTGCAACCTGGGCATGTGCCCTTGACTAGAATTGAACCTGGAACCCTTCAGTCCACAGACCGATACTGTATCCACTGAGTCAAACCAGCTGGGGCAGGCCTCACTCAGACTCTTGATGTATAGGTGGTGTTTTGGTTCGCTAAGTCCAAAAATTCTTATTTAGCTATTAAAGTGCTGATGTTCTTGAAAGTAAGTGCTGGTTTTGTAATTCAAGTAGTTTACTGTCTCATGCCATTATTGTTTTGTCAAGCTGAATCCTGGCTTTACGAAGTAACTGAGGTAAGGGATGTCATAGCCACGGGCTCGAATGATGGCATGTCCTTGCTTTGCTGGTCCCGCAGGAGTGTGAGCGCACAGAGCACACTGGAGTTCCGGGTGTGGAGCCATCACACCCTGCGGACGGATGCCCTGCTGGGAAGAGCAGCTGTGGACCTGAGGCAGGCTCTGCTGACACACAACCGGAAGTGTAAGCTTTGTTCGCACCTTTCTTCCATGAGTCTGTGCTAGATCTCTGAATGTATCTTGAAGCCCAAAAGCTAAAAGGTCGCTTGTGTTTCTGAGGGACGTCCATCATGCCTGGGAGAGGTGTCTGTGTCCCAGGAAACGCTGCCCACAGGTCACCGATGTGTGGGTGCTGGCCTGTCGGGCACCAGGGCCTGCGGGCTGTGACAGCAGCACAGCGCCCGAGCCCACGGTGCTGAGTTTTGATTGGAAGTCATAGGACATTAATAGGGCCCTAGATGGCCGGACACATTTCACACACACACTTATAACCGACTGAGTCCTGGGCTGCCTCGTCAGCCCCTTGGTTTACACGTGACAATTGAGTGAGTGAGCTCCAGTTCAATTTGGGGGGTATTGTGGGATTCATTTTTTTTTTTTTTAAACATTTTTATTTATTCTAGAGAGGGAGGGGGAGAGAGAGAAACATTGAGAGAGAATCATTGCATGGCTGCCTCCTACACGCCCCATACTGGGTATCGAGCCCACGACTGGGCATGTGCCCTCACAGGGAATTGACTTGGTTCATAGGTCGAGGCTCAACTACTGAGCTATGCTGGCCAGACAGATTTATTTTTAAAAGTCAAACTAACAAAAACTGCTTATGAACCAAATAATCCAACAAAGACATTCCTCTGTCACCACAGTCAAATGAGAATTCCCTCACTAGCTTAGGGGAACAGGTTATGAATACCAGGGAATTATGTTTTGGAGGTGTGTTATGTCCAGAAAGTGTCTGATGATCGGCACCTGCGTGAGTAGAGGGTGCAGGGCTGTGGGGCACCATCTGCTCGCACCTGCCAGAGAACAGGTGGTCAGGGTGCGGCCGGAGAGGAGGGAGCTGAGAGGAAGGAGCAGAGAACGGCCGCCCAGGAGGAGCCTGGGCCCTGTGGCTGCAGGCTTCAGCAGGGCCCTGGAAGCTGGCATGAGCGAGTGGCAGGCGGGAGATGGTCCTGGGCAGCCGGCATGGGGAAGTGGCGAGTGGGACCAGAGGAAGCACGGCGGGGCTCAGGTGTCCTAGAGTAATTTTAGGGACAGAGGGACACAGTGTGTCCTCGTGGGGAATATCGTGAGAGCGATTGGAGGTGACATCTATAAAACTGTAAATCACAAACATAATCTGGTGAGTAAGCAGCTTGAAGGCCTCTCTATTCATCTGGGTTTTCACTGCTTTCCACTGTTCTCAGCCAAAGGTCAGAGTTCAGTAACGTCTCACATGCAGCCTTGCTGTAGTGAAGCATGGAGCAGCACTGTACATGTAAGCACACACAAGCTCACTCACATGCCCTTGTCCCCAGCAGCTCCCCTGAGCCGCCAGGAGCCTGTTTCTTACACATCTGAGTTCCTTCCTGTGCTCGCAGTGGTTCGAGGCACTGAATCTCTGATCGTGGATGAGTGTGGTGTTCCACTTACTCAGCAGCACCGCCTCCTCTAGAGTCTAGACACTGAAGCGGCCATGGGGCGGACTCGGTATTTTTGTCTAAATGCTATTGGAATGTAACTTGTCTAAGCTACCCTTATCTTTCAACATACATGCATTTAAACATGCCCTAAAGCCTTTTTGGAATAGGGTGTAATAAACAATTCCTAAATAAAAACATCAAGTGTAGTAACCCTCTCTAACTGAAGAGACTCCGACTGTCCTGGAGTAGGATGTCATGTTTTCTATAGATCATGGTCCACCTCTCTCTCATCCTAACTGTTTTTTGTGTGTGTTGTATGGAGCTAAGATGACTCTGCTTATCTCATTCTTTCATTAGCAGCGAGGCTCTCTGTTAGCTCTTTGCCTTTCATTGGACAGATGTTTATATTAGAATCACCTAAATAAGGATGAACTACAAAGACTCTCCGAGACTCAGGCAGGGGGAGCAGCAGAGGGACCGCGTGATAACAGGTTGCACTTCCCGTTGCCCCGTCCTGAGCAGAGCCCACACTCTGGTCTCTGCTGGGGAGGGGGGGGGGGGGGGGGATGGGATGGCCACGCTGGTCTGCTGGGGGAGTCTGTCCTTCTCTCCTGGCTTCAGAGTGCAGAATCCGCCTCGCTCGCTCGCTTGCTCGCTCGCTCCCTCACGGGGCTCTCCGGAAGCGGCTGCTGAGCCCATGGTCCTGGCTGTGCTGCGCAGGGGCGGCACCAGGCACGGCCACAGTGAGCACTGCGAGGGGTGCAGCCAGCAGCCGGCTCTGCGTTTCACTTCCTTTAGTTCATGTAGGTGTCTGCGGCCCGCCCCGCTCCTGCCTGCCCTGGGGCCTGTTTTTATTATGTGTGTTTCAAAACCAGAGTTCGTTCCTGTTTTGTTTGCTTTATTTTATATGTTTCTTTTGTAGAGTTTTAATTTTTTTAGTTGGTATCAGATTGGCTTTCTTGTAAGGGTTGATTCTGGAAGCTTCTCAATTCATTTTCTTAAGTGCTCATCTGAAATCTGTGTTTTGCTTTAGGAAAATTCCAAATGTAGATGCTTCTAAGTCCCTCTCCACTGGGATCCCTGCCATCGGCTGCACCCAGTCCTATGAGCTCAGCCGCGGTCCTTGTTCCTGGGCATCTTTTTGCTTCTGCCGCGTGGCCTCCCTTCTGTCGGTGACTCCTGCTTTGCTGCCTCCAGGGTTGTTTTTAAGGTGTGATGTTTACCGATATGTTTCTAGCTTTCCTCATAGCATATGTTAATCAATGCATCTTATTGCCTTTACTTAAGATCTTAAAAATTTTCCATGCAACTTAAGGATTTATTCTTTTGACCTCTGCAAACTTTCAAATGAGACCTGAGTTGCTCTTTATTTCTCCATTTGCTAACAGCTTATCCTCCAGTTGTTTGTGATTTTTTAAAAATAAAACTGCCTGTGTTCTTTTGATATTCTTGATATGCTTGGTGCAAAATTTTCCATCTTCCCAGAAGTGGCATATTCTACCTGTGGGTTCTGGTCATTTGAGGAAAGTTAGAAGCCCATAAATTAATTATATTCTTGCTTTCTTAGATCTAGGACTTTTCTTCGTTAAATAAGCACTTATTGAATCTAAAGAAGAAACATAGAACAAACGGAGAACACTGTTTCTGACACACACACACACACACACACCCCCCCGTGATGTGAACCCAGCAGTCTCCACATCAGAATGTGTTTGTCCTTGTCAAGGTCATTGGCCCACTTTAGATTTATGAGGCTAGTTCCTTCCTGTACTCAAGGCCCTGATATTTTGTTCTCAAACATTTATCTTTCCACACACCCTTTCTCCTGGTGTATTGGGGGGGGGGGGGGGGGGTGAGTAGGTATTTCCTGCTTTCGAGGACGCTCACCTCTTCAGCCGTCATGGTGTATGTGAGCACAGCCGCCACAGCCTTCCGGAAGCCCACAGCCGAGCCGGCGGCAGGAGCTGTGTCCTGCAGGGCCCCTCACTTCACCTCAACCCCAGGGGCTCCAGGCCAGGCCTCTCCTACACGGAATGCTGTGTTCTGAGCCTCGTTTTTGCCCCCGTTAACCTTCAGTTGTGTGTGCAGACCACGTGAACACCAGGCTGAATGATGGAAGTCCTTTCATTGGCTCTGCAGACACACGCGGTGTGTTAGCTTTCTTTTCTCTGTCATCAGCCTTAGACATCTCTGCCTGCCCGCCCGCAGTGTGCACAGACCTGCTGCCTCAGAGGGAGCGAGGCAGGGAAGGAAGGAGGAGAGGGGCGAGTGGGACCAGGAGAGGGAACGTCAGACACATCGGTGAAAGCATTCGGCACCTCTGTCCTCCATGGACACTGGGAGGCGGGGCCTGGCCTCCGGAGACAGCACGGCCCAGGGTGCTCTGGGCCTGGAGGACACCCCGAGGCAGGAGGGACCAGCCTATCTCGGGCAGCCAGCCCTTTGGGTAACGCGTAAAGGAAGGGTGCTCTGGCCTCTCGGGTGGGCTGGAACGAGCTTCCTCAGGCAGCCGCCTGACGGGGCCTCGTTGTCGGTGCTGACCGCCGAGCTGGAGGCCCTGTGCAGGGATCCGCTCACCGCTTACTCCGGGGCAGGCGGCTCAGGGGGGAGCTTATGCTGGGAGGGTGCGGCTCTGGTGGGAGCAGGTGGCGCAGAGCCTGGCCTGCGCTGGGCCAGGAGGTGTGTCAGTGTCCCTGGGGGGAGAAAGGAGTGTGCATGAGTTCTCGCAGGCTAGAGGCAGGACTGCATGGCAGACTTCAGTTTGGAGACTGACGGCCACAGCTCTCCCGAGAGGAGTGTCTGATGGTGCCGTAGAACCAAGAACTTAAGTTGTCAAGGAAACCATTTAGAAATCTATTAAGTTCACTTAAACAGGAGCATTCTCTCCTACATTGACTAGTAGGAAGCAGCAGAGAAGCAGGCCTTCATACTGGAGGACAGAGCGCCATCCAAGTTAATGTTACTGAAAAATTTGCTTTTAGCCCAGCCAGGGAGGCTCCTTCACCAAGCACGGTGCCGGGGGCAGCTGGTCAATGATTCTCCCATTATTAATGTTCCTCTCTCTGTCTCTCTCGTCCTTCCTCTCTTAAATCAATAAAAAAATATTTTTAAAAGATTTGCTTTTAGCCTTATTTACCAGCTGATACTAGTTATTTGTTTAGGTTACTATGTCTTAAGTTCTCTTTTTAGAAATTGACTCAGTGTCAGCACAAACGAAGATGCTTTAAAGCTGAAGTTTAGGACAGACAGTATTTTATGTCTGGTGATGAGTGCATTTCTGTGTTAGACTCTCAGGATTGAAATGATTAGGTCGAAGGGAGTGGGCGGTTGTCAGGCCCGGGCTGTGCCTTGTCCTTCCTGTCCGGCCGCCCTCACCTGTGCCGGCGGGAGGCCCGCACGAGTGTTTGCACCTCACCGATAAAGGGAAGCGTTTCCTCCTCCAAGCGCTGCTCCACAGCAACGAGGTCAGATGCTGGTTGGTCATTTGTCTTTCATCACTCATGGTTGTCTTACTCTTGGCACATTTTTCTGTTTGTTTGTTGCTTTTCATTCACTAACTTAAAAGAGCTCTTGCTTTTTTCCTCCCAGTTAATTATTTGCCTCTTTTTTTTTTTTTATCCTGTTTTAATTTATAGAAGTTTAATATGTTGATCATAAAAATTAATTCATCTTCCATTATTTGTATGCTCAGAGAATCCTTTCTAATCCTATATTTGATAGTTCTCTATTTTCTTCTTGCACATTTATTATTTTGCTTTTTCTCTAAGTTCTTTTACATTCTGAGCTTTATCTTGTACCTGATGGGCAGGGAGCCGGCTGGCTGGGAGTGGGTGCACACAGACTAGGGCTGTGCTAGGAGGGCCTGTTCTGGGCCTGCGGACCACTCACTCCTTCTGTGTCTGCACCTGGTGCCCCCGCGTTTACGTGTGTCGGCCAGCCTCCTGCTTCGGTGTCCCTCCCTCGCGTGGTCTGGGTGACAAGTGGAATGTGGCCCAGCGAGGCAGAGCCCCTGGGGTGGCCTGGAAGGCAGTGCAGCTTCTGCCTGGGCCTCAGGCTCCTCACTGGCGCCTGGAAGCCGGAGCGGCTGTCCCGGCAGCACTCGCCCCCTCCCTAGCCCCGAGCACAGGAACCGAGCTGGGTTATTTTAAGTGACTGCGTTCTAGGATAATGTAATACTTAGCAATAAGTAATACAGTGTGCAAGCATTTTTAAAATAGGTTCCGATGTGACCGAGCTAAATTTGAAGGGTGAAATGCCTTAATGATTTTTGAATACCTTTTGTCTTCTGTGGGACAGAGCGTGCATGTTTTCAACAATTCCATGATTCGGGGATAATCCCTGGTCTGTGCCCGGCTCTCAGACCCGGCCGGTCCGTCCTGTGACGCTGAGGAGGCCTTTCTGGGAGGTCGGAGAGTGGCTCCCGGTTCCCGAGGACCGCACTGCCCTCTGCATTTTCTGTCACTTCACTCAACACTGTCTGTCAGTCTGTGGTGCGCCACTGACCGCCAGCTCTCTGCTGTCCTGGGGCTGCCATGTAGCTGAGGGGAGGACCTGCACCCCCCCAGGCAGAGCCCACGCCCGTGGCCCCTAGGGCTGCTGTTCAGTGCAGGGGGAGATGAATGGAGGGAAAGGAGCACACACACACACACCTCCCCCCCCCCCCCCCCCCCCCCCCCCGCAGGGCTGCTGTTCAGTACAGGGGGAGATAAATGGAGGGAAAGAAACACACACACACACACACACACACACACACCCACAGGGCTGGTGTTCAGTGCAGGGGGAGATGAATGGAGGGAAAGGGGAGGGCCTCCCCCCCCCCCGCCCCCCGCAGGGCTGCTGTTCAGTATAGGGGGAGATGAATGGAGGGAAAGGAGCACACACACACACACACACACACACCCGCAGGGCTAGTGTTCAGTGCAGGGAGGAGGATGAGTGGGAGCCCCTCACACAGCAGGTGCTCACTGTCAGTGGGTGGAGAGGTCTGAGCTGGCTGATTGTACTGTGATAGAACCCCCCCCCCCCCCAATGGATACAGGTGTAGATGGGAATTAGCATCTGATTGCCCCCAATTTTATGATTCAAAAATGGTAGAGCTCAGTGTTCCATGTTCAGAGTTGTGAGAGAGCAGATGATGTAAACACATAGGCTTAGGCACTTACACACACACATACACACACACACACACACACACACACCACACCACCTCAACACAGCCGGGCAGACAGGTCCTGGACCAACGAGTATTTGCAGCAATGATGATATTTGCAGAGGCCCAGTGACTCCAAGGCTCCCTTTCTTTAAAAAGCAGGGCAAAGACAGTGGGATGTGGTGCAGCTGTGAAAAAGAAGGATCTCTTACCCTCTGAGACAGCATGGAGGGACCTGGAGAGCATCATGCTAAGTGACATAAGCCAGTCAGAGAGGGACAAGTACCACATGATCTCACTCATATGTGGAATCTAATGAACAAAATGTATCAACCAACAAAATAGGACCCCAGGCATTGAACAGACAGATCTCAGAGGGGGGATGAGAAGAGATCAACCAAAGAGATTTATCTACTTGCTAGAGGCCTGGTGCATGAAAATCCGTGCACTTGGCAGTTGGGGGCAGGGCGGGGGGGGGGGGGGGGGGCGGTCTCAGCCCAGCCTGTACCCTCTCACAATCCGGGAGCCTTGGGTAGGGTCCCTAGGCCTGGCCTGAGATCAGGGCCTATTGGGGCTTTCCTTCCCCCACCACTGCAGGCAGCTGGCCCCACCCCTGCTGCTGCCACTGCTTGCCATCTGTGCAGTGCTGCCCCCTTCCCCTACCACCAGTGGCCTCCCTCTGCAGGCGACAGGCTGGGGTTCAATGGCTTGGCTGGCCTGGGCCTCCCTCTATGGGGCGATGGCTGGCTGGCCACACAACTGTCACAGCGTCCTGGCCAGTGGCCTGGGCCTCCCTCTTTCTTTGCTGTGGGGGGGGCCAGCCCTGCAATTTGCTATCTGCCTACCTGATCACCCCTAACTGCTAGCCTGCATACCTGATAGCCCCTAACTGCTAGTCTGCCTGCCTGATCGCCCCTAACCTCTCTGTCTGACTTCCTGATCACCTCTAACTGCTTGCTTGGGGATGGGGCCAGCCTGGTGAGGGGCCGTCTGCCTACCTGATTGCCCCTAACCACTTGCCTGCCTACCTGATTGCCCCTAACTACTCTCCCTGCCTGATTGCCCCTAACTCCTTGCTTGGGGGCAGGGCCAGCCCGTGAGGGGCCATGGTGGTCTGATCTCTGGTCGTTTTGATCATGACATCTCTGGTCTTTTATTATATAGGATATGCATAGACCATGGACACAGACAGTAGTGTGGTGAAGGCCTGGGGGGAGGGTAAAAGGAAGAAAATTGGGACATCTGTAATACTGTCAACAATATAATATACACGTTAAAAAACAAGGGGCAAAGCAAAGCTTACAAACCAAGGGAGAACTGTGGACGATGCTGGTTTGAGCACGGGTAGAAACGTGACTCTGCAGGTCCTGACTCTCCCAGGCAGTGTGATCGAGAGAGTGTTCCTGGACACGGGCCAGGAACAAGCATGACACCAAAGGTAGAGGCAGCTCCAGAGGAGAAAGGCATTTCAAAGGTGTGTAAGTTAGAATTCGGAATTGGCTGCACCAGGAGCAGACTGGGCGGGATGCCTTCACGCTGGTAGGTGCGAGTCAGCCTGGGCTGGCAAGTGCACGCAGAGCCCGCACCGAGTGCTGCCTGATGGACTCCGAGGCCGTGCCTTGAGCGGCGGTGCAAACCGCTAAGTGTGTTAGGAACAAGGAGCTCATCTCCAAACTGCAGGTGCTTGGAGTAGAGAGCGGTGATGAGTGAGGTAGAATGGAGCCAGTGTAGGTTCTTCAGGTCTGCACGTTAGCCCGGGCAGAGCCATGATGCCGCGTTGTAGGTTTTTTTTGTGTGTGTTAGCTTTTGTATTTTCTCGAGTTTCTCTATAATGTTTGTTGTTGTTTGTGATGTGAGCGTTGGTACAGATGTTGGGGTGGATTTTCTTTAAGGTTTTCTTTTATCAGAGGGTTGCATACTCTACAGAAGAAGGTGCAGTGAAATGAGCTTGAGTTTCAGGAAGAACGAGGTGTCCGGGCAGGAAGGACAGAGGTGGCCTTGTACAGAGGAAGCCACCGAGGGACCCCCGCCGAGCGCCTCGTGTCAGGCGTGGGCCACGTGTGCTGTGTGCCTGGCATTTGCACCTGTGGCAGGCCTTCGGTGTGATGCTCTTATAGCTCTGTTTGCCTTGAGGAGAGGAGGAGAGGAGCAGCCTGATTGCTCACTCGCCGCCCCGCTGGGCGTGCAGAGCCGAGTCAGTGCCACGCCGTCCGGCTCGCGCAGGGATGTGGCGCAGGCACCGGTGGGAGCCTGGGCCAGGAGCCTGTCCGGGCCAGGCTGGCCTGTCGTCCACCTGTCTCTGAGGTTCACGCCGAGCACAGGGCGCTGGCGGGCTGGGGCAGCCCGTGGTGGGCGAGGCAGGCGGGAGGGGGCGGCCTGGGTTGCGGGCTGGGTGCAGAGGACCCTCCCCGCACAGCCAGGGGCTGCAGTCATCTGCACTGCAGTTCTGGTCTCTGAGACAGTTCTGTGGGCAGCAGGAGCTTTCAACTTCGGATTTTTTTTCCAGTGGAAAGAGTGAAGGAACACCTGAAACTGTCCTTGGAGAACAAGAACGGCGTGGTGCAAACTGGCGAGTTGACGGTGGTGCTGGACGGGTTGGCGATTGAGCCAGAAAATCTGACGAGATGCAGCCCAGCCCCAACCAGTAAGCTTCTGTGTGTCTGCAAAATTCAGAGAACCATCAGCAGGAGGTATAAAATCCCTTTCTCTCTTTCTCGTTGTTCAGGAGAAATACAGAACGGTGACGCCCTACGGGAGAACGGAGAGCCCTCGGCCAGGACGAGCAGGTAGAGCATCCCCGCCTCGAGGCATCTGTGGCCTCAGCTTAGCGTTCGCCACGGAACTTAAAACGTCCGTTCGGTTGACTTCCTGCGAAAGCAGTGTGAAGCCAGCTGTATTGGGATAAGGCGCTTCCACAGCCCGCAGCCTCTGGCCTGCTGCTCGTCCCGCAGGCTGTCCCGCGAGGACGTGCTTTATCAGTGCAGTGGGACAGCACGGGCCCTCTGTCTGACGCCCATGCTGGAGGTGTCGGACTCCCTTCTGTCTCACTGCACGTGTGCGTTCCCAGCCTGCGTGTGCCAGGTTATCAGTAAGGCTGGCCGTGCGGGGATCGGGCCTCTTCTGCTCCCTGTGGACCATGGAAGAGAACACGTGGTCTTTCCCCAGAGACCAGCCTGCGTTTATCATCCGCTTCATTTATGTTTGATGGTAATGAAGAGAGTTTTCTGTTGGCGGCAGTCAAAGAGGAATGCAAGCGGGTAACAGGTGGACTGTAATGGAACGACCAGAACTCCAGAAGGGAGACTGCTGCTGGGAGAAGCCCGTCCCAGCACGGCCGCCTCCTCGCAGTCACAGCTCCCTGCTCCTGCGGGCCTGAGCAGAGGTGGTTGGCTTGAGTGAACGTATTTAGTGTCCATGTTGGAATTTACTTGGGCAGAATTAAGGGCAGCACAGTTAGGTTCATTAAAAGGTGTCAGTGGGTTATGGTGAGAAGTCTAGATCTCACTCCTGGTACAGTGGCTTTTAAGGGGAGGGGCGGGATCTGACTTAAATCTAAAAAGAAAACCAAGCTGAGGCTGTTAGAGGCGCCTCTCAGCGACACCAGAGGTGATACCAGACAGGACAGCCCCCGAGCCATCCTCAGTGCAGATGACTGCGGCCCCTGGCTGTGCGGGGAGCGCTGCCCGCCCTCTGTCCTTGGTTTCTCAGGTAGAGGAGTTTATACAGAGACCTTGGCCGCGCTGTGAAAAGCTGGCTTGTTAAAGCAGTTAGAGCATGTGCCTTCATTGAAAAAGCAAAGCCTGCAGGCCTCTGCATCTGGCTCAGACGGGCTCTCAGCTCATCTGAGGAGCAGGTGAGGGGGTGGGGTTAGGCCCTCTTGTCTATGGAATTCCTTGCTGACTCTTTCAGTGCAGATTAATTCCCAAGGCCCCTTTTACTTTGTGGTGGCCTTTCAGAATCCATGGGGAGCACCCGGCAACCTTACCTTGCCAAGTCTGAGACTGCAGGCTTCTCTGCTCAGGGGTGAACAGCCCTTTTTTCCTTCGCCCTCCCCCTCCCTCTGTGCAGTCTCTCCTTAGGGAGGGTTTTAGTCATTTGCTGAGTCCTTGGCTGGGAAGAAAATGGCTGATTAGTTATAAGCCAGCTGTGCATTGCCACACTTAACAGCTTTATTTTAACTTTCCTGCCTCAGTGTCTGTCCCCCCTGCCCTGGAACAGCAGCAGGTGGCTCCGTGGGAGCGGATGGAGGGGATGTGGTTGGACTGCTCTCCCTTCAGGGCTCACAGTCACCCAGGCCCAGCCACTGGCCACTGGCCACTGCCCGGGAGGGTCACAATATCTGCTTTTGCAGTTGTGGTTTCTGTATGTTTCCAATTTCTGTTTTTTGCAGTTTTCAACTGTCGATTGTAAATTATTACTAATTTATATTTGATGGTAATGAAGGGAGGCTTTCTTCATTAATCTCTACAATTATGAGATTTTTCTGATCAATAGAATTACAATATTTTGAAATTGATTTTGTTTCACAAGTATTTTGAAGATATTTCTGAGCATCTATATATATAAAAGGCTAATATGCTAAGTGTCCATCTGGGTAATGACATCACATAGCAGCTCTCGGCTTCCTCTCCCTAGCAACTAGCCTCCTTGCAGTTTCTTCAGCCCAGGAGCATGACTTGCTTTATAGCCAGGTGGAATCATTTCACACTGTAACCAAATGTCTGTGAAGCGTTTTCCTGTGCCTCATCTCATTTGATCCTCACAGAAGTCATGGAGTAGGTAGACAGGAGACTTGGTGGGATCCTATTTTCTTTTCATTAGCTGGAAATCAGAGATTTAGAAAGCTTAGAAACTTGATCTGACTGAAAAGAAGAAATGGTGGACCTTGAAAATGACTTTGGGTTTTCTTACTACACAGAATATAGTCAAACACTGCCACACAGGGAGAACAAACACCCTTTGTTCTCCCTGTGTGATCTATAATAATAATCTGCTTCGTGTTGATATTTACTGCTGTTTCACTGGCAATTACCTGTAAGAGAAGTTGGGTGCTTCACTGACTGGAAAAAGTTCAGGTACATCAGAAAGCAGATCTAATTAAGCAAGTTTATCTATATATAAAGCTATCACTGTCGCTGTCAATTGTGAATTTCTATTTTAGAGAAAGGATGAATAGTGATATTAAAATATTTCTTCTAATTAATTTCCTTTCAATGTGCATGAATTTGTGCATTGGGCCAGTAGTTTAAAATTAGTATTCTTAGACTTAAGTATTTAAAATGTACAATTTGAACATTATTTTGAGGGACAGAATTTATTTTGATTTAGTATAGTTGTATTTTTCAGCATAGATTTATGTGGTAGTATGGGATATGCTTAGAACCAGAAGTATTTTAAATCTTTATGTAAGAAAGCATGCCCTGTATTTGTTCGTTGCTCTCTGTCGTTTTATTTGAATGTGAAGAACTTGGTAGGTTTTTCTTATGACCATTTTGAGGAGAAGTTGTTGAATTGTACTGAGTTCACTGAAGTCAGACATCTTGCTTCTGAAGGTTGACTGCTGAAGGTGCAGGTGGAGCAGACAGCCGAGCGCCCACTCCCGCTGAAGTGCAGAACTGCTACTCCCACGTGGCGAATGGAGGCAGCACACCTTCCTCTCCGGCTCCGGCTCTGGCTCCGGCTCCATCTCCAGGTGCTGCCAGACCCCAAAACACACCAGCTCCCAGACCATGCACAGCTGAGCCCGTCGGTGACACTGGTAAGTCTGTGATAGGGCGCATGTGCGTGGAGATTCCGGGACACTGCCTCTTGTTGCAGTCTTTCCTGTCCTCAGCTCCACAGTAGCAATTCAGATGACAAGGCCTGAGCTTTTTAGCAGTAATTTTGAATTTTCTAGATTACTTTGGGAAATACACCCAAAATACATTAATTTAGAGATCACAGCACATTTCACTAAGCAGAATGTACAATTTTTTTTTTAAAATATATTTTATTGATTTTTTACAGAGAGGGAGAGGGATAGAGAGTTAGAAACATCGATGAGAGAGAATCATCGATCAGCTGCTTCTTGCACACCCCCTACTGGGGATGTGCCCACAACCATGGTACATGCCCCTGACCCGAATCGAACCCGGGACCTTTCAGTCCGCAGTTCGACGCTCTATCTATTGAGCCAAACTGGTTTCGGCCAAAATGTACAATTTTTTACTATATTCTGTATCTAGTATGTGATAGCTAGATTTCTAGGCTTTATAAAAGTACAATCCTATATAGTAAGAGAGGAATATGCTAATTATTTGTTACACCAGAAGGCATAACGACTGGATCACGGATCAACAGGAGGCTGGGGCAGTGAGCTACAAGCATCACTGCCCCAGGCGGTGGAGAGCTGCAGAAAGGGGCAGGGCAGCCAGCTATGGGGGTTGGGGGGAAGGATCTACAGGAGAACGGGGCAGCGGGCAGAGCTACAGGAAAGTGGCAGTGAGCTACCGGTGCACAGATTTGTGCGCAGGGCTACTAGTGTGATTCATAATAGGGAATGTATTTCTAAAAGAACCTAAGTGACTTCATGGACTTGTCGGTAATGAATGGTTCCTATAACTATAGTCTACAAATATTTTATTTCTTGGCATGTAAACTGGTAAGAAAATGTGCTGTCAGAAAGTTTTGTGTTTTTCAAGAGTTAAGTGTTCTGTTATAGAAGGAAGATTCCACTGATCCTACTTTTCAGTGGACTTTGCTGTAAATTCCATGGATTCTTTTTGTTGTTATTTTCTTTATACATTAATTCTTTCAGACAGATCTCTTAAAATTCGAACATTTTAGGTCTTGCTGAGATGACCATCATGTGTGCTGGGCTGGAGTCGGGTCTCTTGGTCCCAGAGCCTGTGTTCTGCCCAGTGTTTTCTGTTTATGGCAAGTTATTCAAAAGTAGAAGCATGAAGAGAAGCGACTCAGTGATTAAATGAAAACAGGCTGATTTATCAATGAGACAATCTGCATTTACACTTGAGGTTGGGGGTTACTTACCATGTGTTATCTTCAGAGTTTTTGTAAACATTGGAACTGACATGAGTTTTTAAAAATTTAATTGGCCTATTAATGCTTCTCCCTTAAAAATATATTAACTTGCCGAAACCGGTTTGGCTCAGTGGATAGAGCGTCGGCCTGTGGACTGAAAGGTCCCAGGTTCGATTCCGGTCAAGGGCATGTACCTTGGTTGCGGACACATCCCCAGTAGGGGGTGTGCAAGAGGCAGCTGGTCGATGATTCTCTCTCATCGATGTTTCTGACTCTCTATCCCTCTCTCTTCCTCTCTGTAAAAAAATCAATAAAATACATATTACAAATATATATATATATATAAATATATATATATAAACTTGCCCTGACAGTGGCTCAGTCTGTTGGAGCGTTCTTCCGTGCACCAAACAGTTTCAGTTTCAATCCCTCTGGGCCAGTACAGGAGGCAACCAATCAATGTTTCTCTCCCACACCGATGTTTCTCTCTAAAATCAGTAAAAAATATCCTCGGGTGAGCATTTAAAATATCTGTATGAATAAATGAACTTAAAGACCCTCGGAACAAAAATAGGTAGAACTGTTTTGTTAAATTAAATTAATTCCAGGTGGCTGAGAAACGGAGAGAAAAGATATACACCCCGGGTAAAGGCGGAGAGAGACGCATTCCTTTCTGATTCTGGCCAACTTTCTAGTAAGAACATTTGTTTCAGGTTTCTGCTAGCAGAGGAGGAAAGGGAACGTCTTAGATTATCCAGAATTGTCTGTAAGCGAAGAACAGCTCAGTTAAGATTGTTAATGAGATTCCAGGTGCGGAGCTGAGTGAAGAACCAGCGTGAGCAGCGTCCTCGCTGATTCCAAGAGTAAGTGCAGTAATTAAGTCTCCTACGACAGAGGTCGGCAAACTCATTAGTCCACAGAGCCAAATATCAACAAGACAACGATTGACATTTTTTTTGAGAGCCAAATTTTTTAAACTTAAACTTCTTCTAATGCCACTTTTTCAACATAGACTTGCCCAGGCCGTGGTATTTTGTGGAAGAGCCACACTCAAGGAACCAAAGAGCCGCATGTGGCTCGCGAGCCACAGTTTGCCAACCACAGCCCTAGATTCCGTTCCGTGTTATCTACCCTGATTCAAATAGTACAAGTTCTGTCTTGTTTTATTTTGTTAATTCTCACCCGAGGATATTTCTTCCATTGTTTTTTAGAGAGTAGGAAGGAGGTAGGGAGAGAGAGGGAAAGAGGGAGGGAGGGAAACAGAGAGAGAGAGAGAGAGAGAGAGAGAGAGAGAGAGAGAAGGGTGGGGATTGGACCTACAACTCGGCTACAAGCCCTTGACCTGGAATCAAACCTTCAACCTTGGTGTGCAGGCCAACACTCTATCCACTGAGCAACACCAGCCAGGGCAAATATTACTGTTTTTTAAATTACCTGAGGACATAGCTATAGGAAGGACCAAAATTTTATTTCTTTAAAATGTCAGCACATGGAAAAATGGTTTATCTGAGTGCCAGTCCTTCACAGTGAAGCATGAATCCAGGGCTGTGTGGCCAGAGGGGGTTTTGAGTTTGGTATCCATACTAAAAACCATGATAAAAAACACCTAGTTACCCACCCATTAAAAATTATATTTTAAACTATGTAACTCTCTTGCAAACTCTCCAGAGAGGTTGTACAAAATGAAAATAACGCCTTGTGTAGGTGCCCCCCGCTGTTCCCAGGAGTAATTCGAGGGTGTGAGCGCTCCGGAAGGCCTGCCTCGCCCGCACCTGGGAGCGGAGTGGGCAGCGCGTGCTTCCTGCTGCCGCAGCTGCCTGAGCCCAGCGCTGCAGGGACCGCTGGCCGCAGGCACTGGCACGTGCTGTGTGGCTGCCAAAGAGGCAATCTCTTCTTTAACCCACAGCTCGTCTGTGATTTAGAGACTTCACATGGGAATAATTTCCCTTGGTTGTCCTTGTGAGAAACCCCAAGGTGAAAATAAGACACGTGAGGAGCTGGAATGAAGGCTCCGGCCAGGATATTCACAGGAAACAGAGGAGCCCAAGGCCATCCGGGTGCCTGTTCTGGATGTGCGCCCCGTTTCCCCCAGAACCGGCTCCGTAGCTGTGGGGAATGCCAGTGCTGGAAGAGCCGAGGCCGAGTGCTCGGCTAGGGAGGGTGCTGGGTAGCCCCAGCTCTGCTTCTGCCTGCCCTCGCGGTTTGGACTCTGTCTCAGAGTTGTGCCATTTGTCTTCTGTGCCTCGATGGCCTCAAACATGCCTCCACCCAGCACAGTGACGTAGCACCTCTGACTATTGTTGGTGACATCTGACGGAACTGTGCACTGCGTCATTCCATTGGCCAGTCTGCAGCTTCCGGAACCCGCTGTGGCAGCCGCTGCTGACCCATGTCTTTCCTACTGTCTGTCAGCCCTCAGTGGGAGGATGAACCCAGGTATATTTTCAGGGAATGGTTTTTCTTTTAAGGTCTTAGTGCAAAATTGTATTCCTCTTTTGCATGAAGGCCTTTAAACATTAGTTTCACTGTTAGAATGGGTGCAGGAGCGTGCATGTTCTGTGTCTGTCACATGACAGGTTTTAATCCCTTACCTTCAACACCACAGTCCTCAGACCTGTAGAGCCGAGAGGTGTGTGTTTCGTAAACGCATTGGCTGGCAGAATAGCTAGCACTGGTTTGAGAGTTCTCTGAGTTTGCTGTGCTTAGGACGAGTGTGGGCCCAGGTGTGCTTGGTGTTATGTCGTGTGCTGGGTCCTGTCACCGTTCGGAGTCCACAGAGGTATGAGGCGTGGACACCTATGGGTGGGCCTGTGCTGAGAAGGAGCTCGAGACAAAGGGTTCTCAGTCAGAAGGTGCATGCCGGCTCCCGTGGGGCTGAGTCTTGAGTGAGGGATTGTTTGATATGTGTAGCTGCTATGAACATTGGTCGTTTTAAGCTAAATGGTAGGAGTCAGTCATGATGTGAAGATTAGACCTGGCTTCTCACAGGACGAGGTTCAGATCCCAGCCCTGCCACTCCACATAGTGACCAGACTTTCCAAAATTCAGCACCTCTGTTTCTGAAAGAGGGTATACTCAAGTTACTGCTTACAGGATTCCTTCAAATTCCTTCAAATAGTCCTTGGACAGGGGCAGACTTTAAGAGAAATACTATTTTCTTTTCTACTTCTTCCCTCTGTCCCTAGCCTGTAGTGGCAGATAACTTTTTCTAATACAGAATTTCTAGAGGCCCAGTGGAGTCCCTTGGCCTGGTCTGCAGAGATTGGGCCGAAACCAGCAGTCAGACATCCCCTGAGAGGTCCTGGAGTGCAAGAGGGCACTCTGCAAAGTTGCTGTCACTCAACAGCTCCTGCATTGAACATATGGTGGTCAGTGCAAATCATAGCTACCGGCCGGTTAGCCAGTCAGCCAGTCACTTAGGCTTATATATATATAAACTAGAGGCCTGGTACGAGAAATTCGTGCACAGGGGAGGGGAATGCCCCTCTGCCCTGCCTGCACCCTCTCCAATCTGAGACCCATTAAGGGATGTCCCTCTTACAATCCAGGACTGCTGGCTCCCAACCGCTCAATTCCCTGCCTGCCAGCCTGATCACCTCTAACCGCTTCTGCCTGCCAGCCTGATCACCCCCTAACCACTCCCCTGCTAGCCAGATAGATGCCTAACGGCTCCCCTGCTGGCCCGATTGCCCCAAACGGCCTTCCCCTGCTAGCCTGGTAATCTCTAAATGCCCTCCCCTGCAGGCCTGGTCCCTCCCAACTGCCCTCCTCTGCAGGCCTGATTGCTCCCAACTGCCCTTTCCAGCTGGCCTGATCATTCTCAACTGCCCTCCCTTGCTGGCCTGATTGCCCTCAACTTCTCTCCCCTGCAAGTCTGGATTCCCTCTCAACTGCCCTCTCCTGCAGGCCTAGTCACCCCTAACTGCCCTCTCCTGCTGGCCTGGGACCCTCCCTCCAACTGCCCTCCCCTGCAGGCTTGGTCCCTCCCAACTGCCCTCCTCTGCCGGCCCAATTACCCCTAACTGCTCTCCCCCACTGGCCTGATTGCCCACAACTGCCCTCCCCTGCCAGCCATCTTGTGGCGGCCATCTTGTGTCCACATGGGGACAGACATCTTGTGTCTTGGAATGATGTGGTCAATTTGCATATTACTCTTTTATTAGATAGGATTAGAGGCCCACTGCACAAAATTCATGCATAGGTAGGGTCCCTATCGGCTGCTGGCTGCCAGCCGGGGCCTCCCTTGCCGGCTGCTGGCTGCTGGGGCTTCGTTCTGCATGCCCTCCCGCCCCATGGTCAGCACATGTCATAGTGAGTAAAAGGGGACATATTAGGCTTTTATATAGAGAGAAGATTGTTTTATTCATAAAGCAGACTGTAGTTCAATATGGCAAGTTTTAGGCATGGCTAACTGGTTTCACGTGTTTATTGGACTTCTGTTTGTGGCATTTTGCTTTGCAATAATTATCGATTCACAGGAAGTCCCCATGACGCACAGGAAGGTCTGCTCCCTCCACCACCTCCCATGGAGCTGCTCGCAGGACCAGTGAGCGCTGGGCACGAGGGCATGCCGCGAGTCCGATGCCAGGCTCCAGGAGGCACGGCGCTGCCTTTGGGGTTTTTGTTCTAGTCTTTGAATCACCGTCAGAGTGTGGCCTCCTGGTTGTAGAATTGGGGACTTAGTTTTGGCCTTTACAAATGTCAGGTTTTCCAAAAGTTCTCAGTGTGTTTGGATGGAATATATATATATTGTAGAAACTCAAACTACCGCTCTACCTCTGTAATTTATTTAGGTCAGGGTATTGATTGTGTTATTAAATTCTTCATAAATTAATTATATTAGTATTCCAAAGTTATTCTAATTACACTTCAAATAGTAATTATATTTCTATTAATGCTTTGTTATCTGCATAGTTCTGAAAGCGGTGTATTTAGTTCTTTTTTAATTTGTCTTTAATTTATTGGTTCAACAAATATTTTTTGTTTTCATATGCCAGGTGTTTTGTATCTGTTGGGAATACAAAAGTGAAAAAATCTGACCAATTTTTTTGCACTCTGCACTTTAATTAAAAATAAGTAAACACAAATAAATAGAATATTTCACAACTGAGAAACCCACAATATAATATGGAGCTGGTGGGGCGGGCAGGGACGGCATCGGATTGGATGCTCCAGACGCTGTCCTGATGGCACCACTGAGCAGGACTCTCCCCAAGGGAAAGCAGTAGCCGGTCCTCTGAGATTGGGGACCGACAGCGCCGGCACAGGCCTGGGAGGGAGGCCAGGCAGCACTGTGCGACCAGGTGTGGCCGTGGGGAAGGTGTGGATTGCATTTCCCAGGGGCATGAAGATGGGTTATCTGGTCTGGAGGGTGGGCCGTGTGGACGAAGGACAGGGGCTGTTGCTGTAACCTAAGCAGGAGCGGTGGCCGGGCAGTGGCACGCTGGGCACCCTCACTGTGGCTCTTGCAGGGCACCGTCTGCTCCACGGGCCCAGGCCCAGGCCGCTCTCGTGCTGGCACCATTTCATCTTGTACTGCTGGGAAGATGCTGCCACCTTTTCTCGTGTGGACATGAGGGCTCACACGGAGGAGCACACGTGGAGGAGGCGGCTTCTGAGAGCACGGTGGGGAGGGGAAGAGGGGGTCCTCGCACGTCCCGCCTCCGTCCTCTCGGCCAGTGTCAGACACTGACGTGGGGGCTGCTCCTCGTCCTGCGCTGCCTGTGTCCTCTCCAAAGCCGTTCTCCCCACACTCGGCAGGACCCACTGACCTGCCCATGTGCACTGAGCTCACCCACTCTGTCTGCAGGCCGGCCTGGCACCCAGGCTTCCTTGGCCCTCCTGTGTCAGAGCTGTGGTGTGTGATCTCATCAGTTTTGTTCAACTGTCTGCTCTCTTTCCAGTTGTATTAACTTCCTTTTCCAGGTCCTGGGGCTGAAACAGACCCAGTGCTGGGCTGGGTTTCTGGACTGGAGTCTGGGCCCGAACACTGGGCAGTCCCTGTAGCGCTGGCTGAGTCAGTGCCCCTCGCCCTCCCCGCACCTGCCAGCCACTGTCTGCAGCCAAGGGCCACCCTCAAGTCCCTTTATCCCTATGCAGATGTTCAGAATGGTCATTTGGAGGAAAAATATTGTTATCCTAATGTTGGTTTCTCTTTCCTTAGGGTTTTTTTTTTGTATATAAGGACTTTTTTATATCTCTAAAATGGGAGCACAAAAGATGGAGTCTGTCCTATTTTATGTTCGTCAGTCCCCGAGGCCCCACTGTGTGCGCTGTGCTCGGCCTGGTCCTCAGTCACATGGCCTGTTCATTGCCTTGCAGCTAATGGAGAGTCATCCTCGCAGGCACCGGCCCCACCGGAGGACGCTGCGCCAGGGCAGGCGGGGGCCCCCGAGGCCAGTGCCCGGGCCGCCCCTGGCCCTGTGCCCCCTGGGGAGGAGGCCCTGGGTCCAGAAGCGCCGGTGCCCTCTGAGCGCAGTGGCGGCGGCTTCCCAGATGGCGATGGTGCGGCCGTCGGGGCCGGGACCTGCAACCTGGACGCTGCAGCCTCTGCCGCCGGAAGCAGCTCGGCCTCGGAAGCAGCCAAGCTGCGGCAGCCAGGTGGGAGTGTGGAGCCCGGGCGGAGCGCCAGCCCAGAGAGCCTGCCCTCCGGGTACGTGCCCTTCCCTTCCCTTCCCTTCCCGAGTGTCAGACTTCCCGGCGATGGCTCTGCCCGTGTGAGTCCGGCTGATTGTGTGTGCAGGGTGAGCCATGGCACACGGTCCCCCCTCGAAGCGTGGGCAGAGGGCAGAGGGGCAGCTGTGTCACCGACAGGCCCTCCTGACCCTCTGCTTGGAGTCCCTTTTCCTGAGTGTGACCGTGGCTACCCTAGCACGGCCTCCTCTCTGCAGCCTCTGCTGTCCGCCCCAGCACCCCCACTCAAGAACTCTCAGTCCCGAGTCGGGGGTCACCCAGCTCCAGACCGGTTCCCA
Organism: Pipistrellus hanaki; assembly: GCF_964339955.1. Taxonomy (NCBI): domain Eukaryota; kingdom Metazoa; phylum Chordata; class Mammalia; order Chiroptera; family Vespertilionidae; genus Pipistrellus; species Pipistrellus hanaki. The sequence continues at coordinate 2,112,519 of NC_140519.1, forward strand.
CGGCTCTGCGGTGGTTTTTGATCCTCTGCATCTCCCACGGCACGACTTTGAGGGGAAGAGCCTGCCTCCACCTGGCGTCTCCCTCCCGTGTCATCCAGCTGCTCATGTGGTGCTTGGCTTGGAGGCTCTAGCATGAATGGGTCCGTGCCTTTGCGTTTGTGAGAATTTGGGGCCAGAGGCTAGAAAGGGGCAAGCAGGTCTCAGCTGCTCTGAGCGGCATCACCTGCTCAGAGGCCACACGCAAAGCTGGAGGCGTGGGCGGAGCCTCCACTGCTGTGGGGCATGGCCTGCACCTCAGTCATGTCCGCCCACCGCGGAGGCGGTCCCGGTCCTGTCCAGTGCACACGGAGGCGGGCCCGGTCCTGTCCAGCCACTGCGGACGCGGCCCTGGGCTCACCTGAGTTTCTGCCCGTGTCCTTCCTTTGCAGCCCCAGGACCATGTTCTCTAAAACCAGGCAGAGGAGTCCCCACAGTTAGTGAGGACAGGAGGAGGGGTGGGGAGCAGGCCTGTTCCTGGCTCAGCTGCCAGGAGGCTCTCCAGAGTCACGTGAGGAAGGGCCCTGCCCTCCTGAGTGTGTGGCAGCTGGGGGCGGGGGAGTGTTAAGAGTGTGTGTGCGTGTGTGCACCTGTGCACTCTGTCAGGGAGCAGCATCAGTAAGTGAGGGCGTTTCATGGGGAAATCAGTGAGGCCTCCCTAATAAAAAAGAAATCAAACTTAACTGGATCCTCGTATTTAAGACAAAAATACTTTCTATTCTTTCAAACTGGAAACAAGCATGTTAAAACTCAGGAATACCAGGTCTTTATTTTGTACTAGAAGCCCCATGCTCAGGCCCTGGAGCCGCCTCTTTCTCCGGGAGCCGCCTTTTCCGCTCCAGCCCCTCCTTCCCACGCTGCCAAGGCCCTGAGAGACCAGGAGTGGGGCAGAACGCCCTTCACTCTGTGGCTGAGTATGCAAATTAACCACCAGCTTTGTTGGGTTAATTTGCATATCACTCCTGATTGGCTAGTGGTGTAGCAGAGGTACGGTCAATTTACATGTTTGTCTGTTATTAGGAAAGATGTTTAAAACGTTTCTTCTATATCATATGGAAAGACTGGAGAGGAAGAGGCAGGGAGCACAGAAGAGAGTGTGAGATGGGGAGTAGAGTCTCGAGTGGAACAGGGAAGACACAGTGGGGTGTCTGCAGACTTTCCGGCTCCTCTCAGGCCAGAGCGGGACAGCTGTGCACAGAGGCGACCCTGGTGCCCAGGGAGGGAGGCCCGCAGGGAGCAGGGCCCTGGCTTCTGCAGGCCGCACCTGCTGGTAGCTCAGATGCATGGTTTTGAAATTGCAGGCAAAACTGGCTGTCACTTCCCTGACATTTGTGCCTCGGGCTTGCTGTTAGACTGAAAGTTCCTCTGCCCCAGTGTCTTCTTTAAAACATTACATATTCTGCCCTAGCCGGTTTGGCTCAGTGGATAGAGCACCAGCTTGTGGACTGAAGGGTCGATTATGGTTAAGGGCATATGCCTGAGTTGTGGGCTCTATCCCCAGTAGGGGGCATGCAGGAGGCAGCCAATCAATGATTCTCATTATTGATGTTTCTATCTCTTTCTCCCTCTCCCTTTCTCTCTGAAATCAATAAAAATATATACCTAAAAAGTAAAAATAAAAATATTACATATTCTGTCTTCTTCTGCTGACTGTACTTACAGTGTTAATGAAAGGAAAAATGTAAGAACTTAAGAAAAGCACTAATAATTGAGTAAAGAAATAATAATATGTTATATATTTAGACTTTTAAAATGAAACCTGTAATTCCTTGGTTATAACGGGGAATCATGTTTCAGATTGTCTCATTTGTTGTCTCTTACTTACATTTTTGCATTTTTTAAAGGTGGGAGCAGAGGAAAGACCCTCACGGGAGAACCTATTACGTGGATCATAACACTCGAACGACCACGTGGGAGAGGCCACAGCCTTTACCCCCAGGGTAAGGTGCAGCTGACTGTATCCGGGTGTTTCTCACACTCTGGCCTCCGCATTTACTTCCTGCGGCAGAGCGTGACTCATTCTGCACATTGTTTCCTTTCGTTGGCTTGAAGGGCTTCCTACAAGGTGGTCAAACACTGGCATGAGTTACTGCAGCCTGCCTAACTGTTTAAGGAGTGTTCTCGTAGATAGTGACCCGAATTCCATTACTTGTGGGGTGTACGGGCTGGTAGAGGCGTAAACCAGTGAAGGCCCAGAGGTGGTCACAGTGGCCTGCCATCATGTGGGGTGGGCATCCTAGACATTTCTGTTGCCCTGTCCCCAAAGGCCATTTACACTCATGCCCCTGTCCTTGGTTTTCTGTCTCATCTCGTGAGCATGCCGCCCACTAGCCAGCTCAGGTGCTAGTCAGTGTCCGCACTTGGCCTGCAGCCTGCATTTCCCCTCCTCGTCTTTCCTCCTGGGAGCTCTGTCCACCAGTACAAAGCGCACCCCGTCCCAAAGCTCACAGCCAGCAGTGCTCTCTGTGTGAGGCTGGCTGCTGCGAGGATTCGAGAGCATCCTGTCATTAGTGCCCACAGCAGGTTGCAGGTGACCTGGGGACGGCGTGTCCAGGTGTGCAGGTGGGGAAGGGCATTCTCATCTGAGGGACCAGGAGGGAGTGCACGTGGCTCCACGCGATCCCAGAAGGAGCGTCGGGGTGTCGGGCACTGAGGCTGGAATTGTTCGGGTTCGTGCTGAGCTGCACCTGAGAGCTTGGCAGGGGGAAGGCGTGCCTGCAGCGCGTGCAGGTCGGTGGGCAGAGAGCCCCCAAAAGCCTGGCGTTCGCGCCCTGCTGTGGCCGTGGCCGTGGGCGGTTGCCAGGTGCAGTCAGCGCTCAGTGGGTGAGGCTTCCCAGAAAAGGGCCTTGATCCTGGGACAGTTCAGTCTGTGGCCCCTTTGTGAGGCCGAGCTTAGAAATCCTGGGAGGTGTTTATCTAATATAAATAGCACGTTACATGTTAATCGTTTTTCTGAGGAATATAAGTTACATTGCTTTAAAGTTATTGTATCATGGCTTGGACTTGATCATTGAGTCATTTGCGTGAAGTGTTAAATGACTGCTTCCCAGTGCTGCTGCTGAGCGGCTGTCTGTTTTTGTTGCTGTCCTGGGGCAGCTGGGAGAGAAGAGTGGACGACCGGGGCCGGGTGTACTACGTGGACCACAACACCAGGACCACCACGTGGCAGCGGCCGACCCTGGAGTCCGTGCGGGACTTCGAGCAGTGGCAGTCCCAGCGCAGCCAGCTGCAGGGCGCTCTGCAGCAGTTCAACCAGCGCTACCTCTACTCGGTGAGCAGCCCAGGCACCACCTTCCATTCTACCACCTTCCCTCCTGCCATGTTCTCTTCTGCCCAGTTAGAGGGCATGTAGGATTCGACCTTTGACAAAGATTCTGATACATATAACCACTTTGAGCCATTTTTTAAGAATTCCAGCTTCCTAATATAACTTACAGACTCAGTGTTTGTCCTTATTAAATGATAGCTTCATAAATGCAACATGTATATATATATATATATATATATATATATATATATATATATATATATATATATAAAAGCCTAAGCAACCATCACAACTGAAACAACTAGAAAGACGACCGAACAGGCTGTGTGGGGTGACCAGGTCAGCAGGGAGGTTAGTGAGGGATGACCAAACGACTGAACAGAGGGCTGCATGGACTGAAAAGCAAGCTGCATGGGGCGACCAGGCTGGGGGGTGGCAGTGGGGGGCGACCAGGCCGGCAGAGGGGGGCAGCTAGGGCTGACCAGGCCAGCAGGGGTGGGGGTGGGCAATTAGGGGCAACCAGGCCAGTGGACAGCGTCAGTTGGGGACAATTAGACCGGCAGGCAGAGACAGTTAGGGATGATCAGGCTGGTGGGGGTGGGGGGGTAGTTAGGGGCAAGCAGACCAGCAGGCAGAGGCAGATAGGGTGATCAGGCTGGCAGAGAGGGGGGCAGTTAGGGGCAATCAGGCAGGCAGGCAAGTGAGCGGTTAGGAGCCAGCGGTCCAGGATTGTGAGAGGGATGTCCGACTCCCAGAGATCAGGCTGAACCCGGCATTGGACATCTCCCAAGGGTCTCGGATTGGAGAAGGTGCAGGCTGGGCTGAAGGGAACCCCCCTCCCATGCACGAATTTCTTGCACCAGGCCTCTAGCTTCTTCATAAAATACTGTCTCTTTGCAAACTCCCAGCCTTTTGCCTTTCCTTACGATCATTTTGCTGGTTGTAAGTGAAATCATGGCGCTCCTGGTTTCACTTAAGGCCAGCCTCACCCTGCGGAGCTCCGCTGGTCTGTTGCCAGGTTCTGAAACAGCCCTGGGCTCTCTGAGCCCACCAGAGATATTCCTGGGCTTAGGGATACTTTTGTCCCCAAACTCTGATGTACTTGAAAATTTGGTAATTTATTTGTTGCCATAAGCAAACATTTATAAGTTTAAAAAAATAAACTAAAAAATCTTTGTTAAATGGGTTTGGTCACAGGAAGTAGAAAATGTAAATTTTAAGAACTGGGCATCTCTAGATAGTGTTATGAGGCAACTTAAATACCAAATCTACAGGCAGGTGATGGACAGGAGGTAGGAAAGACTGGACGGAAAACCAGCCGCCAGCCTCGTGCAGAGTGAGCTGACCGGGCAGTGCAGGGCCACTCTCCTGGGCTCTGCTGCCGGGCAGGGGCCACTCCTGCACTGCAGCGGCCTGGGACGGGCTCGGGAGTGTGCTGACATGTCGTCTGACTGTAGGAACCAGAGGTGGTGTGTGTGTGTGTGTGTGTGTGTCCTGCGTGTCGCAGGAGCACCTGGGGGCAGGCTGCCTCAGGTAACAGGTGTCATCAGAACTGTGCCCCTGCCCGTGACAGCCCGGGAACGGATGGAGGCTGGTTGTCCAAGAACATCGCCAAGTCTGGGGAGCCCAGGCCAGTCCTCTCTGGCTCGTCATGCCATCCGATCTGGCTGTGTCATGGCTCCTCTCTCCCTACCGAGTCCTGCTCCTCCCCCTGGCTCCTCCCCATGGAGTCCTGCTCCTCCCCCTGGCTCCTCCCCATGGAGTCCTGCTCCTGACCTTCATCCTGTGTCACTGCTGTCCTGGGCCTTGCTTCCAGTCGAGGAAGGAGGACAGAAGGACTGAGAGGGCCATGACGTGGGAAGGAGATGGCTCTCTAGCAATTGCTCGCTCTTTCACGTGGAAGGGAGGCTCTCGGCAAGTCTTTGCCCCCGCCCCAACCTGGGCAGTGGCCATCCCACCATCCCTGCTGCTGTGGCCGGGACGGAGAGCTCGGAGCCCGGCCTGCTGCGAGGGGCACTGAGCATAGTGGCAGTGCCTGCTTGGAGTGCCCACGTGTCTACCAGGACACGCGTGCCGTCACGGGAAACGGCTTCTCCGGTCACGATTCCACGTTTGTCCTTCTTGTCGAACTGACGGTGGGAGGTTCACGTTTGCTTCAGAACACGTGTCTGGGCTATACTAAAGGGGAAGCGGAGTGCGTTATGTATGTGTGAGTCTATGCGAGAGAGAATGTTCAGGCAGTTTGTTCGCATGGGTCTGCTGGGCCCTTGTTTTAAAGATAACTGGCAATCGCTCTGCTTTCTAACCAATCCTGCCGCCCGCCTGGCGTCCCGGCCCGGTGCCGTCCCCTCTGGTGCCTCGGCCACGGGAGCGGGGCACGCGCTCCGAGTCCCGGAGGAAAGTCCACGCGGGGACCCTGGCCACGGCCTGTCGGTGTTCCGAGTCCTGCCGGCTGCTCACACGCCGTCCGGAGGCTGCAGGGAGGGCTGGTGCCGCCCTGCCTGGCCGTCTCCGCTTCCGTGTGAAGACCCTCCCCCTGCTGTCGTTTCTCTCCGCAGGCTTCGGTGCTGGCTGCAGAAAGCGACCCGTACGGGCCTTTGCCGCCAGGCTGGGGTAAGCGAACGTGTTGGTGGTAAAAATACCTGCCGGGTGCATATTGAAATGGTTATTAAATGCTGTGTTCACTCTGTTTTTAGAAAAAAGAGTAGATTCAACAGACAGAGTTTACTTCGTGAATCATAACACAAAAACCACGCAGTGGGAAGACCCAAGAACTCAAGGGTACGTCCGTATCCCAGCCTGGCCTCCGTCCTCTGCGCCTGTGGCTAGAACCAGGTGACCCTTGACCCATGCCTCGGTGCCTGGAGGTCGCCTGATGGCCTGTCTTTCAGCCTACAGAACGAAGAGCCCCTGCCCGAGGGCTGGGAGATCAGGTACACGCGGGAAGGCGTGCGGTACTTCGTGGACCACAACACCCGGACCACCACCTTCAAAGACCCTCGCAACGGGAAGTCGTCCGTGTGAGTGGCAGCCAGGCTCTTCCTGCTGTTTCCTCGGGGCGCAGGGCAGCTGCTGGCTCAGCTTCACCTTGGGACCAAGAAACTTGTCCCCTCTGTCAGCTCCCGGGAGCAGCCATGTGCTCAGCGGGCGTGCTCCCTGTCCGGGAGGGGCCGGCGCCCTGCCTCTCGTCCGTGTGCGGAGCGAACGCCCTGAACCCGGCTGTGCGAGGACTCCCTCCGTCCAGGTGTCCCCTCGGGCAGGCGGCGAAAGCTCTCTGCTGGGCTCAGGCTCGCTGGGCAGGAGAGCCGGGTGCGGCCCTGCCTGCTGCCCACTTGGCCCTCCTCCCTGGCCCCTGAGCCGCTGGCCCGGGCTCCCATCTGGCTGTGCTTGCCATCTGTTTTCGTGTCGGCTCTGGGTTCAGGTGCAGAATTGCCTCCCGTCCCTCTATGCAGGTCCTCTGACCTCGAGGTTAAGGTCACCAGTCTGCGTGGGTGTGGGTGTTGCTCTAACCCCGTCTCCACAGAGCCCGGTCCCAGCGCAGCCTCGTCCGTGTGCGGGGTCCGGGTCCTGCTGCCCGAGGCGCTGCTCCCGGCCAGTGAGGCCGGTGCCCAGCCTGGCGCTGGGGGTCCGGCCACCCTGCCGAGCTGACCCGCTGCTCTCTCCTCCAGAACGAAAGGCGGCCCGCAGATCGCCTACGAGCGCAGCTTTCGGTGGAAGCTGGCTCACTTCCGGTACCTGTGCCAGGTAAGGGGCGACCGGTCTCCCGCCCCCGCTCCGTCCTCTGCAGGCAGCGCTCCTCCGGCTCACGCTGCTGCCCTGGGGTGTGTTTTGTTTGTTTCTAGTCCAACGCGCTCCCCAGCCACGTGAAGATCAACGTGTCCCGGCAGACGCTGTTCGAAGATTCCTTCCAGCAGGTGAGGCTCGCTCAGAAGCCAGAGGCTGGCCTGTGGGTCAGCGGCGTTAGGCACTGGCGCGTGCAGAGGGCAGCCAGCATGGCATTTCACTCGCCCCACGCACCCTGCGCCTGACGGGCCAGGCGGGGCTGACAGTCGCTCTTTCGGCCTGGGCGAGGTGGCAGGTGGAGCTGCCCAGCTGCTGGGATGAGGGGCACGTTGACACTTAGCTGAGACCTCACTGACTGGCAAAGGTCTTGGTCACCTACCCCGTTAAATGGAAATGGACGGGGTAAGCTACGCAGTCGTTTGCATATGCCTGTCTAACCCTGCGCCGGCCCGTGTGAATGCCGTGCTCCCGAGGCCCTGGCCTCTGCCCGTGGCTGGGCTGCCCGTGGGGCCGGTGCCCGGAGCGCCCGGAGCGCCCGGTGCGCAGCCAGCCCGTGGTGGGCGGGAAGCGGGCAATGGTCTGCTCGCCGAGTCCTCCACACAGCCTTTCAGGGTGAAGCAGTGGTGAGGGGAGAGCTCCTCACGGAAGTCCGTCCTGTCTCCCACATCCTGCCAGGACCCGGGCCTGGGTGTCAGGGCAGGGCTCCCCTGCAGCTGCCACAGCTGGGGACCGCTTAGCAGAGGCAGAGGCCCGTCCGCGCTGTCTGAGCTGTGGTTCGGGAAGGGGGCCTGTGCTCAGGGGCTGCCTGTGCTCTGGGCTCGCCTGGGACGGGCATGGCCTGCTGGATGTGCAGCCGCGGCTCGGGTGCCCGCCTGGGCCTGACCACGCGTGTAGCCGCGGCTCGGGCTCTAAAGTGGGATGGGGTTCACCATTCTCCAGAAGGGAAGCCTAGTCCCTGGGGCCTGGATCGGAAGCCAGCAGGGGTCACGCACACGGCCGGCGGCGGTCGTGAAGACTCACCGCGGTGCATGCACATCTCACGTGCTTCCTGCTCCAGCCGAAGTGGACTGAGCGAGGCTCGGCTTCTCCTCAGCGGCTCCTCCCCTCCTGCAGGCCTGGGGGGAACTCGGGGGACGTGAGGGAGGAATAGTCTCCAGCCTTCAAGAGGCGCTGAGCAGGGTACAGCATGGCAAGTGCAAGGGTGGAGACACCAAGGGGCGAGCCGAACCGCACTCGAGCCAGCCGCCTGGTCTGCAGGTGCAGGCGGTACTGTGTGACCTAAGGAAGGGTGTAGCTTTGAAAATACAGATGAAATCTACGTTGCATTGTTTAGGTTTCTTTGTTTGGGGAGTTTTTAAATATATTTTATTGGTTTTTTTTACAGAGAGGAAAGGAGAGGGATAGAGAAAAACATCAATGAGAGAGAAACATTGATCAGCTGCTTTCTGCACACTCCCTACAGGGAATGTGCCCGCAACCAAGGTACATGCCCCTGACTGGGATCCAACCTGGGACCTTTGAGTCCACAGGCCAATGCTCTATCCATTGAGCCAAACGGGTTAGGGCCCTGGTTGGCAAACTGTGGCTTGGGAGCCACATGCACCTCTTTGGCTCCAAAATACCACAGCCTGGGCGAGTCTATTTTGAAGAAGTGGCATTAGAAGAAGTTTAAGTTTAAAAAATTTGGCTCTCAAAAGAAATATCAATCATTGTACTGTTGATATTTGGCTCTGTTGACTAATGAGTTTGCCGACCACTGGGTTAGGGCATGTTGCATTGTTTTTAGAAGAAACTGTGCTACATGTTTGTGTTTCAGTGTTCCTGTTTCTTTGTAGATTATGGCATTAAAACCCTATGACCTGAGGAGGCGACTCTATGTAATATTCAGAGGAGAAGAAGGACTTGATTATGGTGGTTTAGCAAGGTAAGCTAACGCATCTGCTTTTTTTTTTTTTTTTTTAAGTTTTTAAAAAAATATATTTTATTGATTTTTTACAGAGAGGAAGGGAGAGAGATAGAGAGCTAGAAACATCGATGAGAGAGAAACATCGACCAGCTGCCTCTTGCACACCCCCTACCGGGGATGTGCCCGCAACCAAGGTACATGCCCTTGCCCGGAATCGAACGTGGGACCTTTCAGTCCACAGACCGATGCTCTACCACTGAGCCAAACCAGCTTCGGTCACATCTGCTTTTAATAGTGTGTCTCCATTTATGCAATGGATGTGTTCTTGAAAAGCTATATTTTTAATAGCAACCCAGTGTTATTTTAAAAATCAAAATTAGCCGAAACCCGTTTGGCTCAGTGGATAGAGCGTCGGCCTGTGGACTGAAAGGTCCCAGGTTCGATTCCGGTCAAGGGCATGTACCTTGGTTGCGGGCACATCCCCGGTAGGGGTGTGCAAAAGGCAGCTGGTCGATGTTTCTCTCTCATCGATGTTTCTAACTCTCTATCCCTCTTTCTTCCTCTCTGTAAAAAATCAATAAAATATATTTTTAAAAAATCCAAAATTAAAATAGGTGCATAATTCTAGAGGTAACCTCATGGCCTCATTTCTCTCCACGTGTACATGTGTGTCTGCGTGTGCTGTGCATGTGTTTGCTGTGTTTACATGTGGACATCTCTTCTCGTCCCCGTGGAGCCAGCTCTCCGCAGCGCTGCCCTGGCCCCCGTGCAGGCGCCGTCCCTCGCGGGCAGCATGCAGGCCGTCATGGCGCCCACGGTGCGCAGCCGGTGTGTCTGTGTTAGTCCAGTCGGAGTCCTGCTGAGAGTTCAGTTGTCCACATTCACTCACTCTACTGAACAGGAGACACTTGGGAGCTGTGGTAGGAAATCAGTGTTTCCCACAGTTGCTTTGTGCACACCTAGTTTGACAGTAATTTAGTTTTTAGCAAAATACTTTGATGAAGTCTTTCCGAAGAATTAAACTTGCTTTCATCGAGACAACTCCCTCTCTGACCACATGTTCCCCGGCCAGGACCACCAGGCGCAGCAGGAGGGGGGAGGGGGCATCAGCTTCGGTTGAATTAGAATGTTTTCTCGTTTTAAGGTTTTTTGAAAAAGCAGCACTGCCTGTCAGAGTAAGTGTCCGTATACGTCTGTTGTGTCCCATGGTGGGAAAGGCTCGGGCACTGCAGGCAGGCGGGCGCACTCGGGCATGAAGCCAGTGGTTTGCACAGCTCAGACTTCAGTTGTCTGAGCCTCTCGCCGCCCCTGCTGGGCTTAGTTTTACTCTGACGCGTTACTGCAGGCAGGCAGCTCCACGGACCATGCTTCCTTCTCCCCACGCCTTGTTTAGATGGCGTGTAGCTTTTGGCTCAGAACTCACATGGTGGCTGCTCCCTACGTGTTCAGAAGGGCTGTTCTGTTGCTTTGGTGTACACACGGCAGCTTGGCCGATGGAGATTGCTCGCACGAAGGCCATGCGGACGCGCCTCCTCCCTCTGGCGTGGCTGTGGCCGGGGTTCAGTCCTTGGCCTTTGCGCTCAGTGATGTCAGGATTGCGGTTTATAGATAAAGGTGGTTTAAGGAGTGTAGCATGCTCTTCCTTGATGTAGGGACGTTTTCTCTGTTGTGTGCCTGAGTCCTTTTCGGTTCCGTGTCCGTTCTCAGGAACACCAGTCGGCGGGGTGTGTGTGTGTGTGTGGTCTCCTCTGGTCTCGGCTCTTTCTCTTGTGCTTTCCCCTGTGTCTTGGTGCTCCCACTGGCCCCACGCCCTTTGCAGTGCTGCCTGCTGCTGCTGCTGCGATGATTTCCTCTGGCTCTGCTGGCTCCTGCACTCAGGGTTTTCAGCTCTGTGTCCTCCGTTATTGGCGGGAGGAGGGGTGTGCTGTATGCTGCTCTCAGAGTGTCCCTCTTCCCGTTGTGCAGCCAGGCCAGAGGCCAGGTGTTCTCCGAGCTGTGTTTGCTGACAGTGATGTGCAACAGCAGGACTGGCTGCTCTGGGCCCAGCCTTTCTAGGCCTGGCCCGGCCCCGCCCCCTCGGGCACACAGGAAGTCCAGGGCGGTTGGGGAGGGGACTGGTTGGGGAGGGGACTGGATTAGCTGTAGGAAGTGGCTCCTAGGCTCCTATCACTTCTGAGCTGATTTTGTCTGGGACTCCTTCCTGGTCAAAAAACATTTGTCAATGGGCTGCCAGGCTGGGTCTAGCTCCCATTTTTATTGTAAATTTAAAAAATTGCTTGACATTAAAGACAATTACTAGATTATGCTTAAGAATAAAGATTTCAGGGTTTTTTTTTTAAGTCTGATGTTCTCAAGTGGCATCGATTGGCTGAATCAGAGGCGCTGCAGGGATTGTATTGGGCACTCACTCCCGTGCCCGCTCTGCCTGTCAGAGGACTGATTATATGCCCAGAAATCATTGTGCTTTAAACGGATAAAACTTCGATGAGGGATGGGGGGTGGGGAGGAGGGTTGTGGCCCTTGTGCCCAATCACCAGCCACTGCATTGGAGCTGCTTTAGAAGAAATGGAGCTTTCTTTGTCATAGAAATTATTAATCTTTACATAGCTGCGTTTCACCGATTAGACACCTATAAATGAGGCAGCATAGGAGGTAATAAGTCAGAGAATGGTTATCTCATTTTAGTTCCGTTTTAATGCATTGTGGTAAACTCAGGGCCCAGGCACCAGGCTGCGGTCGGGTCGGCAGGAGCCCTGCCTGCGTTATGGAGTGAGGGTCACACAGCTGTCCGGGGGTGGCCTCCCTGTCGGGGAACTGACGGTCTGGGAGGGGCAGGTCGTCTGCTGGAAAGAACCCCCAGCTGCTGGGTGGGTGTGAGCGGGACGGAGGGAACCGAGGCGGACGGGGGCGGCACCCGCAGCCGCAGACCGGGCACGGGGGCAGCACTGTGTGCGGGCGCTGCAGCCCTGGTGCGGTGGACGCCGGCAGACTCGCCCTGTCTCCCCAGGGAATGGTTTTTCTTGCTCTCCCACGAAGTCCTGAACCCCATGTACTGCTTGTTCGAGTACGCGGGCAAGAACAACTACTGCCTGCAGATCAACCCCGCGTCCACCATCAACCCGGACCACCTCTCCTACTTCTGCTTCATCGGCCGCTTCATCGCCATGGTGAGCCGGCGGACAGACGCAGGCAGCAGACGCACGTGCTCAGCCGGGCGGCTTGTAGCTCCGCCTTCAGGGCAGAGGGAGCCTCGGGCAGGGCTCCGGGGGCAGTTCTGGCCCTGGGACCGAGGCCACACAGTCTGGCCTCGGTTTTCTGCACAGACTGCGCTGCTGGTGAAGACCTGTGGTTGGGGGCGGTGCGGGCAGGGAGGCCTGGGGGTAGGAGGGAGGGTGTCGAGGGAAGCCGTGTGTCCCCTTGCTGCCGGCTTCCTGAGGTGCAGGGTCCTGGCAAGAGCCAGCCTGGGAGCTGGGCATCAGACTGGGTTTGGTTTGCTGGGTTCAGACTCCGGTGGACAGGGGTGAACAGGCAGCGGAAGACGACGGCAGAGGGGCAGCGGGGGGGGGGGGGGGGGGGGGCGGGCCGGCTGCGTGCACAACAAGGCGCAGGTGTGGCCGGTGGAAGCCAAGGGCCTGTGTCAGGGAGAGGAGCTGAGAGGAACCAGGAAGAGCCAAGGAGGAGGGCTGAGCCCCAGGGGACTGGTGACAGGAAGGAGAGGGAGGGCTGTGCGGCAGGTGGAGCAGGGCGCAGTGGCCAGGAGCCCGGGAGAGAGCAGAGGGCCAGGAAGTGTGTGAGGGCCAGAGAGGCGGGCAGTGGCAGGCAGATGTGGGTGGAGGGTGAGGGGCCAGCGTCCCTCTGCTGCTGCTGATGGTGCAGAGAGAGGAGGAGAGGCCAGCAGAGCTCGGAGCGCTGAGAGGCCTCGCAGGGCTGGGCGTGAGCTGTGGGACCTGGCGGAGGCTGTGTCCCAGGTGGCAGAGCCCGCCAGCCCGGTGCCAGGCAGCTCCACGGGCGCCCTGCGTGGGCAGGCCTCGGCTGGAGGCTGAGCGCCGGGTTTCCAGGCGTGGGGTTTGAAGGGGGGCGTCTGAGGTGACAGAAGGCTTGGGGCCCGGGCAGAGGTCGCTGCTGTGACGGCCGCAGGTTCCCAGCCTGGTGCAGGTGGGGGCACCGAGGCGACTAAGGGATCTCGGGGACCGCCCTCACGGCGGCCGTGACGGAGCTGAGCGGGTTCCTGAGGTTACGGCCCTGAAGGGGCTGAGAGCCGGCTCGGGAAGCTCCCCCGTGGTGCTGGGACCCGCAGCACCTGGGTCGGGTCCTGACCCGGCTCTGAGCCCAGACAGCTGGGCCACAGCCACGTGCAGGGCCCCGAGCAGGGAAGGCAGGACGTGCCCGGCAGCCCTGAGCCCCCGGCACAGTGGGGAGAGCAGGATCGGGGCGCCCTGGTTAGAAAGTGCGTTGGCGGGGAGAAGGGGGGCTCGTCCCTCTGGGACGCTCGCAGGAAGCCGTCTGCAAACTTCCAACCAACAGCGCTTTGTTCTCTCGCAGGCGCTTTTCCACGGGAAGTTCATCGACACTGGCTTCTCCTTGCCCTTCTACAAGCGCATGCTGAGCAAAAAGCTGACGATTAAGGACCTGGAATCCATCGATCCTGAGTTTTATAACTCCCTCATCTGGATAAGGTTGGAGGGTGATCTCACTGTGGCATTTTCTGGAAACCAGCTGCTCTGTCTCTGAGTCAGAGTGTCTGTATGTTTCCCACCCAGAGACAACGACATCGAAGAATGTGGCTTAGAAATGTACTTCTCCGTGGACATGGAGATCCTGGGGAAAGTGACCTCGCATGACCTGAAGCTGGGCGGCGCCAGCATCCTGGTGACGGAGGACAACAAGGACGAGTACATTGGGTGAGGCTCCCGCGGCACCGGGTCCTCGTTTTCCTTCCCTCGCTCCGTGGCATCAGTGGGCCCTCAGCGGGACTCGGGTTCCGCCCTGCAGTCACTCTCCTCCTGTGTCCCTCCCACAGCAGAGCGAGGCTTTGTGGGGGTGACGGGCCGCCCTGACTGACGAGCAGGGCTCGTCTCTCAGGACATCTCACCTGCCCTCGCACTCTGCCCTGTCAGATGCTCCCGGCCATTTCAGGCTGTCCTCTTGAACTCTGACCCCACAACTCCCCCTGGCTGTCCCCCCTTCCTCCTCCCCTGTGCGTGTCCCACCACAGCTTCTGTCCCAGCTTCTTCCTCCAGCTGCTCCGAGGCGTCAGCCTCCAGGCCGTGTTCTGTGCGGGTCCTCCCCGAACCCGGGACTGTTCCATCTGCAGCCAGGTGGACTCAGACTTCCCGGCATAGAACACCGGCCCTGGCTGCAGGCTGAGCCCGCAGCCCCCCCACGCGGCCCTGCCGGAGCTCAGGCAGCCTCCCAGGCGGCAGGAGACCCGAATGCACGGCCACTGGCTGTCATGGCTTCAGATCAGGGACTATTCTTCCTCTCAAAGTGGTCACCATTCTCATTAAAGACTGGTAGCTCACACACGGCACGAAGCAGCTCGCAGGCCGACGGCCCTCCTCTGCCCTTCCTGGCCTCGGCCGTGCTTCTCACTTCCCCGCCGCCTGGGCCTGCTGCTGGCCCGCCCTGGCCTCCTTTCAGACTCAGATTCTCGGTGTCTTCCTTTCAGATTCCTCATGTTTGCTTTTCCTTTTAAATATATATTTTTATTTGTATTGATTTCAGAGAGGAAGGGGGAAATAGACACATCAGTGATGAGAGAGAATCATTGGTCAGCTGCCTTCTGCACGCTCCCCACCAGGGATGGAGCCCACAACCGGGCATGTGCCCTGACTGGGAATCAAACCCTGACCTCCTGGTCAAAACCACGACCTGGGCCTGTGCCCAACCAGGATCGAGCCGCAGCATGTGGTGCCTGGGCGACGCTCACCCTGACCGCGGAGCCCCGGCCAGGGCTGCCTCGCTTTCTGGTCATCCACGCTGCACTCCTCGGTCACACTCCCATCAGCTCCAGCTCGGGCCCCTGCAGGCCACACATAGGCGCAAGCCCAGCCTGCTGCTCCGCCCTCCGGGGAGCTTCCCCGGGCAGTTCCTGGTCCAGGACTGGAATGGACATGCCATGAGCTCTCTTTGACACTGCAGTCCTTAAGGTCCTGTGTCCCCTCCTCCTGCCCCAGGCCACTCACAGCCTCCCTCCCTCTGAGCGGGCATTCCGAGGCGACGGCTGGCCTGTGCTCGGAGTGTCATTGCTCCTGGAAGAGCAGGCCGAGGCTGCCAGCCCTGCCATGTGCTCCTCTGCTCCTCCCTCCACAGCTGCCCGCCTCCTCCAGCGCTGATCCTCCTCCTGCGTGTCCCCTCTGAATGTTCGGACCCTCCGGCTCTCCCAGAAACCCGCAGGAGCCCTTCCTAGCAGGGACACACCCCTCTGTCCAGCACATGCCCTGCTGTCCCTGTGGTGGCCACACCTCGAATCCCACCCCACCCTTTACAGCTGCACGTGTGCTGGGCCTGATGTCCTCAGGTGGACGCGTGTTACCTCAAAATCAGCACATGAACAGTTTTGTGGAGCACAGACGGTGTGTGTAGAAAAGCGCTGTTCTGAGCCTCAGTGACCTCTGACCGTCTCCGCAGCCTCATGACCGAGTGGCGCTTCTCGCGTGGCGTGCAGGAGCAGACGCAGGCCTTCCTGGACGGCTTCAACGAGGTGGTGCCCCTGCAGTGGCTGCAGTACTTCGACGAGAAGGAGCTGGAGGTGAGGCTCCGGGGCGTTGTCCTCAGAAACGGAGGCTGCTGGCGTCCACAGATCCCGTGGCACAACCGGGCGCGCCTCCCGGGGGGGTGGGCTCTCCCAGCCGACGGCCTGGGCAGTCAGCGGCCAGACCAAGGGGCCTCCCGGGGCAGCTGTGCCTCGTGGGGGCCTCCAGGAGGCCTGGTTTGGGAGCGAGTTGCCCAACGGTCAGATTTTATTTTTTACTTTTTTTACTGATTACAGAGAGGGAGAGATACCTAGAAACATCAATGATGAGAGAGAATCATTGATCGGCTGCCTCAAACCTGCAACCCAGGCATGTGCCCTTGACCGGAATTGAACCCGGGACCCTTCAGTCCACAGGCCAATGCTCTGTCCTCTGAGCCAAATGGCGAGGGCTGTAGGAGTTCTTTGTATCAGCTGCATACCAGACTTTTGCCAGAATAACTTCTCTAATCAAGTATATTCCCACGGTTCTGTACGCTATCCCTCAAATAGGCGGAGGCCTGTGTCTTAGAGTCTTTGCATTCTCTTTGTCTCTGGACTGCTGCTCTCAGATCCGCAGACCTCCCTGTCACTGTTCCACTGGCCCTTTCTGTGAGGCATTCCTTACACTTCCTGTTTGAAAGAGGCACCCCCTTCTGTGTTCTCTGCATAGCACACACCCTAGGACAGCTGTATTTGTTGCCCAGTCTTCTGTGTAAAGAATAGTACTGAACAAGATGACCCCAGCCATCCTATATAATAAAGAGGTAATATGCAAATTGACCATCATTCCAACACACAAGATGGCTGCCCCCATGTGGACACAAGATGGCTGGCAGAGAAGGGCAGTTGGGGGTGACCAGGCCAGCAGGGGAGGGCAGTTAGGGGCAATTGGGCCAGCAGGGGAGCAGTTAGGTGTCGATCAGGCTGGCAGGGGAGTGGTTAGGAGCAATCAGGCAGGCAGGCAGGCAGGTGAGCAGTTGGGTACCAGCAGTCCCAGATTGTGAGAGGGATGTCCCAGTTTGGAGAGGGTGCAGGCTTGGCTGAGGAACACACACACACCAACCCCTTCCCCCCACTAAGTGCACACATTTCATGCAGTGGGCCTCTAGTAAAGAATATAGGACTGCAGATACATTCTGGGATGACAAGCCACGTTCTGAGCCAGAGCGAACCTCCGAGTGTGGTCCCTCCAGACCCTCCCTAAATGGCCGTACCGAGAGCAAGAAGGAACCCGGGTCCCACTTGCCCCCGAAAGAACTGTTGGATCTCAGCCCGCGGAGTCGTGTTGAGTTCATCTTGGCCAACGCTTTGCACGGGAAGGAAGTGATGATGTCTCGTCCGTTAGGGACACGGCTGAGACTTGCACCCAGCCCTCACCTTCTGGCCCGGGGATCCTTTCAGCGCCCCTGCCAGCAGTGAGGACAGACAGAGCCTCGGCTCTCCTTCACGTCCGATGACGGGCCTTGAGCTGGGGAAGGGCTGCGGGAGGGCCCAAGGACCAGATTTTAAAGCCATGGGCTCCCAGCCGCCTCCGCTGCACTCAGCCTTGTGGGAAGCCTGCCGGCACATACCTCACACTACCAGCTTGGCCATGGGTCAGTATTCGCGCGCTCACCAAGTACACAGCAGACGGCCAGAACTTCCGTCCTGAAAAACCGACGCCCACCAATCACCTCCATACTCCCTCCTAGCCTTAGCACCCTGTTTCCTTGTCTGCTGGCTTTTGCCAGCACAAATGAATAACTGTTTTTAAGGAAATGAGAGCATGCATTTTTAAAAAAAAAAAGCATTAGAAATTTGTTAAAAACTCATCGATAACTTGGGCTCTCGGTTAGGGTGTGTACAGCAGAGGTGCCTTGTAGCACAGCTGCTTGTGTTCTTGAGGCTGCTCCGGCTCAGTGAGCGTGGAGGTAAATGCCCGGGCTGGGGGCGGCCCCGCGACCTGATGCAGCCTCGCCCCCAGGTGATGCTGTGCGGCATGCAGGAGGTGGACCTGTCCGACTGGCAGCGGAACACCGTGTACCGGCACTACACCCGGAACAGCAAGCAGATCATCTGGTTCTGGCAGGTAACGCTCCTCCTTCCCAGGACAGTGCTCAGCCTCCCCTGCAGCCTGCTTCCGACGTGACTGACGGACACACAGCCAAGCTTGCTGGCTGCGTCCTGGTGAGAATGAGTGCGTCTCCTCTAAGGAGTGTCACGGAGTGACTCACAGGTCCGGCAACTTCAGAGTCTCCTCCAGGTGCTGAGTGCAGGGGGCGTGTGTTTATGAGACAGTCTAGGGGAACACTTAGGTGACACGAGGTGGCGTGTGCTCCGAGTTAGAGCGCCCGCAGGGCAGGGGCCTCTCCCCTGTCCAGGGTTCCGGGCATCCATGTCCCATGTACTGATCTTGAGAACGGGCTTTTGTTTTGTATGTCTCTCAAAATATAAAATGTCTGCGCCCAGGACAGACTTCACGAGCCCGGGCTGATGGGCTGGTCTGCTGTCTCGGGGAGCGTGCACTAGAGAAAGGCTGTCTGTCCTAAGGACCTGTCACCTCACTGCTGAGCACTGCAGGCCTGGCGCTTCCGGAAAGGTCTTAGAGCTCTGATCTGACTGCTGAGTGCCACCTCCCCGGCGAGCGGAGGTGGCCTGAGGGTGTGGGGAGGGGCCGAGCGATTAACTAACTGTCCCTCAGCGCTCTGCCTGGAGCCCTCCTGGATGCAGGGGGGAGGGACACGGGCCAGTGCACAGAGCCTGGGGGCGGGAGAAGGGGTGTTTGGCTCAAAGGATCCTCCTGCCGAGGAGCTTGGGGATGGGAGCAGGCCGCTGAGGCCGAGGGGGAGCTGCCAGGCAGCCTCGTCCCGTCCCTTAGCTTACCCCAGCAGGTCAGTTTGCACATGTCTAAGCCTGCGGGGTGGAGCCCAGGCCTCTTAAGGCCCAGGACTGTTTGCTGGTGTGGCTGGTGTTGGGGACAGCTGCTCAGTGGTGCCTTATCTGCCGAGTGTGTCAGCGCTCAGCTGTGCACGGCCACGTCCGGGCTGGCCTGGCACTCACTCAGCCACCTGTAAGACACGCGTCTGCTCGCTGGTAAGACCAGCTCAGAGGCGGCCGCCCCTCACTGCTCTGTGGACTGGATCCCCTAGGACCCGCTCTGGTGTCCAGTCTGCAGGACACGGGGCAGTGTTGGGAGGAAGGCAGGCCCTGGTTCAGAGGTTACTCCTGCCCCTCCCGGGCCCTGGAGGAGGACATGTCGTTTTACCGCGGGGCAGGGCCTTGTCTCTGGCACGTGCAGTGGGGAGGCTGAGGGAAGGGCCGGCCCCCACACTGAAGGGCTCACCCAGCAGCACGTGGCGCTCGCTGTGGGGCAGGGCCCCTCCTGTTCCTTCAGCGGGAGGACCTGGTCCAGGGAGGACGTGTCTGAGCTTCCAGCCTCTCTCGTGTCCCTGGCACAGCGCCAGCCCTAAGAAGCCATAATGCTGCAGCCACTTATCACTTATCTTTTGAACCAACTTGTCATTTTAAAGAATACTTTACAACAGGGGTCCTCAAACTTTTTAAAGTGGGGGCCAGATCACGGTCCCTCAGAGAGCTGGAGGGCCGGACTATGAACTACTAATTCCTACTGTAACACCTTGGCTGCGCTCACTGCCCAAAAAACCTGGCGGGCAGGATCAGACTCCCCTGGGGGCTGCATGTGGCCCGCGGGCCGTAGTTTGAAGATCCCTGCTTTACAACATATTTGTATTGATTTGGAGGAAGAGATAAAACACCTGAGAGAGAATCACTGATTGGCTGCCTCCTGCGCCCTCCCCTCGGATGGAGCCTGCAACCAGGGATGTGTCCTGACCAGGAACCGAACTCTGGCTTCCTAGCTCGTAGGTCCACCCTCAACCACTGAGTGACTGGCTGGGCTTGACGTTCTTCTTCATTTTCTTTAAGCAATTCAGGAATAATTTTAAATATCTACTATTTTCATTACTTAAGATAACCCGGAATTTACATCAACTTTGCCCTGTTACAGTTTGTGAAGGAGACGGACAACGAGGTGAGGATGCGTCTGCTGCAGTTTGTCACGGGGACCTGCCGCCTGCCCCTGGGCGGCTTCGCCGAGCTCATGGGTGAGTCGCCTCGGCCGCCGTGGTCACGGGCGGGCGGCGCCGGGTGGAGGCGGCAGCGGCTCCAGATCCTGGTCTTTGTGCAGATGCGACGCTTGCTGCTGTGCCCACTGCACTCGCTCCATCACCCGCATGACCACATGACATGTTCTCTTAGGTAACTAGCTGTCAACCCCAAGGGTCTGAAGGACCGGGTAAATGTTGTCTTGTTTTTCTGGTTTAGGAAGTAATGGGCCTCAAAAGTTTTGCATCGAAAAAGTTGGGAAAGACACCTGGTTACCAAGAAGCCACACGTGGTAAGTTGGATCCTCAATGGAAGAGGGAAGCCGGTGTTGAGCTGCTTTAATGTAAGGCCCGTTATCACTGCGAGTTCATCAGTGTGGGCAGAGGGCAGTTTGGAGAACAGAGCGGGATGCTGCGAGCATGGCCCTGCCTGAGCCAGCGGCGAGCAGGCCTGGGCCGGCGGGGGCAGCCCGGCTCCGCCGCCCGCTCCCGGAGAGGCGCACAGCCCACAGCCGGCAGCAGAGCTGGGCAGGCGGGGCGGCCGCCGCAGGACCTCGGAAGGGCCCTGCCAGTGTGATGGACTGTGGGCGGTGGAGACGCAGGAAGCACATGCTTTGTACAGGGCTGTTTGCAAACCCCTGAAGTGAGCCACTGCCGACGGTGAGGGGACGTGGGAGCGGGCGGGTCCACTGCAGGGCCAGCCTGTGTGGTCTGCAAGGGGACAGACTGCCGTCAGACGGTGTCTGTGTTAACATGAAAGTCGGTGCCATAACACTTCTCCACCGTCCTTTTTCAAATGTGCTTCAAGGGCACCGTGTAGACCCTCCGCTCACCTGACTGAATAATCTGATTCTGTCTGTCCAGTTTCAATCGCCTGGACCTGCCGCCATATAAGAGTTACGAGCAACTGAAGGAAAAGCTGCTTTTTGCCATAGAAGAGACCGAGGGGTTTGGACAAGAATAGAGGAGCTGTGGCCGGAGGCTCTGCGTCCGCACCTCTGCAGACATAAAAGGTTCCGTTCTCACTGAATATGCAAAAGAACTCTTCTTTTCTACTTTATTTATTGTTCCCTTGAACTGACCGACCAGGAAAACGATCTCCCTTAACTTTGGAAGTGAGACTTTAGCTGCTCTAGTTTTATAGAGCTGCTCGACGCCACGCCAGCTCCTGCCCACGTCCGGATGCTGTTCCTCAGCTCTGCCCGCCCGCCCCCTCCCCTGCCATCTCCACACGGTGTGGTTCAGGAAGGCACTGAGGCCAAGGCCAGAGCTGACAGATGTGAGCTGGAGCCGTCAGTCTATTGGAATTAAACGCGAGAGCTGAGTGTGCTCACCGCGCCGCGACGAGGGGGTGAGTGGCAGCACGGAGTCCCCTGACCAGACCAGCACCGCCTGGCCCAGCGCCTGGGCCTGCAGGTGCGCGCTCCTCCGGGTGCTAGCACCTGTGGGACTAAAGCGGGCGGGCAGCCTGCACTATTGAAAACGTGATGGTCTTTACTCTGAATGCACAGTAAATGGATGCAATCTGATACTGAGGGACATAAAGGTAATGTCAACTTTTCCACAAACTGCCCCAAGTTTCGGTTCCTAAAACCAGATGGACGGAAGAGTTCATGAGCATCTGACTTCCAACTAATGAGTCTAATGATTTCCTACTAGTGTCTTAATATCTCCATTCCTTGAAAATTCATGAAAAATTCTATGTATCTGAATTAAATAAGCATATAAAGAAGTCTTTTGTCCTCCCCCCCCTTTCTATATAGATCATTATTTTTGTCCTAAGTAAATACTTTTTAATTATTTTTCATTATCAAGGGCATTTGCTGAACTACAAATACGAATAACAAATTAAAATCTGATGTGAATGACATTAATGCTACTTTAGCATATGGGGGCTTCCTTAATACAAAAATTTAAATTTGTATTATTTCAATATGCACTGTAAATTAACTTAAAATTTTTTATAACCACGGAAGTAACACCTTAGAATGTTAATATATTTCACTGCTGAGTACATATGAAAAATATCAGTATACAATTTAATTTCCCTAAAGTTTGTTTTGCCAAAATTTTATTTTTCTATGTATATTAGAGATTGTGTTCTGCATTTTCTCGAACTCACAGTAAAGATGCAATAAAGGCAGTGACCCACGTGGCTGAATGATTCTTTTCCCAGCCCTCACAGCCCACCCAGGCCCCTGTGCCTGTGCAGACCCAGCAAAGCCCTCTTCCCTCAGACAGCTCCCGCCGAGCAAAGGGCATGTGTCACGTGACCCCGTGGCCCTCGCCCAAGTCCAGTGATGCCCGGCACACGGCCCACACGGGGCTAACGTGAGCACCACACCATCGCACAACTGCCACCGGAACGTGTCCAAGGCAGGGTCCTACACTGCCACTCTCCTCGCCCCGCGCTGGCCCAGGGCCAGACAGGCGGCCGGCACTGACGTGCGCCCGACACCAGCTCCTCCCTCTTTAAAGGCGAGGGAGTCCGAGGCGTTCCCGCAGCATTCGGTCTCCGCTCACCGGAGGGAAACTTGCTAACAAGAAGTTGAGACTTTCAGGTTCTCACAGAACAGCAGACCCTTTGCAAGGTCAGGTTGTCAGCCTCAAAAGAAGGACACATGTCTGCAGGGCGGTCACTAACCACTGCCAGACGGAACACACTGTCCAGTGCGCACACGCGGGGGAAGGAGCCCGAGGCAGGGCCACCCAGGGAGGACATCTGGGTCCGGAAGCAGGTAGAGGTCTGGCCTGAGGGAAGGGTGGGCATCAGGCTCCTCCGAGTCAAAGGAAGAGACCGAGCCGGGAAAGGGCCTCGTCCTGGGGGAGGAAGCCCCCTGAGTCCTGGGGAGGAGATGCCTCAGGCTCCGCAGGGTTCAGCAAAGCAGGGCCCAGCAACCACCGCTGAGCTCTACCCCAGCCATGTGGGTCCCTACGGTTCACCGCACAAAGGCCCTACGGCCTGGTGCCGTCACTCGATTAGGTTAAATGCACAGGAACAGCCAGACAGTGAATCCTACCTAATAAAAGAGTAATATGCAAATTGATCATCACTCCAATACACAAGATGGCTGCCCCTATGTGGTCAAAGATGGCCAACAGGGGAGGACAGTTGTGGGCGATCAGGCCTTCAGGGGAGGGCAGTTGGGGGTGACCCAAGCCTGCAGAGGGCAGTTGGGGGTGACCATGCAAGGAGGGGAGGGCAGTTAGAGACAATTGGTCTGGCATGGGAGCATTTAGGCATCTATCAGGCTGGCATGGGAGCATTTAGGGGTCGGTCAGACTGGCAGGCAGAAGCAGTTAGGGGCAATCATGGAAAATAGGCAGGCGAACTGTTGGAAGCCACTAGTCTTGGATTATGAGAGGGACTTCCGACTGCCTGTTTAGGGATCGGGCCCAAACGGGCAGTTGGACATCCCTCCAGGGGCCCCAGATTGGAGGGTGCAGGATGGGCTGAGGGACACCCCCCCCCACACACACACACACACACACACACACACACCCTCCCCCGTGTGCATGAATTTCATGCACCGGGTCTCTAGTACAGTCAATGAAAGGAGACGGATATTAAAGAAACTGAACAAACAAAGCCAGTCTCCCGAAATGACAAAACGAGAGAGCACAGGTCGGGGGGCGGGGTGGGTGGGACTCAGGGACGCATCAGGGACCAGGGAGCTGCGAGTGCAGGCAGGCGGTCTCCCTGAGACACTCAAGTGCCCAGCTGGTGGGCAGACTCACTGCTACAGCTACATCTGGGCACGCAAGGCAGACGCACAAAGAAAAGCTAAAAAGCTCCACAGAGTATCCACAGACAGACTTCCCCGCAGCAAAAGGCTTCATTACTGAGTGATACCTCACTTCCCAGAGACCACTTGGCAGACGGCAGCCTGCCCACACCTCACCTCCCTCTGCTCACCTGCTAATCCCACACCAGGGCTCATCCAAAAAGCAGCCTCAGCCACTCCCATGAAAGTGTAGGCAGGGAAGCTCCAACATACATAACCAACCGGGCTGTGAAGGGCACAGGACCACTGGTTCTCAAAGGGGGTTCTGTAAGGCCCACTGAACAAAGGATAGTCTAAGACTGCTGGCCTGGCCCCTTCACACAATCACTGCCAAGCAAAGATGGGGAACGTTTCAGATTTCACAAAATGAAGGTAGGAAATCAAATGCAAGGTGTGACATTTGCATCTTGGTTTAAAAAGTGTAAGACTTTATTGTGACATTTGAGGAAACAAAGGGCTGGGTATCAGATGAGGAGGGGGGTTGGGTTAGGGTTCTAGCTGGTGATGGACTGGGAAGGGGTCTATATCCTGAGATAATGAAGTATTCGCCATGAACTACATAGTCTGCACTTAATTCAAGGTTCAGGAATATATATGACCACACACACACACACACACACACACAGGCAGAATCTACGTGTGACCACACACGGAGAGAAGCAGTCTACTTGTTTCCCTTCGTGTTTGACAGCACACATGAGAAACCGTGTGTTGGTCATGGGGACACCACACCTCGCCTTCTGGGGAGTCCACTTGCTCATGGACCCGCACTCAAGTCGCTCCTTTTCACAAACGGTGCTGGGGCACCAGCCAAGGACACAGCATCCGCCTGTTTAAAACATGTCCCCTTCCTCCCTCGAGTTCTGTGTTTTCACCCCATCAGGGAACAGAACCCGGGCTCTGCCCGTCACAGACCACCTCCTTGTGAGAAAATTCCCACCATGCAGACCGACCTGGCTCCCTCCCGATACACCACTGATGCCCAGCACCCCAACTCCCAACCTCCTCCCCCCCTGCCCCTTCTCTGCAGGGCCTGCTGGAGCCATCCAACTGGAACATGCCCCACATGCTTCCTCACGGCTTTGCTTCCTGCTCCCCTCCACTCCACTGACCAGTTCTCAAATGCCATGCGGGGAGCGGCTGGCACCGATGCACAGTAACCGCCCCCGCCACGGGGACACCGCACACCTCACAGCAGTCACTGCCTCTGCCTTGTTATTGTGAAGAATTCCGTGTATTTAAGTTGTCACATGGTCACACCATCAGCACTGAGAGCCGAGAACAGTCCTGGTCACACACTGCAGCGGGGAGGGCAGCTCCCTAGGTTTCGTGCGCTGCATCTCTGAAACGTTCAGTTCCTGCTATTGAACCCTGCGAGCAGCTGCGCGGCTTCCCTCTGTGTCTGCAACGAAACAACAGGGGTACCGCAGAGATCAGCTCGTGGAAGGCAGTCACCCGTGTCCACGCCCAGGGCGGCAGGCCGCCGGGACAGGCTCAGCAGTGCCTGGGGAGGCTCAGACTCCACACAGAACACCCCCCCACTGAGTAACTCAGTGCTAACATGCCCACAGAACTGAGCATGTGCTGTGCAGAACTTAGCACAGATGTCAGTACTGCATGTCTGAAACGGGCACTGCTGCTCCCAACAGGCTGCATCAGACAGCGTACCTGCTTGTCCTCCTCGGTGCGGGCCGGGTAGTCCTTGGCCTTCAGCAGCCAGAACGCGGCAAGCTTTTTGTTCTGCAGCTTCAAGTATGTCTTTCCTAAGAGAAGCAAGTTTTTGCTATAGAAGTTTGGATCCACTGTTCAAAAGAAAGAAAAATTTATCTCAGGTGAAATTGTATTGCTCTTATTTTTAAAGGCTTCTTTTGGGGCCTGAATTCCAATCATCTGTCTAGTTTATAAATGACTATCCCACTGGGACCCTCCTGTCCACCGGTTCCTGCCTCCAGACCGTCACAGCTAACCGGGAGCACCTGCAGGGGCGGCTGCCGCTGCGCACTCTCCCTCGCAGCCTTTCCTCGCAGGCGCGGGTCCAGGCGCCCAGCACAGGCCTTCCCCAGTGCCTGCTCCCTGCTCACCCTACAGGCTACAACCTAACATGCACTCAGCAGGCATGAAGCCATGACACCACACAAACACACTCACACACACACACACACACACACACACACACAGTACACGCCGGACCAGCTCGTGTGGGTGGGGCTACCCTTAAGCACAGATCAAACAAAAGCTCTGCTCTTTGGGGATTTATAAGGAAAAGGCAAGAAAAACGTGAGCACGATGAAGCTGCCTTGAGCAGGGAAGAAGGCTCCAACAGGTGTGCGTTTCAGGGTGCGAGGAGACCCAGGAGGAGCACTCCCCGGCGGAGGCTGGAGGCTGCAGGGCTGCGCGGGAAACGTAGACAGTCCTGCTGAGAACCCCCCCCCCGCCTACCAGCGAGAGCTGGGATTCCCTCCTTCAGGCTCCCTCTTAGCGAGGCCCTCGGCGCACACCCACTGCTTCCTGGTGGCTGGCCTCCGGCTGCTCCTGACTAAGCTGCCCTGCAGACTTAGGGGCATCTGCTGGCGGCTTTGCTAACTTCCTCCTGGGACCCGCATTCCTTCCTTCCTCTTCCTTCCTCTCGTTCAGCAAGTGGCCCGACAGGCCAGATAGCCCCCTTCCCTGCAGTAGCTCAGGCCGTGGAGGAGCATGCCTGCTGAGGGCAGGGCCCTGGCAGGGGAAGTTCAAGTGCCAGAGAGAGAGGGTCTTCCAGCCTAGACAGGGCCAGGAGGAAAGGCCGCCTGCACTGGCTTCTGGGTAAAACTCGGAGAAGCCACTCCCGGGAATTATTTTAGCTCCAGGAGAGCCAGCCCACGGTTTTCCCCAAACCTCCCCTCTCTCGCCCTTCAGGAATCTGCCCTCCTAGACCCCATGCAGAGAAGGAGAAGCCATGAGGAGATGGGACAGGAGGCGGTAACCGAGCCGGAGTAGAGGGTTCCAGAGACGGAGACGTTGTGACAATTAATCAGAAACGGCGCCTTCCTGATGCTTTGCTATCATGCAAGCCTTCGGGCGGGTCCTGCCGAGCAGGCTCTCAAACTTCATTTTCTGAGGAAGTTTTGTAGGAATGCACTTGCATTTTCTGGGTGTATTTGGTAACACGCTTATGTCGCCGACTTCTGTGGTTTAAACTTAGAAGGCTGGGGGAGGGGAAGAGAGCGGCGGGGAGAGGACCCATGGGGACACAGAGAGGGGGACATATGTAATTCCTTCAACAAAAAGATCCATTAACAAAAAGGATAAACAGGACGGGAGGGCAGTGCGAGTGTGAAGGCTGTACTTCCTCAGAGCAATCGAGGCACGGAACGCCAGGATGAAACTCTGCTAACCAGGCGCCACGTCAGCGTGCGGCTCGGAGCCTGAACCAGCAGCAGGACCACTCCAGAGGGCCAGCACAGCCCACTCCTCTGTCATTTTTAAATCCTCACTCGAGGATTTCTCTGACTGACTTAGAGAAAGGAAGGGGGGGAGGGGAAGGGAGAGGAGGACATTGATCGGTTACTTCCCTTAATGCCCTGACCAGGGAATTAAACCGGCAACCTGAGTAAGAGACCTGACCAGGAATCCAATCCGCCACCTTTCGGTGCATGGAGCATGTTCCAGCCAACTGAGTACACAGCCAGGGCACAGGGCCTACTCCTTACTCAAGAGAATAAAACCTTTAGACTGTTTGATAATGCCTAGCACAAAAGTGTGTCAAGATACAGTATTTTTGTTTTAAATGCCTATCCTTCCTATCTAATAAAAAGGTAATATGCAAATTGACCATACCCACAAGCCACACCCACCATCCAATCAGGAGCAAGCATGCAAATTAACCCAACCAAGATGCTGCAGCCAAGGAGAGAGGAGGAGGCTTGGGTTTGCCCGACAATGGAGGAAGCCAAGCTTTCTGACTGCCCTGGCCTGCCTTGGCCTCTGCTTAAGGCTACAAAGTTTCAATTATAGAAGATAAATAAATCCCAACAGAAATGGCAGCAGACATAGAGTGAGCAGGAGGCTTGGCTCCACTCAAGGCTACAGTTTCAATTATAGAAGATAAATAAATTCCAGGGCCTCCGCTTCAGTCACCGGGGTGTGTGGCCAGCCTGCAAACCACCACAGGCCCTTGTCCAGGCCGCCCCACACCACACAGGAACCCCCACCCTGATCCGGGACACCCTTCAGGGCAAACCAGTTGGCCCCTATCCATGCACCAGGCCTCTATCCTATCTAATGAAATAGTAATATGCAAAGTGACCATCACTCCAACTCATAAGATGGCTTCCCCCATGTGGTCAAAGATGACTGCCCCCATGTGGACACAAGATGGCCAGCAGGAGAGGGCAGTTGGGAGGAACCAGGCATGCAAGGGAGGGAAGTTGTGGATGATCAAGCCTGCAGTGGAGGGCAGTTAGGGGTGACCAGGCTGGCAGAGGAGGGAAGTTGGGGGTGACCAGGCCTGCAGGAAAGGGTAGCTGCGGGGGGGGGGGGGGGGGGGGGGGGGCAGGCCTGTAAGGGAGGGCAGTTGGAGGCAATCAAGCCTGCAGAGAAGGGCAATTAGGGGTGACCAGGCTGGCAGAAGAGGGAAGTTGGGGGTGATCAGGCCTACAGGGAAGGCATTTGGAGGGTCCCAGGCCTGCAGGAGAGGGCAGTTAGGGGCAAACAGGTAGGCAGGGGAGCAATTTGGCATCAATCAGGCTGGCAGGGGGTTATCAGGCTGGCAGGCAGAAGTGGTTAGGGGCAATTAGGAAGGCAGGTATGTGAGCAATAGGAGCTAGCAGTCCTGAATTGTGAGAGGGATGTCTGACTGCCTGTTTAGGCCCAATTCCACTGGGATTGGGTCTAAATGGGCAGTCGGACATCCCTTGAGGGGTGCCAGATTGGAGGGAGCAGTCTATGCTGAGGGACACCACCTCCTGTGCACGAATTTCATGCACCAGGCCTCTAGTCTATATAATAAAAGCGTCAGTGAATGTTACAGCGGAACCAGAACGACCAGTTGCTATGATGAGCATTGACCACCAGGGGGCAGACATTCAATGGAGCTGCCCCTGGTGGTCAGTGCGCTCCCACAGGGAGAGCACTGCTCAGCCAGAAGCCGGGATCACAGCTGGCGAGCACGGCAGTGGTGGCGGGAGCCTCTGCCACCTCTGTGGCATCACTAAGGAGCAGCAAGCAGGCAGGCAGTGAGGAACAAGGGGACCTGGACTGCGAGAGGGATTTCCAACTGCTGGCCGAGGCCCAATCCCGGCGGGGAGCAGGCCTAAGCCAAAGGGCAGACAACCCCGGAGGGAGCCCGGATCGCAAGGGGACGCAGGCCGGGCTGAGAGACAACTCCTCCCTCCCCAACCCCCCCCAAGTGCACAGGCCTCTGGTTATATAAAAGCAGTCACATAATTTTAAATGTATTAGTATCTAAAATAAAAAATACTTTACCTTGCTCTGCCTTTTGAAAGTAGCCTAAGGCCTGTAAAAACAAAGAATGCAAACATATGTAAGGATTAAAATAGATTCAGTATTTAAAAATCTTCTCAAACTCTATTCCTGTATTACATATAAGCAAGGAAGTCAATGAAAACCCCTTAAAATAATGGCCCATTCATCAACAGTGAGCGTAACATAGCACTCAAGGCCCTGAGCACAGAGCGCATGACCCTCGAGCCCCAAGGTCCCGGCCACCCCTGGGTCCCGGCACAGCCTCGTGCAGAGGAAGGCAGCCACGGGCAGCGGGCTCTCCTCTCTCTTCAGTCCCAGCAGGGCACCCTGAAAATTAAACAAATCCGAAGCTGCATTTTCTTGGTGACACACCGGTTGTACCAGGGAGTTTTTAAATTAGTTTATTATTGAAACTAGTGGCCTGGTGCATGAAATTCATGCACAGGTGGGGGGTGTCCCTCAGCCCGACCTGTACCCTCGAGGGATGTCCGATTACCAGTTTAGGGATTGGGCCTAAATTGGCTGTCAGACATCCATCTCGAAATCTGGAACTGCTGGCTCATAATCGCTCACCTGCCTGCTGATCAACCCTAACCACTCTGCATGCCAGCCTGCGCACCCCAATCACACCCCCCACTGGCCTTCTCACCCCCAACTGCCATCTCCCTTGCTGACCTGCTCGCCCCCAATTGCCCCTGCCAATCTGCTTGCCCCAGCTGCCGTTCCCCTAAATGCCTCTGCCCTGCCACCATGGCTTTGTCCAGAAGGTCTCCTGGTCTAATTAGCATATTACCCTTTTATTAGCATGGGTAGATAGATAGATTGATTGATTTCAGAGAGGAAGGGAGAGGGGGAGAAACATCAGTGATAGAGAATCATGGATCAGCTGCCTCCTGCACGCCCCCTACTGGGGATCGAGCCCCTAACCCGGGCTTGTGCCCTTGACCAGAATTGAACTCGGGACCCTGCAGTTTGCAGGCTGATGCTCTATCCACTGAGCCACACCAGCCAAGGCACCACCAGTCACTTTTAGAACGTTGTATTGCTTCTAGAAGAAACCCATGCCACCCTACCCATCTAGCTGCCTGTGCGCCCTTCCCCTCCCCACATCTGCACACTGCTGTTCAAACATTTAATGGGAATGGGACCACACACAATGGGCGTCTTGTGACCGGCTGCCTCACTTCGGTGTATACTTCTGAGAGGCGGGTTGCAGGGTCCCATGTGGCTGACAACCATTGGAGGAGCGGCCGCACCATTTCCATTCCGATAGCAGGTGAGGGTGAGGGCTTGTCCACATCCTCGCCTACACTTGCCGTCATGTAGCTTTGGTTCTAGTCCACGGTGACCTCGGAGTCCGCCGAAGCATTGCTCTCTGGAGCACAAGCTATGCTTTTCGATTCAGTTTTGAAGTGGAAGTGTGTAAAATGTCTGCACAAACATCCCTATAAGTAAGTTCTCGCTGGGGAGACCCTGGGGAGGGCGCCGGGGCACCAGCCAACCCTCCGCAGGGCTGGCCACAGGCTGCACTGGGCTTGGGGAGCAGGGGAGGAAGCCCGAGGGGCAGGAGCAGCTTTGGGGCCATGCCTGTCGCAGTGACGGCCGCTCCCGCAGGCCAAGGCGAGTGGTGCCCCGGGGGGGTGTGGGGAAACCTTCTCTGAATGAAGCCCTCAGAGCCGAGGAGCTCCCGTCTGCAGGATCCACTGTGCCCACTGTCCTGGCTTCTACGCCTCAGAAAGCAAAGGTCTGATCAGCAAAAATGACAACTTTAAAGAAGTGACGTGGGCTCCACCTCAGAGTGGCTCAGACATGGCTCACGGTCCAGTGGGACTGCAGGCACCAGTGTGTGTGGGCAGCGGCCACGTAGTGCAGGCCCTCTGGCAGGGCCGAGTGCAGGGAGGAGCCGGGCTTCGTTGGGCGAGAACGTTCACGGGGCTGCAGGCTCCCTCTTCAAACACTGATCGCTGTCACGTCTGGCCCCCAACTCCCGTCCACGGGACCCTCCTCACAGAGTGAAGGGAGCCAGGCCAGGTCTCTCCCGGGCCGTCCCAGGGCCTGCTGGCTCTCCTGGGTCTGTGCAGCAGATTGCGGGGCTCCCCACTGGGCAGCGCAGCCACAGCTGCAGCCCTGAGGCCAGGCTCTGGGCTTGGAGCTGGGGTCCCCAGTGCTGTAGCCCATTGATCTGTAGCCCCCCTGATCCGCAGCCCCACCCCCCAACCACTGCCCCCCTGATCCGCAGCCCCCCCCAACCACTGCCCCCCTGATCCGCAGCCCCCCCCTACCACTGCCCCCCTGATCCGCAGCCCCACCCCACAACCACTGCCCCCCTGATCCGCAGCCCCACCCCACAACCACTGCCCCCATGATCCGCAGCCCCACCCCCCAATCACCGCCCCCCTGATCTGCAGCCCCACCCCCCAACCACTGCCCCCCTGATCCGCAGCCCCCCCCAACCACCGCCCCCTGATCCGCAGCCCCACCCCACAACCACTGCCCCCCTGATCCGCAGCCCCACCCCCCAACCACTGCCCCCCTGGTCCGCAGCCCCACCCCCCAACCACTGCCCCCCTGATCCGCAGCCCCACTCCATCCACCGCCCCCTGATCCGCAGCCCCACCCCCCAACCACCGCCCCCCTGGTCCGCAGCCCCCCCATCCACCGCCCCCCTGGTTCGCAGCCCCCTGAGCAGTGACTGTGCTCACGTGGGTGTGCTGGCGCACGGGGCTGGAGACACTGGGAGCGGCAGCTGTTCAGGTCCTTGCTGTTTGGTTGTCATGTAATGGCATCGGGGCTAAAATGCTACTGTGAGTCTAAAAGGGCTAATTCTTTATGACTCACTTACACAGTTTTTATAATACACTTCCTGCCAATTGATTTCTTAAAAACTACTGGTCTGCTAGAGCAGAGTATCTTTTCTCTCAGAATGCACCGTTTTTAATAACAATAGGCATTTCCCAGCTGTGCAACTGCACACCTCTGTGCACCTGACATCGGAACCAGCACAGCTGTCTGGAAAGCAGCAGGCCCTCACCATGACGAGGACTCAGAAAGCCATTTATGGCCTGTTACTCACTCGGAACATTTTTTCATAAGCAAACCCAAAATGTTTGCCCACCCCTAACTGGCTCTACTCAGTGGATAGAGCATCAGCCTGTGGACTGAAGGGTCCCAGGTTTGATTCGGGTCAAGGGCATGTACCTTAGTTATGGGCACATCCCCAGTAGAGGGCATGCAGGAGGCAGCTGATCAATGTTTTTCATCAATGTTTCTAACTCTCTATCACTCACCAGCTTCCTTCCTCTCTGTAAAAAATCAATAAAGTATATTTAAAAAAACACACACACAAAAGAAATAAATAAACCTGAGAATGCTATGCTATTAACCTTTAAAAAAAAAGTTTTCCCAGAAATCCCCCTCAACATCCTTTCAACGGCACTTACAAAACGTATGGAGCCCAGCTAGTGTTGCTCAGTGGGTTAAGGGTCGACCTATGAGCCAGGAGGTCATGTTTGGTTCCCGGTCAGGGAACATGCCCGGGTTGTGGGCTGGATCCCCGTGGGGGGCCGACAGGAGGCAGCCGGTCAGTGATGCTCTCTCATCACT
The DNA here is from genome assembly GCF_964339955.1 of Pipistrellus hanaki. Classification (NCBI taxonomy): domain Eukaryota; kingdom Metazoa; phylum Chordata; class Mammalia; order Chiroptera; family Vespertilionidae; genus Pipistrellus; species Pipistrellus hanaki. Next base: position 2,145,202 of record NC_140519.1, read on the forward strand.
GAAGTTTCTCTCTCTCCCTATCCTTCCTCTGAAATCAGTAAGAATGTCTTTTTTCCCAGCCCGGCAGGGAAAGGACGAACGGAGACCTTGTCCCCACAGCCTGCTGCGCAGCCGGCGCTGTGCTTCCCGTTGTTTGGGATTCAGGCCGGCACAAGCTTCAACAGAAGACAGGGCAGCTGTTCGCCGCGGGCATCATGAGTCCCCCTGGAGAAATCGACCCAGAGTCACGGACACAGTGAAGGACACAGTGAAGGACACAGTGAAGGTCGTGTGGCTGCCCCGACGAGTGCCCCCTCCCCCCGGAGGTCAGCACTCACCTCCTCGTAGGTGGAGCTGGGAGGGGCTGCAAACAGCATGTTGGCAATTCTCCTCTGGTACCAGGGCATTTCAGCAAACGTGTAGCACCTGGGGCAGGGAAACGTTCACACATCGAACTGCACTTATTTTCTCTTCAAGACAATCAAGCATCTTAACAGACACACCAGTACTCCCGTGCTGTCTGTGTAAGCAGCGTGTACTGGACATAACCTACAGGCTCACATCCACACCGAGTCAGGCAGGGAGTGACTGACACTGCTCGGGAACTTGTGGTCACAGGTGGACAGCAGCACGGGAAGGCCCGGAGCCTCCTGGGGGAGGCGTGGGCAGAAGCACATGCTCAGGGCTGGGCACCTCCTGTGCGTCAGGCCGCCCTGGGGCGCTGGACGGACGTGCACGGGGATGAGGGGGGACCGTGCACCTGTTGCTAAGTGATCCGAGTAATTGCATCTAACAAGATCACAGTCAAATTTATGTTTTCTAACTACACACACAGCTGCTGGTTGATTTAATGGATTAAGCACTCCTGACTACCAAGTAGCATTTTAAAATAGCTTACATCTTGATTTTTTATACTCTACATTACAAAATAAGATCATACTACATACCACTGAAATATTTATTCAAAGAAATTTTCTTACCAAATGCCCATTAGGTGAATCGAGGTAGCATCTTTAGGGTTCAATTCAATTGCTTTCTAACAAGAAATGAGAAAATCAATCACTTGCTTTCTAAGCAGCAATAAAAAATTTTCTTGTCTACTGAGGAAGCACCAGGTAAACTATGTCAGTAAAGTGTCCCTCGCTTCTATTTACACGTGACAGCCCCATGTGAATTAACGTAAAGTATAAATGACAATGACTTTAACGAAATTACTCCTTTTTACATTGTTTTGTTGGATACTGCTAAGGAAATTTCAGAGTTTGATGTAGTGCCATTAAAAACAAAAGACCCTTTTTACAAGCGGGACTGCCTAGCTATGCTCTGTGCACACCCGCACCGTCGCGCTCAGGTAGGTGTGAGGTAGGTGTGAGACACGCACATGCACGTCTCTGCACTGCGGCCGGTGTGACACGCACATTCATGTCTCTGCACTGCGGCCGGTGTGACACGCACATGCACGTCTTTGCACTGCGGCCGGTGTGACACGCACATTCATGTCTCTGCACTGCGGCCGGTGTGACACACACATTCATGTCTCTGCACTGCGGCCGGTGTGACACGCACATGCACATCTTTGCACTGCGGCCGGTGTGACACGCACATTCACGTCTCTGCACTGCGGCCGTTGTGGCTCTGAGCCAGACTCCCGGGCTCCAACCGCAGCTCACGCCTCCTAACCGCTTGGCCTTGGGATGTTTCTACATTCCCGCCTGGGTTTACTTTCAGAGAACTGAGACAGTGCACCTCCCTTTGGGGCTGTGGTGACAGTGACATGGCCGTCACAGAGGCGCTGGCACAGAGTGTCTCCCGTCGCCACCGTTTCCTTTTCTCAGGTCCAGGCATGGCAGCGGCAGAGGTCCCAGAGCAAGGCGGACAGTGTGCGCGGGCAGGGCTCCGGCTCACTGATGTGGTTAAAAACTGCTTTCCCTTAATACAGTGATATGTTCCAGCAAAACACAACTGACGTATAGACAACTTCTACCCCAAGCTCTTTCCCTGTCCGAGTCCACCAGAACACCGAGCCCTACAAAAGCCAGCTCAGTCACTGTCTCCTCTTCTTGCTCAGAGCCGGGCAGGCCTAGCGAGAAGCCAGCCTCCCCCCCTGCCCTGGGCACCAGAGCCCACCTCTCACCGGCTTCTCCCAGCAAGCTTCCAGGTTAACCTAAGAGTCTTCAAAACCCCAATGACGGCACTCCTTCTGACTTAGGTAAATACAGAATCTGAAATAATAGTACAAATAGTACAAATAGTAAACACTAAACACTGTCATTTTAAAACACACTTAACACATACATTTAAAAAGCTAATAAAAAACACTGGATTTTAAAAAATTATAGCCTTCATGCTTGAAGTTTAGAATGAAGGCTACATTAATATATTTTCTATGCTTTTTCACTATTCCATTGGCAGTTCCCTGTCATGTGTTTCTACACACCAAGGCACAGAGTAACTGAGATGTGGCATTAGGAAGATGCCACAGTCACTGCATCTAAGACACCATCACACTATCTTATGTCCCACTAAGACTACAAAGCAAGTATGAGATACCACTGATTACACAATGCAGTCTGATTTCAAAGACTTAAAATGTGAAAAAGACCTATTAAATTGAAACGCATGCACACGTACTACTGATGCCTGAAGAAGCTAGGTCTCCTGACTTCCCATCCAACCTTCTTGTCAACTAGTCATTAGGAAACCTAGAAGCTGAGTCTATCGCCATAAATTCAGAAACCTGCTGCCCAGCCTACCTGCCAGTACCCCTGCACGTGCTTCCCCACCCAGCCTCCTCTGTAGGTGAGAGGCTCTGGAATTCCGCGGGAGAGAGGAGCATGCTGCACCAGGGCCCGTGTCGGGCGGGCGGTGGGGTCGCACACGTGCACCGTGGAACAGAGGCGTGGAGAGCCGAGGAAGCACTCACGGTGATGCTGCACTAACGCCAAGGTGATGTGAGCACACCCAGAGGTCACAGCGCACACGGGGCTGTCCCTAGGCAGAGGCTGCGATGCTGGACTGTTAGGAGAGACCACACTCCCACAGACTGGCCTTGGCCACAGGACTTGTGTGGCTCGCCGGGGTATTACCAGGTGTGAGGCAGGTTTGCACACGGACTCTCCCTGGGCCGCCCACTCTTGGAAGCCAGCAGCCATGCGGTAAAGTAACAAACACCATCGGAGACAGGCCGGTGAGCACAGCCCGCGGGAGCTGCGCCGCACCCGGCACAGAGCACGGTGCTGCCAGACCTCAGGCCGCGCCCCTCAGCAGCTGCCCGGACAGAGAACACCACCCAGAAAGCCCACGCCTGCCCAGCTCACTGGTACCTCAAAGTGCTCCTTGATGACGTAGGCGTTTGCGATTTTAGCCTTGATGCCTTCGTAATCTCCCACGTCACTGATGCAGATGGCACACCACTAGAAACAGAAAGCGGTGTAAGGATAACAACGCTTAACACTGGTCCATGCCACACAGGGCAAATGAGTACTCATTCCTCATTCCACAACAGTTACTGCGCGTCAGCACGGAGCTGGGAACATGGGACGGCAGCGAAGTGGACGGGCTCGGACTCCAGGAGAAACTGGCCGTGTGTGTCTTGGACAGGCACAGGGCAGAGAGCAGCAAATCCCCGGGATGGTCGACAACATAACACCGTAGTGATTCACGGCGATGGTCTGAGTTACGAATTTCGAAAAATCCAAGATCAACTATCATCTTCCTTCCTCGTCCCTTGTTCTGGGTGCTGCCTCCCCCCACATCGGCACGGTCTCTGTCCTCACAGCGCTCCTGCCAACCATGGGTCCCGTCAGGCTTGGACAACAGGACCAGACGCAACATTGGAGCATCTGCCCAGGAGAGAAACCCAGGACCCCACACCCCACTCCCAGTGCCGCGGGGTCTCCGCACACCCAGTGCCCGGGATCACAGATGCGACCCGCAGTGAACCAAGTCGAGGGCTGGCAGCCTCGGAGCCATCGAGCCCGTGCTTCCTGCAGCCTAAAGGCCCTGCCTCAGGTCTGTGGAATACAACAGGTTCCAATATAAACACCCGTTCCTGTATGAGCTTATTTCTGTGGGATTTTAATAATTTTAACGCTCAAACTTCTGTTTAGAATTTCTTTCCACCAAAATATTTTGTATCTTTCAATGATTAAGAATAAACAAGTATTGTTTAAAACACACACACACACACACACCAGCCAGACCCGAGAACCCAGGTGACGGAGGATCACGCGGGCTCTCACCTGACTTGCTCCCAGATGTCAGGGCTCAGAACACAACCCCTTATCTCGGGCACCCACTGTCACCTACAAGCACAGCAGACCTCCCCCCAGTGAGGCTGCGTCTTGTGACTCACAGCGAATACCAACAAGCCAGAGCTAATGGCAGGAGGTGTGATCTTAACGATTTTATTTCTATATTTGTACTCTTTTTTCTTTTTTCTTTTTTTAATATGAACAATAAAGATTTATTTTTAAAAAGTATATATTTGATCTGGTTAACATATATAACATATGTTATATATAACATATATAATACATATAGCACATATAGTATATATTATATAAATGTATATGATATATGTATGATAGGCCATTCAAGAACTCTTTTTTCTTAAAAATTTTTTTATTGGTTTCAGAGAGGAAGGAAGAGGGAGAAATAGAAACATCAATGATGAGGAGAGAGTCATTGATGGGCTGCCCCTGTGCAGCCCTACTGGGGATCAAGCTCGAAACTTGGGCATGTGCCCTGCCTGGGAATCGAACCATGGCTTCCAGGTTCATAGGTCGATGCTTAACCACTAAGCTACACCAGCTGGGCTCTATTCTTTTTTTTAATTTCCAAAATGTCTATTGTCTATATTGAATTTACATTATTTAAAAAAATAAAAAATAAAACTTTTAAATGGATATTCTAGCCAAGAAGGAGTAATACTTACCTTCTTGCCTAAAACAGTAAAAAAAACAAAAACCAAACACAGACAAAATATAAGAAATAATGACTCTCAAGATGCCACACAGTAGGCAGCAGAGACACCTGAGAGACAAGTGAGCCTCGGGGCTTCCCATCAGGAACACCGTGCGGGAGCTCTGGCCAGGGAACCGGGAGGACAGAAAAACGAAAGAAAGCACAACTCTCTCTCTATAGATGACGGCATCTTACAAAACCCTAAAGAATCCCCAATAAATGAGTTCAGCAAAGCTACAGGATATAAAATCAATATATAAACACCAACTGGATTCATATACACTAGCAAGGAATATGAAAGTGAAACTCAGAAAAGAATTCTAATTACAGTAGCATCAAAAAGATATGGAAGCCCGACCGGTATGGCTCCATGGTTGAGTGTCGAATTATGAACCAGGAGGTCATGGTTCAATTCCTGGTCAGGGCACATGTCCAGGTTGTGGGCTCAGTCCCCGGTGGGGAGTGTGCAGGAGACAGTCAATCAATGATTCTCATTTTTTAAAAATATGTATTTTATTGATATTTTTACAGAGGAAGAGAGAGGGATAGAATAGAGAGTTAGAAGAATCATCGATCAGCTGCCTCTTGCACACCCCCTACTGGGGATGTGCCTGCAACCAAGGTACATGCCCTTGACCGGAATTGAACTCAAGACCCTTCAGTCCGCAGGCCTACGCTCTATCCACTGAGCCAAACCGGTTTCGGCTCTCTCTCCTCATTGATGTTTCTCCCTCTCTCTCTCTCTCTCTCTCTCTCTCTCTCTCCCTTTCTCTCTAGGAAATCAGTAAGAAATATGTGTATTTAAATAAAAAAAAAAAAAAAAAAGAGGTATGGAAGCAACCTGTGTCCAACAATAGACAGAAATGGATAAAGAATGTTATTTGTAACATGGGTGGACTGGTTCTGGGCCACAAAAGAAGTCTTGACAAATTTAAAATAATTATATCTGTTTTCCCTGAATATAAATGCGCGTGCACGCACTGGAGGGCGGAGATGGGGAAAAAGGAGGGGCCCAAAAGGAGGCACTGGGAAATGGGTCACAGTGGCCTGCGGCTCCACTGGGACACCTGATGTGATCGAGTGACGTCCTCATCCAAACACCAACGCCCCGTGTCCCAGCGTCACTGGGCCTCTGCTGGGCCGGGCAGGAGGCAGGGCTGGCGGTCCGTGTGAGAAGCGGCTCAGACGGAAACAGAGCGGGAGGAAATGGGAGACCTGTCAGGTGCTTGCACTCCTGGGAGCTGAGATCCAGGGACACGTGGAACGGCTCCCATGGTGCCCACAGGGCACACCCAGAGGCCGCACCACGCACTCTCGGAGGAGGTGCTCCAGAGGGAAGAAAAGCCCGGGAGTCCCTCTCTATGTACGGTGGAGGCGGCTCCTCCTGTGGAGATCAGGGACAGGCCAGCAGACAGCGGGCCCTCTGGACGAGGCAGCCGCCGTGACCGCAGGGCCTTACCTTGTGAGCCGCAGAGCTCGCGTGGTCCTTGTCCAGCGCCCGCTGGGCGTACCCCAGCGCCTCGTACACCAGCGCCTTCTTCTCCTCCGCCGAGGTCCCGCCGAGCTGGGCCAAGTCCCGGGAGGCCCGCGCCAGACGCCACAGCAGCTCTGCGTCTTCACTAGTTGGAAGTAAACGTGAAACCACCATTTTATCGATTTTAGAGAGAGACATCGATTATTTCCTCTATGCACCCCAATTGGGGACCGAACCCACCACCGAGGCATGTGCCGACTTAAGAACAGAGCCAGTGACCTTTTGGAGTTTGGGACGATACTCCAACAATCCGAGCCACCGGCCTGGATAAAACCACCGTTTCAGCTCGCATTCTGGAAACGGCCGAAGGTGGCATCACTAAGGAATACACTGGTCTTTCCGTTCAGCGAGGGTACAGCCAGCGGCACAGCATCCAATGCCATTATTCTCACATTCCGCTGGTTATTCTCTCACACGACTTTATTTGCTACAATTCCCTACAAAATGCCCAGTATCACACACAGCTATTTACTTACCTGTCATGCCTAACACACGCCTTCCTCTGAGCACCTGCCCAGCAAACGCAGCCGTAACCGGGCCGCACTGCCAGCCGGCGCTCACACGGCACAGGCACAGCGCCTGACACACAGTCTGCTGGGCCCACCCAGGGTCCCTCACCAACAGGCACTGAAACGTGCCTGTCAATGAGCGACTGAGGACAACCTCCACATGAACCATCTGTACGAGCCGTCCCCGCCAGGAGGCATGGCGTTCCTCAAGGAAGGGCACTCAACTCCTTAAAGAACGGCCACTTAAATAAAACTATGTAAATTAAGAAATGGTCACTAAACAAAAGAATAACCACAATTAAGAGGCAGAAGTAGTTTTAAAACCTTAAATTCTTTTTTATTAAATGTCTACCTTTAAGTCTACCTTACAGTTGCTTATGTGGTAAATAATGTAATAATTATAATACAAGAATAAACTGTGTTACCTGTAAGAATAACTCTACACCTACTTTTGCCCCACCTGTGCTTTTTGTTTTTTTGGTTAATCCTCGCACAGCAATATTTTTTCCATGGATTTAGACAGAGTAGAAGAGAGGGAGACAGACAGACAGACAGAGAAAACATCATTGTGAGAGAGACACATCGACTGGCTGCCTTCTACACAGGCCCTAGCCAGGGCCGAGGTTTGAGCCTACAACCGAGGTACAGGCCCTTGAAGAGAATCGAACCTATGATCCTTCAGTATGCGTGCCAACCCTCTAAACACTGAGCCAAACCAGCTAGTGTTATTTCTTCTTTTTAAATATTTATTTATTTTTATAGAGGGAGAGAAACACTGATGTGAGAGCAGAACATGGAGCAGCTGCCTCCTACCAGGGATCCAGCCCAAACCCAGGCATGTGCCCTGTCTTACTGGGAATCAAACCCACAACTTTTTAGTGCAAAGGGCCAGCCAACTGAGCCACACGGGCCAGGGCCCACCCTGTATTTGTTAACAAAAATGGTACTAATAAAATTTTAAACTGCGGGAAGCAATAGCATATTTACAATTCAATGGCTATGGAGTAACACCTAACAGCTCACTTTCCAAGTAATTTCTGAAGTGAGTGTGCAATGCCAAACCATCCACACTTAGTCACTGCAGGACAGGGAAGAAGATGGGTCCTGCAGACACTGAGAAAGTACAGTAATCGGCCTTGGGAACCGCAGAACGGCAGTAGAAAATGACGTTGTAGCTTTAGTTAGGATATGAGGTTGATCAATGACCTGGAAATACCTTGACTTACTTTATGGTCTGAACCCACTCCACCTCTATCTGCCCCCTAAAAAGTACACACTGATACTCTGGGCTAAACATGTACTCTACTTTTTATTTTGTATTTTTAAAGGTTTATTAGAGAGAGAGAAACATTGATGTGAGAGAGAAACTTCTATCAGTTGCCTCTGTACACTCCTCAACCAGGAACTGAACCAGCAATCTGGTATGTGCCCTGATCAGGAAGTCCAACAGGTGACCTTTTGGTGCCTGGGACAACCAACTGAGCCACACTGGCCAGGACAAGCATGCTATTTTTTAAAAAGGAGGTATTTTTAGTTTCTCTAAAAAACCATACTTCCAAAATGGCACACAGATACCATCCAGTGGAGGCATGCAACTATCCCAATTCACTTAAATCTTATACTAATCAGATATTAACTTAAAGAAATGATAAATACACAATAGAGATGACAAACACATATTCAGCTACTTACTTTTATGATCCAAAACAAAATCATAAAATAAAATGGACAAAGTATTTCAAATTTATACTAGAATAAGTTGAGCAACCTTTTCTAAATCAAAATGTAGCATTTTGGAATAATTTAATGTAAAAAAGAAATAGCTATAAATGAAACTCTAAGAAATGTTATTCTGAGTAAAAAGCTTTAAAGAACTGTGAAAACTTCTCCCGCTGAGTGCTGAGTTTAACAGGAGAATGGAAGGCAGCCGCCACCCAGGCCACGCACTGCTCACCTCTCCTTGTACTCGGTCAGCAGCTGATAGAGCTTCTCCGTCTCTCCGCTCTCATACAGGTAGTCTGCCTGCTGCAGGATTTCTTCGACTCGGAAGCCTGGAAACAAAACAGTCAGCAGGTCTTCCCAAGCACAGAAAATTAGACTCTGTGTATCTAAATGTATAGGCATGAAGCCATCGTAGTGATTTACTCAAATCATGGAAAAAATATTAGAACACTTATTCTGTCCTAAATATGATGCATTTTTAAAAAGGAGACAGGAACCTCTGTGAGAAGTTAAGGTGCCTCCTCACCCTCCAGTCTGCACTACTCTGCACTCAGTACCACCACTGTGGACCATGACAGAACACCAGTTCCATTAACCACTGCGGGACCAACCACACTGTTCTACTCGGTTCTCTTACCACCTGGCTCATAGACACGTCACAGGGAAAAAGAGGCAAACGTGTCATCAGCAGGAACTTAGATGAAATTAACAACAGAGAACCTGAAACACTTCACTGATACAGGGCTCCAACTAATTCATCAACTGGTCTAGACACCCCGCCAACACCCAACCCTTACCCACAGTGCAACGCTCTGAAAGTGACTAGTGGCTGAACTCGGGATCCCCCAGTGTTACTAGAAACGGACCCCGAATCTTGTCTTCTGTCAGGGTGCTTACTACTCAATCCTACAAACAACCCCTCATTCCAATGTGTCCATTTCACTTTCTTATTCACTCTGGAATGCTTTGATTAATCACAGTGCATCACAGGTTAGTTTTTGAAATACTAAAACCTAGATCATAAAAAAAAACAAAAACTCATGAATTATGCTAAAACCGGTGTGGCTCAGTGGATAGAACATCGGTCTGCGGACTGAAAAGTCCCAGGTTCGATTCCGGTCAAGGGCATGTACATTGGTTGCAGGCACATCCCCAGTGGGGGTTGTGCAAGGGGCAGCTGGTCGATGTTTCTCTCATCATTGATGTTTCTAGCTCTCTATTCCTCTCTGTAAAAAAAAATCAATAAAATACACTTAAAAAAAAAACAGCAATCATACTATTGTAAGAAAAATTAAGTAACAGAAAAAAAAAAAAACACCCTAAAATTATAGTGTTTTTAATATATTTTATTGATTTTTTTATAGAGAGGAAGGGAGAGGCATAGAGAGTTAGAAACATTGATGCGAGAGAAACATCAATCAGCTGCTTCCTGCACACCCCATACTGGGAATGACTGCAACCAAGGTACATGCCCTTGACAGGAATCAAACCTGGGACCTTTGAGTCCACAGATCGACGATCTATCCACTGAGACAAACTCAAGATGCAATAGTGTGTGTGTTGTTGTTTTTAATTTCTCCTTAAACCTTAAATCTATGCTAGAGTTTAATAAAATTCAGCTGGTGTAAGACTTAAGAAAATACTGCTTACCTTGTTGTTTGCTACTGCCTGCATTGTTGTTTGCTTCCTGCCAAGCTGGGTTTCCCGCCGCAGCTGAATTTGAGTTTCCCGCCGCAGCTGAGTTTGAGTTTCCCGCTCAGCTGAGCTTCCCGCTCAGCTGAGTACTGCTGATAGAGCCACCCCCGCCCTGGGCTTGACCCTGAGAGCCACTGCTGTCCCAAGCCCGGCGGTCCTAATCAGAGAAGGACAGCTGTTTCCCTCCAAACCCAACTGACCCTGAAGCTGCTTGTGGTTTTTGCCTTTATAAGCCCGCTGTAAACCCTCAACGGGGCCCTTCCATCAGCTACTGAGCTGGAGGTTGGGTCCCGGCGCCGGTCAATAAACCTTTTGCTTGTTGCATCGAGACAAGTGTTTGTGTGGTTCGTGAGGTCGCCTCCGCCGTGCAGGACAAAAGGCCTGTTTGGGTCTTGCACTGGTTAATTTTTTAAATATTTTATTGATTTTTTTACAGAGAGGAAGGGAAAGGCATAGAGTTAGAAACATCAATGAGAGAGAAATATCGAACAGCTGCCTCCTGCACACCCCCTACTGGGGATGTGCCCACTACCAAGGTACATGCCCTTGACTGGAATCGAACCTGGGGCCTTTCAGTCCACAGGCCGACCTCCATTCACTGAGCCAAACCGGTTTCGGCAATTCAGCTGGTTAATTTTATTTATTTATTTATTCCAGCTGGTTAATTTTAACAGCTGGTTATTTTTCTTAAGTTTGCTTTCATTGTATTCTATATTTTTATCAATGGCTGACTCTTCCAATTTGGGTTAGAACAACCCAAAATTCTTTAAGAAGGAGTGAGCAGCAATCTCGGCACCCTCCGTCGGTACTGGTGGCAGAGCCGGCCCCATCAGGTCCACATCCGGATCCCGGGAACCTGTGAAAGGGTGGAGCCCCCAGGTAAAGGGGAATTAAGTTGACAGATGGATTAAGGCTGCTACTCAGCTAACTTTGAAATAGGAAATTATCTTGGATCTGGCTGGGCCCAAGATCATAGGTCATTAGGCACCGGGAGGGAGGCAGAAGAGTCAGGAGGTCTGACCATGGAGCCGGCCTGGGGGCAGGGCTGGGCTGGAGCCAGGAGGGCTCAAACAGGATGCGGAGGAAGCCTCTGAGCGGAGGAGCCAGGAACACTCTCCCTTGAGCCTCCAGAGAACACAGCCCTGCCCATCTCTGCCTGAACCAGCAGGGACCACTTCGGACTTCTGTCCTATGAACTGGAAGGCACTGTGTTGTTTTGAGTCACTGAGTGTGTGGAAAGGTGAAGCAGTGGTGACAGAAACTATACAACATCAAGTATACTGGTGTGGCAGGTCTGAGTGTGCAAGTGGCATAAGTGAGCAACAGTTACACTCAGTCCTACTCACACTCAGGGATGCCCTCCCACTCCCCGAGCACCCTGCAGAGACCACTGCCCCTAACATGACCTGAACTCCACAGTCACCACCCAGGCGATTAGAAGAAACATGTAGAAATCTAGTGAATAATGTAAAATATTTAGCTTTTTCATTTATGCTTCTATAATTTAAGTCACTTACCTCCTGTTCCTCTACTTTACAGCACATGCGCTACATGCCGTGGCTTAAATCTGCTCTCCCTGACCCTAACAGACAGCTCTGAAGCCGCCAGGGAAGAGGCACTTCCTCCGACACTGCAGACCCCAGCACCGGGTGGGGGCATGCATCATGCACACCCTGCAAATCGGCTGTGAGTTACTCATTTGGTACTCTGCATGACCCCGAAAACAGTTAAAAAATAAGCAATGTCACTGACATAAAGAGACCACCCTCTTTAAAAGGGACTCAACTTTTAAATTAAAGTAAGTTACTTTTCAACTTCAGCCAAAGTGAACTGAGGCATTCATTTACCTACAAATGTAGTGAAATTTCACATTCAGCTGGCACCCCCACTGGGCTGCCGGCCCCTCTCCAGCTCAGGGCTGGGAAGCATCGTGAAGAACTGCAGGAGAGAGGAAACTGGTGTGAATCAGTGGATAGAGCGTCGGCCTGCGGACTGAAAGGTCCCAGGTTTGATTCCAGTCAAGGGCATGTACCTTGGTTGCGGGCACATTCCCAATAGGGGGTGTCTGGAGGGAGCTAATCGATATCTCTCTCTCATCGATGTTTCTAACTCTCTATCCCTCTCCCTTTCTCTCTGTAAAAAAAATCAATAAAATATGTTTAAAAAAAAAAAAAAGAATTGCAGAAGAGTGCATGGGCATCCACTGGACTGAGTGTGTCCTGAATGTGAATACGCACACGATCATAATTCTTAAATATTTGATGATGTGGCTGCATGAGTGCAGTGATCAACTCTGGTTTTCTGGTCCCCTCGCTGATGCACCCTGGACTGTGTCAGAGTCCCTGGACAGGGACGGAGCCCCATCTAAGCTGGGACCAGCTTTACTTCTGAAGTTTCTCCGTAGAGAGCTTAGGAGGCTCAGAAGGAGCATCGGTAGAGAAGCAAGGTGAGTGCAGAGAGGCTGGACGTGCTCAGCAGGGCCTTTCAAGCACGCCGCGTGGCCAGCACACACAGGAGCGCTGTGCACGTGCTACACACGGGGAGGGGCTTTCGAGCTGTCCACTGGACGGCAATGAAGAACGTCCTCCGGGAGTGCTTCGATCACTGCCGGCCAGTAGGTATCTGGCACAACTGTGTGGCCAACAGAGACGTTGCCATAACAATGGTCCCACAACCTGCTCCACTGGAATGCCAGAAGCATACACGCCCTTAGATTAACTTCTAAAAATATCACAATGCAAAAAAAAAGTCTCTCTGCAGAATGCAATTCAATTCCAGTAAATGGAGAAAAAATGTAACTGGTTTCAATGAGCACGAAGCAGATCTAAAGAGAATTAAACAAAAGCTCTCATGAATGGAATTATTTGAAGACTAACTTCAAAACACATGAAAAGTAAGAACCACAGCACAGCAAAGGGAAAGGAGAGGACAAGGAAAGCCTGCGAGGACCACTGAAGCCACGTTTCCACACAAACACGGTGGTTTTCCAAGTTATAAAAACGTGGCTTATTTTGTCCGCAACTGATGTCTTTCGGGGCTACATCCTCGTCTCAGAAGCAAATTACATGAACACGCCAATCGGCTGATTATAAAGGGAGGTTTTGTTTAAGAAAACAAAGCCAAAGAAAACGAAGGGAGGCTAATATACTAGTACATCCGCATTCTGTTTCCACACTAACTGTCAAGTGCTCTAAGTACGCTGGAAAATAGAGCGAGGTTCTAAAACACAGGCAGGCTTTGTTGTGATCTGCAATAAAAACAGTGGATTCGGTTTTCAGAATAAGTGACACTCAGGATATTAAAATGCTGCTTTTTCAAGGTGTGATCTGGTGCTACGACTGGCACTACATCTAGAGTTATTGCACAAATGTGCACTTCTTCTTCCACACGGCGGAGGAAGTGGGACTCAGGACCAGCACATCCGTGCGCATAATCCGCACGCACTGGGTAAAAAGGTCAGGATGCCTGTAACATCACACACACTGTGGGCCAAAGAGCAGCTACACGCACAGCAGGCAGGCACTGCACGTCGGAAGTCCCAGCACATCTTGGCGCAGTCACTCAGGAGCTGTAGAAAGTAGGTCCGTCCTGGTGCTGAGCAGACTCACTGGAAAGCTCAGGAGTGCTACCCCACTTCCCTTTCCAACGCGTACGAATTCAAGGTCAGTCCGATGTAAAACATTGGTGTAAAATCCTGTACAGCTGTCTCCTCAGGAGGTTTAGAACAGTCCGTCTAAATAACGTTCAATCAGAGCTCCTTCAGGATTTCCCCAAGTTTCTGCACTTTGTCAGAGGGGCCTCCTGGCCAGGGTCACGTCACCTTTGTGAGTCGGGGCCAAAGTACCATTCTCTCCCAGGACACACTCACTCCGGTGGGAGCCCCAGGCGCTCTCCTACAATTCCTCAGGACGCTTTCCGCACTGAGCTGAGGGGCCTCAGCCGTTAGGTGCCTTTCGTTTCCACGCCCAGCCCCAGGGAGCACTTCTGGTGCACAGGCCCCACCACTCAGGATCTCTGTCCTCTCCCGACACTGAACTCAGACCCTTCAGAAGGACGCCAGCGAGGTTTACGCCATTGCACACTGTGCTCTGCGTCTCATGCCCTCCAGGATCCGTCCACAACAGATGTCAAGTGGGTGCAAAACCGCTGCCAATAAGAAATGGACATGGGAAGTGTCCAGATGACACCACTTCAGGGACACATGTTTGGGAACACACCCCAGGCTACATGCATGAAAACACCCCGGAATGGAAACAACGCTCGGTGTGCGGCAGGGATGACACTGGGAGTCACTCCTTTAAAGATGGACACTGGCCTGACCACACCAGGCATGTGTCTCCTCTTCTGGGGCACGTGTCTGCTGCAGTGACCTCCAGGCTGCAGTCTGCAGGGACAAGGTCGCCTCTGCTGGAAACAAGAAAGGCTGTCTGGCTCAACACCCGCCAGGCACCCTGCTTTCTGCGTAATCCGGTGACTGCCAACCTTTCAGACCTCACGGACTACCAGTTGGCTACCGCTGCTCCAAAAGTTTCCTTAAACCAGCGGTCACCAACCTTTCAGGCCTCCCGGACCTCCGTAGTCCGGACCACTGGTTGGTGACTGCTGACGTAATCAATATCGCAAAGCCCAGGGCACCACTCGAGCATTTCATACGGTGCGGAGGATCCAGGCCAGACCGCACGACCGGGTCCTGCAATGGAGAGCTCACTGGGGAGAACGGCCTCATCTACAGGGAATGCCCCATCGGCTCACCTCCGCAGGTGCCATCAGGCTGGGTGTTGCCTACAGGGACAGGGCGCCACCAATGGTGGGCACCCTGGCTGGTCCATAGGAGTCCGGGGAAGTGGGGGCAGCCCTAGCAAGTTTGGCTCAGTGGACAGAGATCAGCCTGTGGACTGAAGGGTTCCAGATTTGATTCTAGTTAAGAGCATATGCCTGGATTACAGGCTAGATCCCCAGTAGGGGGCATATAGAAGGCAGCTGATCAATGATCCTCTCACATCATTAATGTTTCTATCTCTCTCTCCCTTCCACTTTCTCTAGAAACAATGGAAATATCATTGAATGAGGATTAACAAAAAAATAAAAACTGATTTATTCTACCAGTATTTGCCAAAATATGTCTTTGAGCCAGAGACAAAACCAAGTCATCTATTTTGTCCTTCATGAAAAAGGTACTTTACAAAAAAGATACAAAACACACAGCAGAGAAACCAAGATGGAGGCATAAGTAAACACCTGAACTTGCTGCCTTGCACAACCACTTCAAAACTATAACTAAAAGACAAAACGGACATCATCCAGAACCACAGGAAGGCTGGCTGAGTGGAAATTCTACAACTAGAAGGAAGAGGAAAGCACACTGAGACTCAGAAGAGCTGTGGAAGCAAAGCGCAAAGGTACGGAGGCTCAGAGAGGGCTGGCAATTGAGTACGTGGCTGACTTTTTGAAGCAGGAGGGAGACACAAGCTCTTGACTGCTCTGAACTCCAGTTCTGGGTGAGATTCTGGGGACTCAGAATCATATGGGGAGAAACTGGACTGCCTGGCAGCGGCGGAACTCGAGTGTGGCTTTCTCTCAGAGGTGCTTGCAATGATTACCAAGGGACACTGAGACCCAGAGGCCTCTTAGGGCAGGGCTGACAGGAAGCCATTGCTATTTGCTCCACCTGAGACTCCACCCCATCCAGCTGTGCACAGACTTTTGCATATAAATGGCCTGCTACTTTGAAATCTAAACTTAACTAACAAACTGCAGCTGAGTCAGAGAGAACCAGAACATCCAAAAGAAGGCCCAAAGCCCCACAGCAGTTGCATTGCTTCACAACTGGGCCTCATCTGGGCACCTCCAAGACCCAAACAAAGAAGAGGAATCTGGAGATCCCTCCATAGCTCCTGCTAGACGGCCTCAGGTAGAAGCTAAATTAACACCTCCTTGGAGATCCAAGAGCCAGTGTACCCACAGGTCAGAGTAGGACCACCCAGATTACATCTCCTCAGATCCATAAGGGACACACTCAGGGGGCAGATTCAGTGAGCACCAAAGCCCCACTGAAGCAAGTCTTGCCTCATAAGGGTATCTCCAGCACAGAAGTTCTCCCATCATAAACACAGCTGATCCTCAGAGCCAATTGGCCTGCAGATCATTTCTTCCCAGTGATAACCAACAACAATCAAGGCTTAACTACAACAATACTATGCACACAGCCCACAAAGGGGTTCACTAAGAGTGTCCATCTCAGGTAACTGGGGAGGATGAGCCACTGAGCCCTATAGGACACCTAGGACACAAAGCTGCTCTATCAAAACAGGGAAGCAGCCAAAATTTAGAGTCAAAGAAATGTATTATGAATTAAAGAAATGGAGGAAAGTAAACTACTAAATATAAAGTTCAAAACCACGGCATTTTTATCTTTTCTAGAAAATTTTCAAGAATTTTCTAGAAAAGGTTGATCAATTTAGTGAGACAGTTGAGGACATAAAAAAAGACCAACTAGAAATTAAGCATACACAGATTGAAATGAAAAATAATGTACAGAGATCCAACAGCAGACTAGAGCAGTGGTCGGCAAACTGGCTCGCGAGTCACATGCGGCTCTTTGGCCCCTTGAGTGTGGCTCTTCCACAAAATACCATGGCCTGGGCTAAGTCTATTTTGAAGAAGTGGCGTTAGAAGTTTAAATTTAAAAAATTTGGCTCTCAAAAGAAATTTCAATCGTTGTACTGTTGATATTTGACTCTGTTGACTAATGAGTTTGCTGACCACTGGACTAGAGGATCACTAGAATCTAGTCAAAGATTTGAAATACAAAGAAGCAAAAAACACCCAACCGGAAAAGCAAAAAGAAAAAAGAACCCAAAAATATGAAGGCAGTGTAAGGAGCCTCTGGGACAACTTCAAGCATACTAACATCTGAATTATGGGGATGCCAGAAGAAGAGAGAGAGCAAGATACTGAAAATCTATTTGAAGAAGTAACTTTCCCCCCCTGGTAAAAGAAATGGACTTACAAGTCCAGGAAGCACATAGAACCCCAAACAAAAGGAATCCAAAGAGGACCACACCAAGACACATCATAATTAAAATGCCAAGAGCAAAAGACAATGAGAATATTAAAAGCAGCAAGAGAAAAACAGTTAGTTACCTACAAGGGAACACCCATAAGACTGTCAGCTGATTTCTCAACAGAAACTATGCAGGCCACAAGGGAGTGGCAAGAAATATTCAAAGTGATGAATAGCAAGAACCTACAACCAAGATTACTCTACCCAGCAAAGCTATCATTCAGAATTGAAGGTCAGATGAAGAGCTTCACAAATAAGAAAAAGCTACTAAAAGAGTGCATCACTGCCAAACCAGAATTATATGAAATGCTGAAGGGTATTCTTTAAGTAAAGGAAGAGGAAGAAGAAGAAAAAGGTAAAGATAAAAATTATGAACAACAAATAATATCTATCAACAAATGAATCTAAAAATCAAGTGAATCAAAACTCTGATGAACAGAATAAACTGGTGAATATAATAGAATCAGGGGCATAGATAGGGAGTGGACTGATAATCCTGGGGGGTGGAGGGGGAAAGGGGTGTGAGGAGTGTGGAAGAGATTGGACAAAAATTTTACACCTATAGATGAGGACAGTGGGGTGGGGGGTAAGGGAATGTGGTGGAGTGGGAACCGGATAGAGGGGAGCTATTAGGGGAAAAAAGAGGAACAACTGTAATAATTTGAAAAATAAAGATTAAAAAAAAACAACACAGCAGTTATCAATTACCTACTTTTTAAAGAATAGTCACAGGTAAATAAAACCAGTAACTAGTAATTCTTAGCTAATATTCTGAAGTTTTGTATCTACTGGAACTTTAGTAAGAATGTCTATTCAAAATCGAATCTGCTTCTTTCCCCACCTCCTTCTTAACGATTAAAAAGTGGGGCTGTGAAAAGGGCTTAATCCATCAATTAAGAGAGTTTTTCTAATATGCTGAAATGTTGGCTCTGTCTACATACACACCTTAACTAACTTTAATTTTTAAAATATGGCAACTCTAAATATATGTTTACTTATCTACAATATGCCAAATAAGAAATTTGATGTAATTTTTTTTTTTTTACTTTTCAACCAGTTATTTGATATTTAGTATCAAATTGCATTCTGTTTATAAACTAAATACTTCCACCTCGAAGTACCTGGGCCTTTGGTAACGTACCAGGAAGAGGGTGCCACGTCAGCATAAGGGAATGAATGAATCACTGCGCTGTTATAAAGCAGGGATTGACCCAGAGAGCAAGCGCTGTCAGCTTGGGGGTCAGATATGGCCTCTGTGAGATATTCTCCTTTCCCTCCACAACCCCTCAGCCCTTTAAAAATATATCAAACACTTTTATTCCAAGGATCCTACAGAATTGTAATATACCAGAGCCTCAGCTCAGGATTAAGTCGTGTGCATGTAGGGTCCCCTAGGCCTAACCTACCATCAGGGCCATGTCCTCTGCCCCTCGAAGCCTTGCACGCTCCACAGATGCTGCTGTTGCTCCGCAACGCTCCAGAAGTCCCACCCGCCCACCGTGGGACGCCTCAAGGCACTTCCTAGTGAGTCTGGTATTTGGTTGTGACGACATGACAGCATCATGACCGCAGGCCTTTTATGATATAGGTTAATAGAATATTTCTCATGGAAGGAACTATAGCTATTAGAAGAATTTATGTCAGACTGACACATAGAGGAAAGCAGAAAATAATCTAGCTTATAATATTAGTTTCAATATCTACTAAAAAATAACTAAGTTATTAACTCAAAAACTAGCTGACTTACCTTTGGCTGCAGCATGAACCACAGCAGCTGGAGAAAGGAGCTGATAAGTTTCAAACCCCAAGTAAGACAAGGCTGAGAACATAAGGCTTCTTTGGAAAGCTCCTGGGTTTCCCATCACCTGTGAAAACATCAAACAGAAAATGGGAAGCAACTGCTCCAGTAAGCAAAGATTACATCCCCTTCGCCCACCACAGCAATCGATCCTAAGAGCACTGGACGCTTAAAATTCACCTCATCAGATTCTTCAGTACAACTATTTCACATTGCTGCTTTATAAGGAGAGCATATCCTGTTAAGAAAAGAAAAATTTAAAACAACTGCTAAGGGTGGCAGCTTATCTAAAACTCAGTCACGTTCACTGATAAGTGCTGGAGTGAGGAAGCCAGGATATTCTAATGGTATGGCTTAATACACAAGACACCAACATATAACTGTCAGTCCTTTTTTTAAAACTAGTTCTTTTTTATTTATTTCAGAGAGAGGAAATGAGAGAGAAACATCAGTTTGTTGTTCCACTTACTTATACACTCATTGATTCTTGCATGTGCCCTGACCAGGGATTGAACTCACAACCTTGGCATATCAGAACAGTGATCTAACCAACTGAGCTACTCGGCCAGGGCAATCATATCAATCTTAAGACCACACGAGATGAAATATATTATATATGATAATTCTGCACATAAAGGTGTAAATGGCTTTCAGTAAAGATTCTTCAAAGGTGACCCACAGCCCCGGCCAGTGTGACAGCTGGGTGAGCGTCTTCCTGTGCACAAAGGCTCCGGTTCAATTCCTGGCGGTACAATCCCTGCTTGAGGGGTGCCCAGCGGACTGTACGCTCACACTCTCTCTCTCCTTCCTCTCTCTTTCTCATCAATAAAAAGATTTTAATTAAAAAAATAAAACAGATTTTATTTTAAAAAATAAAACAGTGGCATGACATTTTAAAAAAAACTGATCCACAAACCCACAGTTTTCAGTAAACAATGAATAAAATGAAGAGTATATCCAAGATATAGAAATGACTTTTCATAACTCTGGCCAGGACCCCTAGGACCCCCAAGAAAGGAGGCACGTGTGGGTCTCCCGTCCCAGGGAAGTGACATCCCACAGCCCTTCCTGCTGCCCAGTCCACCCCGTGGGACAAGCCCTGCCCCCTGTGAGCTGGGTGCTCCTTCTCCTCAGGGCAAAGAGCAAACAGCTCCCTCCTGACGTCACCTCTCCCGTCCCGCTTTCCAACTTCTCTTCTCAAACTCCAAAAAGTAGTCTGCGCTCTGACCCTCCCCCTCCTCACCACTCTCTCGAGCTCACACCCACACACCTGTGCCCCCACACTGCAGGTGGCTCTAGGCAAGGGCACGCCTCTGCCTGTGCCATTCTCCAGTCTCCTCTCACTTGCCCAGCAACAGCACTGGACAGCGCTCCCTCCCTCCCGTTTCTTCCTTAAAGCATGAATGGATGCTAGGCTTTTATTTTTATTTTTTTTAATATATTTTATTGATTTTATACAGAGAGGAAGGGAGAGAGACAGAGAGTCAGAAACATCGACGAGGGAGTCATCGATCAGCTGCCCCTTGCACACCCCCCACTGGAAATATGCCCGCAACCAAGGTACATGCCCTTAACCGGAATCGAACCTGGGACTCTTCAGTCCCCAAGCCGACGCTCTATCCATTGAGCCAAACCGGTCCCGGCGGATGCTAGGCTTTTAAAACGAGATACGTGACATGCAATGAATTGCACATACATAACGTGTATCGCTAAGACACCACACCATCCGTCCGACCAGGAACTGCCCCCCTGGAACCATCAGCCTGGCTCCTGACACACCCTCCATGGCTTTGGAAATACTCCTCCTGGGCCCCCTCCCTGTCGGGTCCTCGTCTCCGATACCCACTGCCGCTGTGTCCCAGCGCAGCCCGGCCTCCTTTTCCCCGTTTGTCTCACCGGGGCGATCACACTTCCATGACTTGACCACCATGCCAAAACCCTGCCTGTGGCCCAGCCAGGATGTCTCCTGGAAACCTCGGAATCCTAAGTGCAGCGGCCTAATCCACGCCTCTGCACATGGGGGATGACAGGAACCTCACGTCCATCAGCCATGGCGGCCACGGTCCCTGAATCCACTGCTTTCCCTTCCATGGTAACTGACAACCGATTCTCCTGGCTGTGCAGCTTACCCACACACACCTGCAGGGGTTCTGTGGGGAGCTGCCCTGAATGCAGGGGTCCTATATGCCTGAATGCAGGCGTGGGTGTAGGACACAGCTCTCCATGTGCCCCCCTTTCCAATAACCTAAGTGGGAAATTACTACTACCCCTAGGAATGCTGCTAACTGCAGATGTCTTTGCTTTAAAATAGGGGTGTTGAACTCAATCAGAGAAGGGGCCAAAATCTAAAATCCAGCCTAAATCGCGGGCCGAATGGTTTACTGAACAGTCATAAACTGACAATGTCATAAACTGACAGCGGAGTGCAGTGATGACAGCGCGGTGCGGGCCACATTGAAAGGCCTGGCGGGCTGGATTTGGCCCGCGGGCCTTGTGTTTGACACAAGTGCTTTAAAACAATTGATAGGAGCCTGAGACGCAGAAGGAGCTGCGAGTTAAGAGGAAGATAGGGGGTTGTAAAAGGTCAGGTGCTGAAGGAACTTATCTGTACAGGAACTCATCATGTTAGCAGAAGCGGCCACTTGCCTGAAATAAATATTTCCTCCTTCAGAATTGTATTTAAAGGTTGGAAAAATAAAATTCAGGGCGGCAGACCTCGGGTCTGAGCCCTCCCGACCCCATCTGTTCTTGTCTTTCTTTTTCTTGTCCTCACCCCCTCCTTCAGGTACTGTTCGTTGCCGGCAGGTTCCGGCAAACCACACACACCTGCAGTGGTTCCGCCTGCTCTCACGGACGCACCGGACCCACAGCTTCTCCTGAGCCCACAGCAGGAGGAACCAGCTCACTGCAGCGCCGAGAGCTGTATTTACTGGGATATCACACAACTGGATTCAAAACTCACCAACAGTACTTCAGCGGGTGTGGCACAGTGGTTACAGGCCACAGAGGGCAGGTTAAAGGGCACGTACCTCGGTTGCAAGATCAATCTAGGCACATGCGGGAGGCAACCAATGGATGTGTCTCTCATTTGGATGTTTCTGTCGCTATCCCTCCCTTCCCCTCTCTCTAACAAGCAATGGAAAAAATATCCTCAGTGAGGATTAACAAAACAAACACATCAGCAGCAGAGCAGGAAAACTACATTTGATGTAATCAAATTTTTAACACTGACTTTTCTGAGTTTATTTGTATTTAACAAAGAGAAGATGGGGTGGGGCAGAGGGTGTGTGTGTGGGGGGGGGGGGGTCCCTAGAAAAGAAGAGGAAAAAGACTAAGATTGTATCCGTGTCTCCGAGCCCAGCTCTGGCTGGGATCACAGGCAGAAAAGGCTGAGGACTGAGGAAACTACCTTAGGTGCCGGACTTCCTGCTGCCGCCATGCCCAGCAGACCACACTGGCTTTCTCAGGGGAGAAAGGCAGGCTGGCAGCTGGTATTCACCGTCTTATTAACGCAGCGCGGTTAATGCAAAGCACCTTTCCGCTCATCTCTGGCAGGCAGGTTCTGGCAAACCATACACACCTACAGTGGTTCCGCCTGCTCTCCCTGGGAAAGTAGATACAATCTTGTTTCTGGAACTAAAACCAATTAAGAGAACCAGGACTCTGACATTCCAAGAGCTGAAAACATAAGAGCCTAAGACAGCAAAGTGTGCCTCTCTCCTCGGGCCCCCAGCACAACGCCTCGCACAAATGAATTCTCAAAAGACGTTCTCTGGATAATAGAAGCAAGAAGCCTCTTAGACATGTGTTCCCTTCACCGTTACTTACACTAACTTCTAGCTATAAAGACCTCAAAAACGCAAACTCATCACTAGATTGAAAAGGACGGTGCCGCCCCCGCCCCCCCCCCCCCTCCTCAGGGTGCTGGTCCCAGGCCTGCTTCCCTCCTTCAGGGCTCACGGTGACCCGGCCAACCTGACTCACGTCTCCCGAATCCTATCTGCAGCCAGGCCCCCGAGGTGACCGCCAGACCCCCCCACTACTGTCTATTCCACCCCCGTGGCCACCATCACACTCACTGAGACAGCCCAACAGCTCCCCGCCCTGCAGTCTGACCCAGGAACCTAACTCTTCCTGGGCCCCTTCCCCGCCCCCACACCAAACCTGTCTTTGGATTCCTAAGTTCACCTCCATGACCGCCTCCGAGTGTCCTGTGACTTCTGTACAAACCGCACGTGCTGACTTTTCAGCCTTGATTCATTTCAGTTCACTGTCCCACTCCGAACTTCAGTCCCTCTCAGGTCCTACAAGACCCTTTTCTCCCACCTCGCATGCTCTCTCCTGAAATACTGTTGTCCTCACCTTCCCTTCACCTGCTTAACCCCTCATCCTCTGAGCTCCCATCTCTCAGTGCTAACACTTTCCCCTTCCTCCCTTCACGATCAGGTTAGGTTAACTCTGCTGCCTGTTACCAAAGCCCAACACCCATTGCATTTACTCAAGGGCCACCATCCTGCTAACCTGTAAGATAAACGGAAGAGGTTTGTCTCATGTTCCTATACCCTCAGCTTAGAACTGAGCCGTGCTGCACACTCAGTACAAATTTGTTGAAAATTAAATGTGTCCAAAATGGGTGTTTTGTACTATAGACAGAAACAGAAGCCCTCAATGGTTTGGCTCAGTGGATAGAACCTCAGCCTGAGGACTGAAGGGTCCCAGGTTCGAAACCCGTCAAGGGCATATGCCCAAGTTGTGGGTTCGATCCCAAGTGGGGGGCGTGCAAGCAAGAGCTAATCAATGATTCTCTCATCATTGATCTTTCTCTCGAAATCAATAAAAAAATACATTTAAAAAGAGATAGAAATTACTTACAGAGTAGACAAAAGAAATGTCTCCTCAGAAGTAGCCTCCACTCTCTGCAAACTCCTGGGAAATAAATAGCTCCACTCAACTTACTGACATTATGCTTAGAGAAAAATACATTATTAAAAGAAAAACTGAAATTATAAAGGCTTGAAAACACATGAATACCTGGAAAATTGGCCATCATACAAAGTTCCAACTCCCTACAACTCAAACAGGGGATGAAGAGGGAAGGAAGAACTTTCATTACTGCCTTTGGCTTGGCGTGGAGTTTCACTGCCAGCAGCCAGCACCGGGGCCACAGCAGCTCGGGGGCTCCGGAGGTCTGCCTGCCTCCAGACCCACATCTGTCCAGCTGTGCGACAGGGGCACATTACCCAACCGCACGACGGTTTCCTCTTTAAAAAACAAAGTTTTTATTTAGTTTTTTAGAGAGGGATGGAAAGATAGAAATGTCAATGAGAAACATCATCATGGACTGCCTCCTGCACGCCCCCTTCTGGGGACCCAGCGCAACCTGGCAGGTGCCCTGCCTGTGACCTCCGGGTCCATAGGTCAAGGCTCCACCACTGAGCAACTCTGGCTGGACTCAGTTTCCTCTTTTAAAAAATGGTTAAGTAACATTCCTACTTGCTCCGTAGGATGGGAATGAAGATTGAATGAGGAAACCCTGAAGACAATGCAGGCTTAGAACAATCCTTCGGTCAATGTCAGGCATCACTGTGCTCTAGCAGTTTATCTTCCAGCTCTGCCTCCAACACTGAGGCCGGCGGTTCCGCTCGGGGCAACCCCTCCGTCTGCCGGGCACCCCGCCCGCCTGGCTGGGGCTTCCGTCCCCACACCACCCCTCCCGCTCATTACCGGGAAGCCTGAGGGCCCGAGCTCAGGGGCACTCACAGGGGGCACTCAGAGCTTAAAATAAAATAAAACTCAGATGCCACGTGTCACGTTCACCAGGGCGCCCCTCACCAATCCGCCTCCAGAAATAAACCAAGAAACGCCAGAACCGGCCGCCCCACATCGTCCTCAACTTTCTGCCGGCAAAACGCGCCGCTGCAGCCCGGGGGCCGTGGGGCCCCTTCCCGGGCGCAGAGCGGCTGGCAAAGCGGGGCGCGGGCAGGGCGGCGCCTACCTCCAGGACGCGGCCTGGCCCCGGCCCGCGCCCGCCGGCGGCGCCCGCCGAGGGCCGGGGGCCCGGGGCCCGCCTCGCGGGGACAAAGCGCCAGAGGCGCGCGGCCAGCGCCATCACCTCCTGGGACGACCCGGCGGGGGAGCAGCGCACTCGCCCGCCGGCTCTTCTTCCGGCGCACCACTTCCGGTCTGGGACCCCTCTCCCGGGCTTGTGGGCGGGGCTTGCCCGAGTGGGTGGGACTTAACGCCTTCCGCGCCTGCGCGAAGGCACTGGACGTGCGAGTCCCTCCGCCCTCGGCTCCGTTGTGCCCTGGGTCGGTGGGTCTGTAAGGGTTGGACGCGGAGCTGGGGCATCGGAACAGAATTGGGAGGTCGGAAAACGAAGACAGAACTTGTATTCCCAGCTCTGCTGTCCCGGAGAGGCACACGGTGCAGGGTCCTGGGCAGACAGATGCCCAGGGAATGAGAAGGAGCCAGGCCCGCCAGCCGCCACCCGGAGCTGGGATGCTGGGAGACTCCGTTTCCCGCAGACCCTACACCGCAGGAACCTCTGATCCTGAGCCCAGTTCAGAGCCCAGGCCTGCAAACGCAGGGCCTGTTACCTGGGGCACAGGAAAACTTTATGGGCGAGGTGGCAAGACAAGGTTTTAGAAATTAAGTTGCATTTATGTAGGCCTTTTACTACTATTCTGATCATAATGAATTAACTCATACTCTTATTTCACTTCATTCTCCCCCCACCAGGTGGTCTGAAGACTGGAATCCGTGAGTCTAATGTTGCGTCCATGTGATGGCTGCCTTCCCCATGTCCCTGGAAATCAGCCAGATTACTTTAGGATTCATCAGTGATTCACTACTTAATTTGTCTTTAAAATGTTTTTAAAAAACATATAAATACTCTCTTCCCAACATTTACTGAACCTAGCCTTTTTTCCCAGAGGGAACCAGTTTACACATTCCTACTGGTACCTCAATGTTGCTAAATAATAGGCCTATGCCACTGGATGCCACCAAAATCCTGAAATCGAGTTTCTGATATTTCAGCCAAAAGGAAATTTTAATTAATCTTTTTATTTTGAAAAAGAAATAGATTCTTAGAAAAGTTGCAGGAACTCTAGATTCAGCCATCGTTAATGTTTTGTCACACTTGTTTTATCTTTCTTTACATATATTACATAAGATATCACATAATATTCCTACTATTTTCTGTTGTTGAATCTTTTGAGAGTAGATTACACATATGACTAACTAGAAACAAAGATGTTGATGTTCTTGTTTAGTCCCCATACAATGATCAATTTCAGGAAATTGACAGAATACTATCCTATATAATAAAAGGCTAATATGCAAATTGACCCAAGGGCAGAATGACTGATCTCTATGACATCCACTGACCACCAGGGGGCAGATACTCAACTGCCTCCAAGCTGGCCTAAGCCAGGGGTCCTCAAACTTTTTAAAGTGGGGGCCAGATCACAGTCCCTCAGAGAGCTGGAGGGCCGGACTATATGAACTACTAATTCCTACTGTAACACCTCGGCTGCGCTCACTGCCCAAAAAACCTGGCGGGCAGGATCAGACTCCTCTGCGGGCCGCATGTGGCCCGTGGGCCATAGTTTGAAGACCCCTGGAAGCTGTCAGTAGGACATCCAGCAAGGGCTTCTGGACTGGCAAAGGGTGCAGGCTGGGCTGAGGGGCCCCCCTACCCCCCGAAGTGTACCAATGTCATGCACCAGGCCTCTAGTTATTTATTATAATATACATCTCAAAGCTGCCCTTTATAGCAACTATTTTTTCTCAACTCAGAATCACATCCTGATTACATATTGCATTTAATTGTTGTGTGTCTTTAGTCTCTTTAAGTCTGCAGTATTTTATCTTGGCTCCAGGTACACTATCTTCTCTTCCCTCCAAGGAATCTTGGGTCTTTCTTGTCAGAATTTCTTCCCATCCTCCACCCTGCTCTATTATCCCTTACCTAGCTAATTCCTGTTCATGTTTCAGCTCTCAGCCCAAATGTCACTCCCCCAGAGAAGCTTTTCTTAATTCCCCAAATATAGTTTCATTTCCTTTATGGTGCTGATGATGTTTTTTTTTTAAAAAAAATTAAATTATTATCTTTGTACATATACCATTGCCCCCCCACACACATGCTGATCATGTTTTGTAATTTCATTTTTATACTGTGATTATCTATTAATCTAGTATATTTTTGAGCTGCAGTTGATAAGAGCTGGTAA
Source organism: Pipistrellus hanaki (assembly GCF_964339955.1). Taxonomy (NCBI): domain Eukaryota; kingdom Metazoa; phylum Chordata; class Mammalia; order Chiroptera; family Vespertilionidae; genus Pipistrellus; species Pipistrellus hanaki. The sequence goes on from NC_140519.1 coordinate 2,172,701, forward strand.
TGTGTGCCTTTGCTATACTGTAAATTCAATGGCATGTGTGATTTTTGTCTTATAACAAGTCCTGACACTATTTCTTCATTCATTCAACAAATGTTTATTGCATGTTATACCTGCTACTCTTCTAGATGTGAATGAACAATTCCTAATGGAGTATATATTCTAGTTGGGGAAATAGAGTAAGCAAGATAAATAATAAAAGATATAATAGATGACGATAAATGTTAAGGTGGAAGACAAAGCAGGAAGGAGTAGAATGCATTCCCGTTTTGGCTTTGCAGCGTTAACCAGGGTGGCGGGCACAGAAGCCTCACTGGAGAGACATTTAAATAAAGACCCAAAGAAGAGGGAGTGAGCCCTGAAGAAATCTAGGGGCAGAGCACTTCATGTCCAGGAAAAGTGCAAAGGCCTGAACTGGGAAGACATTTTCCATGAACAGAAAATCCACTCCTAAAGTAAGGGTTCATTGAGCAAAGGTCAATTGATCAAAGGTAGGAAAGAGAAGGTCAGAGAGGTGTTGGGGACCAAGTAATGGGGCACCTGGTAGGCAATTGTTAGGAAGTAGGATTTTCCTGTTATGATTGTGTGTGACATAACCTAATTAAAATATTAATTAGATCCTTCTGACTGCTTTGAAAAATTGACTGAAGGGGAACAAGTAGCGATGCAGTTACTAGGGTATTGGAATCATCTAGAAAGAATTAGTGGTGACTTGGACTAGGCTGGAAGATATGAGTGGTCAGAGTCTGGATACACTTGAAGGTAGAGTTGACAGAATTAGCTGACAGACCAGGTGGGGATGGGGTATGAGAGGAGAGCTTCAGTGTCAAAGATGACTGCACGTGTTTTGACCCAAACAACTGGGAGAATGCTTTGCCATTATGTGAGATAGAGAAGATTGGGGGGATAGTGCTGGAAAGATCGGGGTTTATTTGTACATTTAGAGTCAAAGCCCTCAACAGACATCTGTGGTGGGCGGCCTCCCAGGTGGCCAGCAGTGACCCTTTCCTCTTGAGTTTACCTCTTTGTGGAACCCCTCCCATAGGCTGGTCTGTTTGACCAATAGAAGATGGCAAAGGTGATGACCTCTGACTTCTGAGGCTAAGTCATAAAAGTCATAGATCTTCTGCCTTGATTTTTTGAAATATTACCCTGGAGGAAGCTAGCAGCCATGCCTTTAGGACACTCAAGCCCTAATGAGAGAACCACGTGGAGAGAACCTGAGGTCTCCCACCAACACGCAGCACCCCTGGGACTTGCAAGCAGGCCACCTTGGGGCTGGATCCTTCACTCTGCACCCCTCAGGATACCTAACTGGAATGCCATCAGAGTGAAGTACCTGAAACACCTGCTAAGCCACTCCTAACCCCTGAACACAGATGCTATGAGAGGTAATATGATTGTTAGTTTTAAGCTACAAAATTTGCTGTAATGAATTGATTTCATGAACATTTCATTTATTTTAAAATCTATGAAATCTCCACCAGGTGTTGAGTCCATACATATTTGTTCTTTGTTTCTTGCACTTTGTTATACCTGACATAATATGCATTCAATACATGTTAAATAAATGGATGAGGGAACAAGAATTCAAGTATAAGAGAATTGAGACTGTAGCTTGAGCAGAAGGGATAAGTGTACTTAAACGAGATTGCTTAAGTGCACAACATTTCCTTTTCCATACTTCCTCCTACTTTAGTGGAGATAGAGGTCATGAAGGTCATGAAGGTGAGGTATGAAAATTATATATTTTGGAAAATTTGAAAAATACAGTTATATTAGTGGTGTCTGTGGACCTCCATTTCAATGTAAAAGCATAGTCAAGAATGAAACAAAAGGTTGTTTTTATCAAACTTTAGTAATAGCAAAATGAAGCACTTCTTCCTCTCCACTGTGTGGCAATCACAAAGGCCTGTGTCTGCCCCTGCACCTGCCAGGCCTGCTGCTGCCTTGGCCCTGCCATCATGCCATGGCCCTCAGATCTTTGCATAATTGGCTTTATCTTATTTTTTAGGTCTCAAATATCGCCACCTTAGAACTTCCCTATCCCATCATCCCAAGTCACCCTTTGTACTTTCCCCATGGTCGTTATGGCTTCCTGAAATCATCTCATTTGTTTGTAATAACCAGTTACTATTTGTCCTCCCTCTAGGACAGAAGCTTTTGTCTGACACTAGTTTATCACAAATCTAGACCCCCGTGTGGCACGCCCAGGACATGCTGAATCCTCGCTTGTACTGATAGGATTCATTCTCTGGATTAAAAGTATTTACTTAGGAAAGTCTACACCTTTTCATTTGTTTCATTTTCCATTTCTTCTGTAATTTAAAAAATTATCCTTTGCTCAGTTTTCTATTTTTTAAAAATCCATTTAGACTTAAGATACCAACCCTTTCCTGGACTGTCCGAGTGTATGGCAAATATTTTCCCCAGTGTGTTTGCCTATTGATTCTGTCCCTGTTTTCCTTGGACAGAAGTTCTAATTCAAGTGAAGCGGTGCTGTCCACAGGCGTTTGTTCCGTTGAGCAGGGCCTTTGGGGTTATTTACTTAGAAACGTAACTTTGGGCAAGGAGGCCAATGACTTAGCGAGCAAAACTCAAGTTTCACAATCATATTTTTTTCTTTCTTTTACGAAATGGGGATAATGAAGACGTCACAAAGTTGTGAGGATTAAATGAAACAAAGGATGTACAATGGCTCAGGCAAGGTGCACACTGGCAGTGCTGGGTAAGAATGGCCATGCTGATTCTTCCTGGTTCAGGTGAGGATAGAATTTTCTTACATGTTTCGATCCTTTTATCCTCCAGGGATTAATTTTGGTGCCCCAACAACTGATGTTAACGCCCAGACTGAACTAGGGGTTTCGGTGAGCAAGCTTATTTTCTGAGTGCTGGGAGCATCAGCCCACTAGTGGCTGGAGCAGGTCCGCCTGGGAGAGGACGGGGCGGACTGTGCCGAGGCGGGCGGGCCTGCGCCTCGGCCCCGCCCCCTCCTGCACTCAGCCACACCCCGACTGTCTGCCCCGCCCCTCCCTCTGCCCAATTGGCCCCACCCTGCCCGCCCCCTTCCGCACTCAGCCACTCCCCTGACGGTCTGCTCCGCCCTTTGCCCAATTGGCCCCGCCCTGCCCGCCCCCTTCCGCATTCAGCCCCTCCCCTGACGGTCTGCTCCGCCCCTCCCTTTTCCCAATTGACTCCGCCCTGCCCCGCCCGACCCGGCCCGGCCCGGCCCGACTTGCCTGGTTCCGGTGACGCCGCCTGCGGACTTGCTTCCTGGTGTCGTTGGAGCGCAGGTAAGCGGGCCTGTGCTGGGCGGTGCCCGCCCGTGGGGAGGGCGGCGGGGCCGCGCCAGGAGAGTCCGGGCCGCGCGGCGGGGGCGACGCAGGGAAGGTGAGGGGGCGCGGGCCGCGCTGTGGGGCCTGCAGGGCGCGAGGAAGCGCGGGGGACCGGCCGCCGACCCGCAGCGGCCGCGCGCTGGACCTCGGTCCCCGGCGAGGGCCCTTCCCGCGCGGCGCCTCTCACTGGCCCGCCGACCGGGGCGGGCGGTGGGACCTGCGGTGGCGGCCTCCGCGGCCCCAGCGCCGGGCACCGGGTGCGCGCGTTCGCCCCGCGAAGCCCGCAGGCCCGGCGCACGTGCTGTGGTTCCTGGGCTCCCCGAGGGGAGCTGTCTCCTCCCCGTCCGGTGGGAATGCGGGCCTCCAGGCTTCAGAGCACAGGCGCGGGCTTGGGGAGGGCCTCATTCCTCTCCGGGCTCAGTCTGCGCTGTGAGGGGTTAGCTGTGTGACCTTGGGCGGAAAGGGGCGATCAGAGACCTGGTCCCTGTTGGTTAGGTTAATGAGATGATGTTTGTACCACAGCAAAGCGTTCCTGCTGCGGCCACTAACGGGTCAGCGCACTGCAGCCCTGGGCCACAGCCTGGGTCACACAAACCTTGTGCAGCCAGAGCTCAGGTCAGGGACGCAGGCAGGATAAGAAATTAAAGAGCAGTTATGGCCACACCAGTGCTGTCATCTGGGGTGCCCAGGCCCACTTTCCTCACGGTGAGAATTTTTCAGAAGGCATTGGATAAATGCTCTTCACTCCGGGCTGAAATGATGCTGTGGCCAGTCTCTGTCTCTGGACTGGTCACACCGAGGCTCAGGAGGACAGAGGCCTGCTGGTTCAGGGCTGCTTCTCAGATCCAGCTCTAAGGAATGGGATAGACCTGTGCCCGAGGCATGAGGACAGGGACAAGAGCCGTCTTCGCCTTTTAAGGGCTGCTAATGACTGGACACGTCTCCTAATTTCACCTGGAACTGTGAACACTGAAAACCTGGCATGTCAAACTCTCCGGCCCGTGTTAGCCTTTGAGTTTGACATGCTTGTAATAGACAATGACCTTCAACCCTCATAACTTTAAGAGAGGTTAACCTAAGGATTACACGTAGGCTCTCTGTGATGCTGGCACTGCTGTTCGGAAAGTTTCCTCCGTGTTGTCTGTCCCAATACCCAGTTCCTGCCGAGCCCAGCCTATCACTTCTTGGCCCTGTAGCTTTAGAAACTAAAAGCTGTGCTTTTTTCTCTACTGTTAGAGTTTTCTGTTGCAAAACTTTCTTCAGTCATTGATTTTTTAATTTTTTTTATTGATTTGAGAGATAGAAACATAAATTAAAAACAAATATCAATTGACTGTCTCCTGCACTCCCCAAGCCTACAACCTCAAGCATGTGACCTGACCAGGAATTGAACCTTACCTCTTGGTTCATGGGTCGGTGCTCCACCACTGAGCAACCCTGGCTGGGCTGTCATTGGTTTTTTATGCTAGAAAGTCAGCCAACTGAGAAGGTTAGCCCTGGACGTAAAACACCATTAATTAGCATTTTGACCTTCAAGGAGTTGTAATGCTCCTGGAAAGCGTGAATTCTCAGGTAGATCCCTGAGGGAGGATTCCAAATGTGGGCATTCCTTTAATGTGCCCATTGTTGCCTCCACCTGCGGGCTGACTTCCTGCCTGCCACTGTTTTCCCTTCAGCTCTTCGCTGTCTGGGAAGGATTGCTAATCAGGTTAGAGTCCAAACCTGTAAGACGCTTGCTGGAAGATGCCTTGAAAGATTGGCTGAGAAAGAGGTTTAAATTAGCAGCTACAAGTAAAGCATCATACATTTTATTTAACTACATTATTTAAGTTTCTGACATGAAAATCAAAAGCAGACATTATGCATACATTTTGATAACCTTCTGATAACAATTGTGCTGGCTTCACTATTTGAGGAAGCTGGGTGGGTGGAGTAGAGTGTTGGATAATCTGAGAGAAGGAGAGAGGTTATTTATTCTTTTAACACAGCAGCTTACCAGTTTGAAGTTTTAAAAAGACATTAAAATTAGCTGTAGCTGGTTTGGCTCAGTGGGTAGAGCGTCAGCCTGAGGACTGAAGGGTCCCTGGTTCAATTCCAGTCAAGGTCATATCCCTGGTCTGGTAGTGTGCAGGAAGCAACCAATCAATGTATTTCTCGCGCACAGACTTTTCTCTCTGTCTTTCCCTCTCTCTGAAAAATCAATGGAAAAATATCCTCAGGTGAGGATTAAAAAAAAAAAAAAAAAGACATTAAAATTAGCATAAGTAGTCAAGATCACAATATAATTTGGCATATGAGTAATTTCCCCATGAAAATAAAAGGAAATATTGCATATTCATTTTCAAAATCATTTTGAAATGTCCTCTTACCAAGTGGATGTATTGTGCCTGGTTCCTGTGGAAATTACCAAAGCAGCGATGTGGTAATGGGCTCCTTCAGGCTCCTTCGGTTTTCTGAGCTTAGCGGACCTGCTCTAGACTCTGGTGACCGGCGTGTTAAAGTAGATCCCTGAAACTGGAGAGAGGAACTTGCCCATCCATTTTTCTTCTATTTAGGGGCTAGGAAGCGAAAATCAAAGCGAGTATTTCCCGATGGTGTTGTCACAATAATTTATAAAGTGTCTAAAATTGCCCACCCCACCTTCAGGACATCTTGCTTCCTTTCTCTGCTGTATTTTTCTCTTATGCACTTCCTACCACCTTCATGTACTACATACTCACCATCTCTCTCCAGTGTAACCGCAGGGGGCGGGATGTCTGTCTGGTGCCCTGTCCCCCAGAACCTTAGCCAGTGCTGGCACACAGGCCACTTGGAAGGCTGTGCAGAAAGGTGCTGAGTGCACGGACAGGACCCCTCGACAGCTCCTGACCAGGAAGTATGAGGGGTTTGCCGAGAGCTGCAAACAGCTGAAATGGAGAGCTAAGCAGCCAGACAGGGCCTGCTCTTATCTATGTATATAAAAGGCTAAGTGACCAACCGTACATCTGTCCGGCCAATGGCCGGTACCGAGGCTGCACACTGGCGATTTAAACATAAACGTTGACTCACGCACGTGCGATACATATAAAGCTCCCACTGGTGCCAATCACACGTGTGTTTCCATCAGTCGTGGTGAATTTGTTTGCTTTTGTTGACATTCTGAAGCTGAAAGAAAACTGCATCGGCATCAGAATATGTCTAAAGATCAATTATTGGCACCACGTACTCTGAAGCCAAAAGAAGCCAGCATCGGTGACAATGTATCTGAAGGCCAACTATTGGCACAATATACCATTTGAGTGATAATTTCATTGATTCAACAGATGATACGGAAAAGGGAAAATTTCCCATCGCATTTCTTTTTTTTTTTTTTTTTTTTAAATATATTTTATTGATTTTGTACAGAGAGGAAGGGAGAGAGATAGAGAGTTAGAAACATGGATGAGAGAGAGTCATCAATCAGCTGCCTCTTGCACACCCCCTACTGGGGATATGCCCGCAACCAAGGTACATGCCCTTGACCGGAATCGAACCCGGGTCCTTCAGTCCCCAAGCAGACGCTCTATCCATTGAGCCAAACCGGTTTCGGCGACCCATCGCATTTCTTTTTTTTTTTTATTTTTTTATTTTTTATTTTTAAATCAATCTTTATTGTTCATATTATTACAAAGGTTCCTCATTTCTTCCCCCCTCCACCAGGTTCCCACCCCACCCTCTGCCCCCTCCCCATCCCCCATTGTCCTCATCCATAGGTGCACAGTTTATGTTCAGTCTCTTCCTCCCTCCCATTCCCCGATAGTAAATCCCTTTTCAGATAGTAAATCTGTTACTTAGCATTTTCTCATATCAATAATACCTCCACATGCCCAATGATACACTTCACACAAAAGACATTTTCAAATAGGTCAACCAGCCTCATCCAGGCCCCACCCAAGGCACTCACAGATCAACACCCCAGCGCTATATTAACTCAACACATCCAGATCTAAGCCTTCATCACTTGATTCAGCAGACCCTCAAGTTCCCGCAAAAGTTTCCAGCCATGTCTGAGAGGCAGCCGTGGGCAGGTACAGGCGAGGAGCGAGCTGTTTCGGGCCTGGCTGCTCCGGGCCTGGCCTCTGTTGCTCTGGTTTGCTCCACAACCAGCTGCTCCGGGTCTGGTCACTGCCGCTCCCGACCTAGTTGCTCTGGACTTGGCTGTTGCTGCTACAGGCCTGGCCGCACCCGACCCGGCTGCTCTGGGCCCGGTTGCTCCGGTCCCGGCCGCTCCGGGCCTGGCCGCTCCCAGCCTGTCAGCCGCTGCTCCGGGCCTGGCCGCACCAGACCCGGCTGCTCCGGGCCTGGCCGCTCCCAGCCTGGCAGCTGCTGCTCCGGGCCTGGCCGCTCCCAGCCTGGCAGCCACTGCTCCGGGCCTGGCCGCACCAGACCCGGCTGCTCCGGGCCTGGCCGCTCCCAGCCTGGCAGCCGCTGCTCCGGGCCTGGCCGCACCAGACCCGGCTGCTCCGGGCCTGGCCGCTCCCAGCCTGGCAGCCGCTGCTCCGGGCCTGGCTGCACCAGACCCGGCTGCTCCGGGCCTGGCCGCTCCCAGCCTGGCAGCTGCTGCTCCGGGCCTGGCCGCTCCCAGCCTGGCAGCCGCTGCTCCGGGCCTGGCCGCACCAGACCCGGCTGCTCCGGGCCTGGCCGCTCCCAGCCTGGCAGCCGCTTCTCCAGGCCTGGCCACTCCCAGCCTGGCAGCCACTGCTCCGGGCCTGGCCGCACCAGACCCGGCCGCTCCCAGCCTGGCAGCCGCTGCTCCGGGCCTGGCCGCACCAGACCCGGCTGCTCCGGGCCTGGCCGCTCCCAGCCTGGCAGCCACTGCTCCGGGCCTGGCCGCACCAGACCCGGCTGCTCCGGGCCTGGCCGCTCCCAGCCTGGCAGCCGCTGCTCCTGGCCTGGCCACACCAGACCCGGCTGCTCCGGGCCTGGCTGCTCCCAGCCTGGCAGCTGCTGCTCCGGGCCTGGCCGCTCCCAGCCTGGCAGCCGCTGCTCCTGGCCTGGCCGCACCAGACCCGGCTACTCCGGGCCTGGCCGCTCCCAGCCTGGCAGCCGCTGCTCCGGGCCTGGCCGCACCTGACCCGGCTGCTCCGAGCCTGGCCGCTCCCAGCCTGGATGCTCCGTGCTTGGCTACTGCTGTTCTGGGCCTGGCTACTCCCAACCCGGCTGCTCTGGGCCCGGCTTCTCCGGGCCCAGCCACTCCGTGTCTGGGTGTTCCTGGACTGGCCACTCTGGGCTTGGCCGCCTCAGCCTCAGGCCTGGCTGCCACTGCCCCAGGTCTGGCTGCTCCAGTGCTGGCCGTTGATGCTCTTGTTCTGGCTGCTGCTGCTCTGGGGCCTGGCCACTGCTGCTCCGGGCCCAGCTCCCACTGCCTTGTGCCTGGCCACTCTAGGCCTGGTCGCCGCTGTTCCAACATTCTGTCCCTTTTTTCTCTCTTTTTTTTTTTTTTCTTTTTAAAAAAAAAAAACAAAAACGCATTTATGTTGCAATGTTGGCTGGTGCGTTGAGTTCTGACTTAGTCTTTGATTTTTCAAGATCTTCTTTGTATTCTTTCTTAAGTAATTTTACTATCATTTGCTCTCACTTGATTTCTTCACATTGAGAACTTCTTTGGTTTCTTCCTCCTTGTCCTGGGAGCTCAGCAGGTTGGCCTGTGGCACCCCTTTGTTCTCCGCGGGCTCCCGCGCTGCTCCAGCCTGTTGCCGGGGTCAGCGCCGCCCAGGAAGCAGCCCCCGTCCTTGGCTCTGTTGCCCGCACTCAGCAGTCGAAGGCTCAGGGGCACCCCCCCCCCCCGGGGGCCCCGTCGCCCGGCTCCTTGCTGGCGCCCAGCTGGCTGGTGTCTGGCAGGGGCTCCTGCTCCACGTCGCGTTCCTCCAGTCTGGAGCTTTCTTTCTCTCTCCCACTAGGGGAGTCCAGGATCAGAGTCAACAGACTGTCCTCTGCGCACAGTGTGCGCGACTCTGGGGGCTCGGCCTTTCGCGGCGCTCCCAGGACTCCACCTCACAGCTCCGTCTCCCCCTGCCCGAGCCTGGGTCCCCAGGGACTGGCCCAGACCTGGAGTTTGGGGCGGTCTGGACTGAGGCTCAGAGCTGCCGCTGGAGGCTTTGTTTCTTCCGGCTAGGGTAATCCAGCATCAGAGTCAACATTCAGTTCTATGCGCACCATGTGTGCGCGACTCCGGGGGCCCCGCCTTTCGCCGTCCCCCGGGATTGTCTCCCCCTGCCGGAGCCTGGGTCCCCAGGGTCTGGCCCATAACTTGGGGCTAGCGCTGCTGGTTCGGGGGTTCAGCCCAGGCTGGGGGTTCTATTTCCTTCCTGCTAGGGAACGCCGGGCAGCACCCAGCCCTCTCCTCCTCTCCGGCTGCGACCTCTCCGCGCCCGCGTGCGTGCGAGCGCACCGCATGTCTCCGTACCTTAGGCTTTTTTTTCAGCTCCTCTGATTTTCCTTCTGGTTTTCTCCCTCCTTCCTATTGTAGAGTTTTCAGTCAGTCGACTACCTGTAGCTCTGGGCAATGTCCACTCTACATTTTAGTTGTATTCCCTTGAAATTGTTGTGAGCTGCTGCGGCTAGGTGTATACCCGAGCAGCCATCTTGGATCCTCTCTCTTTTCTCCCATCGCATTTCTTAATTGTATTACTCTTTGGGGAATGCCATTCATAAATTAAAGTTGAAAGTAGGTAGTTATCATGCTACTGAGAAATCTTAGTAGTGAGTGGGTTCTTTGTAATAGTACTAGATTTATTATCAAAAGATTGTGACTTAACATAATCAAAGCTGAAGTATTAACAAGATCTGTGGAAGGAGAAGTTCTGATTCCAAGAATTATTTGTCCCCGTCTGACACTGGCCTCCCATTTAAATTAATTCGAAGATAATTTTCTGTGATGCCAGCATTTGTGATGACTATTAATAAATCATAAGGACAAACTCCTACTTGAATATCCCTAGTCTATCGGACATGGTCAGTTATATGTTGCTTTCTCTCAAGTTTCAATAGGGTGTGACTATTAAAGTTGTAAATACTTCATCACAAGGGAAATAAGTCAAGCACTCTGAAAGTGTTTTTACTCTTAATGTGTATAAGGAGATATTAGAATAAGTTCAATCAATTTATCAATCAATGTTTGTATCAATAATCATGTTTTGTTGTTTTTATATCATGACTTTGTTCTTATATAATGTTATTGTTTATTTGCTATTTATATATTATTTTCATATACATTTTATTCATTTTTTTTTCATCTCTGACACTTCTATTATGGAGAAAGAGTGAATAGCGATATTAAAATGTTTCTTCTAATTAATTTCCTTTCAATGTGCATGAATCTGTGCACCGGCCACTAGTGTATTTATAAACATCTTGCTCAACACAGACACTTTCCAGCGTTGAGAACAAAGCCATCATAGTTGCTGCAGCTTTGAAGTGAGAAATTTCATATCCTTGCTCATCAGGACTAAGAGAGAAGCACATAGTGACAAATGCAAAATGCCCGTCCTGCCAGTTAAATGCATGCGCCTGCCGAGAAGAGGAGGGAGGCAGGCGTGAGAGTTGGGCAAAGCTGGATGAGACGCAGGCAGGTGAGAAGTTCTGCTTTCTGGCCCCACATCTGGGAGGGGAATGAGGAACCCAAGGACTTCCGTCTGGGAGGTGGACAAGCCGCACTGACACCCTGGCAGGAGCTGCAGGAGGCCTTGTGACGTTAAAACTTGGCAGCTGAGAAGAGCAGCTCTGTTATTATGAAGGCAGCTCTGAAACAGATGGCTCACTGGGAGAGGAGCCCTTGTAGCTGGCTGCCAGAGCGTGGTGATAAAGGGCAGCAATACTGATGCCGACATAGTACCTCCCTCGGTACCCTACGGTGAACTCCTCATTCCACAGGCTGGAAAACAGAACATGCCTTCCAAAACGTATATGCCCCATAGCCCAGGGATCAGAAAGGCTGTGTAACCTTGTCCATGGCAAGGATCAAAAAAATGTAGGCATCTTTCTTTTTTATTTATTTATTGTTAATCCTCACTTGATATTTTCCCTTTGATTTTTAGCGAGTGGAAGGCAGGGGGAGAGACAGAGAGAGAAACATCAATGTGAGAGAGACACATGAATCGGTTGCTTTCTGTAGGCACCTGACCAGGGCCAGGGATTGAGCCTGGAACCAAGGTATGTGCCCTTGACTGGAATCGAACCCGGGACCCTTCAGTCTGCGGGCCGACACTAACAGTGACCCAAACCGGCCAGGGCAGGCATCGCTCTCTTACTTGCACAGGACAAGCCCCGGAAGCTTTCCTCTGGCCACCCAGCAGCGCCCCCAGGAAGGCGAGGTGCGGGGGCCTGCAGATGGGATGTGAGCCCGCCCAGGAGGAGGGGCGCTTCCTGTGCCTGAGGAACCACGGTGTGATGGGCTGCCTTGACCTGCTGAGAGGCAGACACCAACCCTCAGCTCCTGGTAGGGCGGGGGGCACTGACTTCCCTTCCCACTGTTTCGGGACAAATAACGAGGCTGTCACTGGCGTGGGCCCTCCCCAGGCGTCAGCTGTGCGGTAGCTCAGATAAGCATGCTCTTCTGAGGGGTTAGGAGAGTTGGCACCAGGTTGTCCTCAAAGCTGTCTATCTGGGCAAATAAATTTTGTGTAAATCCCAGAGATTCTTTATCAATCTTTCAGGCTCTTCTTAAACAAGGGTGAGAAGGGTGCTTGTGTCTTACTATTTAATAAGCCATCAACAAGGCAATCCATTCAGTATTGGAGGAGTTAATGGAATAATAATTGCTATAGTTCATAGCACGTGTCTGATACATGCTGAGCATGTGCACACCTACGTTGCCGGGTAATTTTTGTAATCCCCTTTTATGGAATTGAAGTTCAGGTACCTGGCAAAGCAGACACACTCCGATATATCGTGGGAGAGGAATACATATGACGCCTAGAGGCTCCGGAGTGACCCCTCTTTCTGCCACACAACCCAAGCCCTTGGTGAAGGGCTGAGCAGCCTGGCCTGTGCACGGCGTTTGCCCCAGGAGGTTGCTGGGCTGCCCCTAGGAAGGAGCTGTCACTCAAAGTGGACCTGGAAGACGGTGGGTGGGCAGAGGGAGCTGCTGGCCAAGGTCGGCTGGGCAGGTGGGGCAGAGCAGGAAGTCCCTGGCAGCCAGGGATGTGGTTTGCATCATATCAGAGCACAGGGCCCAAGTTGCGGGGGAGAGTGGGGAGGGGGAGCGGGAGGGTGTTCATACCCGGCTTCAGGGTTTCGCGAGGACCTGGGAGGCCCTGGGCCTAGTTCACACGCCAGACCCTTCAGATATCCGCTCTCGACGTTCAGCGCCTTTGCATCGTCTCTCATGTAATGCTGACTTGGGAAGGTTGGGGTGATTGGGAGCTGACTTGTTTGGGATTTCTGTGTTACCTGCATTTCAGAGGCAGGTCTCTGCCTCTGTTTCCTGTCTTCGTCCTGTCCACTTCCTTGACCCTCTTTCGCACTTCCCTTTCTCAAACCCAAGCGGGAGAGGATGGTGATTGTGGTCACAGGGCACCGGGTGCCCGCTGCTGCCCCGCCTCCTGGCCCGGGCGATGCGAAGACGGCTGACCTTGGTGCTACCCCTGCATCCTGTGTGGCTGGAACCAGAGCCTTGCTGGCGCCTGTCAGTGACCAGACTCCCAGCGTCTAGAGCAGATTTGATGCAGAGACGTCTGAAATGAGCATTTCTTCTCCTTCTCCTTTTTGAGGCCTTGGAGTGGCACCTGTTGCCCATCCACTGAGCCCCTGAGCCTGGCTCTCAGGCCCCTGCGTCTCGCCCGTCCTGCCCAGTGTGGCTCCCCACTGGATGCGCCCTCTGTGCTCACTGAGCTACGGGCTGTGCCCCTGGCATCGGCTCTCAGTATGCTGCGGTCCCCTCTCACCTGCTCTCGATCCTCCAGGCCAGCGCTGCCAGCCATCCTGGGCCACAGCACGGTCCCCTGACCTTGGGGTCCAGGTACACCTCCTCGGGCCTCAGTGCATGTGACTGGGAAAGCCTGACTCCAGTGAGGGCCTTGGAATTTCTGGTTCTCTGCGGCTTCTGGCCGACTCCCGGGAGGCATTGGGGGGTCTGTGCCCGGTGTCCCACGTGAGGAGTGACTCTCCCAGGAGGCACTGGGGTCTGTGCCCGGTGTCCCACGTGAGGAGTGACTCTCCCAGGAGGCAACTGGGGTCTGTGCCCGGTGTCCCACGTGAGGAGTGACTCTCCCAGGAGGCACTGGGGTCTGTGCCCGGTGTCCCACGTGAGGAGTGACTCTCCCAGGAGGCACTGGGGTCTGTGCCCGGTGTCCCACATTCGGAGTGACTCTCCCAGGAGGCACTGGGGTCTGTGCGCGGTGTCCCACGTGAGGAGTGACTCTCCCAGGAGGCACTGGGGTCTGGGCGCGGTGTCCCACGTGAGGAGTGACTCCCAGGAGGCATTGGGGTCTGTGCATTGTCCCACGTGAGGAGTGGATCTCCCAGGGGGCATTGGGGGGTCTGTGCCCGGTATCCAACGTGAGGAGTGACTCTCCCAGGAGGCACTGGGGTCTGTGCCCGGTATCCCACGTGAGGAGTGACTCTCCCAGGAGGCACTGGGTTCTGTGCATGGTGTCTCACATGAGGACTGACTCCCAGGAGGCACTGGGGTCTGTGCATTGTCCCACGTGAGGAGTGACTCTCCCAGGAGGCATTGGGGTCTGGGCGCGGTGTCCACGTGAGGAGTGACTCCCAGGAGGCACTGGGTTCTGTGCGCGGTGTCCCATGTGAGGAGTGACTCTCCCAGGAGGCATTGGGGTCTGTGCATTGTCCCACGTGAGGAGTGGATCTCCCAGGGGGCATTGGGGTCTGTGCGCGGTGTCCCACGTGAGGAGTGACTCTCCCAGGAGGCATTGGGGTCTGTGCATTATCCCACATCAGGAGTGACTCTCCCAGGAGGCACTGGGGTCTGGGCGCGGTGTCCACGTGAGGAGTGACTCTCCCAGGAGGCATTGGGGTCTGGGCACGGTGTCCATGTGAGGAGTGACTCTCCCAGGAGGCATTGGGGTCTGTGCATTGTCCCACGTGAGGAGTCACTCCCAGGAGGCATTGGGGTCTGTGCACGGTGTCCCACGTGAGGAGTCACTCCCAGGAGGCATTGGGGTCTGTGCATTGTCCCATGTGAGGAGTCACTCCCAGGAGGCATTGGTGTCTGTGCACGGTGTCCCACGTGAGGAGTCACTCCCAGGAGGCATTGGGGTCTGTGCGGGGTGTCCACGTGAGGAGTGACTCTCCCAGGAGGCACTGGGGTCTGTGCGTGGTGTCCCACATGAGGACTGACTCCCAGGAGGCACTGGGGTCTGTGCATTGTCCCACGTGAGGAGTGACTCTCCAGTGAGACGGGTGCACCGCGCTGCTCTTCACAGGCTCCTCGAATTAGAACCACGAAGCCTGCCTCCTTGTTCCGTGTCCGGGAGCTTGGGGCCCTCCATGCCAGCACTGACTTCTGACATGCCAGCACCCCATGTCTCGCTGGAGGTAGCAGAGTGGGAGGAGGGGAGGCACTCTGTCTCTTCCCCTGAGCATGGTCACCTCTCAAGGCCAGCCCCCGCCTCCTCTGTCCCCAGGCCTCTTCCTCGCTCGGTGTGACAGGCTTGGTGTTTCTGGCGGGTCTGCAGGGCGGGGAGCGGGAGCGGGAGCGGGAAAACGGGCCTGTCCACCTCGTCTGCATTAGACCCAGGCCGGCGGCCGAGGCCTCTCTGTAGGGGCCCCGCGTCAGGCGGGAATCCCGGGCTTCCAGGCAGCAGCGAGGGAGAGGGCCCTGTAATATGTGGTGGTGGGGGGGGGGGGTGTGTCTTTAGCTAAAATTCTTTGAAAATAGAAAGTATCTCCTTTAGCATCTTGTTAAATGAGCAATTTATAATTAAGGTTGTAGTTTTATGTGTTTTATTTCATAGCTTAATGCTTTGAGTTTTTCTGAGTGGTAAAATTTATAGTGAAGTGAAAAGACAATTCGTCTTTTTAAAAAATATATATTTTATTGATTTCAGAGAGGAAGGGAGAGGGAGGGAGATAGAAACATTAATGATGAGAGAGAATCATTGATCGCTGCCTCCTGCACATCCCACACCTGGGCATGTGCCCCGACTGGGAATCTAACCGTGACTTTCTGGTTCATAGGTCGACACAGCCCCGCCGGCCGGGTGATTAAGTCTCAGTTGCCGCCTTAAAAACTGCATTTCCGTCCCAGTAAGTGAGCTCTGTTCTAAGCGAGAGTCTAAGCACGCAGTCCGTCCCAGTCCCTCCCAGTCCCTCTTGGTCCCTCCTGGTCCACCTGAGTCCCCTGATCCCCCTGGGCTCCCCTAATCCGCCCTGATCCCTCTCCGTCCCCCTTGTCCCTCTGGTCCCCTGATCTCCCCCCTTCCCTCTCCATCCCCCCTGGTCCCCCTGGTCCACCCTGTCCCTGTCTCCCTGATCCTCCTGATCCCCCCTTTCCCTCTCTGTCCCCACTGGTCTCTCTGGTCTCCCTGACCCCCCCTGCTCCCCCTGATCCCCTCTGGTCCTCCTGATACCCCCCTGGTTCCTCCTGTCCCTCTCAGTCCCTCCTCGTCCCCCTGACCTGCCTGGTCCTCCTGATCCCCCGCTGCCCCCCCCCCCCCCCCCCCGTCCCTCCTGGTCCCCTGTCTCCCTGGGCCCCCTGAACCCCCTGGTCAGACAGGGTCCTGACAAGCTCTGCGACTTCCTGGGAACATGGCTTCTCAAGGCCCCTCTCGCACGTGGCTTCTCACAGCTCGGAGATGGCCGCCCAGTGCGTGACGAAGGTGGAGCTGAACGTGTCCTGTGACAACCTTCTGGACGCAGACATCGGGTCCAAGTCAGACCCTCTGTGCGTGCTGTTTCTGAACTCGAGCGGACAGCAGTGGTATGAGGTATGTTAACACGTGAAAGCCAGTGGATTGTTTATTGGCGACGTGAAGAGCTTACCCATGTTACAGTCAGGAAACCACCACACAGGTAGTGCAGTGTGGGGCAGGTGTGTCCCTGACCGGAAGCTTACACACAGACGGAGCCTCCTTAGCCGTCAGGCCCCCTGCGTCCAGGGTGGCCGGTGAGATACTGAGATCTGGGCCGCCTCTGACCTGACCCCTTTTGTTCTGGGGCACAGGCGGATCGCACCGAGAGGATTAAGAACTGCCTGAACCCCACGTTCTCCAAGACCTTCATCATTGACTACTACTTCGAGGTGGTGCAGAAACTGAAGTTCGGGATCTATGACATCGACAACAAGACCATCGAGCTGGGCGACGATGACTTTCTGGGAGAGTGTGAATGCACCCTGGGACAGGTGGGTGTGCGCGGGGCGGAGGGCGCAGCGAGCTGGGCCTTCACAGAGTTTTCTGCGTTTTCCAGTTGGAGTTGGCATGTTACTTGTCCTGGTCCAGGGGCAGGGCAAAGAGCCAGGCAGGCACTGCTCCCGAACTCCGCGCCCCGCCCCGCCTGCCCCACACTGGTACAGTGTCGCCCATTGTTCCCTGTTGCTGTCCATTTTCACTTGTGCTCCTTAGTGTAACTTTGAAAGTTGGGAACCACGGGCCACCTTGCGGACGGAGCTCACAGCCGGCGTGGTCGGTGAGGAATCCCGGCTTTCCTAGGGCGGGAGCGTGTGCCAGGCCCCTCAGTCCTGGGGTCGGGGTGCTCGTCCCACATCAGGAGTGAACCCGCTGCAGCCGCCCAGCGTGCGGGCCCCAGCTCAGTCCATCGCAGTGGCAGCTGATGGTCCCGCTGGCAGGACTGGCCCGACGCCCACACCATGCCACCCGGCATGCTGCTCCTCGGCCGGGCTCATCCCTGTAAACCCAGAGTCTGTGGCCTCCGGTGCCCGCCGGGTGGGGTGCGCTCTCCTGCCCTTCCTGTTTATCCTCGTCGCCTAGTTACGTCTTCCCGGGGCGGACAAGCTCGGTCAGGGCGGCTGTGTCTTCCCGGGGCGGACAAGCTCGGTCAGGGCGGCTGTGTCTTCCCGGGGCGGACAAGCTCGGTCAGGGCGGCTGTGTCTTCCCGGGGCGGACAAGCTCGGTCAGGGCGGCTGTGTCTTCCCGGGGCGGACAAGCTGGCTCAGGGCGGCTGTGTCTTCCCGGGGCGGACAAGCTGGCTCAGGGCGGCTGTGTCTTCCCGGGGCGGACGAGCTCGGTCAGGGCGGCTGTGTCTTCCCGGGGCGGACAAGCTGGCTCAGGGCGGCTGTGTCTTCCCGGGGCGGACAAGCTGGCTCAGGGCGGCTGTGTCTTCCCGGGGCGGACGAGCTCGGTCAGGGAGGCTGTGTCTTCCCGGGGCGGACGAGCTCGGTCAGGGCGGCTGCGTCTTCCCGGGGCGGACAAGCTGGGTCAGGGCGGCTGTGTCTTCCCGGGGCGGACGAGCTCGGTCAGGGCGGCTGCGTCTTCCCGGGGCGGACAAGCTGGCTCAGGGCGGCTGTGTCTTCCCGGGGCGGACAAGCTGGGTCAGGGCGGCTGTGTCTTCCCGGGGCGGACAAGCTGGCTCAGGGCGGCTGTGTCTTCCCGGGGCGGACAAGCTCGGTCAGGGAGGCTGTGTCTGGGCTCCGCGCCGACTCCCCACGAGAGGTCCTGGCTGCGTCCGGGTTGGGATCGCCTCTGGGAAGGACTCACGGTCAGTGTTGGGGGATCTCGGCTTTGCTGTTGTCTTGGGCAACATGGAGCTGATCGGTTTTCTAAAATGTTGATAAATGGCATCCAAGGAAAGTTAATTTAAAAAAAAAAGCCATTGTGGCTAGCATTAAAGTGAATTTGAGAAATTATGGCTGAGGGGAGGACTGGGTCTACAGTGTTATGTTAGTCAGTGTATCTGGTGGGTTACGTATGTGAGGGTTACGTGTCAGGGGACACATTGAATCCCATTTGCTGAGAGTCCTGAGACCGGGCCTGCCTTTCAGTGGGTTCAGCTCCGTGATTAGTGAGAGATGAGTCTGGCCTTCGTCCCCATCACGTGTCAGAAATCCACGTTGGAAGGAGTTGAAAAGGGAACTAGTGGGCGGGAGCAGGGAGGTCACAGCTCTTAGAAATGGTTTCTGTGGGTTTCCCATGGGTCCATGTGTTTCAGAATCACTGCACCCTTCTAGGATGGGCTTAATGTTTCCATTTCTAATGATCCTTTTTATTCATTTTTAAAAAATAGGTTGTTTTTTTTTTAAATTAATTTCAGAGAGGAAGGGAGAGAGAGAGAAACATCAGTGATGAGAGAGAATCACTGATCGGTTGCCTCCTGCCCCCTTCCACCCCGCCACTGTGGATTGAGCCTGCAACCCAGGCATGTGCCCTGACCGGGAATCGAACCGTGACCTGCTTTATAGGGCGATGCTCAGCCACTGAGCCACACCGGCCGGGCTGAATGACCTGTTAAATGAAATTTATGCTCAATCTCTTTGTCAAAACCGTTCAGTTAGAAGTTGGCCAGATGCAGTGGAAAAGCTCTCTGTCACCTTCCGCCCATTACAGATCGTGTCCAGTAAGAAGCTGACGCGCCCGCTGATGCTGAGGAACGGCAAGCCCGCGGGGAAGGGCAGCATCACGGTAAGAGACCTTGTCTGTGCCTCGGAGGTGAGGGGGCACGTGGGGCTGCCGGCAGCTGCCCACAAGCCTGGTCACGCCAGCCCGGTGGTGCCCCCCTTCCCTGCTGGGGAGCCATCACCGACCCCTGTGTGACGTGTGTCAGAAAAGAAAGAAAAACTCACTCACGAATCCCTTTGCGTTTTACAATGGCCAAGGAGTCAGGCCCCTCGTGGTGCTTCCTCGCCCCAGGAGCCCCCTCCCCCACTTAGACCCGACGGCATGGGACGGTTCCGGGCTCTGCGAGACCCTGCCCAGACGGCTTCACTCCGTTGGGTCTCACATGGCATGGCCTCCCCTTTAGCCCCAGGCCGGTGACTGCGGCCCCCGACAGAGCCCCGCGCAGGACGCCGCTCCTCAGGCTCTCCCTCCGGAGCCCTGGTTCTGACCTGAGCTGGACGAAGGCGGGCTCGCGAGCCTCGGAGGGCTGCGCCGTGCTGCCTGAGCAGCTGGTTTGCTCCGGGTTAAACTTCTGCAGCACAAGCATGAGCGTCTGCGGGGAGCCGCTCGTGGCACAGAACGCCGCCCGCAGCCGCCGTACTGCTCCCGGGCGGCACCGGGCTGTGAGCAGTGGCCAGTGAGGTCGTGTGGAGACAGTGATCTCAGCTGCGGGTGTTGCCGGCGTTGCTGAGCTCCCAGCTCGGGGTTCGCAGGCTGCAGCTGGTGTGTGCCCAGCCGCGCTTTTCCCTGGATTGGGGAGATGCCGCTGGGGCAACGGCGTCTGCGAAGGAAGGTGCCGAACGCAGGGTTAGCAGGGTTGGGCACATGCTTATTGCACATGTGTGAAAGCTAACATGAAAGATCTCCCAGTGGCACCATTTTAGTGATTTACTGATACTGAGTTTGTACACTGTTAGGTAACAGAATATCAGTACTGTGTCAGAATCCCTAAATCACTCTTCTTTCACTCACCTGATCTCATAGATTTCCGCTGAAGAAATAAAGGATAACAGAGTGGTCTTGTTTGAAATGGAAGCAAGAAAACTGGACAACAAGGTGGGTAGGGATACAGTCGCCTCCTATGTGCCTCCCGTAGATCCTGTTTGGGAAAGGAGGGGTGCAGCCCGGAGCATTAGTTCCTTCCAGGCCCGCTGTCCTGGGGTGTGTCTGTGAGAGCCTGTGTGTGTGTGAGTGTGTGTCTCTGTCTCTGTGAGTGTCTGTGAGGTGTGTGTGTGTGAATCTGTGTGTCTATCTATTTGTGAATGTGTCTCTGTATGTGTGTACGTGAGTGTGAGGTCTTTGTGTGTGTCTGTGTGTCTCTGTGAGGTGTGTGTGAATCTGTGTGTCTATCTGTGAATGTGTCTCTGTATGTGTGTACGTGAGTGTGAGGTCTCTGTGTGTGTCTGTGTCTCTGTGAGGTGCGTGTATGTGTGTGTGTGTGTGTGTGTGTGTGAATCTGTGTGTCTGTCTGTAAATGTCTGTGTTGCTGTGACTGTGTGTGTGTACGTGAGTGTGAGGTCTCTGTATGTGTCCGTGTGTCTCTGTGTGTCTGAGGGTCTGTATGATCTATGTGTTTGTGTTTGTGTCTCTGTATTTGTATGTATCTGTGTGTGTATCTATGAGTGCCTCTGTGTGTGTATGTATGGGTGTGTCTGTGAGTGTGTGTATCTGTGTGTGTGTGTGGAGGGTGTGGGAAGGGCAGCTCTGAGCACGCGGGCTGCTGCGCATGCATAGGTGCTGTGGGGAACTAAGAGGAAAGAAGGGACTCTAACCGTGAGGTAGCCGTGGCTTCTCCACATACTTACCCCTGCTCCCTGGCGTGTGGGATTGGACCCTGAGGATAGACGTGGAGTCAAGACTCTGATCCGTCAGCAATCTGTCAGATATGACCTGACGTGATCCCTCTGCGTCCATCTGGTTGCTGTCCCTCAGAGTTAGCGCCTGGTGTTGGCATGCTGCTCCCAGAACTCGCCAGAGCTGTGTGAGGGAGCAGTTAGGCCTGAGGCCAGCAGAGAACGTGCTTATTAGTGTGGGCATAGTGCTCACTGTTGTGAAGCACCGTGTGTGTTGAGAAGCGAGGCTGTGTGCGCAGGGTCAGGGCTTTCATCAGAAATGCCGCTTCTCTGGGGAGACGGGCGCATTGGTGCGGAGGGAGAGGGCTGTGCCCTGCAGTGCTGGCATGCAGACCTGCCCCGGGAGGGCAGCGCGGTGTTAGCGTGCCACGGGCAGAGTGGGTGCCACAGCCAGAGAGGCGCCGAGAAGGACGGCTTTCTCCCTCTGACGTAGGACCTGTTTGGCAAGTCCGACCCTTACTTGGAGTTCCACAAGCAGACGTCGGACGGAACCTGGCTGCTGGTGCACCGAACAGAGGTGAGCGTGTGAGGTTGGGAGGCAGGCCTGAGGTTTCCCGGGGGAATGTAGTAATCTGAATTTTTAAAAAATTGTTTCTATAAAAATAGCAATCTGAGTTTTGACCTATATATATAACCAGACACAAGGTCAGCATGCTCATTTTTTCTTTTATTAGTGAAGTTTGTATTTTGAGAAATGTACAGCCCTTTAAAGAACACTATAATGTATTCCCTGTACATTTTTGTACATTTGGTCTGCACATATGTGCTCCTTCTTTCTCTCTCTCTGACACAGACACACACACACCTGCATACACACAGGGACTTGCACATTTGCCCACACACACCGGGACTTGCACACCTGCACACACACACGGACTCACACACCTGTATACACACGGATGCACGTGCACACACACACACGCACACACACACGGACTTGCACATCTGCACACACAGGGACTCGCACACCTGCACGCAGGTAGTACCCTCTTGCAGAGCCTTCCTGTTGAGACTGCAGATGTGACTCCACCTTGCCAGAGCAGAGCCGGGGTTTCTGTTGCCCAGCCGCACTTCAGCATTGGTGTGGTTTATAGCGTTGTGCAAAGGTCTCCCCAGCGTCCCGCATGCTGTAAGCATCTTGTGTTGTTTTTCAGTCAGGGCTTCCACGTGGCAATTGGCTGTTTTTACATCCTCTCCATGTAAGACTTTCTCCCTGCCTCCCCAGCCTTTCTGCCGTCGAACCTCTCCAGTAATCAGCCGTGCATGCCCACGCTCTGGGCTCTGCCTCTCAGCCAGTCCAGCTGGGTCTCGGTTGTGAGGAGTCGGTGGTCTGTGGTGCCGCCCCGCAGGCTATTCTCCCACAGTTCACCCTGCTTTAGCTTCTGCTGACCATCGTGCCCGAGTCTCACTTATTACCATCGGACTGAGGTTACATACAGTGTCGTTTTCTCCATCTTCCATCCCTGCACATGGATTAGTGGTGCTCCCTCTCACTTCCTCCTTTTTGTCTTCAGCGGCATGGTGGGCTCATGGATGGCTGGAGCACAAGGTGCTCATGTTTATCACTCTTTCCTGTTCAGACTGCAGTGGGCCCCGTTTCTCAAATGTCTCCCATCTCCAACAATTCTCTGCTCAGCTACAGCCCTTTCCTGCTGATGCCTTATGAAGAATCACGTGTTTCTCAGGCAACAGATAAAGGAGAGAACGCACAAATACGAGTCAGTTCCCCTCTGTTAGCATCTCAGGATCCTGTGCTGTGAATATTTTGTGTGTTTTTGCTTTTGTTGCTGCTTATAATTATTGTTAAATTTTCCCTTTTTGTTAAACTTTCATTTACATTTCATGTCCTTTTGTTTTTGAAGAGTTTATTTATAGATTAAACAGTAAACAGACATGCACTGTGTGTAAGGAAGGTTAAAACGGGATCATTTGGGGGTCTGGAACGGATTACTGCCATTTACATGATCTCTGGTGGGAGAAGATGATGCCGTTTTCAAACAGCCTTCCGGAATGAATTAAGTTTGCAAAGCGAGGTTCCGCAGTATCTGGATTTGACAGGGCGTGCCTTCAATGGCTCCTGGCTTCTGACATGAGCCCTAGGGCCTCGATTTGTATGTGCTTGTGGGAGCCAGACTGGGGTGACCCATTTCTTTGAGGTGACTCAGTCTCTCAGAGGTGGAGGTATTCAGACACCAAGATCTGAGGGCCCACGTGCTCTTGCAGCTGGGCCCCTGCAGGGGACACAGCTGGAAACTGTACATTTGCTTGTATCTGCCTATGATGTCTATAGAAATGACTATCTCTTTAATTCATCCAACCCAGCACGGTTCTTTCTTGGACTGAGTCCTCTGCCGCATGGAAACCTGGTTCCTAAGGCGCCCTTGTGGGTGGGAGCCCTTGCCAACGTGCTTCCTGCCACGCGTGCTGACCAGAGAGTCCGTCACGGACAGGGGGCAGTACATCCCAGCGGGTGTCCGTGGACAGGTGACCAGCTGGCGAGGTCGTAGCACCACCCGGACGGGAAAGGCGAGAGCAGAACGCGGTGAACTCGGTGCTTCCTAACGCGTCTCTGCATCTCCATTTTCTAGGTCATTAAAAACAACCTGAATCCCGTGTGGAGGCCTTTTAAAATCTCTCTGAACTCCCTGTGCTACGGAGATATGGATAAGACTATTAAGGTAATTTGAAATTACATACACAGACTCACCTCTCTTATACACTTAATTGGTTAGGTCAGTCGTCGGCAAACTCATTAGTCAACAGAGCCAAATATCAACATTACAGCGATTGAAATTTCTTTAGAGAGCCATATTTTTAAAACTTAAACTTCTTCTAATGCCACTTCTTCAAAGTAGACTAGCCCAGGCCATGGTATTTTGTGGAAGAGCCACACTCAAAGGACCAAAGAGCCGCATGTGGCTCTCGAGCCACAGTTTGCCGACCACGGGGTTAGGTAAATTTAAAGAAAGAAAGTGATGGGACGAGCCTGTGGGACTCCCTTTGGCTGGGCCTGGGAACCCTGAATCGGGGTGTGTGGTAGGTAAAGAGTTTGAAGAATCAACATGTTTGACTGATGGTCCACCCAGTGCTGAATTCAACATTGTGATTTTTATTTTACACTTTATTTTTAAAATAAAATGTCCAGTTTAAACGTTTCTTCCTTTTAAAAGGATCCCTTTGCTCTGTGAATAAGAGCCTTTCGCTCCCTCTGTGCCGTTGGCGTGTCCTTGCGGATAAAAGCAGGCGTTCCTTTAACTAGAGCCAGCACTGTCTGCCGCCTCAGCGCGGAGAGGACCAGTGGCTTTCCCTCTTGTTTCCAGAGCAAAGTGCAGCCCTGAAGACGGTGGTGGCTTATTGTTGGGTCCAAGGGCAGAGCGGCAGCAGGGAGCCACAGCAGGTGTCTAAGAATCTTTGATCGTTCTTGTTTATCACGTCTCATCAAAAACATAACTTTAAAGACACTTTTATACTAGAGCCATTTGACATAGATCCCAGAGAGAAGCCTTTGCCTGTGCCCTGTGCCAGCAAGCTGATGGGTCTTGCTGGTTTTGTAAGGGATGTGGTGAGGACGGAGAGGAGGACGGGTGGCCTGGAACAAGGTCGGATGTAGAGTCAGACCACAGCCCGAGTCCCGATTCCGCTCTTGAAACAGCGAAGGGATCTTGGGCAGGTCAGCTGCCATCTCCACTTGCACAGCAGAGAAAATAAGGGCTACATTGGTGGGAAGGGAAGTCTTGCTGTTAAAGGCAGCGCAGGTGCTGTTATGGCTGGAAGCCTCATTTCCTAGGTCCATCTGTTCGTCTTCAGCGTGGAGGATTTAAGGTTAATACCACGGGGCGTGTGTGCCACCCAGCAGCAGTGAAATGCAGGTTAGGGTTGGGCGTTGGGGACAAGCTTTCCTCCCTCTCAGGGTCTTCCTCCTGGTCTAACACTCAGAGAGACACAAGGCAGAGCAGCAAGAGGAACTGGCCGGACTTAACCACGTGCCTGCGTAGGGGAGTGCCCCCGCAGCAGAGTCAGAGCCACAGGGAAACGGGGTCTAGAAGACACTCGGAGCGGGCCAGCGAGCGTGCGCCCGCTGGGGCTCAGGAGGCTCTGCAGGAGAGCGCGTGGGAGAGGGTGTTAGTCGCCCTGCGAGGTGGGCGGGTGCACTCGCTCTGGTGAGTGAGGACTCCTGTCGTAGGCCAGGCTCCTCGTTACAACGCCTCTGACCGTTAAGGGGAGCGGAAGTCTCTGGAGCCCAGGTCTCAGGGGTCTTTAGCTCACAGCAATCGCATACTACTGAGGCAAGTACGAACAAAGTAAACAGTAGAAAAGATGCTTGAAAGATAACTTGAGAGCAGGTAAGACCTTGCTCCCTGGCATAGATCCTTCCGGAAAGCACATTCAAACTCCTATAACAATTCAAAAAATGTTACTTTTCAGTGTCACACTAAATGTAGAGCTTTTGCTTTTCACATTAACAGTAGTAAGTTGAAGCTTTAATCTATCTGAAAAGCAAGAGAGGCTGTAAAAAAAACTTGCCCAAGTCAAAACTATTTAATTGTGTGTACTAACATGTTAACAAGGAAACAATGTTTTTAAACCTCCGGCACGCAGTGGCTTGCGCACAGGCTCTCTGATTGTAGTAAGTAAACTGTTTCCAAGCTCACCTGATGAATGCCTCCATTCTTAAACGTGTGTTTTAATGACACAGACGTGCTCTGCCACATCGTCACGTCTGTGCTTCTCTGTGACATCAGAAAGCCATGCATCTGTGCTCCTCCTGGGTTTGGCGTTGCTTGGAGGTGTGAGGCTGGCGGCTTCTCTGCCCCGGTGTGGGTGTGCAGTGTGGTCCCTCCGGCATGGACTATCCTTGCCACAATATCCAGCGAATGGAAAACAGCTGTGCATGCTGCCCTGCCTCACCGGGAATGCCGAGTGGATGTGCTGTGGTGTGGTGTGTGTTCTCATACGCACACATGTATGCATGTGTGTATCATCACATGTGCATGTGTGTGTGGCATGTGCACTCACTTGGGTATATGTGTACAGGTGTGTGTACTGTTGTTTAGAGTAGACCAGGGGTCTTCAAACTACGGCCCGCGGGCCACATGCAGCCCCCAGGGGAGTCTGATCCTGCCCGCCAAGTTTTTTGGGCAGTGAGCGCAGCCAAGGTGTTACAGTAGGAATTAGTAGTTCATATAGTCCGGCCCTCCAGCTCTCTGAGGACCGTGATCTGGCCCCAACTTTAAAAAGTTTGAGGACCCCTGGAGTAGACCATAGTCCTAGTTTTTGAATCCTTGAGAAATTAAAGGACACAGTCATTATATAATGTTCCTCCAAACTACCTGAAGCCGTGCCAGCATTATAAATGTCCTATTTTTCTTTAGCACCAAACATGTGCCTGCCGTGGGGCAGTGGAGCGAGTTATCAGAAATTACTGTTGGAAGCTATTTTTACATCCCCTGAAGTTTCAGGCAGACTGACATTCGCTCTTCATAAGCTCTGTTTAAATAAAATCTTGACATTATCAAAGCTTGATTTTGCCTTACGTATAAATTGTAGTTTCCTGAATGCAAATCTAGTAATGTAGAATTCTTTTGTCCGTAATTAAGAAAAACTATTTAAATGAAATTACTAAAATGTTAAGACTTTTAAAAAAATATATATTTTATTGATTTTGTACAGAGAGGAAGGGAGAGAAATAGAGAGTTAGAAACATCGATGAGAGAGAGTCATCAATCAGCTGCCTCTTGCACACCCCCTACTGGGGATATGCCCGCAACCAAGGTACATGCCCTTGACCGGAATCAAACCCGGGACCCTTCAGTCCCCAAGCCGACGCTCTATCCATTGAGCCAAACCGGTCTCGGTGTTAAGATTGTTTTTAACTGCATTTTAATTTTAGTCCAACTAGAAAGCAGTTATTAAGATCATTCATTTTCTTCCCTGACACTTGGGAGGGCCACGGAGGGCGTGGGCTTTAGACTGCGCGTCACATACACAGGGCGGGAGTCGAGCTGTCTGGCTCGTCCGCGAGCAAAGACCCCCAACAAGTGGACACTCCCGACAGCCCTTGGATTGCCGTGTCTCTGGATCTTGTTTGTGTTCATTAATTGATGGCCGTTTTGTCTTCCTGGATAAAATGGGAATAAAGTAAGGAATGCAGCCTTTCCTGTTGCCATTTGCCCGACTCCCTCCTGGGGCTGAGCAGGCGCAGCCCTCTGGGGAGATGTTCCCTGCAGTGAGGAGCTGGTGACGTGGCGTTCATGTGGTGATGGGTGGCGGGCCAGGGCCTCAGTCATGGCTCCAGAGCCACACAGGAAACCATCATCCAAAGCCCTGGAACCCGCTGCCTCCTCAGCAGCCTGGTTGGCCACAGGGTGCAGCCCGAGAGCGTTTGCAGAATGCGATGCTGCTGTGAAGTGACAGAGCTGGAGAAGACGGTGCTCCGTCGGAGGCCCTCTGCTCGCTCTCGGACAGCGCACACCGCAGTCTCGCTGCAGCGAGTGGCCAGGCGATCTGTGACTGTTTTCCGCTCCTCCGTCCTCCTGGCACTGAGCTGCAGGCAAACCAGCTCAGCTCTGCCCTCGGCTTGGAGATAGCAAGCACGAACGACCTCGCCTGCCCCCCGTGGCAGCAGGGACTTCATGGGTCCAGTGCTTCCCCCAGAGGGCTTTTCCTTATAGGAGCTGGAGCCCTCAGCACGCTGCGCTCTGGCTTCCGTCTGGCGCTGGCACTGGCGCAGGCCTCCCCGGTGGCAGGGGACTCGCTGTGTCCATAACGAAATCATCTAAATCATTGCACAGACACCGGCCCTCCCTCCTGACAGCTTCAGCCACCGCGTGATTCTACTGAAGTGGGCGAGGCGCCAGCCAGGGTCGGGGTGGGGAACAAGCTGCTCAGAGGAGGTCGAGTGGTCTGTGTTCATCTGTCTGCCGCGCGCCGACCAGGAGCATCTGCAAGTGGTTTGGGGGCACTTGAGTGCTCAGGGCTCTTGCGGGTCAGCCCACGTTGCCGCAGCCCTGGGCCGAACAGGCCCGCAGCCTGACCTCTCTGTGCTGCTTCTAGGTGGAGTGCTACGACTATGACAACGACGGCTCCCACGACCTCATCGGGGCCTTCCAGACCACCATGACGCAGCTGAAGGCGGCCTCCCGGAGCTCGCCCGTGAGTCGCGTCTTGTCGGGTTCCGCCCTCGGCACAGCACAGACCAGGGCTCGCTCCGGGCTGCAGGGTGCTCGGGGACCGGGGGTTGGTAATAGAGGACCCGGAACCCAGGCTGCGGTGTGAGTTTACAGGAACACACAGAGCCTTGGTTTGGTTTGGCTACAGACAGCATCCGAGGTTCGATGGGAAACCTTTGTTTTGAAGTGTGTGGCAGGTGCTGGGTCACGGTAATCAGGGCCCGCAGCAGGGCAGACGCCTGGTTGACCTGTGCACTCTGGCCGCCCACCTCCGCCCTTCCTGTGGCCTTACCGCAGGAGGGACGAAGCGTGGTGATAGGACTTCAAGTTAGGGAATCTTAGCTAAATGAATACATGAAATCGATGGGCCCTTTGGTTTAGCTTATTGGGTTGTAAACAAACAAGAGTGGCTGGGCTTTCCAGGGGGCCCGGGGGCCCACTCCTGGTCACAGCCCCTCCCACAGCTGACAGGCCCCGTGGGATGGAGGAGGCTTTCCAACCCTCTGCGGCTTACATGCCAGCGGTGACGGGCGCTGAGCTGACAGACTGGATTAAAACAGCAGCAAAACCCAGTGGCAGAGGCAGATATTCCGCGTCGCGGTGGTTTTCTGAGGCAGAGCTAACGGGACACGGTGGGCACCTGGCCACGGGCAGTACCGCCCCAGCTCAGCCGGGCTGCTGGTGGTTTCGGGGTTTCAGCGCCTGTGTCTGGAGCAGTGAATGGCCTGCCTTCAGACGAGGATGAGTGACATCGACTGGACGCCCTGTGTGCATCCTGCAGGTTCCCTGCACCGACGGGACAGGCCAGGCTTCCCTGTGCCCAGGCAGCTCGCTCAGTGCTGCTCGGCAAAGGCAGGGCTGTCTGGTTGTCCGCTCTCGGTGCCCTGGCGGCTCGGTGAGAGCGAGGGCGCTAGCGATGCGGCTTTTGCCGTGCCAGTGGGCGCCTCCTCACTGGAAACGCACAGTCCTGAGCGCTCACGGCGGTGACGGAGACTCGGGCAGGACCTGAGCCCTCAGAAGATTCGCAGGATTCTCTTTCACATCATTTGCCAAATGTACCTCTTCACGCTCGGTTCTTAGACCAGTAACCACGGGTGGGCAGGGGGTGCTTTCTAAGAACCAGGAGAGCGGGCTCATCATGTGCACCGAGTCCCTGTGCTGTAGTGTGAGGAGCAGCAGTGAGAATCGAAGGGGTCACTCGGAGTGTTACCCCCTCGCTGTGAAAAAAGGAGTGAAGGAAACAAGTGAGAACTCGATGAAGTATGTAGGTCAGTTTTGTGTGGCTGCAGACGTTCCAGGCGGTGACTGACACCAGGGCGAGGGGGTGGAGGGGACAGGCAGGGAGGAGGAGGCAGTGCCCAGTGGGAGGGGCGCTGCATTTCACACAGGACTGGGCTTCACCTCTGTGTTCCCATGGCAGGTCTTTTCTTTCCTGAGCAGCATGTTTTCTCTCTGAGGGAAAGGCTGGGAGTTACAGTTACTTCCTTCGTTGTGAAGAAGAAAGGTTATGCTTAGAGTTTGCCAGGAGATTTGTATTAAAAGGCACCTTCCAGGTGAGCGTTGGGACGTTGTGGTATTGTCTCAGGTGCTGCAGTAGACTCCGTCAGGGGGTTTCATTCCAGGAGGCCGTCACCACTTACATCCCACTGGCCTGTCTGATGCGCAGTGACACGCTCTGTCCCCCACAGGTGGAGTTTGAGTGCATCAACGAGAAAAAGAGGCAGAAGAAGAAAAGTTACAAGAACTCTGGCATCGTCAGCGTGAAGCAGTGTGAGGTCCGTGACCTGACGCCTCCTGGGCAGTGCTCACACCCCTGCTCCCTGTCGGCGTGGGGTCACACGTGTGCACGGGGACAGCTGGAATCCCCTGCTCCCTGTCAGTGTGGGGTCACACGTGTGCACAGAGACAGCTGGAATCCCCTGCTCCCTGTCGGCGTGGGGTCACACGTGTGCACAGGGACAGCTGGAATCCCCTGCTCCCTGTCGGCGTGGGGTCACACGTGTGCACGGGGACAGCTGGAGTCTCCCTCTCCCTGTCGGTGTGGGGGTCACACGTGTGCACAGAGACAGCTGGAATCCCCTGCTCCCTGTCGGCGTGGGGTCACACGTGCACGGGGACAGCTGGAACCCCCTGTTCCCTGTCGGTGGGGGGTCACACACGTGCACGGGGACAGCTGGAACCCCCTGTTCCCTGTCGGTGTGGGGGTCACACACGTGCACGGGGACAGCTGGAACCCCCTGTTCCCTGTCGGTGTGGGGGTCACACACGTGCACGGGGACAGCTGGAGTCTCCCTCTCCCTTTCGGCGTGGGGTCACACGTGTGCACGGGGACAGCTGGAACCCCCTGCTCCCTGTCGGCTTGGGGTCACACGTGCACGGGGACAGCTGGAACCCCCTGTTCCCTGTCGGTGTGGGGTCACACACGTGCACGGGGACAGCTGGAGTCTCCCTCTCCCTGTCGGTGTGGGGGTCACACGTGTGCACGGGGACAGCTGGAACCCCCTGTTCCCTGTCGGTGGGGGGTCACACACGTGCACGGGGACAGCTGGAACCCCCTGTTCCCTGTCGGTGTGGGGGTCACACACGTGCACGGGGACAACTGGAGTCTCCCTCTCCCTGTCGGTGTGGGGGTCACACACGTGCACGGGGACAGCTGGAACCCCCTGTTCCCTGTCGGTGTGGGGTCACACGTGTGCACGGGGACAGCTGGAACCCCCTGCTCCCTGTCGGCGTGGGGTCACACGTGTGCACGGGGACAGCTGGAACCCCCTGTTCCCTGTCGGTGTGGGGTCACACGTGTGCACGGGGACAGCTGGAACCCCCTGCTCCCTGTCGGTGTGGGGGTCACACACGTGCACGGGGACAGCTGGAGTCTCCCTCTCCCTGTCGGCGTGGGGTCACACACGTGCACGGGGACAGCTGGAACCCCCTGTTCCCTGTCGGTGTGGGGGTCACACACGTGCACGGGGACAGCTGGAATCCCCTGTTCCCTGTCACGTGAGCATCTGGGCTCCTCAGGGAAGAGGACAGAGTAGGGAAGAGCAAAGAGGTCTTTCAGTGACTTGCTTCCAGGCTCGGCAGCGCCTCCGAAGAGCTCCAGTTGTGGGCTCTTTGTCCTTAGGAAGTGGGGGTCGAGGCATCCCAATGTGTTGGGGTAGGATGTTGTGAGGGAAAAATCCAAGAGATTTCTTACAACAAACAAGTGATTTTTAAAATCTTGACAATTATGCCTATTAAAGCTCTCAACATATTCGATTCATCATTAGTTTCTTAAGACGTAAAGTGAGGGTATGTCTGGCCATTATTCTAATCTGAATGGGGCTGGAATCATCTAGAGGTAGACTCTCCCAGACGCAGGTGCAGGCGATGCCCTGTGTCCCCGTGTCTGTCAGCGCGAAGTGTTAGCGCGTCTGAGGGGGCTCGGCGAGTCTGAGCGTCTGCTGCCTCCCTTTCAGGTCACGGTGGAGTGCACCTTCCTGGACTACATCATGGGCGGATGCCAGCTGAACTTCACCGTGAGTACCTGGGAGCTCCCCTTCCCCTTGGCAGTGCCTTGCTCCTCTGCAGAGCTGACGTGGCAGAGGGCACGCCTGTGTGTGGCCTGACCCAGTGCTCTGGGTAGACGGAGCTATCCTGTCCCTTCTCCCAGAGAACAGAAGGGCCCAACGCGGGTTACCCCAGCAACTTCAGCAGGAGAAAGCATCCAGCAAGCCAATGTGGAAAGCAAGGCCTGTATGTGCAGTGCTGGTGCAGTCCTGGTGCAGTGCCAATGCAGTCCTTGTGTAGTCCTGGTGCAGTGTAGTCCCAGTGCAGTGCTGGTGCAGTGCCGATGCAGTCCTTGTGTAGTCCTGGTGCAGTGTGGTGCAGTGTAGTCCCAGTGCAGTCCTGGTGCAGTGTCAGTGCAGTACCGGTGCAGTGCCGGTGCAATGTAGTCCTGGTGAAGTGCTGGTGCAGTCCCAGTGCAGGATAGTCCCGGTGCAGTCCTGGTTCAGTGTAGTTCCAGTGCAGTGCCAGTGCAATGTAGTCCCGGTGCAGTGCCGGTACAGTCTGGTGTAGCCCCAGTGCGGTGTAGTCCCAGTGCAGTGCTGGTGTAGAACCGTGCAGCCCTGGTGCAGTGTAGTCCCAGTGCAGTGTAGTCCTGGTGTAGCCTTGGTGCAGTGTAGTCCCGGTGCAGCCCCCATGCAATGTAGTCCCGGTGCAGTATAGTACCGGTGCAGCCCCGGTGCAATGTAGTCCCGGTGCAGCCCCCATGCAATGTAGTCCCGGTGCAGTGTAGTCCCGGTGCAGTGCAGTCCTGGTGCAGTGCCGGTGCCGCCCCGGTGCAGTGTAGTCCCGGTGCAACGTAGTCCCGATGCAGCCCCAGTACAGTGTAGTCCCAGTGCTATGTAGTCCCGATGCAGCCCCGGTACAGTGTAGCCCTGGTACAGTGCAGCCCTGGTGCAATGTAATCCCGGTGTAGTCCAAGTGCAGTGTAGCCCCAGTACAGTCACGGTGCAGCCCTGATGCAGTGTAGTCCCGGGGTAGCCCGGGTGCAGTGTAGCCACAGTGCAGCCCTGGTGCAATGTAATCCCCTTGTAGCCCCGGTGCAGTGTAGTCTCGGTGCAGTGTAGCCACGGTGCATTCATAGTGCAAGTAATCCCGGTGTAGCCCCAGTGCAGTGTAGCCCCGGTGCAGTGTAGTCCCGGTGAAGCCCCGGTGCGATGTAATCCCGGTGTATACCAAGTGCAGTGTAGCCCAGTACAGTCTAGGTGCAGCCCCGGTGCAATGTAATCCCAGTGCAGCCTCGGTGCAGTGTAGTCCCGGTGCAGCCCAGGTGCTTTGTAATCCCAGTGCAGTGTAGTCCCGGTGCAGCCCTGGTGCTTTGTAGTCCCAATGCAGTGTAGTCCCTGTGCAGCCCCAGTGCTTTGTAGTCCCGGTGCAGCCCCGGTGCTTTGTAGTTCCAGTGCAGTGTAGTCCCGGTGCAGCCTCGGTACAGTGTAGTCCCGGTGCAGTGTAATCCCGGTGTAGCCCCGGTGCGGTGTAGTCCCGGTACAGCCCTGGTGCAGTGTAATCCCGGTGCAGTGTAGTCCCGGTGCAGCCTCGGTGCAGTGTAGTCCCGGTGCAGTGTAATCCCGGTGTAGCCCCAGTGCAGTGTAGTCCCGGTGCAGCCTCGGTGCAGTGTAGTCCCCGTGCAGTGTAATCCCGGTGCAGCCCCAGTGCAGTGTAGTCCCGGTGCAGCCCTGGTGCAATGTAATCCCAGTGTAGCCCCAGTGCAGTGTAGTCTCGGTGCAGTGTAGTCCCAGTGCAGCCCCCATGCAATGTAATCGAGGTGCAGCCTCGGTGCAGTGTAGCCCCAGTGCAGTGTAGTCTCGGTGCAGTGTAGCCCCGGTACAGTCTCGGTGCAGCCCCGATGAAGTGTAGTCCTGGTGCAGTGTAATCCCAGTGTAGCCCCGGTGAAGTGTAGTCTCGGTGCAGTGTAGTCCCAGTGCAGCCCCCATGCAATGTAATCGAGGTGCAGCCTCGGTGCAGTGTAGCCCCCGTGCAGTGTAGCCCCGGTGCAGTGTAGTCCCGGTGCAGTGTAGTCCCGGTGCAATGTAGTCCCGGTGCAGCCCCGGTACAGTGCAGTCCTGGTGCAATGTAATCCCGGTGTAGCCCTGGTGCAGTGCAGTCCCGGTGCAGCCCTGGTGCACTGTAATCCCGGTGCAGCCCTGGTGCAGTGTATTCCTGGTTCAGTGTAGTCCCGGTGCAGCCCCGGTGCAGTGTAGTCCCGGTGCAGTGTAATCCCGGTGTAGCCCCGGTGCGGTGTAGTCTCGGTGCAGTGTAGCCCCGGTACAGTCTCGGTGCAACCCCGGTGAAGTGTAGTCCTGGTGCAGTGTAATCCCAGTGTAGCCCGGTGCAGTGTAGTCTTGGTGCAGTGTAGTCCTGGTGCAGCCCCCGTGCAATGTAATCCAGGTGCAGCATTGGTGCAGGGTAGTCCCGGTGCAGTGTAGCCCTGGTGCAGTGTAGCCCCAGTGCAGTGTAGTCTCGGTGCAGTGTAGCCCCGGTACAGTCTCGGTGCTGCCACCGTGCAGTGTAGTCCCGGTGCAGCCCCGGTGCAGTGTAGTCCCAGTGCAGTGTAGTCCCGGTGCAGCCCCGGTGCGGTGTAGTCCCGGTGCAGCCCAGGTGCAGTGTAATCTCGGTGCATCCCCGGTGCAATGTAGTCCCGGTGCAGCACTGGTGTGATGTAATCCCAGTGTAGCCCCAGTGCAGTGTAGTCTCGGTGCAATGTAATCTCGGTGTAGTCCCGGTGCAATGTAGTCCCGGTGCAGCGCTGGTGCGATGTAATCCCGGTGTAGCCCCAGTGCAGTGTAGTCCCGGTGCAGCCCCAGTGCAGTGTAGTCCCGGTGCAGCCCCAGTGCAGTGTAGTCCCGGTGCAGTGTAATCCCAGTGCAGCTCCGGTGCAGTGTAGGCCTGGTGCATCGCTGGTGCGATGTAATCCCGGTGTAGCCCCAGTGCAGTGTAGTCCCGGTGCAGCCCCAGTGCAGTGTAGTCCCGGTGCAGTGTAATCCCAGTGCAGCTCCGGTGCAGTGTAGTCCTGGTGCATCGCTGGTGCGATGTAATCCCGGTGTAGCCCCAGTGCAGTGTAGTCCCGGTGTAGCCCCACTGCAGTGTAGTCCCGGTGCAGCCCCGGTGCAGTGTAGTCCCGGTGCAGTGTAATCCCGGTGTAGCCCCAGTGCAGTGCAGTCCCGGTGCAGTGTAATCCCAGTGCAGCTCCGGTGCAGTGCAGTCCTGGTGCATCGCTGGTGCGATGTAATCCCGGTGTAGCCCCAGTGCAGTGTAGTCCCAGTGCAGCCCCAGTGCAGTGCAGTCCCGGTGCAGTGTAATCCCAGTGCAGCTCCGGTGCAGTGTAGTCCTGGTGCATCGCTGGTGCGATGTAATCCCGGTGTAGCCCCAGTGCAGTGTAGTCCCAGTGCAGCCCCAGTGCAGTGCAGTCCCGGTGCAGTGTAATCCCAGTGCAGCTCCGGTGCAGTGCAGTCCTGGTGCATCGCTGGTGCGATGTAATCCCGGTGTAGCCCCAGTGCAGTGTAGTCCCAGTGCAGCCCCAGTGCAGTGCAGTCCCGGTGCAGTGTAGTCCCGGTGCAGTCCCGGTGCAATGTAGTCCCGGTGCAGCGCTGGTGTGATGTAATCCCGGTGTAGCCCCAGTGCAGTGTAGTCCTGGTGCAGCCCCAGTGCAGTGTAGTCCCGGTGCAGCCCCAGTGCAGTGTAGTCCCGGTGCAGTGTAATCCCAGTGCAGCTCCGGTGCAGTGTAGTCCTGGTGCATCGCTGGTGCGATGTAATCCCGGTGTAGCCCCAGTGCAGTGTAGTCCCGGTGCAGCCCCAGTGCAGTGTAGTCCCAGTGCAGCCCCAGTGCAGTGTAGTCCCGGTGCAGTGTAATCCCAGTGCAGCTCCGGTGCAGTGTAGTCCTGGTGCATCGCTGGTGCGATGTAATCCCGGTGTAGCCCCAGTGCAGTGTAGTCCCGGTGTAGCCCCACTGCAGTGTAGTCCCGGTGCAGCCCCGGTGCAGTGTAGTCCCGGTGCAGTGTAATCCCGGTGTAGCCCCAGTGCAGTGCAGTCCCGGTGCAGTGTAATCCCAGTGCAGCTCCGGTGCAGTGCAGTCCTGGTGCATCGCTGGTGCGATGTAATCCCGGTGTAGCCCCAGTGCAGTGTAGTCCCAGTGCAGCCCCAGTGCAGTGCAGTCCCGGTGCAGTGTAATCCCAGTGCAGCTCCGGTGCAGTGTAGTCCTGGTGCATCGCTGGTGCGATGTAATCCCGGTGTAGCCCCAGTGCAGTGTAGTCCCAGTGCAGCCCCAGTGCAGTGCAGTCCCGGTGCAGTGTAATCCCAGTGCAGCTCCGGTGCAGTGTAGTCCTGGTGCATCGCTGGTGCGATGTAATCCCGGTGTAGCCCCAGTGCAGTGTAGTCCCAGTGCAGCCCCAGTGCAGTGCAGTCCCGGTGCAGTGTAGTCCCGGTGCAGTCCTAGTGCCTCATGTGGCATGTTTGGCAGTGATGCACGTTTAGGCATCTGGCAGACAGAACGCAGGCTGTCTGGGCTGTGCTCGGGTGACTGGCGGACACTCGTGAGGACACGGGGGTGGGCTGCGGGCGGATCCGTCTCCTGCCGCTCTCCCCGCACCTGTGCGGATGCCCTGCTTTCTCGAGTAAGGGCTGCATTGTCACCTGCAGGTGGGGGTGGACTTCACCGGCTCCAATGGGGACCCGCATTCCCCCGACTCCCTTCATTACATCAGCCCCAACGGTGTGAACGAGTACCTGACCGCCATCTGGTCCGTGGGGGTGGTCGTTCAAGACTACGACGCGTGAGTATTGCTTGTGTCCTCACCCGGGAGGCGTGTCTGTCTCCTGCGTGCACTCTGACTGCGCGGGACAGGCTGCGAGATGTCTGATCTGTCTTTCTCCTTGGGGCAGGCGCATTGTTGACTTTGACCTTTGCTCAGAGAGGGGACTGAGCTGGGCCGTGGGGCTCAGGGAGAGAGGGGACTGAGCTGGGCCGTGGGGCTCAGGGAGACGGGAGGGAGAGAGGACTGAGCTGGGCCGTGGGGCTCAGGGAGGCGGGAGGGAGAGGGGACTGAGCTGGGCCGTGGGGCTCAGGGAGACGGGAGGGAGAGGGGACTGAGCTGGGCCGTGGGGCTCAGGGAGACGGGAGGGAGAGGGGACTGAGCTGGGTAGTGGGGCTCAGGGAGAGAGGGGACTGAGCTGGGCCGTGGGGCTCAGGGAGACGGGAGGGAGAGGGGACTGAGCTGGGCCGTGGGGCTCAGGGAGACGGGAGGGAGAGGGGACTGAGCTGGGCCGTGGGGCTCAGGGAGAGGGGAGGGAGAGGGGACTGAGTTGTGTGGGGCACTCGGCCGCAGGCAGGAGAATTTCTGGTTTACCTGCTTTTATTTTCCAACAAGGACTGCATATAAGAAGCGGTATGCAATAGAATAAGACTAAAGGACGGGAGGGGAAACACAGACATAGTGATAGTGGGTCCGCTCGGTACCTCAGTCAGTCCCTCCAGCTCGTCCCCTCCGTCCCCTCCGTCCCCCGTCCCCTCCGTCCCCCGTCCCCTCCGTCCCCTCCGTCCCCCGTCCCCTCCGTCCCCCGTCCCCTCCGTCCCCTCCGTCCCCTCCGTCCCCTCCGTTCCCTTCGTCCCCTCCTTCCTCCGTCCCCCGTCCCCTCCTTCCTCCGTCCCCCGTCCCCTCCGTCCCCCATCCCCTCCTTCCCCCATCCCCTCCGTTCCCTGTCCCCTTTGTCTCCTGGCCCTTCTGGCCCGTCTTCTCCGTCCCCTCCGTCCCCTCTGTCCTCTCTGGCCCCCCAGCCCTATCCCTTCTGGCCCCTCCCGCAGACCTGGGGGACACGTTCACACCTGTGAGTCCAGGGAGGGAGGGAGGCTTCAGGAAGTGGTGAGATGCAGCATAGAAATCAGCGATCTCTCACTCACCAGCAGTGACTCACTCAAGAGGTTGTGGATACAAGACCACAATTCAGAATGTAATAAAAAGTGAGGATGAGGGTCCAGGATCGGCACTGAGGGAAAAACTACAAAACTGCACTGAGGGACAAAGAGGGAGATTTACTTAAATGGAGAAATATGCCAGGTGTCATAATGATGTAAGACATAAAAATGTCTTTCTGAATTCGTTCATTTTTTAAGAAATCCAACAGGATCCTGACAGTAACTTACCAGGTCCCAGAGGGAGGTGCGAGCAGCCGGGTTTTCAGAGGGAGCAGCGGGAGCGGTCCTGGCGCGGAAGGAGGAGAGTCACAGGCGCTCAGACAGCGGGGCGGGGCCGGAGCGGGGCGGGAGGGCGGCCGGCGAGTGTCTCAGGCGGCCTGCGTTCAGGGAGGCCCGTTCTGTGTTAATCACAGACAAGCAGAGAAACGGACCCCACACAAAGGGGTTTGGGCCAAGTAGAGGTCTGCGCCCTGTGGTGCTCGTGGGGGGCATGTGTCTCAGACAAACAGGCACCTCGACCCACAGCGCTCCCCGCCCCCCCCCCCCCCCCCCGGGCCGGGCAGCGTGTCCCCCGGGCCGGGCAGCGTGTCCCCCCCCCCCCCCAGGCCGGGCAGTGTTGGCAGCGGACCGGAGGCACGGGGGTGAGCGGCCCGCGCAGTGCAGGTGGCTTCTGTTCCCTGCCTGGCCGAGGAGCAGGTGGAGCTGTGGGCTCGGGCTGAGGGCACCCTGGGGGACAGCGGCTTCCTCCAGCGGCTCCAGAACATTCCGGATGCACTGGGCGTTTCGGTCACACCTCCCTGAACGTTCCCAGAAATATGCGCGGATTGCTGACAGTCTGACAGCGAGGAAGCAGAAATTGTGAAATAGCGTTTATTCACATTAATATTGAAAACTGTAAAAGATACGGTAGACAAAGTTAAAGAGGGATGGTAAGCAGGGAGAAGGGTTTGGCATGTGTGACACAGGTTCTGTCCTCAGTGCCAGAGCCGCTATGAGTGGCCGTGGAGGAGGATGGCCTGATGGGAAATGAGAGTTTTTATGTGGCATTTGTACCATGTTTCTGTGGCCAGTGTATGAATATTCATTTTCTGTGGCGGTAAGTAACTTCATGTACTTCATGTCAGTTGAGCAAGTTTGACTGCCAAACGAGTTTGCCATAAACAATGAAAAGAGTTGTGGTTTTAGGGCTTTGTGGGTCTAGCTATCATATTTGCTCAGTGGAATGTACAGTATGTAAGTAGGAAAGAATGTTAGAATTAGGAATATAAATTCCATTTTTATAAATATACATGGAGAGATATCTTTCTCCCTCAAAGCACATAAAAATATTTAGGAGAATTGGCACATTAACGTTGTTTTCCTCTGGAATTAGGAGTAATCTTTTTTTTTTTTTTTTTTTTTAAGATTTGAACAGTTTGAAAACTAAGCTTATACTGGTTTTATTATGAGTAAAGATAAACTATGTTGGAAAAAACGATCTTCTCTTTTCACATTTCTTTTTAGGGATAAGATGTTCCCCGCGTTTGGGTTTGGAGCTCAGATTCCGCCTCAGTGGCAGGTGAGAGGGACCGTCCTCCGGCTCCGCCCCCGGGGGAGCGAGCCCAGCTCACCAGCCCCCTTCCCCCTGCAGGTGTCGCACGAGTTCCCCATGAACTTCAGCCCGGCCAACCCCTACTGCAAAGGTGAGTGGATGCTCCCGCTGCCGCGGCCTCCCTGTGCCTCCTCCCCTCAGCCTGGCCTCCCTGCGCCTCCTCCCCTCGGCCTGGCCTCCCTGCGCCTCCCCCCCTCGGCCTGGCCTCCCTGCGCCTCCTCCCCTCGGCCTGGCCTCCCTGCGCCTCCTCCCCTCGGCCTGGCCTCCCTGCGCCTCCTCCCCTCGGCCTGGCCTCCCTGCGCCTCCCCCCCTCGGCCTGGCCTCCCTGCGCCTTCTCCCCTCGGCCTGGCCTCCCTGCGCCTCCCCCCCTCGGCCTGGCCTCCCTGCGCCTCCTCCCCTCGGCCTGGCCTCCCTGCGCCTCCTCCCCTCGGCCTGGCCTCCCTGCGCCTCCTCCCCTCGGCCTGGCCTCCCTGCGCCTCCTCCCCTCGGCCTGGCCTCCCTGCGCCTCCTCCCCTCGGCCTGGCCTCCCTGTGCCTTCTCCCCTCGGCCTGGCCTCCCTGCGCCTCCTCCCCTCGGCCTGGCCTCCCTGTGCCTTCTCCCCTCAGCCTGGCCTCCCTGTGCCTCCTCCCCTCGGCCTGGCCTCCCTGCGCCTCCTCCCCTCGGCCTGGCCTCCCTGCGCCTCCTCCCCTCGGCCTGGCCTCCCTGTGCCTCCTCCCCTCGGCCTGGCCTCCCTGCGCCTCCTCCCCTCGGCCTGGCCTCTGACCGGCCCTGTCTCCCGAGGCAGGAGCCGCCCTGCGGGGGCGTGGGGGGGCTCACTGCGGGGGAGGAGCGGCCGCCATGCTCTCCTGCCTTAAAGGACTAACGGAATGGAAGAATCCTGTCGTGAGACTCGGTCAATAAATAGGGTCATATTCCTTCCACGCATAAGTTGATTTTAGAATAAACCCTCTGAAACGAGCAGTCAGTCCGGCCTCTGAGGCCCTCGGAGGAGCGGGCGCTGTGCAGGGAGGTGGCCGCCCCGGAGGGTGGGTGCAGGTGGTCCCCGCGGTGCGGGCGGGTGCGGGCAGCTTCCCCCCGCGGGAGGCCCCCATGTGGTTCGCGCTTCCCTGGGACGTCCCGTATCCAGATGCTTCCCCCACCCCTGAGACCTCTCCAGACATGCCCAGGCCAGGCCCCAGAAAACGGTGTGAGTTTGGAGGGGAAGGGAGTGGGGCAGAGGCATAGACTGTGGACAGCCAGCTGACTTTCTGCAGCGACAGATGTGTGGGTCCGGACAGAAAGGCCGTCCTCCGGTTCCCCCGGGGGAGCTGCCAGGCGCCTCCCCCCAACACGTTTCCCACCGACCCAGGCCCTCTCGCCCGGGGCCACGTGTTCCGTGTGAGGAAGTGGGACGGAATGACTTCGGGAGCTGAGGGCAACGGCTCACATGGGCACTCGTTCTGTTTCTCCCTCCAGCACCAGGAGCCCTCTGGGCTGCCGTCGGTGCGGCTGCTTTGCGTCAGGTCTCCGTCCGTCTGAGCAGACAGTCCACGGGTTTCAGACAAAGCAGGTGCTGTGCGGGAGACAGCCTGTCCAGCGCTCCTGCCCAGCCCCTGGTGCACTCGCCCAGAAATCACACGCCTCAGTCCCAGAAGGCTCAGGGCTCCGGCATGGCTCCGGGTCCGTGGAGGGCCTGCGGCAGTGTTGGTGAAGCGGACTGACTGCTGTGCGCTGAGGCTGCGGGAGCGGGAGGGAGAGAGGGAAGGCGGTGCTGCGGGGTGCACTCATGTGCACAGCCCTGCTGCCGCCGGGGTCTGTGAGCTTCGTTGGGGGGGCGGCTGGCCGCTGGTGAAGCCTCACCTTCGCACGTGAAACACCCTTCGTGTGAGCGTTTGCTCTCGCGTGCTGACGGGGCCGTGCCTTCCCGAGTGCCGAGGGCCTCTGGCGTTCACGGGACCTGCCGTCCCGGGCAGCCAGGTTCTGAGGCCTTAGACCACGTCCCGCTTCTCTTCCGGGGCTCGCTGTTCTGCTGGGCGTTTTAAAGCCAAAGCCTGTTGGGTTTGCACTGACCACCTCTGAGGCTGGTTCCTGATGACTGCAGCAGGTGTTGGGGTTTCTAGAGAATCCCTGTCTCTTCCGAGCGTCTGCCTCGGTGCCAGCAGGTGGAGCAGGAGTGCGGGGCCCTGGGGGGCCTCAGCGCGCTGTGGCCGGGCCGTGCGGCTGTCCCAGGCTGCCGCCGCCCTCAGGTCTCAGGTCTCAGCGATGCGCCCTGGTCCCGGGCTCAGCCTGCTGTTTCTCCAGCTGGGGCTCGGCAGGGTGCAGCTGCCCAGCTGTGCTGCCCGAGGCCGGAGCGGGGGCGGGGGCGGGGGGGAACAGGCCTGCCAGTCCCAGCGCCCAGGACCCTCGTGCAGGGCGACCCTGGCTCGGGAGTGGCTGTGGACTCACTCTGCAGCCGCCCTGCGTGTTTAACCTCCATATCACCCGTGTCCAGCCTTCCTCATGGCACGTGTAAACTAATTCCGAAGGTTCTGCAGCACACCAGAAAATACACTTTTTCCAAAACTATATTTTGAGTCATTTACACCGA
Organism: Pipistrellus hanaki; assembly: GCF_964339955.1. Lineage (NCBI taxonomy): Eukaryota > Metazoa > Chordata > Mammalia > Chiroptera > Vespertilionidae > Pipistrellus > Pipistrellus hanaki. The sequence goes on from NC_140519.1 coordinate 2,214,193, forward strand.
ACAGCTCTTGTCCTATTTTTATTTGACAACCAAGGGAAAAGGGTCAGCACCCTGACTGAATCGGTTCTGCACGAGTTAGCAGTTCTTGCAGCGCCTGGTTGAGACCCGCTGTGAGTCAGCGAGGAGACCCTGGATAAGAGCCCCAGGGGCGCCGAGCCACGGGCCTGTCTGTGTGCCTCTAGCCACGTGTGCAGGCGCTTTCTGTCTGACCCGCCTGAGAATTCCCAGTGCCGCCGCCTCACCTTGAAATGTCCAGTGGCTGTCGGCCTCTGTCAGTCCTTTCCCCTGAGTCTCATCCCTAGCAGCAAAGCTAAGCGCCCTAACAGTCCTGTGGACAGTGAGTAACTCTGGAGCTCAGCTGGAGACTCGTGTCCTGGGCCGGGAGGTTTATGGGGCTTGCCGTGGAGGTGTGTGCTGCACAGGGTGGGCGGGAGTGGGTTTATCGTGGTTCCTACGGAAAGTGATACATGAGTAAGTACTGATACAGGAATAGACTCTTCCACGTGCACGTGATGGGACGTGCCCACCCTCATAGCTCAGCAGAGTGGGTGTAGGCCTGGCGGGCTGAGCGCTGTGTCCTGTGCGATCACACTGGCGGGGAGTGCCGGGTGTGGCGTGCGCCTAAAAACTCACGCTGCTCTTTCTGCCCAGGGATCCAGGGCATCGTGGAGGCCTATCGGGCCTGCCTGCCTCAGATAAAGCTCTACGGACCGACGAATTTCTCCCCGATCATCAACCACGTGGCCAGGTTTGCTGCTGCAGCCACACAGCAGCAGACAGCTTCTGTAAGTGTCCCTCCCTGGAAGTGAGGTGTGGGCCCGCCCTGTTCGGGCCCTTGTCTGTGCCGTGACCATCGAGGGGCCAAGGCAGAGCTTGAAGTGCGGGCACCGTCTCCCTCGGTGGGGGTGGCATCGAGTGATCCTTAGAAACAGGCAGGGACAAGGTTGCCCACCACAGGTCTTGTCTCAGACCTGCCACTGGGTGCTGTGGCAGACCCCTCGTTGCCTCTCGGGGTGAGGCAGGGCGAGGACGCACACGGGGCGGGAAGAGTGAACGGGGATTTAGTCACGTGCCCGGGCCTGGGCGGCGTGCACACTCAGCACCTGAGCCGCTGTTACAAATCGGACCCCCGTGACGGAGCCAGGCGATGCTTTATGTGACATCGCCGCACGCTGGTGATTTATTAGATAACTGACAGAGGGAACCCCCCACACACGTCCACACCGATGTGTCCTTTAGTTTATAAAGTCCTCCCTCTTCCGCCGGAGTTGGCTCTCGCTCCCTTGGCCGATGCTCCTATGGGGACGGCTTCACCGCTTCAACTAAAGGAAGTGTGTCCGCCTGCGCCTGCTGGGCACCTACCCGTGGCGTCTCCACGCCTTGCCCCAGTGGACTTCGCCGGCCTGTCTCCTGCCCTGTCGCCCTTCAGTGGACGCGCACGTTTCCGGTGAACTCCCTGCCACCCAGACGTCAGCTCTTGTAGCAGGTGGTCCTCGAGCTGCAGGTGTCGGCACTCCCTGTGTCGCGGGAGCCTGAGCTGCTCACGGGCCGCGCTTTCTCTTTGGCAGCAATATTTTGTGCTTCTGATCATCACCGATGGCGTGATCACTGACCTGGATGAGACCAGGCAGGCCATCGTCAATGCCTCCAAGCTGCCCATGTCCATCATCATCGTCGGAGTGGGCGGCGCCGACTTCAGCGCCATGGAGTTCCTGGACAGCGACAGCGGCGCCTTGCGCGCCCCGTCGGGGGAGGTGGCCACGAGGGACATCGTGCAGTTTGTGCCTTTCAGACAGTTCCAGAACGTGAGTGCCTGTGCCTCCCCGTTCGCCCCGGGGGCGGGCGGGTGCTGGCCGTGGTGGGTTTGCTTCAGGCTTGGACCTGCGTGCCTCCCGCAGAATGTGGCCAGTTAAACCAGTGAGAGACTGTCAGGATAGCTCATCTTTCCCTCCTGGCAGCCAGTCTTGCACACGTGTGTGAGGAACGGACCGCCTACAGGTTGGTTTGCCAAGTCTCTCGGAGACTGTCTACCAGTTTCCTCCAATGGTAGTAGCATCTCATAAAGTGGCACACTGCTACCAGCCTGGTCCCTCCCACGGGCCCACCCAGTGGCACCCTTCACAGCCACCCCGTCCCCTCCCACCTTCATCCCTCATCCCTGGCAGCCATTAGTTTGGTCCACTTCTTGATTTTAGCATTTTGAAACTTACATAAACAGAGTCTCACAGCAGGAGCCTTTGGGGCTGGCCTTTTCTCCGTGATTCCTCACAGGCTGCGAGCGGGCTCCGTGCCGCTGTGGGCACGTGGTTTGAGGGCACCTGCAGCTGCTTCCAGTTGTGCCTCGTGCACACCAGCCACTGTTAACATCACGCACAGGTGCGTCTGAATGCCGCTTGGGGGAAGTACGCAGAAGTGCAGCTGCGTGTTCAGTTAGCAAAAGCCTGTGAACTTCCCGAGGGGCTGCGCCATCCCCGCCCAGCGACGGGGGCAGGACCTGGCCCATGTGTGGTTAAGGAGCAGCCATGGGGGTCTTTGTGGTGTTGAGACAGCTGTGTATCTTGATTGTGATCACACAGAGCTATATGCATGCGCGCACGCACACACACGTGACACGAGATTCAGTAAGGGCTGTGCACTGGATGGTGTCGCTGTCCTGGACTTGATATTGTCCCACTGTTACAGAGCCATTACCTTTGGAGGAAACTGGGTGAAGTGAACATTCGACGTCTATTATTTTTGCAACTTCCTATGAATCTATAATTATTCTAAATAAGAAGCCAAAAAAATAAATAGTGAGTGAATAAGACCAGCATTGAAAGATAAGGACAAGAGTCATTGCATGCCAGGTGGGGGTCAGCACCCTCAGCTCGTTCCCTGCTGTCAAATTGACCCTGAGACTGGATGCAGGCACAGAGGTGGGACTGCGGAATCCCGGTCTTTATCAAAGGGCTAGAGGCTGCCGAAGCCAGTTTGGCTCAGTGGTAGAGCATCGGTCTTCGGACTCAAAGGTCCCAGGTTTGATTCCAGTCAAGGGCATGTACATTGGTTGCGGGCACATCTCCGGTAGGGGGTGTGCAAGAGGCAGCTGGCCAGTGTTTCTCTCTTATCGACATTTCTAGCTCTCTATCTCTCTCCCTTCTTCCTCTCTGTTAAAAATCAATAAAATATATATTTTTTAAAAACAAAAAAACCAAAGGGCTAGAGGCCTGGTGCATGAAATTTGGGCACAGGGGTGGGGGTTGTCCCTCAACCCAGCCTTCACCCTCTCCAGTCTGGGACACCTTGAGTAATGTATGACTGCCCATTTAGGCCAGGTCCCACCAGGATGTTGGACATCCTTCTCACAATCCAGGACTTCTGGCACCCAGCTGCTCGCCTGCCTCTGCCTGATTGCCCCTAACCACTTCTGCCTGCCAGCCTGATCACCCCCTAACCACTCCCCTGCCAGCCTGATCGATGCCTAATTGCTCCCTGGCCAGCCCAATTGCCCTTAATTGCCCTCCCCTGCCAGCCTGGTTACCCCTAACTGTCCTCCCCTGCTGGCCTGGTCACCCCTAATTGCCCTCCTTGCAGCCCTGATTCCCCCACACACACACACCTGCCCTCCCCTGTAGGCCTGGTCCATCCCAACTGCCCTCCCTTGCTAGCTTGGTCCCCCCCGCAACAGCTCTCATCTGTCAGCCTGGTCAACCTCAACAGTCCTCCTCTGCTGGTCTGGTCTTCCCCAACTGCCCTCCCCTGCAGGCCATCTTGTGGAGGCCATCTTTGACCACATGAGGGCGGCCATCTTGTGTCTTGAAGTGACAGCCAATTTTCATATTACTCTTTTATTAGATAGGATAGAGTGTTGCCCGTGCACCAACCAAAGAGTCTTGGGTTCAATTCCCTGTCAAGGGCACATACTTGGATTGCAGGTTTGATCCCTGGCCCTGATTGGGTGTATGCAGGAGGCAACCAATCGATGTGTCTCTCTCATAGCGATGTTTCTCTCTCTTTCCCCTTCTTTCTTTGCTTTCCACTCTAAAAATCAATGGGAAAGATATCCTTGGATGAGGATTAACTAAAAAGGTGAGGGGGGCAGTGAAAATGTGATTGCTCATGAAGTCACTGGTTGTGTTCTCCAGGCTCCCAAGGAGGCGCTGGCCCAGTGTGTCCTGGCCGAGATCCCCCAGCAGGTGGTGGGCTACTTCAACACCTACAAGCTGCTGCCCCCCAAGAACCCCGCGCCCGCCAAGTGAAGGTCTGCCTCCCGACCGTGCCCAGCCCCGCTCCCTGTCACCGGCATTCATGCTGTAACCTAGCTCTCTACGGGTTCTTTCTATGTAAAGCGTTTTATACTTTCTGGAGGAAAAGTGCTAAGTTAATCTTTACCAATCAGTTCAGTGGTGGCTTCTGACGCGGGGGCTGCAGTGAGGCTGTCTGGAGGAAACACTCCCGAGGAACTGGTTTGTTGTTGTGACTGCTTTCCTAGGAGGGGCTGCGTTTCCAATGGTTCCCAGTAGGAAGAATGGAGCCTGTTGGGCTGTGTGATTCAGGTTTCTGTGCAACAAGCCCCACCTCAGTGACAAGCTGCTCAGAGTAGATGACACTGGAGCTGTTCCTGTAACGGCTCCGTGCTCTCCAGGGCTGATGTCGGCACGTCCGGCCGCGCCTGCTGCAGGCGCCGAGCGACGGGCCACACACCGCCCTCTGGCACAGCCGGCGGCCTGAGCCTTGCGCCAGCCGCTGTGCGTGTCACTGCTGCCCGCGAGCCCAGGGTCTGCGTGTGCGCGCCTTGGCTTGTCCTGGAATCCCTGTTGCGGGAGCGTTTCCCGGGAGGGGCAGTGCTTTCCCGGGAGGGGCAGTGCTGCGGGGCTCTGCGGGGAGCGGTGGGACCAAACCACACCCCCTTCCTCGTGCGGGGGGGGGGGGGGGGGGGGGGGGCCGCGGCGCCACCCGGAGGCCGTGTCAGGCCTGCTCGCTGAGGCCCCTTACGCTGGATGCATTCACTTAGACATTTTTCCTTTTTTTAGTAACGTTTTTAGTTGATTTTAAACACATGATAATCAAAATCACACTTCTCATTAATAATGTGCCATGTACTAAGCCCAGGATGTACTGTATTAAGCATAAAACCTATTGTAACTTTAAAAAAAATCTAGCTCCTGCCTTTGGATATAGTGGACTTTACATGCTTTTGTTTTGTTTTGTTTTGTTTTCTCATTGGTCCTCATCCCATCCCGTTTTTTTATTTTTATTTTTTTAAATCTTTAATTTCTTTATTGATTAAGGTATTGCAAATATGCTTTTTTAAGAGTAGAATTTCCCCTGATTTTTACCCTTTAGAACACATTGCTTAGCCAACCTGGTACCATCAGAATGGGTTTGGCAGCAATCCAAGCACCTGTGTGCCCAGGGCCGCACGTGCCCTTATATTGCAATCATCTTTAACTTCAACGTTGAAACTGTAGATCACAGTCCTTGGGAGGCCGCTGTGTTAACAGGTCAGTGCATGTTCCCAGTTCTCAGACATGTTAGAGGATGCGACCCCAGCAGAGAACAGCCCTGTCCGTGTTCTGGCTGCAGCTCTGTGTGCTTGGAAGCGGCACAGAGATGTTGCTGGCTTTGTTTCCTTTTAAACCCACATGGCCCCTCTTAAATCCTGGACCCTTAAGTTTCTCCTGCAGCACCAACACCACCTGCAGGGGGCGCTGGGGTCACCAGCATGAGGGCTCATTGGTTCCACGCTGATTACAGTCCTCACACCTTTCATATTCTAGTTTTAAATAGAATGTTTCCTTTTAAAATTAGATTTTTATTATTCATTCTTGACCAGGTTCATCACTAGATGCTGTTTCTGATAAGAACTGTGATTCCAGGAAATTAGGGTAATGGATACCTTATTGCAATTTTGAATAAAAGCTGTTATAATTTCTAAATTACTTTATAAAGTCCTTACAATTCCTACATGCCACCTCATCGGATGTGGCTTGTTTTATATTAAACTAGAGGCCTGATGACAAAATTCATGTATGGGTAGAGTACCTAGGCCTGGCCGGCGATCAGAGTCTATCTATGGGGCAACCAGCAGGGCGATCTGGGGGCCCCCACTGGCACCTGCCTTGGCGGCCAGGGGTCTGCGGGCTGGGGGGCAGCTCCTGCTTTGAGTGTCTGCCCCATGGTGGTCAGTGACATCAAAGCGACTGGTTGTTCTGCCATTCAGTTGATTTACACATTAGACTTCTATTATATAGGATGCTCCCTTTGCCCATTGTGCCACCATTCATTCCAGTGCCACTAGTTCTCAAAGTGCATTTAGAGATACTGTAACTGAGTTGATGGTCACACCCCTTCACCCGCTGTGTTTCCTGGAAACCCATCTTCATCTGTCTCTCCTGCAAGCAGCTGACAGTCAGGATGCCTAGCAAGAAGTCTGGCTGTGACTGCAAGAACTCTTGTGCCTTTTGAGTGTCATCCTTACAATGAATGTGTAAGTTCGGAATATATGAACTGATGTTGAATATATTTTCCACATGAATGCCCTTTGGATAAAGTTATTTCTTGATGTGCTACAATAGTGCCTTGTTTTCATTCTTATTCTCTAAAGTTATCAAAGCCAGTAGAAAAGTATTAAATAAAGTAAATGTATATAAAATAGTCTGTGCTCCATATTTTGTGGAATAAAAGAGTTTGGGGAATGTTATTTTGTGGGGTTAATTTAAAAGAAATTGACTGCATTCATATTGGTGCAGTAAAGGAATGGTTATCAGTTTACGGTTCATGTCCTTTTTCTTTCCTTTTTTTAAAATATATATTTATTGATTTCAGAGAGGAAGGGAAAGAGAAATATTGATGAGAGAAGAGTCATCAATTGGCTGCCTCCTACACACCCCTACTAGAGATCAAGCTCGCATGTGCCTGGATCCAAATTGAACCAGTGACCTTCTGGTTCATAGGTCAATGATCAACCACTGAGCCACACTAGCCAGGCACTGCTCACGTCTTATTAGGGTGGAGGGGTCACATCTTGGGCCCTCTGGGACTCAAAAGGGAGCCAAGACTAAGGGTCATGGATGCCACTGAATGCATTTACTACCTCCACTGGGCATGGAAGTAATAAGTGCCCCCTTCTCTTCCAGGTAGCATTTGCCTCTGAGAACCTCCAGCTTTGACTCTATCATCAGATCACGCACGCTCGATTCCTCCTGTTCCTCACTCTCCTCAGCCCACCCCAAGGTCATGCCCTGGACCTTCACATTATCCCTAACGCGCCCCTTGAATCTCAACTTCAAGTTCCCGGTCTCCCACTAACAACTCAAATTCCATATTCCAGCTTACTCCCTCTAGTCCTCAACAGCTCCCGCCAGTCGCCAATCATTCTCTACCAGCACTTTCAATCCACAAATGCTGCCATCTTTCCCATGTGCTCTTGCTCCTCCTCCAGACCTCTGCTATCTCGGCCTGGTCCTGCAGCTCCAGCTACGTGGCTTCTTTGCTCTGAGGGGATATGCCTGGTATACTCCTGGCCCCCCCTGCAGATTGCTTGGGCCACTTGGTAGCCCCAGTCCCTCCTGCAGGTCTTCATGAGTGTCACAGCCCCATATTTAAAATTGTGCCTCAGGAGATCCCAGCCCAGAAGCAATGATCCCTATGGTTTGTCTGGAAGAAAGCCACCCCCAAGTTCCTGCCCCGATGGGACACCATCCAGTTCCTTATATGTGTCTGGGTACCCAAGAGCCTCACCCTGGTGCTCGAGCTTGGAGGTGCTACCTTGTAAGTCCAGTTCAGAACACCCAGGGAGATTAAAACATGGTGGCAGACTAAGTGGATGCTTCATGGACACACTCACAGGACCAAACTGGAATTACAACTAAAATACAGAAAAACCTCCTGAAAAATCAACTGAAGACTTGCTAGAGAGAACCCTGATAACCAACGACTGAAAGTGGAGATTGCACAGAGACTGATAGGGGTGGAGGCATGAAAGGGCTGGCCTGGCTCCCACAGACAGCAATTGAAGTTCTGGAGAGAGATTTCAGCTGTGGGGGTGCCAACTGAGAACTCAGGTCTAAGCCCAAACCTGGGACCCCCAGTAGAGAGTACCAGAACAGGCTGTGAAAAGTGGCAAGGTTGCTGTCTGCCAGGGAAAGAGGGCTAGAAATGCAGGCACACTCTTAAAGAGCCAGTGCACAAAATTCCCTGTGCAGCAACCCACCTGTGCTCTGGGAGGGACAGGCAAAGTGGACTGGAGCTGTGTGAGCAGAAGCCAAGATTGGGGGTGCTGGGGTTAGAACAAAGAAGGCAGACACCTTCAATTTCCTGTGCTGAGTCATTTCCTTATACTGCAAAGGTCCTTTTTCCTCATGTAGGCATTTGCTAACTAAGACAGTTGACCCACCCTATTGGAAAAACTCACAACACTTGTGGACAATTACATGAGGGCTATTCTAGACTGAATCCAATCAGACTTCAGATAGAGGTGGTCTCTGGAGGCTTTGAGTCTTTGCCTGATCTAATTAGAAAGTATTTAACACTGTATTGTACTAGAGATTGAGGGGCATAGCAGATCTACCTAATACATAGTCAAAAACCCAAACAGGCGGGGGGGGGGGGAGGGGGGAGGGGAAGAGGGGGGGCGGGGAAGAAGCCCCAAATGAAAACAAGTGAATTCTACAGAAAGAGATGACTGAAATCGAGATTAGAAATTCGCCCTAGAGTTGAGAATAATGATGGTAAAGATGTTCAACAGCATGAGAAGATATATAGTAACTAAGAAAAGAGAAATAAAGAATGAAGCACAAATAACACATTGGAAGGAATACACAGCAGATTGGGGGAAGCTGAGGATTGAATCAGTGAATTAGAAGACAGGGTAGAAAAAAATCAGAGAACCAAAAAGAAAAAAAGAAAACCAGGAGGACAGCTTAAGGGAGCTGTGTGACAACATTAAATGTAAAAATGTTTGAATAGTAGGTGAACCAGAAGAGGCAGAAGGGGAGAAAGGGATGGAGAATGTGTTTGAAGAAATAATGGCAGAAAACTTCTCTAATCTAGTGAAGGAAAAAAGACAAGTTCAGGAGGCACAGATAGTACCAAGCAAGAAGAACCCAAACAGGCACATGCACAGACACATCATAATTAAAATGCCAAAAATTAAAGACAATAATAGATCAACCGAAGGACTTTTATACATGCATATAAGTATAACCAATGGACACAAAACTCTGGGGAGGGAGGGGATGTGTGGGAGGGAGGGTGGGGGGCAAAAAAAAAAAATCAATAAAATATATTAAAAAAAAAATAAAAAAATAAAATAAATAAATAAAAAAAAATAAAAAAAAAAAAAGACAAAATCTTAAAGGCATCAAGAGAAAAGTAAACTGTTACCTACAATGGAACTCCCATAAGGCTGACACCTGATTTCTCATCAGAAATTCTATAGTAATGGAAAGCAAGGATCTGAAACCATGATTACTATATCCAGCAAGGCTATAACTCAAAATGGTGAAATAAAGAACTTCCCAGAAAAAAAGAAAAAGAAAAAAAAAAGTCTAAAGAGTTAATCACCACCAAGCCAGCATTACAGGAAATGGTAAAGGGAGTAGGGAAAGGGTTCAGGAGAGGTGGAGGACACTGGAGGAGGGTCTCCTCCTGGCCATCCATGGATATGCTGTCCAGAAACCAGTCCGGCCCAGCCAAGAAGATGACCTGCACCATCCATGCTCCTCAAAGATAACCAGAACATCCCTGAAATTGAGAAAGTTGGTGATGTTGTGAAAAGACTCTTTAAAAAAAAAAAAAAAAAAAAAAAAAATATATATATATATATATATATATATATATATATATATATATATATATAAAATTGATTTTTAAAAAAATATATATTTTATTGATTTTTTACAGAGAAGAAGAGAGGGATATAGAGTTAGAAACATCGATGAGAGAGAATCACTGATCAGCTGCCTCTTGCACCCCCCCCCCCCCGCAACTGGGGATGTGCCCGCAACCAAGGTACATGCCTTTGACCGGAATCGAACCCGTGACCTTTCAGTCCACAGGCCAACGCTCTATCCACTGAGCCAAACCAGTTTCGGCAGACTCTTGCGATTGGAAATGGGGACTCAGAAGGAGAAGCTAAAAATCAAAAAAGAACAATTGATGAACAAGCTTGTGGCAAACCCTGAGGACACCAACTCCCTCAAGGCTTGAATTGTTGCCTTGACTGTCAAGATCGGCAATTATGAAGAATACAGGCAGAAACATTGAAAGGACAAAGCTATCAAGTGCTATTTGATGAGCATTGACCAGAGGCAAAACATGTTCAAAAACTTCCATAAAACCAACTACAATGTCAGTGAGAGGACATGCAAGGACCTGGAGATTGAGTCCATCTTTCTCCATCTATAATACTAAAAAGTCCACTACTGCTAGGTGACCAAGAAGGTTTTGTGCATTTCAGTTTACCAGGAGGTTCAAAAGTTAAAGAAGCAAAAAGGGGCCTTAAAAGCAGCAGTAGCCCAGAAACAAAACTGGTTGAACCCAATAAGCTCTTCCAAAGCTGAACCAGAGGCAATCAAAGAAAACCAATAAATTTTGTTTAAGTTTAAAAAATGGTAGAGGGACTGCTGTAATGAGAAGAAATAGAGAGAAACCTAGCATAAAGAATTAAAATGGCAATAAATAAGTACCTATCAATAATAACCTTAAATGCAAATGGATTAAGTGCTCCAATCAAAAGAGATAGGGTAGCTGAATGGATTCAAAACCATGACCCAACTATATGCTGTCAATAAGAGACCCCCCTCAGAACAAAAGACACAGCATGAGAATGAAGAGCTGGAAAAAATTTTCCATGCAAATGAAAAAGAAAAATAAGCAGGAATAGCAATACTCATATTTGACAAAAGAGACTTCAAAAGTCTATTTTGTCAAATATGAGTATTGCTATTCACAAGAGATAACAAAGGTCACCACATAATTGTTAGGTTGAGGCTGGAGGGAAGCCCAGAGCCGATACAGGCATCTGCAAGGTGGATGGTGACAGATAGCTGGCGCCTTCCTAGCCCCCTGGCCCGAGGCAGAATTCCACGCCTCTCATGCCCTCCACCCTCCCCTCCCTAAACAGCTGTATAAAAGAAGTACCTATGCTGCCTTTTGGCGAGAACTTCCCTGGCCCACCCTCGGACCAGCGAGCAGCCCCGGAAGCACAGATTAAAACCTCCCTTTTAATCGCCTGGATTCCGTGTCTTGCTTCTGCATCGCAAACCTCTCAGCTGGGACCTTAGATCTTGGTGTGAAACCCAGGCGGAACCCCTGGAGCCAGCGATGGGCTGCGGGCGTTATGGGAAAACTGTATTGGAGTGGTTGGAGCTCTACCCCTTCAGGGACCATCTACATCTCCTGGGAGTACGTCATGGCCCAGGAGGCTCAAATCCAGGTCTCCAACAGCATCCTACAGGCTGAACAGTCCCTTAAAGGGAAGCTGCCTGATTCCCCCCAGGTAGAAGTCCTGTCTTCTTGGCTCCAACTTATCCAGCACACTTTACTATTCCTTAACGAGACCCGCACCCTGCCCAATGTCTTGCACTGATTTTTATGTGTCTCTCTCCAAAGACCTTTGCTGGCTGCGGTCCCACACATGACTCCTCCAGGAACCCAAGGACACGGTGAGTGTCCGCCTTCCCTGGCTGGCATTCCCCTCTGGGAACCCGAAACTCCAGAACCCAGCTTGCCCCCGCAGATATGCTACCAGACCAGCAACCCGGTAACTGGGGGACGGGTCACCTGGAACTGTACCCAAAGCCACACCACAGCCAGTCCCACCAAGGCCAGCCCGGGCACCTTCTTGTGGTGCAACGGCACCGTAAGCAGCTGCATAAACTCCTCTGACCCCGGGCCTGGCTTCATGGTCACAGTAGTTCCCCAACTAACCTTGTGTGGAGAGTCAGAGCTCGCCTGGTTGCTCCCTTCATCCCACCCCCGGGCCCGCCAGGCCGCCTTCCTCCCTGTCATGTTGGGGGTAAGTATCACTGCCTCAATAGGCCTAGCTGGGGGGGCCCTGGGTAACAGCATAATCTCTGCTCAGGATTTCAGTGACAAACTCCAGATAGCCCTGGAGTCTACCACTACCTCCTTAGCTTCCCTGCAGTGGCAAGTAACATCAGTAGCCCAAATAGCCCTGCAGAACAGAAAGGCCCTAGACCTTCTTACTGCGGAAAGAGGAGGAACCTGCGTGTTCCTTCAAGAATGCTGCTACTACATCAATGAGTCCAGAGTGGTGGAACAGAACGTGCAGACCCTGACTAAGCTGAGTGAAGGATTACGTGCAAGACACTTGCGGGACAATGCTCTTTTCGGCTGGCTCCAAAGCCCTTTAGCTACCTGGACCCTACCCCTGATAGGGCCCCTAATACTCATCTGTGTCTTTTTTTCCCTAGCTCCCTGCCTCCTCAAATTCATCTGCTCCCGGATAGCTGAAATGTCTCGGATGACTAAACCAGCTTCTGCTCCATCCCTACACTCGGCTGCCCTCCAACCCGCCTCTGCCCGACCCTGGCCTTTGACATTCCCCACCTTATTCGCCCATGGTCAGCAGGAAGTAGCCAGAAGGATTTCAGCTCCCCTATCACCAAAAGGCCGGAATGTTAGATCGAGGCTGGGGGGAAGCCCAGAGCCGATACAAGCATCTGCAAGGTGGATGGTGACAAAGATAGCTGGCTAGCTGACACCTTCCTAGGGCCTTCCTAGCCCCCTGGCCCAAGACAGGAATTCCACACCTCTCATGCCCTCCGCCCTCCCCTCACTAAACAGCTGTATAAAAGAAGTACCTATGCCGCCTTTTGGTGCAAACTTCCCTGGCCCACCGTCGGACCAGCGAGCTTCGCCCGGGAGCGCAGATTAAAACCTTCTCCCTTTTAATCGCCTGGATTCCGTGTCTTGCTTCTGCATCGCAAACCTCTCAGCTGGGACCTTACAATAATACTAAAGGGATGGATCCAACAAGAAGATAGAACCCTGGTAAACATGTGCACTCCCAATAGAGCATCACCTAAGTGTGTGTGTGTGTGTGTGTGTGTGTGTGTGTAAACTTCTGGAGGACTTTAAGGGAGAGAGAGACAATAATAATCATAGTTGGGGACTTTTACACCTCCTGACTCCCAGACCAAAAATTAACAAGGAAACAGTTACTCTAAAGCACATACTGGATCGGATGTGTTTAACATTTATAGAGCATTTCATCCCAGAAATGCAGAATATACATTATTTTCAAGTACACATGGAGAATTAGCAAAGATAGACTACATATTAATACACAAAACAAATTTCTACAAGTTCAAGAAGATTGAAATCATATTAAGCATCTTCTCAGATCACAGGAGAATGACATTAGAAATCAACTACAGTAAAAATACCCCACAACATTCAAATACATGGAGGTAAAATAGTATGTTATTTCCAGTAAGATCAAGAAATAAATAAAAAGCTTCCTGGAAACAAAAATAAATACACAACAACCCAAAATTTCTGGACACACCAAAAACAGTCCTGAGAGGGAACTGTTCATTGTACAACTGGCCTACCTCACTCAACAATAAAATTATTTAACCCTACAACTTAAAGAACTAGAAAGATAACAAGAAAAGCCCAGAGTAAGTAGCAGGAAGGAATAATAAAGATTAGAACAGAAATAAATGTTATAGAGTCTAAAAAACAATACAAAAAATTCAACAAAACCAAGAGCTGATTCTTTGAACCGATAAATAAGATTGATAAACCATTAGCCAAAATCATCAAGAAACAGAGGACACAAATAAATAAAATCAGAATGAAAGCAGAGAAGTAACCACTGACACTACAGAAATACAAATGATCTTAAGGAAATACTATTATTAACTTTATGCCAACAAACTGGACAATCTAGGAAAAATGGACAAATTCCTAGAAAAATACAATCTTCCAAAACTGAATCAGAAAACCTGAATTGGCCAATAACAACTGATGAAATAGAATCATCATCATCAATAATAATAATAATAATAATAATAATAATAGTAAACTCCCAACAAACAAAGCCCAGATCTTGACAGCTTCACAGGTGAGTTTTATAAAACATTAAAGAAGAACTAATACTTATACTCCTCAAACTATTCCAAAAACTCCAAGAGGAAGGAACACTTCCAAGCTCTTTTTACCAGGCCAGCATTATTCCAATTCTAAAACCAAATAAAGACACTACCAAGAGAATTACAGCCAATATCCCTGATGAACATAGATGCTGAAATCCTCAACAAAATATTAGCAAATCAGACCCAGCAATATATTAAAAATTCATATACCATGACCAAGTGGGATTTATTCCAGGGATACAAAGCTTGTATAATATTTGCAAATCAATAAATGTGATACATTACATAAACAAATTGAAAGATAAAAACCACATGATTGTGTCAATAGATGCAGAAAAAGCATTCAACAAATTCCAACACCCATTTTTGTTAAAAACTCTTAGCAAAGTGGGAATAGAGGGAACACATCTCAACATGATACAGGTCACATGACAAACATAGAGTGAACATCATACTCGATTGGAAAAAACTAAAACCATTTCCCATAAGAACAGGAACAAGACAGGGAATTCCACTTTCACCACTCTTATTCAACGCTAGGGGCCCAGTGCATGAATTTGTGCAACTTGAAAGGAATTGTGGCCCTCGAGGCTGCAGTGGGCACAGGAATGGGTTACAGCCCATCCTCTGTGCTCCTGCCCTACCTCTCCTGCCAAAGCCCTCGGTTCCCTGCCTGCAGGCAACCCCACTCACACCATCACTGCTCCCACACACTGACAGCATTGGCTCCACTCGCATCCGCATCCGCTGACAGCATGGGATGACTGTGGCTGGCGCCAGCAGCTGTTGTGAGTGGGGCTGGCACTGTCAGCAGGTATGAGTGACGGCTGCTGCTCTGATTGCCCCTCAGGAGCAGGCAGAGATGAAGAAGCCCTCAGGGGTTATTGGGGCCAGCAGCTGCCACTCGCACCTGCTGACAGCGCTGAGAGATCAGTCCCAGGTGTGGGAAGTGGGTGTGAGCAAGCAGCTCTAGTGCCAGCTGTGGGTGAGCAGCAGGTGCAAGAGGCGGCTGCCAGCCCAGATCTCCCCTCAGGAGCAGGGGGAGGTAGAGAAGCCCTCAGGAGTGATTGGGGCTGGCAGCCACTGCTCGCACCTGCTAACTACGCTGAGTGATAGGGGCCAGCGCTGGGCACTGGCAGTGTGTACTGCCAGCAGCTCTGGTGCTGGCAGTGGGGGTGAGCAGGGCCAGCACCAGCAGTGGATACAAGTGCTGGGCAGGATTGCAGCATGCGGGAGCAAGCATTTTCAGTAACCACTAGAGGCTCGCCCCGATGGCACCCCTACTCACCTACTCCACCATCCTGCCATAGCCAACACATGCTATGTTCCATGCTCTGCTGCCTGCCGCCGCCGACCACCATGTTCCACATGCACTCCCTGGTGGTCAGCACATGTCATAGCGACCATTTGTTTGATTGTTCAGTTGTTTTGCCATTCAGTCTATTTGCTTATAAGGGATATATATATAGAGGCCCGGTGCATTCAGTCTATTTGCTTATAAAGGATATATATATTAGAGGTCCAGTGCACAAAATTCATGCATGGGGTGTATGTCCCACAGCCCAGCCTGCACCCTCTCCAATCTGGGACAACGCTCTCACAATTCAGGACTGCTGGCTCCCAACTGCTCACCTGCCTGCCTTCCTGATTGCCCCTAACTGCTTCTGCCTGCCAGCCTGATAATCCCCTAACTACTCCCCTACCAGCCTGATTGATGCCTAACTGCTCCCCTGACAACCTGTTTTTCCCCTGCAGGCCTGGTCACCCCTAACTGCTCTCACCTGCAGGCCTGGGTTCCCCGCAACTGCCCTTCCCTGCAGGCCTGGTCGCCCCCAACTTCCCTCCTTTGCCAGCCTGGTCACCCCTAACTGCCCTCCCCTGCAGGCTTAATTGCCTCCAACTGCCCTCCCTGCAGGCCTGGTCCCTCCCAAATGCCCTCTCCTGCTGGCCATCTTGTGGTAGCCATCTTGTGTCCACATTGGGGCAGGATCTTTGACCCCATGGGGGCAGCCATATTTTATGTTGGAGTGATGGTCAATCTGCATATTACTCTTTTATTAGATAGGATAGAGACCTGGTGCAGAGGTAGGGGCCAGCTGGTTTGTTCTGAAGAGGGTCCCATATCTGGGTGGGGATTCCCTTGGGGCGTGGGGTGGCCTGGACAAGGGGCCTGTGGTGGTTTGCAGGCTGGCCACAACCCTCAGTGACCCAAACGGAGGCCCTGGGATTTATTTATCTTCTCTAATTGAAACTCTGTTGCCTTGAGTGGAGCCAAGGCAGGCCAGGGCTGCAGAAGCTTGGCTTCCTCCATTGCTGGGGAAACCCAAGCCTTCTGCTCTCTCCAGCTCTGTGATTGCAGCCATTTTTGTTGGGATTTATTTATCTTCTATAACCTTGAGTGGAGGCCTGGGCTCACCAAGGTGTGTGGAAAGCTTGGCTTCCTCCATTGCTGGGAAACCCAAGCCTCCTTCTCACTCCACAGCGACAGCCATCTTGGTTGGGTTAATTCGCATACTCGCTCATGATTAGCTGGTAGGTGTGGCTTGTTGGTGTAGCAGAGTGCTGGTTAATTTGCATATTACTCTTTTATTAGATAGGACTAGAGGCCTGATGCAAGAAACTTGTTCAAGAGTAGGCCTTCCTTCCCCCAGCTGCCAGCACTGTCTTCCCTCTGGCACCCAGGACCCGGGCTTCCCTCTGCCATCGGCAGGTACCCTGGATCTGGGCTTCCCTCACAGCCCCTGCTTCGTCAGGAAGGTCATCTGGAAGGACATCCGGAAGAATGTCCAGTCTAGCATATTACACTTTTATTATTATAGGTATACAGATAATATGGAACTCATAGGCACAGCATTCAGACAAAAACATATAAAGACACCCAAATTGGAAAGGAGTAAGTAAAACTGTCATTATTCATAGATGACATGATATTGTACATAGAACAACCTAAAGACTACCAAAAAAGCTACTATTATATATTTAATAAATGAATTTGGCAATGTAGCAGGATACAAAATCAACACCCTAAAATTGATGGATTATTTATTTATTTAAAAAGTATATTTTATTGATTTTTTACAGAAAGGAATAGGGAGCTAGAAACATCAATGAGAGAGAAACATCAATTAGCTGCCTCCTGCACCCCTCCCCACCGGGGATATGCCCACAACCAAGGCACATGCCCCTGACCAGAATCAAATCTGAGACCCTTCAGTCCGAAGGCTGATGCTCTATCCACTGAGCCAAATCAGTTTTGGCTCCATGGATTTTTTTATTCACCAATAATGAATTCTCATAAAGAGAAACTAAAAAAACAATACCATTTACCATTCTAACAAAAACATTAAGATACTTAGGAATAAACTTAACCATGGATGTAAAATACTTGTACTCTGAAAACTACAGGACATTAGAGAGAGAAAGAGAGAGAGAGAGAGAGAGAGAGAGAGAGAGAGAGAGAGAGAGACTGAAGAAGATATAAACAAGTGGAAGAAGTGTTCATGGATTGGTAGAATGCACATCACAAAAATGTCCAAGGGAATCTACAGATTCAATGCAATCCCATTAAAATACCAACAGCAAAGTGCCATTTGACCTACTGTTCACACTTCTAGGAATATATCATAAGAAACCAAAATTTCAATCAAAAAGAATGTATGCTCCCTTATGTTCATAGCAGCAAATTTACAATAGCTAAGATCTGGAAACAGCCCAAGTGCCCATCAGTAGATGAGTGGATAAAAACTGTGCTATATTTATACCATGGAATACTATGCAGCTGTAAAAAAGAAGAATCTCTTACCCTTTGTGACAGTATGGAGGGACCTGCAGAGGTGCCTGGGGTTGAACCCTGAACTCTGGCTTTGATTCCTCTGCTCCACGTGGAGTGTGTCACCCGAGGACGGCGCTGGGCAGAGCTGTCTGCTGTGGTCACTGCACAGCATCTCACATGGCGTCCGCCAAAGACTGTCCCCAGAATCCGGAGCATGGCCAGTCCCTCCCTTCCCAGGGTGCTGAGTGCTATTTATTTATTTATAATATATTTTTATTGATTTCAGAGAGAAAGGGAAAAGGAGATAGAAAAATCAACGATGGGAGAGTTATTGATTGGCTGCTTCCTGCAGGCCCCCTATTGGGGATGGAGCCTGCAACCTGGGCATGTGCCCTTGACCAGAATTGAAGCTGGGACCCCTTCAGTCTGTGGACTGACACTCTGTCCACTGAGCCAAACCACCTAGGGCTCGAGCGCTTTTTAATATCACACTTGGTGTAGCTGACACTTTAAAAGTAATTTCAAGTTCAAAGTGACCTCTTTAGATAAAGGTTTTGCATTTCTTTTTTACATGGTCTTTGTGTGGGGTTGCCAGATTTAACAAACAAAAACCCAGGACATCAAATTAAAATTGAATTTATATAAACTGAATAAAGTTTAGCACAAGCATGTGCTAAATATGGCCTGGGACATACTCATAATAAACAGTCACCTACCGCCTGGTGCCTGGGCTTCTCTGGGCAATCCTGTCTGGGTGGCCACCCTGCCCGCTATACGGGGACTTTGCGGTCCTCCTGTCAGGAGGTGGCTCTCACTTCTCCACCCATGAACCTGGGCTGGTCCTGGCACTGACTTTGCTAACAGAACGAGGCATAGCGATGATGATGCACAGACTCTGAGCTTGAACCTGAGGCCTCACTCACTCCGCTTTGTCTCTGTGGGAGCCCTGTGCAGCTGCCATGCCCGGCTAGCCTTTGGAGGAGGGAGACCACATAGATTGGAAACAAGCTGCCCCGCTGAGACTTCCTCAGCCCCAGGCCCCAGCCAGCTGCTGAGTCTGGAACAGAATTAGCTAAGACCAGAAGAACCGCCAGCTGAACCCAGCCCCACTGGCAACCGCAGACTCGTGGTTGTGATTCTGAGTCCCTGAGTTCTAGTGTGCAAAGACTGGTGGATGTAGTGTGGGGATGGAAGCAGAGCTGGCTGGCACTGAGAACAGCTTAAAAGTTGGACTGAGTTTTGAAGGCTTCAATGAAAGGAACAGAAGAGGTCATTTTGTAATAATTTCTGAGCACCTAGCACTTGGGGGTGGCTTCAGAGTCAGAGGAAATTGCTGGTGGATAAACACTTGGATCCACAGAAGGATATTCACTTCTATGAAGAGACGTTGTTTTACTTCATTTGTTATGAAGTGTAGAGCCTCGGCTGAGAGACACTTTGCTTTCATCTTCCTCTGGCCATCTTCTCAGGGCACCTCCCTTTCAGCCAGCCTGCGGCAGCACCACTCTGGACCGACTCCTGGCTCAGGTCCTGGGGGGTGGGAAGAGCAGCCAGAGAGACCTGCACCGTCAGAAACCTGTTGGCAAGGCATGTGGCTGATGACTGTGGACTGTGGGGTCCAGAGAAGAGAGGGCAGGTTGGTGGTGGGGAAGGAGGGGGAAGGACACTAAGCCTCTGTCTCCAGGGACCCTGGACCTCTGGGTTTTGAGTCTTGGCCAAGATAAGGGTGATGGGACTTAGGATGTGGTGCTTCAAGTGCTAAACTCCCGCCCAGCTGGTGTGGTGCAATGGTTGAGTGCCCATCTATGAACCAGGTCACCCTTCCATTCCTGGTCTTGGGTTGTGGGCTCGATTGCCAGTAGGGGGCATGTAGGAGGCAGCCCATCAATGATTCTCTCTCACTGATGTTTCGTCGCTCCCTCTCCCTCTCTCTGAAATCCGTAAAAAACAACCATAATTAAAGCGCTGAACTCCGGTGACCCCCAGAAGGTTCCCAGCGTCCTCACTGGGTGTGGCCTCCAGGGGTACAGCCCCCCCTCTCCCCCGCACCTCTGTTCTCTGCAGAGGCTGCAGGTGGGCGCCTGGGTGGGGCTGCCGCTCCTCAGTAGAGGAGTGAGGAGAGATGGAAGATGAGCCGGGCTGCACGGGAAGCAGGTTCTCAGCAGGACCTCCGCAGGGCGAGCCGGGCGGACCTGGAGGCGGACGGAGTGGTTCCGCGCCCCCCACGTTGCAGCTGGGGGTCCCCTCGCTCAGCTTTTACTGAGCACAGCCGCGAGCGATGCTGCCCGGAGAAAAGCACAAACCCACCTTTAGAACATGTTTCAATCAGAACATGGCTTTAATCAGCAGGAACATGTCTCCCACCCCGTTTTACCATGCCCCTAGCCCTGCAGGCCTCCCGTCTGTGCCCCGCCTTGGGGCTAACATCAGCGTGGGCTCGGCCTGCAGATTGGGAGCCAGAGGTCAGACCAGGCCTCGAGAGGAGAGCGTGTTTATGGGATTTGGTGGGAGCAGCTGGTCAGCGCTCCGGGGCTACATGTGGGACAGGACAGCAGCTGACCTCTGGCAGGCCGGTGCACCGGAGCGCCCTGGGCCTTGGGCTGGGCTCACTGTCCCTCACGGCTGCTCCACGGTCCTACTGCGGCCCCTTGGCTCCCACCACATCCCCTGGCCCCTTCCTGCCCCTCTGTCCTTTCTCTCCCACCAGCGCCGATCCCAGCATATTCACGGAGCTGAGCGCCCTGGCCTGCCAGCGCGGCCTATCGGCTGTCAACAGCAGCACGGCCTATCTGGGTGCAGCAGCAGCGCGGCCTATCCAGGTGCAGCAGCAGCAATTGATTTTCTTACCCGTATTTTCCGGCGTATAAGACGACCCCCTAATTTTACAGTTAAAACATAGGTTTAGGCCTATATTCGCTGTATAAGACTACTCCTCACTTCCGAGGCAACACCAGTTCTTTTTTTAATAGACCGCCACTCTGACTCTGGCCAATCTGAGCAGGCTTTTTACTAGAACACAGTGTCGTCTTATACGCCGGAAAATACGGTACTCCTGGAGGCTGGTGGGCAGATCAGGGCGCTGAAGGGCTGGCCTCTGAGCTGGGCTGCAGCGGTCCTCTCCGCCCTCATAGGCCCTCCCCTGTGTGCACAGCTGTGTCCCTCCCGTGCAGGCAGAGGGCCGGCCTCCCGCTTGCCCTCTTTCCCTCGGCGGGGACTTCTCTGGGCTGGGTCCCAGGCAGCACTGAACCCTAAGGTGTCGGCCAGGATGGGTGCCCAGCACGCACCTGCTTCTATGACCTGGTTCAGACCTCCGCCCACGTGGTGGACAGAGGCTGTTCTGTTCTCGTGTCCTGAGGTGCTTGTTGAGCAAAGAACTGAGCCTCTTCTGTGTGGATTGCCCGTTCATTTGCTTCCACGAATTCCTATCAATATGCTCGCTCCCTTTACAAACATCTGGGCTCTCCTTTCCATGCAGATAAGGTGCAAGAGCTGGCCTCTGCCTTGGTATTCTTTACAATTAAGCAGAAATCAGGGGACAGAGGAGCTGTGCGGTGTCTGAACTGCAAAGACAGCCCCTGAGCTAGAACCCATCGTGCGCGGATGTTTGTGGAAAACAGGGAAGAGACAGGTGAGGGAGGGGAGACGATGGCCCAAGGCGCCAGGCCACGGGACGAGTTCCGGGGAGAAAGGTAGGTGGCCGCTCTGGAAGGAGCAGGAAGACCCGCTTCCGTGGGGCGTCTGGTTGGGGTGTGGTAGTTAGTGTGGATAAGTAAGATTTAATCAAGGGTATGCATGGGGGGGGGGGGGCAATGGTAAGATATGTACACAGATAATAATTTAATTTAAAAAAAGGAAAAAAAAAGATTTAATCAGTTGGAGGGATGCTCAAGGCCCGAGCAGGGAAGTCCCAGGTCCAGGGCTGGCCGTGGTTGGAATGCTGGTGCCTCCTCCCAGATTCAGCACTGAGATCCCAGCCCCCAGAGAGGACGGTCGTGGGCAGCGCTCGGCCCTGCGGGCGTCAGCCCTCAGGGAAGCCGCTTCCAGCGAGTGAGGCTCAGCGAGCAGAAGCTGCCGGGAACCAGGGAGAGGGCCTGCCCTCCCGCTCTCCCAGTGGGCCAGCACCCGGACCAGCCCAGAACTGCGAGAAGCCAGCCTCTGTGGTTCTAAGCCACCCGCTGGTGGTACTGATCCAGCTGCCCGAATGGATGGACAGCGGTGTGTTAGGAAGATCAGATTTTCCCAAGGCTTCACAGTTGAGACGCTAGAATACTGATTGGCACAGACTGTAGGTGAAAGCAAATGTATACTTGAACAGAAAATACACAGTGAGGTGTTAGCATTGGAACTGAGAAGTAATGGATAAATAGAAAGATATAAGAAGGAAAAAGGACTTGAGGACACTGTAAACAAAGGAAGGGGTGCTGATTACTCTTAGATCTGAGACTGAGCGATTGGGAATGAAGATGATAGTATCTGAAACAGGGTATTTAGAGGAGAAATAAGCAACGGAAAGAGCATAAAGTTGCAACAGTATTCTATATTAATTTCTTCACAGGGTGAAGGATTCTTTCCTTTGTTTTTTCCTATTATCAGACTGTTTTCAAGCCCTTTTTCACATTTTCTTTTTTTAAAAAAATCTTTATTGCTGAGAGTATTACAGAAGTCCCACTCCCCACCCATTGCCCCTTCCACCTGGTTCCTGACCTGCCCCAGGCCTTCACCTCCCTATTGTCTGAGACCATAAGTAATGCATATATGCATATAAATTCTTTGGTTAATCTCTTCCCACCACCCCCACCACCCTTCTTCTGAGATTCCTCAGTCTGTTCCATGTTTCCATACTTCTGGTTCTATTTTACTCATCAGTTTGTCTTGTTCATTAGATTTCTTGTTCATTTATTTTGATTTTTAGATTTAATTGTTGATATATATATTTATTGCCATTTTATTGTTCATATTTTTTTTCCTCCTTTTCCTCCTCCTCCTCCTCTCCCTCCTACTCCTTCTCCTTCTTCAAGAATACCCTTCAGCCAAAACCGGTTTGCTCAGTGGATAGAGCGTCGGCCTGCAGACTGAAGGGTCCCAGGTTCGATTCTGGTCAAGGACATGTACATTGGTTGTGGGCACATCCCCAGTAGGGGGTGTGCAAGAGGCGGCTGATCGATGTCTCTCTCTCTTCGATGTTTCTAGCTCTCTATCCCTCTCCCTTCCTCTCTGTAAAAAATCAGTAAAATATTAAAAAAAAAAAAAAGAAAAAAGAAAAAAAAAAAGAATACCCTTCAACATTTTATGTAATACTGGTTTGGTGGTGATGAACTCCTTTATCTTTTTCTTGTCTATAAAGCTCTTTATCTGACCTTCAATTCTACATGATAGTTTTGCTGGGTAGAGTAATCTTGGTTGTAGGTTCTTGCTATTCATTTATTTTTTGAATATTTCTTGCAATTTCCTTCTGGCCTGCAAAGTTTCTGTTGAGAAATCAGCTGATAGTCATATTGGTGCTCCCTTGTAGGTAACTGTTTTCCTGTTGCTTTTAAGATTCTCTCTTTAACATTGGCATTTTAATTATGATGTGTCTTGGTGTGGGCCTCTTTGAGTTCCTATTGTTTGAGACTCTTTGTGCTTCCTGGACTTGTAAGTCTATTTCTTTGACCTGGTAGGGGAAGTTTTCTGTCAATAGGTTTTTAATATCTTGCTCTCTCTCTTATGGCACTCCCATAATGTGGATGTTAGTATGCTTGAAGTTGTCCCAGAGGATCCTTACACTTGCTTCATATTTTTGGATTTTTTCTTTTTGCTCTTATGATTGGGTGTTTTTTGATTCTTCATATTCCAAATTCTTGATTTGATTCTCAGAATCCTCTGCTCTACTGTTGGATCTCTGTAAATTATTCTTTATTTCAGTTAGTGTATGCTTAATTTTTGACTGTTCTTTTTCATGTCTTTGAAATTCTCATTAAGATCCTTGAAAGTCTAAGTTCTCTGAAGCCCTCATTAAGATCCTTGAGCAACTTTGTAACCATTGTTTTGAACTCTGTATCCAGAAGTTTGCTTGCTTCCATTTCTTTCATTTGTGACATTTGGACTACTTCCCTGTGTTTGTTTCTATGTATTACCGTATTTTCCGGCATATAAGACGACTTTTGAAATGAAAAAAAGCCTGCTCAGATTGGCCAGAGTCAGAGAGGCTGTCTATTAAAAAAAGAACTGGTATTGCCTTGGAAGTGGGGGGTAGTCTTATACAGCGAATATAGGCCTAAACCTATGTTTTAACTGTAAAATTAGGGGGTCGTCTTATATGCCGGAAAATATGGTAGGTAGAGTTGTTATATCTCCTGGAATTAGTAGAGTGGCCTTGTGTAGTAGGTGTCCTGTAGGGCCCAGTGGTTCAGCCCCTCCAGCCCCAGTCACCTGAGCTGGTCTCTCTAGGAGCACCCCTGTGTGTGCTGTGTACACTGTCTTCTTTAATTGAGCCTTGATTACTGTTGGGATCACTGGGAGGAACTGACCTCCAGGCCAATTGGCTGTGAGGACTAGCCACAAACTACAGTGGGAGAGCTGCTGTGCAGGAGGCATCTCTATGGAGCAGGACTTGCTTTAGTGGGGCTTTGATGCTGAATCTGTCCCTAGGGAGAATTGCTTGTGGATGTGTATAGTTGTAATCTGTTATGGTCTGAAGCTGTCCACTGGGTGTACAGGTTCTGGGGCCTCCCGGGATTATCCAGCAGGAGCTACAGAGAGATATGCAGATGGCTGCTATTGTATTGGTCTTGGAATTGGCCAGGTAAGGCCCAACTGTGAAGCAAGGCAGGCTGGTGCTTGGGCCAGGTCTTGGGCCTCTTATTGATAGGTTTGGGGCATGCTTATGCCAGCTGCTATTTGAGAGAATTTAGGAAAGTCAGGACAGTCCATTCATATGGAAAAGCAGCTGCAAACAGCTTGGGTGGGGCTGCAAATTGGATAGGATGGGGTCTCAGAGAATCACTAGGGTGGACCAAACAGTGTGGACCAAGTTGATGGAAACTCAGATATGACCCAGTCAGCTCTGTGACAGGGGGAGGTCCCAGCACAACAATAACCCCTTGGAGCACCCTTGTCTGGGAGGAAGCTGCCCCATGTTCCCCATGTGTCCATGGATCCTCCAAAGCTGCCACCTGGTGCTGGAGTTCAGAGGAAGGGAAACCATGTAAGTTTATGCACTGGCCCTTTAAGAGGAACTGCCTAGGTCTCTGGCTGACTCCATGTCACTCAGCCACAATCTTTGCTGGCTTTTATAGCTGAAGTTATGGGGACTTCTCTTCCTAGCTCTGGAACCCTGTGCTTGGGGTCTGGTGTGGGGCTTGGACTCCTTGCTTCTCATGGGAAGCCTCAGCAGCCAAGATATCCCTCTCAATTACAAAAATGCCACACATGGGTGTCAGAATAGCCTATTCTGCACCCCTGCTCCTTCTACCAGTTTCAATGTACTTCCTTCTTTACTCATCTAGTTGTAGGACTTCCATTCAGCTGGAGCAGTGGTTGGCAAACTCATTAGTCAACAGAGCCAAATATCAACAGTACAACGATTGAAATTTCTTTTGAGGCCAAATTTTTTAAGACTTAAACTTCTAACACCACTTCTTCAAAACAGACTCTCCCAGGCAGTGGTATTTTGTGGGAGAGCCACACTCAAGGGGCCAAAGAGCCGCATGAGACTCTTGAGCTGCAGTTTGCAGACCACAGAGCTAGAGTTCAGGTGGTTCTGAATGACGGTTGTTCTGTATTTTAGTTATTTATTTTGTGGTTGCAAGTACTGATGTTTACCTACACCTCTATGTTGGTTCTCCTATCTTCATCTTTTCTACATGCAAATTCCCTTTTAACAGGTATTACTTCACAATTTTTATGCATTCCCTTAAAACTTGAAAATACCAACCAACCTTTTGTAATAGCTATCATGGTTTTAGGGTACTCTAACATTGGATTAAAAATCAGTGACTACCAAATTGTACACTGTATCCCAGTGATTGACTTATCCGTGGTTAGCTGGGTGCATCTGGGTGGTGGGTGTTTGGCTGATGGCACTGTCACAGCCTCTCAGCCCAGTGCTGCTGCAATGACCATCCTCTGGGCTTATACAGAACCAAACCTTGGACACACATGACATTCATTAGAATGAAGTCTGGATGTGTTTCTAACTCCAACATTAGCCCGGTGCTCTAGCCTCCTCACAGCACGAGGCGGGTAGTGATGCTAATGTGAACTGACTCAAGGGACAGCTTCCCAAAGTGCACTGGATTTGCTGGGAGACGTTGTAAACAGCTGTGCATGTGGGTTCCACAAACTGTAGGCTGTGTCCGTCTGACATGTGTGCTGTCTGCCTTCCTGCCCTTGTCACTTCTTGCTAACGCTGCAAAGATGAGCTCAGATCCGCACCTCCTGAAGCAGATGCTTGAGACATGTCCTGAGAGGTGTAATTCCGCCTCTGTGAAGTTAGAGCGATCTGGTTGTTCCTCTTGTGAGTGTGTGGAGCCAGATCAGTCAATCAGAAGGTTTGAGGGAAAACAATGTCATCTGCTTCTTCAGCAAAGGGCACGAGCACCTAACATATTGCTTTGGCGATGTCCTTGGGGCCGTGAGTCGTGCTGACCCCCTGCTCTCAGGGCAGCTCACATCCATAGGACACCGTCCTATCCGACTTGCAGCTCCCCCACTGCTGTCCCTCAGGCCCAGCAGCCAGTGGAGCTGACATCTGGTGACCCTTCACCTCCTTTGAGTGAAAGCATCACAGCCCCCCCGCCCCCCGGGACTCCCTGCAATGGGCTGTTGCACAATGTGTAAGAGAGGTGAGCAGAGCCACACAGGCCTTAACACAAAATGTGCTTTTAAGGGAAAAGGTTGGTGAGAGTCAGAGCCAAGACCAAGCCAATCAAATGAAGGGAAGAAACAGCAAGAAAAGTGGAAGGAGAAAACCCTGCCACATTCAATTAGTTGAACACAGCTCCAGACAGCAGAGAACAGCACTTGTTTCTTACTAATCTTGTTGCCATGAGTAAAGTCACACGCTCAGGAGGTCCTAGCAACAAAGCCCCCCAAATCCTATACAATAAAGAGCTAATATGCAAATGATCATCACACCCTCACACCCTCGTGCCCTCACACTGGGGCCATGGAACCTGAGGCCATGCCCCCCACCTGGCAGGGCTTCACAGGGGACCCTGAGGCTGTGCCCCCCACCCTGGGACTGGGGGACCTAAGGCCAGGCCGGGGAACCTGAGGCTGTGCCCCCTGCCTTGCAGAGCTTGATGGGGATGGGGCTGGCCAGGTATGGGTCTTGCACAATTTCGAGGCATGCATGGGTGAGCAGCGACTTGATTCTGGGTCCCACGGTGAGCCCCAGACTCTGACAGGAGGGAGATTTTCATATACATTTTACTAATTTTCTTTCTTCTCTGACACTTCTATTATAGAGAAAGGGCAAATAGCAATATTAAAATATTTCCTCTAATTAATTCCCTTTTAATGTGTATGAATTTTGTGCACTGGGCCACTAGTTTAATAACAGAGAAATGAAGCTCTGATTGGCCTGTGGCTTCTCAGGACCCTTCGCGAGTGGAAGCCACATCCTGGGACAATGTCTTTGGGAACCAGTGAGGGTGCTCTGAGGTTCTTGGATGCTCGTTCAGAGCCCTTTCCCCGACTGCATGGTCAGCACCTCCTCTTCACCCACAGGGCCAGGGGTGGTGCAGGAGAGGCGGGCAGCTCAGCTGGGGACGCTGCCCTTCTGACTGATGGGAGCCTGTCCTCTGTGGGACAGTGTCTGCTCTGCGTCCAGACCTGCCTGGTGTCAGCTCTTCCTCATCTTTACACCCTCATCCTCTGCCCTCTCCTCCTGCGGGGGACTTGCTGCTTTCCTGTAAGAAGCAGTTGTAAAGAGCTGGTACTGAAATCATAACCAAGGACACTGCAGTGGGAGTGCCCATGGGTGGCCGCGGGGCAGGGCTGATCTGGATGCGGCTGCTGGGTCGCCGCGCTGGCCCAGAGTGCACGGCTGAGCTGCAGACACAGGGAGTGGGCAGTGCAGGCTGGGCCAGGTTTCCGTCCCCTAGCATCCTCTTCCCCACTCTTTAAGTTAGGTGCCAAAGGCCTCCTTGCTTCACTTTTAAAATATTTACTTAGTTACTTTATGACAATAGCATTTCAAATATCTTTTATAATAAAAGCCTAATATACTAAGTGTCCAATAATCTGGTCGTCCGTTCAACCAATCAAAGCATAATATGCTAATGATATGCTAAGGTTGTGCAACCACTCGCTATGATGTGCACTGACCACCAGGAGGCAGATGCTATGACTGGTAGGTTAGCTTGCTGCTGGGGTCCAGCTGATCAGGACTGAGCAAGTTGGGCTGGACATGCCTTGAAGCTCTCTCCAGCTGGACAACCTCCCACATTGCTTTCCAGCCCAGTGGGGTCCCTCAGCCTTGCCTGTGCCCTCTTGCAATTGGGACCCTTGCAATCGGAGAGCCAGTTTCATCCCAATTCCACTCAATTCCACTGCCCCCTGGTGGTGAGTGTGCTCCCACAGGGAGAGCACTGCTCAGCCAGAAGCTGGGCTCACAGCTGGTGAGTACAGCAGTGGTGGGAGCCTCTCCCGCCTTCGCAGCAGTGCTAAGGGTGGCATAGCCCACTTCCCACTGAAACAGGCCCAAGCCAGCAGTTGGACATCCCCCAAGGGCTCCCGGACTGAAGGACCGCCCCCCCACCCCAACCCAGTACACAAATTTTGTGCACCGGTCTCTAGTTTTTAAATAAAAAGTATTAACTGAACACCATAAAAATACTATAGAAAGTGTGGTTTTCCCTCAAAAGCTCGTGGGGGAGCCTCAGGGAGAAACTGGAGACTCTCTTCTCCAACCAACTCCTCTGAGCCAGTAAGTGGGAGCTGGATGGTTGGGGGCTGGGTAGGTGGGGGTGCTCTGGGCCAGGCCTCCCTGGGCTGCATCCTCTGCTCACCTGCGCGGTTCGCTCTCTGCAGTCTGAGCAGCCGCGTGGGGCGGCTCTGCTGCTCCAGGAAGAGTCCGCAAGTCTCGGGTGTCTGGTCTTGGTGGGAAGAGGGAGGCAAGTCCTTGCGTAGGAGAGGTCGCTGCTGAGGCTGGAGCCGTCTCCCGGAGCAGAGCCCTGTGGGGAGGCGTGTGAGGGGGGTAGGGTTGGGGGCACCTGCATGGCCCACGGCACTGCTCCATGTGCCTGCGGACTAGGCTGCCCGGCCCCCCTCGGGGATGGAGAGCGAAGCCTCTAGGCGGGCCGGGCACACCTGGCTTTCTCCAAGAGGAGCTTTTCCGAGTCCGGGTAATGCGCCAGGGTTTCTTGGAGGGCCTTCCTGTCCAGGGCGAGAAGGTGGGCGAAGCCTTGGGCCATCACGCTGGCAGTCCGGCGGGTTCCTGTAGCTGCCAGGAGGCTGAGAGAGAGAAAGAGAAAGAGAGAAAGAGACGCAGAGACACAGAGAGATAGTGGGGGCAGTCTTCCTCTTTCCCCACCAAAATCTTAAAAATAAATCAAACCCTAACCATCCTCTGCTGCAGAGGCGGCTCCCTGTTGGCGAGAGCTCAGCCCACTGAGCCCCGAGCCTCCGAAGGTTGCCCCGCTCAGCCTCCCATCAGGCACTGGGTCCCTCAGCGCCTGTGGGACTCCGCCAGGTCCCAGGAGCGCAGTCTGGACTGTGTCCCCTCTTTGTTTTTCTGGACCCACTGCTCCCCGTTTGCACAGGAGGCTGACCCCTGCGGCAGGCCTCCGCTCTGTGGGCCCCCCGGGGAGGACCACCAGAATAAGTGGGGGCGCAGGCAGTGGGGCTGCAGCATTCCTCTCGCCTTCCCCAGGACTAGGTGAGAAGGCTGTTCCCACAATTCCGAGCTCCCAAGCCTCCTGGCCTAACAGGCCCGCAGGGTTCTGGTGACTGCCTGCCCCTGTCCCACCCCAGCCTGGAAATGCTCTTAGATTCTCCCTCCCTTCTGTCCCTCTTCCCTTTACTAAGGCTTCCTAGCTACCTGGCTGGAGTGCACCTTCTGTCTTCCTCCAGGCTCTGACTGCGCAGCCATCAAATCTCAGTGATGCCTGCTTACACATGTGACTCCCATGTCTCCCCATCCTTACCTCCCAGACCACCTCATTTCTCAGTATCCCAACTGCTCTGTAGCCAAGTCACTCGCATACAACGTCCCGAATGTCACTGGATTCTGGGATTTATGTTCCTCAGAGACATAGCTGAGAGTTTTGCATTTGGGGAGTAACCAACAGAGTGAATAAAATGAATAAAACAGGTGAACATCCCCCCCCCAACAAACAACGAACAAACAAACAAACAAACACCAATACAACAAAAACACACACCAAGTGAACAAAAATACTATCATTCACCAGTAACTTGGAAAATAAGGTTTGATCTTTGAAACCAAGGCAAGAAAAAACATATCTCAAATGTTCAAAAATGAACACCACTTTTGGCTATGATAACACAGACTGAATGTCTCAGAGTCAACTAGTCAGACCCGGAGAAAGAAGGCCACATGAATAAGCACAGTCATGTGTGTGTGTGTGTGTGTGTGTGTGTGTGTGTGTGTGTGTAGCTGCAGGACGCTTAGCCTGAGGGCTGACTGTAGACAATGTGCCCTCCTCCAGCTGCTGCTGCCAAAAGTGAGCTTCCCACTGGCTGCTAATTGTGAGCAAACTAGTCAGGCACTGGGGACCTTCAGAATGTTCCTGTGGTCTGCAGATAAGCAAACACCATTCTCTAATACTATAGAAATACATGAAGTAATGATGGCAAAGAAGTTTCCAAAATTAATGACAGACACCAGACCACAGACCCAGAAAACTCAGGCATTTCTGAGCATAAAAACTACTACCCAAGAAACTCTATCCCTAGACATATCATAATTAAATGGTAATAAACCAAAAATAAAGAAAACCTTGAAAAGAGCTGGAGGAAAAAGATAATAACTACAACAGCAGACTTTTTATCCCAAACTGTGCAAGTGAGAAGAGAGTGAGATGATCACCCACAATTCTTTGTGCAGTGAAATTGTCCTTTGAAAGTGAAGGAGACACAAAGATTGTCAGGAAAAACAAAAATGAGGAATGACAACATTAGCAGAACCACTCTGCAAGAAATGTTGAAGGAAGTTCTTCACGAGGGAGGACAATGATACTGTTAGAAATGCGGGTCTTCGTAGAGAATGGAAGACATGGAGAAGGAGCAAATGGAGGTAAAATGATACTAAAATATTTCATTTCTCTTAATCTTAACTGATCTAAAAGGTAACTCCAGCACGTGGGTAAGGGCAAGGACTGCCCGTGTCCTGAGGCTGGAGGGAAGAACGGGGAACCGTTACGAGGCTGCACACACATGTAAAGCAGTCCAGTGTTATGTGAAGGGAGCTTGACTCCATTTAAAAGGTGGACTGCAAACTCTAGGACCACCACCAAAGCTTTTGAAAGGAGTACAATTGCTGTGCTGAGGGAGGAGAGAAGATGGGATCATATGGAATGCGCCATTAAAGGCAGAAAAGGGGAGAACCTAGTGCTAGGCCCCTTGAGGCCCAGACAGGGCTTCTACCTGCACTGCACACTGAATGTGGCACAGGACCCGCCAGGCCGCTCAGAGTGAAGTTACTCCTCCAACACAGAAAGTGTGCACTTGGAACTATACACGTTGGCCATGTCAACACTTATCTCTTTGTTCCACATTTTAAACGTATCGCTCCATGGCAAAAACATGGACATTTCCGTCCTTTCCTGAGGTTCTCCCAAGACACTCTCTGCCTTCACCTTTCTTTAAGCAAAATACATTTTTATCTCTCTATCTATCTATCTATCTATCTATCTATTATCTATCTATCATCTATCTATCTATCTATCACCTATCATCTATATAACATTCATTAATCAATATATTAGCTATTTATCTATTTTCCTATTTATTTACCTATTTATTATCCATTACTCAATCTCTATATATCATTCACCAATCTATTAGTTATTTACCTATCTATCTATTTACTTACCTACATATCATCCGTTAATCAATCTTTCTATTATCTATCATTATCTATTATTCACCTATGTATCTATCATCTATCACCATAATCATCTCTTCAGTCATGTATCTACCTATCTATCTCCCTGCCTTTCTCTCCATGGAATCGATGTTAATATTTGAAGACTCGATGCTTGGATGAGCCTATTCCATTCCCACCTGTCACCTTGGACACAGGGTGCAGAGGTCAGCCAGAGCTAGGTGGCCACGGGAGCTTATTTTGGGCCTGAGAGTGTCTCTGTGCTGTCAGACTATGACAACAGAATGGAAATTACATGTTTAAATACCAGGTTATTTTTAGATTTCTCCAGCTTTAATTAACCTTGCTTACAGGTTACACATTTGCAGTGCTTGATGAGTATTTGAACAAAGTAATTACCAAATGCATGTTGCCCAAACTCTCTCCGCACTGTTTAAAATAGCACTCCCCTCCGCAAGCACTTTTCTAGCATTCCACGATAGAAAGCTCCACTCATTAAGCACCGGAGTGAGAGGATCCCACACAGTTTCGGAAGGAGCATTGCTGGGGACACCCAGGAATAGTGATTAGTGTCCAGGAAACAAGGACTGGCTCCAATTCTAGAGCCTCCTCTGTGTGCCAGGACCTCAGACACAAACCGAAGGACCTTTTTGGTTCTCACGGCCATCACGCGGCCACTGAGGGCCGGGTGTTGTCAGCACAGTGAGGCTGGGCAGAGGAGAGTTCTGAGAGCACGGTGCAGTTTCTAGAAAGGACACAGGCTTGGGGAGGAGATGCCACCAGTCATTTATTATATTCAGTGCGCCTCGGAGCAGTTCCTTGTCTCCCTGTTAGGAGGCAGGCCACTGGGAGCACCTGCTGTAAGTGTCTGATCATCTTTAGGCAGACAGTGCTTATGGACTCCTGATATTCAATTGTGAAAATGGTGCTACCAGGTACATTTCTGGCTGAGAACTTTTGAACCTGAATTTGTGTTATGTAACTAATTCGCAACAAATGTGCTAACTTTGTGCAGGAGGAAGGTACATATGTAATGTAACTGCTCCCAGAAGCCGGAGCGTGTACTCTGCTGTAAGCAGGCTGGGGACCAGGAAAGCTGAGGGGAGAATGGAACTGGTGGGCTAAGTCAGGTCTGGGGTCAAGGGCCCAGGACCCAGGAGTGCTCATGGCTCATGTCCAAGGGCAGAGAAGGGGGACGTCTCAGCTCAGGCAGCGAGCGTGCACTCCACTCTCCTCACTCCGCCTTCCTGGTCTTTCAGCCTCAGCAGACGCAGGTCCCACCTCTCTGAGGGCCATCTGCACTCAGTCACTGATCCGAATGCCCATCTGTCCCCAAACCCTCACAGCCACCCCCAGATGTCACGTTTCCTCAGCCAGAGAGGCCCCTGCGCTAAGCTGACCTGGGCTGACCATCCCAGCATGGTGTTCACAGGTGTGATGGCGGGGCCAGGTACATTTAGTGTGAGAGGACCTGCGTGTCCAAAAGCCAGGTATGTATCAGGAGTAGAGCAACATGAAAGCTGTGTGTGTGTGTAAATGGAACTATTGCAAGGCAAACACATGTTCGCCGGGGGCACCTCCTGTTTGTCTGAGGAAAACCCCATGCCTGGATTCCTGTCGCGTTAGAGCTTCGACTGCACAGGCACAAAGCACACAGCCCTTTCCCCACAGCAGGTCCTGGTTTCAGTCGTGAACTGGCCTGAGAGCAAGGGGATGAACAAAGAAGAAGCCAGGTGAAAAGTATGAGGAAGGACAGAAGAGTAACATGCCATTGAATCGTTTCCATCCCTGTTCATTTCCACCCTCCAGGTGCCCTGGGGAGGACTCTGCTGGAATACTCTGGCTGGAAAACACTCTGTCCAACCAACAAATAAGCAGCATAACTGTTTGTCTGGAGTCAGACAGCTAGCAATGTCCTACATCAGTGACCAGGACACGCTGGACAGGCAGGTTCTCTCTTACCTGTCCTCTCCGCCATGGACACTGAGGTCCAGCATCAGGAAAGGGGCTTATTCAAGAGCAATGCCTATGAGTCTTGTTGAAATTAAAATCCAAGACCAGACCTGACTTTAAGTCAAAGCATCTTTCCTTTATTTCCTGGATGTTGGGGAAGTGAGTAGGAGAGGAGGCCAGGCCGGCTGGGGCGAGGGGTGATGAGCGGTGAGCGGTGAGCAAATAAACAGGCCCAGAGAAAATGGTTTCATTAGTCGACACTGAAGGAGGACTGTCGTTTTCTGGGACTGCTTAGAGCCATGCAGAGGAACAGCCTGTTGCTGCAAACCCAGTGGAATAAGGAAGTCTCTCCAGGCGCCACGGAGCACCACTCTGTGCGTAGCCTGCATCACACATCGGTCCCTTTTTCCGGAAAATAACCTGTGAGGGCAACACTGGATTCCCGTGTTTACAGTCTGTCTCCAAGTTTGGGGCAGTGCTTGTAATCTAGCAGGCACTAAGCATGCAGTGGATATATGTTGGATGAATAAGTGAGTACGTTTAAATACAATAACATGTATGGAAGTGTCTAACCTACAAAATGCCTAGATCTTCTTATTCTTGGGGATAAACTTGTCCTGGTCAATAGTAAATAATAATAACAATAGTTAATATTTATTGAGCTCTTAATTGATGTCAGATAGCATAATAATAATTAACCCATCTGTCAGCTCTCTGAGGTAAGTTCAACTATTATTGTAGTTTTTAAGATGAAGAAACAGGACGAGAGAAGGAAGGAGCACGGACAGAGCCGGAAGTGCTGGGCAAAGCTGTGGACTCTGGCCCCACAGCTGTGCTCTCATCACTCGCTGCCTCCACACCAGGGTGCTCTCCCTCCCTCCGCTGTTCATCCATCCATCCCTCCTTCCAGCACCTGCTCAGCCTCCTCACTGCGAACAGACTGGGGCCTCAGCACGACAGGGTCATCGGACAGGGCCTCCGGACAGGGCCTCTGGACAGGGCCTCTGGACAGGGCCTCCGGACAGGGCCTCCGGACAGGGCCTCTGGACAGGGGCTCCGGACAGGGCCATCGGACAGGGCCTCCGGACAGGGCCATTGGACAGGGCCTCCGGACAGGGCCATCGGACAGGGCCACCGGACAGGGCCTCCGGACAGGGCCTCCGGACAGGGCCATCGGACAGGGCCTCCGGACAGGGCCATCGGACAGGGCCTCCGGACAGGGTCACCGGACAGGGCCTCTGGACAGGGCCTCCGGACAGGGCCATCGGACAGGGCCTCCGGACAGGGCCATCGGACAGGGCCACCGGACAGGGCCTCCGGACAGGGCCACCGGACAGGGCCTCCGGACAGGGCCACCGGACAGGGCCATCGGACAGGGCCTCCGGACAGGGCCTCCGGACAGGGCCATCGGACAGGGCC
Source organism: Pipistrellus hanaki (assembly GCF_964339955.1). Lineage (NCBI taxonomy): Eukaryota > Metazoa > Chordata > Mammalia > Chiroptera > Vespertilionidae > Pipistrellus > Pipistrellus hanaki. The sequence continues at coordinate 2,249,498 of NC_140519.1, forward strand.
ATCGGACAGGGCCTCCGGACAGGGCCTCCGGACAGGGCCATCGGACAGGGCCTCCGGACAGGGCCTCCGGACAGGGCCATCGGACAGGGCCACCGGATAGGGCCATCGGACAGGTCTCTGGGGAAGGCCAGGGCACCTGGGAGTACGCTGAGTCCTCACCTTCCCAACGCTCACAGTCAGACCTTTAATACCATGAAGAGGGACCATCCATGTGTTAGGAGCTAAGATCTCTCTTCTGTGACAAACGCAGGCTTTGAGGTGTGCGGGCCTTCCCGTACCTGAGCTCTCCGAACACCGTCCCCGCTGTCAGAGTGGCCAGGACCTGAGCAGCATCAGCGCCTCCGAGAACCCACAGCTGCCCCTGCTTCACGATGTACATTTCCCTGCCGACCTCTCCCTGCGGCCAAGAGAGAGGGACTTTACTACAGTGATCACTCCACAGGAGCACATCCACCTCCCAGCTGTCATGCATGGAAGGAAGCTATTAGGGCCTGTGAGCAGGGGTGTGTGTGGGCCTGTGAGCAGGGGTGTGTGTGGGCCTGTGAGCAGGGGTGTGTGTGGGCCTGTGAGCAGGGGTGTGTGTGGGCCTGTGAGCAGGGGTGTGTGTGGGCGCTGTGAGCAGGGGTGTGTGTGGGCCTGTGAGCAGGGGTGTGTGTGGGCCTGTGAGCAGGGGTGTGTGTGGGCGCTGTGAGTAGGGTGTCTGTGGGCCTGTGAGCAGGGGTGTGTGTGGGCCTGTGAGCAGGGGTGTGTGTGGGCCTGTGAGCAGGGCTGTGTGTGGGCGCTGTGAGCAGGGGTGTGTGTGGGCCTGTGAGCAGGGGTGTGTGTGGGCCTGTGAGCAGGGGTGTGTGTGGGCCTGTGAGCAGGGGTGTGTGTGGGCCTGTGAGCAGGGGTGTGTGTGGGCCTGTGAGCAGGGGTGTGTGTGGGCCTGTGAGCAGGGGTGTGTGTGGGCCTGTGAGCAGGGGTGTGTGTGGGCCTGTGAGCAGGGGTGTGTGTGGGCCTGTGAGCAGGGGTGTGTGTAGGCCTGTGAGCAGGGGTGTGTGTGGGCACATGGGGACAGCTCAGCCAGCACTGCCCGGGTGGAAGTGGGAGGAGGGAAAACTGGTGTCCTGGTGTCCGTGCTGCCGGGAGCTGCTTTGCTTTGGAGAAGACGCCTGTCTGCCCAGAGCACTGGGCTGCAGCCATGGCTCCTCAGCACCAGGCTGGCTTTAGCAGCTGGGCGCAGGCTGTGTGCGCTGTCCTCCCTCTCCGTGTGGAGGGAGATGGGATGTGGCGGTTCCTGCTTATCCTGGGGCCCTGGGGGCAGGGCAAGGGCCCGGGCAGCCTGTGTTCTCCCCGGGCCCCAGGATGCTGTTACTGTGGGTGCCCGAGGCACCGGGCAGGACACACAGCGCCACTCAGTGGAAGGAAGGGTGTGAGGGTCCTTGTTGTCTACTCTCGAGTCTAATCCATGGTTGGTCCTGTAGCTGTGTGACCAGCCTCAGGTGAGAACAATAAAAGGGCAATAAATACACAGTCTCAACAACTGAATCTAAAAATCAAAGAACCAGCAGAACAAAAGCCATGTATGGGGCCTCGTGGGTGCTAGACCTAGAGGGCGACGGCTCTGTGAGTTACACAGTCTGACCACTGTGCTGTCCACCCGAAACCAACACAATGTGTGTGTCCACTGGAACTGAACATACAACTGAGTGAAAACCCTGTGACGGATACCACAGGCAGCCAGGCTTCCCGCTGGGCAGACGTCGGCTCCGTGCCCACCGCCCTGCTGGAGAGGCCCCGGCTCCCCCAGGGAGGAGGCCCGGAGGCCCGCTCCTGCCTCCAGCTGCTGCCTGATGTCCTTCCCCGCCGGCCCTGCACGGCTGCTGCCGCAGCGCCTCAGCCACAGTGACAGCTTCGCGGGGACTCATAGGAGCCACCACGCCAGTGGGTGGTGGGACCCTCAGGACTCCTCCTCCCTCCGGGAGGAAGATGACTGTGCCTCACTGGAGACCTAGGTAGCATCTGGGCCACGAACAGCTGTTCAACTCTGAACGAGCTAGTTGCACAATCCTAGCAACTCTCTGATGACAGTGCCTCAATATTGTCAAAAGGTCCGAAGCACAACCTGAACTCAGGATGGAACAGCGGGGACTCGAGTTTATGCTCTGTGATGGCGGCGATGATGTGCCCTTTGTTCCCGGGCAGAGAGGGCCTGCGAGAGATAGCCGCTCACTCAGGAATGAGGACAGACAGCCGCTCACTCAGGAATGAGGACAGACAGCCGCTCACCCAGGAAGGAGGAGAGACAGCCGCTCACTCAGGAAGGAGGAGAGACAGCCGCTCACTCAGGAAGGAGAGAGACAGCCGCTCACTCAGGAATGAGGACAGACAGCTGCTCACTCAGGAATGAGGACAGACAGCTGCTCACCCAGGAAGGAGGAGAGACAGCCGCTCACTCAGGAAGGAGGAGAGACAGCCGCTCACTCAGGAATGAGGACAGACAGCCGCTCACCCAGGAAGGAGAGACAGCCGCTCACCCAGGAAGGAGGAGAGACAGCCGCTCACTCAGGAAGGAGGAGAGACAGCCGCTCACTCAGGAATGAGGACAGACAGCCGCTCACCCAGGAAGGAGAGACAGCCGCTCACCCAGGAAGGAGGAGAGACAGCCGCTCACCCAGGAAGGAGGACAGACAGCCGCTCACTCAGGAAGGAGAGACAGCCGCTCACTCAGGAAGGAGAGAGACAGCTGCTCACTCAGGAAGGAGAGAGACAGCCGCTCACTCAGGAAGGAGAGAGACAGCCGCTCACTCAGGAAGGGGGACAGACAGCCGCTCACTCAGGAAGGAGAGACAGCCGCTCACCCAGGAAGGAGAGACAGCCGCTCACCCAGGAAGGAGAGAGACAGCCGCTCACTCAGGAATGAGGACAGACAGCCGCTCACCCAGGAAGGAGAGAGACAGCCGCTCACCCAGGAAGGAGGAGAGACAGCCGCTCACTCAGGAAGGAGAGACAGCCGCTCACTCAGGAAGGAGAGACAGCCGCTCACCCAGGAAGGAGAGACAGCCGCTCACCCAGGAAGGAGAGACAGCCGCTCACTCAGGAAGGAGAGACAGCCGCTCACTCAGCAGGAGGAGAGACAGCCGCTCACTCAGGAAGGAGAGAGACAGCCGCTCACTCAGGAATGAGGACAGACAGCCGCTCACCCAGGAAGGAGAGACAGCCGCTCACCCAGGAAGGAGGAGAGACAGCCGCTCACCCAGGAAGGAGGAGAGACAGCCGCTCACTCAGGAAGGAGAGACAGCCGCTCACTCAGGAAGGAGAGACAGCCGCTCACTCAGGAAGGAGAGACAGCCGCTCACTCAGGAAGGAGAGAGACAGCCGCTCACTCAGGAAGGAGAGACAGCCGCTCACTCAAGAAGGAGAGACAGCCGCTCACTCAGGAAGGAGAGACAGCCGCTCACTCAGGAAGGAGAGACAGCCGCTCACTCAGGAAGGAGAGACAGCCGCTCACTCAGGAAGGAGAGAGACAGCTGCTCACTCAGGAAGGAGAGACAGCCGCTCACTCAGGAAGGGGGACAGACAGCCGCTCACTCAGGAAGGAGAGACAGCCGCTCACCCAGGAAGGAGAGACAGCCGCTCACTCAGGAAGGAGAGAGACAGCCGCTCACTCAGCAGGAGGAGAGACAGCCGCTCACTCAGGAAGGAGAGAGACAGCCGCTCACTCAGCAGGAGGAGAGACAGCCGCTCACTCAGCAGTAGGAGAGACAGCTGCTCACTCAGGAAGGAGGACAGACAGCTCAGCTTCTCTGGGAAGTTTTGAGTCTTTCAGCACCAGGGCTGTTATCCTAAACACGGATTCTGTTGTGCTATAATTCCTGGCACACGCTACCTCTTGGGGAACTCTGAAGGAAACCCTCATCTCCTCTCCCCATTAGCTTTATGAGGAGGTGAGAGGAGGTAGCACTTCCATTTCACAGGAACGAAAGGCCCCATGCAAAGCGCAGGACAGGCACTGGCAGCAGAAACCGCCCGGAAAACCCCTCCCTGACCGAGCGAGGCAGGACGATTCTCTGGGTTCCCTGGGCAGGATGCTAAGCACGCATTTATTCTCGTGTACACATCAAAGCACATTTCCCCTACAGATGGATCTTGTGGGGTTATTTCCATGATCTCTATGCCAATAACTCTATCTTGCATTTGCACAGTATTTTAAAAATCACAATATCTGGTAGTTATATTGCTCCTTATTTTAATTCCTATATTCGTTCTATCAAACATCCTACTTTATAATTACAAAGCACTTTCATAGATACTAACTCATTTCTTTCTTTTATTCCCCTTTTCACTGGATTTGTCAGGGTGACACTGATTAACAAAATTACACGTTTCAAAATTACACAATTCCACAACACGTCATTGTACACTGTTCCACCCCAACCAAGTCCCGGCCCATCGCCATGTATTTCCCTCCCCTCCTGCAGCTCATTAACTCTGCCCAGTGAGGCCAAATAGGAGAGAGCGTTACTGCTATTTAAAAACTGGTGGTGGAGGCTCCAACACTGGTGTCTGAGCAACCTCACAGGCTGGGGGCTGACGGAGAGCGTCATGTCACTGACCCTAACCCGCACAGCTAGACCACACCCACACCTGCAATACCGAGACCGACCTCTTAGAAACCGACAGAACAGCTCTGAACTGTTTTCACAGGTCCCCGGAAATTAGTTTTCCAGGAGACACTCGGAAAGCAATGATTAGAACAGGGTCAGTCCCTGATTCTCCGCGTGGAGTGAGGCTCGAGTTGTTGGAGTGATTTTTCAAAGGCAGTTATTACAGCTGCCAGGAGGCAGAAGTGCATAATGGGTGCTTAAATATAGTTCAGCACTTTTAATTATTTTTAACAATCATTTCAACAATTTTCCAAGGAGATTTAGCATAATCAACAAACCAAAACTTGCACGGTTGCTTGCATATTTCTAGGCTAATGTCAGCCTTTCCTGCGAGTGTAATTAGCTTTCGAGTGAAGTAGACAGTCTCGAGCACAGGGTGGGAATGTGCAAAGCAGGATCAAACCCTCGGAGGCTGGCTGTGTGCTAATGAGGAGGACGTGCAGGAGGCCAGAGCTCCGAGGGGAGGGTGGCAACCCTCCCGTTTTCAGGTTGGCGAGGGGAGCTGTTTGCAGGGCTGCTGGGAGCACTGTGACACCCAAAGTAACTGCCATTTGTGCTGGGAAAACTCCCGGATGATCTGTGAAGCATCCCCGCTCCCCCTCGAGGAGGCAGCCCGCCAACCCCCCTCGAGGACTAGGCAGGTCGCAAACTTTGAGCCCTGGCGTTTCTTCCGTTACTCAGGCAACCTCCACAGAGCAGTCCTGTTTCTTTCCGGGGGCTGCAGTGGTTTGTGGAAATAACAAGCAAAAACCATGCGGATTTCAGATTTCTAAGATCTGGTCAGTGACAGCATCCATCTCTGTCATTGTCAACTAGGACTCCAACCCCCTCTTCAAAGCCGAGCAAAGAAGCCCGTGGCCTCTGCCTTCTCCTTTCTGCTCCGCCTGTCCTGCTCTCCCGCAGCTGTGCCCCCTTCTGCCCAGTGACGGGTGCGGGTGCGACGTGGGGGAGACACCAGCCAAAGAGGCACGAGGGCCCCTCTGAGGCCGGCAGGCCCGCTGCCAGGGCACCGCGGGCAGTCACTGCAGGCGCCTCTCCCGCAGGATCCTGCGTGCATTTCCATTCTAACACGCGCGTGGTTTCACCAAGCCGCCTGCTTCTGGGCCTGGCGTGGGATTGCATGTTCGCTTTCCATCCCAGCACCGCCTCTGACAGCCCCCTGCGCTCCTCCTGGTCTCCCCGGACCCAGTGACCCTGCCCTCTTCCCTGACCTTCCGTGAGCTTCTGTGAAGCCAGCTTCCGTGACGCGCGGCTTCCACAGACTGGCCTCCAGTCCCCCCGCTCCCATACCAGGCTGGTCCCACCGCCGCCCAGCCGCCCTGCAAGCCCCACACTCGGCTGGACGGGCCTCGCCGTTTGCCAGGCAGCCGCCGGAAGGCCACGCTCTGTCCTGCCTCCGCTCCATGTGCCATCAGGCTTTCTGAAGGTCATCCCGCCTGCCTGCCAGCCCACCTTCTCCATTGCCACCTCCTGGCCTTCGCCCCCCTTCGGAGAGGTGGCACCTTTTGGAGTTACGTGTTTATGTCTTGTCATTTATTGTTTATTTCACTGGTTTATTGCTTGTCTCTTCCATCAGGCGGTGATTCTCAACTTGGGCTGTATTTTAGAATTGCCTGGGAGCTTTTAAAATATGCTTGTTTTTTAATTTGCTCTTTAGAGAGAGGGGAAGGAAGAGAGAGAGATAGAAACACAAATGAGAAACTTCATCAATGGGCTGCCTCCTGCACACCCCCTGCTGGGGATCGAGCAGGGACCTCGTGTTTCCTGAGTGGATGCTCCACCACTGAGCCACACCGACTGGGCAAGACTCATCTGCTGTGTGGGCCCCACCAGACCAGCAGGGTGCAGGCTGGAGCCAGACCTCGAACCGCAGGCCAGTCTGATGACACCGATGAATAGCCTGGCACTGGACCGAGTCCCCGGAGGACAAGAACACCTTTTTATGTTTTCCCTGCGATTGTCCCCAGAGCCCAGCACGGTGCCTGGCCCGTCGTGTTCCTGACAGTCCAGGAGTTTCATTGACTGAACAGTACTGAGGCCTTCGAGCTGTCTTCCTGCGCTCTGCGGGCCCGCTCCCTGCTCCCTGCTCCCTGCTCCCTGCTCCCTGCTCCCTGCTCCCTGCTCCCTGCCGGCATGCTCTCCTCTCCCTGGAAGGCCGTTTCCTCGTGGTTTGCCCAATTCCTCCGTCCGGACTCAGCTTGAAGCAGCACAGTGTCCTCCAGGAAGCCCTGCGGTGCCCGGGGCTGAGTCCTCGCCTGCGCTGGCTCCCACCGCAGTGCTCACAGCGCCCCTCACCGCACTCCAGGAGCCCCGGGGTCGGGGCCTCTCCTGCCTTTGAACCGCACATTTCCTCTACTTTCCATTTTGTTATTGTCCTGACTATGGATTTAGTCTCTTAAAACATAAAACCCAAAGTCCTCACGCTTCCCTCCCCGCACGTTAGTCTCAGAGATGTGGGGAAATGTTCACTTTACAGGGAAATACTGGCAAACGTTTGTAAACGGACCATGACGTTCGGGACTGAAGTATAATGCAGCTCTAAAGCGAGGCTGTAAAGATCACTGTACAATGTGTGACGTGTGTGTGGAATGTGCCACATGACGGGACCAGCTTTACAACATCAGTACCGTGTGATGCCGTGTCTGAAACTACCCATCCAGCAGGATAACAAGATAGGCCAACACACGTGAGAGTGGTTGTTTCTGGGTGGTGAGATTTTTGTCTGTGCTTTTGCATGTTTTCCTTTTAAAAAAATAATGAACATGGAGCATTTTTCATAAAAAGCACAGCAATATTTTTAAAAGATTTATTTTAAGGTTAATGGTCTGATGCATGAAAGTTGTACATCGGGGGGGGGGGGGGGTTTGTCCCTCGGCCCAGCCTGCACCCTCTCAAATCGGACATCCCTCTTGCAATCTGGGACTGCTGGTTCCTAACTGCTCACCTGCCTGCCAGCCTGATCTCCCTAATTGCTCTCCCCTGCCAGCCAGATCTCCCTAACTGCTCTCCCTTACTGGCCTGATCGCCCCTAACCACTTCTGCCTTGACCCCGCCACAATGGCTTTGTCTGAAAGGATGTCCGCAAAGTTGTCCAGAAGTTGTTCGGTCTAATTAGCATATTACCCTTTTATTAGTGTAGATTAATTATCACTAACTGGAGGAGCTAGATGGAAGTAAATGATAGTTTGTGGATGATAGGAAAGGGCAGGACCAGCCTTTATCTCCAACTTTCCCTCCACTTTAAGGATTTGGAATCGATGGGTGTGATGGTTGATGGTTTACGTTTGTAAAAGGCAGCTTTTCAGATGACCCATTTATGTCCTGCAGGTACTGAAATTGGGTCTTGTTCCACATTGAACTCGGACAGCACCGCTGTTTTCACAGAGTGTCTGCCTTAGCTATTGCTGTGCCATGGCCTCACCCTGGGCAAATTCACACCAGCTCCTGACTTACGTCTGCACCCTCCATGTACTGCGTTACCTGTCGTGCGTGTGACAAACAGCACACTCACCTTTCTGCAGACAAAGTCACCAGGTAAGTAGACGGTGGATCTCAACCTGAGCAGCAGGTCATGGAGCATCTGTGTGTCACAGCCCTGCAGGGAAGAGCAAGGGAGAGAAGTAGTTCTTGTCGTTGCAGATAACAGGCCAATATTCCAAAGGATGTCAGAATGCAGTGGAGGTGGAGAGCAGCAGACCACTCGTGTTAACACTGACATGCTAGTTCCAGTGGAAGTGGGCTCTTCTTGACCTAGGATATAGGAAACAAACCCGAGCCTACAGTACAGCAAGAGCTTGGGTGCTGGGCGATGGATTTGGGTGTTGATCCTGTCTTCAGCCTCTATGGCTGCCTGACTGTGCATGCTCTCAGTTTCCCGATCTGTTAAATGAGGTGGAAATAACACTCACCTCATAATGGCAAAATTTTACTCCTGCAAAACCTAATGCTTAATTGGTGATAGCTAGCTGTTCATGATTATGATAATAATTATTAGTAGTGTATTAAGACTTTCATATATCAAAATCTTGGCTGAATTTTTTTCCTGTAACATTCTATGCTGTTGTCAGACATTATTGTCTAACCTGTAGGTCTGATGTCTCCCTGTCCTGACTCAGTCATCATCACCTCACGGGAAGGATGACAGACTCAAAATCAATGTCTTATATTGACTGTTCACTTGGACCTTAATAGTGTGACACAGGCTAGCTTTGTTAGAATACATGCTTGTGTTTGATATCTGCCCACATAATTTTAGTTTATTGACGTGGAAGGCTAAATAAAAGCCCGCAAGTGCCTCCCTTTCCGTGGTGCCTGGAAGCTCAGGCTTTCCCCAGGCCCTTTCATCTCTCCCCCTGGAGCCGCCTGTGGACAGCGGCTTCCTGCTTGCGGTGGTCCTGCCCTCCCGCAGGGACTGAGAAGCAGGGTTTGTGCCGGTCATGATGGTTCTCATTCCCTTGGCAGGCAGTTCTCAGTAATGACGTCAGTGGCAACCAGCGGGCCTAGATCCATAGGAAGTTTAGGCCTCAGGGTTGCTTGACGGATAAGGAAAGTTAATAATTTATGAGAGAAACCAAGATGGCGGCATAGGTAAACACCTAAACTGCAGCCTCACACAATTTCAAAAATACCAAATAAAGACAAAACGGACATCATCCAGAACCTCAGGAAAGCTGACTGACTGGAAATTCTATAACTACCCTGTTTCCCCGAAAATAAGACAGTGTCTTATATTGATTTTTTCTCCCAAAGTTGCGCTAGGTCTTATTTTCAGGGGATGTCTTATCTTTCCATGCGCTAGGTCTTATTTTCAGAGGATGTCTTATTTTCGGGGAAACACGGTAGAAGGAAAGAGAAAACCACAAGGAAAATCAGAGGAGCTGTAAAAGCCTGAAGTACAGAGACATGGGTGTATTCGCATGCAGAGAGGACAGAGCTGGAGAGGATGAGGCAGCTGAGGGCCTGGCTGGCGTTCTCTAGTGGGAAGGAGATAAAAGCTCCAGACTGCACTGAACTCTAGTTCCTACTGCACTGAACCCCAGTACCAGGCGAGACCCTGGGAACCCAGGCTCATACAGGGAGAATCTGGGCTGTAAGGCAGAAACCAGGGGAGTGACGAAAGGCAGAGCTACGGAGGCATGCACATGAATGCACGCAGAGAACGGACTGTTGACTGTGCCACTGGATTGCCCTAGACTCTAGGGCCTAGAGGGAAGGAGACAAAAGCTCCAGACTGTGCTGAACCCCAGTTCTGGGCGAGAATCTGGGAATCCAGATTCATTGGCTGAGAGACTAGACTGTCTGGCAGTGGGTGAAAATTGAGGGCACCTTTCTCTAAAAGGTGCTTGCAGTGATAGGGTGGGGCTGACAGGAAGCCAAGGCTGTAAACTCCACCCTGAAACTCCACCCCATCTAAGCTGAGCACAGAGGCTTTTGCAAATTTGCAAGTCTAGTTGAATAAGGCTGTCTCCTGGCATAAACACAGCTGATCCATAAAACACTTAAAAATAGAAATTAAAATAATAAGTTATCATGGAGGAGGGGAAGTTGCCAGCCTCAGAGGACCGAATCGCCCCTTGTTAGCTTCATACTTGGGCTTGCTGGAACTACACGCGGTCTGTAAGGAAGAGAGTTATTTTTAAGAAAAAGAAAAGGAAACTATTTTGATTTGACTATTCATTTCTGCGCTTTAGAAACTGATGACCCATGCACAAGCAGCGAGTCTTACTGATTAGCCACAGTTGATCGAAGCAAAATCTTAGTAAAAATATGACTCTAATCCTTCCTTCTTTGGTGAAGAGGAAACCCCCATGAGCTCAAGGTCTGACCATGGTGGAAAGGCGGGCTGAGTGCGTTAGGGTGCGGGTGAGGGTAACAGGCTGCGAGGGTGGCAGGGACCCACCGGCCAGCCCATGCACCCGCCGAGGGGGGGGGTGTCCTGCCCTGAGGGTCCCGGAGGAGGTGCGGAGTGGAGGGTCAGAGGGCGCACCCTCCAGCTCAGCCCGTGGTGCAGCAGTGCCGGCTGGGCCTCTGCCCGCGGCCGGTCCCCGTGGCTCTGGCCCCGGAGGCCGGAGGGGTCTGTCCTCCCGGTGGCCGGGACTCGCTCTCTGTGGCTCCAGTCACATCACGGTGGCCAGCTTCAGGCAGGCGAACAGATCATTAGACTCTGATGACGTAAAGCAGAGCCCCTCCATGACGTGGCGGGCCTCACCCAATCAGGAGAAGCCTGGCGGGAAAGCAGACTGCCCTCCTGCCAAGAGGGGTGTGCTCCCCCTGCCCCGGGCCCTGCCGGAGGCCTCCTCCCGAGTGCTGGCTGCCTCCCCAGGAGCCTCCCGGACCCCGGCCCTGGGCACCCACATGCGTGCTGGGGAGGCCGGGCTGCGGACCCCTCAGCGGCCTGCCGGACCTGCGGCCGGGCGAGGTGGCCTTTGCCGGCATCACCCACTCGGGGCGGAGAGATGCATTCCCCGGAGGCGGGAGAGGCCGGCGCACACCTTAAAGCTTTTGGCGCTTTTTAATGTGAACGCAACACAAAACGGAAGCAGAGCCCTGTGTTTGGAGAAAGGGAGGCAGGTCAGTGCACACTCAGTCTCTGTGCTGCGGGCCGGCCAGGTCCCTGCACCTGCCTCCGGCCGCAGTTACAAAGCGGGACCCTGCTGAGACTGCAGACGGAGCCATGCTCTAGACCCACTGTCACCTGGTCACCCCTGGTCACCCCTGGTCACCCCTCAGGCATGCGGTCCGTGGTCCGGGCACCTGGACTTGCCTGCACCTGAAGAGGCGACACGGAGCAGGGAGCCCGCCTCGGCCTGGCCTCTCTCCAGCCCTTTCCAGACACAGATTCCTTCCCAGGGAGAATGCAAGACGTGAGGCTTTCACCCGGCAGAGGCCCCCCTCTGCTGCCCCTGGAGAACCGGCCACTCCCGCTCTCTGTGGGCAGGAATGCATGCTCCCTGCCCCCTTCACCCCTGCCCCAGCTACAGCATGGCCACACCCGCAGCCTGCCCCACCACTGTCCCCATTCACGGCTGGTGACTCAGAGAACTTCTCTGTCTGCGAACAGGTTACCCCCACTGTGCGCCTCTGTTGGAGCCTCCCCTGCTCAGGCACACAGCCTCCCGCACACACCCGCATGGCCGCCCTGCACTGGGCATGGGCCTCAGGCAACATGTGACTCACTCAGAGGCAATACAATGGGGTATCTATCTATCTATCTATCTATCTATCTATCTATCTCTATCAATCATCTATCTATCATCTATCTATCTCTATCAATCATCTATCTATCTATCTATCTATCTATCTATCTATCTATCTATCTATCTATCTAAAAGCCTAAGCAACCAAATGGACCACCAAACAGGCTTCGTGAGGTGCTAGGCTGGCAGAAGGGTTAGTGAGGGGCGACTAAACAGTAGGCTGCACGGGGTGACCAATTCCACATTGAAGGCAGTTGGGGGTGACCAGGATGGCGGGTGGGGGGCAGTAAGGGGTGACCAAGCCAGCCGCGGGGGAGGGGGCAGTTGAGGGTGAACAGGCAGGCAGGCAGGTGAGCAGTTAGGAGTCAATGGTCCGAATTTTGAGAGGGATGTCTGACTGCTGGTTTAGGCCCAATCTATAGAATCGGGCCTATATCGGCAGTTGGACATCTCCCAAGGAGTCCCGGGTTAGAGAGGGCGCAGGCTGGGCTGAGGGGATCCCCCCTCTGCATATTTTGTGCACCGGGCCTCTAGTAAGTCATATAACTGATAAGCAGAAGGATCACTACTCAGCCTATTCCTTCCTAAATAAGTAACACAGTTGTATAAACTACTAAGATAGTCTGCACCAGAATGGAAAGATGGCGTGCCTGCGTAGTTCTACCTCGCGTGGCTTTACAAGAAAACACACCTTACATTTAACAGAAGTGGAAACGGATGGGCCCTTCGGGGCGGAACTACATCTCCAATGGAAATGTCAGGAAAGAACGGATTTATCGAATAACTATGTGCAGCATTCGCAAGATGTGACCATTTAACTTTTTCTCTCAGTCAAATGTTGCTGACTTTATGGAGTTCCAAAAAAATAAAATAAAACCAAAGGAAAACTCAGAGGCTGAAAGTTGGTAACTTTCCAAATCAGAGATAATCCTAAAACTCTTTGGTATAACATTGAAAGGTGTTTTTCCTTTAAAAAGAGCCAAGCATGACTGGCGTGGATCAGTGGTTGAGCGTCAACCTATGAACCAGGAGGTCATGGTTTGCTTCCCAGTCAGGACACATGCCCTGGTTGTGGGCTCCATCCCCAGTGTGGGTCATCCAGGAGGCAGCTGATCAGTGATTCTCTCTCATCATTGATGTTTCTATCTCTCTCTCCCTCTTCTTTCCTCTCTGAAAGCAATAAAAATGTATTTAAAAAAACAAAAAGAGCCAATTATAGTCATTATTCTCAATTAAGATAATTAAGGTATAAAGACATTTATATAATTTAAAAATACTGTTAAATGATGGTGATTGCCAGAAGAGGGTTGGGGAGGTGGAGGAGGTAAGGGGAGCTAAATGGTGATGGAAAGAGAGTGACTTGGGGTGCTGAACACAGTACAATACCCAGATGATGTGTTAGAATTGCACACCTGAAACCTATATAATTTCATGAACCAACCAGAGGCCCGATGCATGAAATTTGTGCAAGAGCAGGCCTTCCTTCCCCCGCTGCCAGCACCATCTTCCCTCTGGCACCCGGGGCCCAGGGCTTCATCTGGAAGGTCTTCCAGAAGGACGTCCAGTCTAATGAGCTTATTACGCTTTTATTATTATAGATGCCACCCCAAGAAGTTCAATGAAATAAAATAAAATAAAATAAAATAAAATAAAATAAAAATACTGTTAAAATAATTTAACCTTGATGCTTTCATACCTTTTTATTTTAACACTACGAATTTGTGCATGGGTGGAGTTCCTAGGCCTGGCCAGCCATTGGGGCCAGGGGAGGGGCTGTGGGAGGTTGGCTGGCTGGGGGAGAGGCACCATGAAAGGTTGGCCAATGGGCCCTATCAGGGCCAATCAGGGCCGGCCGGCGGAGGGGAGAGGGAGAGGAACTGTGGGAGGTTGGCCAGTGTGAAAGGTTGGCTGTGGGAGCGCACTGACCACCGGGGCAACACCTGCATTGAGCATCTGCCCCCTGGTGATCAGTGCATGTCAAAACGACTGGTCAACCTGTCATTCGGTCACTTAGGCTTTTATATATATAGATAACCTACAGTAACACAGACGTATTGTGCCATATTTATGAGTGTATTTAAAAACAAATAACAGAAGCAAACACTGATGTGAGAGGTGCCCTTGCATTTTCTCTTGCTTGATATGCTGTTTGGGACCCTCTTCCTGGAAGCCATGCCCCCAGAACCCGCAGGCTGCCCCTGACAGAGAGAGCTCTGTGCCGTCACCAGAGCTCCGGGGAGATCCCCCGCATCTCCACATTTTCTTCAGGCCATTCTTTTTAAAAAGTTGAATAATTATTTATGTGCAGTGGAATATGCAAGTTTTAAGGGACAGTTGGCTCAGGGTTGACAAATGCAGGTACTGTATAGCGTTCCTAGCAAGCCAAACCCATCACCCACAGAGGGCCTCGTGCCTCTCCCTAGTTGGTCGTCTCCTGCCCCCACAAGAAGAAATCACTTCTCTGACCTCAGCCATCAGAACCACCCTCTGGCCTTCTCCGACCTCTGATCCCCTTGCTGGAAGATTCTCCAATTTGTCAAAGTCCTTCTTAAAAAGTATTTGCAATGTGATACATTAATCTAGATGTAGTTGAAACAATCAAGAAAAATCAATATTATGTTAAAATTTAGGGCAATATCAACCGAAACTCCCAGGTCTAAACACGTTACTGTAAGACTGACCATTGCTTTCCTTACAGTTGCACCGTTTTAACTTTAGCACAGTCCAGACTTTCACTTTTGTGCTCGCTGAAATTAATCTTGGCTTTGCTTGATGTTCAAAATATTCAGTTAATTTCAAGTTTTGTAACCTAATGTGTATTTTAAACCATTCCTCCTTGCTTTGTGTCACTTGCCAATTTTAAATCACATAGTTTATATCTTCATCAAAAGTTTCTTGGGAAACTAGAGTCCTGGGAGCCGACCCCATGCCTGGGACCTGCGGCGTCTTCGCTGCCCTGAGGTGGCGCTCTGCCGCCTGCCCACCTCCCACTGCTGTCCCCTGGTCCCGCGTCTTTCTGTTTGATCACCTCTGCTCTGTCCATGCCTCCACCCGAGGTGACCCGTTCGAGAGCAGAAACACACAACATGTGGATGCGTTCACTTCACTGCTCAGGTGTTCCTCTCCCCTGCACTCAGGTGGCCCCTCCCCTGCGCTCAGGTGGCCCCTCCCCTGCTCTGTCACCTCACAGGACCTCATCCCACTGTCTCTCTTCACCGGCTTTCCTTGCAGCTTCCTGGTTTGCAAATGCCACCCCTGCTCTCCCTGCTCCTCAGGCTCAGGTGTGGTGACACCTGGACTCTGCCTGCTCTGCACCCAGCCCACCAGCAATGCGGGCTCCCGCTCCAGACCCCGCAGCATTTGGCCTGCTCTCTTCAACATGGAACACTTCACGAAGCTGCATGTCATCCTTGCTCAGCGGCTGTGCCAATCTGCTCTTATGTTCCAGTTTCAGTGTGTGCTGCCGCAGCGAGCACTGTGTGGCCATTTCTTACAGTCCGGCTCCCACGGCTGGGTCAGGTCTCTGTGGCCTCGAGCACACATGGTCACGGTAGCTCCTCTGGACCTTCCTCACGCAGCAGGAAGGATGGAGTTTTCCCTCTGCTCTCAAATGGTCCCTTTTGCTCATGGTCTGAGGTGGTCTCCACTTCACAGTACCGCCCAGTCTGCGCTGAGTCTTCACGCCAGCCTCCCTCTTCTCATCATCTGCCTGGCTCCAGCCCCCAGCACCTGGCTTCGGGCCCTCCTCCTGCCACCTCTCCCCCTTCCTGCCCCACTCCACTCTGCAGAGCTCACTCCCCCTCCTCTCTCCAGTCTGCAGAGCTCACTCCCCCCTCGTCCCTCCTCCCTCCAGTCTGCAGAGCTCACTCCCCCCTCCTCCCTCCAGTCTGCAGAGCTCACTCCCCCCTCCTCCCTCCAGTCTGCAGAGCTCACCCCCCCTCCTACCTCCCCCATCCCAGTCTGCAGAGCTCACTCCCCCCTCCTCCCTCCAGTCTGCAGAGCTCACCCCCCCTCCTCCCTCTCCCCTCCCAGTCTGCAGAGCTCATTCCCCCATCCTCCCTCCAGTCTGCAAAGCTCACTCCCCCTCCTCCCTCCAGTCTGCAGGGCTCACTCCCCCTCCTCCCTCCAGTCTGCAAAGCTCACTCCCCCTCCTCCCTCCAGTCTGCAGGGCTCACTCCCCCTCCTCCCTCCAGTCTGCAGAGCTCACTCCCCCTTCTCCCTCCCAGTCTGCAGAGCTCACTCCCCCCCTCCCTCCCAGTCTGCAGAGCTCACTCCCCCCTCACCCTCCTCCCTCCAGTCTGCAGAGCTCACTCCCCCTCCTCCCTCCAGTCTGCAGGGCTCACTCCCCCCTCACCCTCCTCCCTCCAGTCTGCAGAGCTCACTCCCCCTCCTCCCTCCAGTCTGCAGAGCTCACTCCCCCTCCTCCCTCCCAGTCTGCAGAGCTCACTCCCCCCTCCTCCCTCCAGTCTGCAGAGCTCACTCCCCCCTCACCCTCCTCCCTCCAGTTTGCAGAGCTCACTCCCCCTCCTCCCTCCAGTCTGCAGGGCTCACTCCCCCCTCACCCTCCTCCCTCCAGTCTGCAGAGCTCACTCCCCCTCCTCCCTCCCAGTCTGCAGAGCTCACCCCCCCTCCTCCCTCCAGTCTGCAGAGCTCACTCCCCCTCCTCCCTCCCAGTCTGCAGAGCTCACTCCCCCCTCCCTCCCAGTCTGCAGAGCTCACTCCCCCCTCACCCTCCTCCCTCCAGTCTGCAAAGCTCACTCCCCCTCCTCCCTCCAGTCTGCAGGGCTCACTCCCCCCTCACCCTCCTCCCTCCAGTCTGCAGAGCTCACTCCCCCTCCTCCCTCCAGTCTGCAGAGCTCACTCCCCCTCCTCCCTCCCAGTCTGCAGAGCTCACTCCCCCCTCCTCCCTCCAGTCTGCAGAGCTCACTCCCCCCTCCTCCCTCCAGTCTGCAGAGCTCACTCCCCCCCCTCCCTCCCAGTCTGCAGAGTTCACCCCCCCTCTCCCTCCTCCCTCCAGTCTGCAGGGCCCCCTGCCCACCCTCTCCAGTCAGCACTGCATCAGACAGCTCCACCCTCCTTCTTCTGAACCCGCTTCCTCTGTTCATAGCACTATGCCCTTCATATGTTGTGTGTTTATTTTTCATTTCCCTCCTTTGGACTCTAAGCTCTGCGTGTGCTGGTATTTGCAGTAAAACACTGTATTCTCAGTGGCTGAAATGGTCCCAGGAGGTACAAAACACAATAGAAACTTTATAAATAACTGTGAATGAATTAAGTGGATGGATCCCACACAGAACCAACGTCAGGTTAAAAAACTTAAACGAGTGTACTTTTAAGAAGAGCATGCTAGGTTCCCGTCAAGGTGGTGGCATAGGTGAACGCAGTACTCGCATTCTTCCTACACCACACCAAAATACAGAACAATTGTCACTCAGAACTTGCAATCTAATGGAACAGAATTTCTGCACCTGGGGAATTAACGAAGAAGCACATCGAGACTGGCAGGAGGGGTGGAGAGGTGGGGGAAACTGCTGAACCATGGGCCTGACACCCCCTGTGGCAGTTTTAAAATCAGGAGGGAAATCTTGGCTGTGGAGGTTTCCCTGAGGAACGAATGGTCCCTGCTCCAAACCAGCACCCCCAGCTCGATTCCACAGCTTCTGGCTGTAAAAACCAGCGGGGAGTGACACGAAGGCTGCTGGAGCCCCAGACAGTTCCCCTTAAAGGGCCTGCACACGGACCTACCTGGACTCACTCCCTCGGCGCTCCAGCACTGGCAGCAGCAGCAGGGAACTGGGACATTCGGGGAGGACTAACTTGCCAGGAACCAGGAGAAGAGCTGGAGGGCAGCTTTCTCCCAGGCAAAGGCCTGGCAGAGGCCATGTTCCTTTGCTGAGCCCGCTCTGTCAAGGCTCCATATCGGAATCTCCATCCACCTGGCTCACACTTTACCCTGCCCTGGCAATTCCTTGAGGCCCTGTCCCTCCCTGCTTGAGGCTCATCCAAGCCATATCCAGTGGCTTTTCCATACAAGTGGCCACTCTTGCCTCATGCCTCACACTTTCCTAAAATCCCTCAAATAAACAGCAGCTGGCCTCAGCATGCCCTGTACCTCTCAATAAGTGGCCCCAGGCCCAGCTCTGGTGGCAGCCTGCCCTGGTTCATGGCATGGCCTCTCCTGGGCACTCCTTGCCCAACAAAAGTCACAGCTATCTGAAGGACTCAGGCAGGGCACAGACAGTGGTTGACTCTGTACCTCCCAGGAGGCCCCAGAGCCAGTGCACCAGATTACAACTGTACCACCTTCACAAGTGACACGAACAAGGGGTGGACTCAGTGAGCACCAAAGTCCCCACTGTAACAAGGCCTGATCTATAGGGTTGGCTACCCAGCAGCTCTTTTGTTGTAGTGTAGCTGATCCTTGCTACTGATTGGCCTAGGGGTCAATTCTTCCCAATGACACCAACATAAATCAAGGCTCAACTACAATAAGACTGCACACAGCTTACACTGGGGTGCACTTGGAGTGCCTGCTCAGGTGACCTGGGAGGCTGAACCACTGGGCCTTCCAGGACACCTACTACATTAGGCCACTCCACCTAGTTTTGGAGACTTAGTAGATCGACCTACTATATAGAAACAAACACAGGAAAGCAGCCACAACATGGAGACAAAGAAACAGGTCACAAATGACATGTTTTCTGGAGAATCTCCAGAAAAATAATTAAATGAAATGGAAGCAAGAAAACTACCAGATACAGAGATCAAAACAATGGTTACAAAATTGCTCAAGAGAACTTAAGATACTTAGTGAGAACTTTAAGGATCTTAGTGAGAAATTCTAGGAACTTAGTGAGAATAAATAAATGAGGACCAGTCAGAAATAAAGAATATGCTAAGTGAAATAAAGAATAATTTATAGGGAATCAACAGTAGAATATAGGATTCTAAGAATCAAATAAAGAATTTGGAATATGAAGAAGCAAAAAACACCCATCAGAAGAGCAAAATGAAAAAAGAAAAAATATGAAGATAGTGTAAGGAGCCTCAGGGACAACTTGAAGCTTACCAACATTTGCATCATGGGTGTGTTGGAAGGAGAAGAGTTGGAGCAAGAAACTGAAAACCTATTTGAAAAAATAATGACAGAAAACTTCCCTTACAGAGTGGAAGAAATAGACAGACAAGTCCAGGAAGCACAGAGTCCCAAATAAGATAAATCCAAAGAGGCCTACAAGACACATGATAATTAAAATGTCAAAAGATAAAGACAAAGAGTGAAACTTAAAAGCAGCAAGAAAAAAGCAGTTAGTTACCTACAAGGGAGCACCCATATAACTATCTGATTTTTCAACAGAAACTTTGCATGCCAGAAGGAATGGCAAGTAATTATTCAAAGTGATGAAAAGCAAGAACCTACAATCAAGATTACTCTACTCAGCAAAGCTATCATTTAGAATTGAGGATCAGATAAAGAGCTTCCCAGAAAAGGATAAGCTAAAGGAGTTCATCACCACCAAACCAGCATTCCATAAAATATTAAAGGATCTTCTTTAAGAATAAGAAGAGGAAAAAATAATTACAAATAGGAATAATAAAATGGCAGTAAATACATATCTATCAACAATTGAATCTAAAATTCAAAATAAATGAATAAGCAGAACAGAAATAGGCAACATTTTTGAAAGCTGGCAAATGGGAGGGATGTGGGGGGATGGGTGAAAAGGTGAAGGGATTTAGAAATACAAATTAGTCATAGCCCATGGACACAGACAATAGACAGGTGAAGGCCTGGGATGGGGTGGGAGCTGGGTGGAGGGGGAAAAGGGTGGAAAATGGGGAACATTTGTAATTCTCTCAACAATAAAATAAATTTTAAAATAAAATATATCAAGGTAAAAAAGAGGGCACTAAAATGGAAAACATTCAAAAAGTTAAAAATTTATTACACATTTTTATATCCTCTAAATTAGAATTGGGCATCTAAAAAGTTTCACTCCAGAGCATCTACAACAGGAGGCAAGGGTAGGAGGGCTGATTGTCAGGCCTCCAGGGGACCACTGGGCCACCTGTCCGGCGACGCCCACGCCACACACATCCAACAACACAAGGGAAGGAGGGAGGAGGGAGCAGCAGACGGTGGCAGGGTCTGAGATATGTAAACAGGAAGAGCCTGAGGAAGTCTTTCTCTTTGACCCCTCAGGAGAGAGAGAGGCTTCTCTGGAGAGAGAGGCTTCCAAAGAATAAGGTGTCTGCTGAGGGGAGACCCAGCGTTTATTTGACTCTAGTTCCACATAAGTTCTCCAGGTCATTTTGATTTTGTTAAAATGACACAGGGAGAAAACCATAAATACTGTGTGCAGCAAGGGCTTAGACTTGACAGCGAAACAGTGATGGTGTCTTTCTACCCATCGCGAAGCACTTGCCTTGAACAGGTCGATGTTGCTGAGGATGCTGAAGTTCATGTCCACGGCGAGGGCTGCCTGCATGGCGGCGGGCAGGGCCTCCAGCAGGTCCGCCTCGTCTTAAAGGTAAACACATCCACCCAGGGCGGAGTAGTTAATGGAAAACATCATTCAAGTGTGAGGGGAAACAAAACTGAACAAAATGCCAACTCTTTCCCTAAGCAGAGAGTGTCATCAAATTCTATGCTCATGATGCCTACTGGCCACACTGTCCCCCCCCCCCCCCCCCAGCGGCACCATGACTTTAACTGTGGACAACGTACAGTTCTGAATAAACCAGAACCCGTGTTTGCTGGAACTGTAAATGCAGCTTAGTGGCCACGGGACCAGGGCTAGTGAGCAGACAGGCAGGTGGGACAGTCTAGCTCCTGTCGTCTGAACCTGAGGATCTCGGGCAGCACAAGGGCGGGCGGGTGATGGCAACCTCTACGCGCGTCTGAGGGCTCAGAGCTCTGACCTCCTAATGTGACCCTGTGCAACCCTAAGGGTAAGCTCTCATCCCTGCTTTGCAGAAAGAGGAAACAGGACAGAACAACGCTCAGAGCTGAGCTCGGCCATGCATGGGGGCGGCCCGTGGGAACGGGACCTGAGAAGAATGTGGCAGTGAATTCGTTACTGCTGTTCCCTGGCCTATCCACTCGGTGAAGAATGTGGGTGTACGGACTGTTCCTACCTGTGAATGAAATGATGGGCTGATCGAATGTTCCATAAACAAAACCACCCAGTCTTGGTGTCTAGTATGCTACCAGTTTGAGAGTTATCGTTTTTGATGTTTTCTTATAACCATTTAGAACAATCACTATATTATATCCTTATATTGTTTCCAATATGGAGGCCCTTCTATAAAGCATAGTCTCCTGTTTGGGGAGGGCTGTGTCCCGTTCCCCTAGCCTAGGCGGGAGAGGAGTCCCCAAGAAGAGGGGGGAGCTGCCCGCAACCCCTACTTCCTCCAGGGAGAGGGTGTGGCCTTGGCCTTGAGCTTCAGGAAGAGGCTCTGCGGGCAGAGGCGGAAAAGAGAGACTGTCCTACTCTCACCCAGCGGTTCCCGGCTGCTCTCCAGAACCTCTGCGAGGAGAACCGCAGTGTGAGTTGCGCTTGAACGCTTGTTTCTCTTCTCAGTGACACTATTCCCCTTTCTATACGGGAAGGGACAAACTAGGAGTTGAATCCGGTTATTGTGAACGAGCACATCCTCTTTGCTTTATGTCATCTAATACACAGCACTGTGCCCGCAGCAGGTGGCTTCACTCCCAGGACCTCCCGAGGGTGTCTGAGGGGTGGTGCCCTGCGCTGCCCGGAGCTGGTCTGAGTGCTGTGCTGGGAGGAGGCGGTGATGGCCCAGGTCCTCGGAGACCACGGAGGGATCTCCCTGGGCCAAAGCTTTCAGCTGGGCCCCCATTCCCTTGTGTCCTAAGAGGGGTTGGAGACACCCACTTTCCCAAATTCTATGAGGCAATGTGGGTGGCACCTGTCCCAGGCAGCTGCGGAATAAAACCAGGGTTTCTCTCCCGGGATTTGCAGAACCCGTAAGCTGGGGCTGGGCAGTTAAGAAAAAACAAACAAACAAACAAACAAACAAACAAACGCCCTGATCTATCAGCGATCCCCTAGAGATCTTAGCTGTTTCCAACCTCCTGCTCAAGCCGCTGGGTTTCCCCTGGGCCCCCTGAATGTCGTCAAGGGTCACAGGACACGGTGGGGGATGTAGGAACTTGCCCTGCTTACCCAGCATCCTCTCGGAGGGCCCTGCTTACCCAGCATCCTCTGAGGGTGTCCTGCTTACCCACCATCCTCTCGGAGGGCCCTGCTTACCCAGCATCCTCTGGGAGGGCCCGCTTACCCAGCATCCTCTGAGCGTCCCACGTGTAGGCATACCAGGTGCGGACACGGGCCTGCACGGGCCTGGAGATGGAGGAGGCGTTCATGAAGGTGACGGTGCGGTCCAGGCTGGCCCGGAAGTTGCTCTGAGCGGCCGTGGCGGCTCCGATGATGTCGCGCATCTGAAAGCAGAGCCCGCTCAGCCTGCCCGCACCCGCCCTGGGCCTTTCCCCCGGGCTGTCCGCTCAGCCTGCCCGCACCCTCCTCTCCTCTGGCCGTTGGGCCTTTCCTCCGGGCTGTCCGGCCTCCGCCGCTGACAGGAGAGACCGGCTCCTTCAGGGCTCAGCACAGAGACCTGCCACTGGCTTCTCTCACAGGGAAGCAAGGGGTCGTGAACTTGCTCTGATGGTGGGCTTGGCCAGGCGGGAGAGGGGCCCCACTTCCACCCTCGCTGGCCGGGCTCATTCCTTCTGGCGCTGAGCCTTTCCTGCTTAAGGAGAGATGGCTCGCTCCCTGAGGTCCAGCTCAAAGGCTGTCCCTGGGACGCCTTCCTTGGATTCCATTTCAGAATTTATAGGCCCGCCCTAGCCAGTGTGGCTCAGTGGATAAGCATCGGCCTGCGGATTGAAGGGTCCCAGATTCACTACCGGTCAAGGGCACATGTTGGGGTTGCGGGCTCCTTCCGTAGCAGGGAGTGTGCAGGAGGCAGCCGATCAATGATTCCCTTCATAATTGATGTTTCTAGCTCTCTCTTCCTCTCCCTTCCTCTCTGAAATCAATAAAAATATATTTTAAAAAAGGAATTCTTAGGCCCTTGTACTTGTCAGAGTCTGAGTAGCTGCAGGTGGTCAACTGGACACCTGGCCTCAGCCTCTGACGTACCAAGGGGCTCTTCCAAACATCCTCAGTCCCACCACTCTGCTCTCCAAGCTGCTCTTGACAAAGGGGAACATGGCCGAGTCATCGAGGCTGGATTGGGAAATTTAATAGTTTTAAGTTGCAAATCAATTGAGTGTGCTGAGGCCTAGCACTGGCAGCGACAAGCATCTGAGTGGTTCCTGCGCTGGGCTTGTTGGTGCAGGAGGCGAGGTAGCCGGGATCCGTGTGTGTCTGGGTTAGGGAGGGTGTGAGGCGGAAGGGGGTGAGGGTGGGTCTCCGGGCGGGTTGAAGGATAGAGTCTGGCAGTAGACCGTGAGGTGCAGGTCCCCGTGCAGTCCTTGGGTCTGGGTGGGGTCTGGGGCCAGCCGTGCTTTGTCCAGGCCCTCTGAGGTGTGTTTCCAGCCGCTCTCCTCACCACCATTGCTCACGGTGAGAGTTCAAGGCACAGCCTCCACCTCCCGCCCCATCTTCCCTTGGGCTCTGGTTCTGCATTTCTAGTCTCATGGCATTTCTCCCCGTTCCTGAATCCCAGCCAACAAAAGGCAGGCGGGTGGTGTGAGCACCGCTTCTCCAGCCTCCAGCGCACAGGAACCACCTGAAGATCTTGTCAGTGAAGACCTCAGCTCCTTAGGCGTTGGCCTGTGTCTGGCCTGAATCTGACTTTCCCAGGAGACTCTGCTGCTGGTTGAGGACCACATCTGAGTAGCAAGAATACTGATCTGGAGCAGACGGTGTTGAATCTTGTAAACATTGCCTTGGACATAGGCAGTGCTGAGTTCATGCTGGGCTCTGCTATTAGTTCCAATAGTAAGTCACAGGGCTGCAGCTTAGACTGTAACATTACTCGTGTGAATTTGAATTGTACTTCTCTTGAAGTGTTCCAATCATCGTTAATGCAGTCTGCCAGCCACTGAGATTCTGTTTTATACTCAAAGTTGTTAACTGCTCGGTATTCACCTTCTCAAACCCAAGTGTTTTCTTAATAGAGTTGCTTTGCAGCCTCTCTCCCCTCTGTTACCAGGCTCAGGCTGCAGTTGGCCTATTTCTGTGTAATTGCATTAACCATGCATTTTATTTTCCATATTTTGATGCTTTGATATATGGGGCCACCCCCACCCAGAGCTAGCTAATTCCCGGAGTCTGCATCTGGAAGGCACACTATCCGGGGTGTGCCTTCCAGATGCAGACTGACCAGCATGGAGCCTGCCTTCCTGGGCGCTGGCATCCCTGTCACTCCTTGCCTGCCTTCCTCGCCCCAGGGCGGGGCCAGACACCAGAGACAGCTCCACCCCCAGAGGCACAGCATCCCCTGAGTCCTAACCGGCTGACCTGCCCCCGCCCTGGGGGCCTCCTGTGGCCCCTGTGTGACCCTCCTCTTGGATCTGTTTGTAAACAAACTATGTTTTGATGCCAATTGCTTCCTGGTCTGTTGGCCTCACTATTCCCAAGTAATAATAAAACCTACATTTTAAAAAGCACCACCCCTCCTATTTATATTATATTTTGGTTAATCTTTCTTGAATCTCTTCTTCAAAGTCCTCTTCTGGCCGACTTCCCATTGCTTTTAGGATAAACTCAACATCTCTGACTGAACATTCAGAGCCCCTAAACCAGCTCATCCCTACACACACCTGTAACCTTAGTTACAAGTGTCCCTCCCTCCATCCTTCTGGTACCTGTTCTACTTCCCTGAACACAGCCTGTGCTCACCACTGCCCATCAGACGAATGAAGCCACCCGCCTGTAAGAGCCTAATCTTACCTGCTTTTACAGATGTTTCAAGAATCCTCCAAGAACCTCCTGGGAAGCACCCTTTCTGAGCGAACACAGTTTTCCAATTCCCCTCTGGTCTTCAGGAGGGCAAGTCCTTGCCACTCATGGAGGTAGGAGTTAGTGTTGACTGTGGGTGGTCAGCTTCAGGTGTTAGAGTAGTGCTTACTGCTAAGTTTTGTTACAGCACAGGTTTTATTCACACCACAGTAAGTGTGGTGAGTGTGGTGAGTGGGAACAATTGTTTATCTAGCAGGAATATCACTGATTTTCTCTGACTTGACTCAGCACACAGATCTCAACATGGCTTTTTACTCTCAAGTGTGCAATGTAAAGTACCTTCGGAGAGGTACAACTTCTGCAGATGCTCTGCTGTTGAGCTTTTTGTTTCTTGTGAATCTGAGACTCCGCGAAGATACTGGGCTCTGTCTCTTGCAAATGCCAACCACCTTGCAATAGTTACTTATGCATCTGCTTTGCTTTCGAGACTGTGGCTCCTTGAGAAGGAAGACAGGAGCTGCCGCAATAAACACTGATGAACTGATAGTTTCTTACGTTAATTTGGGTGGCATTTGCTAATCTCTGAAGTGGATTTTACCCCCCCTCCCTTTAAAACAAACAAACAAACAAACATAATTTTATTGATTTGAGGGAGAAAGGAAGGGAGAGGGAAAGAGACAAGCATCAATGATGAGAGAGAATCATTGATTGACTGCCTCCTGCATGCCTTCTACTGGGGATCTAGCCTGTAACCAGGGCATGTGCCTTGACCTGGAATCGCACTGTGACCTCCTGGTTCATAGGTCAACCCTAAACACCAAGCCACACTGGCCAGGCTAGTCTGGGGTCTATGGCAATACTTGATGTTTAAGTAAAAGGTTTTGGAGAAGCTCCAGGTAGGAAGTTACTTTAGAAATGTGCCTTTCTCTGTGAGTCTAACCCAACGTCTGTGCGCACAGGTCCCCAGTAGATTGGACACTTTGGAAACAGAAAGGCCCGTCACACCCTCTTCTAATTCACCAACGTAGATGAGTTAGTTTGAAAAGAGCACCACACAGATTGGGATTTTTCCTGTGAAGTTGACAGAGGCGCACTCGCTTTCCCACAGTGACAGCATCATGCACCTAGTTTTCTCATCTTGACTGACCTGACCAATCAAGCTGGAGAACACGAAAACTCCCAAGAAAAAGTTCAGCAGCTGAAACACAATTTCGAATAAAGTCTGTGGTTCTGGAAGACCCCCAATGGTAATCAAACTTCGGACTGCCCAGTAATAACATCTCAGATACCTGAGAAAAGAGAAAATACACATTTTGCTTTCTACTCTAACATTAAAATATCACTGAGCTTGGGAACATATATCACCACCACATTATAACACACATCCTCCTGATCAAGATTTCTTTCTACGGCAGCATTGGGAAGCACCACATGTTCTAATGTCAACTTATTATTTTAAATGAGTGCCCCAGTGCACAAACTCATGCACATTGAAAGAAAATTAATTAGAAGGTGGTTGGTGGGGCGGGACTGGGTGAGATGGGCCAGACACACCATGAAGCCAACCTCTCATAGTCAGTCCCTCCCTGGCCAGCTGGCCGTATTTGGGGTGGTGGTGTAGCTCAAAGGGCATCTTGCCGAGTGAGTGGGTCTCTCCAGCAGGTGGGGTCCCTCAGCTTGGCCTGCGGGGATCAGGCCAAAACCGGCTCTCTGACATCCCCCTAGGGGTCTTGATTGCGAGAGGGTGGTTCTCAGGTGACACAACCTGGAATCAGGCTCCCTCCTCTTTGGTTTTGGGATGCAAAAATCACTTGAGAATCACTGTTGCCAAGTCACCACAGCTTGGCAGTTCTTGCATTGAATGTCTGTCCCCTTGTGGTCAATGAATGTCATAGCTACTGGTTGGATGGTCAGATGGTCACTTAGCTTTTTATATATGTAGATATTTTGCCCTGGCCAATTTTACTCAGTGGCTACAGTATCATCAGCTCATAGTCTTGGGTTAGATTCTTGGTCAAGGGCATGTACTTCGGTTGCAGTTTTGATCCCTGGCCCAGGCACCTGTGGGAAGCAACCAATCA
This sequence comes from Pipistrellus hanaki, assembly GCF_964339955.1. Lineage (NCBI taxonomy): Eukaryota > Metazoa > Chordata > Mammalia > Chiroptera > Vespertilionidae > Pipistrellus > Pipistrellus hanaki. Next base: position 2,276,353 of record NC_140519.1, read on the forward strand.
ATCTCTCTCTCTCTCTCTCTCTCTCTCTCTCTCTCTCTCTCTCTCTCTCTTTCTCTTTATCTCTCCTCCTTCCCTTGTACTCTCTCAAAAAATCAATAGGAAAAATAGGTGAGGATTAACAGAAATTAAAAAAAAAATTGAGAGAGAGAGAGAGAGAGAGAGAGAGAGAGAGGAACATGGATCAGCTGCCTCCTGCATGCCCCCTTCCAGGGATCTAGCCTGAAATTTGGACAAGTGCCCTGAGCAGGAATTGAACCAGTGACCTTTTACTGCATAAAGGACACCCAACCAACTGAGCCACCCCAGCTGGGGCTAATGTCACCTATTGATAAACCTTGTGAAATGATTCAACCAACCCAAGGAGGGTGTCTACTCTTGCTGCAAAACAAATCACTCTAAAATTTGATGCTATAAATCAACAACTATGTCTTTAGGCTCATACTCTGTGGCTCAGGAACTCATGCCAGGTCCAGCAGAGATGGGTCCTCTGTGCCTGTGAGGAGTGGGCCCTCAGGAGGGGAGGGGTGGCTGAGGAGAGCTGGAAAGACTTGACTGAGGCCAGATGTATGTGCCTGGATCCTGTGCCTTGTGCAGTCTTCTGTTCTGCACTGTCTGCTTGGAGCGCTGGGAGGTACCAGCAGACAGACTGGTCTCTGCCTGGCTCCTGGTTCAGAGCTCCTGACACCTGTGGATTCCTGGGTGACAGGCGTATTTCTTTGTCCTAAGGAGGTGACTCTGGGCTGGCTCCTGGATGAGGCTGGTCACTGGGAGGACCACACCATGATTAAGCTTGGAATGTTCTTTTAAATTTTTTTGAAGGCTTTACATTTAATTTCATTTTTATTGATTTTTTAAAAATATATTTTATTGATTTTTATAGAGGAAGGGAGAGAGAGAGCTAGAAATGTCGATGAGAGAGAAACATCGACCAGCTGCCTCTTGCACACCCCTACCGGGGATGTGCCCTCAACTAATGTACATGCCCCTGACCGGAATCATACCTGGGACCTTTCAGTCCGCAGACAGACGCTCTACCACTGAGCCAATCCGGTTTTGGCTTTTATTGAATGATTTTTAGAGAGAGGGGGGGAAGGGAGAGAAAGAAAGATCAATTTGTTATTCTCTTGATTTATGCATTCATTGGTTGCTTCTTGTATGTGCCCTGAGTGGGGATTGAGCCTGCGTCCTTGGGCATATTGAAATGATGCTCTAACTGAGCTACCTGGCCAGGGCGAAGCTTGGAATTTTCATCAGATCTAGAAAGAAATCACTCATTTTGAAATTCACCACTTTTGAAGGACATGAGTTGTGTTTTGTTTTGTTTTGTTTTGTAACTTGGCAGATGTAGGCATTGGTAGGTTGGAAACCACTCTGCCAAGGGGATGATGATGCCATCACTGCACTTTATTCCAGCAGCTTCCTTGGCCTTCGTGCTATCACAGTGAACTTGGGTGTTAAAGAGGATCACTTTGAAGAAGTATGGAATGGGTTTTATGGATTGCATTTTAACTTCCAAATTTATCATTTCCTGTTACCTGCACCTATGTGTCTTTTTAAAATAAGGAACCTTATTTTTACTTTTAAATCTTTATTGTTGAAAGTATTACTTATGTCCCCTCTCCCCCACATTGACCTCTTCTAGCCCACCCCGCCCCTACCCTGGGCCCTCCCCACCCTCTGGCCTGTGTCCACTGAAGCAGCACTGCCCGCAGAGGGGAGGCCGGCTCTGCTCCGTGAGACCCGCCCCCACAGGGCTTGGGACGTCCGTGCCCGCCTCTGTCACCTGGTGCGAGCAGGGACAGGCATGTGGATTCCTCTCTCATTTCTTGTTTTCCATGCTCAGTATCACGCCCCTGTGGCGCTCTGGCCTGGCTCACACTATTGCGTGTGCGTGAATAGTCTGCATGCTAATCGGAGGTTTCCTGCCCTGACGCTCCGAGGTTTGTTTGGGGATTCTTTCCTGTCACGTCTTATATCCAGACATGCACACCCAATGGTGAGAGTTGTGATTTAATTAGGTGGCATCTTAAGGATTTTCTAGGATCAGCGTAATGACCCAGCGACTCCGACTCCCTCTGCTCCAGAACTCTGCGCATGGAGGTGTGGTTACTGAAGGGGTCGCGTGTCTGGGAAAGGCTGGTCCTCCTGCGCTTGGACCCGGGTCTGAGCTGAGGATCTAGGGGACTCGGAGGAGACACCCTCTGGACCTGGGCCTGCATCTCTGTGGGAGATGGGGGGTACCCTTCCTCAGGGCCTCTGCCGGGGTCCCAGGGCAGCCCGGCACTCCCTCTTCCTGTGAAGACCGTGTGCTAGCACTGGGGCTCGGGGTTCACAGAGAGGTTTGGGCATATCGGGGAGTTTATGTCAGAAGAGAGATAAATATATGGTCAAAGATGGACAGGGAGTATTCATGGGAACCAGGTAACTGACCTGGTTATGCTCTCCCTGGCTAAGCCCGGGCCTTGCCCTCCGCTTCCTAAGGGAGGGTGCCCTCTAACCTACAAGTGGAAGGGCTTGCCTCCCTTGAAGCACACAGTGTCAGTCTGGTGAGGATTCACGGGACGGCAGTAAACTTGATTCTATTTTAAATGTTCCCAGCGACCGACGTAGGTCCCGCAGTCTGCCACTGGGTCCTCGCCGGGCAACGTTTCCAAGTCCAGTGGCCTCAGGAGCGTCGGCCTTTAGGGCCATCGAAAACCACACAGGCTTACACGGCCCAAGTGCACAGAGCAACACGAGGGGCAGGCTGTGCTGGTCAGGGCCCCTGCAGATCGTCCAGGACACGTGAACACGCTGCTGCTGCAGGCATGTCCCCGCTGGCGCCGGGGTGAGGGGCTTTGGTTCTGAGTGGGAGTTTCCTGGCTGCAGAGCAGCGTGGGCGCCTGGGGGAAGGCATGCTCACCGCAGCGGAGGGGCTGGAGGAACACTGCTGGGAAGTGTGGGAAGCCTGCTCCTGCCCTGGGAAGGGATCACTTTTATAACTTTTCTGTGAGTGATTGAGAGGAACAGGTGGTTGCTAATTATTCGGTGCAAGGTTCTGTTTACACCCACTAAATCCAGCCTGTCAGCTGGGTTCTCACATTTTCTGACTTCATTAACAACTGTTCTTGTTCTAGACCACATGTGTCAAACACAAGGCCCGCGGGCCAAATCCAGCCCGCCAGGCCTTGCAATGTGGCCCGCACCGCGCTGTCATCACTGCACTCCGCTGTCAGTTTATGACATTGTCAGTTTATGACTGTTCAGTAAACCATTCGGCCCGCGATTTAGGCTGGATTTTAGATTTTGGCCCCTTCTCTGATTGAGTTCGACACCCCTATTCTAGACCAATCAGCAGTCATGTGCAGCCGTCCACACTTTGATGGTGTATTTGCTAATTTCTCTTCCTTGTATTCATTTTTGCTAGATGAATTTCTCTGTTTAATTGTAAGTATTTTATTAAGTGCATATCATTTAGATTGGGATATATTAATGGGGAATTAAAACTTTTACTGTTGTATGGTGACATTCATTTTCCTAAAATTATTTTTGTTTTAAAGCTTATTGGACTGATATTGACAATCTCTTTTGGTTGACGAATTTGGTCCATTCTTTTTTTGACTGATTCTGTTTTTTTGGTTTTCTGATCCTATTGTCCCTTCTCTGGATGAGGACACTGTCCTTGTTTCTGTTCCCCGGAGGCGTCTCGTCACCTGCTCGGGCCTCAGCACACACACAGCTGTTTGGTAGACTTTGCAATCCTTACAGTTTTGCAATAACTGAAAGCAGTTGTGATCATAAATTGTCTAGAAACATAACAAGTAATCACAAACAACAAAGATTACAGTAATGGGTCTTGTTGGATTTTAGAGATGGCCCCTGTGGACACCTGGCCTGCACTATGCCTGGGATCAGAGATGTGATTTTAGCGTACTGTCGCCCACAGAAGGAATTCTGGTGCAGCTCTGTAGTAGCTTGCTGATTTGCGAAAACCAGTTACTAGGCTCTGGCATGAATTACACACTCACTTTTAGGCAATATTTACTAGAGTTGGTACCTTACTCAGTTTCCTATATAAATAAGTTATTTATAACTAGAGGCCCAGTGCATGAAATTTGTGCACAGGTTGGGGGGAGTCCAGTCAGACCAGCCTGCACCCTCTCCAAACTGGGACCCGTCTGGGGGATGTCCAGCTGTCTGAGGCAGAGGCTTCCAAACTTGTTTGGTCATGATGCAGTGTAAGAAATGTATTTCCTGGGTCAGCAAAGGATGCGCATGCACACATGTTCACACGTGTGTGCGCACACACACATGCATACACACATGCACACACATATGCACCCATACTAGATATGACAGAGTCTGATGTTTCCTATTCTGTCCTCCTCTACTTGATCTTCTTTCACTGAAAATATCCCATTAAAGAATTTTCGCCGCCCACTGATGGATTATGACAAGTTTCAAAAATATTGGCTTTACAAAACTCTCACACTGACACAGAAAGTTAAGAAGGCAATAGAAGTTTCCTCGGAATGAAAACTCACATGTTTCCTTGGCCGTTGTACACCCACCGGGTGGTCCCGATGCCCTGGCGGTCTGAGGCCCAGTAGTAGATGCAGGCGTTCACGTGCAGAGCGAACAGCAAGCAGCCCGCCGTCCGAGCCACCCTGAGGAGGACGCAGAGCAGGCCTCGCACTGGCGGCTCCTTCCTCTGACCTGGCTGCCCAGTCTCCTCACTCCAAATTTGGGCGTTACCTCCCATGCAGCAGTGACAGGATGGAGCCAGGGCACGCTCTCTGACTGCAGTGTCTGGACAGGCACTGAGAGTAACTCTCCCCCGCCCCCTCTTTCTGCAGATGCTATGGATCTGCTCCCAGGGTCACCTGTCCACCCGAGTCCAGGAAATAGCCGCGCTGACTTAACCTGGGGAAGGCTCTCGGCCTCCTGCTGTGGTTAACTGGCTGGAGGTGTCCTGCACGGGAGCGGCAGGGGAACACAGAGGAAAGGCGGCTGGGAATGAACTGTCTGCGGGAGACCGAGCCTGTGACCCAGCACGATTGTTTGTACCTGTTCTCATGGAAGCCGGAATTCGGCCTATTTTTTAGTCATATCCGAGAAAAAGTTATCAGAGTCTGGTGTGTGTTACACCCTCACTTTTAGGCAGTATGATTTCCATACTCTCATCTCACTTCAAAATATATTCAAGTCTGCTTTAGGAATGTAACCTCATTATGTGGCCCAAACCCGAGATGATCTCTCCTCTTTGCAGGAGGTCACATTTGTCCATCTGAAATGTACCCCTGCAAATGTACCCCTTCCAGCCAACAAACACTGAGCTCCCTTACCTGTAGATATACGCCCCGTCCACGATCGACTCCATCTTACCTTTGAATATACACCCTGTCTGCTGTTGACTCCATCTTACCTGTAGATATATGCTTTGTCCATGATCGATTCCAGGCGATGATTAAATTCAAAGAATGATCTGTACTATATATAAAACAAGCAGAAGAAATCCCAAAGTTAGTCTTAAAGACATCCATTTGAATAAAGCTATACGACACACATTTTGTTGTCGTTCAAAATAATCCCATCTACATGTCTTAAAAAAAGACAAACTAGTGTCTGTTGAGCGGATTTTCCTCTAGGGTCACTTAGCATAGTGCCTAACCAACTTCCACAGCTCCTGCTTATTGGACTTCCACCCTCTAGTTAGTCTCGTTCCTAATGCTAATGAAAACCAGGCTGAAAAGCATTTTTCCTGTTTCTTTATAAAGCATAGAGTAGAATTCTATTTTACAAGAATTAAAATCACACTCCCCAGAACGTCTGTGAAAGAGGAAGATGATAACACATTGAAGTCACAAGTAGATGCTGATCCTGAGGCTCAGGGCTAGCACTGCTCCTAAGCAAGTTCCATTAAATGTGTTTAATTTCAACAACATTTCAAGTCCAGTAAATATGAGTATCAGTTACAATTCGTGACATTGCTTAAAGAGACAGTGAGCTTACACAGGTTGAATCCAAACAGAGTGGCTATTTCCTTTGAGGTTCTTTCCTGCTTACATCTACTTCTACCTCCACTCACCTCCCCACACTCGCCTGCCCACCTCCTCCTTTACCAGCTGAGGCAGAGGAATGCAGGAGTGAGACTGCACCCCTGCCCTTTGCTAACTGTGTGGCCTTGGAAAAGTCACTTAACATTTCTGTGCCTCAGTTTCCTCATCTGTAAAATGGGGACAATAAAATAAGATGTCTCTTGGAGGGGTTGGGTGCACACTCAGTTCATGCATTTAATTATTTACTGTGCTGAGAATCACAGGATCCTATAGCGAGAAGGGACTATTAGGGATTATTTTGTTCCAAGATTATTTAGTTCAGAATTTCATCCAATGTATATCTGACTATAGTAGAACATTTGGAATTAAAAAACAGACATAATAGTAATGACTCTTTAGCCAGAAATATACACAAATGGTTCATTTGCCCAGAATTGCTGAGTAGGAAAAATCCTTCAGACATTCAGATGAAGGTAATTCCGATCGGTGGTAAATTGTTTGTGGTGCTCATAACAGAAGTTTGTATCAGGACATGGTTTAAATGTTAGCTTCAGTAATCACTGAAGTGAACATTTATATTCTTGGTGTTTTTCTACTGGAGACAAACAATATTTTCTCAGTGAACTGTGCATCAAAATGACTCACCTATATGTGAAATGACTGGACCATGGGGCTACGGAGAAAAGACCAATGCTGACATTCAGAATGTCCTATACTAAAAAAGCTTTGAATACAGATGGGCTTTGGGTCCCTTGGGCACACAGGGATGGGTGGGAAGCATGGCATTTTACACACTTCTATTGCACTGCCAGCGAACTCCAAACACATGCCTGAGTGTCTGAAAGCTGGTCATCTCTGAACAGCAGCTCCTGATACTCTCACTGAGAAGAGAAAGGGATGCCTGCCCCCGGTGCTGGGCGTGAGGAGTCTGCCCCCCAGGCCGCAGTCCTGGCCAGGCCTTCGCCATCCCGAGGGCCTGAGGCTGTTTCCCTCTCCACTGGAGAGACCGTGGGCCTGGAGGGTGGAGTCTGGTCGGGAAGTCCGAGAGGAACCCAGGTCCCCGCTCAGCACAGCACGGGGGACAGACCCGCTAGCTCTCATTTTCCTCGCCGCTACAATGAAGTGGACTGGAAGAACCGGCGAGGTAACGATTATCCAGGTTGACGAAGCACAGCCCTCCCTGCCCCACGTCCGCCACGGCTGTGTGCGCTGGTACCAGCACCCAGGGAAGCCCACTGGGATTTACACAACTCCAGCCTTCCTCAGGAGGTTCTTTGGAAATGGCTCCTCTTGCTATGGCTGACGATTTACACGCAAATCCAGACCCAACTCTCCCCACATTTGTGTTAGTTACCCCATGGGGCTATGAGTCATGTCTTAGTATCTGTGGAACAGGTAATGCACTTACACATTCAAACGGTAGCAAGTACACCCCTTCACGAATCTTGTCTCAGTCTATCCCCTCCCCCCACTGCCTCCAATCCCCTAATATTTTCACTAGATTTTTTTGTAGCCTTCCACTGTTTACATGTGCTCAGAAAAATTGAATATTTTCATTTTCTGCTATACAAAAGTTAGCATTGTTTTATACACTGTTCTGAAACGAGCTTGCTTTTCACTCAGCAATTTATCTTGGTGGTCTTTTCATACCAGTTCATGAAAAACTTCCTCTTTATTTATTTATTTTTGCATTACAAAGTGTGTTCTATTATATGGATGTACCACAATTTATTTAACCAGTTCCCTGTTGATGGACATTTGAGCTGTATCCAAGTGACATAAGTAATTTTGTTTTGGAAAGTATGTCTGCATTTGCTGGGATGGCAGAGTTTGGTGAGTACAGGAACTGGGAGGCTGTCGGATCGGACTCTCTCCTTTCACAGCCAGGACTCCAGGCATTCAGCGGCTCTGAGCAAAAAGGATGAGTGGAAAAGAATGAAACATGAGACCACTGGCAGCTGTATTTGTGTACAGAAGACAAAGCATTCCTGTTCCGGCGATAAAACACCTGAGATACAGCGTGACACAGCCTTGTCACCTCCCACAGTGGGTGCCATGATGTGCTTCCTTCCTGAGGTCTTAAAATTCATAGCAACGATGAGGACGGAAAAACGGACAGTTTGAGTGAAGGAAGAACATCGTACTTTTAGGATGTTTTAAATCACTTCAAGATTTCCATAAGTAAAGCAAGACAAGTAAGAATATCAATAGAGTTATCTCACCTTCAATATCCTGTTTGTCCTGAATATTGGGTGAAAGCCAAAGAAGAGGCAGAGCACATCCAATGGCACCACTGCAGCCACATCCAGCTGTTGGGACAACATGTGTGCGGTTATGCGGAGTCCGCTGCTTCTTGGATGTGGACTATACCCACGTATGCAGAGCTGACAGCACCATCGCCGTCCTGTGTCCTTAACACAAAACCGCCTGCAGGCAAGCACGTGGTGCCACTGGAAGCAACAGCCCGGGGAGACAAGGCGGTCAGGCCCATGCCCTCTGAGCCCTGGGCGGGGACAATGGGAGGGGACACGCCCTCTGAGCCCTGGAGTGGGGGGATGGGGGAACACCCTCTGAGCCCTCCCAGGAGCCTCGGCTCAGCAGCACCCCGTTGCACCTGCACGGGTGCTGCAGAGGTGGGTGGTCACTGATGCGGGACTACACTTTTACAGTTTTAAACTGGGCTTCTGGGCTGAAAAACAAGCCCGGTCCCGACTGTTCTCTCTGCAGTGATGTTCCCGCTCGCCAGTTCTGGGCCCTCACAGTGAGGACAGTGCGGCTCAGGTGGCGGCCTCCAGGCTGCCTGCCCACCCACTGGCCACAGGGAGCAGCGAACGCGCCCTGGAGGTGGTGCCCAGGCTGTGCGGTGGGAGGAGGGATGGTGTGGGGAGGGCACTGCAGTGCGGCTCCACCGGACACGGTATTTTCGGTCTGTCCTGTGTCTGTACCCTGGCCTCCCCCCCCTGGTATTCTGAATGACAGCATCATGCTGAGGGCCTCTTTACCTAAGAGAATCACTCGCCTTCATTATTTTTTAGGTGACACTGAAAAGTGGGTTATGTTAAAACATTTATTTAAGACAACTAAGGGCAGTGACAAGCGTCCTGTGGGGCCACGTGATGGAAGAGGAGGCCTGAGCTGGGCCAGAGTTTCCGGCGGCTGTGCCCCCAAGAGCAGAGGCACTTCTGGGTTGCATGGGCCCACCGGCTGTTAGAAACCCGTTACTGACTGGCAGCACCGGTTTGTGAGCTGTATCATCATCAGACCTGGGCTTTATCCTGAGGAGGCTGAGCCTCAGGACGAGCAGAGGGTGAAAGGAGCAGCTACTAACAGCATCTCCAGAGTGAGGAAGGCAGGTGCTGCCCCGCTGCGGTGCCTTCCGGTTCAGATCATATTAATCTTTAAAAAATATGCTTTCATTGATGTCAGAGAGGAACGGAAAGGGAGAGAGAGAGAAACATCAATGATGAGAGAGAAACATTGACCACTTGCTCCCTGCACGCCCTACTGTGGATGGAGCCCACAACACAGGCATGGGACCTGACCAGGAATCGAACTGGGACCTCCTGGTTCGTAGGCTGACGCTCAGCCACTGAGCACACTGGCCGGACCATATCATCTTTTCTTTAACCTGTAAAAAGCCGATCTGGCCCGAGTGCAGTCACCAAGCACAAAGGTGCCTCTGCTTTCGGGCACAGAGCCGCAGGGAGGGCTCAGGGCAGGCGAAAGCAGGAGCAACCACAACGAAACACTAGTAAATGCAACCATCTATCTTTATCAACCAATTAAACACAGGAGTCAGCCTCCCCTCACCACTTTGAGAGTGAGCAGTTTGGAGTGAGCTGGGCACTTAGGAAGGAGATGGTCCTCGCAGCAGATGCGCCCAGTCAGCAGCTTTCTAACAAGTGAGTGCGCAGGCGCCTTGCTCACAAAGGAAAGGAGCTGGAGACAAACCATGGAAAGGCATTCAAATCACCACCCAGCAGCAAGTGGGACAATTTGGCACCTAAACCCAGATTTGGGTTTTTTAAACAAAACAACCTCCCATTTCAAGGACAATACTTTAGTGATTTGAGGTTACTAAAGTATTGTCCTTGAAATGGGAGGTTGGAGTTCCCTCCTCCAGATTGGGTGACCCCAAATCCCTGCCTGTGTCTCAGAGTTAGGGGGACAGACGGAAGGTGACAAGCTCTTGGCTGTGAATGATTGTGGGTGAAAACAAGGTTGTGCTACCATTGGAGGAAAGGCAGAGGCCATGGCAGGTCACTTATCTACTCGCTTTCCTGCATTTCTCATTCTCGCACAGGAGAGAAAGGGGAGGGGAGTAACTGTAGCGTTTACGTCATCGCAGGAATGAGGCCAGCGCTCCTGCTGGCCGGACCGGGCTCAGCCACCCCCTTACTGATGTCCAACTCAGAGAGCCCGTGTGGCCCAGCCTTCTGTTCTGCGGTAAAGCAGACACATCTGCACCTCGAGGAAGCATGCGTGTGCCACTGGTTGTCTCTAACAAACCTCCCTGTGCAAACTGTTCCCAAGGCTACATTTGTGGAAGAAAGCAGGTTTTCAGACAGGAACGTATGGTGGGACTTAAAAGTAAAATGCGATGGGTTGCTTGGATAATTTTGCGTTTGTGAGTCACCTACCTGAAATTTTGTAGAACTCCTGTAGAGCCTCGCTAGCTCATGGGGATCCATCTGAAACATATTTATATTTTAACCGTTTTAATAAACTACTTTCTCACTTAAAAATACTGTTTCCTCAGTTTCTAACACAATGTCTAACACACAGCAGGTGCTCTCAACAAATGTGTGGTGGGTGAGAAAGGAGGAGGATGGCGTTTAACATTCAGACCTAAAAGAACTAATGCTAAGGCTGCACTGGGATCCTTACGTTTAGTTACAGGCAGGAAGGACTTGTCCATGTGCTGTTAACCAGCGGACAAAGCACGGTGACTGTACACAGGGAGCAGCCTCTTCTACCCCTGACCACGGGCTGTCCACATTCCAGTGACTCCCCCTTCCTTGCCCTCCCCCTTTGGCTAGAATTCTACCCATGTACAATACTAAATGTTACAGAAATATACCCGAAAATATACCAGGGCTGAGGATACCAGGTCCCTCATAGCATGCTGCTCTCTCATTAACATGCTGCTCTCTCATTAGCATGCTGCTCTCTCATTAGCATGCCTCTGTCTGTTAGCCCATTGTGGAAACTACTCTACAGGATGGAAAACCTGTGGCCTTCCCTCTCCCTTTCCCCCTAGCTCCTTCTGCTGGGACCTTCAGCATCTCAAGCTGTTGTTTGCTATTTTTCTGTTTCCCCTCAAGGCCCCGGGGAATTAATATTTCCATCCTCAGCCCTGGAATGCTTGGCAATAGAGGTTGTTGATAAACGCCTGCTGCATGCATGCATGAATGAATGAGTGAATGATCTGCCTGTCCACTAAAGGTAGTGAGACTCTCAGGTCAGGTGCTCAACTGGCAACTCGTGTGTCTTCTTTCCAAAGTGTAATCAAGTCTCGAAGGTGAAAATGACCTCCCCTAAATGAAAAAAACCATTACATGTCTTTTCAACAAACAAGGCAATTCATCTCTGTTCTACATTTGTAGCTGGTGATAATGCGTTTCAAATAGAGCCTATTGAGTGTGTTTTCATTGGTGATTTTTCCTGGTTTCAACAGGCCATTGTGTGCAAAGGCCTCCTGGAAAATGGAAAATAAAAGCCTCCCCTCACTGGTTCTGTCATTTCCATTTGTCAGACACTGATTTCTCCCCCTTGTGCATCTAATGGAGGTTGAAATGAGCTCCGTGTGTGTGTTTACTTCCCATCCACAGCATCGCCGTCCATCACGGGCTGAGCCTGGGCCGGCGGGAGCGCTGGGCCGCCTTCGCAGGCGTGGTGCTGTGAGCACAGCTTTGCTACAGCGTCAGCTCCGGCCTTTAGAGTTCCTTTCTAGGAGAGATTTCAAGTACAGGAAGCACTCTATAGCAAATAACATTTTAAAAGTCACCAACATTAGTCCTTCGAGCTTTCTGCTAATTTAAGATCACCTGGAGACGCAGAAGAGAACGTTGAGGCGATTAAGAAACCTACCCCTCTGCTCCCCAAAATACAGAACTCAGTGCCACTCCCTGGCCATTCTGCTCGCCCTGCTGGGACGTCGGCGGGTCCGCTCTGGCCACCCGCTGGGCGGGAGGCAAGGATGGCACATGGCATTGGCTGGAAAGGAAGGTGGGGAGGCAGGGCCGGGGCTGCAGACTGGGTCTGTGCTCACGGAACGTCCTTTGTGAGCCTCAGCTGACTGTGCGTGCCGTCCGCGGGGGGAGCGAGTCCCAGAGACCACCGGTGAAGAGCAGGCGCTGCCGCTCTGGGGAGAAAGCTGCAGTGAAGCTGAACAGGAGACAGGCCCGGATGTGTTAATTAACAGCGCTCCGCCGAGCTTGATCCTGCGTGCGCTTGGCTCGGCCTGCAGCGTGGCTTCCTCCGTGGGTCTGGCTCTCCTGCAGACCTTGGTGTTCATGGCTCTCTCCCAACCCCACCGCCCAACGGCGGGTCTCACAGGGGAGGCCGCGCTCTGTGCTACCTGCCAGGCGGCCCCGCCACCCGTGGTTTTGGGCCCTGGAAGGATGGTGTGTGGCTGAGAAACCAGGATTTTCCATGTCATTTCATCTTTAAAATATATATATATATTTTACTGATTTTTTACAGAGAGAAAGGGAGAGTGATAGAGAGCTAGCAACATCGACCAGCTGCCTCCTGCACACTCCCCATGGGGGATGTGCCCGCAACCAATGTACATGCCCTTGACTGGAATCAAACCTGGGACCCTTCAGTCCGCAGACCGACACTCTACCACTGAGCCAAACCGGCTTTAGCTATGTCATTTCATCTTAATTAGGATTTACATTTGAATGGACACATGGCTTGTAGCCAGTGCACTGGACAGCATGGGATCCACTCTGACCGAGGGCCCAGGCCCCTCCTTCCCACGCGGCCTCTGTGAGCTGTGAGCTTTGTGGCTGAAGGCCTCCACACAGCTCACACTGCGGCCCCGGGAGGCGAGCTGCGCTGGATGAGGTTTTATTCTATCTTATTTTTTCTGCCTGATTTAAAGTGCTGAGGGGATGGCAGGCTGTCAGGGGACAGAAGACGGCCTCCTAACTCGCACTCCGAGGCTGGAGCAGAGTGCTAGTCACTCCCCTGCGCTCGGTGCTGGATGCTTGCCATTCAGGTGAGCCGTGTCCTGCTTGGACCTTCCAGAACCAGGTCTGCTTAGTACCCTCAGTCCGACCCCCGCTGAGGAGCTCCCGACCGAGGCCCTCTGGTCTGAGGCCTGAGCGAGTCCCTCCCCCTGAGGCCTCTGTGTCCCCGTGTCCGTAGGGCCCCTTCTCAGCGCACCGCCCCCTCCACAGCGAAGGCGCTGCCCGCCTCTCCTTCCCAAGACCAGCGCCCCGAGGTTTCTGTCGTCACTGCTCTGCGGGTCCCAGCAGTCGAACCCTTGGTGATGCGAGGGCGATGGGCTCCCAGGAGGCTGAGACTCCCACCACTTAGAGCTGACACCCCGTCCTCGTCGCCTCCGCCCGCCCACTTACTCTGACGTCACACCCGCAACAATTTCTGACGTCACATCCGCCCGCCCAATTTCATTGACGTCACCTCCACACAACCACTTACTATGACGTCGCCTCCGCGGGTGGCGGGCAGCCGGGGCTGCACCAGCAGCAGGTCGCACAGGTAGATGAGGTCACACAGGCCGTCCGCCGCCAGCCAGTAGGGGGCGCTGCGGGGCGTGCGGCAGGGGAAGGCCAGGCGCGCGGGCAGCAGGCAGCAGTTCCAGGCGCAGGCGGCGGCCACCAGCAGCGGCCACAGCAGGGAGTGCGGGGCTGGGGAGCGGCCGTGACCGTGACCGCCGCGCCAGGCGCCCCCTGCGCCCGCAGAGCTGGGGTTGGGGGGGTGGGCACGTGCTCCAGCGGCACAGCGCCCCCCGCCGCCGGCTTTCGGGGGCCAGGGACCTCATGGGCTCTTCCCACATGGGAAGGAGCGTGGAGAAGTGGAGCCGAGTCGTGCCCACAGGACGGTGTCCTGAGCCAGGAAATGGGCGCCCCTCCCCGCCGCCGCCTCTCACCCGGGCTGATGGGGCCCGCACACCGCCCCTCCACCCGGGGCCTGGGGGGCGTGCTCCGGCCCCAGCCCCCAGCGGAGCACCAGCAGCCCGGTGCCCGCACCGCCTTCCAGGGAGGTGGAGGGGGGGGGACAGAACTGCCCGCCCGGCCCGGCCCGTTGGGACGCCCCGGAGGAGCCGTACCTGCGCCGGAGGCCATGCAGCCGGGGAGCGCCCCCGGAGGCCCGGCCTGCGGGGTGGGACGCCCCGAGCCCCCGCGCTGCCCTGGGGCGGACCGCACAGCGGCGGGCTGGGCTGGTGGGAAGAGGAAAGCGTTAGGAGGCTCCCTTAGCTCCAGGGGCAGAGAGCCTGCTTTCTTGAAGTCAGAACATTCCAGAACCTCTCCGGCCCCCCCAGTACAGGCAGAGGAGGCTTTCTGTGACAGTAAAATGTGACATTCATGGAAAGATCGGGTCCTGGAATCGCTGGGATTGGAAATGACAGCAGGTGAGCTCCTGAGCGGAGGCCGGAGGGTCACAGGCAGGAGCAGAGAACTAAGCGCGGCTCAGACAGTGGGGCCAGGCTCGTGTCCTGCAGGCTACGGACAAGCAAAGTTCAAAACCTCCCTCTCAGCACATTCGCCAAGTTCCGGTGGCTGCATGCCTGCCTCTTCCCTGAAGAAACGAAGCTCTGTGCAGCCTTCCGGCCCAGAACCCGGGAACCTCGCTCCGGCCGTGGGCAGCCACCTGACTGAACCGCCGCCGCCGCTCTCCCCCGGCCGCCAGCAGCACAGACCCCCCACGCACAGGGCGTGGCGTGCGTGAGGCGTGACGCACGGTGGGCGTGGCATCTATGGGTGTGACGTCACGGGCGGGCGTGGCGCCCTCCCCGATTGCTCCCTGATTTCCGGAAGCACATCCTGAGCTCCTCCGGCAGTGACAGTGTCCCCGCCCCCGGGATCAGGGACCGGTGGTCGGTGACCTGCGCTGTGTGAGCCCCACGACCTCCCCCCGCTCGGAGGACCGGGCTTACTGGGCGCGGACAGGCCTCCCTCCGACAGCCGCCGCCCGCAGAGGCCCGTCTGGAGCCGCTGGGCCGCGGGCACACTCACAGGCGGCGCTCCCGGTGGTCTGCTTTTTTGACTAAATGAGGGGAAAACAGCGACAGAGAAGGCTCATGAGAAGCTCAGCACGGGGACGGGTGACGTCTTTCCCCCTCCCTGCGTGCCAATCTGCAGCTGACTAGAAGGCCCAGAAAGCCCACGCCCTAAGCTTGATGGGCAGGTGCGAGCAGATGCCGGCGGGAAAGGAGAAATAGCAGGTGCCATTCCTGGCCACACTGCACCTCCCGCCCCAAGGCCGCCTGGATCGGGCGGCTGGAAGAAGGGGCTTCGGCTGGCCTGCGGGCAGGGTTCGAGGGCGGCGTGGTGAAGGGGTTCTGGCTATGCACGTGGTGGGCTCGCAAGGGGAATCCAGCCGTGTTCACGGCTCAGCCCGCTGGAAGCCAGAGGGCTGTCACCAGGCAGCCTCCTCTGACCGCAGTTCTCCAGCTGCCGGCAGCAGGCAGGCGGAGGTCTGGGCGCCAGGGGGTCTCGAGAGAGGCTGCTCCTGGCTCTGAAGAGGAAGGGCCCCATAAACTCTGCTGAGGGCCCCGTCCCACACCCACAGGCGCCTCCTGCTGTCACTAGGGTGAGCCTGGGAGTAGGTGTGCCTCCAGGTGGAGCGCAGCTGCCTGGCGCCTCGGTTCAGTGTGAGACCTGTGCCAAGAAGCCGGCCACCGCCAGCCCGCCGGCCTGTGGACCTGTGAGCTATGAAATGGGCGCGGTTTTAAGCCACTAAGTTTGTGATGACTTGTCCTGTAATGAACCTCCTCCTAAAAGAAGCGTACAAACAGCTAGGACAGGGCACAAGGTGTAAGCGAGCGATTTCCTAAGGATCTGACTTTCCGCACAGGCTTCGTCTCACTCTCCACCTTCCTTCCGAGGTTTGACCTGGGCCTCCTGGGCTCACACAGCCTCCTCCGCTCTCACTGCCTCACACCCACACCTCCCTCCTCGTCTGCTTCCAGCCGGGACTCCTGGGGCGCAGGTGGAGCCCGGGCACCTGAGGGTGCCACTTAAAAAGAAGCTAGTGTGACCCACCCGACCTCTCTGGGCCAGGCCCCAAACACAGCCCCTCCGACCTGCAGCGGGCTCCCAGGCATCGGCCTCTCTCTGCCTTCTCTTATCACAGAATAACTCATTTCTCTGCAACTGTCACAAGTCCTGTGCGAGCATCGAGCATCAAGATTCTTCAACCGTGTCCACCTTTTGGGTTCTTCTCCAGAAGGGTGAAGGCAGAGGTGGTGGGAGGAGATCCGATACGCCTTATGGGGATGGAAATAGGACATTAGGTCCACAAACCCCGAAAAACCCTTCTTCCTTATGAGTAAGGAGTGTTGTTAGATACCGCTTCACAGATTCCTTCTTAAAATCTTGTAAACCTAGACGTTGATCCCCCTGTCAGACAGTTGTTGAGTCTCTACGCATTGGAAACACAGATGCGTTAGCCACTGTCCCCGGTGGATGCTCACAGCTTCACGGGAGGCAGGGATGTGAGTAACAATCAACCGTAAAGACACGCACACACAGGACTGGGCCGGGGAGCGTGAGGGCTGCACACACAGGGCGTCTCAGGTGAGAAGCTTAGCAGGGCGTCCACGGAGAGATGGAGGGAGGCTTTCCGAGCTGTGAGGACAGTGTGTGAGGACCGTGTGCTCCAAGGTGGACAGGACCTTGGACGTGACGGGAACGGGGCTGGGTGGCAGGGGCGCGGAGGGGGGAAGTGGCCGGGTTCTAATGGCTGCTCCGTCGCCTGCTTGGGCCCGCAGGCTGATGGGAGCCGTGCAGGTGCAGAGCGGGTGGGTGCTTTGGAGAAGAGGAGCGGTGAGCATGCAGAAGGTGAGATTAGAGTCGATGAGGGAAAAAGAGAATAAAGAGCTATTTACAGGCAGAAATCAAAGGATTGGAACTTTCTGGATCTTTTGGACTAACCCGAAGGAGTTGAGAAGAACGCCAGGTTTCTGCTGTGAGAGACAGATCCCGGAAGGTGCAGTCACGTGACACCAGATTCAGAAAGGAGCTGTTGGATGGAAAAAGCGAGTCTGCCTGTGGGTGGGCCTCGCCTGTGACACCCATGAGGCCTTGGAAACACAGCTCTGGTGACGTGAGCTGGTGTCAGTGGTGACTGTGGGATGTGCACAGCCCTGCATCAGCTGACAGCATCACAGACTGAAGTTCTCAAAGTTTAGCTCGGAGCGTATTCAGCCTCCACAAGACCTCAGGCAGCGAGGTTCTGAATAATGCTTATTGACTGAATAAACCGCATGTCTCCACTTTTGCTGACCTTATTTGATGTGCCTCAGTGCACTGAAAAATTCCATAAAAAGGGAAGGTGAGGGTTGTTGGATCATTAGCCATAAAGCCAGATATTCAAACTGTCAAAGGTCTAACTGAAGCCCTAAGACCCAGGAATGCTTTTTTTGCTGACTTACCTAGAAGCCCTCACTGCCCGTGGAATTGCCCTTAATCATCCACTTTGCACTGTGCAAACCTGCTTCATGGCCAAAATGCTGAAAACTGAGATAGACCCATGCAGCTAAATCTCAACTCCTGAACCTCGTTCTTTTTGGGGCGTCTGAGCATTGGTGCACCAGTCACTACCATCTCTTCCCCTTCTCCAGTTTTTTTTTCTGGAGTGATCTTTGCCCTTCGTCCACAAATACACAGAAGCTAGGAGTGTAGTTTTCTTTTAGGTAATGTTGTGGTTGAACAAAAAGAGACAATAGAGTTGAAGAAACATATCCCATGAGATAAGTCAAATGAGGGTGAGAGAGGAAGCCAATGGGTACACGCCTCATATGACTATGCTTCATTTGAGCTGCATTTAGCATTTACTCTTCACATTATTAGTTATATATTTTAAAACAATTATTCCTCATAATTCCTGATGAAAGATCTAGTAAATGATAGACGTATTTTGCCAGTTTTGATAAATGTAGGAGGAAAGTTACTGAGTACTCTTCCTGAGGGGGCTGAGGGGGTAGAAGTCGCTTCTCTGCGTGCTGTGGGACTGAGCACCGGAAGCCGCGCCATCTGGCGAACCAGGGACCCCCCGTAGAAAGGAAACGGAAGAGGCTCGGACTGTTCCTGGTTAAGCCTTACTTACAGTCTCTGTGCTCAGAACAAAGTGCAAATGTACACATCTCTAATACAAAAATAAAAAGTAAGTATTTGCTTACGTACCCATGGAAAAATAAAGACTTATTCCTTTTTTTTAAAGGGCTCAGAGAAAACGCATTTTTAAAAAGGCGGTAAAGCTTGGATTCCAGCAGCGTTCCCCACTTCTTTACATTCATTCAGGGCTAAGGCGGGGAAGCCGTGGGCTGGCCGTGCCGGGCAGGGCTGGGGAGCGGGGCACTGGGGGGCCGGGGGCTCTGGCCCCGGATAAACGCGGTGTGGAGGCCACGCCTGGTCTGGGGGGGGAGGGGGGGGGCTCGGAATGCCGTGTTAAGAAGTGCCCGCGTGAGACATGGGTCTGAAAGTGCTTCTCCGGGCCTCTCTGCATTTGTCAGGACAGCGTCCTGCCACCGCAGGCTCCACTTTCACATGCCCTGAGGTGTGTCAGGCTGTGCCAGCCCGGCCAGGGGGTGGCGGCTCTCATGGGGAGCGGGCAGCGGCGGGGCGAGCTCACAGGGAGGGACCATTTGAGTGGAAGCGTGAAGGGATGGGGAGGACACGGAGGCCAGGCCGCAGCCGGAGCCCAGGCGTGTGGGCGGCCGCCCTGGGCTCCACACTGAGGCAGGGGCCCCTCGCCCAGAAGGAAGGCCAGTGCCCCCCCCCCCCTTGGTGGTCCCGGCGGGGGGTCCCACAGAGAGGAGGGCGTGGAGCCGAGCTGCGGCAGTGACTGCAGGAGGAAGGAGGACGAGGGGCTGTGGTGAGGAGGCAGTGGGACAGAGGAGAGAGCCCGCCAGCACTCGGGCTCACAGCACGGCAGGAGGGGCAGGCGGGGCCGGGCTCCCCCCACCGAGTCCTGCCACCGCCGTGCTCACCTGGACCTCGGACCCTGACCTCCAGGCCGTCCTCAGTCCCTGGTGAGCAAGACGGGGCCGCCACGGAGCAGCTGGGCCCTTCATCTAACGGGGTGCCTGCAGGGAGGCAGGGGGAGACCCGGAGAGGCCCGGTGGCAGCGGAGGCCGTGGCCGAAGGGATGTGCGGCAGCCAGGACATGCCCAGGACGGGGAGGGATGCAGTGTGCACACAGGCGATGTGCACGTGGATGCCCAGGCACAGCTCCCAACCTAAACGCCCTGGTCTGTCCCGAGCGCGGCCTGCACTCAGCTCCTTAGTGTTCATGCCCCTCTCTCCCCCCAGTCTGCTCCAGGCCCGCCTCCTGCGGATCTGTAAGTGCCTGTCTGTATCGCTGGTGAAGCACATCCTCGTGGCCCATAAATGGAATGGTGCCTAACTTTAAAAGTTTAACAGCTATTTTAAGACTGAAGTAACAAAAAAGCCATAAAAACATTACAACATTAAAAATTTACATTTGTAAGACTCACGTGTACACATATATGCACACACATTAACATACACACCAGCACACGTAAGAATAGTAGCCCTAACCAAATCTTAACCCAACAGTAAAGAGATTGAAGACGGACACCAGAATAAACACAAAATATTCACCATTTCCTGCATTTCATTTCAATAAGCAGCTTAACCTCCTTCGTGATTTCAGGCATTTTCTGAGCGAAGTCAGCAGCAGCTGTGCTTTTGCCATTTCCCACGTAGTGGCAGCCGCGCGTCAAAGGACGTCCTGACGACGTGCCTGGGGCTCTGGGGGCGTCTGGCGTCTCGTTCACTCACTCTGGCCGCACGCTGACTCTGTGCGGGAAGGGGGCCCGGGCTCCGCTGGCTCTGAAGGTCCTTCAGTCAGTGTTCCTCTCCTCCTACACAGGCCTCGCATCTCTTCCCGCTTATTGCCTCTTTCTGACAGACTGCTCTGTTCTTTATCAAAAGGCTGTGCGTCCTGCAGACGCGGGAGAAAGGCCAGGGGAGGCCACCGAGCCCAAAGAGAGCTCTGGGATCTGGACTCGGCCTCGGAACTGTGAGAACAACTCTGCTGTGTGAGCTCCAGCGTGCAGGCGTGGTCTGGCCGCCTGAGCAGACGACGATGGGATGCTTGCCTGTCTAGCAAAAAGCAGGAAAGCTATTTTATGAAGCAGATGAACAACTGGATCAGATAGTAAGCCGAATGCCATAAATCTCTCAAGATGACAGATGATTAAAAAACCGACAGTACTGGGAAACAGGAAATTGCTGGCTGGACAGCAGGACATCTGTGAGTTCCTTAAAGACGCAGGCACATGGGTCCTGCTCACTCCTTACATCTCACCCACCGAGCTGGGCTTAGGGCAGCGCAGCCTTGTTCCACTGAAGAAAACCGTGTCCAGGAACACCGCCGGGGGTGCTTGCTGCCAAGGGAGAGGGCCTGGGGTGTTTGGTCCTTGGAGGGCATGGGTTCAAGGCCATCAGAGAATTTTCAATCTTTGTCTGTTTCTTCTTCTTTAATTCAACAATTCTAAGGAAATATCCTTAACTGTGTGAAAAACTTTATGTCAAAGGTGGCACTGAAACATCATCTTTACTAATAAAAAATGGACACGCCTCTTACATGGCCAATGCTGGGAGCCTTAGGAATAATTGCCCACAGGTGGGTCCTGCCCCACTGCGGAAGGTTCCAGAAACTGATCCTCTCAGGCCTCAGTGGTGATCAAAGGGTGTGAGAGTTGCCCTAGCTGGTTTGGCTCGGTGGATAGAGCATTGGCCTGCAGACTCAAGGGTCCTGGGTTTGATTCTGACCAAGGGCACATGCCTGGGTTGCAGGCTCGATCCCCAGTAGGGGGCATGCAGGAGACAACCAATCAATTATTCTCTCTCATCATTGATGTTTCTGTCACTCTCTCTCTCTCTCCCTTCCTCTCTAAAATCAATAAAAAAAAACCCTTATATTTTAATAAGGGTGTGAGAGTTGCCTCTTGCTTCACACAGCTTCTATTCACCTCAGAGTGCCTTAAAAATAGTCATGATCTGAGAAAAGATGAGAAGTATTATATAGTATATACATTAAAATGTTTACAAGGAAATCTATTACAACATGTTAGGTTGTTAACAACATAAAGGAGACTCGGAGTTATGCCTGTCGTGTAATATCAAATATGTTTCAAACCCATATGGAGAACACAGACTTGAATAATATGCATCAGATGTTAATAATGATATGTTTTGAATAATCACCGAAACTCATTTGTGTTCTCTTCCTTCACCTTTATGTAGTTTCCAAGTCCTCATTAGTGACTACTCATTTTTCATAATTAAAGAATAATTGTAAAGCCTTTAGTGGCACAGTCTCTGTGAGATGACGTGACAGTGGCTGTCCGTACAGAGCTGTGCTCAGGGGCTGTGGCTGCACTGCGACCTCCCTGTCTTGCTGTGAAACACCTCAGGAGCCCCCAGCACCTGCCTGGAGCCGGTGCTGCCTGCCGGGCCTGAGGTGCGGTGCTCAGGGTGGGATTGGAGGCCTCCAGGTGCCGTCGGCACCCACTTTCACGAGAAGCGTGGGTTATTGCTAGTTAGAGCCCCACAGGTATTTCAGGAACTACTTCAACACGGAAAGAAATGTAATCTCCTCAACTCGGTAATATTGCCAATGTTGACATCTTTTGCAATTTTAAACTTAAAAAGTTGAAGTTCTAGTCCATACTCTTTCCTTCTGCCTCCAAAGGGATTTTCTACAGCCGAGGCCTGTCGGGGACTAAAGGAGGAGCGGGGAGGAACTACGTGCTAGGAGCTCATCCTACCTAATAAAAGAGTAATATGCAAATTAACCATCACTCTTCTATACCACAAGCCACACCCATTGACCACACCCACCAGCCAATGAGAGCAAGTATGCAAATAAACCCAACCAAGATGGCTACTGCCACAGAGAGCAGGAGGGAGGCTTGGGTTTCCCAGGCAAGGGAAGAAGTCAAGCTTTCCACCTGCCCTGGCCGGCCTAGGCCTCCACTCAAATTAAGTTTCAATTATAGGAAGTAAACAAATCCAAACAGAAATGGCTGCCAGCCATGGAGCGAGCAGGAGGCTTTGCTCTGCTCCAGACTACAAAGTTTCAATTGTAGAAGGTAAATAAATTCCAGATACCAGGGCCTCTGCTTGAGTTGCCAGGGGGTGTGGCTGGCTTGCAAACCACCATGGAATGTCCCACGACCCAAGGGAAGCCCCTCCCTGATCCAGGGCACCCTTCAGGGCAAACCAGCTGATCCCCACCCATGCACCAGGCCTCTATCCTATCTAATAAAAGAGTAATATGCAGATTGACCATCACTCCAACACACAATATTGCCCCCACGTGGTCAAGATGACTGCCCCATGTGGACACAAAGATGGCCACCACAAGATGGCCAGCAGGGGAGGGCAGTTGGGAGGGACCAGGCCTGCAAGGAAGGGCAGTTGGAGGCAATCAACCCTGTAGGGGAGGGCAGTTAGGGGTGACTATGCCAGCAGAGGAGGGAAGTTGGGGGCAAACAGGCTAGTAGGCTAGCCATTAGACATCAGTCAGGCTGGCATGGGAATGGTTAGGGGCTGATCAGGCTGGCAGGCAGAAGCAGTTAGGGGAAATCAGGAAGGCAGGCCGGCAAGCAGTTGGGAGCCAGCAGTCCTGGATTGTGATCGGGGATCGGGCCTATATGGGCTGTTGGACATCCTTCAAGGGGTCCCAGATTGGAGAGGGTACAGGCTGGGCTGAGGGACACCCTCCCCCTGGCCCTGTGCATGAATTTCACGCACCGGGCCCCTAGTAGCTGATTAAATAGAAAGTGTTCATTTCCATGGGTTATCAAAGGATAAAGGTAGCATTCTCTCAGGGCTGAGGAGGCAGGGAATTTAATGAACTGGCCAGGGTTGGGTGTTGGCAGTATTGTTCAGATTTTAAATGATACGGATAATTTCCCAGAGTCTAGAAATCAGGACTTGGAAACATCCAGGAGCACCTCTTCCCTTTGCCCCCCAACTTCCCCACTTTGGGGGTGCTGGGTTGGACTTATACCATAGCCTGAAGGCATTGAAGGTGGAGGAGAAAAGAAGTCAAAATTTGAATAACTTAACCTTCTTAGTTGTAAAAGAAACTTTTTGTAAATAGAAAACATTTTTTTTAAAAATGTCCTACACTAAGAAAAATATCCAGAATTTTTACTGTAGCTACAATTTAAATAGAGCTCACTGAAAATATTTATTCTTGGAAATTCTCTAGCCATAAATTTCCATATGGCCAATTGCATGGTGTTGAATACCTAGTATTTGAAGATGGTAGGCAGGTCTTTAATATGAATGTGCAAACATTTTCTTTGTTTATGTGTCCCTGCTTGTTATTTTTAACACAGAACTTTTATTCTGATATTAGAGGCTTGGTGCATAAAATTCATGCACTGGGGGGTGGGGGAGTGTATGTCCCTCAGCCCAGCCTGCACCCTCTCCAATCTGGAATCCCTCAGAGGATGTCCAACTGCCAGTTTAGGGACACTCTCTCACAATCCAGGACTGCTGACTCCAACCACTTGCCTGCCTGCCTGCCAGCCTGATTGCCCCTAACCATTTCCCTGCCAGCCTGATCAATGCCTAACTGCTCCCCTGACGATCCCACTGCCCTCCCCTGCTGGCCTGGTCACCCCCACCTGCCCTCCCCTGCTGGCTTGGTCACCCCTAACTGCCCTCTCCTGCAGGCCTGGTCTCTCCCAACTGCCCTTTCCAATCTGAGACTCCTCAAGGGATGTCTGACTATGAGATTGAGTCTAAACTGGCAGTCATACATCCTTCTCACAATCCGGGACTGCTGGCTCCTAACGGTTCGCTTGCCTTCCTGCCTGATTGCCCCTAACCTAAGGTGACCAGACGTCCCGCTTTTGAGAGGACAGTCCTGATTTTTAACTATTTGTCCCCTGTCCCTCAGCGTTTTAAAAAAGTCCCGATTTTTGGAAAGAATGCATGACAAGCTAGGGAACGGAGGGAGAACAGGAAGGAAATATACGGTTTTTAGCGGCCATGTGGCTATTTAGCCAGGATATGAGTTTTATATTATTTTGTTAATTTTATAATGTTAAACTTTAATAATAAATAATTGTTGAGAACTGATTATGGAGAACTGCTTATCAAAGTTCGCATTGTTGATTAGTTGTTAGAATTGTGGAATACGCGCTGTCCTTACCAGGAACTAATGCTGTGACTGAATGCGTTTTTTCTACAGTAAATAAAGTGTGGACATCAGAAAAATCACAATTAATTGTTGAGACTTTGAAAGCCATTTTATGTGTGAAATATAATTTAACAAATTCTTGTGAAAAATTTCATGACCTTTTAAACAATGACAGCAATCTACTAAAAAAATTCACTCAAATGAGAAATATGCCAAAGAATAAAATAATACTCTACACAATTTTTAAAATTTGTAAATTGTTCTTATGTTGAAATTAAAAAAAATATTACAATACTATTTTTGTGTTCTATGAAAATTTTTGTTGCTCCATATAGACCAAATTTTTAATCAAGGAGCCCCCCTCCCTCCCCCCCCCCCGTCAATGATGTCCCGCTTTATCAGTGTTAAAATCTGGTCACCTTACCCTAACCACTTCTGCCTGTCAGCCTGTTTGCCCCCTGACTGCTCTCCTGCTGGCCTGATTGATGCCCAACAGCTCCCCTGCTGGCTTGATCACCCCCACCTGTGCACAATTTTCATGCACCAGGCCTCTAATATTTGAATAATCTTTGATGTGCTTGTGATTTTTGATGTCATCTTTATTTTCTTTTAGTGTATTATTCTTTCTATGTTAATCAACTTCTTATTTCAAACAAGGCCAATTAATCCATCTCATATTCCCAAATTAGCATCTATTTCTTTGTTCATAGGTTTACTACAGGACCTCTCCTCACAGGCCCTGTCAGAATCGAGTGTGTGGTATGGCGCTGGTAGAGACAGACTGAGGTGGGGGGAAGGAGAAAAAAATGAGTTTGGCAATTTACTTTCCACCCTAGGAATTCAATGAGTGCACACAACTTGAATTCTTTTACAACCTTTTCCTTCCATTCCTCATTGTTCTCTTTTGGTCGCCACCCAGCTCTGTAATTTTTTTAGTTGGTGTCCGCATTACTCCCGGTGGGCACCAGAGGACAGTGTCAGCACATGTGTGGCGCTTGCCAGGCTGCTCCAGGGCTTTTGGTTCCTAGAATCCCAGATGAAAAGCAGCTTCTGCTCAGCCTTTGCTGCAGACAGGGGCCCGTACTGGGCGGTCACTGCCCCGCCAGGGGGCCATGTGGCCACGGACAGCATGACCCTGTCTATCTGTCCGTCCGTCCATCCATCCATCCATCCATCCATCCATCTGTACTTTTCAACATAGTGAGTAGCTGCTGTGCTATAGCCAAGTGTTGAAATTTTGAATGATTTTTACTTTTACAAAAGAAATATTTTTATTAATTTTTAGAGAATGAGAAAAAGAGAGAGAGAGGGAGGAGCTTTTTACTAGGCCAACTGGAACTCCGGTATTGAGGAAGTTTTCATTTCTGTTGTTTGTTCTGTTCAGTCTTCTATTGAATTTAGCTGCTAAAGTCGACCTTCGGGTCAGTGAGCAGGAGGTCCCCGAGTGCAGAGGCCTCAGCTGTGACTGCATGAGAGCCGCCCAGACCCCCTCCCCACGTGTGCCCCCTCAATGGCAAAGGGATGGAGCTAAAATGAGGAGAGGACTGGGTGCCTGAGGCATCATGCACATCCTGGGCGCAGGCAGAAAGGGCCTGGAGGAGAGCCGTCCAACGTGAACGCCCAGCCGGGCGCCCGGACACCTGCAGCACAGGGCGTGGGCTCAGAGGCCGTGCCCTGAGCCTGGGGCGCCAAGGCTCCGTCCTCAGTGCCAGGACGGTCAGCTGCGGGGCCTCAGGCTCGTCTTCGCCGGGTCCCAGCGGTGGACACCGGACACAGCGCGGGAGCGGGCGGGGGCCGTGGGGCCGGCCAGGCGCTCCTGCTGCTGTCACAGCCCGGCCTGGAGGAGCCTCAGCTCTCACTCTCCTGGGACCGCCGGGCCAGCACGAGCTGAGTGCAACTGCTTCTGCGCATCAACGCTAATGACAACTCTGAAGCCCATCACACTGGCTTCTGCTCCTCAGTGACTGTCTTACAAACAGGGCGAGTGCCTGCAGGACCTGTGGCTAAGGCGAGCGGACTGAGGCTGAGCGGCTCGCTGCCTAAGGGGCGGCCAGCCGGCAGCCTCTGCGCTAGGATGAAGGTCTGACCAGGCCTCTCTGAGTCCAGGTGAGCCCATGGCACACCCCCGGTTTCTTTCAAACACAGGCTGGCATGTTTAACAAACAGTTATTACTTTATTCCTGATTCCAGTTTTAAAAGCATGTCACTGAACGCATGGCTCACTAGCGCAAGAAAAACACTGCACTGGGTGCCTGGTGGCTGAGTTCCGGGTCTGAGCGCTCCTCACACGGCCTCCTCTGAGTCCCATCCTCCCCTCTGAGTCCCCATCCTCCCCTCTGAGTCCCATCCTCCCCTCTGAGTCCTCCCCTCTGAGTCCAATCCTCCCCTCTGAGTCCCCATCCTCCCCTCTGAGTCCCCATCCTCCCCTCTGAGTCCCATCCTCCCCTCTGAGTCCTCCCCTCTGAGTCCAATCCTCCCCTCTGAGTCCCATCCTCCCCTCTGAGTCCCCATCCTCCCCTCTGAGTCCCCATCCTCCCCTCTGAGTCCCCATCCTCCCCTCTGAGTCCCATCCTCCCCTCTGAGTCCTCCCCTCTGAGTCTCCATCCCCCTCTGAGTCCCCATCCTCCCCTCTGAGTCCCCATCCTCCCCTCTGAGTCCCATCCTCCCCTCTGAGTCCCCATCCTCCCCTCTGAGTCCCCATCCTCCCCTCTGAGTCCCCATCCCCCTCTGAGTCCCCATCCTCCCCTCTGAGTCCCCATCCCCCTCTGAGTCCCCATCCCCCTCTGAGTCCCCATCCCCCTCTGAGTCCCCATCCTCCCCTCTGAGTCCCCATCCTCCCCTCTGAGTCCCCATCCTCCCCTCTGAGTCCTCCCCTCTGAGTCCCCATCCTCCCCTCTGAGTCCTCATCCTCCCCTCTGAGTCCCCATCCTCCCCTCTGAGTCCCCATCCTCCCCTCTGAGTCCCCATCCCCCTCTGAGTCCCCATCCCCCTCTGAGTCTCCATCCCCCTCTGAGTCCCATCCTCCTCTGAGTCCCCATCCCCCTCTGAGTCCCCATCCTCCCCTCTGAGTCCCCATCCTCCCCTCTGAGTCCCCATCCCCCTCTGAGTCCCATCCTCCCCTCTGAGTCCCCATCCTCCCCTCTGAGTCCCCATCCTCCCCTCTGAGTCCCCATCCTCCCCTCTGAGTCCCCATCCTCCCCTCTGAGTCCCCATCCTCCCCTCTGAGTCCCCATCCTCCCCTCTGAGTCCCCATCCCCCTCTGAGTCCCCATCCCCCTCTGAGTCCCCATCCTCCCCTCTGAGTCCCCATCCTCCCCTCTGAGTCCCCATCCTCCCCTCTGAGTCCCCATCCTCCCCTCTGAGTCCCCATCCTCCCCTCTGAGTCCCCATCCCCCTCTGAGTCCCCATCCTCCCCTCTGAGTCCCCATCCTCCCCTCTGAGTCCCCATCCCCCTCTGAGTCCCCATCCTCCCCTCTGAGTCCCCATCCTCCCCTCTGAGTCCCCATCCCCCTCTGAGTCCCCATCCTCCCCTCTGAGTCCCCATCCTCCCCTCTGAGTCCCCATCCTCCCCTCTGAGTCCCATCCTCCCCTCTGAGTCCCCATCCTCCCCTCTGAGTCCCCATCCTCCCCTCTGAGTCCCCATCCTCCTCTGAGTCCCCATCCCCCTCTGAGTCCCCATCCCCCTCTGAGTCCCCATCCTCCCCTCTGAGTCCCCATCCTCCCCTCTGAGTCCCCATCCTCCCCCCTGAGTCCCCATCCTCCCCTCTGAGTCCCCATCCCCCTCTGAGTCCCCATCCTCCCCTCTGAGTCCCCATCCTCCCCTCTGAGTCCCCATCCTCCCCTCTGAGTCCTCCCCTCTGAGTCCCATCCTCCCCTCTGAGTCCCCATCCTCCCCCCTGAGTCCCCATCCTCCCCTCTGAGTCCCCATCCCCCTCTGAGTCCCCATCCTCCCCTCTGAGTCCCCATCCTCCCCTCTGAGTCCCCATCCCCCTCTGAGTCCCCATCCTCCCCTCTGAGTCCCCATCCTCCCCTCTGAGTCCCCATCCCCCTCTGAGTCCCCATCCTCCCCTCTGAGTCCCATCCTCCCCTCTGAGTCCCCATCCTCCCCTCTGAGTCCCCATCCCCCTCTGAGTCCCCATCCCCCTCTGAGTCCCCATCCTCCCCTCTGAGTCCCCATCCTCCCCTCTGAGTCCCCATCCTCCCCTCTGAGTCCCCATCCTCCCCTCTGAGTCCTCCCCTCTGAGTCCCCATCCTCCCCTCTGAGTCCTCCCCTCTGAGTCCCCATCCCCCTCTGAGTCCCATCCTCCCCCCTGAGTCCCATCCTCCCCTCTGAGTCCCCATCCCCCTCTGAGTCCCCATCCTCCCCTCTGAGTCCCCATCCCCCTCTGAGTCCCCATCCCCCTCTGAGTCCCCATCCTCCCCTCTGAGTCCTCCCCTCTGAGTCCCCATCCCCCTCTGAGTCCCATCCTCCCCCCTGAGTCCCATCCTCCCCTCTGAGTCCCCATCCCCCTCTGAGTCCCCATCCTCCCCTCTGAGTCCTCCCCTCTGAGTCCCCATCCCCCTCTGAGTCCCCATCCCCCTCTGAGTCCCATCCTCCCCTCTGAGTCCCCATCCTCCCCTCTGAGTCCTCCCCTCTGAGTCCCCATCCTCCCCTCTGAGTCCCCATCCTCCCCTCTGAGTCCCCATCCCCCTCTGAGTCCCCATCCCCCTCTGAGTCCCCATCCTCCCCTCTGAGTCCCCATCCTCCCCTCTGAGTCCCCATCCTCCCCTCTGAGTCCCCATCCTCCCCTCTGAGTCCCCATCCCCCTCTGAGTCCCCATCCTCCCCTCTGAGTCCCCATCCTCCCCTCTGAGTCCCCATCCTCCCCTCTGAGTCCCATCCTCCCCTCTGAGTCCTCCCCTCTGAGTCCCCATCCCCCTCTGAGTCCCCATCCCCCTCTGAGTCCCCATCCTCCCCTCTGAGTCCCCATCCTCCCCTCTGAGTCCCCATCCTCCCCTCTGAGTCCCCATCCTCCCCTCTGAGTCCCCATCCTCCCCTCTGAGTCCCATCCTCCCCTCTGAGTCCCATCCTCCCCTCTGAGTCCCCATCCCCCTCTGAGTCCCCATCCCCCTCTGAGTCCCCATCCTCCCCTCTGAGTCCCCATCCCCCTCTGAGTCCCCATCCCCCTCTGAGTCCCCATCCTCCCCTCTGAGTCCCCATCCTCCCCTCTGAGTCCCCATCCTCCTCTGAGTCCCCATCCTCCCCTCTGAGTCCTCCCCTCTGAGTCCCCATCCTCCCCTCTGAGTCCCCATCCTCCCCTCTGAGTCCCATCCTCCCCTCTGAGTCCCCATCCTCCCCTCTGAGTCCCCATCCTCCTCTGAGTCCCCATCCTCCCCTCTGAGTCCCCATCCTCCCCTCTGAGTCCCCATCCTCCCCTCTGAGTCCCCATCCTCCCCTCTGAGTCCCCATCCTCCCCTCTGAGTCCCCATCCTCCCCTCTGAGTCCCCATCCTCCCCTCTGAGTCCCCATCCTCCCCTCTGAGTCCCCATCCCCCTCTGAGTCCCCATCCTCCCCTCTGAGTCCCCATCCTCCCCTCTGAGTCCCCATCCTCCTCTGAGTCCCCATCCCCCTCTGAGTCCCCATCCTCCCCTCTGAGTCCCCATCCCCCTCTGAGTCCCATCCTCCCCTCTGAGTCCCCATCCTCCCCTCTGAGTCCCCATCCTCCCCTCTGAGTCCCCATCCTCCCCTCTGAGTCCCATCCTCCCCTCTGAGTCCCCATCCTCCCCTCTGAGTCCCCATCCTCCCCTCTGAGTCCCCATCCTCCCCTCTGAG
Organism: Pipistrellus hanaki; assembly: GCF_964339955.1. Lineage (NCBI taxonomy): Eukaryota > Metazoa > Chordata > Mammalia > Chiroptera > Vespertilionidae > Pipistrellus > Pipistrellus hanaki. Next base: position 2,306,585 of record NC_140519.1, read on the forward strand.
TCCCATCCTCCCCTCTGAGTCCCCATCCCCCTCTGAGTCCCCATCCTCCCCCTCTGAGTCCCCATCCCCCTCTGAGTCCCCATCCCCCTCTGAGTCCCCATCCTCCCCTCTGAGTCCCCATCCCCCTCTGAGTCCCCATCCTCCCCTCTGAGTCCCCATCCCCCTCTGAGTCCCCATCCTCCCCTCTGAGTCCCATCCTCCCCTCTGAGTCCTCCCCTCTGAGTCCCATCCTCCCCTCTGAGTCCCCATCCCCCTCTGAGTCCCCATCCTCCCCTCTGAGTCCCCATCCCCCTCTGAGTCCCCATCCTCCCCTCTGAGTCCCCATCCCCCTCTGAGTCCCCATCCCCCTCTGAGTCCCCATCCTCCCCTCTGAGTCCCCATCCCCCTCTGAGTCCTCCCCTCTGAGTCCCCATCCTCCCCTCTGAGTCCCCATCCCCCTCTGAGTCCCCATCCTCCCCTCTGAGTCCCCATCCTCCCCTCTGAGTCCCCATCCTCCCCTCTGAGTCCCATCCTCCCCTCTGAGTCCTCCCCTCTGAGTCCCATCCTCCCCTCTGAGTCCCCATCCCCCTCTGAGTCCCCATCCTCCCCTCTGAGTCCCCATCCCCCTCTGAGTCCCCATCCTCCCCTCTGAGTCCCCATCCCCCTCTGAGTCCCCATCCTCCCCTCTGAGTCCCATCCTCCCCTCTGAGTCCTCCCCTCTGAGTCCCCATCCTCCCCCCTGAGTCCTCCCCTCTGAGTCCCCATCCTCCCCTCTGAGTCCCCATCCCCCTCTGAGTCCCCATCCTCCCCTCTGAGTCCCCATCCCCCTCTGAGTCCCCATCCTCCCCTCTGAGTCCCCATCCCCCTCTGAGTCCCCATCCTCCCCTCTGAGTCCCATCCTCCCCTCTGAGTCCCCATCCTCCCCTCTGAGTCCCATCCTCCCCTCTGAGTCCCCATCCTCCCCTCTGAGTCCCCATCCTCCCCCCTGAGTCCCCATCCCCCTCTGAGTCCCCATCCTCCCCTCTGAGTCCCCATCCTCCCCTCTGAGTCCCCATCCCCCTCTGAGTCCCCATCCTCCCCTCTGAGTCCCCATCCTCCCCTCTGAGTCCCCATCCCCCTCTGAGTCCCCATCCTCCCCTCTGAGTCCCCATCCTCCCCTCTGAGTCCTCATCCTCCCCTCTGAGTCCCCATCCTCCCCTCTGAGTCCCCATCCCCCTCTGAGTCCCCATCCTCCCCTCTGAGTCCCCATCCTCCCCTCTGAGTCCCCATCCTCCCCTCTGAGTCCCCATCCTCCCCTCTGAGTCCCCATCCTCCCCTCTGAGTCCCCATCCTCCCCTCTGAGTCCCCATCCCCCTCTGAGTCCCCATCCCCCTCTGAGTCCCCATCCTCCCCTCTGAGTCCCCATCCTCCCCTCTGAGTCCCCATCCCCCTCTGAGTCCCCATCCTCCCCTCTGAGTCCCATCCTCCCCTCTGAGTCCCCATCCTCCCCCCTGAGTCCCCATCCTCCCCTCTGAGTCCCCATCCCCCTCTGAGTCCCCATCCCCCTCTGAGTCCCATCCTCCCCTCTGAGTCCCCATCCTCCCCTCTGAGTCCCCATCCTCCCCTCTGAGTCCCCATCCCCCTCTGAGTCCCCATCCTCCCCTCTGAGTCCCCATCCCCCTCTGAGTCCCCATCCTCCCCTCTGAGTCCCCATCCCCCTCTGAGTCCTCCCCTCTGAGTCCCCATCCTCCTCTGAGTCCCCATCCCCCTCTGAGTCCCATCCTCCCCTCTGAGTCCCCATCCTCCCCTCTGAGTCCCCATCCTCCCCTCTGAGTCCCCATCCCCCTCTGAGTCCCCATCCTCCCCTCTGAGTCCCCATCCCCCTCTGAGTCCCCATCCCCCTCTGAGTCCCCATCCCCCTCTGAGTCCCATCCTCCCCTCTGAGTCCCCATCCTCCCCTCTGAGTCCCCATCCTCCCCTCTGAGTCCCCATCCCCCTCTGAGTCCCCATCCTCCCCTCTGAGTCCCCATCCCCCTCTGAGTCCCCATCCTCCCCCCTGAGTCCCCATCCTCCCCTCTGAGTCCCATCCTCCCCTCTGAGTCCCCATCCTCCCCTCTGAGTCCCCATCCCCCTCTGAGTCCCATCCTCCCCTCTGAGTCCCCATCCCCCTCTGAGTCCCCATCCTCCCCTCTGAGTCCCCATCCCCCTCTGAGTCCCCATCCCCCTCTGAGTCCCCATCCTCCCCTCTGAGTCCCCATCCCCCTCTGAGTCCCCATCCTCCCCTCTGAGTCCCCATCCCCCTCTGAGTCCCCATCCTCCCCTCTGAGTCCCCATCCTCCCCTCTGAGTCCCATCCTCCCCTCTGAGTCCCCATCCCCCTCTGAGTCCCCATCCTCCCCTCTGAGTCCCCATCCTCCCCTCTGAGTCCCCATCCTCCCCTCTGAGTCCCCATCCCCCTCTGAGTCCCCATCCTCCCCTCTGAGTCCCCATCCTCCCCTCTGAGTCCCCATCCCCCTCTGAGTCCCATCCTCCCCTCTGAGTCCCCATCCCCCTCTGAGTCCCCATCCTCCCCTCTGAGTCCCCATCCCCCTCTGAGTCCCCATCCCCCTCTGAGTCCCCATCCTCCCCTCTGAGTCCCCATCCCCCTCTGAGTCCCCATCCTCCCCTCTGAGTCCCCATCCCCCTCTGAGTCCCCATCCTCCCCTCTGAGTCCCCATCCTCCCCTCTGAGTCCCATCCTCCCCTCTGAGTCCCCATCCCCCTCTGAGTCCCCATCCTCCCCTCTGAGTCCCCATCCTCCCCTCTGAGTCCCCATCCTCCCCTCTGAGTCCCCATCCCCCTCTGAGTCCCCATCCTCCCCTCTGAATCCCCATCCTCCCCTCTGAGTCCCCATCCCCCTCTGAGTCCCCATCCTCCCCTCTGAGTCCCCATCCTCCCCTCTGAGTCCCCATCCTCCCCTCTGAGTCCCCATCCTCCCCTCTGAGTCCCCATCCCCCTCTGAGTCCCCATCCTCCCCTCTGAGTCCCATCCTCCCCTCTGAGTCCCCATCCTCCCCCCTGAGTCCCCATCCTCCCCTCTGAGTCCCATCCTCCCCTCTGAGTCCCCATCCTCCCCTCTGAGTCCCCATCCCCCTCTGAGTCCCATCCTCCCCTCTGAGTCCCCATCCTCCCCTCTGAGTCCCCATCCTCCCCTCTGAGTCCCCATCCCCCTCTGAGTCCCCATCCTCCCCTCTGAGTCCCCATCCCCCTCTGAGTCCCCATCCTCCCCTCTGAGTCCCCATCCCCCTCTGAGTCCCCATCCTCCCCTCTGAGTCCCCATCCCCCTCTGAGTCCCCATCCTCCCCTCTGAGTCCCCATCCCCCTCTGAGTCCCCATCCTCCCCTCTGAGTCCCCATCCTCCCCTCTGAATCCCCATCCTCCCCTCTGAGTCCCCATCCTCCCCTCTGAGTCCCCATCCTCCCCTCTGAGTCCTCCCCTCTGAGTCCCATCCTCCCCTCTGAGTCCCCATCCTCCCCTCTGAGTCCTCCCCTCTGAGTCCCATCCTCCCCTCTGAGTCCCCATCCTCCCCTCTGAGTCCCCATCCTCCCCTCTGAGTCCCCATCCCCCTCTGAGTCCCCATCCTCCCCTCTGAGTCCCCATCCTCCCCTCTGAGTCCCCATCCTCCCCTCTGAGTCCCATCCTCCCCTCTGAGTCCCCATCCCCCTCTGAGTCCCCATCCTCCCCTCTGAGTCCCCATCCTCCCCTCTGAGTCCCATCCTCCCCTCTGAGTCCCCATCCTCCCCTCTGAGTCCCCATCCTCCCCCCTGAGTCCCCATCCTCCCCTCTGAGTCCCATCCTCCCCTCTGAGTCCCCATCCTCCCCCCTGAGTCCCCATCCTCCCCTCTGAGTCCCCATCCTCCCCTCTGAGTCCCCATCCTCCCCTCTGAGTCCCATCCTCCCCTCTGAGTCCCCATCCTCCCCTCTGAGTCCCCATCCTCCCCTCTGAGTCCCCATCCTCCCCTCTGAGTCCCCATCCTCCCCTCTGAGTCCCATCCTCCCCTCTGAGTCCCCATCCCCCTCTGAGTCCCCATCCCCCTCTGAGTCCCCATCCCCCTCTGAGTCCCCATCCTCCCCTCTGAGTCCCCATCCTCCCCTCTGAGTCCCCATCCTCCCCTCTGAGTCCCATCCTCCCCTCTGAGTCCCCATCCTCCCCCTCTGAGTCCCCATCCTCCCCTCTGAGTCCCCATCCCCCTCTGAATCCCCATCCTCCCCTCTGAGTCCCCATCCTCCCCTCTGAGTCCCCATCCTCCCCTCTGAGTCCTCCCCTCTGAGTCCCCATCCTCCCCTCTGAGTCCCATCCTCCCCTCTGAGTCCCCATCCCCCTCTGAGTCCCCATCCTCCCCTCTGAGTCCCCATCCTCCCCTCTGAGTCCCCATCCCCCTCTGAGTCCCCATCCTCCCCTCTGAGTCCCCATCCTCCCCTCTGAGTCCCCATCCCCCTCTGAGTCCCCATCCTCCCCCCTGAGTCCCCATCCTCCCCTCTGAGTCCCCATCCTCCCCTCTGAGTCCCCATCCTCCCCTCTGAGTCCCCATCCTCCCCTCTGAGTCCCCATCCCCCTCTGAGTCCCCATCCTCCCCTCTGAGTCCCCATCCTCCCCTCTGAGTCCCCATCCCCCTCTGAGTCCCCATCCTCCCCTCTGAGTCCCCATCCCCCTCTGAGTCCCCATCCTCCCCTCTGAGTCCCCATCCCCCTCTGAGTCCCCATCCTCCCCTCTGAGTCCCATCCTCCCCTCTGAGTCCCCATCCCCCTCTGAGTCCCCATCCTCCCCTCTGAGTCCCCATCCTCCCCTCTGAGTCCCCATCCTCCCCTCTGAGTCCCCATCCCCCTCTGAGTCCCCATCCTCCCCTCTGAGTCCCATCCTCCCCTCTGAGTCCCCATCCCCCTCTGAGTCCCCATCCTCCCCTCTGAGTCCCCATCCTCCCCTCTGAGTCCCCATCCTCCCCTCTGAGTCCCCATCCTCCCCTCTGAGTCCCCATCCTCCCCTCTGAGTCCCCATCCCCCTCTGAGTCCCCATCCCCCTCTGAGTCCCCATCCTCCCCTCTGAGTCCCCATCCTCCCCTCTGAGTCCCCATCCTCCCCTCTGAGTCCCCATCCCCCTCTGAGTCCCCATCCTCCCCTCTGAGTCCCCATCCCCCTCTGAGTCCCCATCCTCCCCTCTGAGTCCCCATCCCCCTCTGAGTCCCCATCCTCCCCTCTGAGTCCCATCCTCCCCTCTGAGTCCCCATTCCCCTCTGAGTCCCCATCCTCCCCTCTGAGTCCCCATCCTCCCCTCTGAGTCCCCATCCTCCCCTCTGAGTCCCCATCCTCCCCTCTGAGTCCCCATCCTCCCCTCTGAGTCCCCATCCCCCTCTGAGTCCCCATCCCCCTCTGAGTCCCCATCCCCCTCTGAGTCCCCATCCTCCCCTCTGAGTCCCCATCCCCCTCTGAGTCCCCATCCCCCTCTGAGTCCCCATCCCCCTCTGAGTCCCCATCCTCCCCTCTGAGTCCCCATCCCCCTCTGAGTCCCCATCCTCCCCTCTGAATCCCCATCCTCCCCTCTGAGTCCTCCCCTCTGAGTCCCCATCCTCCCCTCTGAGTCCCCATCCTCCCCCCTGAGTCCCCATCCTCCCCCCTGAGTCCCCATCCTCCCCTCTGAGTCCCCATCCTCCCCTCTGAGTCCCCATCCCCCTCTGAGTCCCCATCCTCCCCTCTGAGTCCCCATCCTCCCCTCTGAGTCCCCATCCTCCCCTCTGAGTCCCCATCCCCCTCTGAGTCCCCATCCTCCCCTCTGAGTCCCCATCCCCCTCTGAGTCCCCATCCCCCTCTGAGTCCCCATCCTCCCCTCTGAGTCCCCATCCCCCTCTGAGTCCCCATCCTCCCCTCTGAATCCCCATCCTCCCCTCTGAGTCCTCCCCTCTGAGTCCCCATCCTCCCCCCTGAGTCCCCATCCTCCCCTCTGAGTCCCATCCTCCCCTCTGAGTCCCCATCCTCCCCTCTGAGTCCCATCCTCCCCTCTGAGTCCCCATCCTCCCCTCTGAGTCCCCATCCTCCCCTCTGAGTCCCCATCCCCCTCTGAGTCCCCATCCCCCTCTGAGTCCCCATCCTCCCCTCTGAGTCCCCATCCTCCTCTGAGTCCCCATCCTCCCCTCTGAGTCCCCATCCTCCCCTCTGAGTCCCCATCCTCCCCTCTGAGTCCTCCCCTCTGAGTCCCCATCCTCCCCTCTGAGTCCTCCCCTCTGAGTCCCATCCTCCCCTCTGAGTCCCCATCCTCCCCTCTGAGTCCCCATCCCCCTCTGAGTCCCCATCCCCCTCTGAGTCCCATCCTCCCCTCTGAGTCCCCATCCTCCCCTCTGAGTCCCCATCCTCCCCTCTGAGTCCCCATCCTCCCCTCTGAGTCCCCATCCCCCTCTGAGTCCCCATCCCCCTCTGAGTCCCATCCTCCCCTCTGAGTCCCCATCCCCCTCTGAGTCCCATCCTCCCCTCTGAGTCCCCATCCTCCCCTCTGAGTCCCCATCCTCCCCTCTGAGTCCCCATCCTCCCCTCTGAGTCCCCATCCCCCTCTGAGTCCCATCCTCCCCTCTGAGTCCCCATCCTCCCCTCTGAGTCCCCATCCTCCCCTCTGAGTCCCCATCCTCCCCTCTGAGTCCCCATCCTCCCCTCTGAGTCCCCATCCCCCTCTGAGTCCCCATCCCCCTCTGAGTCCCATCCTCCCCTCTGAGTCCCCATCCCCCTCTGAGTCCCATCCTCCCCTCTGAGTCCCCATCCTCCCCTCTGAGTCCCCATCCTCCCCTCTGAGTCCCCATCCTCCCCTCTGAGTCCCCATCCCCCTCTGAGTCCCCATCCTCCCCTCTGAGTCCCCATCCTCCCCTCTGAGTCCCCATCCCCCTCTGAGTCCCCATCCTCCCCCCTGAGTCCCATCCTCCCCTCTGAGTCCCCATCCTCCCCTCTGAGTGCCCATCCTCCCCTCTGAGTCCCCATCCTCCCCTCTGAGTCCCCATCCTCCCCTCTGAGTGCCCATCCTCCGTCCCGGAGTTCCCATCCTGGGAGCGGCTCTTCTCCCAGAAGCTCTGCCCCAGAGGAGGCTCCCTGAGTTACCAGCCAGTGCCTGGTTACCAGGCCATCCTGCTCAGCCACACTTGTCACTGTCCTCCTTTCCTCTGAGTCTAAATCCCGTCCTGGGCCTGGAGGGGAGCAGATGGGCGGTGCAGCGCCTCCTGATGAGGCTCCCACAGCCTGGCTGTCAATGACTGTGTGCCGCTCGGGGATTGGAGCCTATGCCCATACTGGCTAACCAGGCAGAGCGGAGGGTCCAGCGTTGTTCTTGACCCCAAGTAGCTGAAAACCACCTTGAACTGTGAAGCTGCTCTGAGCCACTTGGCAGACTGGGTGGTATTTTGTGATAAAAATTGTAAAATTAGACATGGCGCTCGGTCACCCATAGTCATGGGAGGAGATGTGCACTTAGGTAATGAAGAGAAAGGAACGTGACAAGAAGCTGAATTTAAGGAAGGAACCACACATTTGTGGGAAAAGCATTACCTTTCCTCTAAAATTATACAACTCAGCCCCTCTTCCTTTGCTCAGCATGTATATGGAAGTTTAGAAGCAAACAGTGAAGTTCCACCTTCAAGTACCCAGGAGGGAAGGCAGGCGCACCAGGTGAGGACGCACTGGACTGAGAAAAACAAACCAGGGTAAGAGATGGGGAGGGAGGGGATGGTCCTGAAATAAAGGGCCCCTGAGCAGAGATGCTGGAAGCTGCGGGAGAGGAAGGTGGGCGGACACTTGAGGACTATGAGAGGGAGGGCTGTCCAGCGTGAGGCTGAGCGTGGAGGAAACCGAGGACAGAGAGGCAGTGGGGAGGTGGGGATAGATAAGGAGGACCCTAGGGCCCTCTGGAGGACCTCAGCTTTGGCTCAGCATGAGCAGGAAGCCAGTGGAGAACCGGGAGGAGAAAGGGCTGCTCTGCTGAAAACACCCCAGCAACGCGAGCAATGTTAAAGGGCTGCTTAGGAAGAAGAAAAGGAGAGGGAGAGGATCATAGGCATTGAGAAACTAAAATTGGCAATAAATAAATACCTATCAATAATAACTTTAAATGTAAAAGTATTAAGTGCTCCAGTCAAAATACATAGGGTGCATGAATGGATATGAAAACATAACCCAACAATGAACTTCCCTCCCAGGACTACTCAGAACAAAAGACACACACAGGATGAGAGTGAAGGGATGGAAAAATATATTCCATGCAAATGGAAAGGAAAAAAAAAAGCTGGGGTAGCAATACTCATACCTGACAAAATAGACTTCAAAACAGAGGTCATAATAAGTGACAAAGAAAGGTCACTACATAATACTAAAAGAAATGATTAAAAAAGAAAATATAACCCTTGTAAATATAGTATGTATAAGTACCCAACATAGGAGTACCCAAGTACATAAATAATCTCTTGATAGACTTTAAGGAAGAGACTGACAGCAATACAGTCACAGTGGGGGACTTTAATATCCTGCTAACATCACTGGGTAGATCTTTTAGAAAAAATTAACAAGGAAACAGAGGCCTTAAATGACACACTTGATGGAGCTAACTGTTATTTACAGAACATTTCACCCCAAAACAACAGAATATACATTTTTCTCAAGTGCACATGGAACATTCTCAAACATAGACTACATGTTAGGGCACACAACAAGTCCATACAAATTCAAGAAGATTGATAATACCAACCATCTTCTTGGATCACAGTGGCATGAAGTTAGAAATTAACTACAATAAAAAAAACCTCAAAAACATTCAAATACATGGAGGTTAAATAGCATGTTATTAAACAATGAATGGGTTACCAATGATATCAAGCAAGAAATGAGAAACTTCCTGGAAACAAATGAAAATGAACACACAATCACATAATACCCATGATACATGGCAAAAGTAGCCCTGGGAGGGAAGTTCATAGCACTTCAGGAATACTTCAAAAAACAAGAAAAATTAATAATCAACCATTTAACCCTATGACTTAAAGAACTAGAAAGGGAACAACAAGAAAAGCCCAGAGTAAGTAGAAGAAATGAAATAATAAAGATTAGAGCAGAAAAGAATGACACAAAGATACACACACACACACACACACACACACACAACAAAACAAAACAAAGTACAAAAGATCAATAAGTCCAAGAGCTGGTTCTTTGAAAAGATAAACAAGATTGATGAGCTCAGCTGGCATGGTTCAGTAATTGAGCATCGACCTATGAACCAGGAGGTCATGGTTTGATTCCTGGTCATGGAACATGCCTAGGTTGTGGGCTTGATCCCCAGTAGGGGGCATGCAAAAGGCAGCCAATCAATGATTTTCTCCCATTATTGATGTTTCTATCTCTCTCTTCCTCTCCCACTCTGAAATCAATAAAATATATTAAAAAAAAACTAAAAAAAAAAAAAAAACTTGATGAATTTCTAGTCAGACTTATCAAGAAACAAAGAGAGAGGACACAAATAAATAAAAAGCAGAAAACTAACCACCACCACCACCACAGAAATACAAAGGATTGTAAGAAAATTCCATGAACAACTATATGCCAACAAATTGGACAACTGAGCAAAATGGACAAATTCCTAGAAACATACAATCTCCAAAAACTGAATCAGGGAGAATCAGAAAACCTGAATAGGCCAATACCTACTGATGAAATAGAAGCAGTAATACAAAAAACTCCCAGCAAACACAAGCCAAGATCTAGACGGCTTCACAGGTGAGTTTTACTAAACATTCAAAGAAGACCTAACACCTATACTCAAACAATTAAAAAAAAAATCCAAGAGGAAGGAACACTTCCCAGCTCTTTTCACCAGGCCAGCATTATCCCAATTCTAAAACCAGATACAGACATTACATAGAAAGATAATTACAGGCCAATATCCACAATTTTAGCAACACAGATGCTAAAATCCTCAACAAAATATTAGCGATTTGGATTCAGCAATATATTAAAAAGATCATACACCATGATCAAGTGGGTTTATTTTGGAGATGCAAGGCTAGTGCAATATTTACAAATCAATAAACATAACATCACATAAACAAATTGAAAGATAAAAATCACATGATCATATGAATAGATGCAGAAAAAGCATTTGACAAAATCCAACACCCTTTTTTGATAAAAACTCTCAGTAAAGTGCGAATAGAGGGATCATACTTCAACATGATAAAGGACATATGTGACAAACCTATAGCCAACATCATACTCAATGCCAGCTAAAAGCATTTCCCTCAAAAGCAGGAACAAAACAAGGATGTCCACTTTCACCACTCTTATTGAACATAGTACTGGAAGTACTAGCCACAGCAATCAAACAAGAAGGGATAAAAGGCATCCAATTAGAAAGGAGAGAGTAAAATGGTCATTATTTGAAGATGACACGACATTGTACATAGAAAACCCTAAAGATTCCACCAAAAAACTATTAGACTTAATAAATGAATTTGGCAAGACAGCAAGATACAAAATCTACATCCAGAAATTGATGGCATTTTTTATACACCAATAATGAGCTCTCAAAAAGAGAAATTAAAAAACAATTCCATTTATTATTGCAAAAAATATATACGTAGGAATAAACTTAACCAAGGAGGTAAAAGATTTGTACTTGGAAAACTATAGGAGATTGGAAAAAGAAATAGAGGAAGATGTAAACAAATGGGAGTGTATATCATGTTCATGGATTGGAAAAATTAACATCATTAAAATGTCTATACTACCCAAAGCAATCTATAAATTTAATGCAATCTATATTAAAATACCAATGGTATACTTCACAGAGCTAGAACAAATACTTCAAAAATTTATATGGAACCATAAAAGATCCCAAACAGTGGCAGCAATCTTGAGAAAGAAGAATGAAATAGGAAGGATCACAATACTGGATATCAAACTATACTACAAAGCCATTATAAACAACTGCCTGGTACAAGAACAGGCAAATAGACCAATAGATCATAACGGAGACTCCAGACCATTACAGTCAATCAATATTTGACAAAGGAGGCAAGAACATACAATGGAATGGAGACAGTCTCTTCAACAAATGGTGCTGGGAAAACTGGACAGACACATGCAAAAAGATGAAACTAGACCACCAACTTACACCATGTACAGCAATAAACTTAAGATGGATAAAATATTTAAATGTAAGGCATAAAACCATAAAAATCTTAGAGAAGAAGATAGGCAGTAAAAACTCAGTCATCTAATGACTATGTTTGCGGATACATCTCCTAGGGCAGTGGTTCTCAACCTTTCTAATGCCTCGACGCTTTAATACAGCTCCTCATGTAGTGGTGAGCCCCAACCATAAAATTATTTTCATTGCTACTTCATAACTGTAATTTTGCTACTGTTATGAATCATAATGTAAATATCTGTGTTTTCCAATGGTCTTAGGCTTTACATCAGTGGTTCTCAACCTGTGGGTTGTGACCCACAGGTTGAGAACTGCTAGCAGGGTCGACTAACAATTGGACTATAGGCAAAAGCAATTGTCCCACTCTACTAGGGAAACCTCTCACCACACCTTTGGATGGTTGCCTGTGGGCTATTCAAGACTAAATCAAATCAGTCTGCAAGCAGATGCAGTCTCTATCGGCTTTAAGTCTTTGCTTGATCTAATTAGACAGAAACCAGCAATTGACACTGTCTTGCATTAGATATTGAGAGGTGTAGCAGATCTACTTAATACAGAGTCACAAACCCAAACAGGTATGCAAAAATGAGGAGACAAAGAAACAATCCCCCAAATGAAAGAACAAAAGGAATCTCCAGAAGAAGAGATAAATGAAATGGAGATAAAAAAATTACCTGACAAAGAGTTCAGAATAATGATGGTAAAGATGCTCAACAGCAAGAGAAAAAATACAGTAACTATGAAAACAGAAATGAAGAAGGACATAGTACAAATAAAGAACACATTGGAAGGATTAGGGGAAGCTGAGGATCAAATCAGCAAATTAGAAGGCAGGGTTGAAAAAAATCACTCAATCAGAGAAAAAGAAAAACCAATTAAAAACCAGGAGGACAGCTTAAGGGAGGAGTGGGACAACATGAAAGGTAATAATATTAGAATAGCAGGTGTGCCAGAAGAGGCAGAAAGGGAAAAAGGCTTAGAGAAGGTGTTTAAAGAAATAATGGCAGAAAACTTTCCTAACCTGGTAAAGGAAAAAGTCACACAAGTTCAAAAAGCACAGAGAACCCCAAACAAGAACAACCCAAACCAAGACATTTAAAAATTAAAATGGCAAAAATTAAAGACAAAGAAAGAATCTTAAAGGTAGCAAGAGAAAAACAAAATGTTACCTACAAAGAAGCTCCCATAAGGCTGTCACCTGATTTTTCATCAGAAACTCTACAGGCCAGAAGGGAATGGCATGAAGTACTCAAGGTTATGGAAAGCAAGGATCTGAAACCAAGATTACTATATCCAGCAAGGCTATCATTTAAAATAGATGGTGAAATAAAGAACTTCCCAGACAACAAAAGGTTAAAGGTGTTCATCACTACCAAGCCAGCATTAGAAGAAATGCTAAAGGGACTGCTGTAATAATAAGAAGAAAGAGAAAGAGAGAAACCTAGAAATACATAATTAAAGAGGCAATACATAAGTATCTATCATTAATAACTTTAAATGTAAATGGATTAAATGCTCCAATAAAAAGATATAGGGCAGCTGAATGAATACAAAAACATGACCCAATTATATGCTATTTAATATACCTCAGAACAAAAGACACACACAAGATGAGAATGAAGGGAAGGAAAATAAAAAGAAGCTGGAGTAGCAATACTCATATCTGATAAAATAGACTTCAAAATTGGGAGAAAACCAAGATGGCGGCATAGGTAAACAACTAATCTGCGGCCTTGCACAACAATTTCAAAACTACAACTAAAAGTCAAGACATCTATCACCCAGAATGACGGGAAAGCTGGCTGAAAGAGAAAGTACAAGCACTGAAAAGCTGAAAAGCCTAGGTATGGAGGCACGTGAATCAGGCTGGTGGTGGGTGACTGGGCGCACGGCTTTTTTTCAACCCGAAGGGAAACAAGCTCCCGATCACTATGAAATCCAGTTCTGGGGTCACGCGGGGGACCCAGACACCTACGGGGAGAAGCTGGTCTGTCGGTCATTGGGTCTGAAAGTGAGGGTGACTTTTTTGCAGAGGTGTACGCAGCAATCATTGTTTACTGTGCTGGAGCTCGGGGATGTGGGGACTTGGAAACGCGAGGACTTGGAAATGCAAAAAGGCAGAGATGGCTGACTGCAGCCATTGCTATTTGCCACGCCCCAGCCTAGTGAAGTCCTGAGACCCCGCCTCGCCCTGAGGTCCCACCCCACCCATTCTACAAACCCACCTAGGCTCCACACAGCTGCTTTTGCATGTAATGGCTTGTATTGTGGCAGCTTAACGAAATAAACTCAGCTCCAGCTCCAAAACCACCAAGTCCCAAGCAAAGAGGATAAAACTGTAGTTCTTGTGGTATCTCCCGCTGGGTGGCCTCAGACAGTAGCTGAACTGCACCCCATTTGAGATCCAGAAACTAGTGTATCTAGTAGTTGGTGTGAAACAACACCAGATTTCAATTACTCACATAAAGGACACCAAAGCCCTATGGGAACAAGTCCTCCCCCATAAACGTGTCTCCAGCACAGCAGCTCTTCTGTTATAGACACAGCAGGTACTCACAGCCAATTGTCCTGGAGCTCAATTCCTCCCAGTGACACCAACAACAATCAAGACTTAACTACAACAAGGGTGTACACACAGTCCACAAAGGGTTGCACCAAAAGTGTCTACATCAGACAACTGGCAGGCTAACCCATTGAACCATATAAGACACCCAGGCCCACAAAGCTACCCTACCAACTCAGGGAAGCACCAAAAATGTTGAGAAAAGGAAGGAGATCTCAAACAAAAGAAATAGAGGAGAACAAATGACTGGATATAGAGTTCAAAACCATGGTATAAGGTTTTTCAAGAATTTCCTAGAAAAGGCCTATAAATTTAATGAGACCCTTGAGGATATGAAAAAGGACCAACTAGAAATTAAACATATGCTGACTGAAATAAAAAATATACAGAGACCCAACAGCAGACTAGAAGAATGTAAGAATCAAGTCAAAAATTTGTAATACAAATAGGCAAAGGACACTCTTCCAGAGAAGCAAGAAGAGAAGAGAATCTAGAAAGTTGAAGATACTGTAAGAAGCCTCTGGGAAAACTTTAGGCATATCATCAGAATGATGGGGATGCCAGAAGAGAGAGAGCAAGACATTGAAAACATATTTGAAGAAATAATGACAGAAAACTTTCTCCACCTGGTGAAAGAAATAGACTTACAAGTCCAGGAAGTGCACAGAACCCCAAACAAAAGGAATCCAAAGAGGACTACATCAAGATACACTATAATTAAAATGCCAAGGGCAAAAGACAAAGAGAGAATCTTACAAGCAGCAAGAGAAAAAAAGTTAGTTACCTACAAGGGAACACCCATACGATTATCAGCTGATTTCTTTAAAAAAATTTTTTTTTTAAATCAATCTTTATTGATTAAAGGTTCCTCATTTCTTCCCCCCTCCACCAGGTTCCCACCCCACCCTCCGCCCCCTCCCCCTCCCCCATTGTCCTCATCCATAGATGCACAGTTTATGTTCAGTCTCTTCCTCCCTCCCATTCCCCAATAGTAAATCCCTTTTCAGATAGTAAATCAGTTACTTAGCATTTTCTCATATCAATAATACCTCCACATGCCCAATGATACACTTCACACAAAAGACATTTCCAAATAGGTCAACCAGCCTCATCCAGGCCCCACCCAAGGCACTCACAGATCAACACCCCAGCGCTATACTAACTCAACACATCCAGATCTAAGCCTTCATCACTTGATTCAGCAGACCCTCAAGTTCCCGCAAAAGTTTCCAGCAATGTCTGAGAGGCAGCTGTGGGGCAGGGGCAGGCGAGGAGCGAGCTGTTCCGGGCCTGGCTGCTCTGGGCCTGGCCTCTGTTGCTCTGGTTCGTTCCACAACCAGCTGCTCCGGGTCTGGTCACTGCTGCTCCCGAAGTAGTTGCTCTGGACTTGGCTGCTGCTGCTCCAGGCCTGGCCGCACCTGACCCGGCTGCTCCGGGCCTGGCTGCTCCCAGCCTGGCAGCTGCTGCTCTGGGCCTGGCCGCTCCCAGCCTGGCAGCCGCTGCTCCGGGCCTGGCCGCACCAGACCCGGCTGCTCCAGGCCTGGCCGCTCCCAGCCTGGCAGCCGCTGCTCCAGGCCTGGCCGCACCAGACCCGGCTGCTCCGGGCCTGGCTGTTCCCAGCCTGGCAGCCGCTGCTCCGGGCCTGGCCGCTCCCAGCCTGGCAGCTGCTGCTCTGGGCCTGGCAGCAACAGACCTGGCTGCTCCGGGCCTGGCAGCTCCCAGCCTGGTAGCCGCTTCTCTGGGCCTGGCCGCACCAGACCCGGCTGCTCCGGGCCTGGCCGCTCCCAGCCTGGCAGCCACTGCTCCGGGCCTGGCCGCTCCCAGCCTGGCAGCTGCTGCTCTGGGCCTGGCAGCAACAGACCCGGCTGCTCCAGGCCTGGCCGCTCCCAGCCTGGCAGCTGCTGCTCCAGGCCTGGCCGCACCCGACCTGGCTGCTCTGGGCCTGGCTGCCCCGGGCCTGGCCGCTCCAAGCCTGGCCGCTCCCGGCCTGGATGCTCCGGGCTTGGCTACTGCTGTTCTGGGCCTGGCTTCTCCCAACCCGGCTGCTCTGGGCTCGGCTTCTCCGGGCCCGGCCACTCCGGGTCTGGGTATTCCTGGACTGGCCACCCTGGGCTTGGCCACCTCCGCCTCAGGCCTGGCTGCCACTGCCCCAGGTCTGGCTGCTCCAGTGCTGGCTGTTGATGCTCTGGTTCTGGCTGCTGTTGCTCTGGGGCCTGGCCGTTGCTGCTCTGGGCCCGGCTGCCACTACCTTGTGCCTGGCCACCCTAGGCCTGGCCGCCGCTGTTCCAACATTCTGTCCTTTTTTTTTTTTTAAATGCATCTATGTTGCAATGTTGGCTGGTGAGTTGAGTTCTGACTTAGTCTTTGCTTTTTCAAGATCTTCTTTGTATTCTTTATTAAGTAATTTTACTATCTTTTGATCTTCCTTGATTTCTTCATATTGAGAACTTCTTTGGTTTCTTCCTCCTTGTCCTGGGAGCTCAGCAGGTTGGCCTGTGGCACCCCTTTGTTCTCCGCGGGCTCCTGCGCTGCTTCAGCCTGTTGCCGGGGTTGGCGCTGCCCAGTAAGCAGCCCCCGGCCTTGGCTCCATTGCCCGCGCTCAGCGGTCAAAGGCTCAGGGGCACCCCCCCTCCCTGGGGGCCCCGTCGCCCGGCTCCTTGCTGGTCCCCGGCTGGCCGGTGTCCGGCAGGGGCTCCTGCTCCTCGTCGCGTTCCTCCAGTCTCGAGCTTTTTTTCCTCCTTCCCACTAGGGGAGTCTAGGATCAGAGTCAACAGACTGTCCTCTGCCCGCAGTGTGCGCGACTCTGGGGGCTCCGCTTTTCGCCGCTCCCCTGGGATTCCGCCTCACAGCCCCGTCTCCCCCTGCCTGAGCCTGGGTCCCCAGGGTCTGACTTAGGACTGGGGTTCAGAGCAGTCCGGACTGAGGCTCAGTGCTGCTGGAGGCTTTGTTTCTTCCGGCTAGGGTAATCCAGCATCAGAGTCAACGTTCAGTCCTCTGCGCGCAATGTGCGCGTGACTCCGGGGTCCCTGCTTTTCGCTGCTCCCCTGGGATTCTGCCTCACAGCCCTGTCTCCCCCTGCCGGAGCCTGGGTCCCCAGGGTCTGGCCCATAGCTGGGGCTCAGCGCTGCCGGTTCGGGGGTTCAGCCCAGGCTGGGGGTTTTATTTCCTTCCTGCTAGGGAACTCCAGGCAGCACCCAGCCCTCTCCTCCTCTCCGGCTGCGACCTCTCTGCACGCACGTGCGTGCGGGCACGTAGCATGTCTCCGTACCTTGGGCTTTTTTTCAGCTCCTCTGATTTTTCTTCTGGTTTTCTCTTTCCTTCTTGTTGTAGAATTTTCAGTCAGTCGACTACCTGTAGCTTTGGGCAATGTCCACTCTACATTTTAGTTGTATTCCATTGAAATTGTTGTGTGCTGCTGCGTTTAGGTGTCTACCCGAGCAGCCATCTTGGATCCTCTCTATCAGCTGATTTCTTAACAGAAACTATGAAGGCCAGATGAGAGTGGCAATAAATATTCAAAGTGATGAATAGCAAGAACCTATAACCAAGATTACTCTACCCAATGAAGTTATCATTCAGAATTGAAGGGCAGATAAAGAGCTTCACAGATCAGAAAAAGCTAAAGGAGTACATCAACACCAAATCAGTATTATAAGAAATGCTAAAAGGTGTTCTTTAAAAAGAGAAAAAAGAAGAAAAAACTAAAGACAAAATAAATAACAAATACATATCTATCAACAAGTGAATCTAAAAGTCAAGTGAATTAAAAATCCGAGGAACAAAATAAACTGGTGAATATAATAGAATCAGGGGCATAGAATGGGAGGAGATTGATAATTTTCAGGGGGAAAGGAGTGTCTGTGTGTGGGGGACGGGAAGAGACTGTACAAAAATCATATACCTATGGATGAGGACACTGAGGGGGGGTGTGGGGAGTTAAGGGCAGAGGTGGGGACCAGGTGGAGGGGAGCTATCGGGGGAGGGGAGGGGAGGAGAAATAATTGTTATAATCTGAACAATAAAGATTTATTTTAAAAATAGACTTCAAAATGAAGGCCATTACAAGAGATAACAAAGGTCACTACATAATAATAAAGGAGTAAGACAAATAAGAAGTTATAACCCTGGTAAACATATATTCACCCAATATAGGAGCATCTCAATATATAAAAGCTTCTAGAGGACTTTAAGGGAGAGATAAACAACAATACAGTCATAGTAGGGACTTTAACATCCTGCTGACTTCACTGGATAGATCTTCTAGATAAAAAATTACCAATGTGTCTGAAGGACACATTGGATCAGATGGATTAATTGACATTTATAGAACATTTCACCCCAGAAATGTAGAATATACATTCTTCTCAAGTGCACATGGATCATTCACAAAGATAGATCACATGTTAGGACACAAAAGAATTCTCTACAACTTTAAGAAAATTGAAATCATATCAAGTATTTTCTCAGATCACAGTGGAATGAAATAAAAAATAAACTACAGTAAAAACACCTCAAAACATTCAAACACATGGAGGCTAAATAGCATGTTACTAAACAATGAATAAGTTACCAAGGAGATCAAGAAAGAAATAAAAAATGTTCTGGAACAAATGAAAATAAACATACAACAACCCAAAATTTATGGGACACAGCAAAGAAGTCCTGAGGGGGAAGTTCATAGCACTACAGGTCTACTTCAATCCTCAGGCTGACGCTCTATCCACTGAGCCAAACCGGTTTCGGCTACAGGTCTACTTCAAAAAGCAAGACAAATTAATAATAAACCCATTAACCCTAAAAATTAAAGAACTAGAAAGAGAACAACAAGAAGAAAAGCCCAGAGTAAATAGGAGGAAGAAGTAAAAATGATTAGAGCAGAAATAAATGACATAGAGACTAAGAAAACAATACAAAAACATCAATGAAACAAAGAGCTGGTTCTTTGAAGGGATAAACAAGATTGGGATAACCAGACTCATCAAGAAACAAAGAGAGAGGACACAATAAATAAAATCAGAAATGAAAGCAGAGAAGTAACCACCGAAACCACAGAAATACAAGATTGTAAAAAAATACTATGAACAACTATATGCCAACAAACTGTACAACTGGGCAAAATGGGAAAATTCCTAGAAACATACAACGTTCGTAAACTCAATCAGGAAGAGTCAGAAAACCTGAATAGGCCAATACCTACTGATGAAATAGAAGCAATAATATAAAAACTCCCAGCAAACACAAGCCAAGATCTTGACTGCTTCACAGGTGAGTTTTACTAAACATTCAAAGAAGACCTAATACCTATACTCAAACAATTTAAAAAAAAAATCCAAGAGGAAGGAACACTTCCCAGCTCTTTTAACCAGGCCAGCATTATCCCAATTCTAAAACCAGATACAGACACCACATAGAGAATTACAGGCCAATATCCCTGATGAACACAGATGCTAAAATCCTCAACAGTATTAGCAAATTGGATTCAGCAATATATTAAAAAGATCATACACCATGATCAAGTGGGATTTATTCCAGGGATGCAAGGCTGATACAATATTTGCAAATCAATAAACATGATACATCACATAAACAAATTGAAAGACAAAAATTACAGGATCATATCAATAGATGCAGAAAAGGCATTAAACAAAATACAACACCCATTTTTTATAAAAACTCTCACAAATTGGGAATAGAGGGAACATATCTCAACATGAAAAAGGTCATATATGACAAACCTACAGTCAACATCATACTCAATGAGCAATTCTAAAACCATTTTCCCTAAGAACAGGACCAAGACAGTGACGCCCTCTTTCACCACTGTTATTAACTAGACTAGAGGTTCGGTGCATGAAATTCATGCACTGGGGGAGGGTGTTGTCTCAGCCCAGCCTGCACCCTCAGGGGATGTCCAACGGCAGGTGGACATCCCTCTCACAATCTGGGACTGCTGGCTCCTAACTGCTTGCCTGTCTGCCTGATTGCCTCCTAACTGCTCCCTTGCTGGCTTGATTGACACCTAACTGCTCCTCTGCCTGCCTGATTGCCTCCAACTACCCTCCCCTGCTGGCCTGTTCACCCCCAAGGATTTTATTAGTATAGATTTTCCCAACCCCGACAGTCAATTAACTCAAATGGACTCAACCAACCTCGTTTCTAGACTCTTTACTGATGCGTCTGTGACTCTCATGAATGCAGTAAGTTGACTGGCTGCAAGAACATGGAAAACTGCTTATTAAATAACGGCAGAAGATCTCTCATACACTGAAAATACAATATGTAAAACCACCCTACACTATAAACACAAATAATAACAACAAAATTATACTTAAAGGGAATGCAGCAAAATTATTACTTACAGTCACAGGACTATCCTTACACTTCTGAGTCTGCCCTGCAGACACGCTGCCAGGCCCAGCTCACATGAAGGCTTTCTGAGGGCTGCATCTCAGCGTGTGACAGTGACCTCACAGAGATTGGAAACTTGTGGTCCAGAGCTGTTTATGTGGCCTCTATTTAAAAGAATTTCAGTGTATTCTGGTAGTATTCAAAGTATGGACTTTTAGATTTCGGGTTTTCTTAAAAAATGGATGATATTGACATCACTGGACCCAAATTCCCAGGCAGCTCTCAGGCAGAGGGCTGTCCATGGGGAACAAGCTCCGGTGCACTGGCTCACCCGGCGCCACCTCTCCTGGCCGGCTGGTCCGTCCGCAGTGTGCTCCATGCGCAGTGTTCCCTGCGGCCTCAGAGACACCCTTTCAGCCAATCGCCCACCCGCAGCCTGTGGCACCACTGCTTTCTAGGGTCATGGGAAGACCCAGGTTTGCATGTCATCATTTAGATGCTGCAAAGTGATACAAAAGTTGCCTAATTTTCTTCTTTCTGTGCCAGAAGAAAGGAAGTAGACACAAGTGTGTCTGCTCCAGTTTCTATGGCAACAGGCAACGGATCTGTCTTCTGTCTATGGTGAACAGCGAAGAGATTACAGGGGACCACAAATGGAGTCTGCAGGATGACTCCTCTCAGGACCAGGTGCCTGCTCATCTGCTGACTCATGTCCAGCCACCCACCGGAGGACACTCTGGCTCTGCCCAACCCCAGCTCATCCTGCTCGCACCCCTAACTTCTGGTGGGTATGAACAGAGGCACCAGTGGAGGCTCTAGCAGGTAATTTACACCAAATGCACACATATATGAATGAGAGGTGCATAATATACGAATATTGTGTTATATTTAGCATTCATATATATATAGGAGTGGGCAAGAGTAGGCCTAAAAAACCTATCTGATAAAGAGGGAATATGCTAATTGACCGTCACACCCTCACAAAGATGGTGATGTCCACAGCCAATAAGGAGGGAATATGCTAATTGAATTCCATGCCCTCAAAGATGATGATGCCCACTGCCACAGGACGGTAGTGCCCAGTCCCCTCAGCTCTGCCAGGGCAGCAGACATGTGGCACAGCCAGGCCTGTCCCCGCTCCACGTGCCTGCCTCTGGAGTCCCCCAGTCCCCTCAGCCCCCCAGCTGCCCAGGGCTGGTCCCAGGCACAGGCATACCTCGGATGGTGGCTGCCCAGCCTCCCAGGGCCACCCGAGGCTCAGGTAACCAGGGCTGGCTGAGGCTTGTGCTGTTGGCAGTGGCAGCAGCAGAGGTGTGATGTGAGCATCACCTTCCCCTGATCGCTGGGTTACCTCCTGTCCCTGTGGGCTCCTGAACTGTGAGAGGAGGCAGGCTGGGCTGAGGGACTTTCCTCCAGTGCATGAATTTTCATGCACTGGACCTCTAGTATATCTATATAAAAGCTTAAGTGACCATTGCAACTGAACGGATAACCAAACAGGCTGTGTGGGGCGATCAGGCTAGCATGGGGGGTAGTTAGGGGCAACCAGGCCAGGGGGGAGGTGGGGGCAGTTGGGGGTGACCAGGCTGGCAGGGGGGCAGTAAGGGGTGATCAGGCCAGTATGGGGGCTATTTAGGGGCAATCAGGCATGTGAATAGTTGGGAGCCAGTGGTTCCCAGGATTGGGCTTGAATTGGCAGTTGGACATCTCCCAAGGGGTCTCAGAAAGGAGAGGGTTCAGGCTGGGCTGAGGGGACCTTCTCCCTTCATGAATTTCGAGCATCATGCCTCTAGTCTATATATGTAAAAAGCCAGCAACCTGAACTACCGGTTGCTATAGATAGACTAGAAAATTCATGCACTGCAGCCACTAATCCCATTCTGGAAGGGCCCACTTCCTGGAAAGACTCACCCCCCTGCGGCCCCACCTCCTGACACCATCACATTGGGGGTAGCTTCAACCTAGGAGGCCCAGGGAGAGCATAAGTCCCCTCAGTGAGGTGGGAGGGCATAAGGAAGACTGTGCTGCAGAGTCAGAAAATGCTGGCAGTGCCACTTCTCTTGTGCGGGCCACGGAGAGGGTGTGTGGTGTGTGTGTCAGCTCGCGGCTGCGGGTGAACAGTACTGGTGTCCTGGAAGGGTTCTGGGGTGAATAACCAGGGAACAAAGCAGGCTGCCCTCCCCGGTGGAGGTGGCCTCTCTAGCCAGCCGAAGGTGTGACCGCACAGGAAGGCTGACCTATCCTGAGTGAGAGGCAAGTCTGGGGGCTGCCTGTGGGAGCTGGGACGGGCCTCTCCCGCCCTCTCACGAGCTGGAACACGGCTGTTCTCGGGGCTGCACCTGCCAGCCTCTGCACCGGCCTTCCTCCCGCGCTCAGGACCAGGTTCCGCTGAGCTGCCCCGGGATCTCTGCCTCAGCTCCCCACTGCAGACGTTGGGACTTCTCAGCCTCCGTAACCATGGAGCCACGCGCTTACACTAAATCTCATTCTATCTGACATCTATCTCTCATCTATCATCTGACAGGATCCATCCATCCTATTGGTTTTCTGGTACATGCCTCTGACCACCTCTGAGTGTGCCAAAAACTCAAGGTGTGATCAAAAATAGTACACGGCACTTCACACACAGACAGCAAAACCCAGACACGCACTCTCCCTCTGCAGATTGGTCAGGCAACCCCTATTTGGCAGAGGGCTTAGGCCAGAGCACGAGGTAAATGCATTGAGAATGAGAAACCTATCTTAAAATTTTACTTATGAATAATCTAACGCTTTCAAAATTCACAAGATTGAGGTGAGCATCAGTCACTCACATAGCAACTATACCAAGTGCCTGCAATCCATCACATCCTCAATGTGCTTCTCTGAGAACAAGCTTTTAACACTGGCCTTGCCCAAGGGGAGGTGCTACTTGCAGTGACTACAAATCCCACACGATCTTTACTTCGTGCAGAGGAGCTGACACTTCTGATGGGAAGTTACTTCATCTTTGCTGTTTTCTAGTGACACATTAAGCTCTGCCTCTAGGACTCCAGCTATGGCCCCCTGATGCCCATGAAGTGAAAATGGCAAGGCTCTGGTACTGGGACCCGAGGACCCAGTGCCATGCCGGTCACTCCTTCGGCTCAGCGGGCCTTCACCCTGTCCCGAGAAGACATGCCAGCCCCCTCTCACGAGAGCCGGAGCTTCAAGCTAATGTGGATCTACTCAGCTCATCAACAACTCTTAGGCCACTTGGCTGCCTGCCCTGCAGAAGAGTCATTACTCCAGAGAAGGCCCAGCTCAGGAGCGGGCGGCCTGAGGAGACCGGGTGTGGAGCAGAGGATGGGGTGGGCGGAGGAGCGGTGCTGGGGGCGGGCGAGTAAACAGGACCAGGCGGGCCTCTCGGGCTGTGCCAGGGCCCTGTGTGTCTGAGACGAGCCGCTCTCTGGCTTTGTGTCTGAGATGAGCTGATGACCCGCTCTCCGGGTCATGGGCAGGCTCCTGTTGGCACTTTCAGGGGAGTGGAAGTGCCATCCTGGGAGTGGGCCTGAGAGAGGAGGGCCTCATCCCAAACTGTTGGCATGCCTCCACTCCAGGTCTTTGGAAACAGTGACCATAACAGAAGTAAATGTAGTGAACAAATCCTAGCAAGAGAGACTGGCTCAGAAGAGCAGGTGCACATTAAAGGTGCGTGTGTTGGTGGGGGAGGAATAAGCTTGCTCTGAATTTGAGTCCTTGGCGTCTGACCTTGACCTAGTGACCCTGTTCTACAGGCAAACTATTGACCTCTGTGCCACAGCTGCTGACCTGAGAGACAGCAATGGCCACCGACAGGGCTGCAAACCATTCTGCAAACACCGACAGTGACAGAAACGATAGAAGTCAGTACCCACCCCGCTTTGAGGCCCTCGGCTGCCTCAGAGTCGAACCCCTTCTCTCTGCTGAGTTAACTTCTGCTGGGCGGCACGCGTGTGTGTGTGTGTGTGTGTGTGTGTGTGTGTGGCAGAGTGCGTGTGCTTGTGCTCACACAGCCATCCCGTGCTCACTGCTAATGCGCGCTCTCTGACCCTGTTCAATCTGCGCAGCCTGGCCAGGTTCCCAGCGGCACCCTGTGGCCAGCTCCAGGGGACCCCCCAGCACCGCTCATTGCAGAGGAGCCGGCAGGAGCAGGGGTGGGTGGGGGGTAGAACCTGTGCTTCCAACTTCTTTTTAAATGACAGTCCCCGCCCCCCCTCCCCCCATGAGGTGGGAGGTGCCATGCCCCTTGTTCCATAGTTTCATTGCCCTATGGGAGAGGAGCTGCCGCTGAGCAGTTACACCTGGAGCAGCGGCAGGTGAGGGACAAGGAGCTGGACAGAAGCCCCTTTTGGTTCCGGCCAGTCCCTGGTGGTTTGCTGACTGCTGCTCCCCCACTCTGACCCACCCCAACGCGGGCTAGTGCCTCAGGACTGCTCACCTGGCCAGGCCTTCCTGCTCAGCCCCCAGGCCCTTCTGCTCTGCTGTGCTTCGGGGCGATTCTGCTGCGTTTGGAGAGTGAGGGTTTGTGGTCCGTTCTCTGAGCCAGTTCTCCCTGGAGATGTTATCTGTGGAAGGAAACAATATAGATATAGAACCTGTGCCAGCCTTGTCATGGCTGTGTCCGAGGACACATGCTACAAAGATGTGCTTGTTTTCCCAGAAGTGGCTGCGCAGTACCCCTCCCCAGCCTCCTGTAAAGGAAGCCGGGCCTACGCAGGAGGAGCCGACCTGCACACACGCACCTTTGGGCTGATGGGAAATAGAGTTAAAGTTGCTGGGTTATGTCACAGATGTCCACAGAGAGTATTTCTTTGTAAAATTAGTAAGCTGAGACATTGTCATTCTCAGTTCTGCTAAAGCACTCATATTTTTATGGCTGAATTCAATGCATCATAAAATTCAGAAAAATAAGATAAGCATAAATGGTGTCATTATTTTATAATTTTTAATGCAATCAAACCCTTGCTTTTGCTTTGATCTTTAGCTACAACATTTTTTTCTGAAGAAGCAACACAAACCAATGTGTGTTGGTTTCAATTTCACTCCAAAAAAATAAAATGTTCCCTTCAAGTCTACAAATATAATTCCCAATTAGTATAGTTTAAGTTGCATTTTATCCAGAGGAGAATCAACTCTCTGGTAAATATTTGGGTTATAGAGAAAATTTTAATGAAAGTAAATTAAAGATAAAAAGAAAATATAGAAAAAGCAAAAAAATACATCATAAGGGGTACTCATTACCCATGGTCTCTAACTTCTTTTTGATTGGAGGCACTGGGCTTAGAAAACTGACATCAAGGCCCAAATTATAACCCTTATTTTATGGCATTACGTTATAATTTAAAAAGTTAAGCCCATCCAGTATTGAAAATATGGATTTGCCACAGTTACAAAGAGGGGGTGGTGACTTACTTCACAGGAGTGCTCACCGTACCAGTCCTGTCATATGAAACTTTCTATGAGCCATCTGAACTCTTTAAAAGTGTTAAGCCTTCAGGAGCATATTTCCGGAGTAGAGGGAATGATAAGATTGAGGCACCATTTACACTTTTTAAAAGTTAATGACTAAGAAAGCCAAAAGCCTGGATTTCCCAAGACAGCTTTCTTCATTATGCATCCCCTATCTGCCTGTATTTTGAAATTATAGTAGTTTTGGACACAAAACTAGGAAACACAGGAATAAGTGTGTTTTTGTCATGTTTCATTGAAACTCCCCTGAACACCCCCTTTGCCAGGTGCGAAGGAGCCCTGTCAGGTGTGGGCACGCCTAAGGACCACTCCGGGTGAACACTGCCATTGGTACGGACTCCTGGTCCGCTGTGGGATAGGAGCCTGTGGTGCAAGCATGTGGGGTAAGCAGGGAGCTGACCTGCTCTGGACGATGTCAGAGGAAAGACAGCACTTTAACAGGCCATTTTGTACCGAGAGGCTATGGCTGGAAATAAGAGAGAAGGATCTATGTCCCTATGTGTTTGGGTTAAGCTGTATTTCCATTTCTCTTTCACCAACCAAAAAGCTCACTCATAGATCCCTGGCATCATGCCACATCCTGTTCATACAACTCCTGTGCCTTCCTTCCTTCCTTCCTTCCTCCTTCCTTCCTTCTTCCTTCCTTCCTTCCTTCCTTCCTTCCTTCCTTCCTTCCTTCCTTCCTCCCTCCCTCCCTCCTTTCCTCCCTCCCTCCCTCCCTCCCTCCCTCCCTCCCTCCCTCCTTCCCTTCCTTCCTTCCTTCCTTCCTTCCTTCCTTCCTTCCTTCCTTCCTTCCTTCCTTCCTTCCTTCCTTCCTTCCTTCCTTTTTTAAACTCTTACCCAAGGATATGTTCACTGATTTTAGAGAGAGGAAGGGAGAGAGAGCGAGAGCTCGAGAGAAACATCAGTGTGAGAAACATCCATTGGTTGCCTCCCATATGTGTCCCTACCAGGGATCGAATCCACAACGCAGGTGTGTGCCCTGACTGGGACTCAAACCTGCCACCTTTCCGTGTACGGGGTGATGCTCCAACCAACTGAGCCGCCCAGCCAGGCCGGTGTCTGTATCTGTCCAGGTGCATCTGCCCCACAAGAACATGGATTGAAACGGAACATGCACTGTGAGTAAAGGGATCAAATCTCTGAGCCCCAAACAGCAGCACCTGTAACAGTTTCTTAGAGGCTCCTCGACCACCGCAGTGTGCGCGGCAGGCACTGCCTCTGGAGCTCCTCCGCGCATGCCCCTTTCTCCCTCCGACGAGGTGTTTTTTCATCCTCACGGCATCCGGGTGAAGCTAACTCTGGTAGATGCTCACAGCTCCCGGGTCTTCTCTGGACATTGCCACGATGGCTCGGCCTCCGTTAGGACCGCTCCGGCGGCGTGGACATTAGCCGCAGCCTGATTGCTAGTGGACGGACATTGACATCACAGACAAACCTCAGCCCCGCTGGCGAGGACGATGGGAAGCCCACGTGCCGTGGCTCAGGGGTGGAACGCTGACCTGTGGATGTTGATTCCGGGTTGGTCAGGGCACTGTTGGGGTCCATCCCCAGTAGGGGGCATGCAGGAGGCAGCCGATTGATGATTCTCATCTGTGATGTTTCTGTCTTTTTCTCCCTCTCCCTTCCTCTCTCTCTAAAAATCAATAAAAACATATTTAGAGGGCATATGAGAAGTCAGTTACTGTCTATTCCTGGGCTCAGCAGGACAAGTTTAAAAATCCCCATGGGGACTGGACACAGCAGAACCCTCGTCCCCTGCCCTCTGCGTGGGCGTCTCCTGCAGCAGCGTGCTCCGTGTCTGTGGGTGCGGATGATCGGGTCGTTTGCAGCATCAGCCTCATGAAAGAGCAACGGAAACCTGCAGTGTCTCCCCGCATCTGGAGGAGCTCCCTCTGCTGCCCACCGTCCTCCAGCCTCAGGCCTGGCAGCAGGGCCCTCGCTGTGAGTCCTCCTGCCAGCGGTGCTCTTTGCCTGCTGCGGCAGCCTCAGTCTCCTCCTCAGCCCACTGGGTCCAGTGCCCCGCGGTGTGTGCCATGGCAGCAGCGAAACCGGAACCCCAGTGTCTGAGGAGGCTGCTGTGAGGGAGGGCGCGAGAGCCGCACCCACAGCCCCGCTGAGCCTGGCCTCACCCAGCCCTGGGACCCCCTCCCACACAGCCTGCCAGCAGCAGCTGCGTGGGGACACAGGCAGGGGCCAGGCACGCTCCCCTCTCCTCCCCAGGAGGGAAGTGATGCGAAGGCCAGCCCTCCACTTTCCATCGGGCACTAAGTAACTGCTGGAAAAGGGGTTCAGAAAGAACCCACTTGGGACAAGTTGTGAAGTAGGCGCTGGTTCGCTGGCTGTTGGGTGGGTTTTAAAGAGAAGACCGGAAAGAGAGCCGCCGGTTGCAGTGTTTGGTGTGGTAATGCCATCACAGGCGGACTTTCTTTATATATATATATATATATATATATATATATATATATATATATATATATATATATATATATATATATATATTTGATTTTTCACAGAGAGGAAGGGAGAGGGATAGAGAGCTAGAAACATAGGTGAGAGAGATACATCCACCAGCTGCCTCCTGCACACCCCCCACCGGGGATGTGCCGGCAACCAAGGTACATGCCCTTGACCAGAACCAAACCTGGGACCTTTCAGTCCTCAGACTGACGCTCTATCCACTGAGCCAGACCGATTTTGGCGCAGGCGGACTTTCTGATTTTTAAAGCGCCAAGGGCACGTGGGCTTGTCCAGAACAAGCTCCCGTGTGAGAGGCCGCGCCTGCCGCTGGCCCGGAGGAGTGGACGGACAGCCTGAGCCCTCGCTCGGTGAGCCATCAGTCCATCCTGTGGGGAGAGCAGCAGCTAGCGGGAGGAATGAACACTGTCAGAAGCCAATGATTAACGATCATTTTCTGGCGCCCAAGATGGCATGGCTGACTCAGCTCGTGGCTAATTTTGTTGCTGCCAGAATATAGAATGTTCTTAGGATAATTTAAATTATATCACTTTGGTTGCACTTGATATTTTATTATATCTTGGTAGCCTGTCAGATGACCTGGAGCTGTGGTTGGCAAACTGCGGCTCGTGAGCCACATGCAGCTCTTTGGCTTCTTGAGTGTGGCTCTTCCACAAAATACCACGGCCTGGGCGAGTCTATGTTGAAGAAATGGCATTAGAATAAGTTTAAGTTTAAAAAATTTGGCTCTTCAAAGAAATTTCAATCGTTGTGCTGTTGATATTTGGCTCTGTGGACTGATGAGTTTGCCGACCACTGGCCTGGAGGCGCGGGTGGACTTTCTGATTCTTAAAGCGCCAAGGGCACGTGGGCTTGTCCAGAACACTTTTATTTTATAGGACTAGAGGCCCGGTGCACGGAATTCGTGCACAGGGGGTGTATGATTCTCAGCCAAGCCTGCACCCTCTGCAATCTGGGACACCTTGAGGGATGTCCAACTGCCCGATTGGCATGATCCTGGTAGGATCAGGCCTGAACAGGCAGTCAGACATCCCTCTGAAATCCAGGACTGTTGGCTCCCAACTGCTCGCCTTCCTGACTTCCTGATTGCCCCTAACCACTCCCCTGCCAGCCTGATTGATGCCTAACTGCTCCCCTGCCAGCCTGTTTGCCCCTAACTGCCCTCCCCAGCAGGCCTGGGTCCCCCACAACTGCCCATCCTTGCAGGCCTGGTCCCTCTCTACTTCCCTCCCCTGCTGGTCATCTTGTATCCACATGGGGGAAGCCATCTTTGACCACATGGGGGCAGCCATCTTTGACCACATGGGGGCAGCCATCTTGTGTGTTGGAGTGATGGTTACTTTGCATATTACTCTTTTATTAGATAGGATGCTGCTTGTATTTCTTAGTTTTATTCTTAGAGAAGTTTTGGCTAGTAAATGCAGTTTGCTTCAGTTTGAAAGTTTGTTCTGATAAAAACAGAAACCCCTTAAAAATCATTGTGTGCAGATTTTGTCTGACAGGTGAGGTGCAAAGCCATTTACTTTGGTTTTTTGACACTAATCTGCTTTATATTTAACAACAGTAGATTCCATCCCAGCGACGCTCTGTCTTTTTGGCATTTTTCTGGCCACGGAGCAGTGTTCATCCTAGGGCTGCAGGGACTGCATGGGGCCTGCAGGCAGGCCAGGGCAGTTAGATTTTGTCTGAAGCAGTATGGAGGCCCTTGGGCTGAGCAGAGACTGAGATCACTGTGGTGGTTAGTCACCTGCTCAGTGTCTGGGCTGCATGAAAAGGGGAGGGATGGGTGAACAGAGTCCCCTGTAAAAACCACGCAGAGGGAGTAGGAGCAGGCCGGCTGAGCTCCTGGCAGGCAGCACAGGTGGTGCAGGACAGGAATGGAGTGGGCTGGAGGCCAGGACTAAAGGTTTGGGGACTGATCTCCTTCACAGGGTAACCGAAGGAGAGGAGGAGACCAGGAATGAGGGTTCAAGCTTGGAATGCTGAGGAAGTGGCAGGAGCAGGAACAGCAACCCTCAGGAGAGGGAGATTTTTGAAGCTATGCAGCAAGTTCAGCTTCAGACACACTTCCTGTGATGCAGGACACAGGTGTGTGTCAGTGCCACGTGGACACCACTGGGCAGGCCTTTAAAAGGGACTGGCTGGGACGGACCAGGAGTCACAACGTAGACACAAGAGTGGACCCCTTAGGGCAGACGCAGTTTCCGATGAGAGCGTTTACAGGCAGGAGAGAAGAGGTGTGAGCACAGCCTTCACACAGGTGCAGTCTGTCTGTGTTACCGTTTATAACCCTCATCGGAAACAGCACTGTTCCTTACAAGCCCACATCAACACAGATTGGCATGTCATCCACCACTGCAGGCAGTACATAGCACATGGTAGGTGATGAAAAGCACCTATTTGGTGGGGAGGGGATGGAAAACAGTATGGAGGTTCTTTAAAAAAAAAAAAAAAATCAATATATATTATTGATTTTTTTTCACAGAGAGAAAGGGAGAGGGATAGAGAGCTAGAAACATCGATGAGAGAGAAACAGCGACCAGCTGTCTCCTGCTCACCCCCTATCGGGGATTTGCCAGCAACCAATGTACATGCCCTTGACCAGAATTGAACTTGGGACCTTTCAGTCCACAGACCGATGCTCTATGCACTGAGCCAAACCAGTTTCAGAAGTATGGAGGTTCTTTAAAAATTAAGAATATCCTACCATATGGTCCAGCAAGTCTTCTTCTGGGCATATACTCCAAATATGAAAATACTAATTTGTAAAACTATATACACCCCTATGCTCATTGCAGCATGATTTCCAATGACTACCTAACATAAGTGTCCACTGACAGATGATTGGATAAAGAAGAGGTGGCACATATAAAAATGGTATATTACTCAGCCATAAAAAGATGAGTTATTTCCATTTGTGACAACATGGGTGGATAGTGAGAATATTATGCTAAGTGACATATGTCAGATAGAAAAGGGCAAAGACTGCCTGATTTCAGTTTATGTTATACTAGAGGCCCCGTGCATGAAATTCATGCACAGGGGAGGGGGATATCTCTTAGCCCAGCCTGCACCCTCTTCAATCTGGAACACCTAAAGGGCAGACAGACATCCCTCTGACAATCCAGGACTGCTGGCTTCCAGCTGCTCACCTGCCTGCCTTCCTGGTTGCCCCTAACTGCTTCTGCCTGCCAGCCTGATCACCCCCT
Source organism: Pipistrellus hanaki (assembly GCF_964339955.1). Classification (NCBI taxonomy): domain Eukaryota; kingdom Metazoa; phylum Chordata; class Mammalia; order Chiroptera; family Vespertilionidae; genus Pipistrellus; species Pipistrellus hanaki. The sequence continues at coordinate 2,337,813 of NC_140519.1, forward strand.
AACCACTCCCCTGCCAGCATGTTTGCCCTTAATTGCCCTTCTTTTCAGGCTTGGTCACCCCTAACTGCCCTCTCCTATAGGTCTGGTTGCCCCAACTGCTCTCCCCCACAGGCTTGGGTAACCCCCCCCCCCCCACCTCCTAACTGCCCTTCCCTGCAGGCCTGGTCACCCCCAACTTCCCTCCTTTACCAGTCTGGTCACCCCTCACTGCCCTCCCCTGCAGGCTTGATTGCCCCCAACTGCCCGCCCTTGCAGCCTGGTCCCTCCCAACTGCCCTCTCCTGCTGGCCATCTTGTGGTGGCCATCTTGTGTCCACATGGGGGCAGCCATCTTGTGTGTTGGAGTGATGGCCAATTTGCATATTACTCTTTTATTAGATAGGATAGAGGCCTGGTGGGGGCCAGCTGGTTTGCCTGAAGGGTGTCCCAGATCAGAGTGAGGGGTCCCTTGGGGCATGGGGTGGCTTGGACAAGGGGCCTGTGGTGGTTTGCAGGCCAGCCACGCCCCCTGGCGACACAAGCAGAGGCCCTGGTATTGGAATTTATTTACCTTCTACAATTGAAACTGTGTAGCCTGGAGTGTCCACAAACCTTCTGCTTGCTCCCTGGTGACAGCAATTTCTGTTGGGATTTATTTATCTTCTATCATTAAAACTTTGTAGCCTTGAGTGGAGGCCTGGGCTGGGTGTGCAGAAAACTTGGCTTCCTCCATTGCCGGGGAAACCCAAGCCTCCCTCTTGCTCTCTGTGGCTGTAGCCATCTTGGTTGGGCTTATTTGCATATTCAATCCTGATTGGATTGTGGGCATGGCTTGTGAGTGTAGGGGAGTGATAGTTAATTTGCATATTACTCTTTTATTAGATAGGATGTGGTGCATGAAACAAAAAAATAACAAATGAACTAACAAAACAAACAAAGTACCTCCTAGGTGCATACGCCAGGTGGGTGGGTGCAGAGGGAGGTGTGTTGAGGAGGGGTCACTGGCCTGTGGACATGAGGAAGGTGGGCGGGGGTGGCGAGTGGAGAGAGCTCACAGTGCTGACTTACGTGCTGCACACCTGAAAGCAATGCTGTAAACCAAGGTTCCTCCTCAATTAAATGTAACAGTATCTCTGACTGAGTGAAGAAAGGATGTTTTCACGAATATTCAGATTTCAAACAGCCTCCGGCCTGGTCCTTGGAGGGTGCCTGGCCCAGGACCCCTGCCCAGACCCAGAGTTCAGGGAAGCGTGCGGGTCTTCCTATTGTTTACCACGCCCAGCACTGACCTGGGCTCTGACCTGGGCTCTGATCTGGGCTCTGGGGTCGGGTGGGGGGTGGGCTCTGACCTGGGGCTCTGACCTGGACTCTGGGGTTGGGGGTGGAGGGTGCTAACCTGGGGCTCTGGGGTAGAGGAGGAGGCTCTGACCTGGAGCTCTGGGGTGGGGGTGGGGGCTCTGACCTGGGGCTCTGGGGTGGGGGTGAGGGCTCTGACCTGGAGCTCTGGGGTGGGGGTGGGGGCTCTGACCTGGGGCTCTGGGGTGGGGGTAAGGGCTCTGACCTGGGGCTCTGAGATGAGCCTCTTCAGATGGGATGGAAGTCAGCGTGGCTTTGAGAGGTGTCCTTTCGCTTTTGTTTTCTTCCTTTGAGAAGCAAAATAGATTGTACGTGACTATGCCTCATAAAGATAAAGTTGAATGTAAGATACAAGCAGTTTTTCATTCCATCATCGAACCAATCCCTAGAATTGATCCTTTGTTTATGACACAGTGAAAACCCTCATTCCTGCCCAGGATGAAAGATCAGTCCCCTCACGCCTTTGCAGTGCTGCCACAGGCACGCCCCCTCTGGCAGGAGGCTGCTGCCCTCCCAGGCACACCTTCCTCCCACGTCTGGTCCTTCAGTCTCACAACCTCTAGTCAGGCAACTTAGACCACTGATCTTTTCCTCCCTGAAGATAACATCTAGGCCTCAGTTGTATTTCAGCTCCAGGCCCAGAAAAGCAGCAAAACCAGACAAGTGATGCTGTGGCAGCATCAGGACTAGCTTTTACCTCCCAGTCACTCAACAGGACTGCTTTTGAGCCTTCACCAACCAGTTTTTTTGGGAAATCCCTTGTCCAGCCCACTGCTATCAAAATCCATGCCCCTGTGATCTCGACATCCCCTCTCAGCAGGAAGTAAATACAGAAGATATGACCTTTGTCCCTATTCCATAAAACAAAAGGCTGGACTGTTTGGTCTGATCAAATAATTGAATTGTACCCCCTCCCCGGGGAAATGACCATTAGGCCACTTCACAAGGGACATTCCACTTGCTTAGATCACATTCCACTTGCTAAGACCATTATCTCTCCCCTCCAGAGTTTCCCAGAATCCAGACCCGCACAGAGAGTTCTCCACCTAGAAAAAGCTTGCCAAAGTCCTTAAAAACCTCTGACTCCCTGTCACAGGGTGCTGGCACCATTTTGAGGCTCAGCCCATCCGGTATCCAGATGTGCTAATAAATTCATAATTCTTCACCTCCCTTTTGCTTCATGTGTTCCTCTTTTGGAGACCCTAACACTAATGATAATAATCATAATAGCCACCTGGGAAGTCCCTGCCATCAACTTTATGTGCATGTCTTTCCTTCGCTAACAAGGATACCACGCAGGACTTCTCTCATTTTTCAATGACTAGACTTAGTATTTACAACAAGCTCTGTTGAGAGCAGGGCCCTCTGCCCAGAGAGAACTGGGTAATTTATGTGTACATTCTAGAAGTTTAGTGTCTCTAGTCTGACCCACTAAGTGGAAGGAACATCCCTGGGCCTGAGCTGGACAACCAAGTGTCTGCCGACATTGCCAAGGCTTTGGGACAGCTGCTCCCGACTGAGAATGCCTGGTTGCGAGAAGTTCCCGACCTGTCGTAGTTTGTAAGACCAGGGTGTTTGAGGTTTTCTGTTGAGACTAAATCATACAGCCAAGTTCACATACATGAGATGATTTTATTTGGATGATGGCAGAAGTGAAATCAATAATGAGAAGTCTTACTTGGTTTTCCAAACCCCAGTATAGTCTTCTGAACATTTATTATGTTTTAGAGCAAATTTATACAGTATACATAAATCCCAAGACAGACCCAGATGGTGGTGGGTGCAGTGTGGTGCAGTCTTATGTACCATAGGGTCTGGCAGACCCATAACTGGATGAGGAATCTAAAATAATAAAAGTGTAATATGCTAATTAGACTGGACAGCTGAACGACCTTCTGGATGTCATTCCAAATGAAGCCGGGGCAGCAGGGGCTGATGCACAGGTGGTTAGGGGTGATCAGGCAGGCTAGCAGCTAGGGGAATCAGGCAGGCAGGTGAGTGGTTAGGGGCTATAAAGCAAGCAGGCGAGCAGCTAGGGGCAATCAGGCAGGCAGGTGAGTGGTTAGGGGCGATCAGGTAGACAGGCAAAGGTGGTTAGGGGTGATCAGGCAGACAGACAAATGGTTAGGAGTGATGGGGCAGTCAGACAGAGATGTTAGGGGTAATTAGGCAGACAGGCAGGCAGGTGAGCAGTTAGGAGCCAGCAGTCTGGGATTGCGAGAGGAAAGTCTGACTGATGGGCCTAAACTGGCAATCAAACATCTCCTGCCCTTCCCGAATTGCAAGAGGGTGCAGGCTGGGCTGAGGGACCCGCCGTCCCCCGCCCCCCCCCCCCCCCCCCCCCCCCCCCCGCCCCATGCATGAATTTTGTACACCAGGCCTGTAGTCTATATATAATCTAACAATTGGTTGCTATGACGTGTGCTGACTACCAGGGGGCGCCAGTGCAACATGGCTGGTGTCAGCAGCAGGCAGCAGAGCGTGGAACATGGTGGGCGGTGGTGGGATGCTGGGCAGGTGAGTGGGATGCCAGACCATGGCAGGGCACTGGTTGCTGTCATTGGTGTGAGTCTCTGGTGGTTACTGAAAATTCTTCCCCCCCCTCCTGCCCTGCTCCAGCACCATGGTCCCACTGGGTGCTTGCACCTGCTACTGGCGCTGGCCCCACTCATACCTACTACTGGCATTGGAGTCGCCATTCACATGGCAGCTGCCAGCACCCGACACTGGTCCTGATCGCTCAGTGTCATCAGCAGGTGCGAGTGGCAGCTGCCATCCCTGATTGCCCCTGAGGACTTCTCTGCCTCTCCTTTCTCCTGAGGGGCGATCAGGGCAGCAGCCGCCACTTGTACCCACTTACGGGGCTGGCCCTGCTTGCATCCGGGGCTGGCCCTGCTTGCATCCGCTGCTGGCGTCAGCCCCAATCACTCTGTGCCATCAGCGGGTGCAAGGGGGCCAGCACAGTCAGCGTGCGGGAATGGTGGCAGCGGGAGCGGGGCTGCTGCAGACAGGGGACCGGGGTGGACAGACAAGGTGGGGAGGATGGGCTGAGACCCACCCTGTGTCCACCACACCCTTTCAGCTCACAGTTCCTTTCAAGGTGCATGGATTCGTGCACTGAGCCCCAGTGCTGAGAATAAAGCCGGGCCAGGGATGTGAGGAGCATACCTGTGTCCTGGGCAGAGGAGGCAGGCTTCCGGGATTGGGAACTTGTTTATTTTCATGGTCCCCTCCTCTCGGCTGCACCTTGTTGAATTTCATTGTCAGCAACTTGGACTTCTATTCTTCTGACCCTGTCTTCAGGCAGAGAAATGCTCTCTGTTTTTTTTTTCATCATGAGACAAGCCAATTAGTTGTTTAATCCGATTTTGTTGAGGGTAATTCCTGGAGGCAACTCTTAGATAGTCAGGGCTTCGGCTTAAGAGCAGCAGGCCACGTCTGCCTGGGCAATCTGATCTGTGTTCGTGAACTTGAGAGCGTCAAAATGCCCTGAGAATATTTATAAGTAGAGGATTGAATAAAACATTATCCTTGATCTGAACTAAATGTGATCTGAACTAAATATGACCAAATTGCCCATTGGTGTATTTTTTTTCTTTCTCATTATCCATCTTCATCTATCTCATGTTAATCAAAGTAACACATGCAAATGATAAAAAATATAGAGTGTGCACAAAGCCCTACATTCTAAAGCAGCAGGCACTCCCTCCCAAGGCTCAGCTCCAGTCCTGCGTGGGAAGCAGCTACTGTTTCCGAGTTTTCTCTTTTTCCAGGCCTCTGTGTTTTATCATTTGATTGGATTAATGGGCTTCTTAGAAACGGGAGGAAAAGTGAGACCTGTGGCTTCCCCCTCCGAGGCGCCCAAATGCCCCCCAGGCTGAGGAGCCTATACCAGACGTAAGCAGGGGCGCACCCCTTTGCTGGCTGCTCAGCCAGCACCAGGGGCCAGAGACTAAATGGAAATGTGTTTCTCACAGAGCTGGAGGCTGATGCCTGAGAGCCAGTGTCTGCAGGGCTGGTTCCCCTGAGGCCACGAGGCAAGGCCCTGCCTGGCTTCTCCCCTGTGATCTCACACTGTCTCCTCGGCCCATCTGTGCCCAAATCCCTCTGCCGAGGGCATGGTTGGGCTGGAGTGGGTCCCACGCAGGCATGGGCGGTGCTCTAGCAGCCCCTCGCAATGTGCCGGCAGCCTTCACTGTCTGAAGACCCAGAACCACGGAGGGACCAGGGCACCTCTGTCTCTGCGGCCTGTGACCTCCGGGAAGCGCTGGAGGGTCGTGTCCGCCCCTGGGCTAGCAGCAGTCTCAGAACTGTCCAGCCCATCAAGGCTTTTCTGCAATCGGATGTTTACGTTTTATGTTAAGTTTACAAATAGGTATTAGCTTTCCAGTTATAGAAAAGAGCCGAAACTGGTTTGGCTCAATGGATAGAGCGTTGTCTTGGGGACTGAAAGGTCCCGGGTTCGATTCCGGTCAAGGGCATGTACCTTGGTTGCGGGCACATCCCCAGTAGGGGGTGTGCAAGAGGCAGCTGATCGATGACTCTCTCTCATGGATGTTTCTAACTCTCTAACTCTCTCCCTTCCTCTCTGTACAAAATCAATAAAAAATATTTAAAAAGAAAAGAAAAGATTCAAGCGCCCTGGTTGGTGTGCTCAGTGGCTAGAGCGGCAGCCCTCCCACTATAGGGTCATGGGTCCAATTCCCAATCACAGGAATGTAGACATGCAGAAAACTTTCCAGTACTCCTGGAACCATGGTTTTCTCTGTTCTGGAAGTGGCATGGGCTGCAGCTCTCTCTTTTGCTGGCAGACTATTGGAAACAAACTAGAAAACCGGCTAAGGGCACATTCCCCCTAAGACTACTAAAGAAAGCAACGTTTACATTCCTCTTTGAGATCCTCCAGAGTTAAGTTTTCAAAACCTGAATATTAATAGGAAAAGAGTAACCACTGAGTTATAATGGGCATTGATAGCAGATAACCTCAAACAATAACATAAAACAGTGAGCGGCTGTTTCCCAGGCCTGGGGGGTGGGAGGGAGGAGGCTAACTGCAGGGGGATGAAAGCCTGGCCACTGACCCTCCGAAGGTGTAAGGCCGGGCAGGGGATGCATGAAAAGCCTTCCAACTGCCAGATGGAGGGACGCCGGGCTGTGAGGCAGAGGCAGAGGCAGGGGCAGAGGCAGGGGCAGGGGCAGGGGCAGGGGCAGGGGCAGAGGCAGCCTCTCAGGCCGGAGGGGCTGGGAAGGTTACACAGGCTCCTGGATACATCTGCTCAGCAAACATTTATTAATTAATGGTAACACAAAGTATGTTTCTGAAGGGCACCAAATTCAACGCACTCTGCTTACGAAAGCACGTAATCTCCTAACACTCGGGGTTTTACTGTTAGCTGCTTTGCCGTATGCCGTAGGCACACAGAGATGATCATCACATGCCCAGGGGCACATGGGTTCTTGAGAGAGAAGAGGTGTGAACAATTAGCACTGGGCCTCGCCATGGGAGTGGGGAGCACTGTCCTCCAGCTTAGACGAGCAGGTGGCCCAGTGTGCCTGGGCTCAGGGCACAGCAGACGGAGAGCAAAGCGGAGGCTTCGAGGAGGCAGGACTCCTGGAGACCCCGCACCCCTGGGACATTCCAGACACCAAAGCGTAGCCCCGTGAGTCACCGTATCCCAGCGAGCAGCGGCCCGCGGCCAGCTTCATAAATCACTGGTGAATATCAACAAGAACTAGGAAGTTCTGTACAGACACAACTTCCTTTAAACTAAATATGAGCCACAAAGGACCAAAGACACTTATTTAATGTTAATTTTAGCAAAACACTAAGTTCCAAAAATGAGTATCCAATGAGACTTCCAAATGTATTTATTTGCTTGAGTTGATGACATGGAATGATCTTACCAAGTGGATTTATAGCGACTCATTCTTAGCAACATCTCCATCACAAACCATGCAGCGCCGTATTTAGAAGCACTTGCCGGTGTGATTTTATGAGATGACAAATTTAGACTATTCAGATGTTCCCAGTCACCTGCAGGTGTAATGGGGCTGAATGTAATGCAACTCAGCTGACATGAAACTCAAGTGATTTTAAATATAGTATTTCAGCATGCAGAAATGCTTATTGATTTCAATTTATAATTAAAATGTCTGAGCAGTGAACGGAACAGACATGAAGGGTGAAAATGCCTTCAGGAGATTGTTACTAACTCGTGGCATCTGTGACTAATGAATGCTATATCGGCTTAGACTGTGACTAATAGAATAAATGTTTTGAAAAAAATCCTTATGTTAGCATTTCACAAACAGTAATCCGGTCATGATGAACTTGTCACATGAATATTGGGGGTAACTATGAAGTTTCTTCATTCTTTTCATTACCCCCCCTAATTTAATAGGCATGCTTCAGTGTTTAGTTCCACTTATGGACTATCATTGTTTATTATTGATCTTTTATCATCCAGTGAGCTAATTGAAAGCACTTTGGTTAATTGGACAGTATGGTCTACTGTTATGTAAGGGGATTAGACGTGCATTTCTTAAAGAAGGTTGTCTATGTACAATTAGTTCCCTGGTTAAGCTGATTTTCTCTGGATTTTACCCTCTATTCTAAATTTATCAATGATCTGAACCTAATGCTTTAGGAATTTCTGAGCTATACCAAGACGTTCTTAGTCCTGACGAAAAATACACCCAACTGCCAATGAACGTGATTGTTGGTTTATGATAATAGCTGCTGGTTATCTCAATGTGTATCTCAGACGCCAATGTGTGTGAAGCAAATATATTGGTCCTTGACCCCATGTGAGGATGCCGTGGCTTTCCAACACTCGCACTGACCAGCGGGGAAAGCTTTACTTCACTTCTTAGGTCTGAGGGATACCTGTAATATAGAGCAATTTGAGAATCTCCTGAGAATGAGTATTCTTAGTTCTTTAGTAAGAAGCCAGGATCCATTTCACCTGAAGGTGTGAGCCCAGATTCCTACAGTCTGCTGGGGTTTTAATGTGGAATGTCCTGTGATCGCTTTCTGATCAATCTACTTAAAAACAAATTTATCTTCTTAATTCCTGCTTTATTAAGGTGCTATCACTCCTTTAACTTCCCTATGCTTAGTACATGCATGAGTCATTCCTTTCTCTGATTCTTCCTGCTGCTCCCTGTCCTTCCTTCTTCCTTCTCGTTCACACCGGCTGCCTGAGCCCTGGAGCAGGCTTTACTCTGTGATAACTTCGGGGTTGGCCAGAGGAGGTGGTGAGCGATGCATCTGGAATCCAGCTGGCTAGGCCAGAGTGAGTGGGTGGGGGAAGCCCACCCCCAGGAGGCCGTCAGGCGCCCAGCAGAACACTTGTGTGAATGATGTTGTCCATATTCTTCTTGATATCAAAGAAATCACAGGTTTCATTGAACTTAAGTTCTGAAATTGATTTGTAAATCTCCCTCATCTTGAATCTCCCCACACCCTTGTTAGAAATAAAAACAACAACTTATTTTAAAATAATTAAAAACTTCCAGAAAAGTGACAAGCACACTACAGAGAAATCAGTATCTGCTTCATTAAGGTCCCCAGTTGGATCACATTTTACTTTCACTGCGTCTGTTCCCTCTCCGTCTCCCTGTATATTCACTAATTGTCATTCTTTTCCTGAACGGCTGAGCAGCCGCAAACATGATGTCCCATGTGCACTGTGTTTCCAACAAGGACTCGTCTATGTGACCTCCGTTCTCACCTCCTCAGTTCTCTTTATGTGCCGTCACTCCCCACCTCACCCGGGGTCTCAGGTACCAAGTGCAGCACGAAATCAAGCCTCTGGACACAGGTTCTCTCTGGTCTGGGCAGCATGGCTGCCCCACCGTGCCAGTCACGTCCCTGTCCAACCCAGTTTCAATAGCTAGAAAGGTAGACACCTTTTGATGGAAAGGAAAAAAATTAATAGCATTTTTTGTAATCTAAAATAAAAATCTCCATTCTAAAACTTGCTTTACATATTTATGTTCCTAAAGAGACTCTCCCCCCAGCCCCGAAAATACCTTTTAATAACTTCTAGACAAAGTAACTTGTAAAGAGCTAGTAAAGTAAGAGCATTAAGCCAAATTACGGAATTTCTAACAGTTTTAGTTAAAAGCCAAGCAGTGTAAAGCACAGCACAGGGAGAGTCAATAACATTGTGAGAACTGTGTTTGGGGTCCGGTGGGTCCTTAAAGTATAGGGGACGCTTTGTAAGTCTATGCTTGTCTAACTGCTGTGCTGTACCCCCAAACTAATGCAGAACAATATTGACTGTCAACTGTAATTGAAAAAGAAAACTTAAAAAAATAAAACAGCCAAGTGATAAAAGGGAAGGCTGGCTGCAATAGGTTTTCAGAAAATGATTACAAACTAGAAATAAACCTGATATGGGTGTATTAGAGACTTTTATCATTTTTAAATTACTCAATGTTCTTCTGATTTCATATAAGAAAATCCCAAACTATTTTATGCAAAAAGGGGACTTAATTAAAGGATTTGGAATGACCATGGCTCCATATGTGTCTTTATCTCTCCATTGCCTCCCCATCTTCCTATTCATGCCCTCACCCTCCTGGTGTCTGTGTCCATTGGTTAGGTTTATATGCATGCATACAAGTCCTTTGCTTGATCTCCCCCCTTTACCCCTGCTAATTTATCCTATCTTCACTAGCTGTGCTAAAACCTGTTGGCTTTCTTACAGGAAGTGAGAGGGAGAGAGAGTCTACACAGGTTCCTCCACTGACAGCTTCAGAGCAGTTGGAATGGTGAGAAGCATGTCTCAGGATCCTGTCCATTTCTCCTCTAGTTGGCCCATCATCCTTGCTCTGCTTATGTCTGTCTAACTGCCACCACATCCCCTCAAGGATCTTGGCTCTGAATTCTCTCAGGGAAGAGGGCCATGCAGTCTCTTCTGAAATTGCTTCATGCTGAGGAGAGATGGAGGTTCTCTCTCAGAGCCAAGAGATCCTTGCTCTCTGCAAGAGGGACGATGAGGCCTGGGCACAGAAGGAGGTGTCTAGAGGTGGCATTCCCTGAGTACAAGTAGGATTGTAACCTGGTGGAGACAAACTGTGTTATAAAATTTCAAATCTTAGAACAGCAAGAGTTACAACAAATGGTCCCGTGGAAGGAAAAAAACACATTTCAGTTCTACCAATTCCCTATTGAAATATAACTTTTCTCCCCAAAGTCACCCTTATTTTTATTAAAGAGTCCTATTAAGACCAATTTATCCAATTCATTAAGTCTAGTTTCAATTTGGCCTAGAAATTTGCATAAACACTATAAGGATAGCAATGACCACACAGGCTCTTTAAAATTTGCTTTGCTGGAATTTCATGATTGAGTCTCAATGAGCCCCTCAGGGCAGAGAAGCAAAGCCATCCAGCTGCCATCAGGCCTGCCTGTTAAAATACCTGCAGATTTGGGAAAATTCCTCAGCACCTGCTGTGGCTCCACCTGGGCCAGAGCCTTAGGCTTCAAGGCTCACTGCCCTGGTTCTCCTACTCCTCGCTGTGTAGTGCGAGAGGGGTGGGCAGGGATGCAGAGGCACTCTCACTGCTCCTCTCCCACTCCAACCGACAACCAGAGGTGGCCAGATATGGGCCCAATGCTCCAGTGTCATCCATTTTCAGGGCTACCATGTGACCAATCGAGGCACCAGGTTTTCTCCCAGGCACTCTTATAGGCTTCAAGTCCTCTGGTGACATCCAGAGCCCAGACATGACTCTCTTAGACATGACACTCCAGTCAAAGTTTTGGTTAATAAAACCACCATTGGAAACTGGTCTTATTTAATTCATACAAAGAAACATATTACCATGGTTCATTCATTAAGAATTGACAAATTCTGGAGGGATCAGGTAGAAGGAAAATACAGTCTACCAAATTGCTTTAAGACCTCCAGTCCCATAATCAATTTTTGTTTTTCCTGATCTCCCCTGCCTCTCCCTTCCATGGATCTCTCAGAAGATGTAACACTTTTTAAAATGCATTATAACAAAACAGTGTCTGTCTCTAGAACTCACGAGCCTCGGTTTGCCACTCTGTTGGCTAATGAGTTTGCCAACCACTGCTCAAGAATGACACATTTATGGATTTGATTATAATGCAAATGACACACAATTTTGTCCTTCCTACAAAACACAATATGCCAGCTTCCTGGGCAAAAACAGGAAAGACCTTTTCCCATCTTCTCCCTGAGTAGCCTGACACAAGCCACTTATCCTCTGACAAAATGCAAATCACCCATTCTTAAGTGTCCTTGGTTTAAGGAATATATGATCTACTAGTTGGCTGTTTATCTGAGTTTCCCTATTCCTGGCTTACTGCCCTTGTCATTTCATGGCAAACTAAGTCATCAGTAACCACGGTCACATTACAGACAGGAGGACAAGAACTCTCACTAGCTTAGAGTTTATGGTGGCTGATGCCCTGAGAGGGAGAGCTAGAAGAATCCCCAAGATTAAGAATTCTTGGAGCTGCTGGGATGTTCTTGCAATCTCTGTCACTGTTTAGCCTGCCACAAACAGATGGGTCCCAAAGTGGGACATGCCCCATCTTTAAACATATTAATGCCCCCTGTCCCCCCCCCCCCCACTCCCTGCACCACAGGCTGAGCCCCAAGGACAGAACTCACCAAGTTCAAGGCTCACGAATTGCTGTTGAGCCTGCTCAGGATGCCAGACAACAGCTTTCTTCTCTGGAACCAGTCTGGCCTTCTGCTATTTGCCTTCATCACTTCTTACCAAGGTCATTTTGCAGAGGAGACCAGTGAGGAAACAGGTAAAAGGAGGCAGAGAAAAGAGAGAAAAGGAAAGAAATAAACATTAAATCCTAAATTAAAAAGCCATGATTTTACTAGTGGATTCATTAGTGGTTAAAGCATCAGTAAGAAGAGAATAGATGGAAACAGCATACTCTCTCTTCATTGTCAGGAGCAGAAGGGCCGGGCTGCTCTCCTTTTCTGGAGATTTCCACCAGCAAAGAGCATCTTTCATTAAAGACAGCTCAGCCTCGTCCTGAAGGAAAGAAAGTCGCCTGAAGACTCATGAATGAAGGCCAAGGTGCTCTTTCTGTTTAATTTTAGAAACAGCAGGAAAAATCTGGATCTAGCTCTTCAGGCCAGAATGGACTCTATTTCTAGAATACATTAGCTCAGGTAACTGAGCATGGACTGACACGTGGTTTTTAAACAGCGGTAGCCCCTCTGCTAAGACAATGCATGGAGGCAGTGCCTGTAACACGTTGTGAGGATTTGGAACCTCAATTAAAATGTAAACACAAATGAGGAAGTAACTACTACTCTATAATACTTTGCCTCCACACCTCACATTGGTGAGGGAAACATGCACATTTTATACAGGGATACCTTGCTTGGAGGAACTGACAAGAGAATTTGTGAAAACAGAATCTGACTTCCCTTTTAAGTAAAGGAGAAGGGAGACTTCCATAAAAATATTTTTTAGAATACAGACTTAGGATCATTTAAAATATATGAATGCTGTGTAGAATTTATGGCTGGTCTAGACGTTTTAGAAGGGGAGGAAACTGGGTCTGTAAGATCCTTTAACAATGACACCCAGCTTTCTCTGTGCCAAGTACATGAGCCCTAGCTTTTACAGATTTCTCTTTATTTTAAGGGTTATTTACTAGTTTGTAAACCTTACTTAATGTTTCTGGATAAGGCTATTCAATAACTATTGATGTATTTTATCTTTGAGAGAGGATGACTTAGAGAAGAAGAAAAAAAGTGTTTTTTTTGTGTGTGTTTTTGGACAGTTACAATATAGTGTGAATTTGTTCTGCTCTTTTGCATAATTTGCAATTATTTATTAATGGAGGGTCTATTGAATTAATTATTGTCATTGATAAAATAATGATATTTTCTAGGTTTTCCCACTTTACATCTTTTCTTTCCATACCTGATTTTAATTAATAGTAAAGCGATTTCTTTGCTATTTAATGTTTTATTGTTCACACTATGCAAATATTCCCATTGCTCCACCCCTGACCCTCTTTTCTTAGTTCTTATGTTTATCCTTTTCATTATTTTCAGATTTCCAGTGTAAGAAAGTGCTGAGCTTATCATCTTTAAATGACTCCTGTTCCTTACTACCTCCAGCTCCAGAAGGTACGACAATCAGGAGCTTAGCTGGAAATTCCTTCATGTCGCACATTTTCTGGGCATTTTTATCTGAGACATCCAGTGTCTTGTGACCCACATGTTTAAGTATTTCTAAACTTCTGGGTAATTTTCTTAAACCATTTCTACCATTACATTGTTTTATTTATTTATTTATTTATTTATTAAATTTTTTAAATTAAATTATTATCTGTGTACATATACCATTGCCCCCCCTCCCATACATGCCTGCCCTCCCCAGAGTTTTGTGTCCATTGGTTGTACTTATATGCATGTATACACGTCCTTCAGTTGATCTCTTATCTTCCCCAGATCTCCCTCCCCTCCCCACTGTAATTTGACAGTCTGCTTGTTGCTTTACTGTCTCTATATCTATCTTTTGGTTCATCAGTTTATAATGTTCTTTATTATCCATAAATAAGTGAGATCATGTGGTGTTTCTCTTTCATTGACTGGCTTATTTCACTCAGCATGATGTTCTCTAATTCCATCCAGGCTGCTGCAAATGATGAGAATTCCTTCTTTTTTATGGGAGCATAATATTCCATTGTGTAGATGTACCATAGTTTTTTTTATCCAATCATCTGCTGATGGGCACCTAGGCTGTTTCCAAATCCTAGCTATTTGTGCTGCTATGAACATAGGGGTGCATATATCCTTTCTGATTGGTGTTTCTAGTTTCTTGGGATATATTCCTAGGAGTGGGATTACTGGGTCAAATGGGAGTTCCATTTTCAGTTTTTTGAGGAAGCTCCATACTGTTCTCCACATTGGTTGCACCAGTCTGCATTCCCACCAGCAGTACAAGAGGGTTCCTTTTTCTCCACGTTAAGTTTTTTTTAATTAATATAAATTTTGTATATATTGAAATCTTTTTTTAAAATATATTTTTATTGATTTCAGAGAGGAAGGGAGAGGGAAAAACATCAATGATGAGAAACATCGGGCTGCCTTCTGCACCCCCCCCCCCCCCCCAGGGATCTAGCCTGCAACCCAGGCATGTGCCCTGATCAGGAATTGAACAGTGATCTTCTGGCATAGGTTGATGCTCAACCATCGAGCCACCGTAGCCAGGTTGCATACCACATATCGAAATCTTATTTCTCCTCCACATGTCTGATTTTTCTCTCCAATCACTTAACTTGCTCATTTCATCTCATTTTGCTTCCTTTTCCCCATTTTGACTTCCATGTACTTTCCCTTGTTTGCTTCATCCCTATGATGGCGCTGTCTTTCCCCACTTCTTCTCAGCCAGTTTGACCTTCCTTATTCTGTTTTCCTGCCATTTCTCTCCAGAGTTCATGTGTTTTTGCTTTGGGTTTTTATTTTCTGGAACAATTTATTCATTATATTAAAAAAAAGCATGGTGACACTGATGGTCCTATTATTATTTGCTCCTTCTCAGAGTTCTTTGTAGGAGGGACTCATTTCTCTTTTTCTTCCACTCCTGTTCCCTCCTCTGGCATCCTTACCCATTTTGTTAAAGAGGTGGGTTCCAGCTGACACGTTCCTTCCAGGAGTTCAGATGAGATGTTACCTCATTGTCGTTTTAATTTGCATTTCTCTGCTGATCAGTGACTTGAGCATTTTTTTCATATTTCTCTTGGACATCTATACGTCTAATTTGGAGAAGTATCTCTTTAGGTCCTTTGCCCATTTTTTAATTGGATTGTTTGTCTTCCTTTTGTTAAGTTGTATGAGTTCCTTATATATTTTGGATATTAACCCTTTATCAGATGTATCATTACCAAATATGTTCTGTCTTTCAGTGGGCTCCTGTTTCATTTTGTTGATGGTTTCTTTTGCTGTGAAGACACTTTTTATTTTGATATAGTCCCATTTGTTTATTTTTTCCTTTAGTTTCTCTTGTCTTTGAAGATGTATTGGCAAACGTATTGCTATGAGAGATGTTTGAGCTTTTGCTGCCTATGGTTTTTTCTAGGATATTTTGGTGTCATGACTTACATTAAAGTCTTTTACCCATTTTGAGTTTAGTTTAAAGTAGTTAGTCTTCCTATTCAAAGTGGGGAAAGTGGTGTGAGAAAGTCCTCTCTTTATTTCCAAGACAGAAATCAATGATATTTCTAATAATATCGAGGTTCAAAACAATTTTGGGGACCCCACTAACAGAATTAGAATTTGAGTCCTATTTCTCACTTGCCATGAAACCTATGTGCCTTGGTTTCTCTTCTATAAAGTGGTGGAGAAAATGGAATCTTTCTTCAAAAGTGGATGTGGGTTAGATTAACTAATACACATAACATGCCTATAACTGCACCTGGAGCACAGTAGGTATTGATAAATGTAATCACCAACTCACCATCATCATCTTCATCTTCATTATTGTTTATGTGTATTTGCTTCATTAAGAAAATGTTTAAGTGCTAGCAGGAGCCTTTGTTCACTGAAACAACTTCCAAAGCCAGTAGCAGGAGTGACCAGGTTATCTACATATATAAAATCCTAATATGCAAATAGACTGAACAGTGGAACAGCTGAACAACCAGTCGCTATGATGTGGCAGACCACCAGGGGGCACACGTGGACATGGCAGGCATCAGCAGCAGGTAGCAGAGTGTGAAACATGGTGGGCATCTGCTGTAGCGGAACAATGGAACAGGTGAGTGGGTGTGCCAGACCAAGGTAGGGTACCAGTCGCTGTCATTAGGGCGAGCCTCTGGAAAATTCTTTGCTCCCATGCCCTGCGGTCCCACCAGGTGCTCACACCTATTGCCGGCACTGGCCCCACTTGTACCTGCTGCCAGCGCCCAGCACCTGCCCTGATCACTTAGTGCTGTCAGCAGGTACCAGTGCAGCTTCCTGCCCCAATCACCTCTCAGGGCTTTTTCAACTCCCCCTGCTCCTGAGGGGTGATCAAGACAGCAGCTTCCACTCGCACCAGCTGATGGTGCTGTCCTCAATGGCTTCCTGCCATCAGCAGGTGCAAGGGGGCTGGTGCTGGCCACACGTGGGAATGGGGCTGCCAACAAACAGGGGACTGGGGGCTAACCTGGAGGGGCCGGGCAGGGTTGAGGAGGATGGGCCCAGACCCGCCCCTGTGTCCACTGCAGCTTTGGGGCCCACAGTTCCTTTCAAGGTGCACAAATTTGTGCACTGGGCCTCTAGTAAATCCATAAAAATCTAAACTGTTAACATTTATAAATTTTTTCAAACTGTTTCAAGGTATTTACAACCATGCACAAACAATAATGCAGAGAATGCTTGTGCTTTGGCTTTGTCTAGTTCTATGTGGGGCCTCCTGGTTGTTTCCTATCTACTGGTTTTGAAAAAGGCATCGATACATGTGGAAATTTGAGGTGACAGGTGAGAGATATGTAATCAGAAAAAGAAAACAAATTATGAAGGCGCCTTGTTTTGAAGAACCACTTCATAATTGCAACAGAAGTTGAGTCTAAAGTTGTCATATTGCGTTTTAAAATCAAATTTTCCCCAGCAACTTCACTTCCTTTAAAATATCTAACTCACAGGAGTGACACAGGATGTAATTGAGAGGTAATTAAAATCAAGTCTTAATTTAAGGTTTCACAGAAATGATGCTGAATGCTAATTTGATATAGACTGTTGAGCATTTAAAAGATGCTCGAGAAAGCCAAATGTTTCAAATTTCCCCTTGATTTGATAAGGCTGAAAAGGAATATTAAACAAAGGAGCTTTCAGGTAAGAATTGGTAGGGAGACTTTAGAAATAATACGATCCATCCAAAGACCAATGATAGATGAACATCCAATCATTTTAGAGCAGAGGTCATATTATTTACTTGTTGAAATGTCTTTTTAAAAATATATTTTATTGATTTTTTACAGAGAGAAAGGGAGAGAGATAGAGAGCCAGAAACGTCGATGAGAGAGAAACACTGAACAGCCGCCTCCTGCACTCCCTCCCCCTTCCCCCCACTGGGGATGTGCCCGCGACCAACGTACATGCCCTTGACCAGAATCGAACCTGGGACCTTTCAGTCCACAGACCGACACTCTACCACTGAGCCAAACCAGTTTCGGCAACTTGTTGAAATGTCTTGATGGCACACCTCTTTGTACAGGATCATCAATGCTTATTCGTTCAGGTATATAAGAAGAGCGTGGTATGACTGAACCTTCAAGTTGGAGAAAATTCGGTGCAGGAACTGCCTTAGAGTCTCCTGGGCCTGCAGTAATTTATTCTTTGAGTAAATTTCTATCTGAAGCAAAGGCCAATCTAAGTTTGTGGCATTTGTAATTGTAACAGAAAGCCACTGGACTAAAATCGGAGTCTCTATTACTTAACCCCCTGGAATCACCGTCTTCCTCCTCTGTCACATTAAGTACAACCACTTTTCAGAAAACTGCCACAGGAGACCTTGCTGTGCTGGGTGGTGGACAGGAGCTTTGGGTTACTCATCTTAAATTAACGTGCTGTCTGTTCTGTTCACAAGTGGTGCTACAGGCTGGTAATTTTTCTGTCTCTTATGCATCTGTGGGTTTCTGAATAAAGACTGTTGCCTTCATTATGCCAAGGGTGGACACATGGTTATTTTTTCTCACAGTGATGTCCTGGGTAATGAGCACAGTACATGGCAAAAAGTGGAGACCTGTGTGATGTCGGTGCCTAGTAGATAGCCAATTATGACTCATTAATTAGTTCATCAGGATCATTTGAAGTCATCTGATGTACAACCTAACTTGTAAGTCACTTGTAATGTTTATTTAGAAATAGTTTCCATGGTATGCAATCCAGATTCATAATGAGACAACCGTATTCTTGCTATCCCCTCATGTATATTAACCTTTCCTCTCTACCTTCTCAGAATTTATCTGTTCTTCAAGGCCCAGTTCAAACTCCACCATTTACTCAAGCCCGTTTTGAATGCTCTACATCCATAGAACTTTATAAACTTCAAAAGCACTTTTGTGTTGTTGTTTGTCAAGCAGCACTGACCCTAAGGTGGTGTTTTGACTTTCGATGGTGGTCTCTCAAGGCACTGATGCTTTGGTTGCTGCAGTTCCTCTTCCTCCCAATTTGTTCCAGGATAGGAAGATCATTTCCTGGCAATTAGTGACTGTCAAGCTTCACATTAATAATCACATTAATAATGCTTTCCATGGTCAGATGAACCTTCAAACTTTCTCTGGCCTCATAATTTTTTTTTTCAGGTCCTTGATTTATTGCAATTATATTTGGAAATTGCTTTTTAACAATGATAAACACTGTATACAAGTTTTAAAAAACGTCTCTTAGATGCACATTATATCTGGGTGGGGGGGAAAACAGTCTGGCCAAACATTTTTTGGTCAAGACCATTCCTGAGAGCCCAAACTTTCAAAAAAAATGGGTAAAAGGAAATATTCCAGACTATAAATGTTCCAGAATTTATCTTTAAACGGGAGAGAAAAAAAATAAAAACACATGGAGCTTTCTAAAAGGTCTTTAGCAAGCTACCTTGGGAGCTCAATTAAAAAATAGAAGTTAGCATACTAAAACAGATGTTTCAGTGCCGCTCCAAAACTCTTTATAAATACAGCCATTTGGAAGGACGATCCTGGATCAGAAGTTTTATTCCTTGTGTTTGTGTACCTACATTAGGTGTGGCATGCCTCCTCTCAGTTGTCATAATTGTCTCTGTAATTTTCTCCTGAGTAGCGGTCATAGCCACCCGGGCTGCCACCATAGTCTCTGGATCTTCCATATCCATATCCATAGCCTCCAGGCTGACTGTCATACCTGCCACTCCCATAGCCCTGGTCTCCACCACCTCTAGAGTAGCTGCGGCCACGCCCTCCAAAGCCACCGCCTCGCCCCGGGCCGACTTGCCAGCATGGTCCACGCGGATCTGGCGACCATCCAGAGACCCCGTTCATGGCTCTCATGGCATCGGACGCATGCTCCGGGTTGGTGAAAGTAAAGAAGCCAAAACCCCGGGATCGCTGAGTCTCCCGGTCCTTGACAACGACCACCTCAGAGATGGGCCCGGAGCTGCTGAAATGATCTTCCAGAGCCTGCTCGTCGGTGTTGAAGTTGAGCCCTCCAACGAAGAGCTTCCCTTCTTCAGAAGACATGGCAAGGAATTCGAGTCCTAGAAGTTCAGGAAAAGGGCTGTAAGAACAGTTTCCGCCAAGGAGCAGAGCGACTGGCCTCATAATTTTTATCTTTACCTTTTTCCTCTTCTTCTTCTTAAAGAATACCCTTCAGCATTTCATATAATCCTGGTTTGGTGGTGATGAATTCCTTTAGCTTTTTCTTGTCTGTGAAGCTCTTTGCGGTTCTCTGTGCTTCCTGGACTTGTAAGTCTATTTCTTTCATCAGGTGGGGGAAGTTTTCTGTCACTATTTCTTCAAATAGGTTTTCAATATCTTGCTCTCTCTCCTTTTCTATCACCACCATAATTCAGATGTTGGTACGTTTGAAGTTGTCCCAGAGGCTCTATACACAATCTTCATATTTTTGGAGTGACAACAAATACATGTCTATCAACAAGTGAATCTAAAAATCAAGTGAATAAAAAATCTGATGAACAGAATAAACTGGTGAATATAATAGAATCAGGTGCATATAAAGGGAGTGGACTGACAGTTCTCGGGGGAAGGGATTGTAGGGGTACAGGAAGAGATTTCACAAGAATCATACACTTATGGACGAGAACAGTGGGGGAGGGTAAGGGCATGGGGTGGTGGGAACCAGGTGAAGTGGAGCTATAAGGGGAAAAAGAGGAACAACTGTAATAATCTGAACAATAAAGATTAATTTAAAAAACAACATAATAAAAAAAAAAGAAACCAACCTTGATGACACCTTGCTTTTGACTTGAAGCTTCTACAGCTGTGAGAAAATAAACTTCTGTTGGTTAAGTCCTTCCCCCACCCCCTCAAAAAAATACTCCTTCATGAACTTCTGGATAAAAATTATTATTTTTCTTTCCCACTTTGACATTTACTCATGGTTGATTAAAATCCTGCTATTTATTTGGGATTCTGGTTTTATTATTTATTTTCACTTTGAATTTTTCCTGAGCTTTTCATCAATGATGTTTTAAAACTTTAGTTTGCATTCAAGTTTAAGCAAATACCCTGCTATGTAGTTTTAAAAAGTTCTAAATATCATATTTAAATAACCCAATGTAATATTTATTTTTCTGAAAAGACTTTATACAAGAATATATAATGCAAAATAATCAGAAAAAGCAAGTAATATCTTCTCTGAGATCACAGAATGTGTTTCCTTTGCTTTTTATAAGTGAGTAGAGCTTTATTATAGAAGTTGGGTGGGTTTGGAGCTCTGAGCTGGAGTGTGCTTTTCTGGGTAAAGATGAAGAGGCAGAGCTACTCTCCACCAACAGAACTCGAGGGGAGGAGTTAGGATGCGTTCATAGCTTTTTCCTGGAACGTGCGCTGACCTGCTGTGCTGACCAGTGAGCCTCGGAGAGTGTCTTTCAAAGCTCATGGACACACCAGTCTCACAGCACAGAAACCTCTATCATGTTTTCTGATAAAACTGTGCTTTTATAATGAACTTCAAGTCATATCTATGTCCTCATGATGGTTGGCAGTGGCTGATGTGTAATGATTATAATTTTTTAATAAAATATATTCTTTTAAATCTCCTATATTTATGTTACATGTTAGCTCTTATTCTTGAAGAATAGTGCATATGTGTGGGAAAACAGACTTTAAAATGTCCCTCAACTGAAGAGTAAACACATTTCTAAGATGCATATTTTCAAGGCTTCGTATTGTAATCTTTAAAATTTTTTATTAGAAGTTTGAAAATAAAAATATATTTTAATTTCTTTAAAATTTTGATTTTAAAAATAATTGTTAAATAAACTTAGGCATAGAGATAAAGGAAAGGCTTTGTTGGCATTTAGCAATCGATGAAGAGTTGTGAGGCTAACATAGGGAGTTACACTGTGCTCATAAGTCACATGGACAGACAGGCCTACCTGATTAATTTCCCTGAGAGAACAATTCCACATTGCCTCCCTCTGACTAGAGTGCTAAGGCTCCTTGGTTCCTCCTTCCCTTGGTCTGTGCTCTGCTGATGGCCCTGCCCTACAATGCTGAGGGCTCTGGAAGTTTGGGAGTTCTACAGCCATGGATCAATGCAGTAGGAACTGTCTCCCCCCAGCAGAGCATGTGGAACCACTTTCCTCATAGTAGGCTTCTCTGTGGAAGGCGATGTTTCAGTCCGCTCATTTCATTGTACTTAAAAGCACTCACATTGATTTGACAAACATCTTTTGGAGTCTCTCAATGTCATGGATGCCATGCCACATGGGCAGGAGGAATGCCCCTCAAAGAAGGCATCCTGTCCCTCTCTTGGATCTCCCTGCACAGAGAAGAGACATGGTGGTGGCCATACACGAGAGGAACACTGTAAGAGCAGAATGCCCAGAATGCATTCAGCAACCTCTACCTGGGGGAAGTCGGTCCTGAAAAGTTTTATAATCATAACTAGAGGCCTGGTGCATGAAATATTTGCCTGGGTGGGGGGATGTCCGTCAGCCAAACCTGCACCCTCTCCAACCTGGGACCCCTCGAGGGATGTCTGACTGCCCGGTGGGATCAGGCCTAAATGTGCAGTCGGACATTCCTATCCCAATCTGGGACTGCTGGCTCCCAACTGCTTGCCTGCCTGCCTTCCTGATTGCCCCTAATTGCTTCTGCCTGCCACCCTGATCACCCCCTAACCACTCGCCTGCCAGCCTGATTGATGCCTAACTGCTCCCTTGCCAGCTTTGTCATCCCTAACTGCCCTCCCTTGCAGGCCTGGTCCCCCCTAACTTCCCTCCTCTGCTGGTTTGGTCACTCCTAACTGCCCTACCCTGCTGGCCATCTTATGGTGGCCATCTTGTGTCCACATAGGGGCAGGATCTTTGACCACATGGGGAAGCCATCTTGTGTGTTAGAGTCATGGTCAATCTGCATATTACTCTTTTATTAGGTAGGATAGAGACCTGGTGCATGGGTGGGGGCCAGCTGGTTTGCCCTGAAAGATGTCCCAGATCAGGGTGGGAGTTCTCTTGGGGAAAGGGGTAGCCTGGGCAAGGGGCCTGTGGTGGTTTGCAGGCTGGCCATGCCCCTGGCGACCCAAGCAGAGGCCCTGGTATCTGGGGGTAATTTATCTTCTATTATTTAAACTTTGTAGCCTGGAGTGAAGTCAAGCCTCCTGCTCACTTCATGGTGGCAACCATTTCTGTTGGGACTTATGAATCTTCTATAATTAAAACTTTGTAGCCTTAAGCAGAGGCCAAGGCAGGCCAGGGCAGGCAGAAAACTTGGCTTCTTCCATTGCTGGGGGCAACCCTAGCCTCCTGCTCTTTCCAGCTCCGTGTCTGCTGCTATTTCTGTGTGGATTTATGTATTTTCTATCATTGGAACTTTGTAGCCTTGATTGGAGGCCTAGGCCAGCAAAGGCAGGTGGAAAGCTTGGCTTCCTCCATTGCTGGGGAAACCTGGTGATACCCTGAAGCCCCACCCCACCCAACTTGTGGACCCACCCAAGCTGTTTCCAGTGGCTTTTCCATACGAAAGGCCTCTCTTGGCTCATGCTTTACTTTCCTAAAATCTCACTACAGTTTACAAACTCCAAACAAAGCAGCATCTCGCCTCAGCCTGCCCTGTGCCTCTTACTAAGCAGCCTCACCTCCAGCACTAGTGGCACCCAGCCTCAGTTCACAGCCACTTCCAAGGTCAGGCCACGTGGCAACCATTAGCAGATCACTTTGTTGCTCATACAGGTGGTCCCAAGCAGGGCGCAGATAGCAGCTTAACCTTGGCCCATGTCTCCCAAGGGGTCCCAGAACCAACACACCAGGTGGCCAGCTTCGGATCGCACTGGAACACCTCCACAAACAACACACTTTCAGCCTCAGACTCAGCAGGTGCCAGAGCCCTGTTAAGACAAATTCTGCTCCTTAGGGTCAGGCCCTGCACAACAGCTTCTCTACTGTAATCATGGCCAATCCTCACAACCAATCAGGAAGAGTGTTAATCTCTCCAAACAGCAATCTAGGATCAACTACAAGAGGGTGTACACAATTCACTTAACAGACGCACTTGAAATGAATATAATATTCCATGTCAACTGTAAATGAAAAATAAAAACAATAATCTTAAAAAAATGAATCAAAGACTAATTAGGCCCACGAGAGAATATATAGGGAATATTCCATATACATTTACAAGAAATGGGTTGGTGACAGTTACTAATAACTAAGTGTAAAATAATAGATCGGGGTGTGATCTGTTTCTCTTCTTATAAACATTACAGTGCTATGCATATTTATCATGGTCCTTGCCTCTGGGCATGACATAATTTTTTAAAACTGTTTTTTACCAGCAGTTTTCGGATCACAGTAAAATTGAGGTGAAGGTACAGAGTTTTCCATGTCCCTTGCCCTACACATGCAGGCCCCCACCCCCCACCCCACCATCATCAGCATCCCCTGTCACAGTGGTGCACCTGTTACATGGACCCATTACCACCCGAAGCCACAGGTGACATTGAGACTCACTCTCAGTGTTGTAAATTCTGACTATGGTCAGCTATATAATGACATGTGTCTGCCACTATTGTTTCACTGTCCTAAAAATCCTCTGTGCTCTGCCTATTCATGCACCCTCAACCCCTGACAACCCCTGATCTGTTTACTATCACCACAGTTTTACTTTTACAGAATGTCATATAATTGAAATAATATAGTATGTAGTCTTTTCTGATTGTTTTTTTTTTCTTTTAAGTTTCCTCCATGCATTTTCATGGTTTGATAGCTAATATCTCTTTCCTGCTGAATTACATGCCATCATCTGTGTGTACCATGGTTATTTATCCATTCAGCCGTTGGAGAGCGTGTGGGTGCTTTTGCGGGTATGAAGAAGCTGCTGTAAACATCACGTCCAGGGTTTTGTTGGACATACGTTTTCAGCTCAGCTCCTTTGAATAAACACCAAGGAGAGTGATTGCTGGATCATATGGTAAGAGTATGTTTAGTTTAATAAGAAAATGCAATGTTTTGTTTGTTTTCTTTGACTTATAGAATATAGCACCTTGAAGGCAGAGGCTGTGTGAATTGTTCTCAGTACCTGTCCTAAAATCACCTAGCTCAGTCAGACCCTGCGCTGCCCTGACATGCTGTCTGCATAAACACTTATATTATGTGTGATGAGGTGTCTTTTTGCTAAAAGCAAAACATTCTGACCTTAATATGGTTTTATAATAAGCCAATATTTAGTCCAATTTTATCATATAACTCCACTAAGATTAGTGTCAATCCATTTAACTTTCCAAATAATAATTTTAAAAAAGTCCTTTAAAACAATTTTTAAGATGTCTTGCAATTTAATATTTTAGGATCCTAGTTGCTATGTTTTATTTGCTTTGTCAAATTTAAATTAGGACTTAAAAATGCAATATGGGAAAATAACATACAGATTTGTCTTCTTTAAGTTTACAGAAGAACAGTGTGGTGGTTTTTACCTCTATAGTGCTGTAACTAGAGGCCTGGTGTACAAATTCGTGCACCAGAGGGGTCCCTCGGGCTGGCCTATGGGATGGGGCCAAAACCGGCTCTCCAACATCCCCTGAAAGATCCCAGATTGTGAGAGGGTGCAGGCCAGGCTGTGGGACCCAATGGTGCACAATCGGGGCTGGAGAAGGACACTGGAGGTTGGCCAGCAGGGGAAGGATCTTGGGAGGGCTCCAGGGCATGTCTGGTCTGTCTTGTTCAATATTGATCGGCTGGACCTCAGCAGCAAGCTAACCTATTGGTTAGAGCATCTTCCCCCTGGTGGTCAGTGCAGTTGAGCATCCGTAGCATATTATGCTTTGATTGGTTGAACGAACAGTTGGACACTTAGCATATTAGGCTTTTATTATATAGGATGTCTTTATAGCGCTTTATTTTTTTGTTGTTATCCTCACCTAAAGATGTTTTTTTCCATTGATTTTTAGAGAAGAGTGAAAGAGAGAGGGAAAGGCAGAGAGAAACATCAATGTGAGAGGAACACATCTATTGGTTGTCTCCTGCAGAAGCCTTCCAGGGCCTAGGCTGAGGAGGATCCTTTAACCAGGGTACGTGCCTTGCCCAGAATCAAACCTGGGACCCTTTGGTCACAGGCCAATACTCTATCCACTGAGCTAACCTGGCTTGGGCTTTATGGCGCTTTGTAGGCTGTTACTAGAGACGTGGAAAGTGAGGCTGGGAGCAGGGGGTGATGGCCCAGCTCTCCCAGGGAAAAGCAGCACAGCCTCCCAGCCTTGGGGCAGGCTCTGTCCACCGATGCTGGCACTTGGGAAACCAGAGGTGCTCTGAGTCCACCCGTCCTGGGATTGAAAGCCGGCCCCCCTGACTTCTCTCCCTCTTCTGCAATGTGCACAGTCTGTTGTGAAGGATTTCTGGCTTCCAAGGCGATTTCTAACTGCAATAGCTGCTGCACGGAGGCGGGAGGTGCACATGGAACAGGCATGTTGTCAAGAGCCGATAGCGCCCTTTCTAGGAAAGAGAAGACGTGTTGACAAGCTTCCGGGGATAGATAGCGCAGAGAAATTCTGTCAGAGCAGGAAATTAGGTTATTGGGGAAGAATAGATCCCCACACACAGTTTGTTCAGGAGAGGTTCTGATAACAATATTTGAAAAGATTACAAACTCTTCCTCTACAAAAGAACTGCATGTTTTTAACAGATTGTTGGAGCAGATGGAGATAGGACATTCACTCTCATAATTTACATTAACATGTATGAGACAGACTTACTTTGATTAAAAAAAAAAAAAAAAAAAAAAGCCCAAACCACTTCAAAGATTCAGAAACAGCTTTTCATCAGTTTATTTAATCTCATTTAAACTTGACTTTAGTCTATTTTGGAAAAAAAGACACATTATAAATTTATACCAGGTACAATGATATTCTATATTAAAATCCTTCATCTTCCAACAATTTAATTCATGAAAATGATCTCTTGTCGTCAGACTTGTTTATTTCATTATCACACTCCCTGCTCCTGAAATAGATCAGCCAGTGCTGTGTCTGTAGAGGCAGCAGAGCGACATTTAAACATCTGCCTAGGATTCTCACACAGTTATGCTAGGACTGGAAATTCTTCTCTCCTTAATCTATGGCCTCACTTTCATGAAATCAAAATGCTTTCTTTTATTTTAATCAATCCAATACTAGAATTTTCTGTACTTGACACTGATAATGTTCTCTTCACCTTGAAAGATTCTATTTAATTCAAGCTATTCTGTTAAAAATATTTCAAATATTGAAAAGATTGTGAGAATAGACACATTACAAGGTCAAACAGATGGGATCTAATCATAGCCAAAATGCGAGAAAAGTTACGTGGCCAGTCTTAATGGTCTGGTTAGACCATAATTAGATGTTCTGTACCCTTATCCTTCTTGTACTATATGCTCAGGATTTATTAGGTGATTTTGGTTTTCTTGTTATTGATGGGGTGTATTTTCTAAAGCTTAGCTAAATAAAGTTTTTTTCTGGTCTTCAAGGTCAAAGATGGGCAAATTAATACATACAATGTTCAGGGTCTGAAATGTAGGGGATTATTTCATAGCATAGTTCCAGTATCTATTTCACACTGGCCTTGTCTTAATTTTCCCAGTAATGAACTACTAGAATTTATTAAGTTGAAACATGAAAATCCATTTGTAGCAGTATATTGCCATAAAAAATGGATAAACCAAATCCCATGCATTTTGCTCTCCTCTACATTGTTATTCAGTCAGCTGAAGCCTACCCATAAATCATCTTTTCCAAAACAAAGCAAAACTGATGAACTCTGACACAAACAATGACACGTGGTGAGTCAGAATCAGACCAAGTCAGTCAGTCCGTGTGTTAAAGCCACTTCTTCTGTGCATGACTCCTGGGTACTGAGCCACAGCCCACGGTGCCTTGTGTAAGGGAGAATTAATTGTCACCCGCTACAGGGAAGTGTTTTCATGAAACAAACGTTAATACTGAGTAAGGTGACAGAGCCCGGCCTCTTTCAAGGACGTGGGTAGGAAATACGGAGCTTCCTGGATACTCTTCAGGTGAAGAAGCGCCGTTTTCTGTGAGTCACAGTGAGAACATTCTGTTTAAGAAGGCCCATTTCAAGTGAATGGAAAAGAAAGGTCCCTGCAGGGCCAGGGCACATGCTAATCAACAATTTTAAGTGCATTTTCCAGGACAATCAAGACATGAAGGAGTGGCGTAGAATTGTAGTCTCCTCCGGGCAGTGGAGCCTGGAGTGTGACCAGGGAAAACAGCTGCAGGGGGTCATTTGAGCTTTCCAAGGCACAGGGCACACCTGCGTAAGAGCAGCCCGAGAGGAGCCTATGGGTGTCACTGTCCTGTGGCCCATCCCACAAACAGACAACCAGGGCGGGCTGGGACAGAGAAGCCAAGGAAAAGGGCGGTCTCTCCATGAACGGTGCTGGGAAAACTGGACTGCTACCTGCAAAAGAATGAAACTGACCACTGTCTTATACCATACACACTCACTCAAATGGATTAAAGACTTGAATGTAAGACGTGAAAGCATAAAAGTCCTCCGAGAAAACAGGCAATGAGCTCCTTGGCATACATATTGGCAATGAACTTTTGGATCTGACATCAAAAGCAAAGAAAATAAAAGCAAAAATCAACAAATTGGACTACATTAAATTAAAAGCCTCTGCACAGTAAACAAAATCATCAGTAACATGAAAAGGAATATATTTGCAAACTGTATAATTGAAAAGTGATTAATATCTAAAATATATAAAAGCTTATACATTGCAATAGCAAAAACAAAACAAAACAATTCTGATTAAAAAGTGGGCAGATGGTCTAAATAGACTTTTTTTTTTTTTTTCCAGAAAAGACATGCAAATGGACCATAGGTACATGAATAGATGCTCAGCATCACTAATCATCAGTAAAATGTAAATCAAAACTACAGTGAGATGACACCTCACACCTCCAGATTGGCTGTCATAAAAAAGACATAGGTAATAAATGCTGGCAAGAATGGTGTGAGGCGAACCCTGCACTATTGGTGGGATTGTAAATTGGTGCAGTCACTATGGAAAATAGCATGGAAGCTTCTCAAAAAATTTAAACTAGAACTACCATATGACCCAGCAATTCTATTTCTGAGTATTTATCTGAAGAAAATGAAAACACAAATTTAAAAAGATATATGCACCCCCATGTTCACTGCAGCATTATTTACAGCAGCCAATGTATGGAAGCAAACCAAGTGCCCATCAATGGACAAAAGAATAAAGAAGTTATGGTGTGTGTGTGTGCGCGCATTTCAGCCATAGAAAATAAAATCTTACCCTGGCCAGGTGGCTTAGTTGGTTGCAGCATTGTCCCATACACCAAAAGGTTGTGGGTTCAATTCCCAGTCAGGTCACATAACTAGGTCTCAGGTTCCATCCCTGATCAGATCTTATATGGGAGGCAACCGACTGATGCTTCTATCTCACATTGATGTCTCTCTCTCTAATCAATAAATATATCACTGGGTGAGGAAAAGAATAAAATGAATGAACAAATAAACTAAATAAATAAATGAAATATTTCCATTTGTGTCAACATGGGTGGACTTTCAGGGTATTATGCTAAGTGAAATGATTCAGAAAGAGAAATATAAATACACTTATGTTTATATAACCTCACTTATATGTGGAATATTAAAATAGGAAAATGAAAACAAACAAACAAAAGGTCCCAAACTCATGGATATAGAGAACATACTAGTGGCCGTTTTGGGGTGTGGAGTTGGGAAAGGGGGTGAAATGGATGAAGGGGGTCAAAAGGTACAAATTTCCCGTAATAAAATGAACTAGTCCTGCGGATATGATGCACAGCATGGTGACTAAATTAATATTATTCACTAGTTATATTTGAAAGCAGCTAAGTGAGAAAGAGAACCCCGAGCCTTTCCATTTCCTGACTGTGGATACTTTCCCACAGTGAACACATTAGATAGAAACATTATAGGAAAGAGACCGCCTCAAAGAGCTTCAAACCAGTTGTTTCCAGACTCTCCGGTGCCCAAGAACAGACAGGCCCCCCCCCCCCCCCCCCCGCCCCCCGCACCCAATGGAGAGTGCTAATACTGAAATGGATGCCTCCTAATTGAAACTTCAAAATCACCACCTGCAGTTCTCCCTCACCTTTCCAAGCCTGAGCACTGTTTCAGGTGTCCTGAATGGTGATTAATACCCACAGTATTACAGAGCGTCCCCCAAATGCACACATACCTTAGCAGCTGGCATGTTTCGAAATTAATTTTTTAAAATGTTTTTATTTATTTCAGAGGGGAAGGGAGAGGGGGAGATAGAAACATCAATGATAAGAGAGAATCATCAATTGGTTGCTTCTTGTATGCCCCCCCCCCCCCAACTGGGCATTAAGCCCGCAACCCGGGCATGTGCCCTGATCAGGAATGGAACAGTGACCTCCCAGTTGATGGGTTGACGATCAACCACTGAATCACATGGCCTTGCAAAAAATAAAATTTATTTTAATAAACACTGCCTTTGTAATTATTCAAAGTGTGTGTATACATTTTGGGGGGACACTATATCAGAGGTGGGGAATCCTTTCTCTGCCCAGGGCCATTTTGATATTTATAACATATGCGGGCCATACAAAATTATCAGCTTAAAAATTAGCCTGCTATATTTGGTCAAACATTTAATTAGTTCACCTAATGCCTTCTAGGCAGGGCCAGAAGAAATGATTTTGCCGACTTTATTCAGTCCGCAGGCCGGATGTTCCCCACGCCTGCTCTGTATGAATAACTTCTACAACTCAATAGCAGAAACCAAAATATCGGAATAAAAAATGGACAGAGGAGCCCTAACCGGGTTGGCTCAGTGGACAGAGCATCGGCCTGTGGACTGAAATGTTCTGGGTTCGATTCCAGTCAAGGGCATGTACCTTGGTTGCAGGCACATCCCCAGTGGGAGGCAGTTGATCAATGTTTCTCTCTTCTCTGTAAAAAAATCAATAAAATATATTTTTTTAAAAATGGGCAGAGTATATGAATAGACCTTTTTCTAAAGAAGACATACAAATGGACAAGAGGTCGGGAGAAGGTGCTGAGCACATTAATCAGGGTACAGGTGTGACCCAGGGGAAGGTGTGGAATGGGGGACAGGTGGGGCCAGGGGTACAGCGCTCAAATAAAAACCATTTCTTAAATTAACGAGGGTCAGGTCTCCTTTGCGTTGACATAGGAGAGGGGATCTTGAAAGTTCTCAGCACAAGGAAGAACTTGAAGCCTTGTGGAGAGGAAGCCAGCTAAGCTGTGTGCTCCTGCTGCAGTCAGTAGAGGTCATGCTGTGCGCCTGGCACTGATGCAATGCCATCTGCCAGCAGCACCTTGACAGAAAAGAAAGGCATTGAGAAAAAAAAATATGTAGTAACCAAAATGGTCCTGCTTTGGAGGACGAAAGAAGTAACATGCTATTTACAAATAGTTTGTTACAGTTTTCTGAAGTTTTGAACTTGCTCTGACAACCTAGTTGACATATATTTATTTCCCTGAGGAGAGGTATGACCAGGGGAGGGTGTGACCAGGGGACAGGTGTGACACAGGGACAGGTGTAACAGAGGGACAGGTGTGACACAGGAACAGGTGTGACACAGGGACAGGTGTGACCCAGGGACAGGTGTGACCAGGGGGCAGGTGTAACACAGGAACAGGTGTGACCAGGGGACAGGTGTGATCAGGGGACAGGTGTGGCCCAGGGACAGGTGTAATACAGGGACAGGTGTAACACAGGAACAGGTGTGACCCAGGGACAGCTGTGACCAGGGGACAGGTGTGACCCAGGGATAGGTGTGACCAGGGGACAAGTGTAACACATGGACAGGTGTGACCCAGGGACAGGTGTGACCAGGGGACAGGTGTGACCAAGAAACAGGTGTGATCCAGGGACAGGTGTGACCCGGGGACAGGTGTGACTAGGGGACAGGTGTGAACCAGAGACAGGTGTAACACAGGGGCAGGTGTGACCCAGTGACAGGTGTGACACAGGGGACAGGTGTGACACAGGGGACAGGTGTGACCCAGTGAACAGGTGTGACACAGGGGACAGGTGTGACACAAGGACAGGTTTAACACAGGGACAGGTGTGACCCAGGGACATGTGTAATACAGGGACAGGTGTGACCAAGGGACAGGTGTGACCAGGGGACAGGTGTGACCCAAGGACAGGTGTAACACAGGGGACAGGTGTGACCAGGGGACAGGTGTGACCCAGGGACAGGTGTAACCAATGGACAGGTGTAACCAGGGACAGGTGTGACCCAGGGACAGGTGTAACACAGGGACAGGTGTGACCAGGGGACAGGTGTAACACAAGGACAGGCATGACCCAGGGACAGGTGTAACCCAGGGTCAGGTGTTACCAGAAGACAGGTCTAACACAGGGACAGGCGTGACCCAGGGACAGGTGTAACCCAGGGTTAGGTGCAACCAGGGACAGGTGTGACCCAGAGACAGGTGTGACCAGGGACAGGTGTGACCCACGGACAGGTGGGACACAGGGACAGGTGTGACCCAGGGACAGGTGTGACCAGGGGACAGGTGTAACACAGGGTCAAGTATAACACAGGGACAGGTGTGACCAGGGGACAGGTGTAACACAGGGACAGGTGTAGCAATGGGACATGTGTGACCCAGGGACAGGTGTAACACAGGGACAGGTATAACACAGGGACAGGTGTGACACAGGGACAGGTGTAACACAGGGACAGGTGTAGCACAGGGACAGGTGTAACACAGGGACAGGTGTGACCCAGGGACAGGTGTGACCCAGGGACAGGTGTGACCCAGGGGACAGGTGTGGCCCAGGGGACAGGTGTAACACAGGGACAGGTGTAGCACAGGGACAGGTGTAACACAGGCACAGGGGTGACCAGGGACAGGTGTAACACAGGCACAGGTGTGACCAGGGACAGGTGTAACACAGGGACAGGTGTGGCCGAGGGACAGGTGTAGCACAGGGACAGGTGTGACCCAAGGACAGGTGTGGCACAGGGGACAGGTGTGGCCCAGGGACAGGTGTAACACAGGGACAGGTGTGACCCAGGGACAGGTGTCGCCAAGGGGACAGGTGTGGCCCAGGGGAAAGGTTTGGCCCAGGGGACAGGAGTGGCCCAGGGGATAGGTGTGGCCCAGGGGATAGGTGTAACACAGGGACAGGTGTAGCACAGGGACAGGTGTGGCCCAGGGGAAAGGTGTGGCCCAGGGGACAGATGTGGCCCAGGGGACAGGTGTAACACAGGGACAGGTGTGGCCATGGGACAGGTGTAACACAGGGACAGGTGTGACACAGGGTCATGTGTGACCCAGGGACAGGTGTGACCAGGGGACAGGTGTAACACAGGGACAGGTATGACCCAGGGGACAGCTGTATCACAGGGATAGGTGTGACACAGGGGACAGGTGTAACACAGGGACAGGTGTGACCAGGGACAGGTATGACCCAGGATCAGGTTTGACCAGGGTCATGTGTGAAAGGGGTATAGTTATGACCTGGGGGTACAGATGTAACTCAGGTGGCAAGTGTAAGCGAGGGGAAGGATCTGGGGAGACCTGGGTACAAGTGTGACCCTGGGGACAGATGTGACTCATAGGGTGGAACGTGTGATTAGGGTGACAGGTTTGGCCCAGGGTACAGGTGTGGTGGGAGTGGGGTGCCTGGGGCAGGTGTGACTTGTGGGACAGGTGAGGGTGTCCCATGACCTGGAAGCTGGAGGTGCCCTGGTGAGGTCAATCTCCTACAGGTGCCCACATTGAAGAGCCCTCAGTCACAGATTCCATGTCCGTGTCATGAAAACCCAAGGGAAGCAGCCTTCGCAGGTTTTATGAGAGAAATAGGAGAAAGAACCTGGAGGCCGCTGCATTTCTTCTGGCCGAACCTCACAACTGCTCCTGGCCCACATGCTCTCTGGGTAGTGAGTCCCCTGGTGAGGACCTCGAGCCGGGCCCAGGAGACACCTGCCTGCCAAACCTGGCCACGGTCTGTGCCGCTCTCAGCCGTCCTGGTCAGATGGGCTATCCCTCCGGTGACCCTCAGCACAGTGAGGGGGGGTGGGAAGAGGGAAGGATTGGGGGAGGAATGAGTCTGGGACTTGGGGTTGCTGCATGGGTGGGGGACCCACACTCCAGCCACAGGGCCTGTGGGAGATCTCTGTGCAGGTGACCAGCTGTCCAAGACCCTGCTTCCGCAGGACTGAGGGCCTGTCTGTAGGGACCTCAGAGTTTGGGGTCCACCTCCTGGGGGTGCTGAGAGTTCTTCCTCTGTGCCCAGATTGGATGGTGGGTTTCTTTATTTTTTTACTTTAAAGAATAAAGTATTATTAAATTAAGAAATAATTATAAATAACAATTTGAAAAATTAAATCAATGTATCTTAATATTAACACAACATAAATATTTCATATTTAATTTACCACACTAAAACTATTCCATTAAACTTACTATATCATAATTTCTGTACTCCTAATTAGGCAATTATTTATGTTTTAATTTCCCCAGAACCTCAAAAATAGGTGCAGGTGACTCGAGGAGCCCTCCCCACCCTTCCCAGTATTGGCTCTATTTAGAGAGATGTCCACACACACACCCACAACCTCGCTAAGTCACACCCTGCAGAAGGGAAAGGGACTTTGGGCGTTTGGAGACCCCATGACACTTCCCTCTTCAAGGATGTTTTTCTGTGCAGCTGGTCTCCCCAGAAGGTGGAAGGTGAATGCCTTTGCAATCTCTTTAGTATTTCTTGTAATGCCGGCTTGGTGGTGAGGAACTCCTTTAGCCTTTTTTTTCATTTGGGAAGCTCTTTATCTATCTATTTTGAATGATAGCCTTGCTGGATATAGTAAACTTGGTCTCAGATCTTTGCTTTCCACCTTGAGTACTTCATGCCATTCCCTTCTGGTCTATAGAGTTTCTGATGAGAAATCAGGTGTCAGCCTTATGGGAACTCCTTTGTAAGTATCAGTTTTCTTTTCTCTTGCTGCCTTTAAGATTCTCTTTGTCTTTAATTTTTGGCATCTTAACTATGATGTGTCTTGGCATGGGCCTGTTTCCTTCTTCTTCTTTGGGGTTCTCTGTGCCTCCTGAACTTGTGTGACTTATTCCTTTACCAGGTTAGGGAAGTTTTCTCCCATTATTTCTTCAAACATCTTCTCTATCCATTTCTCCCTTTCTGCCTCTTCTGGCACACCTGCTATTCTAATAGTGTTACATTTCACATTGTCCCACAGCTCCCTGAAGCTGTCCTCCTGTTTTTTAATTGTTTTTTTCTTTTTGGTTATATGAGTGATTTTTTCAACCCTGTTTTCTAATTCACTGATTCAATCTTTAGCTTACGCTAATCTGCTGTGTATTCATTCCAATATGTTCTTTATTTGTTATGTCATTGTTTATCTCAGACTGTCCTTTTTTTCATAGTAACTATATCTTTTTTTTATGCTGTTGAGCATTTTTATTATTAATCTGAACTCTGTTTCAGATAAATTTCTTATCTCTGCTTCTGGAGAATTCTCTAGTTCTTTCACTTTGGGGTTAATTCTTAGTCTCCTCATTTTGGCTTTCTATTTGGGTTTGTGGCTATGTATTGGATAGATCCTCTACGCCTCTCAATCTCTAGTGCAGGACAGTGTTAAAGGCTGTTTCTGACTAATTAGATCAGGCAAAGACTCAAAGCCTCCAGAGACCACCCCTGCCTACAGACTGATAGGATTCTGACTTGAATTTCCCCTAGGCAATAGTCCTCATGTATGGAGAGAGGGTTTTTTTTTTTTTTTTTTCCCCAACAGGGTGTGGCAGTTCCTTAAAAATTTTTATTTTTAATATCTTAGTGGCCTCAGAGCAAGGCATTATTCAACAGGGTATGTCAAGTGTCTTCTCCATTTGGAAAAGATGTCCTCTGCTATATAAGAAAATGACTCAGCACAGGAAACTTGGGGTGTCTGCCTTATGAGCTTTATCTCTCGAGTCTCCATTCCTGGTTTCTGCTCTTATAGCCCCAGTCCACTTTACCCTCCCTCCGCTGAAACACAAGGTGGGTGAATCCACAGGGAATTTTGTGCATTGGCCCTTTAAGAAGGTGTCTGAATTTTCAGCTGCTACTCTCTGGCAGATAGCACTCCCCTGCTTTTCATAGCCAGATGTTATGTGGGTACCCTCCTCAGTTCTGGTGCTCTCTTCTGCGGGGCCCAGCCTGGGGATTAGATCCCAGTGTTTTCAGTGGCTCCTCCCATAGCTGAGATATTTCTCTGGGACTTCAGTTGCTGTCTGTAGGTGCCCAGCCAGCCCTTTCATGCCTTCGCCCCTCCTGCCAGTCTCTATTCGATCTCCACTTTCAGTCTTTGGGTATCAGGTTTCTCCCCTGTGAGTTTTCCCTTCATTTTCAGGAAGTTTTTCTGTATTTTAGTTATAATTCCAGTTTGTTTCTGTGAGCATGTCTGATGGATGACAGGTTTCTAGTCCAGTGGTATCCTTGGAGCAAAACAAGCCCAAGCCCACTGCTCTACCAGGATTGGAGATCGTGTCGGTCCTGGCCCCACACGGGTCCCAACAGTCACCTCAGGGCTTCGGCTGCTTCAGGGCTGGCACGTGTTCTTCCTGCAGCTGACCAGGAACAGGTGGTCATCCATAGAGATATAGACACAGAGGCATTAAAATAGAAGATGCAACCCTAACCGGTTTGGCTCAGTGGATGGAGCATCGGCCTGTGGACTGAAAGGTCCCAGGTTTGATTCTGGTCATCGGCATGCTTGGTTGTGGGCACATCCCCAGTGGGAGGTGTGCAGGAGGTAGCTGATCAATGTTTCTCTCACATCAATGTTTCTAATTCTCTATCCCTCTCCCTTCCTCTATGTAAAAAGTCAATAAAATATATTTTAAAAATAGAGGATGCAGATAGAGATAGAAAGATAGATAAGCAGATGAGAGAGAGAGAGAGAGAGAGAGAGAGAGAGAGAGAGAGAGAGAGAGAGAGAGAGAGAAGATTTAGGTAAACAGATCATACAGATATAAAGAAATAAGAGATAAATTATAAACATATGGAGAGATGATGGAGACAGAAAAATAGATGATACATCAGATTAAGATAGAAATAGAAAGATATAGAGAGATAAACATGATAAAAGAGATGGAGAGATAGTGGTAGGCCAATGAGACAGGTAGAGACAAAGAAAGAGATTAAAAGATGGAGTGAGAGACATGATAGAACTACACATAGATAGAACTACATGTAAGAGATACTGAGATGATAGCCATATACATAAAGATAGAGAGATAAACAGATGACAGACATAGAGACAGAGATAGAGAGAGATAGAGGTAGAGAGAAAGCATTACGAGAGGGATCGGAGCAGAGTGAGGATCAGGGGCCAGGCAGAGCTTTGGGATCTTTCCTGCAGCCTCAGAAGTCACAGGCAGTTCCATTGCATGCGGCCCATCCACAGCAAGTCACTAAAGGCCCACATGTCAGGAGGACAGTTGGGGTGGAAGGTATTGCTGAAAACTTTAAATACAGTCTGCCAGCAGAGGCAACCAACGTTCCTTTCACATGTCATCTTTTAAATAGCTTCCCAAAGGGACAATGCTGTACATTATGCTTCTTTTCCTTTAATATTTAATCTTGGCAAACTCTCCAATGTTACCTATAGTTTGCATTCATTCCTTCTAACGATTTCAGCACACTCCACGGCATGTTTCCACCATAATTTCTAAAATTACTGTCATACTCATGGAATTATAGGTCATTGCAATTTATCTGCTGCTAGAAAACCATGTTGTGATGAATATCCTTTTAGATATGTTCATGCAGTTTTTCAGGATTATCCTTGGGGTAAATTCTTTGAAATGAAATTGCTGAGTCCAAGCACATGTGTTTTTGAGTTTGAGGTAGTAGCAAGTTGCCCCTCCAAGTGCTGTGCTAATTTACATTTTATCAACAGTGAATGAAAGTTCCTTGTCCCACATCTGGGTGTGTACTTGGTATCATACAACTGTAACCTTTTCCCCAATTTGACAGATGCAAAGTAGTATCAAGTTATTTTAATTTTAATTTTAATTTATTCATATGAGTGAGGCTGAACATTTTCTCCTGAACTTATTGGCCTTTTTGGACTTCATTTGTGTTTGAATGTGGGAGGAGGCAATTATCTGCCCATATTATATTCTCTTCTTATTAGTGTGAATCTTTTGAAAATTAGCTTTTGTCATAAAAATTGCACAATTGCATCCATGTCATCATTTGCTTAAGGTATTTATTTGCCACACACTTAAATTTTTTCCTTAATTTAACTGATTAATTTGATATATTTTAGTACTTGGGTTTTGTTGTATCCATTGTTTCTATTTAAAGTTGCAAATATGAGTGCTTACATTTTTTCTAGAACTTTAGTGACTTCATATTTTAAAAATGTTGATTTCTTTGTAAGATTTAGAATTTATTTGCTTCCTACTACTAATTCATTCATGAAGCAAACGTTACCCAGAGAGAGTCATTGACGCCATCAGCCACACTGCTAGTTAGCATCAGAGACAAGCAAGAACCACTGCTTTCTGATATCCAGAGTCTGAGAGTTCCACTAACAATTGTGAGCCGTGGGATGGATTCTGGCCAGTTAAATAGGGAACAGATTTATTAGGGAGCATCTAATGGAGAGTTAGAGAAACCGGGCAGCCCGGGAGTCATGACTGCCAACCACAGCTGAGGCCTCTGTGATGAAGACACTGTTCCACTGCTGCTCACAGCAGGTGGCAATTGGGCAGGACACCATAGACTCCACTGTTACAACCTGCCACCAGAGGCAGCCAGCTGGTGAACACGCCCTTCTTTATAAAGCTCGCCTAATCCCTGTCTACCTCTCCTGCCAGAATCTGAGTTCCCCAGAGCAACCTCTATTTCACACTGCTCGATTCAAACCCAACTCCATCCGGGGCATGCCATTGGCAAAAGTTAGGCCATGTTTTTGTGTCTGAGGTGCAATACATTCTGAGAATGCAGAAGATGAGACTTGAAATAAGTTGGCAGTCATGGTGGTTCACTGCATTCTCCACCCATTCTCTCTCTCTTTTTAAAAGTTTTATTTATTTATTTATTTATTTACTTACTTACTTACTTATTTATGTTAATCCTCATTCGAGGATCTTTTTCTCTTTCTTTCCTTCCTTCCTTCTTTCTTTTTTTGAGAAAGTGAAGAGAGGGAAAGACAGAGAGAAATGTCAATGTGAAAGAAACACATTGATTGGTTGCCTCCTGCACAAGCCTACCAGGGCCTGGGCCAGGGAGGAGCCTGAAACCAATGTACATGCCCTTGACTGGAATCGAACTTGGGACCCTTTGGACTGCAGGCCAGCACTCTATCCACTGTGCCAAAACTGGCTAGGGCTCCATCCATTCTCTTTTGATTTGTACTATGTTATGTGTTCTTTATTGGGAGCAGAAATCTCTGTTCCCTACATAGTTCCTGAGAAAAATAGAATATTCTGACACATTGTCGAAGTCAAAGTCCTCTCATGTGTTTTTATGAGGAGTCAAAAACAACTTGAGCCTGGTTGGTGTGGCTCAATGGTTGAGTGGTGACCTGTGAACCAGAAGACTACAGTTCGATTCCTGGTCAGGGCACATGCCCGGCTTGTGGGCTTCATCCCCAGTAGGGGGTGTGCAGGAGGTAGCCAGGCAATGATTCTCTCTCATCATTGATATTTCTTTCTTTCCCTCTCCCTTCCTCTCTGAAATTCACATATATATATATATATATATATATATATATATATATATATATATATATAAATATAAAACCCACACCAAACCAACTTGAATGTACCTTCTGGTTTCACGTCTAATAGTCAGATGAGGTGAGTAGTACTCACAGTGGAGAATTTTCAAGCTGAATAACTTGTCTGAAGTGGTTTTAGTTTTGCAGAAACAGTTAATTCATATGTGTCTTAGTTATTTTCATTCAAGAGGCAGATCCAGTGTGATGCATCCTTGTTAAATCTCTGTTGTGAGTAGGACTTGTGCTGCTCTCCACATCACTGAAGCTGGGAGAAGGCTTTTATATTCTACAATAAAAGTTTCAACTTGTATAGTTTAAAATTCAGGAAGAAGGTGGGAAGATATAATTGTTCATATTAAAAACATTTAATTTGGCAACCTCTTGATGTTTTATTGAACCAAGGTATATTACTTGCTACTATGACATAATTGAACACAGTCATAATAAAAGAAAGAAATTATACAAATAGAACTAAATGTAAATGATTAATCTCTTAAAGCACCCTACTTATATGTTGAATTATCAAGTGAAAAGAAAAGTAATGGCAGAACACTTGCCTGCTTTAAACTGTACTTTATTTTATAGATGAACTAAACATGAACCAGTTTACACTTTCTTTATAGAGAAACTAACATTTTCTTTTAGAGGCACTAAACATGGAATAGTCTTGAGAATGTTTAGCCTCACTAAGTCATAATTTAGACATTCAATTGGCACCTATAAAATTCCTATCCTCAGATTTATTACTTTGATTATTTCATTTGTTACTTTGACTGCTTTCTTATAAACATTCTTAAAGCTCATCCTGTTTAAGTACATGAAGACAGAAATAGTCTGTAATATAAATGCATTAAGAAACTCTGACCACCCTTTGGCCTTCCTTAATTTTCATAGCAAAATATATTTTGGAATTGAATATCTTTTGATTAAAAAATAGTTGTTATCAACTTTATCATCACCTCTGATATAAAGGTATTTTGAAGTGGGTGAAAGAAAACAAAAAGTAAGTCCCATCCCCCGTCCACAGGGATGTGTATTTTTGCACATGGGAGCATCTGTAATGGGTCCCTGTGGTCAGTTGTGCAGCTTGACTGCAGGCTCAGTGCAGAGGAAAGGACGGAGAGGAAACAGAAATAAGGTGTACAGCATGACCTCTGAAGGTCACATCCTTTTTAGCACAGAATTATCTTCATGAAGATGCTAAGCCTTTTGAGCCACCTGACTACAAAGTCCCAATCATTTCTCATCCAGTCCAGAAGACTGTCCTGGTATACCTTCTATTCTCTATGCGTGTGGTGACCGAGCTCCCAGGATTCCCAATTGCTTGAGCATGATTGCTGAACCGTAGCACAGTGGTTGTATGTGGCTGCGCTCCTTCTTACTGGTCTCTGAAGGGAAAATTCTGGATGCTGAGTGTTTGAAAGTGACTGAGGTTGGAGAAAAGGGAGGAGTCTGCATGCCCATGATACTTCAATCAAACAGAAGAATAGGCTAGGCCTACACACTTCAAACCAGGTGCCGTTACACAACTCTAGTAGTAGCGATGATATGTGATTATAGCTAAAATTTACTAGTAGTTTCTCTTTTCAAGTTTCCTCTCATCCACCTTCACAGTGACCTTGGGAAGATGGTGCTTTTATTGTCCTTGTTTAAGAGATGGGGAAACGGACTCTTCAAGGATTTTAAAAAATACAAATGTTCTACAGGCGGAAAATGACTGAGCTGGGACTCACATCCAGTTTCATCACGCTGCAGAGCTGCAGCTCCAGATCACTGAACTTTACTGTTCTTTCAATAGCATCCTTTTATGCAATAGATAGATCAGGACTCTTAAAGTAGGGAGAAAATTAAGGGAAAATTTATTCTACTTTCAAAGCTTAAATGTAGTCCCTAGAAGAGTAGACTGCTGTACATAAGATTGGTCTAGTACTGAATATTTATTCATTCATTTATTAACATTTATAGAACAGTTACAATAAGCCAGATCCTCTGTATAAGATATTGTTTCTCTTCCCAAGGAAATTACAGTTTAATAAATATAAAGACAAATAAGTATGATTGAATGTCAGAGATCCCATAAAACAGGGTCAGGAAATAAAAAGAGACCAAAGGTAAAGAGTGATCTCCTATCTTACCTAATAATAGACAAACATGTAAATTGACCATACCTTTGCTACACTCATAGCTAATCAGAGTGACTATTCAAATTAACCCAAAAAAGATGGCAGTTAATTTGTATACATAGGCATTGAGTGCCTGTGTCCCAGGAACATCCTGGCACCCAGGTCACTGTGAGGTAAGGCCTGGGCAGTAGAAGACTCCCTGTGATTGATCGAAGGGAGCTGGGGGTCCCCTCCTGCTCCAGGCTGCTCCAGCGGAGGCTTTCAGCCTGGTACAGGAGGGACCCCCAGTGATTAATCACAGGGAGCAGGGCTCTGCTGCCCTAGAGGCTTTTGGCCTGGGAAGGCCTGGGCAGGGGAGGAGCCAGTGATCAGAGGCTTTAGGCCTGAGCAGGGCCCTGCCCGAGATTGGTGTGACCTACAGAAGAAACACCTTTTCTGACTGCACATTGGCTAAGCTTCCTGTATGCCACTGGTTATATTCTTAGTGGCTTGGGTAATAAGAATACAAAAAGGTGATCTAGGGTTTTCCACCACACTTCTGGAAAAAAACAACAACACAAAGGTCTGCTGCTGGAGGGCTAAGAAATGTCATATCCTGCCCTAGCCGTTTGACTCATGCCTCGGCCTGCTGACCGCAGGGGCTGGGTTCAATTCTGATCAAGGGCATGTATCTAGGTTGCAGGCTCCTCCCTGACTGGGGCCCAGGTCAGGGCTTATGCAGGAGGCAACCAATCAAAGTGTTCCTCTCACGTTGATGTTTCTCTCTGTCTTTCCCTTTCTCTTCCACATTCTCTAAAAGTCAATGGAAACATATTCTCAGGTGAGGATAAAAGAAAAAGAAAGAAATGCATATCTTGAAAGACACATCTTGAGAATGCCTAAAGAAAGTTGTCATTTTTTCTTGGTGAAGGGACTGGAGTCTGTGTTGATGAAAACACCTTGGTGTCTGTGGTGACTGGCAGTGGCAGCAGCAGGGGGGTGATGGGCTGGTGCCTTCCCCTCATCAGCTGGGTTGCCTCCCACAAAGGGAGGCCAGACTGAGGCTTAGGCCCACTCCCCGTGTGACCTTCTCTAAGGACTTCCAGTATGTGAGAGGGGGCAGGTTGGGCTGAGGGACCCCCTACTCCCAGTGCACAAAATTTGTGCACTGGGCCCCTAGCATATAGTAAAAGCTTAATACGCAAATTGACCAAATTTTGGAAAGACCGATCAGCAGGGAGAAGAGTCAGCTAGCTGGTGGCACCAGATCCCCCAAGGCAGGTGCCCATGGGCAGAGGGAGGGGACAGCAATCGGGAACAGTGGAGGCAGGTGGTGGCAGAGAGG
Organism: Pipistrellus hanaki; assembly: GCF_964339955.1. Classification (NCBI taxonomy): domain Eukaryota; kingdom Metazoa; phylum Chordata; class Mammalia; order Chiroptera; family Vespertilionidae; genus Pipistrellus; species Pipistrellus hanaki. The sequence goes on from NC_140519.1 coordinate 2,380,549, forward strand.
TGATGGGGGGGACGGCCGATTGCTCACCAGCCTGTGCTGGCCCCAATCGCCTCCAACAGAGGGAGGCCAGACTGTGGGTCTAGGCTGTCAGTCAGACATCCCCTGAGGACTCTGAGAGGGCTCAGGCTGGGCTGAGGGACACCCTTCCCACCCCAGGTGCATACATTTTTTGTGCATTAGGACTCTAATATATATGTATATATTAGAAATTCATGCATTAAGGGGAGAGGTGGTGGTGTCCCTCAGCCCAGCCTGCACCCCCTCCAATCTGGGACCCCTCGAGGGATGTCCAACTGCCTGTTTAGGCCCAATCCCCAGGCCTAACTACTTCTGCCTGCCAGCTTGATTATCCTCTAACCACTCTCACATGTCAGCCTGATTGATGTCTAACTGCTCCCCTGCCAGCCTGTTTGCCCCCAACTTCCCTCTTCTGCCAGCCTGGTCACCCCTAACTGCCCTCCCTACAGGGTTGGTCACCCCCAACTGCCCTCCCTTGCAGACCTAGTCCTTCCCAACTGCCCTCCCCTGCTGGCCATCTTGTGGTGGCCATCTATGTCTACATGGGGCAGGATCTTTGGCCACATGGGGAAAGCCATCTTGTGTGTTGGAGTGATGTCAATCTGCATATTACTCTTTTATTAAATAGGATATATATATATCCTATCTAAATAAAGAGGTAATATGCAAATTGATCCTCACTCCTCATAAGTTTGCTGCCCCCATGTCATCACAAGATGGCTGACCCCACATCATCACAATATGGCCACCACAATATGATCATCCCCACATTGTCACAAGATGGCCCTCAGGGGAAGGCAGTTGGGGGTTACCAGGCCTTCCGAGGAGGGCAGTTGTGGGGGGACCAGGCCTGCAGGTGAGGGCAGTTGGGAGCGATAAGGCTCAGAGGAGAGGGCAGTTGGGGGCAATTGGGCCTGCAGGGGGGTTAGGGGGTGATCAGGGTGGCAGGCAGAAGCAGGTTGGGGCAGTCAGGCAGGCAAACAGGTGAGTGGTTAGGAGCCAGCAGACATGGACTGTGAGCGGAATGTCCGACTGCCGGTGCGGGAGTGAGCCTAAACCGGCAATCGGACATCTCCCGAGGTGGCCCAGACTGCAGAAGGTGCAGGCTGCACAAGCTTTGTGCACTGGGCCTCTAGTATATATATCTATGTCAGAATATAAGTGGTAATGCTTGGGTTGGAGTTGGAGTTTTCTGAGAACAAAGTTTTCACGAGACACACCTGAAATGAGTAGAACAGGGGCACACAGGCAGGGCTGGAGGGAAGATGGAGGAACTGTCAGAGAAGGCACGGGTGTGGAAAGGCACCGTAAATCTCAGAACTGATTGTTAAAAGGTTAAAAAACTAGAGGGATTGATAAACCTGGAAAGCAACTCACAAGCTTTGAATTTAATCCACATGATAATCACTGATGAGTTTTAAGCCATGAAAAATCTAGCGAATTTATGTTCTGGGAATATCCCTGATAAAATAAAGAATACATTTAGTTGCAGGGAAGGGGTATGAAAACTTAGCCTAGAGAGCAGAAGACAGAATAAATACCTATGAGGTATGAAAATACGGTAGTAACTCTCACTCAAATCCTATGATCCTCATAATTCTTACTTACAAGACTATTTAATCACTCCAGCCCACTGTCTGAAAATAATACATGCTTAATACATATTTGTCTCAGAATTATGGCATCGGGGCAAGTCTAGGAAAGGAATAATGAATGTGAAAATGACTTTAGGGGCTGTGGGGACCACAACCATGTCACTCCGCACAGTTTTCCCCCGTCTTCCTGAGCAGCACTCCATCCAGGTGAACTGGACAGTCACAAACACGTCGCATCGGTGCTTCAAAGGTCACTTCATGTGCCCATGGGAAGGAGCAGAGAGGGGCTGAAAATAACCAGTTTGTGACTTTGTCTACAAAAAACTCCCTTTGAAATCGCTTTTGAGTAAATTGCCTTTTAAAAATCTCTAATCGCTTTGGGATAAATCACTTTTTGACCCAAGGGAAATAAAAATTCAAAGTGTCTTAGGCTCACAGTTGCAAATCTTCATGGGGTCCTTGTTATGTTCTCTGAAACGTATCTCCCAGGTAGGTCAAAATATGTCTTTGTTTTCTAAGTGAAAAGTGGGTTAGGATGGCAAACTCATTTCATTTCTCACATACAACGTCTGCATATGCATTATTGTACTGTTATTGTGTAAACGATTCCAGATGCTTAGTGAGTAAATCACAGTTCAGAGATGGTGAAGTTTGCTCACCGTTCCCTGGATTGGAATCTTGTCAGCAGATAGTCACTGCTGGGAGCGGGACCTGGCACCCGCCCCTGGAGGGGCACAGCCGTTCCCCAGGGGGTGCTGGCGGTCTGTCGTAGGTTTGCTCACACTGCACAACAGAGCCGTCAGGAGGAGCTGCTACCATCTTACTCCTCCCAGAAATCACAACGTGATCACAATTCAATGTCTGAAATAGCAGAGGGTTTAGGCAGGGGACTTGTTACTGGTTGCGAAGACAAATAAATAAATAAATAAATAAATAAATAAATAAATAATATATATATATATATCAGAGACATTTCTATAGCAAAATAACGAACATAATTCTTTACACAGTCAGCGAGGCGGGCTAGAGGACATTTCCAGACTGCTCACCAAGGCCATGGTCTCCTCTTGCCTTTCCTTTTGGGCCTGTGTTAAAGTGCTGCCTGCTTGAATTTTCATCTTTAGCCATGCCCTCTTGCTTGGAAATATGCTCACACTTTGCATATCTAAAAAGTCCTCCCCTTCAGAATTTTCCTTCTAATGCCTAAAATTAACACTCCTCTCTCTCTTTTTCCCGACTGGAACAATCACTGTTTCTAGATGAAACAATGGTTTGCATCTTTTAAACACCAAAATGGGAGTCATTTCTATTTTTTTACCTTAAAAAAGTTCTCTTCTAATCGGTCACGGCCTGTAGATTTTCACTTGAAACTTTTCCTCATTTCTGTCCTCTTCTGTCTAATCTGGAGCCCAAGAGGAAATGTTCATCATCTCTGATCTGAATTATGGTAATTGCTTCAAACTGATTTTTTTAGAACTCCCTCCCTCTAATCCGCTCTAAGCAGAGCTTTGGGATTAATCCTCCTACATCACTGACTTGAATAAGTAATATTTATGATAATACTAATAACAATAGCAGTAACAACAACATTCAATTACTTTTCATTCCCTCCTGAATTTCCACCACCCTTCCCATTTGACACAGCAATTTTCACTGCTGGATTTCTCACTTTATTCCATCTTTTTCATTTCATTTCCTCTTTCTGTCACCTCAGGCATTGCCATCCCTGTGCTTGTGTGTTTTCTTTGTCAGATTCTGTCAGATTCTGAAATCTTATCTCTCCTTTAAGGCTCATGGAAAACCCTATCTTCTCTATATTTCTTTCTCAAAATCCTCAGTAAATCATTTCCTTGTTGTGAACTGAATTTTGGAAAGATTTTTTTTTTATTTAGTTGTTAAAACAGTTTATCTGGGCAAAAGTCTGCTTTTGACCCAGTTATTTTCTTCTGCATAACTTTATTAACTCAAGGAACTTTATAGGGATAACTAGAGGCTAAAGCAAACAGCAGTTAGCATAAAAAAGAAAAAAGAATCATTGGAAGGCCAATGGACTTTGATATTCAGCAGGGCTGAAAGTCAGCATAATATTCCCCTGCTGTGGGCTCAATGGCTCAAGGCAATTTCCTAACCTGATAATCCTATACTTTTTACCAAACTCTACCTTTGATCCACCTGTATGCATTGCTAAAGGGAAAATGTGTACTCAAGTAAATAAATAGTGGACCAGGCCGGAAGTTGGTGTGTCTCTTCAAGAAAGAGGTCTCCACCTGGCCCCAAATGCCTTCTAAATTCATATTTCTTATATAGTATTTTCTTTTGTGCATCAGCCCCTCCTTCAGATCCTGAACTATGCCATGCAGGTCACAGCAGCAACAGACTGATTGCTTTTGTCTGGACTCAGAGAAACTAGTTGTTATGGAATATTCTGGACATCATCATCATTGATCTACACAGGCCCCCTCTTGTTTATTTATTTCCTTCATCTCTATTCCCTTTTGCCATTTCCCTTTGCTCATGTAATAAGTGCAAATAAAGGGTTCTTGTAAAGTATGTGCTATGTCTTGTGTACAAATACTATATATTTCATTTAAATGTTTCCTGAGAACTAAAATACATAACAACCATCATTCAGAACTGCCTGAAATCTGGCTAAACGGAAATCCTACAACTAGAAAAGTAAAGAAGAAAGCAAATTGAGACTGTTAGGAGGGGCTGAAGCATGAGACAGGCTGAACCAGCACCCATGTGTGCCATTTTTTAAATTGGGAGGGAGATTGTCTCTTCAGAGGCCACCCATAAGGAGCCCCACACCAGACCCCCATACCAGTCTCCCATTAGATGGGAAGAGAAGTCCCCATAACTTTGGGCTGTAAAATCCAGGAGGAATTGGCTGCTGGAGACACAGTTGTTTCTTTTAAAGCTCCAGCACACAAACTGAACTTACAAGATCCCACTGCCTTTGAGTTCTAACATCAGGTTGAGGCTCTGGGGGACACAGATACATACAAGGAGGAACTGGATTGTCTGGCATCAAGGCAGGAACTCAGGGGCAGCATTCTCCCAGATGGAGGAACTCAAGGGTTATTGTTGGGCTGGGACCTCCCCGGTAAGGCTGACTGGCAGTCATTTCTGAGTCTCCATCAGCCTGGAGCACACTGCTGCACCTGGAGATTTCCCGAGACTCTGACCCAGTCAATTTGCAGCCCCACCCAAACTGTTTGCTTTTGTATATGAATGGCCTGTCCTTTCTCAGGCTTCAGACTTTCCTAAAATCTCTCAAACAAGTTAAAGGTGGGCCAGGGAGCTCCAAACCTATCAGTAAAAGGTCCAAGACCCGTCACTAGCACCAGCCTGTCTTGCTTCAGAGCTGGGTCTCACCTGGGAACCTCCAAGCACAATGAAAATTGCTTCTGCAGGATGGCCCCAGCCAGTGGTTGACTTTGCACCTCCATGGAGGCCCTAGAGCCAGTGGACACAGTGGATAGTTCCAGACGACAGCAGATTACAACTCTACAGATCAATAAGCGACACACTCAGTGAGCACCAAAGCCCCACTGAAGCAAGTTCTTCTCCATAGGGATGTTTCCTGCACAGCAGCTCTCCCACTGTGGCTGCAGCTGGTCCTCACAGCCAATGGCCTGGAGGTCAATTCCTCTCAGTGATGCCAACACTAAGCAAGGCTCACCTAGAAGACTGTGCACACAGCCCACACAGGGGTCTGCCTAGAGTGCCCAGCTCAGGTGATAGGGAGAGGCTGAGCCACTGGGCCCTACTGGACACCTACTACACAAGGCTGCTCTAACAATTCCAGGAGACATAGTGCTCTACCTAATACATAGAAGCAAACACAAGGAAACAGCCAATGGGGAGACAAAGAAACATGTTAGAAATGCAAGAAATGAAGCAAGCAAATTTTTGGATATAAAGTTAAAACCATGGTTATAAGGTTACTCAAAAATCTTCATGAGACTTTCAAGGATCTTAGAAGGAAAGTCGAAGACATGCAAAATGCCCAGTCAGAAATTAAGCATACACTAATTGAAATAAAGAATAATTTACAGGTAACCAACAGTAGAGTAGAGGATGCCAAGAATCAAATCAACAATGTGGAAAATTAGGAAGCATAAAATACCCAATCAGAAGAGCAAAAAGAAAAAAAATAATTTGAAAGTATAAAGATAGTGTAAGGAGCCTTTGGGACAACTTCGAGCATACTAACATCCACATTATTGGGGTGCCAGGAGATGAGAGAAAGCAAGATATTGTAAACCTATTTGAAGAAATAATGGCAGAAAACTTCCCCTCCTTGGTGAAAGAAATAGACTTAGATGTCTAAAAAGCATAGAGAGTCCCAAATAAGAGGAACTCAAAGAGGCCCGCATCACAACACATCATAATTAAAATGCCAAGGGCTAAAGACAAAGAGAGAATCTTACAAGCAGCAAGAGAAAAGCAGTTAGTTACCTAAAAGGGAGTGCCCATAGAATTGTAAGCAGATTTCTCAACAGAAACTTTGTAGGCCAGATGGGAGTGGCAAAAAATATTTAAAGTGATGAATATCAAAGATCTACAAATAAGATTAATCTACTCAGAAGAGCTCTCTGTACATTGAAGGTCAGATAAAGAGCTTCACAGACAAGAAAAAGCTAGCCAATATTATATGAAATGTTGAAGGGTATGAAGAAGAAGAAGGAGAGAAAGGAGAAGAAGAAGAGGAAGAGGAGGAGGAAGAAGATGATGAAGAAGAAATAAAATATGAACAATAAAATGGGAACAAATACATATCTGTCAAGAATTTAATCTAAAATTAAAAATAAACAAACAAAAAAATCTAATGAACAAAATAAACTGGTGAATAAAATAGAATCACGGGCATGGAAGCATAGAAATACTGAAGAATCTCAGAGGGAAAGGAGACGTGGGGCGGGCGGAAAGAGATTAACCAAAGGTCTTAACTATGGGCACAGACAGTAGGGGCTGGGGGTGAGGCCTGGGGTGGGTTGGGAACTGGGTAGAGGAGGGCAAAGGGGAAAAAAAGGGGGACATCTTTAATACTGTCAACAATAAAGATTAAAAAATAAGTAAGTAAATAAATGAATAAATAAACGGTTTCTTGCTATGCATCTCATTTTATTTTTTATTTTTTATTTACATTTTTTAATTAAATTATTATCTGTGTACATATTTTAACATTGACCCCCCCCCCCATACATACCCTCCCTCCCCAGAGTTTTGTGTCCATTGGCTGTACTTATATGCATGTATAAAGTCTTTCTGTTGATCTATTATCTCCCCCGGATCTCCCTACCCTACCTGCTGTAATTTGACAGTCTGTTTGTTGCTTTACTGACTTTATAGCTATCTTTTGGTTCATCAGTTTATAATGTTCTTTATTTTTTATGTCTTCATCTTGCTCTGTGACCATGTAACCCACTTATTCTAACCATATGCCGAGCACTGCATTCAGGGTGTTTTCAGTTGGTGTGCCCGTGTGTAGTCATTCTGGTGGTTAAAATATTGAGATGTTGCCACACAGCTGATGAGTAGTTTCTGCTTAGGCCTTATGAGGGCTCCTCCACAATCCAGCACCTGCTGGGTTGACACCAAATTCTGGGGGGAGGGGAAATAGGGGATCTCTTGGGACCTACTCTAGTGCTAAGGCTGGGATTTGTTTTGGCTGGGACTGATGCCATTTAATTTGTTCCATATTTTGAGCATCCCTCTGATTAGTATGAACACACCACATTCTCTTTATTGCCTCTAATTCGCTGCTGCCTCAAGCAATGCTTGGTGAACACCTTTATGTACATGCCCTAAGGACATGTGTGAGAATTCTTGGGTTATATTATCAGATACAGAACTTCTTGGTTGTGGGTTGAAGTTGGGTTGATGACCCATCATTGTTCCACAGGAATGAGCAAACAAAGAAAGATCAGTGAAAGCAATTTTCTTTAAAGCAGTATGGTGGGTTTCATATCATTTGTTGGAGAGAATTTGGTCACATAGTCAGAATCAGCCACAAGGGAGGATAGGAAATGTTATTTCTTTTTTTAAATTGAATTTATTGAGTGACACTGGTTAACAAAATTATACAGGTTTCAGAAGCACAGTTCTGCATCACACAACTGTATTGTGTTTTCCACCCCCAGTTAAGTCTCTGTCCATCACCACTTATCCACTCTACACTGTCCTCCATCTGCTCCTCCCCCTCTCCTTCTCCCTGGCAGCCACCACACTGTTGTCCATGTTTCTCAGATTTCCCCCTGGGAAATGTAAGTTCTAACTGTTCTGCTGGGGGCCCAGATACAATTAGAGGCGTTTAAGAAGGAGATTTCATGTAACAACGAGCAGTTTGACATGCAGGAGAGTTAACTCAGCACCAGGGGCTCAGTCAGGCACATTCTGAGGAGGAGCTCCTTCAAAACTGATGTCTGGCCAGCTTTTGGGAGATGAGCTCTGAGCCCTTGGGATAGTCTGCCCAACAAGAGTGTGTTTATATTCGAGAGGCCTTGGGCATGAGCTACCAGTCTAAGCAGATAGCGCCTGTAATCCTGTGACTTATGGTGAACAGTCTGCTCTGTGAGAGCTGGAGTCTGAGTGGCTGAGGTCAGTCATGCAGGCTGGCACCGCACGCCTGTGGCACTGACCCTCCACTGAACACTCTGCACTTCCAGACCCCAGGAAGCTGCCCTGGGGGCAGCAGTGGCATATGTCACCATGGCCGCTGGGAGACTTCGTGCCATACGACTCTATGAAGGAGGAACCGGGACTGTCTGGTTTCTCCTGGCATTTGCCCAGGAGCCTTTTCCTCCCCTGACTTTAATTGGATTCTTTCTATAATAAAACAGAAATTGGAGTTGAACAGCTTTTCTGAGTGTGGTAATCTTTCTAGTGAATTTTTGAGTCATGTGTGATCTTAGGGGTTCCTGACTGAGACCTAAATGTCATCCTTAAAATATCAAAGATGAAGAAATTTAGTACTGTAAAGTACTCACAACTAAATGCATAAATAAATGAAGTGTTCAAAGAGGGATCCTTTCTACTCCCTTTTTAAAGTTTCTGAGAATAAACTGGGCAAGTGAGAAGTTGCATGAATCCTTTTAAGCCTCAAAGCACTCTAGCTCAGAGAATCTCACTCCTCATCTCAGGGGAGCTGTGCCATCTCAAGTGTACCCACCCAGCCCATTGTGAGTCCGCCTGGTGGGGTCTCAACAGCTGAGATTGGCGGGGCCTCCAAGCACCTCTCTGCCACGTGAGAGAGCTGGCTCCAGGAGAGACCTGGAAAAACAGCCCCTTTACTGCTCATCACTTGCCTTGGCATGGAAACATTGTTTCAATACATTGACATGGGAACCGCCTTCTCCATGATCTTGAAGAACTAGAAGACTAAGCTTGCAATTTTGGCAGCACTTTTCTGATTTGGATTCTTTCCCCCTCCCATTCATAGTTCTATACTTTTCTTGAAAAGAACATTTCCCACTTACTATTCTGGAGCATCACACACAATCATTTTGTGCTATAATTGTCTTCAAAGCCATTCCATTTACTTATACAATAGTCACAGAAAATGTTTCTCTTGGTAATTCCCATTGGCACATGGCCTACTTTCTGTTCCCCATTTATTTTCATGCATCAGGATATACTCACTTTAATAATGACAGAAAAAAACATACCACAACATTATTTTGCTTTGTGGGTCTGCAGATACCACCAAAATCCTTTACTTAGTAAAGGAAGTTAAGGTGAATACTTGGGTAAACAGAGGTCAGAGCTGACAAGCAGTACACACTGAGTTTAAGGTAACTATTATACATTGTGAAGAATCCTATATAATAAAAGCCCAGCAACAGAATCGTGGAACTACCAGAATGATCAGTTGACCAGCCGCTATGATGAGCACTGACCACCAGGAAGAAGATGCTCAATGCAGGAGCTCCCCTCTGGTGGTCAGTGTGCTCCCACAGTGGGAGCACTGCTTGGCTGACTGGGATGAGTGGTGGTCCCACAGCCAGCCAATCCCTGCAGGCCATGCCCCCCACCAGTGCACAAATCCCATGCACCAGGCCTCTAGTGGTTACAAAAAATATATAAATAAATAAACTGCTTATTAGCTCTCAGAATTTGATAATTTAATAGTTTATTATCTCTTTTGCCTAAATTTTAGGTTGAACCATATAAAATTTCCATTTTTATAAGTAAATCATGACTGAATATTAGCAGTTACATCCAGTTCTATGGAATGCCCTGTCCTCATTTCCCAGGGGATGTGACACTGTGATCTGAGCAACAAGCTCCATGGAGACCACTGCTTAGCCGGCAGGATGCCCAGCTGCTCATCCCGGATATTGCTACAGTTTTTGAAGACAGCGTTGTATATAAATGCATTACACACCGGCGGGGGAATATCTGTGATGTTTCTGGCCGCTAACATCACTTCCTTCCCGAATGGCACCCTGCCTCTGCGTGGCATCACCTCTTCTCCGTGGGGGCAGGCTGTGCAGGTGACAGTGTCCCCTGGGAAAGCCAGTGTTCCCTGGAGGCAGTGGCCCTGAACCACCGGGGCCAGGCGAGGGCCTGGAGAAATCTACACAGAGCGCAGAACGCAGGGATGGAAGAGGGGAGGCAGCCGCGGAGCCATCCTGCTGTGCGGCAGATGCTGTGGAGGCTGCCGTCAGGTGGCTCAGTGACTCTGAGGCTCCTCCCTGCCCCGTGATCCTCAGCCTCCAGCCCAGCCTGTGAGCCTCCTCCTAACACACTTCCCATCAACCACTTGGCTTTACATTAGAATTTATTTCTATTGCTTATAACCAGGAACATTACTGCTAGGATATTCATGACGCATGAACATGAGTCACGAGTCATTAATCTATAATAATAAGAGGGTAATATGCTAATTAGACTGGACATCATTCCAGACATCCTTCCGGACAAAGTCAGTGCTGACAGCAGGGGGGAAGGAAGGCACATATTGTGTGCATTGGCCTCCAGTAAATAAATAAGTAAATCAGATTCTATAAAAGTGAAGAAAAGACTGATTACCTAATAAGACTCCCCAAATACCTAATTCTTATGGAAAGATTTTAGAGGAACAATCTACTACTCAAATGTATTGATAATGTTTTCTTTTCTGCTGTTTATTTCTGTCAGATGGAAATGGACAAAGTAAAGAGTAAATATGATTCAAAACAGCTGAGTTTTGAATATTCCTACTTCCTAACATTTAATCAATTAATCAATCAATGAATCATTGATTGGATTTTTGCTGAATGTTTAATATGTCATAGGCATTGCACTTGGTCTTGCTCATACCAGGTTAAGTCAATAACAAAGGCCAATGACAGTCTTCCTGGCCTAAGGAGGACCCAGCGGTAGTGAGGGAGAAGTAAAACTTTGTTATTTTTGCTGGAGCTTCGAGCACCTAGGTGTCTGGGAAGGATATTGTGTTCAATATTGAAAGGGGGAGAGATTTTTTCAGGTGGAAGGACAAGGGGTCAAGGGTTATGTTGATTAGCCATAAGAGGTATATCATAGACAATGGGCATATCATTGATATAAACACGCCAGTGGGTTAACACAAATATGAGTGGATTGGTGAATAACAGTGTGCAGGCTATACTGCCATTGTGAATTAACTTGGTTTTAAGGATTCTTATTCTCCTATTTCTTAGTCCACATAGCTGAATTTAAGTTGAGGAATTTACCTGGCCAGGTTACCTAAGAGCTATGCAAATGTATTACAAATAAACCTTGATATTTCTGAAGATTTTCAGCAGAAACTCAGAATTTTACTTAATCTGAAAATGGAATTACTTTCTATGAATAAAACTGAATTTGAACCCTAACTATATTATAATTATATTCTTTTTTTCTTTCTTTTTTTTAATCTGGGAAGGCATATGTCCCATACTGCTGAGCCTTAGATGAACTAAATTATCAATTTTATGTGCTTTCTGCATTTGTGCCCAGCATTTGAAGCATAGGGGTGAAGTTTAAATGAAGTGTGGTTAATTTCTGTACTCAACCCTGAGTGTGTGCAGTTTTGGAATGTAAAGTGGGGACTAGGAAGTATTGATTAAGGTGCTGCTATGCCCTGGCCACAACACTGCTAATGATCCTATCAGTATGTTCATAGACAGAAAATGCCTGTCTTTCCCCTATTCAATCTGGTTAAGCAAGGAGTTTAATGATACTTTTATGAGTATGTGCACCATGCACTTTCTTTACCTATGTTCCATTCTGCATTGTAACTATGATGGGGAGCTTTTGTTCTGCCAAAATCACGTACTACTTTAGCAGTACTACTTGAACATGTGCATAGAATGTATACACATTATGTGAAAAGATTGGAAGACTACCTATACTAATAAAAGAGTAAGATGCAAATTAGCTGTACCTTCAAGATGCCCACCAGACAATCAGGAGTGAGTATGCAAATTAACCCAACAAAGATGGTGGGTTAATTTGCATATGTAGGTGTTCCACACTGCCCCAGCCACTCTGGGCCCCTGGGCAGGGTGGGAAGGCAGGAAGGCAGCTCAGGGCTGGAGCGAAAGGCAGCTCCAGCCGGAGTGAAGGCGGTGCCAGCAGCCAGGGGAAGGCAGGCCCATTCTTTCACAAGTCTATGTGCATTAGGCCTCTAGTTGTAACTAAGAGTTGAAGGCTTGATTTCCATGACTATAATTGAATATGCCTGCTCACCTTTGGAAAGAAGAAATTAAATGGGGCAGTGGTCACAAGGACAAAACATATAGGAAAACTATGTTCTTATCTTTTTTTAAAAAAATCCTCACCTGAGGATATACTTTTATTGATTTGAGAAAGAGAGGAAAGGAGAGGAGAGGAAAGTAGAGGAGAGGAGAAGAGAGGAGAGGAGAAGAGAGGAGAGAAAAGAGAGAAAGAAATATTGATGTGTTTGCCTTCCTGCCTTCCATATGTGTCTCAACTGGAGATGAACACGTAAGCTAGGTATATATCCTGGCTAGGAATCAAACCTACAACCTTTTGGTGTACTGAGCAATGTTCCAACCAACTGAGCCACCAGCCAGGTATATTTACATATTTTATAAAATCATAATGCATGCTGTTTTCCTCTTTATAGTGCTTTTCTCTTTGATTCTTTTTAGCAAATGCCTCCTTTTGTAAGCCAGTCTTGTTTGCGGTCTGCATTGCATTTGATGTTGGGATGAAGATGTGGCCCATGTGTGTGAAGAACTTGCAGGAGGTTAAATATATGCTTTCTTTTCTCAATCATCAGAAGCAAAAAAGGAATAGCATTTTTCTTTAACTTTAAACATCAGAACTCAAGGAGGAGAGATCAGGACTTGGATCTAAGAAATCTAATTTCTAACCCTAATTCCTCTACTTACTTTAAGTCAGTTGACTAAGTCACTCAGTCTCTCTGAGGCTCAGCTTTCTCACATCAATGGAATGATGGTTATAATTAGTATTTGCTTCCAAATGGCAGTGAGGACTAGATGGGATGACATTGGCGGGTGCTTTGCAAACTGTCAGTGTTACACGTGTGAGAGTGAGACAGCATTGCTGTGCTGCTTTGTAAAGGCCAGTGACAGTGCTGAACCCTGAGGGCACACATATTCTGGTAAGTCGGCGGTGAATTACGTAAAATATGCATTGTCTACTATGTGCCTGGCACTGGTTTATGGATGGGGGATATAACAAGGAATAAAATATGCTCCGCAAGAGTTTAGGCAAGATGACTAGCCTCAAATACCTTAAAGGCCTGGCAATGATTCTCTTGTCCCAGGGGAGCCTCCAGAGAGCATGGAAAAGTCCACCTGGTCTAGGCTCTGGAGATATAGGTCCGGTGTGTCCACATCATCTCAGAACTGCTGTTCTCCCAGGGAACAAGCTCACTTTCTCCATCCTCCTGTGGCCCGTTTGGACCTGATCTGGTTGTTTGGGTGGCAGTGAACTTTGCTCCTGAGCCCAGTTCCAGCTCCTTCCTCATGCCTTGTCTGCTGCACTGCTTTCTGATGCCAGATGCATGATCTGTCTACTCATCATATGACTTTAATGAACACTGTCAGCCACACTCATTCTCTCCCATGCTGCAACTGAATTTCACAGCCATGTCCCACCCCAACGATCCCAATGACCTAGCCTTGCTCCCAACTTTAAAGTAATGAGAGGATTGTCAATTCACTATCATCTCCTCCTTAGAGGTATTTATTTCAGCAGCTCAGTTGTTGACCTAAAGCATCAGATCACCCACAGAACAATTGTGATGTGGGGATGGCATACATTGTATTTAGGAGGAGGTGGTGATGAATACTCATGAGTACTCGGTTATAACTGGATTTTCCCTCTTTGGCTGTACACAAGTTGTATGGTTATGATTTTAAAAGGCACACATATTAATAGGAAGCAGGATTATTTATAGGAAAGTGACATTATTTCTCTTTTATTAAGTTACATTATTCTGAAAACTTGGTGATTTTTAGCTTGTTCATGTTTCTCCAGGTTGTATTCACCTAAGGAAAGAAATCTTGTAATATTTGGCTTAAGAAATACTTACCTGATAAGATTCTTTGAAGACATATGTAACCATCAAAGAATGATAGCTCTTTCATCTTAAATTTATTCCTGATCTTTACTCCTACATGGAGAATGTCAGGTGGAACTGGACGAAGGCTACTCTGCCTCCCAAGATCAGAACTGTACGCTGCAAACACTGTCAGAGACACAAAAGAAGAAAGAGGCCCTCCTTGTCAAAGGGCCTAGAACTCACACTCAGAGGTAATTAGAACGATCACTCTCTTGGATCTTTTCATTTTTCTAACAGTGGCCATAGATGGCATAATAAGTCAGATGTTTTCCAGTATTGCATTTATAAAAGTGTCAGCAATCATGTCAGCGTCTGAATGACTCCAGTTAGGCTGGCATACAGTACCCAGAGACCAACGCAGACTCAGTTGCAGTAAGTTCCTTCAGAAGTCTTGGGTTCCATTCTTGCTATTGGTGCCGTGTACTGGTTAATAATTCTCTTTAACTTGCTTGAGTCCTTCTTGCACCCTCTTGTCTGGGCCCCCATTCCTCTGTAACCTTCCTCTCCTGTACTTACTGGGTTCATCTACCTCACTCAATGGGTAGGAATTCAAATAACTATTCTGCTCCTTACTCTAGGGCTCTCTGCTTCTGCCCCTTGAATTAAATAAAGGGAAAGAAAATTATTTATTAGGGTTAGTTTCCCCTCCATATAGTTTCAATCCTCAGGTACATCTTAGCTATATCTTTATTCTCATGATATTTTAGTGCTGTAGTGTACCACAATGCCTTTTACATCAATGGAACCATAAGTAATAATTCTAAAACTGTAATTCTTAGGAAATGATATCTTTTAACCTAAAACTGTATATTGAATTTTTAGTTGTTTCATATATCTGTTATACTGTTTTTAACCCATTCTGAAATTTTCTTTTTTTGTAGCATATAATTCAGGCAGTTCACTAAAAGAGTCAATGCTCTTAGAAAAAAAAAATACAACTTCTCTTTGATGGGAACTCAAATTCAAAGGCCAAAGTTTATTGGTAGTTGATTTTTTAAAAAACTTTTTTGTGAATAGACAGATATGACCCGAATCCAACAGCAATTCCAGACAGATTTGACAATTTACCAGGAGGCTGAAGAATGACTTTGATGCTTCTGAAAATACAGCTAAGAGCAGACATGTCAACCAGGCCATCATCAGTCAACCGTTTCGCTTGACAGTCTCTCCATGTGCAGCCAGGAATCTTTATGCCATTTTCCCTAGAGCACCTGCTTTTAAGACTTAAAATAGATAAGGCATTCTAAATTTGGAGCTCAAAACATGCCTTATACTTGATTTCAGTTCAATAAGTATAATTTAATATGAAATAGTATAACATCAAGGATCTTTTTGCAGCTTCTAAATGACTCATGCACTACTGATACATTCTTAGTGATGACTGATGCCAACATAACCTCACTCATTTTCTCCTGGACACATGGCTCACTCAGACACACTCCTGATCATCATCCTCATCCTCATGTCATCATGCCATCATCATCATCATGATCATCATCATCATGTCATCATGTCATCATGCTCAAGAAACTGCAGGACATTCAGTTGTATATAGAACTTTTAAAAGCACATGATTTATTATTTTTTTGAGCAGCTGACAATCTAAGGGAAATATGGTGCATATTATTCAAAACATCTGCGTTGAACAGGAAGACGGAGTTGGGCAGGTCTCCCTCTCTGCCCGGCCTGAAGCTGCTCGGCTAAGCAATGCAGCTGGCATCCAATACGCAGCTCGCTTTAATTGCCCAAGAAAGAAGTACATATAACAGAAAAGTATCTGAATCAGTTGAATTTGCCAAGAAGCAACTGACACAAAAGTCCAATTGTGATGAAATTCCTTTTAATTAAATTGTCAGTTAAGTCCAAAAGTAAAATTAATCCTTATTTAATCAAGAGTCAACATATTTATATAATTACAATAAAAATTACTATTAATTAAAAGCTTAAAAAATAAAATCTGTAAGATAGGGCTTCAATAATTTTAGAAAAACAATGTGGTTATTTAAAACACAATAATAACATTTTACAAAGATAGGTTTCATCAAATATAATGAAATGCAGCAAGAATTATAGCTAGATCTTAAATAACCAACCAACCATCTGGAATGATGACACATCCCACTCTGTCTCACACACACATACATGCATCCTATCTCTCTCACCATCTATACTCTGTGCATCTGTCTCCATGTGTGTGCACCAGGAGGACATGAGCTCCCTGGGCAGGGTACCCTTGGGAGAGGCAGCTTTCTCTGTGGCTGAGACTAAACCTGTTGCCGAGGCAATGGGTCCTCCCTGGAAGGAGGTTTAGGCAGTTCATCTCCGGGTTCGTAAATACGAGTCCAGGAAGCCAGCGTGGAGGGAAGCCTGGCCAGCTGTCTGCCCGGGAAGAACAGGTGAGGAGGGTGAAGCCACGGTAGCGGAGGCCGGGGTCACTGCGAGCTTCGAGAGCCTTCTCCCGAAGAAAGGACGGGTGTGTCGTGGATGCCGGCAGCATCACGCCCCTCAACAGCTCCCAGCGGCTGGGTCGTGGTGCTGCAGCATGACAACTGGTGTTCTTCATGACAGCCCCAAATCAACGCGCATACCAGCAGCGTCGGTTAATTAGTTAGCTGATTAATTAATTAATATTTTAGACAGACTGCCATTTAAACTGGTAAACATTTGGAAGAAATGTTTGGTGCTTACAAGTGCAGGCTAGTTATCTGGAACATTTGGCTGACCTTTCTGTCCCTCCGGGGCACTGTTCTGACCTGTGTGCTCAGGGGAGGAGCCAGGCGGGTTTCCAGGTGTGTGTGGGGGGTGCCTCAGGGAGCTCAGTGCCTCAGCCCCAGCCTGCAGCGGTGCCTGGGGAAGGATGCCGCAGACAGAGCTGGAGGACATGCTGGGAATGTGCTATGCAATGGGGCTGCTGGAACAGGCCCAAGCTGGGGTGCTTAAAAGAGCAGAAACCCATCGTCTCACAGTCTGGAGCTGGACGCCGGGAAGCCAGGGCTGGGTGGGACTGGCTCTGACTACTGTGGGGAGAACCCAGTCTTGCCTCTTCCAGCTTCCCGAGTTTCCTGGACCCTTAGCTTCTTCCTGTAGACGGACTGCTCCCGGTACAGGGCATCGGCTGCCTCTGCGAATGTCCAACTTCCCCTTCTTATAAGGGCGCCCGTCACATCGACGAGGGCCCACTCTAATGAGCTCATCTAAAGACGTGTTTTTATTGTATTTCATAGAGAGGTAAGGAAAGGAAGAGGAAGATACAAACATTGATCAGCTGCCTCCTGCACACCCTGGAATGGGCATGGAGCCCATAACCGGGCCTGTCCCCTGACCTGGAATGTGTCTGTGACCTCCTGGTGCATGGACGACACCCAACCACTGAGCCACACAGGGGCCCACTCTAAGGACCTCATTCTAATTTGATTATCTCTGTAAAGACTCCACTCACAAATCAGGCACATTTAGGGATACGGGGTTAGGACTTGCCAAAATTAATTTCTAGGCCCAAAATGCTGCAGCAGCAAACAGATACATAGCTTTCACATTCCCATAAATGTTCCCAGACCAGAAACGAGAATAGTAATGGCTTCTCATTCTAAGTAAGGTCACCTGTGTGGCCCCAGCCAATGAGCTTGCATCTAACCCCTCCCTGTTCCCAACCTCCCCCCCCCGTGGAAGATGCTGCTGGGCCGGCCTCAGGTTCGGAGGACTGCCGTGCTGAGTGTGCCCGCTCCGTGAAGCCCCGGTAAGATCTGCCAGGCAGCTTCATTGTCCTCTCGGGCTATTCCACAGACTGGAACTGTTTTGTTTTCTTTTTTTTTGGGGGGGGGGGGGGGAGGGCACAATTCAACCCATAGGTTC
This sequence comes from Pipistrellus hanaki, assembly GCF_964339955.1. Taxonomy (NCBI): domain Eukaryota; kingdom Metazoa; phylum Chordata; class Mammalia; order Chiroptera; family Vespertilionidae; genus Pipistrellus; species Pipistrellus hanaki. The sequence continues at coordinate 2,398,579 of NC_140519.1, forward strand.
TCCTCAATCCCTCCCCATATAAAATTTTATAGACCTCGTCCAGATTTGATTAGTTTGTTTATCACTTTTAATGTTTGCAGTAAGCAATCTGCCGTTGATGGCATGTTTATGACTGTCTGGCTGTGAGCTTGGAAGAACAGTCCGGAGGTGGTACTGAGGCCATTTTGGCCATCTCGTCGCCCTGTTCCCTTGCATGGGGCCTGCACGGCGCCTCGGTGGTTTCTCTGACATTTTGGGAGGCTGTTAGAGGCAAAGGGGATGAGCTCACTGCAGGAGGAGCGATGCGTGGTCAGGGGTTTGCAGAGTGAGCCCCATCCCTGCAGTCAGCCCCGTGTTCCGCATTCACCCAGCCCGTCTGCTTCTCTGACCGCACCTGGCCGGTAGCGGGGGAGAGGCAGCGGAAGTTCCAGCTCTGAAAAACAGAGAGGACAGATTTTATTTTAGATCCAACCCACCAAAAAAGTGAGTGATGTGCACTTTTGAAGGATAATCTGATGTGTCACAGGAAATGGAGGAAGCCCCAGATGGATGGCTCCGGAGCTGTCCCTGTGTGCTGGGAGGGTGCCTGTCCTGTGCTTGACCTAATGAGTGAGGGATTTGCTTCCACTGAGCCGTGGTGTCGCCTATAAATCTGATCTATGTTTGCTGCAAACACCACGCAACAAAATGCTATTTAATAAAAACATCCACATGGACCTCAGCTCTGGTACATGACCCATCGTTTCCTAATGAGCGGACACGTATATGCGTTTTGTCCAAAGACAGTAGCCTGTGAGCACTAACCGTGCAGCAGCCACCGGTGGCAGCACACCGGAGAAATACGGCCGCTCGGCTTTCTTCCCGAACAATCAGCGGTGACTAACGGCTCTCCGGGGAGGAGAGTGCAGAGCCATGGATAGTTCCCTACGTCGTATTTTGTGCCAGCACGGCCCAGTGATTTACAGTATTACAGGCCATTTCGGAAGTTGCGTGTTGCACAGGCCCCTTCATGCTGATAGCGTGCTGTGGGTGCAAATCATCGTGATTTGTGGGAGTGTGCGTGCAGGCGGGGCTGCGTGCAGGAGAGGAATGCTCTGTCTGGAATCACTGGGGAAAGGACAGCTCAGCAGGTGTCCCAGGCAGCTTGGCACAGGCACAACATTCAAGTTCAAATATCCGAAATGTCAGACCTAAATGACAAGGTTGCATTAGAAAAGACACACGAGGTGCTGCGAGTGGGTCTCCAAGACCACTCGCCCCTCTGTGGCTGACCGCATTTCCACTTCCTCTGAGCAGCCTCCTCAACACCCAGAGAGACCACCTGCGCCTGCAGGGCAGTGCAGGAGCAGGGGGCGGACGGCACAGTCATTGGGTAGAGGGGAATACAGTCTCCGTCCACGCACGAGGGAAGGAAGGCAGATCAGGAGGCAGACGTGGCGGGCAAAGAACTTGTCCTCGGGCTTCAATCATGACTGCGTCCCCAACTCGTCATGTGACCTTCAGAGAGGTGAGCGTGGACGCCTCAAGTGGGAGCCCGATTCTGTCTGCTGCGCGGGTGGAACAGGGACTCCTGGGCCCCGGAAACGGAGGGTGCTGGGGGGGAGGGGTTCACCCCGAGGAGGAGGAAGGTGACTCCTCTGGCGCCTGATCCCCCAGCTAGAAAGCACACATGTGCCCAGGACAGGCCTGGACAAGGGTTGTGTGCCAGGCGCACCTGCGTGACCCCTCTCAGTGCTTCTCTAGGTGTTTGTGGGCACAGCTGGGGGCAGGGGGCAGGCAGGGAGGCTTTGAGAATAATTGAGTCACACGAGAAAATGTAAGAGAGGAAGAAAAAGAGGGGGCATTATTAATTTTTCCCTTTTAGGTCAGGAAGCTGTGGCTCATGTCCTCAGGGTTGAAAGTGGATATTGTACTTTTAATTTAAATGAACTCGAGCATCTGCAGAGTGAAATGCTGTGAATTCAAAGCAACGTTATCTGGAGAAAAGTCAAGAAAGAATAGAGTGTGGCTCTAGAAATGCAGTGTCCACAGCAGGAGGGGCTGCACGCTCTGTGAGAACACACCGGCCTCTCACAAGAGGCCTCACACTGCCAGGCCCGGGAATGCCTGTCACACGTGTTTCTCTGTTGGGGGTTGCTGGCCAGCAGGCGAGAGTCAGCCGGAATGCGAATCCTGACATGCATCTCAGTGGCTGGAAGACCGGGACATTGTTGATCAACAGCAGACTCGGTCTCTAAATCTATAAAATGGGAACATCAGTTTCTGCCTCACTGACTTTTGCGAAGAAGAGATGATGTGGGAATTGGAGTACAGTCCACACGTGAGTGGGTCTCAGCTGTCACTGTCCCGAGACAGAAATGTGGACAGAATGCCGAGTTGGACTTCTCTCCCTATGTTCCTGAGGAAAGCGCTGATCAAATAAACCCGCAGGCCAGGAGCCGGATGTGCTGTGCTGTTGAGTGGATTTGCACAGACGTGATACACGGTGCGTCACACTGTAATCCAGGAAAATGGATGCTCCCCGTGCCAACCAGGTAGCGTCCCTGCGACGGAAACACTTGGTGCTTGTTCTGTTTTATCAGGAAACATCCTTCCTCAGAGGGGATGCCATCTGTTTGTGACTGTCTATAAAAGGAGAGGATTTTGAAGTCTGCAAGAGCATGCATTTTTAAAGTTTTGTGATATAGTGATGTGTTCGGAACAATTTCATCGGAGTGCCGCCCTGGACGTGGCTAATGGCGTCCGTCTGACCAGGTTTCTGATCTCCGTGGTTTTCCCAGCCACACAGGTGCTTAACGTTTAATTACTCATTGAAAAAGTTTTCCGTTTATAACTGTCAGCAGTTGGTAACGTTTGCTGATTTCAAACAGTTACCATGCCAGTGCCTCTCCTTCTGAACATTTACATTAGTTATAAAAAGGGCTGGGATGCAGGCTGACTGTAATCCTGTTGGTGAGGACTACCAAAGTTATTTAAGAAAGATAGTTCATTTGTATGTTTTTTAAAAAAATATATATTTTTATTGATTTTTACTGAGAAGAAGGGAGAAGGATAGAGAGTTATTAGAAACTTCGATGAGAGAGAGACATCGATCAGCTGCCTCCTGCACACCTCCTACTGGGGATATGCCCACAACCAACGTACATGACCGGAATCGAACCTGGGACTCTTTAGTCCACAGGCCGACACTCTATCCACTGAGCCAAACCGGTTAGGGATGTATGTTGTTGTTTTTTTTTAAAAAAATACGTTTTTATTGATTTTTAGAGAGAGGAAGGAAGAGGGGGAGAGAGAAACATAGATTGGGTGCTCCTACATGTCCCCTACTGGGGATTGAGCCCACAACCCAGGCACGTGCCCTGCCAGGAATCGAACCAGTGACCACTTGTTGCATGGGACTATGCCGAACCAACAGCGTCACATCCACCAGGGCTTATTTGTATGTTTTAGACAGCATTTGTCTAACATTATATCTTTCAATAATGATTCTCAATTTTTAAAAATAAAATTGCATCTGAACTCATCTTCATAGCAATTTATTTCTATATTAAAATGACATCTTTATTTATACAGGAGATCCCCAAATATGTATTTTCTGAAGGATGCAGACAGAGAAAACAACTTGGGATTCACTAGTAAAGTAATTTCATCTTGTGAGGGAGGGGAGCAGGGCAGGCACCCCAGGTCCCACCTTCCCAAATGCACTCTCATCCTTCCAGAACTCGGGAGATCCTTGTGAGGCCAGCTGCTGGGAGAGTGGGCTCAGGGCGAAAGGAACCCCTGCTCTGCCCTTTGCCACCTGAGTGCCCTGTGGGCTCTGCCCGCCCTCAGACACTGGCACACGAGTGAGAACCTTGGGGAGGTTCCGGGGCACCAGCCTATCAGGGGGCACCTCGGGGTTCTGCTCTATGAGGTGTGAGGAGGGCTCCGTGCCCTCCAGTTTCTGTGCTGCTGCCTCCGAGCCACCAGGATGCCTGTGTCCTCACTCTCCTCTGCCATCCTGGCCCACATGAAGGCCATCAACAACGTGCCGCCTCCCCCGCTCTGCAGCGTGCCCGGTGAGCGGCCTCAGGGCCCAGGCCTTAGAACAGGCGTCTGGATGGTTGGGAGGGAACCGGTAGTCTTAGCGACCACTTGTTGGGGGGCGCAGAAAGCTTAGAGGCACGGACCTTCCGTGTCCTCCGAGGCCATTTCCGTTCCCTCGGGCTCTGGTCTTCTGCTGTAAACGAGGCTCTGTGTGGGAACCTGAGGCCTCCGGCAGCGAACAGCTGGGAGAGGTGCCGCGGCCGCCTGCCTCACCTTACATTTTCCAGGAATAAACAAGACAGTTCCCATTATTCTTGCTCTGAAATTTATTCCTATTTCATAATATTTTGCAGTCTCATGGGGACTATAAATGTAAATTAAATATTTTGAAGTTTCTGCAGTTGACAGTTTCTTATTTTCTATAGCCAGTCTAAACCCAGAATGTTTTTCTCAAGACTTCTTCTCATAGGTATCAAATTTATACATCTATTGATTACCAATGGACTGAATTAATTATATGTAATAATCCTAGTGAGAGCTGAGATTTAAAAACATCTTTTAGGCAATGAAGGTAACAATTTTGTCCCTTTCAAATTTAAAAAAGCATTTACTTTATCGAATATGAAATAAATGAGTAATAAGTGAATTTATATTGAATGAGATAAAGCATTTAGTTTATTGAACATTACTTCATTAAATTGTATACTATTTTAATGTAGGGTAAATTTATAGTATTGACTGAAGAACTAACTTATCTATTCTTTTATCTTTCTGTGAGAGTTAGTTCTACTATATATGTGTGTGTGTGTGAATATATAAACTAGAGACCTGGTGCACAAAATTCATGCACTGGAGAGGGTTTGGGTTCCCTCAGCCCAACCTGCACCTTCTCGCAGTCTGGGACCTCCTGTGCAGGCTCAGGCCCACTCCCTGTGCAGTCCGGGACCCCTCACTCCTTTCTGCCCACCTGCTTGTTGCTCCTTACTGTTCCGCCAGCTGTTCCTAGTGCTGCTGTGGAGGCAGAAGAGGCTCCCTCTACCACCGCTGTGTTCACCAGCTGTGAGCCCAGCTTCTGGCTGAGCAGTGCTCCCCCTGTAGGAGCGCACTGACCACCAGGGGGAGCTCCTGCATCAAGCATCTGCCCCCTGGTGGTCACTGTTCATCACAGTGACCGGTCATTCTGGTCATTCCGCCGTAACAGTCGCTTAGGCTTTTATTATATAGACTAGAGGCCCAGTGCATGAAGTTCTTGCATGGAGCTGGGGGAGACTCCTCTCAGCCCAGCCTGCACCCTCTCCAGTCCGGGACCCCTTGGGAAGTTTCCGACTGCTGGTATAGGCCCAATCCCAGGGGCCTAAACTGGCAATTGGACATCCCTGTCACAATCCTGGACTATTGGCTCCTAACCACTCACCTGCCTGCCTGTCTGATCACCCCTAACTTCCCCCTCTGCCAGCCTGATCACCCCCAACTGCCTCTGCTTGTCAGCCTGATTGCCCCCAAATGTCCCCCATCTGCAGGCCTGGTTGCCTCCAACTGTCCCCCCTGCTGGCCTGGTCGTCCCATGCAGCCTGTTTTCTTGTCAGTTCAGTTGCAACGGTCACTTAGCCTTTTATATAGATATGAAATTTATATAGGTGAACAAAATCCATGTAGGGGGGTGTCCCTCAGCCCAGCTTGCACTTTCTCCAATCTGGGACCCCTTGGGCGATGTCCAACTGCCAGTTTAGGCCCAATCCCACTTCACTGACAGTTGGACATCCCTCTCGTAATCCCGGACCACTGGCTCCTAACTGCTCACCTTCCTGCCTGCCTGATTGTCCCTAACCACTCTGCATGCCAGCCTGCTTGTCCCAACTGCCTCCTCCATCATCCTGCTTGCCCCCCCTGCTGGTCTGCTCACTACCAACTCCCCCCCCCCCCCCAGCCTGATCACCCTCAACTATCCTCCCCTCCTGGCTTGATCTCTCCTGATGACCTCTGCCTCAGCCCCACCATCATGGCTTTGTCCAGAAGGACTTCTGGAAGGTCTCCTGATCTAATTAGCATATTACCCTTTTATTAGTATAGATTAATGGCCATGGTCTCCAGGTGAAAAGGTGTCTCAGGCAGCAGTTGAGACCCTGAAGAGTATGCTTATGTTTTGAACAGCGTTAGACAAAGGTTTAATTTAAAGCAAATTAATTTCTACATATGCTACTTCTTTAGTTTTTACTAGAAACCCAGTGCACAATTGAAATTGTGCGAGGAGGTGTCGAGCCTCCTGCCGTGTGAGGAGGCACCCTGCGGGGGGTTGGGACCCATGCCTGACCGTATTGCACCAGCTGCCATGTTGTGTCGGCTGGGGTGGGGGTGTGCTCCGAGCCACGCGGCAGCCGCTTGGAGCATGCCTCCGGCCGCCGTGTTATGTCTCCTGGCGTGGGGGCAGGCTCTCCTGTGTGTTGTATCTCCACTCTGCCCACCCCCAGCCTCAGCCTCCCCATGGCCTCTGGGGCTGGGGGGGGGGAACTGCACCTGCAGCTCCTCCTGAGTAGTTGTGTTGCAGCCTTCTCCTGAGCTGTAGTGACATTTGGCTAATTAGCATATTCTGTGTGTGTGTGTGTATGTGTGTGTGTATTTGTGAAAAACTTTTTGTACATAGTCAATGTTTTGTATTTCTATGTGAGTTGAAATAAGTATCAAATGTGATTTTGTCTCCCTAGCTGGTTTGACTCCGTGGGTAGAGTATTGGCCTGTAGACTGAAGGGTCCTGGACTAAAGGGACATGCCCAGGTTTTGGGGTTGATCCCCAGTAGGAGGTGCAGGAGGCAGCCGATCAATGATTCATTCTCATCGTTGATGTTTTTCTCTCCCTCCCTCTCCCTTCCTCTCTGAAATCAATAAAAACATAGTTTAAAAAAATGTAATTTGGTCAAAAACCACAGCTCCTAGCATACAGGTTTTATTTGTGAGAAAGAAAGCGAAGGCCCCTTTGTTTTTAGTGGCCCGGGAAGCACAGGGCGCTGAAAGAGCACGGTGATTAGAATCCCGGGACCAGGCGCATGCTGCCCGCTCTCGTGTCCCCAAGGACACTCGGTGTGCGAAGTGATTAAAGATGAAGAGCCAGCGCTTGTTAGATCTCAGAGTGAACTGAGCGGAGTGGATGCAGTGAGCCCGTTGGCTGCAGCGGCTCGGACTCATGTTCTGTCTGTGGCTTCTCTTCGGAGACGTGTCCTGCTTGCTGAGTAACCGTGTCTGTGCTAATTCCATCACGAATTTCTTTCGTGAGCCCTGCTGAAGCAGTGCCAGGATGGCATGGATCAGTGCTTTCACCGGCAAGGTAACTGGACCTGAATCGTAAGGAGTGATCAGACGGGGGAGAAGGGGAGAGGGAGTTCAGATGCACTGCGCATAAACGGGAGACTCGGCTCTGGGTCTTAAAAGCATGGCCATTGGTTGCATCTCTGTTTACCTGGGATGAGGTTCACGGGTTGCGATGAGGAGTCAGGTCTCCCTGGCCCCACTTGTTCCTGGTGAGGAATGTCTCAGGACCACCCGGGCGCTGTGTTAGACGTGACACCGTGGCCATCTCACCAGGACCCGGAGGTCTGCGGTAGGAGAGCATGGCCCAGTGACGGCCTGCCAGTCCCGAACGTGCGGAGATGCCATGCTGTGGGGCAGGGGCTGTGCCCTGCCAATCACGTGATCTGGAGAGGGTCGCCCTTACAGCTGGGCCAGGGGACCATCAGGGTCCGTCTTTCTCTGTGGAAGAGGGAGGCGTGCGGGTCAGTGTGATGGTGGTGACACAGGCCCACTGGCCAACTGAAGACCCATGCGGGGTGACAAGCCCAGGAGTTGGAGTGTCCCTAGAGGCTGGAAAAGGCAAAGACATGGACTTTTCCTCAGCCTTCCAGAAGGAATGCAGCCCGCTGACAGCACTGTAGCCTGCCCGGTGAGACCATGGGATTCCTGACTCCCAGACACAAGGGATTGCTTGGTGTGGGTTTGAGCAGGAAGCAGTGGTAGGGAAGGAATACTGGGCTCCCCCTCCAGTGGAGGCGGCGAGGCCAAGGCCTCCTGCGAGGCGCCAGGCGCCCGGGGTGCAGACTTCACCGAACCCCCACGTAATGAACTCCCTCTGCCCCTAAGCACCCCCAGCACCAGCTCCTCCCCAGCACCGAGGGACGCGGCCCCCTCCAGCCACGTCTGGGCTCTGGGCAGCTTGCATTTGCTTGTCGCCCACTCAGGTCCTCCCCACAGCCAGCGGCCAGACCCGATGGCTCCTGGCCTGCTCCCCGCCCTCTGCCTGATCTGCTGGAACCGCACCCTCTCAGACCACCACGCAGCTGGGCTTCTTGAGGCGCCTACACATTTTCCCTTGGGGAGTTCTGCGTCTCTGCCTGTGTCCCAGGGTCTGCACAGCTCCGTGTGCTAACCTCCCGCTCCTCAGTCTCTCAGAGTCTCTCCTCGGACTCTGGCCCTCCTCACCTCCCTCCTCACCTTCTGCAGCCTCCTGGTTCATGTCACCAGAGCCCACAGGCACCTAATGCACCTAATGCACCTGGGTCACCTCCCTGACCCAGGAATCCGGGGGGGGGGGGAGGGGGTGACTTGTATGTCCATTGCCTCGCCTGTTGGTGACCAGGGAACGGAAGCCCTGGGGGAGAGAGGATCAGACTCAGAAGCTAAAGCAGACACGGCGCCCTCTACCCTGGGCATGGACTGTTATGAAGCCACAGAGGTCAGAGTGCGCAGCGGTGTCACTGTCACCCGAGGGGCCTGTGGCCTGAGCGCCCAGCCTATTAGGCTGAGCTCCTGAAGGGACGAGAGGAAGGAAATGGCCCCTGATTTTTCTGGAAGGCATGGCGTGCCCTTCAGCTTTGCGGGGGGAGGAGGGGAGGTTCCCCACCGTGAGCGGAGTGTGGTCTGCTACCGTTTGATCCCTGGCTGTGCCGTGTGCCTTATGCTTTGTTGCTGAGAAAGGGCAGGTGCGGGATGTGCTGTCTGACGCCTGGGCCCGGGAGGAGGCCTGCTGCGGGTGGAGAATGGAGCGGGACAGAAAACCCGCTGGGCAGGGCACTCTGAGGCTTAGAAACCAGACGCCTCCCAGGCAGGGTCCTGCCGGCCACACTCCACCAGGTGCAAGAGGTGGCACAGCTGCAGAAGCTGCGAGACTGAGACCGCTGTGCCCAGCACCTCACGGGCAGGTCCTGGAACTGGCGCCTCTTTCTGTTCTCGGGAGCAAGGACAAAAGGGGTTCCAAGACAGAGGTGTGTCTGGAAAGGGGGCATGGCTCCAGTTTAAAGTTTAACCCCTTCAAATCCTGGGGTGCACCTGGGGAAAGGGGGCCTGTCTGCGAGAGGAGAGGCAGGGAGGTGGAGTGAGGGGTCCATGGATGGGAAAGCAAGGCTGCCCCGGGGGCGGAGGACCCGGTCTGCAGGAGGCGGAGGTGGAGGGCGGTCTGCGCGGCTCCACACACAGCAGCATGGGCGCCAGAAACAGTCGGAAAGGGGACGGAAACATGTGCTCTTACTTTACTTTTCATGTGAAATCAGTTTATTTTGAATCCCAGAGGAGAGAAAAGTGGATGTTTTCCTGCCAATAACAAGCATTTCCTTCCCCTCTGACCGCTATAACTCTCTCGAGGCACTTGGGCTTTTTGGGAAGAGGTTGTGAGCACCTGTAGGAATGAAGTGGCGGTAACTGGGCTGGATCATGCTAGGCAGGAAGCACTGGGTGCACTGCAGGCCTCTCAGTCAGACCCTGTTAGCGGTGCTCCCGGGCCCCCTCAGAGCCGGCACCGGTCTCAGAAGCGCCTCCCACATTCACCCTCCACACCAGCCCCTCCGGCCTGCAGCCCGGCTCCGCACCGCCTGAACTGGCCGCTGCCTCCCTCCCACGTGCAGGGGGGCCGGGTCCTTCCTGACACGGTGGTTTAAGCGGAATGTGCGCATGGCCGGTGTTTCTAAGCATCAGCCACGCAGCCAGGGGCCGCTGGTCCATCCCCAGTCCTGGGCACGCACCTGGGTGGCAGGCTCCAGCCTGGCCCCTGGTCAGGCGTATGCGGGAGGCAACCAATTGTTGTGTCTCTCTCACATCCATGTTTCTCTCTTTCCCTCTCCCCCTCCCCAACCCCTCCCTCCCTTTTACTCTCTCTAAAATCTATGGGAAAATATCCTCAGGTGAGGATTAAAATAAATAAATACAAAATAAAAATAAAAAGCAATCTGATCATGTTAACTCTCCATTCAAAAGTCCTCAGGGTCAGTCACAGTCTGGTTTCCTCACCCTGACGTCTGACTGTTCTTGATTCCACGCTGACTGTGGGCCCTGGACCACGGACTGCATCTCCCCGCAGCTGAGGGATGCCTGGTGGGTGCGCTGTAGACAGGGCCTAGCATCCAAGCTGCACGGCCCTCTGGTCCGGGCGGCAGCCTCAGCTGGGGTCTCAGGCCGGCAGGGCCACGCACCCCTCCTGTGCCATCACCTGACCTGCGACCAGCGGCGGCAGCCTAGGCTGGGGCCTCGCACCAGCATCATGCTATCCCCTGGCAGCAGCGACACCTTGGGCTGGGGTCTCAGACCAGCAGGGCCTCGCACCCAAGCTGCGCGATCTCCTGGCCCCAGAGGCAGCCTGGGCTGCGGTCTCAGCCTGGTTAGGGCACAATCCCCTTCAGTGGTGGCAGCCTGTGGTCACACCAGCCAGGCAGATATGGAGGGATTTTAAATGTTTCTTTTTAATATATATATATTTTATTGATTTTTTTACAGAGAGGAAGGGAGAGGGATAGAGAGTTAGAAACATTGATGAGAGATAAACATCAATCAGCTGCCTCCTGCACACTCCCCACTGGGGATGTGCCCCCAACCAAGGAACATGCCCTTGACCAGAATCAAACCTGGGACCCTTGAGTCTGCAGGCCAATGCTCCATTCACTAAGCCAAACCGGTTAGGACTGTCCAATATGCTAAAGAAAAAACCCTACCTAATAAAGAGGGAATATACAAGGGAGGGCATTTGGGGGTGACCAGGGTATCAGGGGAGGGCAGTTGGGGACAATCAGGCTGGCAGGGGAGCAGTTAAGCGTCAATCTGGCTAACAGGGGAGTGGTTAGGGGGTGATCAGGCTGGCAGGCAGAAGTGGTTAAGGGTAATCAGGGAGGCAGGCAGGCAAGTAGTTGGGAGCCAGCAGTCCTAGACTGTGAAAGGGATCCCGACTGCCTGTTTTGGACTGATCCCAAGGAATGGACCTAAACAGGCAGCCGGACATCCCTCAAGGAGTCCCAGATTGGAAATGGTGCAAGTTGGGCTGAGGGACACCCCCCTCCTGTGCACGAATTTCATGCACTCGGCCTCTAATATATATAAAATGTTAGTATAAATGTGGTGAGATGAAAGCTTGCAGATACTGGTGCTGGGGCTAGAAATTCATAAAACCTCTTTGGAAGACAATCAATAGTCATCAAGTGGAAAAGGCATGTGTCCTATGGAATTGCAATCTATTAAAACCCAGTGCCTCAGAAACCCTGAGCTTCACCCGTGTCACCTTGATCACCAGCTCAACTTCTGGTCTGTACAAAGTTACAAGTTCATGTTGAAACCTTTCAGCCTTTTTCTTTTTAATGAAACTGCTTCCATTCTGTAGCCACCTGTGGCATGTTCTGCCTCTCGGAAAAGAGGCTGAGTGAAGAGGAAATACTTAGTGAGTTGTCAAGTGTCTTCACGGCAAGTGTCTCTGGCTCCTCTTCTGGCTTTGAGTTTCCTTGGCTGTTCCAAGCCTAGCACAGAGCCTGACCCTCAGGCAAGGCGAGTCTTCAGCTTTTCTGTTCTTAGTTAGAAATTCTTAGACTTATAATGTCAGTCCTGTGATTTTTATTTTTATTTTTGTAAGCTGCTTTAGCTGAAGGATGAAGACATGCTTTCTTAAAGCTCCCTTTTTAGTCAGAATTTCTAAACCTTTTCTCAGATCTTTATGGCACCATCCTGTCATGTCCACACAGTCCCAGGGCTATTTCTGACTCGGTACTAAACTGTGTCAGGAACATGGTGGGCTCAGTCAATAGTTGCCAGATGTCTCTTCTTAACCCATGTACCTAAAAATCTGCTCTCATTAAAATTTATACAATATCCTACACAGCAACACTGGTATACTAAAAGTATTTTTAAAAATATATTTTTATACATTTTCAGAGAGAGGGGAAGGGAGAGAGAGAGAGAAACATTGATGTGAGAGGAAACATCCATCTGCTGCTCCTGCACACCCGTCAGCGGGGATATCTGGGCATGTGCCCTGACCGGGAATAGGACCAGCAACCTATCTGGTGCACAGGAGGAGCCCAACCAACAGAGCTGCACCAGCCAAAGTCGTTCTGATATAATCCATCTGCAACTTGACTCACTTAAAATAATTACTCCCTATGATACTGAAGTGCAATTAGGTATTTATTTTTTGTTTTGTTTCTTAAGGCTTAACTGATTAATGTAGATAAGAAAATGCTGAAATAATGTAATTAGTACTTTCATATTTACTTATGTGTGTAGCAATGGTATGATTTATGTATGTATTGATAGCAATCAGTTTTCTGTTTATTTATTTATTTATTTATTTTAAAAAATATATTTTATTGATTTTGTACAGAGAGGGAGGGAGAGAGATAGAGAGTTAGAAACATCAATGAGAGAGAAACATCGACCAGCTGCCTCTTGCACACCCCCCACTGGGGATGTGCCTGCAACCAAGGTACATGCCCTTGACCGGAATCGAACCCGGGACCCTTCAGTCCCCAAGCCGACGCTCTATCCATTGAGCCAAACCGGTTTCGGCCAGTTTTCTGTTTAAATTTCCCTTTTTTCAATTTCATATTTGGGAAGGTGGTATCTGTTATTGATGATCGATTTTTAGACCATTCAAGGCTTAACCAAAAAGTCAGAGTTTATGATTCAATTGCTGGACATGAAAATGAATGCATTTGGACATGTCAAATACCAGCTCTTCATAGCTGGGCGTGGAGTGAATGTATTTGGATAATTTTTAGAAATGTGTGAAGCTGCTCACTGAGTACCTTTCACCAAGGGAAGGGCGCGAGCGTCCATGGCCTGCTCCCCATTTCCTGGCGTTCCGGCCCAGGGAGGTTCCCAGATCCTCCTGAAGGTGCTGGGCGCGCACTCTCTCCCTCCATCTCCTCCGAAGGATGGTGCTCTCTGCACTGCAGGACAGTCACAGTTTGCTTTCTGGCTATGAGTACTGTCTCTGCTCTTACAGAAACTTGTGTGATTTGCTTGCCCTTGAACTTCAGAAGGAACTGCAACCTGAATCCAGAGCGGAAGTGCGCTTGAGGAGGCTCGCCAGGGGAGGCGCCTGCACTGGATTCTGCCAATGTGACCGGAATTCTGGAGAGGGACAGAGCGACCTTCAAAAACTTTTGTGGATTGTCCAGTCCAGAGCTCTGGAAGCATCCGCATCCCACTGAGTGGGGTGGGCATCCCAAAAGGCTCACTTCCAGATGAGTGACTCTGCCTGACACCTGTAAACTCCAGTGTTACTGGAAACAACAAACAAGCAAACCTACAATGCCGGGCACACAGGACACAGTGGAAAGCATGAACTTCTCTCCTCATTTTAATCACACCATTCAATTCTGCTTATGTGTCAGACAAAGACTGTTAATACCTCACTTTTATAGTCATGGGATTCTTTTACTATGATGAATGCTTGCAATTAAACTCTATTTACACACTTAGTTAATAAAATCACAGAAAATTACTCACATTTTTAATTATTTTTTTTTGCAGCCTTGCAAATGCCGAAGCACATTGATTATGTTCAATTGAATGCATTATTCCACGTGAGCAGACAACAGGCCAGGTAAGATAGTCACACATACTTTGTCATTCAAATGGATATTAATGTGTTTGTTTCATGAATAAAGCCTCTCACAGGTGCCTGATGTCCCGCACAGATGAGAGTGTTTGAGAACCTGGAGGATATTTTTCCGGGTTAAAGGCCCAGCACACACACCGTATTTCAGGGAAATTCCGTGGACACAGCGTGGCTCGTGCCCCACAGGCCCTTCTGATGCTCGGAGAGCGATGGTGGACAAAGCGTCAATGGCTTTGTGTTTGTTTGATGTGATTTTAAATCCACGTGTTTATGACTTAGACATTGTTTTAATGCCCTTGTTTATGACACAGGCCAGAACGGCTGTTTTAGAAGTGAAGCTGTGTCAGGACCTCAGCACCTCCTCTGGGGGCCCAGCGGGGGGCGTGTCTGCAGGACCAGGGGGAGAACAGCTGTGGCCTGGGACCTGCGGGCTGCCCCCAGGCTGTGAAGGTGCTGGAGGGTTTGGGCTGCGCAGGGCACACTGTGCTGCCCTGAGCAGCCCTTGGAGCATCGGGAGGCATTTCTCCCGCAGTGGCCACAGTGGCCCTTGGGTGGGCAGTGGCCCTAAGCCCTGCCCAGCGTGGAGTGACGGCCTCGGAGCAGCCAGCCAGCCCGCCCAGCACCAGTTACCCCTCAGCACAACTCAGCAAGCAGGGGCTGGGAGCCGCAGCTGGAAGGCAGGAGTGGCTCCCCGTCCCCAGCTCCCATGGAGAGGCCCACCCACCTCGATTAAATTTAGACTTTATTCATCCCTTGGTCTCCCCTCGCCCGTAACAACAGTGCGTTACCCTGCATTTGTTTGGACCGTGCTGTTTCTGCTCTGGCTTATTAAAAGGTACTGTGGTGTGTACTGTTGGCCTGCAAATCCTCCCAGTCCTATGGCAGACCCGTGATCAACCAACTGCTGGCAAAGCCGGAATCAGCCCCTGAGCACAATCTGCTGCCCAAGACAGAACACAATGGTGAAATCCCAAATCTGAGCCAGAGGCCAGAAGATGGAATCCCATGAGACCCAAGAACTGGGAAACGTCATGGTTCAAAGCTCGGGCTTCCTAAGATGCATTAGGCTAGAATAGTGGTCAGCAAACTGCGACTCTCAAGCCACATGCGGCTCTTTACCCCCGTGAGTGAGGCTCATCCACAAAACACCACGTGCGGGCGTGCACATACAGTTTGACTGAAACTTCGTGGCCCAAGCACAGAAGTCGGTTTTCGGCTCTAAAAAGAAATTCCAATCGTTGTACTGTTGATGCCGACCACTAGAAGATGTAATTTAAAAAATCTCCTTCCTTGCCAACTCCTTAGCCCAAGCTGAGTTTCTGTATTATGAAACCAGCTTCTTCTCTGTCCATCTGTGTTCCAGAACCCCCACCTTCCCTCACAGAGGGAGGGGCTTTGCCAGGCTCTTTCCCAGCCGCACTCTGGAGAAAGGGGCTGTGCGTAGATGATAAGGGGTCCAAGGATGAAAGGTAATTTGAAAGGCATTGGGGGTCAGAGGAGCTTCAGCTAAAGACTCATCCTGTCTAAGGACCACGTGCTTTTATTAAACACAATTTGTCCTAAGGCCAGGGGGAGATAATACACTTCACAGGGTAGGGTTTACAGGTGCATTTGGGGAATAGCCTACAGCTGTTCAGGTGTTCCGCCACCAGGAGGCAATAAAATGCCTGAGCTGTCTGGCAGCAGACAATCCTGTTCAGGTTTGGGGACGTCCCCGTTAGCAGTCCAAACAGGTAAACTACATGTGGCTCCCCCTTGATGAGCCACCAAAGCTTCACCAACCTTTTGGTGAAACACTTACAATTATTACATGCTGGAATTGCTTCCCGGCAGAGCTTGCCTCATCTGTGGGCCTGCGGAGAAATGCCATGAGCTTCTGTACATCCTCTCCTTCTGTGAAACACCCCTTTCACCCTGCCCCTGTGTCACACCCCTTCACCCCATCCCTGTGTCACACCACTTCACACCAACCCTGTGTCATACCCCTTCACCCCCTCCCTGTGTCACAACCCTTCAACCCCTCCCTGTGTCACACCCCTTCACCCCAGCCCTGTGTCACACCCCGTTACCCCATCCCTGTGTCACACCCGTTGACAACCTTCCTGTGTCACACCCCATCACCCCATCCCAGTGTCACACCTCTTCACTCCAACCGTGTGTCACACCCCTTCACCCCATCCCTGTCACACCCATTCACACCATCCCAGTGTCACACTCCTTCAACACCTTCCTGTGTCACCCCCTTCACCAAATCCGTGTGTCACACTGGTTCATCCCAAACCTCTGTCACACCCCTTCACCCCATCCCTATGTCACCCCCTTCACCCCATTTCTGTGTCACACCCCTTCATGCCATCCCTGTGTCACAACCCTTCACCACCTCCTGTGTCACATCCCTTCACCTCATCCCTGTGTCAGACCCCTTCTCCCAATCCCTGTGTCACACCCCTTCACCCCATCCCTGTGTCACACCCATTCACCCCCTCACTGTGTCACACCCCTTCACCATCTTCCTGTGTCACACCCCTTCACTCCAACCCTGTGTCACACCCCTTCACCACCTTCCTGTGTCACACCCCTTACTCCAACCCTGTGTCACACCCCTTCACTCCAACCCTGTGTCACACCCCTTCACCACCTTCCTGTGTCACACCACTTCACCCCATGTCTGTGTCACACCCCTTCACCCCATCCCTGTTTCACACCCGTTGACCACCTTCCTATGTCCCACCCATTCACACCATCTCTGTGTCACATCCCTTTACCACATCCCTGTGTCACACCCCTTCACCACCTTCCTGTGTCACCCCCTTCGCCCCATCCCTGTGTCACACCCCTTTACCCCATTTCTGTGTCACACTCCTTCATGCCATCCCTGTGTCACACCCCTTCTCCCAATCCCTGTATCACATCCCTTCACCCTATCCCTGTGTCACACCCCTTCACCCCCTCCCTGTGTCACACCCCTTAACCACATCCCTGTGTCACATCTGTTCACCCCCTCCCTGTGTCACACCCGCTTCAACACCTCCTGTGTCAACCCCTTCACCCTATCCCTGTGTCACACCCCTTCACCCCATTTCTGTGTCACACCCCTTCATGCCATTCCTGTGTCACAATCCTTCACCACCTCCTGTGTCACATCCCTTCACCCCATCCCTGGGTCACACCCTTTCACCCCTTCCCTGTGTCACAGCTCCATTCACCCCATTCCTGTGTCACACCCCTTCATCCCATCTCCTGTGTCACACCCCTTCACCCAATCCCAGTGTCACACCCCTTCACCCCATCTCTGTGTCACACCCCTTCACCCATTCCCTGTGTCACAGCCCCATTATCCGTATCCCTGTGTCACACCCCTTCACCCCATCCCTGTGTCACACCCGCTTCAACATCTCCTGTGTCACCCCCTTCACCCCATCCCTGTGTCACCCCCTTCACCCCATCCTTGTGTCACACCCCTTCACCCATTCCCTGTGTCACAGCCCCATTATCCGTATCCCTGTGTCACGCCACTTCACCCCATCCGTGTTTCACACCCCTTCACCCCATCCCAGTGTCACCCCCTTCACCCCATCCCTGTGTCACACCCCTTCACTCAATCCCTGTGTCACGCCACTTCACCCCATCCCTGTGTCACACCCCTTCACCCATCCCTGTCTCACAACCCTTCACTCAATCCCTGTGTCACACCCCTTCACCAACTTCCTGTGTCACACCCCTTCATGCCATCCCTGTGTCACAACCCTTCACCACATCCCTGTGTCACACCCCTTCACCCCATCCCTGTGTCACACCCGCTTCAACACCTCCTGTGTCACCCCCTTCACCCCATCCCTGTGTCACACCCCTTCACCCCTTCCCTGTGTCACAGCCCCATTATCCGTATCCCTGTGTCACAACCCTTCACCCCATCCGTGTTTCACACCCCTTCACCCTATTCCTGTGTCACACCCCTTCACCCCATCCCTGTGTCACACCCCTTTACCACCTTCCTTTGTCACCATCTTCACCAAATCCCTGTGTCATACCCTTTCACCCCAAACCTGTGTCACACCGCTTCACCCCTTCCCTGTGTCACACTCCTTCACCCCATCCCTATGTCACAGCCCCATTATCCCTATTCCTGTGTCACACCCCTTAACCCCATCCCCGTGTCACACCCCTTCACCCCATCCCTCTGTCACACCCTTCACCACCTCACTGTGTCACACCCCTTTATACCATCCCTGTGTCACACCCCTTCACCCCATTCCTATCTCAAACTCATTTACACTACCCCTGAGTAACAGCCCTTCATCCCATCCCTGTATCACACCCCTTTACCCCATCCCTTTGTCACACACCTTCACCCCATCCCTATGTCACACCCCATTCACCACCTCCTGTTTCATCCCCTTCACCCCTTGGCTGTGTCACCCCCTTCTCCCCATCCCTGTGTCACACCCCATCAACCCTTCTCTCTGTCAAACACCTTCACTCCATCCCTGTGTCACACCCCTACAGCACCTCCCTGTGTAACACCCATTCACCACCTTCCTGTGTCACCCCATTCACCCCATCCCTGTGTCACACCCCTTCACCCCATTCCTATGTCACACCCCTTCACCCCATCCCTGTGTCACACACCTTACCATCTTCCTGTGTCACAACCCTACACCCCATCCCTGTGTCACACCTGTTGACCACCTTCCTGTGTCACACCACTTCACCCCATCCCTGAGTCACACCCCTTCACCCCATCCCTGTGTCACACCCCTTCACCCCATCCCTGTGTCACACCCCTTCACCCCATTTCTGTGTCACACCCCTTCACCCCATCTCTGTGTAACATCCCTTCATCCATTTCCCTGTGTCACAACTCTTCACCAACTTCCTGTGTCACCTCCTTGAACCCATCCCTGTGTCACACCTCTTCACCCCATCCCTGTGTCACACCCCTTCACTCCATCTCTGTGTCACACCACTTCACCACCTTCCTGTGTCACCCCTTTTACCACCTTCCTTTGTCACAATATTCACCACATCCCTGTGTCATACCCTTTCACCCCAAACCTGTGTCACACCACTTCACCCCTTCCCTGTGTCACACCACTTCACCCTTCCCTGTGTCACAGCCCCATTATCCCATCCCTGTGTCAAACCCTTTCACCCCATCCCTGTGTCACACACTTTTACCCCATCCCTGTGTCACACCTGTTGACCTACTTCCTGTGTCACACCCCTTCACACCAACCCTGTGTCACACCCCTTCACCCCATTTCTGTGTCACACCCCTTCACCCCATCTCTGTGTAACATCCCTTCATCCATTTCCCTGTGTCACACCCCTTCACCACCTTCCTGTGTCACAACCCTTCACCGCATCCCTGTCACACCCCTTCACCCCCTCCCTGTGTCACACCCCTTCACTCCAACCCTGTGTCACACCTCTTCACCACCTTCCTGTGTCACCCCTTTCCCCCCATCCCTGTTATACACCCCTTCACCCCATCCCTGTATCACACCCCTTCACCGCATCCCTGTGTCACACCACTTCACCCCAAAACTGTGTCACACTGCTTCACCCCATCCCTTTTTCACACCCCTTCACCACCTTCCTGTGTCAGAGCCCCATTATCCCCATCCCTGTGTCACACTACTTCACCCCATCTCTGTGTCACACCCTTTCACCCCATCCGTGTGTCACACCCCTTCACCCCTTCCCTGTGTCACAGCCCCATTTACCCCATCACTGTGTCACACCCCTTCATCCCAAACCTGTCACAGCCCTTCACCTCATTCCTGTTTCACCCCCTTAACTCGAAACCTGTGTCACACCCCTTCACCCATACTCTGTGTCACTACCCTTCACCCCTTCTCTGTTTCACACCCCCTTCACCATCTTCCTGTGTCACACTCCTTCACCCCATCTCTTCACCATCTTCCTGTGTCACACTCCTTCACCCCATCCCTGTGTCACACCTTTTTACCCCATCCCTATGTCACACCCCTTCACCACCTTGCTATGTCACATCCCTTCACCCCAAGTCTGTGTTATACCACTTTCACTCCATCCCTATGTCACACCCCTTCACCACCTCCTGTGTCACCTCCTTCCCCCTATTTCTGTGTCACAACCCTTCATCCCATCCCTGTGTCACACCCCTTCACCACATCCCTGAGTCACACTCCTTCATCCCATCCCTGTATCACACCCCTTCACAACCTCCCTATGTCACACCCCTTCACCACCTTGCTATGTCACACCCCTTCACCCCAAGCCTGTGTCACTCCCTTCACTCGAAACCTGTGTCCCACCCCTTCACCCCTTCCCTGTGTCACAGCCCTATTATCCCCATCCCTGTCACACCCCTTCACCACCTCCTTATGTCACACCCTTTTACACCAACCCAGTGTCACACCACTTCACTCCAACCCTGTGTCACACCCCTTCACCACCTTCCTGTGTCACAACCCTTCACCCCATCCCTGTGTCACACCCCTTCACCCCCTCCCTGTGTCACACCCCTTCACTCCAATCCTGTGTCTCACCCCTTCACCACCTTCCTGTGTCACCCCTTTCCCCCCATCCCTGTTATACACCCCTTCACCCCATCCCTGTATCACACCCCTTCACCGCATCCCTGTGTCACACCACTTAACTCCAAAACTGTGTCACACCACTTCACCCCATCCCTTTTTCACACCCCTTCACTACCTCCCTGTGTCACTGCCCCATTATCCCCATCCCTGTGTGACACCCCTTCACCCCATCCCTGTGTCACACCCTTTCACCCCATCCCTGTGTCACACTACTTCACCCCATCTCTGTGTCACACCCCCTTTACCACCTCCATGTGTCACACCATTTCACCCCTCCCCTGTGTCACACCCCTTCACCCAATCCCTGTGTCCCACCCCTTCACCCCTTCCCTGTGTCACAGCCTCATTCACCCCATCCCTGTGTCACACCCCTTCACCCCATCCCTGTGTAACACCCCTTCACCCCATTCCTGTGTCACACCCCTTCACCCCTTCTCTGTGTCACTCCTTTACCTCATCCCTGTATCACACCCCATCACCCCTTCTCTGTGTCACTCCTTTACCCCTTCCCTGTTTCACACCCCTTCACCACCTTCTTGTGTCATCCCCTTCACCCCCTCCCTGTGTCACCCCTTCACCCCATCTCTGTTTGACACCCCCTTCACCCCCTCCCTGTGTCACACCCCCTTCACCGCACCCCTGTGTCACACCCTCTTAACCGCTTTGATTATTTCTATATTTTCATCCGCCTTGCTGTTACTTCTCCCTCAGAGAAAGTGAGGAAGGTATGCTTGTTTGATTCTATGAGTGTTTCTCCCCAGAAGGACTTTTCCTCTCACACCCTGCCTCCTCCTCACCCCCGTGCTCTGGGCCTTGGGTGAAGAGCTCTGTACTTGCTCTCTGCAGCCCGGTGCCTGTTCCCAGCCGCATGACCTTGGACACAGTGTGGCCTCAGTCTTTGTCTATGCAGTGGGGAAGGCAGGAGGTCTGCTCATCGCTGTGTGGGGACTGAATGATCTGACACATGGAAGAGGTCTGGAACAGTGAGGGCACACAGTGAGAACGCACACATTTTATCGTTTGGGGGAGATACATACTCCAAAAGGGTAAGAGAATGGTTTTTGAAATCAATTAATTTTTCATTTGTACTCTGTGTCCTCTGGTCCCCAGTTCAATGACTTAGGCAATCAGGTTCAGTCTCTATGGGCGACATGGTAGTGAAGTGTGTCGCCTGTCAGTCATATAGATTTATGTGAGACACAGGCACTGTGAAGAACTCAGTGCAGAGCTGGCACATAGCAAGTGCCCAGGATATGGGAGGTGGATGTGTAACAGCATGGCTGCATAATGCCAGCTCCAAATGGAAGGAAGGAAGGAAGGAAGGAAGGAAGGAAGGAAGGAAGGAAGGAAGGAAGGAAGGAAGAAAGGAAGGAAGGAAGAAAGATGAAAGAAAGAAAGAAAGAAAGAAAGAAAGGAAGAAAGAAAGAAAGAAAGAATCTTGGAAAAGCTTCCAATGATATCAGTGGTCAGATTTAAAGAGTAGATTCTTGGTCAGTGTCTCTATAAGATAACTAGGAGGCAAAATGTCTAATGTCAAATGACGTTCACACAGCATTATCGGAATCAATGAAGTCAAATCAAGTTAAACAGTACTCTTAAAATATATACTATTTGCAAAGAATTAATAAGGTGTTTTAGGAACTTTGGCTGAGAGAGAAAAAAAGCTGTTAAATATTTCACTCTGTGTTATTAGACACATTGACAATGAAATAAATGTTTTCTCTTAAGGATTTTTGCATTCATTGCTATGAGGCACATATTGACTGTGATGTTTGTTAAATTTTAAGTGTGATCATTTTGGATAATTATTGAAATAAGCTGGCAAGATGAATTGGTTGGCATTTAAAAAATTGACCAACGTTTTGTAGTGGTTGTCATTGGGAGACTGAATGAGGCAGGCATTCCAAAAGCAAATGCCTTGCCTGGCCTGAGTGAAGTGGCCTTGCTGTGGACACGCAGAGTATTTGCAATGGGTGGGACTCTGGCTGCCCCAGGCACCGCCTGGGGAGGGTTTAAGGCCCACAGCCGGGCCCATGGAGCCTGCAGATCTCTTTGCAGGAAAAGGGCCAGGGTCTGCACTCACAGAATGCTCCTGAAGACGCTCCTGATGCGCGGGATTTGGGAAATGTTGATCTTTTGTCTGAAACATCTTTATCCCAATTCTAAAAAAATAGGCAGAACATTGTCATAAATCATCGCAAATGTTCAGATAAATATACTTTCCAGGAATGTATATGTAAAATATATGTTGATCATTTTAGAGGAATTTTAATTGTCTGCTATGTTTTATTTTTTTAAAAAAATGTTTTTATTGGTTCAGAGAAAGGGAGGGAGGAGAGAAAAAGAGAAACATTGATTGCTGCCTCCTGTGGGGATGAAGCCCCTGCGGGCAGAGGAGCCAGCGGCCTCCTGGGACCTGGGCCGTGCTCACCCTGTGAGCGCCACCAGCTGGGCATCTGCTGTGCTTATATTAATGACAGAAATGGATGTTTTCAGGCGGACCAACTCAAAATAACCATTTTTACAAAGACTTCCATAAATGTGACATTCTTAAACTACTTCTCACTGAAAAAACACTATAGACAATTTCTATAGTGATAGTATTAAAGCATAAGATGTGTGTTTCATATAATTGTTCTTTGCTTCTTAGACTAAATAGTATAGGATTAAGATGTATGTATTGAATCAAAAATCTTGCCCTTGACAGCTATTATCCAATGATACTTAAAGCTTCATTTCTTTGTCTCGCTCTTTTTCTGAAGCCGGAGTTCTCAGAGTGTCCTATCAGCTCATCAGGATGTGATCAAGAATTACCCAAGAATATTCCTGCAGAGAAAATTCAGGCTGCCTAGACTTTCCCAACAGGGGGAGAGAAAGTACGGACACCTTCTGTGAGTGCAGAGGGATAAATGGGCTCTGACCTGAGAGATGGTGATGGGGGCAGATCGGAGGGAAGAGTGGGGATGGGGGAGCCGGGAGGGGAGAGTGGGGATGGGGGCAGCTGGGAGGGGAGATGGTGATGGGGGAGCCGGGAGGGGAGAGTGGGGATGGGGGAGCCAGGAGGGGAGAGTGGGGATGGGTGAGCCAGGAGGGGAGATGGGGATGGGGGAGCCGGGAGGGGAGAGTGGGGATGGGGGAGCCGGGTGGGGAGAGTGGGGATGGGTGAGCCGGGAGGGGACAGTGGGGATGGGGGAGCCGGGAGGGGAGAGTGGGGATGGGTGAGCCGGGAGGGGACAGTGGGGATGGGGGTGCCGGGAGGGGAGAGTGGGGATGGGGGCGCCGGGAGGGGAGATGGGGATGGGGGAGCCGGGAGGGGAGGTGGGGATGGGGGAGCCGGGAGGGGAGATAGTGATGGGGGAGCCTGGTGGGGAGAGTGAGGATGGGGGCAGCCGGGAGGGGAGATGGGGATGGGGGCGCCGGGTGGGGAGAGTGAGGATGGGGGCAGCTGGGAGGGGAGATGGTGATGGGGGAGCCGGGAGGGGAGATGGGGATGGGGGAACTCGGTGGGGAGAGTGGGGATGGGGGAGTGGGGAGGGGAAAGTGGGAATGGGGGAGCCGTGAGGGGAGAGTGGGGATGGGGGCGCCGGGAGGGGAGATGGGGATGGGGGCAGCTGGGAGGGGAGATGGGGATGGGGGAACTGGGTGGGGAGAGTGGGGATGGGGGAGTGGGGAGGGGAGATGGTGATGGGGGAGCCAGGAGGGGAGATGGGGATGGGGGAGCGGGAGGGGAGATGGTGATGGGGGAGCCGGAGGGGAGGTAGACCCATGAGGCCATTTCATAGAGTTTTAGTAATGCTGTGATGATTGGGACTGATAAGTGTGTTGCTTGCTCACTGTTATAATTAACATGAATAAAGGACTAGTCTTGTCTGTTAAACATAAGCAGAAATACTGTTAGGAATGAGGAAGATAATACACATGATACAGGGAAATGAAGGGAATTGTAAATTATGATACAATACTTTATGTAATGAGGTGAGTTTGAAAATCTTGATGCTATTGGCTAGTTTTCTAAAAACTACATACTAAATTTATTTAAGAAGATAAAATTTAAAAAAGATGGTACAAATAGTACAAATAGTGAAAATGCTGGTATAAGTAGTTGTGAGAAGTACTTTTCAAGAGTATTGTTTGAAGCAAAAATACCACAAAAGTAAAAATTAACAACCTAACCCCAACAAAAACAAGCCCATATGATATCACTAGAACTTCCTTTTAAGAAAAAGTAATTCTTATGCAACTTAATTTTCCTGCAGTATATACCATGAAAATTAGCTTGTAAATTTGCCATGCACAGGATTTCACAAGAATGACATAGATAAGAAATAACCATTTTAATTATGACAATATAGGCAAACATACAAAATAAAATATTAGCAAGTGAAATAATGCCGCAGAGTGTTAGCCGATTGGCTCAGCACAGTTAGGCTGCCGTCATCTTCTGAGTGTAAAGAAAGCTCAGCACCAAAGCAGCCGTTATTAAATGTATAATATTAGTTTCCCACAGCCAACCGACACGATGCTCTCCGGAGATGATGAAAAGGCATTGATCTGCCTCAGGAAAAGTAAAAGTAAATTTACGCTTCCATCTCTTGTGTGTGCAGTTAGTGACTGTTAAGCAATACAAAAACTGCGTATGCCCAGCCAGAAAGAACTATACCTGAAATAGCAATAAAAATACCTTAAACTGGCTTAAATGAATTCCTCAAAATATATTTAAAAATTATGAATCTTCTCTAGCTCCGCTCATCCTGGTCCCTCGTGCAATGGGCCACACCCACACCGCTCAGGACGGGAGCAGGCCACTCGGAGAGCTCTGGCAGCACGGAGTGGACGAGGAAAACGGGCCGGATGGACACTAAGTGCTGCACCATCAGAACTCTCACCAGCAGCCTCTCCATCATCGTGGTCACAGTCAACACTCAGTTCACTAGCACCAGTGTGTGACAGGTGCAGTAGGAGGAGGCACGCTGGGGAACGGCCCTGCGTCTGTGCAGCTGGGAGAATGCCCATGGCAGCGCCATGGCTGAGGTGGAGGGAGCGCCATGCGCAGGAGAGTGCCTGTGCCCCCGGACACTGGCTGAGCGGAGGGGGCTGGCTGCGAGGAGGGAACACTCTGAGAGCAGAGCGTGGGGACTGGACAGGAGTGACCACAGGGCTGCTTGAGCTGGGACCGTTGTCTAGAATGTTCGACTCATGAACCGCGCGGCACACGGTGGTCTTGTCACAGCCGCAGGGAATCGAATGCTCGGACACATTGTTTTAGAACGAACACTGAGTTTGGGCCTGGAAGGCTTGGACTTGAGTTTGTGTGTTGCCCGAAGCAGCAGCCTGGCTTTGGCGCGGTCCTGACCGCTGGCCCCATCAGCTCGTACTCAGAAGAGGATGCATTAATATCGCAGCTCACGGGGGGCACGGGAAGAGACTCTCGCTGTCCCAGCTCTTACCATCAGCATGCGTTTTCGATGACAGCGACTTACTGAGATTTATACCACCTGACACAAAATTCTACCTTTTTTTAACCAAGTTAAACAACGACAAAGAAATACATGTAATCTTCAAAACAATTTAAAAAATCACTGCATTGTTTGCTTCAATAAAATTAAAAAAAATGTTTTATTGATTTTTTACAAAGAGGAAGAGAGAGGGACAGAGAGTTAGAAACATTGAGGAGAGAGAATCATCAATCAGTTGCCTCTTGCATACCCCCTACTGGGGATGTGCCTGCAACCAAGGTAGATGTCCTTGACCAGAATCGAACCTGGGACCTTTCAGTCCACAGGCCGAAGCTCTATCCACTGAGCCAAACTGGTTTTGGCTGCTTCACTAAATTTAATATCATCCTTTATAAATAACAAGAAAAGGCATAGGCTTTGAATCAATGCATCTTTACATCCTTTTATTTCCAGAGGAAAACGGACATTTAAGAAAATAATAGTCATTGAGGAAAAGATACTAAGCATTCAGAGAACAGTGGAAACCCACGTTAGATATTTCTTCAAAATGTCCATGGCCTCTTGATACTTCCTGCTTGCTTTGCCTGCTTGCAAAGTAGTTCATTAACCTTATACCATGATTTTGAATTTTGTCTGACTGGAATTTTTAGACTATGCATATTACATTGTTGCTAGTTTTGTTGTATAAATAGTAGAGGCTTGGTGCATGAAATTCATGCATGGGGTGTGTCCCTCAGCCCAGCCTGCACCCTCTCCATTCCAGGACTCTTCAGGGGAAGTCCTACTGCTGGACATCTCTCTCATAATCTGGGACCCCTGGCTCCTAAGCGCTCACCTATCTGTCTGCCTGTTTGCCCCTTGTGTGTGCAGTGATTGTTAAGCACAACAGTAGGAAAAAAACTGTTCAATGTGTCTCCCCTGCCAGCCTGTCTCGTCTAACTGCCCTCGCTGGCTGGCCTGGTTGCCCCTAACCGCCTCTGCCTCGTTCCCTACCACCATGGCCTTTTCTGGAAGGATACCCAGAAGACGTCCAGTCTAATAGCATATTACCCTTTTATTAGTATAGATAAGTATTTGTCATATTATCCTCTACTTTTTATATGTATTTAAAACACTCCAGAATATTTTAAGCAAATAAAAAATGGTTGCAGAAAATAAAAGTTTTGAAATACAACCTGGTAGGCTTGAAAGCAACATTTGCATAAAAGGGCATAAATTGCAGTTGCCAACAAAAGTTGTTGTTAGGGCCCTGACCTGCTTGGCTCAGTGGATAGAGTGTCGGCCTGTGGACTGAAGGGTCCCAGGTTCGATTCCAGTCAAGGGCATGTACCTTGGTTTCAGGCACATCCCCAGTAGGGAGTATGCAAGAAGCAGCTGATGGATGTTTCTCTCCCATCGATGTTTCTAACTCTCTATCCCTCTCCCTTCCTCTCTGTAAAAATCCAATAAAATATATTTTTTAAAAA
Organism: Pipistrellus hanaki; assembly: GCF_964339955.1. Classification (NCBI taxonomy): domain Eukaryota; kingdom Metazoa; phylum Chordata; class Mammalia; order Chiroptera; family Vespertilionidae; genus Pipistrellus; species Pipistrellus hanaki. The sequence continues at coordinate 2,425,949 of NC_140519.1, forward strand.
GTTGCTAGTATTGCTTGGTTCATATTCTTTTGTTGGAAAGGCATGATTTGGGCAAAGGAGAAAAGGAAACCAGTCTGATAAAAGGGAAAGTCTGAGCGGGCCGTTGCCACAGCAGAGGGGCTGTCCCACAGGCAGGGATGTCTGTGTGTTTGGGACCCCAAAGGACCTGCCACCCCTGAAACACAACATACATTCACATAAGCAAACATGCCCTCTTCTGAGCTTCCCCTGCCGCCACTCACCGCTTGGCTACGGCCTTCTTTTCCTGTCAGTGAACTGGATGGACAGACATACCGGCTGCAGTGTCATCCTGACTGTCTGACATACTGTGGTTTACTTCCCTGCCCTTTATTGTGGGCAGGCTGCTTCTGGTTTCCCGGCATCACAGCTAACGGCCTATGGACTGTTTCCTTCAGACACATTCACAGACGGAACTCCTGGCCCACAGCTCATTCACCTGAATGTTGATCCTCATTTCCAAATTGCTTTCTAGGAAGTGCTTCTGTGTGTTTAGTCCATTGGTTTTAAGTCAGATCACACTCCCACAAACAGGTAAGAGAAAACTGTTCAATGTGCCTCGGGCACATCGCAAACTCTGGCTGAACGTGAGCGACCCCTTCCCGGCACAGCTGTCTGTGCTTCTCAGGGCACTTTTGATGGAAGGAAAGGGATCCAGTGCCCTAAGGCTCTCCCGCGGGGGCAGAGCTGGAAAGGCAAAATTTCCCAAGGAGGAGGAAGCACAGAGGAGACCCTCCCACTGGGGAGGAGGGCACGCCCGGATGCCCCTGTGCTCTGGGCTGGGGTGGGGCACACGGGTGCGGCCAGCCCTGGGCGGGCTGTGGGGCGGGGTGGGCAGCTCAGCTGTGTCCCCTCTGGCTGTGTCCCTCCGCCCTGAGCAATGAGAGCCCTGGCACCCTTCCCTGACCCCTTCTCCGGCGGGCGGGACAGGGGGAGGTAGGGAGACCGCGCATGATCCCAGTCCTGACTCCCACTCCTGCACGCTGGGTTACTAAGAAACCTGAGGCAGGGACCTTAACAATCAGAAGATGGGGCTGGAGGGTGAAGTCCAGGAGGCCGGGCAGTGCAGCTGAGGGCCCTGTGTGGGTGCGGGTGTGAGTGTGTGCCGCTCAGGTCCATGCTCACGCCACACCCACACACCTGCACTCCTGCTCAGCGGGCTGGAGCATCTTCCCAGACACCAGAAAGGTTTTGCCTGATCCCGGCCAGGGCACACAGGCTTTGGGTTGGATCCCTGGTCAGGATGCCTGGGAAGCAAACAATAGATGTTTCTATTGTACATCATTGTTTCTCTCTCTTTTTCCCTTTTTCTCTAAAATAATAATAATGATAATAATAATAATAATTATATATATATATATATATATATATATATATATATCCTCAAGTGAAGATTTAAAAATATAATAATAAAAAATAAAAATATGAAGGCATTGGAAAGAAATATATCAATGCAGACTGGTGTAGCCATTAGGGAAAACAGTATGGAATTTCCTAAAAAAAAAAAAAAAAAAAAAAAAAATGGAACTGCCATTTGATTCAGTGATTCCACTTCTAGGAATCTATCCTAAGAAACTAAAAACACCAATCAGAGAGAATTTATGCACCCCTCTGTTCATAGCAGCACAATTCACCATAGCTAAGATCTGGAAACAGCCTAAGTGCCCATCAGGAGATGAGTGGATTAAAAAACTGTATCTACACAATGGAATACTACACAGCTATACAAAAGAAAGAATTCTTATCATTTACAACAGCATGGAGGGACCTGGAGAGCATTATGCTGGGTGAAATAAGTCAGTCACAGAGAGACAAGTATCTCATGATCTCACTCATATGCGGAATCTAATGAACAAAATAAACTGGAGAACAAAATAGATCCAGGGACTTAGAAGCATGGAACAGACTGAAGAATTTCAGAGCAAAAGCAGGGGAGGGTGAGTGGGAAGAGATCAACCAGTGAACTTGTAAGCATGTATGCATAACCCCTGGACACAGATAATAGGGTGGTGAAGGCCTGGGATGGGGAATGGGGGTGGGCTAGAAGGGATAATGGGGAAAACAATAAAGATAAAATAAATAAAATGTCAAATTATGTCAGAAGAGTCCATTTCTACTCTTGACAATGAAGCAAAAGTTCATGTCAGCACTTTGTGTGCAGAACTGTAAAAATGTGTCTACTTACCTAGAAATCTGGCTGAGGACACAAAAGAGAGTCAGCGCCCAAAGCCTGAGAGTGACACCCACAACATCTCCATCTACCTCAATCAGGTGCGCGGCAGCCACCCGTGTGAATCCAAAAACTTTGAAGAGAAGGTGGAAGAGTTCCTGGCCATCCTAAAGAAATTGTAAGTGTTTTAAGTTATTTTTAAACTTATTTTTAGAGAGAGAGAAACGTCAATAATGAGAGCAAAACATTGATCTGCTGCGTCCTGCATACACCTTACTTGGGACTGAGCCCACAACCAGGGCATGTGCTCTGACCGGGACTCAAACTGGCAACCTTTTGGTGCACAGGATGACACCCAACCAACTGAACTGCATCAGTATTTTTAATATATTTCTTCGTATTGTTAAACTAGAGGCCTGGTTCACAGGATTTGTGCACTGGTGGGGGCCTGGCCTGCAGGGATCGGCTGTGGACCCGCCCTCTGAGTGACTGCTCCCACTCAGGGAGCGCACTGACCATCAGGGGGCCGCTCCTGTATTGAGTGTCTAAGGTCAGTGTGCATCATAGCGACTGGTCGACTGGTCGCCCTGGTGGTTCTGGTGGTTCTGCCATTCGGTTGCTGGGCTTTTATATAGGATATATAATGATTTTAAAAAAATCTTTTTAAAGCTAGCTGTTAGGGTCAGTGTACTGTAACTGCAGCCCAGCCACTGAATGACAACAGGGAGCACCAGACAAGGGAACTCACTTTATGGGGTGTTTAATGTTCACACAAAGCCATAGTTTCTCTCTATGGCATTTCTGGTTTAAGCCTCCCATCACTGCTTTGAGGCGGATACGACAAAAGAGCTGGTGAGTAAAAGAGCAATGTATAGGTTAAGTCTACAATTCGTGTTTGTTCTTCTACAGAATGTGCTTTTTATCTTGTCGCCTTTGTACGCTAGTTACTCATTGTCTGTCGCTATGTAATGAAGTATTATCAACTCGGTGACATTAAACAAACTCTGGGCAAGGTTGGCCGGGTCCTCTGCTCATGTCCCAGACTTCAATCAAGGAGCTTGCCAGGTGGTGTTCCTTTCCGGAACACGAGGTCGCCTTCCAGCTCACCCGTGTTGTTGGCAGAATTCAGTGTCATGTGGGTGATGGACTGAGGTCTCTGCTGACTCCCTGGCTCTCAGCAGAGGGCTGCTAGAGGTCCCCAGACCCTGCTGTGTGGTCCTCGCTCACAGCTTCCACAGCAGGAAGCTTCCACCTTCAAAGCCAGCCAGGAAGAGTCTCTCGTTCTGCTAAACTGAAGTCTTATGTAACCGAATCAGGGGCCTGTAGGGACCTGACCTCGCCCAGATTTTATTGGTTAGAAACAAATCATTGCTTTTCTCCCGCCCCAAACTGAGGCAGAGGAGATCTGGAGTCTCAGCTTGTGCGGGCCATGTTTGGTAACATTAGACATCTCTCTGTGACCCTGCTGACCCGCCGAGGGGCCGAGGCCTTTGTGAACGCACGTCGATCAGCTGAGACCTGGGCATTGCTGGAAAGTTCTCAGGTCTGTAGCCCTGTGCTTGCCTGGGACTTGCTGAACCACGACTGGCTTGGTGGGCGACTTCATGACCTGACAACACTTTGTAAAAGCAACTACCTTACACTCTCTAAAAATCTCCACTTTGCCATTCTGCCTGTGATTTTAACAAAAAGAAATCAATTTTGGGTAACAGTAGCCTCTTTTTGAAGACATGTAAATCTGCCTGACAGATGAAGAAATGATTGCTCATTGATTACTCAGTGTGATTTGCCTTCGTTATGTTGATTAATTCTTACCTTCTCCTTTGTTAAGCAGCTCTGAGGCAACAGTGCTGGAGGGAGGAAGGGTAACTGAGTGTGAAGCAGTAAAGTCATGGGAAAGGGCATCCGGGAGGTGTCACCCGAGAGGGAGGGCTGCAGGGGCCAAGGGGCAAAGCGTAATGGGGACGTGTGTGCAGAGCAGACAGTGTGTGTGTGTGTGTGTGTGTGTGTGTGTGCGCGTGCGGTGTGGGGGGGGGGAGAGAGAGGGAGAGAGAGAGAGTGTTAGTTGGGAGACTCCTGTAAAGTCATGTATTTGAAGGCATATGAGATTGGATGTTAGCTTATCAGATATTTAGTTAGGATTTTAGACTGTGAGCAATGGAAAGGACTCTGAATAATGTGAAAAATGGTAGGAAGTGCCTTGGCCAGGGTGGCTCAGTGGCTGGAGCATAAGATTCCTGTGCACCGAAGGGTGAGAGTTTGCTTCCTGGCCAGGGCACATGCTGGGTTTCAGTCCTCGGTTGGGGCAGGTATGGAAGACACCAGATCAGTGTTTTTCTCTTTCACATAGATGTTTCTCTGTGTGTCTCTCTCTAAAATCAATAATAAAAAAAACCACCACAAACAAACATATCCTTGGATGTGGAGAGGGAAAATCGATGGAAGAGTGTTGGAAGCCCCAGATGGAAGAATTATAGATCTGGAGCTAGGACGAACCATAGCATCTCTGGAGCTCTCTCCAAGACCCAGCCTGGAATGTGCTCCTTTGTAGCTGCTTTGGTTCAGGGACAGGGGTCAGATGGTTGTGTGTTTGTGCTCAGTCCCAGGTGAACGCTGAGGGGCAGTACCCCTGGAGCCACGGCTTTGCTGAGTGTACCCATTGGTGAAAGAATGACATCTCAAAAGAGAAAGTATTTCAGAAGGAGGGGGAAGTGTCTCATGGATAAACAGAAATCTGTGAGCTAAAACATGGCTTGGTGTTTTAATTTCTAAATAATCTCGACTGATTTATTTTCCATACCTAAACTCATGAAGTCAGCATGAACTTTGAAAGCTTATGGGTTTCTGGCAGCATCTTTGGTATGGGGGTTGCTCGCCATCTTCTCCCTCCTGGGGAGCTGACAGGCCCATGTAAGAGAGAGCATGAACACACGCAGGCCCGTGAGCGGTCAGTGCAGGAAGAAGCACTGCTGCCCAGTTGGGAGCGAGCATGAGGCAGGATCAGAGTCCTCTCTGTGCGGGGCCCGACCGGGTCAGGAGGAGCTGGGAGCCAGCCCCGCAGGTCCTGGAGGGGAGGTTGCAGGGAGGACACAGCGGGGCCCAGGACGGCACATCCTGTGAGCAGGGGGTCGGTGTCCTGAAGCTGGGGGGGGGGGGAGGCAGGAGTGACGGGCAGATGTCATGTGAAGTCTTCCATGTTCGTGTGATGGCCCGCGGGAGGGTCGTGGGGAGAGGACGGTGGTGCGGGGATTTGGGGTGACCTGTCAGCAGATGTAAGGAGATGGTCGGGGTGCGACAGCTGTGTCCTGACTACTGTTTGGGGGAGTTCAATCTGACGCGTAGAATTTGAATTTCTTCCTTTTTAAAAGACGAGAAGGTTTCAATCGACGGTCTTGGAAACATCAGAACCTTTGCTGAACTCGACCATTTACTTGCCTGACACCCCACTGCATCTAGCACGCAGTCAAGGACTGCTTGGGTAAAAGAACTGGTTTCTTTTTATAAAGGACCAATTGCTTTATTTTATAAAGGACTAATTTCTGAGAAGAGAAACACCTGTGCGTTCGGGGGGTGGCCCAAAGGGTGGGAGGAGAGGGAAGCGTGTGGCTGAGCTGTGAAGAGCAGCTTCCAGGCCTCTGAGAGCCCTGGCCCGCTGTCCTTTCACCCACGGCCTCTGTGAAGGTGCTCCCTCCGAGGGAACGAGGGTCTGGAGGCCACCTGAGGAGGGGCAGCCAGCAGTGCTGGGACCGGCCCCCACTCGGGCTCTGGCTGGGAGACTTGGCAGCTTGGAGGCCAGATGCCCACGCCTCAGGTCATGCCTCCCAGTGCTGTGCTCCAGGCATGGGGCGCTGTGGGCAGGGGGTGCTCAGGGCAGGGTGTGCTCAGGGCGGGGGGTTGCTATGGGCGGGGGGTACTCCGGGCGGGGGGTGCTGTGGGCGGTGGGTGCTCCTGGAGAGGGGTGCTGTGCTCTATAGGCTGTCCCCAGTGGTTGGGAGGAAAGTGGTGGAAGGAGAGGGCCTCCTGGGAAAGGCTTTGCTGAAGCCGAAGGGGACATGGGTCAGAGAGTCACGGGGTGGTCAGGGAAAGTAATGTAGATTCTGCGGGAGCAGCAATCACTGATGACAGAGAAAGGGAGCTCCCTGGCAGGGTGGCGCAGGTGGTTGGAGCATCGCCCCACACACCTGTGGGTTCGATCCCTGCCTGTACGTGGTGCAACCGACTGGATGGATGTTTCTCTCCCTCCCCTTTCCTCTCTCTTTAAAATCAGTAAAAACCTGTCCTCAGGTGAGGATTGAGAAGGGAAGGGCATAAGGGAGGACATTACGGGTAAGGAGACAGTGAGTGGGGACAGACGGGCGGCGCTGCCTCGGCTCCGGGGCGCTGGGAGCGCAGGCCCCCGCGCTGCAGATGGCCCAGCGCCCGGGGCTGCGGGTCAGGAAGGACTGGGTGCTGGCTGACCCCTCCCGTTACTCACTGAGTGATCCGAGTGCCTTTCTGCCTCTGGCACTCAATCCTCTCATCAGCGCGAGGCACGTTTATCGCTTTCTGGGGTCACGGTGGCTGAGGGAGCCTTAGTAAGCCCAGGTGTGTGCTGGTCCACTCCGGCCCTCCAGCCGTCCTCTCCCCTTCCCAGAGGCGGCACCACACCAAGAGGGGGAACTCAGTTGTCCAGGGGCTGAGCATCCCAAACCTTTGTGGGCTGGCAGTGGCCACACCCATTCTGGCCAATGACCTTTCCTGCAGGTGAGACTGGCAGGCAAGTATCTTTGTTAGTCCCCTAGCTTTTTTGGGCACGGTCTGGCTTTCCTCTGTCTAGTCTCCTTCTCCCAATGTTTCACAGGAACAAGCCTGTAATGCCTGGTCTTCCTTTTACTCCTTTCCTATTATTAATAACTAGAGGCCTGGTGCATGAAATTCCGGCCCTCCAGCCTGCACCCTCTCACAATCTGGGACTGCTGGCTTTTAGCTGGTCACCTGCCTGCCTGTCTGATTGCCCCTAACTGCTCACCTGCCTGCCTGCCTGATCACCCATAACCATCTCTGTCTGACAGCCTGATCACCCCCTAATTGCTCACCCCTGCTGGCCTGGTCTTCCCTAACCACCTCTGCCTTGACCCCACCACTGTGGCTTTGTCCGGAAGGACAACCAGAAGGATGTCTGGTCTAATTAGCACATTACCCTTTTATTAGTATAGATTAGAGGCCCAATGCATGAAATTTGTGCACTTGAGAGAGTGTGTGTCCCTCAGCCCAATCTGGGACCCTTCGGGGGATGTCCGATTCCTGTGAGATTTGGCCTAAACTGGCAGCTGGACAGCCCTCTCACAATCCGGGACTACTGGCTTCTAACCACTTGCCTGCCTGCCTACCTGACTGATTGTCCCTAGCCATTCTCCCTGCCAGCCTGATAGCCCCCTCAAAACTCCCCTCCTGGGCTGATTGACACCTAACTGCTCCCCTGCCGGCATGATCACCCTCAACTGCCCTCCCGTGCTGCCCTCCCTGATTGCTCTCAACTGCCTGTTTAAAGAGATACCCTCTCCTGTCATTTCAGCTGCTTTTTAGTTTTCTTCTTTTCCTTTCATATTTTGGAGATTTCCCTTAACATGCATGACTTATTTCTTGGTATAGATCTTTCTGGCTAATAAGAAGCAATCAATCTGTGGTTTGTTGTCTTTCATCAGTTTTAGAAAAATTTTACACAATATTGCTTCTGCCCTTTCCTCCCGCTTCTCTCTAGTACTTTAAATGCAGGTGTTAGGCTGAAACAAGTTTGGCTCAGTGGATAGAGCCTCGGCCTGCCAAAAGGACCCAGGTTCAATTCTGGTCAAGGGCATGTACCTTGGTTGTGGGCACATCCCCAGTGGGGGGTGTGCAGGAGGCAGCTGATCAATGATTCTCTCTCATCTATGTTTCTAACTCTATCCCTCTCTCTTCCTCTATGTAAAAAATCAATAAAAATAAAAAAAAACTTAAAAAAAATAAATGCAGGTGTTAGACCTGCTGTTGATGGCCTATATGTTTCTGAAACTCCTCTGCTTCTCATCTTTTTGTTTCTCAAGCTTCATTCTGGATGTTTCATACTGTCTTCCAGTTCGAGAATGATCTGTTTTGTGTCTAATCTGTTATTAATCCTAACTATTGTTTATTTTCTCCCTGTTATTGCAATTTGCTATCTAGAACTTAAATTTTATTTTTCTTTATAAATTCCAATTCTGTAGTAAAAGTCTCCATATTTTCACCTATTTTCTTGAATAATTGAAAGTACTTATTCGAAATCCATGTCTGAAAATACAGTATGTGTATTGCTTGTAGATACACATTCCCCTCTTTCTCTCTCTCTTTTGTTTTCCTCCCCGTTCTTCTTGGTTGGTTTACCCTCCTGGCACACCTGGGATGTGCTTGCACTCCAGGCCCTGAGTGTGAAGCCCTGTGGAGACTTGGGGATGATTCCTGTTTTGGACGGGAACACATTGTTTTGTGGCAGAAAGAGTAGCAGTCACAGCTGGAAAATTTAGGACGGGATTCACTCTTTCCTGGGGCTGGTTTTGTTTGCTTTGCCCTTGTCCTTAAAGTGTGGCTCTTTAGCGGTTTCATTGGAAAACGTGGAGTGTTGATCAGGGTCTTTTCTTTCTTGGCAACCCCTAATTGCAGTACTTAATCTCCCTCGCACCACCGGACTGAAGAACTTTCTACTCAGATCTCATGTTGCTGAGCTTTATTTCTGTTGGCTTCTTGGCCTGGTGCCTCGTGCAGCTGGTGAATCACCAAATGCGTGGAAGGGGAGCAGCGCACACTGAGGTCGCCTTGGCCTCCCTCCCCCGGCACGGCGACGCCTGCTCTCCCCTGGTTCCTCAGGTCCGCTCAGAGCTCCATGTTTGTTTGTTCCTTGGCTTTTGTTAAATTTATCCAACTTCTATACCACTTTTTCTTGTTGGAGTGGTTATCTGAGAGGAGCTACTTTGCCATCAGACGGACTTGTTTCTTGTTTGTGTCTTCATCCAACATCCTCTATTAAATTAAAAAATGCTTGATTAAATGGATGAATCCTTATTTTGTGCCAATTGAATAAGAGCAAGATAAGTATTTTTATTTAAGAAAAACATTTTGTTTAAAGGACATTTTTGCCCTAGGTGGTTTGGCTCAGTGGATAGAGCGTTAGCCTATGGACTGAAGGGTCCTAGGTTTGATTCTGGTCAAGGACACATGCCCAGGTTGCAGGTTCATTCCCCAGTGTGGGGCATAATCAATGATTCTCGCTCATCATTGATGTTTCTATCTCTCTCTCTTCCTTCCCTTGCTCTCAGAAATCAATAAAAATATATTCTAAAAAAGACATTATTGTCTAAAAAAAGTTTAAAAGAATATTTTCCCCTTATTTTCTGTATACTTGATATTGTCAGCTTTTTCCAGAACCATATTTATTTATTTATTTATTTATTTATTTAAAAATATATTTTATTGATTTTTTACAGAGAGGAAGAGAGAGGGATACAGAGTTAGAAACATCGATGAGAGAGAATCATCGATTAGCTGCCTCTTGCACACCCCCTACTGGAGATGTGCCCACAACCAAGGTACATGCCCCTGACCGGAATCGAACCCGGGACCTTTCAGTTCCCAGGCCGACGCTCTATCCACTGAGCCAAACCGGTTTCGGCTCCAGAACAATATTTAAAGAATAAACACGAGACTCATACTGTTTCACAGATGACTAATTAAAACTCTGGAGAAGATAAACAATATTATAAGAGTAGCTCAGATAATTAAGAAAAAAATGTACATGAAATAACTTGTGCTTGGTGAAGGAGAACAGATTAATTGGAGTCTCAAAGCTAAGGCTGTGGGAACCTTGTTTTTGTACGTTTCCTACGAAGCGAAGGACGTTCTCGTGCTGCCTGGGGAGGATGAGCAGGGGCGCGGAGGACACTCGCGGCTGTAGGACAGCCGGGTCTGGATTCGCATCAGAAAGTCCCGTATGAGAACTGACAAAGGCCTTCGTCAGCAGCCGTCCGACGTTTAGCAGAGGTCGCAGGAGACGCTGGTTTTGTTGGCTGTTGCTGTGGTTTCTGTGGGGGCGGGGTTGTACACAATGCTCCCTCAGTATGCTTTCCTACAGCATAGAAATGCTTTTGTAGTACATGTGTGACTATTCTTATCCACATTGTAGAAACACAAAAGTATGGGTGGATAGTTAAATAAGATTTTGGAGCAATATTTCTTACCTGATGAGCTACTTTGAATTACAGACACTAGTGTTTCAGCATCCCAATGCCTACCTTTTCAAAAGTCAAAAGTTAGCGTTTAGATTCACTGGTTTAAACCAGTGGTGCTCAGCTGGGGACGCATTTGCCTCTCAGCAGACATCTGGCAACATCTGGAGGTATTTAGGCTGTCAGCGGGGGCAAGGGCCCCTGACATCTGGGGAGTGGAGGCCAAGAATATGTCTCTACTACCCTGAAGTTCATTACCTTACAGCAGTGTCTGGCCCAACCGGTAGGTAGTGTCAAGCTTGAGAAGCTTTGATCTAAATATAAAGTTAATGTAAATGAATGGCTAGAGAAAATGATATCAATGCCCTTTTACCCAAATCAGTAAGCATTATGAGTGCCTAACATTGACCTGATAGGTACTTTTCCAAATACCAATAGAGACCCATGTGAGAGCAAAATTAACACATATATTCATTTTAATAAATGAAAATTGGAATTAACAAAAAGGAATCTAGTTATATTAAAAATGACAATAACAACAACAAAGGCTGCCCACATTTTGACTTACAGATTGATTATAAAAGTCATCTCATGAACTATTCAGCAATAATTTATAACCTAAAGATTGTGGAGAGGTCTGAAACAGAAAGGTTACGTCTCTGTCTTGGTGAGAATAGGAGTAAGAAGTTGCATCAAATGATGTGCATACAATGAAATGTAGAAATCAGTGAGACACTAGGGGGACCAAATTCTCTTGAGAATGATGGCTTCCTTGCAATGAATAAAGCTACAGTAGCTCCTCCCTCACTCCCTCTCACCCTTCCTTCCTACCTACAGTACCTCTACTTGCTGAACAGTGACTCTGAGGGGGAGAGTGATATTTCTGATCTTTAAAAATATATGGACATTAAAGTATCTATTCTAAAATCCCCTAAGCCCTGTCCAGTGTGGCTAAGTTGTTGGAGCTTTGTCCCACACACCAATAGGTGGCTCGCTTCCTAGTCAGGGCACGTGTTCAGGCTGCGGTTTGATCCTCTGTCAAGGCCTGTTTGGGAGTCTCTCTCTCTCTTCCCTCTCCTTCCTTTCCTCTCTCTAAAAAATCAATAAAATCTTAAAAAATAAAAAATAAAAAAATAAAAGAAAATCTGCCTCATCTTCAGATTATGGATTTATATTTCAAAATTACATATGAGGCCTATGGGACTAGTTTATGATTTGAGGTATTTGGGCCCCAGAGTTACTCCTGATTTAGAAACCATGTCAGAAAGCAGAAGAGCAATATTAGAACTTTATAGCAAATTTCTTTGAAATGACCATTCTATATAAGAATGTGAAGACACATTTAAAAGAATTTTGTAATATCTGTTCTAATTTAAAGCACAGGCAGAATATTTGGTTTTAAATAAAGGTGATTTAAACAGAAGCCTTGTTTGTCCTGTAACTGTTTTTTGATAATGTGTTCTCACCTCTTGTTCCCAATCTTCCTCTTTTTTCCTTCCCAAGTATAAAAACTAAGTATGTTTAATTAAAAAATATTCTTTCGGACTGGTTACGTGAGGAGGGGAGCAGAGTGTGTTATCAGGCAGGAGAAGCTAAACAGATAGACAACAAGCTAAAGCAAAGGAGTCACAGTTACAGAACTCTTCAGACGGAATTCCTTCACAAGAAAGGCAGGGGAGGGCAAAAGTAGGTTTACAGTTGTTCGTATGGAAAGTAATCCAGCACTTAATAAATAATAACAAAAAGTAAACTCTGTTCACAACAGTAAACCTACTTTTCCCCATCCTGTATAGAGTCAACCAAAGTTATTGCAATTTTTTGTATAGTTATATAACTCTATTGGAAAGTGGGGGACATAAAACAGTGGAAGATAAAAACAGTCAAAAGTGGAGGCCCTGTGAGAGGCCAGGGGGAAGTGAGAGAGGGACTCCCAGGATTTTGTTAGAAGTCTTTTAATATGTTTGACAAAAATTTATCTCTGGGAAAAAGGTTTGTGGAAAATAATTTGTATACCATTATTTTATGTTTTAATTTAATTAAAATTTTAAAATTTATTGTGTGTGTGTGTGTGTGTGTGTGTGTGTGAGAGAGAGAGAGAGAGAGAGAGAGAGAAAGAGAAAGAGAGAGAGAGAGAAGAGAAAGACAGAGAGCAACATTGATTTATAGTCCCACTTATTTATGCATTCAGTAGTTGATTCTTGTGTGTGCTCTGATGAGGCATCAACCTGCAACCTTGGGATGACGCTGTAACCAAGTGAGCTGCCTGGCAGGCTTCATTGTTTTGACAACTGTAAGGTGATGAGGCTTTGATTTTAAAATGCGTTTTCGTTTTGAGGGATTAATTTCCTGAAATACTAAATCTGAACCTACTAAAATATTAAATAATTAAAATCTACCATAAAAGTGAAGACCTTGATAATTCATGTTGATCTTATCTTGAACGTGTGTGTGTGTGTGTGTGTGTGTGTGTGTATGTGTGCAGTGTCCTCACAGCAGTGGGGCACAGAGACACAGGAGGGAAGCAGGCAGTCTAGGTGGCCTGTCCCTTGCTCACTGTGGGAGCACACCTGCTGAGCGCTCACCTTCTTCCTATGGAGATGCCTAGTAGTCAAGATCAACATTTCTAAAAAAATTTTAAATGCTTAATGACACTAATTTGTTTTAAGCAGTTGTTAAATGTTTATGGCTGCTGGAGTTAACAAGCAACCATGGAAACCTTCTCACAATGCTTCAAGGCTGAATGGATTTAAAATATCTAAAAACACAAACACACTGACAGCTGTAAGAATATTTATGTTTCCTTCAATTTTGATTTGATGGTGCAGCTCAGAAAAACGGGGGAAAGAAGCATGAGACAGAAGCGGTTAGAGATATTCGTGGACTTCCTCCACATCCTCCCGGTATTTGCCTTGGTTTACCGGTAGAGATTGGCTTACTTTGGGAGGAGGTGAGGGCAGTGGGGACATTATAAAATCCCAGACAGCTGTCTAGACCCACAAAAGTCATCCGCCCGGTTTTATTCTCTTGACACCATAAACTCCATTAATTTGCTCATTCTTCTCTCCTCCCCCTTGCCAGCCCCCTGACTCACACGCTGGAGCCTGTGAAGTGTTCTGAAGTGAAGTGTCCTGCTCTCTGGTGCTCCCGAGTGGGCTCGCGGTCAGCCTGTCCTCCCCAGACCCCTAGGAACACACACAGGCTCGCTGTCCCTGAAGCGGGGCCTGCAGCGGCGGGACTGGCCTCCGGAGGGGGCCACAGCTCCGCGGCCTCTGAGCGAGGTGGGAAGGGGAGGAAGGGGAGATTTGTGTCCTCCTCTTTATCTGGAGGAAACAAAACTTTCTCAGGAACCTTTTCCTCGACATGTTCCTGATTGTCTCACCATTGGGTCTTATGGATGCTCCTGGCTTCAAAAAATTTGAAAAAATATAAATGGGCCTTCCCACCGTCATATCTAGCAAGAGGTTGGGGTTGACAATCTCTCAGGGGACTCGCGATGGCGATGGGAAAAGTGGTGGGCAGGCGTCCGAAGTGACATGGCAGGTTTAGTAAAAAGATGACAAAATGATGACCTTGGTATGCTGTGTTACAGAAACATGCTCAGTGATCCCAGGCAATCAGGCATACGCTGTCCCGTGTCAGATAGAACATAAGCTGGAACCCTGTTTCATTCACATCGAAGAGGATTCCGAGCCTCGGGCAGTGTTCCCGGGTGGGTGCGGAGGGAGGCCTCACAGTTTGGCGTGTGGCCTGTGCTCTCAGCGCGCTGCACTTTGTCTTCTGCCGCTCGGGGCTGGAAAGAGGTGGCCATCTGCCCACATGGGATGAGGCTGGAAACAGTGGAGATCTAATATTTTTAAAAAGCTTATTGATTGATTTTAGAGATAGGAACGGGGAGGGGGGAGAGAGAGAGAAACATCGATTTGTTTTTCCACTTATTTATGCATTCACTAGTTGATTCTTCTATGTGCCCTGACCAGGGATCAGACCCGCAATCTGGCATCCTGGCATATGGGGACATCACTCTAACAACTGAGTTCCCAGGCCAGGGCCTGGAGATCTCATATCTTCATGGTCATGTGCAGCCTGTCCTCCATTGTCTATAGCATCTCAGCGCCTCTATTCTTGAGTCTTCCCGGGGTTTGTGCAGGGGATCCTTCACCCCCATGGGCTTCCCCTGGTAGCAGACAGAGGCACTAGAAGCTCAGCTTGGTAACCATTGCTCATTTGGTTTGCACTTTCTGGAATTTTGTTGACCCCTCATTTCCGCTGTTAACTCTTCCTCCATAATTTGTGCCTGTAGGAATTTCTTGATCGTTTTAAGCTCTCTTCTGTGATATTTTAGGGATGAAAGAACACCTATCTTCAGCCTGAGGTGTTCAGCTGGCAGTTGATTTCTCTTGAGTCTGTACACTTGAATCATCACTAGTGATTGCGGCAGCTATATATCTTCGGAATTTTAAATCATTTTTTTCTATTCAAGTTCCTACCTCATCCTGAATTTCTCTTTCTTATTTACTTAGTGGATCAGAGGTTTGTACTCAGAGGTTACAATATTTTTTTCTTGGTGAAGGTTATAGCTCTTTTCTCATTATCATTTCTGAATATCAATTGTTTTTCCTCATTTATTGATTGATTGTAGAGATTGTTATTCCACTCATGTATGCATCCATGCACTGGCTAGTTCCTGTGTGTGCCCTGCCCAAGGATAGAACCTGAGACCATGAGAGGTGTGAGCCGTGGCTGGGGGCTCCAGTTGCTCTGAGGGCTTCTCCCCCTCCCCTGCTCCTAAGGCGCTGACAATGCAGAGTCCGGGGCCCGCACAGTCAGCGTGTGGGAGTGGGGCAGTGGGAGCGGGGCTGCTGGCAGACAGAGGAGTGGGGGGCAGGGAGAGGGGCATGCGGGGGCACGGAGGATGTGCTTTGACCTGCCCCTGTGCCCACCGCAGCCTCATGGCTCACAGTTCCTTTCAAGCTGCATGAATCGGTGCGCTGGGCCCCTAGTGTGTTATACAGGAGCATCACAAATTACTGTACGTGCCCCTCACGCCTGCGTGCGCTGGCACCTACCCCTGTCTGTCTCAGTGCCGCTGCCGGTCACTGCAGTCAGGAACAGGTAGATTAGTGTGTCAGACTGAGAAAAATCAAACCCAAGATAATGAAGCTGAAGCACTTTTAAACCTTTCTCTGGTCTAAGCTTGGGGTGATAGAAACATGTCTCCGATAAACAACAGTCTACATGACATTTTAAAACTTTTGAGCATAACAATATTATAACTAACTAAACATTTAAAAAATTAATACGCGTTTCCTTCAAACAACAAAATTGATCAAACATCTATTATATTTGGAGGTCATAGAATCTGAAAAAGAAAATGGATAAAGAATGTGGTTCATGAAAGATAATCGTTTATAAACTTTACATCAAAGTTTTGTCCATGACGAAGGAGCTGAGGGCAGCACAGCTCCCTCACAGGCCGAAGGGCGTGAACAGTAAGGGAGCTGCCCGGCTGCCTCTGCCCTGGCCCATCGCAGAGTCATTTGGAGATCCCAGATTCCATAGTGGTGAAACGCAAAGTCCCGGTTGAATGCAATATTTCTTTCCAAAAAGCCAAGGTCACGATCGTCCACCTGGCGATAAACCTTCCGTGGCTGCTTGCAAAGGCCTATTGTCCTGGCTTCTCCCATTCCAGTGGGAGAGCTGCCCCGCGCGGTGGCTGGGAGTCTGTGCTGAGCCAGGGCAGCCGGAGACCAGGAGATAAGAAGAGGCTAAAGGGATTAGTGTCCTCAATCGGGGCTAACCAATCACTTCAAGTGGAAAATTCATTAGGATTTGCCGGAGAACTGCTGCCAGCAGACTCAGAATCCCGCTGCCAACCTCTGTGTATTTAAGATGCTCTGTAATCCCCACAAGTCACTAATTTACTTTTTCCTTCTAAACATTTCTCTCTAATCGTCAAGATTTAATCCTCCTAATCTCCATCCCCGCTGACTGCCAGCTTGGCCGTTATAATCGCGGATGGTGTGTTGAACAGACTGTTTTAAATGGAGCTCCTTTCTCAGCGTGACAGGCCGTTCCGTGGGGCTGCACAGGCCTGACTGTCATTGCACCTCCGAGCTGCTTCAGGAGGGCCAGCTGAGGGCATTTCACGTGGCTTACTGCGTCCTTGCTCCATGATTGCGAGCAGGTGCACCCGGAGAACATGAAGAGTGTGTAAGACAGTGTTTCCCCAAGAAAGCGTGCAGACGCTTCCCCTCCAAGCTGGCGTGCATTAAATGTAGAAGCAAGGGACGGCTGGTCAGAGGGCACAGCCCCTAAGGCTCCTGCAGCCACCCCAGCAATGTCCTGCCCGGGCCTGTGGGCACAGCTCAGGCCGGCCCAGAGCAGGACATCTATTGTCAGCTGAGCTACAGCGGGTGAGCAAGCGTAGGCCATCGGAGCATCAGCTGTGCCACCTGCCCCTGAGGGGGACTGAGGCTGTGAGGCCCACTGCACTGCCCGGCCAGTGGGAATGTTCAAACACCTTAGCCAACTACAGAGGTCTCAGCGGCAGCATGCTCACTGCCCACACCATGGAGGTTTATACTGTCAGTGTTCAAATAAAGTTAATTTCAATAAAGCATTCTTGGCAATGCAGCCAGCTTCCTTCCACGCTAACGTGAAGCTTGAGGACAACTGATGCCTCAGTGCCTGCGTGTCTCTGTTGTGTGTTTGCATGTGCGTGAGCTTTCTCATCTCTCAGAAAGAGCTTAAAATTAAAGAAAAGGGACATTAATAGTTAACATTTTGATTGCTCACTATAAAGCAGGTGCCACATTAAACTGCTTTCTACATTAGAGCTTATTGTCTCCTTAAATTTAATAGGTTTTGATATAAACCATGGGGCATAGGTTAAAGTATTCTGTGACTCCACACTTCAAAGTGAAGGAGATAGGTCTTACTACGTTTGGGAATAAAAGGAATTTAGCTGGTTGAAATCTTAGTACACGCTATCTACTGATGTGAGCCTGAGAAAATTAATATGTAGCTGTGCTGGCGGTGTAACAGCTGAGACTCAAGGACTTCCCATGCAGGTCAGATTCGCTGGGAACTGTTCACTTTTGATTATGTGTCCTGAAATAATGATGAACTGTAGCCCATGGAGACGAAGGTAACCATGGTAACGAGGGGTCGACAAGCTGTATCGGGAACTTTAGGAGCTAACCGGAGACAAGAATACACAGGAGTATGTGATAGTGGACAGTAAGGTCTAACAGCTGTGTTCTGGGAGGGGCGTGGAGACGGGTGCTGTGAGGATTGGAACAGCCTGGTCCACAAGGACTCCATATGGACACCCAGCTCCCAGCACCATGGGAAAGACCATGCATTTTCTTTTAACATCCATTTTTTAAAATGTATTTTTATTGATTTCAGAGAGGAAGGGAGAGGGGGAGAGAGACAGAAACAATGATGATGAGAGAGAACCATTAATTGGCTGCCTCCTGCATATGCCCCACACTGGTTCATAGGTAGATGCTCAACCACTGAGCCATGCCCGCTGGTCCTTTTTTTTTTTTTTTTTTTTTTTTTTAAATATTTAGTTTTAATTGCAGTTTAAATTCAATATGATTCTGTGTTGTTTCAGATGAACAGCAAAATGGTTAGAAAATCACGTACTTTACAGTGTGGTCCCTGCTGCTTCCAGTACCCACCTGGCCCCACACATACTCATCCCGATAGTGACTATATTCCCGGCATGGCACCCCAACCCACATCTCTGTGGTTATTCTCTAACCAGCAATTTGTACTGCGAATCCCTTTTTCACAGAACCTCAACCCCGCTCCTCAGTCAGCTGCCACTCTGTTCTCTGAATCTGTGAGTCTGTTTCCGTTGTTCATTAGATTCCACATATGAGTGAAATCACATGGTATTTATCTCTCTCTTCCTGGCTTATTTTGCTCAGCATAATACTCTCCAGGTCCATTCATGCTCTTGCAAAGGGTACAAGGTCCTTCTTCTAAAAGGCCGAGTAGTGCACTGTGTGGCCCACAGCCTTTTATCCACACATCTACTGAGGGGCACCTGGGCTGCTTCCCAATCTTGGTTTGTAAATAGCACTACATTGAACGGAGAAGTACATGTGTATTTTTGAATCAGTGTTTCAGTTTCCTCAGATATATTCCCAGAAGTAAAATCCTTAAGTCTTAAGGCAGTTCCATTTTTAACTTTTTTGAGGTAACTCCTACTGCTTTCCACACTGGCTTCTCAGTCTGCATGAGGGTTTCCCTTTTCTCCACATCCTCACCAGCGCTTGTTGGTTGTGTGTTAATTGATGATAGCCATTCTGACAGGTGTGTGTTTTTAATTTGCATTTTCCCAATGATTAGGGATGTTGAGCAACTTTTCATGTCTGTTGGCCATCTGTATCTCTTCCTTGGAGAGGTGTCTACTTAAGTCCCTGCCCGCTTTTTAATTGGGTTGCTTGTTTTTCTGGTGTTAAGCTGTCTGGGTTCTTTATAAATTGTGGGTAGTTATAATTTTGGATCCAGCCCACAACCTTGGTGCACCAGGACAAGGCTCTACCGGCCAAGCTCCCAGGCCCTCCTGGCTGCGTTTCTAACAGGCGCAGTGCACGCGGTGCTGCCCGATTGGGGCACCCAGAGGAGCCTCACCTCTTCTCCATGATGGTGCACTTGGGAGTTGAGCTCCCGTGTTTGGAGATGGAGTGTTAAACATCTGGTGCTCACATGTGCACAAAGGCTTACATGTGGATAATTTTGTCATCCCTAGTGAGTAGGTTTGGGGAAATGGATGAAGGCTACAGCAGACAGCACAAGCTTTTCTCAGAGTGTATAGATGGTAAGTTTTAATTGTGCGGCTATTTTGTGATTATTAATTCTCATAGTGGTGTTGTGACTTCGTTCTTGAGATATTTTTTATTTTACTTTGTTTTTAGAGGGAGAGAAACATCAATGTGAGAACAGAACATCCAATCAGGTTGGCTGCCTCCTGCATGCCCCCTACTGGGGATTGAGCCCAAAACTGGGCGTGCGTCCTGGCCTGAATCAAACCGGCAACCTTTCGGTGCTGGGGAGCATGCCCAACCAGCGAGTGCACTGGCCGCGGCTCCCAGAAAGCATTCATCGCACACAAGAGGCTCTTTATGAAGCTTTATGACATAATTCACATTTTATTTTATTTATTTATTAATTTATTTTTTAAATATATATTTTATTGATTTTTTTACAGAGAGAAAGGGAGAGATATAGAGAGCTAGAAATGTCAATGAGAGAGAAACATCGACCAGCTGCCCAGGCACATGCCCTTGACCGGAATCGAACCTGGGACCCTTCAGTCCGCAGACCGATGCTCTACCACTGAGCCAAACCGGTTTCGGCCATAATTCACATTTTAATACGTGAATAGTTTTAATGAGACCAATAAGGGAACTTTCAAAGTAAAAGTCATATGTATTTACATTTCCACATCCTCCCTTTCCCGGGGCACAAGGAGGCATTGCTCTCCAGGAGTCAGACGCTCTTTGGACTCTAGTCTTCACACATTAAAACCAGGGGAAAGGCCACCTGATTGCATGACAGACTTAGTTCAGAACCTTGTATTTTTTTTTTTTTTAATCAATCTTTATTGTTCATATTATTACAAAGGTTCCTCATTTCTTCCCCCCCCTCCACCAGGTTCCCACCACACCCTCCGCCCCCTCCCCATCCCCCATTGTCCTCATCCATAGGTGCACAGTTTATGTTCAGTCTCTTCCTCCCTCCCTTTCCCCGATAGTAAATCCCTTTTCAGATAGTAAATCAGTTACTTAGCATTTTCTCAAGTCAATAATACCTCCACATGCCTAAAGATACACTTCACACAAAAGACATTTCCAGATAGGTCAACCAACCTCATCCAGGCCCCACACAAGGCACTCACAGATCAACACCCCAGCGCTATACTCACTCAACACATCTAGATCTAAGCCTTCATCACTTGATTCAGCAGACCCTCAAGTTCCCGCAAAAGTTTCCAGCCATATCTGAGAGGCAGCCTTGGGGCGGGGGCAGGCGAAGAGCGAGCTATTCCGGGCCTGGCTGCTCTGGGCCTGGCCTCTGTTGCTCTGGTCCGTTCCACAACCAGCTGCTCCTGGTCTGGCCACTGCCATTCCCGGCCTGGTTGCTCTGGGCTTGGCTGTTGCTGCTCCAGGCCCAGAACCTTGTATTATTACAATTTGCCTCTTTAACATGTGATATCCACTAATGCATTATTTACTGTGTAATTGTTTTCATGCTTCTGATATATACGCAGTGTTTTCTCCGGCGGAAAATGCTCCTCTCCAATAAGGAATGTAAATAACCACTCACAAAGAAGAGAGGCCACTTTGACCTAAAAATAATCACCAGCTGAGCTTTTCCAGGAAATCACTCTCCAAAGAGCCGAGTCGCTGTTGTGCACTCGGAGGAAGTACAAGTACTCTCTTGCACAGCTTTAGCAAATAGGCTTTGAGGACATGCTTGGCCCTCTGAGGGGTGGACACGCAATCATGGGCACGCTCAGCATTTAATTGCCTTTTTAATTGTGTGTGTGATTCGACCTTCAGCACGAAGCAAGCGTGACCTGCTGGTTCCCAGCAGCGGAGGCGCTGGGGACATGTGCTATCTCCCTCGCCACAGCCCCACACGCTCTGAGGAAACGCACAAATGACTAGCACTAGGGGCCACTTAAAACGCTCCCAATGAATAAATGTAATAAAGCATTAAGTCTTAAAATGATTAGAGAAAAAATCCTATATTGTTCCTGAACTTTGAGATGGTTAAGGGCTCTGACAAGGGAATATTAATTGCCTTTCCACTTTAACTTAATTTAATGTTCACCACAAACCTTTAAGGTGGGTTTTCTATGAAAAACCTCTACAAAACCGAAGTCCCAGGTAATAATTTACCAACACGACCACATTCATAAGAGCTCAGGATTTCGTGGAGCCTGGTTGATGCGTCTTGTTTGTGTTTTGATAAGCTAGCTTCAGTTTGTTCTAGAACCAAGGGGGCATCAACCAGAAAGTATGGCTATGAAATTACCAAATTGGAGGGAACCGGCACTTGGTCAGAGCCTGTTTTGGGTTTGATATTCAGTGCAGGCAGAACACCATTGAGACATGCTTAAGGAACCTGCCAGCAGTCGGCTTTCCTCCATTTTCTCCTCAATTCCTCCTTCCTCCAAAGCCTCTCAGCCAGAGGGCAGTGCACTGGATGGATCTAAATGGTGTCACCTTCTGTGGGAACGCAGTTCCTCAGACGCCAGTAACAGCCGGAGAAGACGTGAGAAGTTGTCATTGGGCATGCTGGAGAGGCTTTACTGCAGACCAAGTAGGCATTGCTAACAAGGAGCCATCAGACAAACCAGTTCTCAAAGCTGCCCCACAGACACCCCTCGCTCATAGTAGCAACACAGGAGCCATTGCTACCAAAGGGGCCCAACCAAGCAGCCAGCCTCTTGCGTCAGCAACACATCTTCACACCAACTCAGACAGAGGGCTTCTTGCCAAGCAACGGCACAGTATCTGGGTTATAGAAAGGCAGCCTGCGCAGTGCGCACAGTAAGATCGCTGTGTCCTTGCCTCTGCACCTGCGTATGGCAACGTGGCCTTGAATGTCCGGCGTACTTTAGACAGGGCCCCCACGTTCAAATTGGCCTTGAGCATCCGGTGTGCTCGGATTAGGGTTCCCACAGTGTCAGGTAGGTAGTGCTGCATTTCTCAGGCTAACCCAAGACTCTCCCCTGCATGTTTGTCCTGTGTGTGGGACTCAGCCGGTCCTCAGTGGGCTGGGCACTCTCTTGGAATAGGTCCATCTGCTATGCTTTGTGTGAGAGACTGAAGAATTCCTAAAAACAGAGAGAGAGAGAGAGAGAGAGAGAGAGAGAGAGAGAGAGAGAGAAGAGAGAGAGAGAAGAGAGAGAAGAGAGAGAGAGAGAGAGAGAGAGAGAGAGAGAGAGAGAGAGAGAGAGAGGGAGAAGGAGCAGGCAAGACAGTCTTATTGGTAGCAACTGGGGTTTCTGAGAATGGATGATGCATATTGTCCATGTGTGTCCTCTCAGATCCTTAACAGTCAGATCTGGTCTCTATAGACATGGCTAGAGGCAGGGGTGGCGTTGGAGTGTGTATAAGTGAGGAGGAGTTCTAACAAAATTTAGAAGACTTGTTCCAATAAAGCTTCATATGATCTAAATTAGGGACACTGAATTAATGCTTTCACAGCATGGATTTATCAATTTTTTCAGTTTTTCTTTCTTTCCTTCTCTCACTCCCTTCCTCTTTCCCTCCCTCCTCTTTCTAAATCTCAGAGCTTCTAATTTAAATTTCCATCTCTTGGGCCGAAACCGGTTTGGCTCAATGGATAGAGCGTTGGCTTGGGGACTGAAAGGTTCCGGGTTCGATTCCGGTCAAGGGCATGTATCTTGGTTGCGGGCATATCACAAGTGTGAACTCTCTCTCATCGATGTTTCTAACTATCTCTCCCTTCCTCTCTGTACAAAATCAATAAAATATATTTAAAAAAAAATAAATTTCCATCTCTTGGAATAAATGAAACCAAGTATCTCTCTGCCTCTCCCTCACCCTCTCCTTTCCTCTCTCTTCTTTCCTCTCTCTTTGTTCTTCCTCCCCCTTATCTCTTTTTTACAAACTAGTCACAGGCCCCTTTTGTTTAACTATCCATTATATAGATACTAACATTAGCCATTTATTTTGTTCTTAAAATTCCTCCCAAGAATGCATTTTAATTTAAAAAATAAGTAAAAGACATAAATGAGAAGAGCATTAACATAGAGCTCAAAAATTATCACAAGAACAAAACAGCAGCCACATCAAACACCAGAATATCTCCAGCATGAAGAGCTGTTCTTGATCTGCTAAACTATCACACACTCTCTGTCCTCCCAAGGTAACCAGGTTTTTAATTTTTTTATAAAACTATGTTTTTATTGATTTTATTGAGAGAGGAAGTGAGAGATAGAAACAGTAATTAGAGAGAATCATTGATTAGCTGTCTCCTGTGAGCTCCTACTGGGGACTGAGCCTGAAACTCGGGTATGTGCCATGACCAGGAGTTGAACCAGGGACTTCTTGGTGCCCATGACAACAATCAACCATGGAACCACATAGGCTGGACAGTTTTTTGATTTTTAATATCATAGATTTGTTTTGCATGTTTTGAATATTAAATTCCTCATTTAATGGAATCATTCAGTGTGTATTTTTTTTGTATTTAAAATATATATCTTATTGATTTTAGAGAGGAAAGGAGAGGGAGAGAGAGATAGAAACATCAATGATGAGAGAGAATCATTCATCATCTGCCTACTGCACATCCCCTACTGGGGATTGGGCCTGCAACCCAGGCATGTGCCCTTGACCAGAATCAAATTCAGGACCTTTCAGTCTGCTGGCCGACCCTTTTTGCACTGACCCAAACCAACTAGGGCTCATTGTTGTTTTGATTTGCATCTCTCAGATGATTAGTGACTTTGAGCATTTTTTTCATCTGCATATCCACTTTGGAGAAGTGTTTATGGAGGTATTTTGCCCATTTTTTTTAAAATATATATTTTATTGATATTTTACAGAGAGGAGGAAGGGAGAGAGATAGAGAGCTATAATAGAAACGTCGATGAGAGAGAAACATCGACCAGCTGCCTCTTGCACACCCCCTACCGGGGATGTGCCTGCAACCAATGTACATGCCCTTGACCGGAATCGAACCTGGGACCTTTCAGTCCGCAGACCGATGCTCTACCACTGAGCCAAACCGGTTTCGGCATTTTGCCCATTTTTTAATTGGATTGTTTGTCTTCCTTTTGTTAAGTTGTACAAGTTCCTTATATATTTGGATATTAGCCCTTTATTAGATGTATTATTGCCAAATATGTTCTCCCATGCAGTGGGCTCCCTTTTCATTTATTGATGGTGGTTTTTTTGCTGTGTAGAAGCCTTTTATTTTGATGTAGTCTTATTTGTTCATTTCCTTCTTAGTTTCCCTTGTCCTAGGAGATGTATCAGTAAACAGATTGCTATGAGAGGTGTTTGAGGTTTTGCTGCCTATGGTTTCTTCTAGGATTTTTATGGTTTCATGTCTTACATTTGACTCCATTGTATGTTCTTGCCTCCTTTGTCAAATATTAATTGAGCATAATGGCAAGGGTCAATTTCTGGGTTCTCTGTTCTGTTCCTTAGAATAAAATAAAATGCAGATGAACTTTAAGAATACTTGAGATGCGGGAAAATGGATTATAGTGAAACATTTTTTGGTCTCCATTCTATACACTTAGGTTTTGTGTGCTTTTTGAGTGCCTGATGGATGTAAAGTAACAAATTAGACACTGGAGTGCATGGAAGAAATTTAGTCTCCATTCAAAAATAGAGCAAAATATGGCAATATGTGACAAAATAGCAGACACACGTTGTTGGAAGTATTGTAGAGACATGCCCTAGAGATGCTTCTATTGATACATTTCGCTGAGTTTTAGGACTTTGGACCCTGAGATGACTGAGAGGTGCAGAGCCACCATCCCTGTTTCACAGAGGAGGGAACAGCACAGAGATGCTAACTTAACTGACTGGCCCGAGGCCAGGGGGGCAGGCGGGAAGTGGGCAGAGACACACTTTCCTTGTCTCTGCATCTGCTGCTCTGTCCTCTAGCCCATGTTTATTCTGAAAAAGAAAATGGTCACAGATGTGCACCATCTAATAGCCTTCGGAGGGGATGCACTGATTGCAAAAGTGCTGTGCCCCTTCCCAGGGGCCGAGTGTGTGTGCCACTTAGGAAGGCAACTTTCCAATCCAAGGGCAAATTCATTTACCCTCTGTTTCAAAGACATCTTTCAAATGCTTCCCCTTTGACACTGCCGCCTGCTAGCACTTGGGCACAGTAAGCAATGCTAGAGGCTAATGCACTCCTAATGACAGTTGTTGTAAACTGGCCCTTCTTGGCAGGATATGCCCAATAAAATGCTCTTTTTGTACCAAAACTGAGTAGTTTTGGTTAGATTGTGCCCAACTGAGGACCCAGTATGTCTTGTCTATACACATGTCTATGCATGGCGTGTCTATACGTGTGGCGGAGCCATCTTTCAGGATAACATGAAAGTAGCATTTGTGGGTTTTAGAAGTTATTCCAGACATCATCAGTAAGTTTGTCATTTTTCTTGTTCCCTGGCACTAGTAGTCATGACTCTTTATTGTACTTATTTTCAAAACATCATGCTAAATAATTTAACTTTTAATAATGTTCACTGAGAGATTTTAAAAAGGTATTTGGAGGAAATGTTTCATATGTTAAAAGTGGTGGTAATATTAGGATTAGAGTTATAGGGAGGAGTAAATCTTGACATTGGTTTAAGAAGCTTTTTGTCACCAAATCCCTCACCAAGCCTACATCCCTTGATATTAATGGTAAAAGAATAACTTTTAAAAAACAAATCTCTAAGCCAAGTGTCCTTAAAAGTAAACTAAATACTTAATGCAATATAACAACAAAATTAAGCACTTATATTGCTCTTGGTATTTTTGTGGACAGAAGTATAATCAAAAGAGAATCTCTAGCTTAACAAACCTGACAGTCTTGTAGAAGTATAGAATGAGCATGTGTGAACGTGTACAGCCAAGCAGGGCTGGGCTGTGTCAGTGAGCAGCACACAACAGTGTGGGCACACAGGAGAAGAGAGGACTTGGAGAAGGAGGTTTAGGGAGAATGTCAATGACAAGAGAATTGATGGCTTAGGATTCTAAGGGCTTAGTAGGAAATGGTGAGATCCTATTGTAAAGATTTAGGGGCCTGGGGAGGTGAGTACATGGGTTGGGAATTACAATTTATTTTTATTTTCTCCAACAATTTGTTCCTTTCTTCTCCTTTTTAAAGTAACACATTTAGAGTTGGATTCAATCCTATTTGTTCACTCTCTCCTTAGTTTCCTTTGCCCTCGGAGATATATCAGAAAACATACTGCTATGAGACCTGACTGAGATTTTGCTGCCAATGATTTGTTTCTTCTAAGATTTTGATGGTTTAATGACTTACATTTAATTATTTTATCCATATTGAGTTTATTTTTGTATATGGTGTAAATTGGTGGTCTAATTTCATTTTTTTGCATGTATCTGTCCAATTTTCCCAAAACCATTTATTGAAGAGACTGTCTTGACTCCATTGTATGCTCATACCTCCTTTGTCATTAATTGAACGTAATGGCTTGGATTGATTTCTGGGTTCTCTATTCTGTTCCATTGGTCTACGTGCTCTTTCTTGTGCTAGTACCAGGCTGTTCTTAGCACAGTGATTTTGTAGTATAACTTGATATGTGGTATTGTGATCCCTCCTACTTGTTCTTCTTTGTTAAGATTGCTGTTGCTATTAGTTGGTCCCATATAAATTTCTGAGTATATGTTCTAGATCTGTGAATATGCCATTGGTGTTTTAATAGGGATTGCATTGAATCTATAGGTTGCCTTGGATAATATGGACAATTTAATAATGTTGATTCTACCAATCTATAAACACAGTATATTCTTCCCCTTGTTTACATCTTCCTCCATCTCTTTTTTCAACATCTACAGTTTATTGAGTACAGGTCTTTTACTGTCTTGGTTAAGTTTATTCCTAATTATGCTAATTTTTTTGTTGCAATGATAAATGGGGTTGTTTTATTAGTTTCTTTTTCTGAGAGTTCATTATTGGTGTATAAAAATGCCTTCAATTTCTGGGTGTTAGTTTGTGTTCTGCTATGTTGCTGAATTCATTTACTAAATCTAGTAGGTTTTTGGTGGAGTCTTTAGGGTTTTCTATGTACAATATTATTTCATCTGCAAATGACAGTTTTACTTCTTCCTTTCCAATTTGAAATACTTTTATGTCTTCTTCTGTCTGAACACTGTGTCTAGGACTTCTAGGACTATGTTGAACAAGAGTGGTAAAAAGTATATCCCTGTCTTGTTCCTGTTCTTAAGGGAAATGGTTTTAATTTTAATCCATATAGTATGATGTTGGCTGTGGGCTTGTCATATATGGTCTTTATTATGTTCAGGTATGATCCCTTTATTCCCATTTTGTTGAGTTTTTCTCAAAAAAGAGTGTTGAATTTTGTCAAATGCTTTCTCTCATCCATTGATATATTCCTGATTTTTGTCTTTCAATTTGTTTATGTGTGGTATCACATTCATTGTTTTAAGACTATTGTACCAAACTTGCATAAAAATAAATCCCACTTGATCATGTTTTATGATCTTTTTAATATATTGGTGGACCCAATTGGCTAATATTTTAGTATCTATGTTCATCAGGAATATTGGCTGAAATTCTCTTTCTTTGTAGTGTTTTCATCTGGTTTTGGAATTAGGATAATCTTGGCCTCATAAAAAGAGCTTGGAAGTGTTCCTTCCTCTTGTATTTTTTGGAATAGTTTGAGAAGATAGAATTAGTTTTTCTTTGAATATTTGGTAAAACTCCCCTGTGAAGCCATGCAGAGCAGGGCTTTGGTTTGGTTTGCTGGAAGTTTTTTGATTACTGCTTCAATTTCATCAGTAATTGTCTGCCTATTCAAATTCTGATTCTTCCTGATTGAATTTTGTAAGATTGTATTTTTTTAGGCATATGTCCATTTCATCCAAGTTGTCCAGCTTTTTCTAATATAGTTGTTCATAGTATTGTTTAAGATTCTTTGTATTTCTGTGAGGTCAGTTGTTACTTCACATCTTTTACATATGATCTTATTTATTTGGATCTTCTCTGTTTATTTCTTGTTGATTCTGGCTAAAGGTTCATCAACCTTGTTTATCTTTTCAAAGAATCAGCCTTTGCTTTTATTAACATTTATTTATTTATTTATTTATTTATTTATTTATTTATTTATTTATTTTTGGTCTCTATTACATTTATTTCTGCTCTGATCTTTATTATTTCCTTCCTTCTATTTACTCTGGGATTTTCTTACTGTTCTCTTTCTAATTCTTTAAGTTGTAGGTTAGATAACTTATTACCAGTTTTTCTTGTTTCTTGTAGTCCTCTAGTGACCTTCCCTCTCAGGATGGCTTTCACTGTGTCCCACAGATTTGGAGTTGTCATTTGTTCATTTACATTTGTTTCCAGCAAGTTTTCTATTTCATTCTTAACCTCTTTGGTAACCCATTCATTGTTTAATAGCATGCTATTTAAGTCTCCACTCATTTGAATGTTTTTGAGTGTTTTTACTGTTGTTGATTTCTAATTTCATTCTAGTGTGATCTGAGAAGATGCTTGAATTGATTTCAATCTTCTTGAACGTGTAGAGACTTGTTTTTGTGTCCTAACATATGGTCTATCTTTGAGAATAACTTATGTGCACTTGAGAAGAATGTATATTCTGAAACTTTGGGGTGAAATGTTCTATAAATGTCAATTAAATCCATCTGATCTAGTGTGTTATTTAAAATCACTGTTTTCTTATTAATTTTTTATCTGGAAAATCTATCCAGTGAAGTCAGTGGGGCGTTAAAATCTCCTATTATGACTCTATTGCTGTCCATCTCTCCCTTAAAGTCCCCCAGAAGTTTTTTTTTTTAATATATTTAGGAGCTCCCATACTGGGTGCATATATGTTTACCAGGGTTATAGCCTCTTCTTGTGGAGCTCTTTATAAAATGCAGCAAAGTCTTCATCATTTTCAAAGCTTCTATTAACATCCAATATAGTGCAGGACACAGCTCCATTTAAAGGGCATATTGAACACCACACCCCCTTTGCCCTTTTTGCTGGTCCCCTCCCCCTTCTCGTTGTCCCCTCCCCCTATCTTTTCTCTGTGTCAGTTCCTGAAGGTTATGTGAATTCCCAAAACTCAGACCCATTGTCCCTCTCAGCACCCAGAGCCTCCTTCTTAGCCTCCACCAGAAGCCTCCTGAGTGCGCTTCCACCTTCATCCTGCATCCTTTCCTCCACGCCTGTGCCCTGCCTGCTCTGGTCCATTGCACTCTGGCCTCACCCAGCTCCAGTGGCTCCCCTTCCCTCTCCTGTCCCAGAGATCTTGCAGCCACTGCTCCCCTTGCCCACTGGTGGGCCACTTCCTTCCCAGAGTTCTCTGTGGAACTTCACAGAGCAGCTCGGCTGACTGCGAGGACGAGTGTGGTCCCTCTGCACATGCTTCCGTGTGTACCCTGGCTGGTTTGAAATCTCCCCTCCTTCCAGGGCGGCAGCACCTGTAGCTGTGGAACCTGTGTACCGGGCCCACTTTAGGACACACTTGACTTGCACAGAGTCAACCACACCTGCATGCTTCTCTGAGGTCATGCCAATGACAAGCCCTCCTCTCCCTCTTTTCCTTCCCCACTCCCCTCCCCACTCCTCAGTCCTTCCTCTCCACCACACAGAGGAAAGGACACTGTGGGTGGGCAGGGCCGTGGGGACCATGCTAGGGCTTTGGGTAAGCGTTCTAGGTAAGGCGCCTCGGGATGCGCTTTGCACTGTCCTCTCTGCTCCCTCAGCACCTCATTCAGTTAGAACTGCTGGAGGCCCTGGGGCGGGAAGGGCCAAGCTTTGAAACAGCAGGTGCAGGCTCCTAGGAGGCGTTCTAGAGCTGATCTCCCTTTGCTATGACTAACCTTGATGTTCTTCCCCAGTGCTGTTGAAATGTATTGTTTTTCAGATTCATGTTTACAGAGTGGTAAAAAGTCATGAAAAGGAGGAAGGTACTTAATGTTTACACATTTATTCATTTCTTAATGAGAATGCTCATTTTTAAGAATCCTCACCCAAGGACATTTTTTTCTGTTGGTTTTAAGGAGCCAGTAGAAGGGAGAGAAGGAGGGGGCAGAGGGAGAGGGAGAGAGAGAGAGAGAGAGAGAGAGAGAGAGAGAGAGAGAGAGAGAGAGACATCCATGACATGGCTGGTTGCCTTACCTACGGGCCCACATAGCCTGGAAGCCGCACTCTCTGGGGTAAGAGAGCGCCATTTGCTGTGGGCTCCTGGGAAGCCAGCGCTCACCCCGGGGCAGCACTGAAGGCCCAGCCCTGCTCGCCCAGCTTCCTCCTGCAGTGCCTCCCCCACTTCGCCAGCTTTCATGTCTTTCCTCTGGGCTGTTGTAACTGTCCATAGCCTTTCTTTCCACTGTGGTTTCTGCATCGTAATTGCTAGACTCTGTCAACGTCCGCTATGAAGCTGGAGGCCACAATCTTACCGTCCTTAACTCACCCAGGGTGGGTGCTCAGTTATCCCTCCCAGTGAATGAATGAATGAATATGCATTTGTTCTGGTCTTTGATCCTCCTTTGCTTCTGCATATGATTGATTGAGTGTCACCTCTGAGGAGGGTCATGGTGTGCTAGGGAATCCGTCTCCCCTACTCCTGGAGTTACCCTACACTCAGAGGCAGCGCCCTTTGGTGTGTTTACAATTCTACCATGAGAGACTGTTTTGTAGGAAGTCAAACAGGGATGTGACGGTCACTCAGGCTGCATGACCAGTGCTATCCACTGGGTGGCCTAAAGGACTTTAATTTCTGGAGGCTGGAGTCCGAGACCAGGTCTTGTTTCTCTGCTTCTGGACGGAGCTGTCTCCTGCTTGGGGAGGCCACTCCCTCCTGTGCCCCAGGGGGCAGAGCCATGCTCTCCTGGTCTCTTCTGCTAAGGATACTACTCCTGTCAGAGTGGGCCCACTCTTCGGACCTCATTTTACCTCAATTAGGAATGCCAAACACACTCACCTCGGGGTGTTAGGGCTTCAGCATATGTATTGGGGAGACAATTCAGTTGATAGTGGGGCCTCAATCATTTTTAACAGAAAGATCTATTTTTAAAGCTGAAAAGCATGATTAAATATGAGGCATCTGTGGAAGAACTCAGCAACAGGACAACAGGTGGTGGGTGCTTTCCTCCCTGGTGGATCCTGCCTCCAAGTGAGCAGAGGGAGCATTAATCCAGCACCCATTAGGACCTGCATCCTGGTCACAGACAGACAGAGTGGCCAGGTGGAGGGAGATTCACAGAGGAGACTGAGAGGAGGGGCATTGTTCCTCTTGCTTTTTCTGCTTCTGCTCATTTTTTTTTTGTCTTCTCTCTCCAAACCTTTAATCTACAAAGCTTCACAGAGAAATAATAGCAGATTGAAAGGACACTTGAGGGGAGGCAAGTTTAAATGCCCAAAGGTGATCCTGATGCCCTGGATGAAGCAGGCATTGAGGCTGGAGGAGGCGGAAGGTTGAGGCACACCAGGGAGTTGCCTCCTGGATTCTGTCACTGACCTCCGTCCCGGAGTCTGCTGATCTCTGACCCAGGCGTGGGCAGCCTGCTCCTGCTCTGCCGCTCAGGTGGGACTGTCCCCAACATGGAAGCCCTAATAAGAGCAGTAGCCCGGGCGTGGTATGCTGCCTCCAGCACCTGTCTCCACGGGGTGACACCAGGCGCCATCGCTGTCCTTCGGCCTGGAGGCTGTCCCAGCAGCCTGGCCCAGGGAGCTCCTCCGCCTCAGGCCGTGCGGCCGGAGCGCACACGTGTTTGCTCAAGCCCCGTCACACTGCTGTCAGCTCCATGGGCCTGCCATTCTGTGGGCATCCAGACGGTTCTGGTCCCTCTGGACTGTCTGGGAGAGAGGCTCAGTTAGACCCGGGGAAAAGTCAAAGGTATGTCGTCCCTCACATGTGGATGTCATGTCATAACAATGTAGGAGGATGAACAATCAGAAGCAGTTTTAAAGAGTGAAAGAAAGTAATAGAGCTTTTTGAAAACAATGCCTATAAACTCTTTGGTCATATATGAAATCAATCTATCTATCTATCTGTCATCTATCTATCATCTATGAGCACAGGTCCTCCTCTGCTAGGGGCTGCATCCTGTAGAGGCCAGGTGTTAGACAGAGAGCACATGAGCAGCCACAGGTGTACAGGAGAGCCTTTACCGCAGACCAAGTAGCCATTGCTAACAAGGAGCCATCAGACAAAACAGTTCTCAAAGCCGCCACACCGAGCAGCCTCGGCAACGTAAGGAGCCGCCACCGCGGGTCAGCAACACACATTTACACCAACTCCCAAAGGGGCTCCCCGAACAGGGACATCAGCACCTGGGCTCCAGAAAGGCAGCTGCACAGTGCGCTCCGTGCAGCTGCTGTGTCCTTGCCTTTGCACCTGCGTGTGGCCGCGTAGCCTTGACCATCAGAGTACAGGCTAAAGCAAAGGGCTCATGCTTCACACGTTCAGGGCTTATCTGGTGCACAGGCCCCCCAGATAAAACCTGTGTTTTGGAGGAAGCAAAGGTCTCCCTGCTTTGCAAGTCTGTGTCTGTTCCACTGTGACTTTCCACGCTGCTCACGGGCGGGGTGTTGCCTGTGCTGTCAGATTTGCCCATGTTACACACAGTCCTGGGGATTCAGTCACGTTTGATGGCTGTGTCATGGTTTCACATGTTAATATGGACTATGTTAGAGGTTTAAACCATTCTCTAAATCAATAGTGTGCGTCTGATTTCTCTAACTCAGTCCTGCTTTTCAGTGAAAGGAGACTGAGTATATATGTGTGTGTTTATGGCAAGAAATGTAATTATGTGGGCGCTGCCAAGATATTTGTGAATGTGTGAGAACTTATAGGAATTTAACATGATCTTATTCTGGGTCTGGTGTCACTGTGCCATGTATGTGAGGTTGTATCTTCAAAAGCTGATACAGATTTAAACAGGCAAAGAAATGAGTGAACAAAATGTCCATTTAGTTTTTCACATGAAAGACAACAACCTCCCGCTTTTCACACAGATGACAAGGCAGCAGACTTTGAGAACAATGAATGCTTTCCTGCACTACTTTAGCCCATAGCCCATAGCCCATCATGTATGTTACATTATTCTTTTAACATTCAATTTAAAATACTTCACTTTTTTTTTTCAGAAGTGTGATTTTGAATTGCTAAACATTTAGCCTTTATTAGAGATAACATGCTCATTATTTCTAAATAATTTTATTATGGCCAGGGAACATACTTTGCAAGATTTAATGTTTTAGAATGCACTGAGACTTGTCTTATGGCTCAGCACAGGGCCCATCTTGGTGAATTTTGCATGTTGCCTTGAGCAGAATTTGTATTTAGCAGTCTCTGTCTATCTGGGTTTTGCTGTGTAACTGCCAGCTAGTTCAAAGTGGATGATGATATTTTAATTGCACATGAAGTTGCTGTTAACATTGCAACGAATGTGGGAGATACTGCTGTTGTCTTGTATGACATATGTGCTCAGAGAGATATACCCATGATAGAATACGGGAACCAGAAAATGCATTTTTATTACTGACATCTTTATGCCCTTATTTTATGGGAAGAATGGGGAAAACATGTATAGGAAGAGCTCATTAAGAAAAATTATAATGATGATCTATGGAAAAATCTCTGCTGTAGATGGAGGCTGTGGGTGTGGGCATGTATTACTTCCACCAAGTTGTAGAATGACAACTTTCCAGAGTTTCTGCCATAATTATGATTGTGTGATAATGAGCGATTCTGCTTTTTGTTCTCCTTTAAGGCCTTCGGAAAAATGAACTAGATGGCACTTCCTCCAGGAAGTCCTTTCTGGCTGCTTGATTGGGTCCATGCTTCTCTGTAGCATTCTCCTGGAAATGCAAATACAGCAGTGCCCTTCTCTGTCTGTCCAGGGTTGTCCCTCCACTGGACTCTGAGGCTGTGACTCGTGTTTGGATTCCTGTCATCCAGGAGAGGCCTGGCCAATGACAACTGTGCAATGAACAGCTGGGGGAGAACAGAGCAAACACAGTACTAAATGATTTCCCTAGAGCTTAGAGGCACGTTAATTATGGTAAATTGTGGGAGTTTTCTTGAACAAGAGAGATTGCGCTTGTGGGGAAGGTACTTTTGAATGAGCAGGTAGAGAAGATGGGACTGAGCCTCAGGGGTGCGGAGGGCCCCTTTGCCCGGTTTGCACTATGAATCCCCTCTCCATGGAGAGGATGACCGTGTGAAGCATGCGCCCTTTGCTTTCGTCATCCCTCCTTTCGTTGTTCCTTCTGAGTCCTTCCTGTTCAGACTAGACTCAGCTGTCCCTGCCACTGGCAGGTAGCAGCAGAGGTACCAAGTGGAGGGAAACAGTGGTGGCTTTTATGGCCATTGTTGTTATAATTCGCACAGTGGCTCATAGGACGGGTTGAGAGGGAGAGAACGGGTCGGGTCAGGGTAGTGAAGGATGGTGTCTCTGGACAGAATGTGTTCTGCTCTCAGGAGGCCAATTGCCACCCCAACACAGGCCCGAAGGCCGGGGGGACCCCAGAAGACCAGCAGTCCCCCCCTCCGAGCTTCCCTGGGCCTCGTGAGCATGTTTGGCCATGGGCGAGTACACGACCCGTCAGCAGGATCCAAGAACCACTGAGGCTGCTCAGTCCGAGCTGGGAGGGCAGCTGATGCCCGGGGACCTGAGAGCTCAGCTGAGCTGGCAGCTCTGGGTCTCACGGTCTGGGTCTGGTTGGGGTGTAAGAAGTCAGGGAAACAGCTCACCTCACCCGGGCCAGCAGGACGGTGGTCAAGGAAGGTCTGACTGCAGGGCCCAGCGAGGCTTCTGGGGACAACAGGTGCAGGGTCCCCAGCTCCTCCTCCTGAGCTGACAGGTCCATCGGAGGACTGGTATCCCCCTCGCTGGAGAATGACTTGCAGAGAGCAGGAGCTCCGTTCACCCCTCAGTCCTCGGTGTGACACTCTCACTGGCTGCAGGGGTTGGACAAGGCCAAGCTCTAGGGGGAGAGGAGGAGAACTCTGCAATCACCCACCACAGGAGCATTCCTCCCACAGCAGTGCCTGTGCCGGCCTCCAACTGCCCCGTCTTTGCTGGGTGCATGGCATCACTCCTCAGGCCAGCCTGTCATACAGTTTGTATTCATACACACGCACACAGACACACACACATGCATGTGCACCCATGAACACACCCATGAACATCTACACACATGCACTCATGCACACACGCACACTCATGCACACATGCAACACATTCATGCACACACATACACCCGCAATGCACACACACTCATGTACACTTGTGTATACACATGCACACATGTGCACACACACAATCCCTGCATAATGCAGGCTCTCTTCTTTAACTGAAGAAGATGCTGAAGATGTCATGCAGGTTGATGAAACCACATGATACACAGCAGCAACAGGATGAACATTGGGAGGGTTCTCTCTCATTCATCACTGCGGCCTCAGGAAGCCTCTTCCCGCTCGCTCACCGCTGGCAGGCGCACCTCAGCTCTAACGTGTGAGAGCCTGAGGAGTGACCGGCCCATCGACACTAAACAGATGACTCACTAGATGATATTTAGGGGAGACATGGTATGGAGCGAGGCTACCACAGAATGTTTATCCAGAGAATAAGGCCTGTTTTCATGGAAATTCAATTTTTAAAGTTACAGTATATCAAGATTTATGTTAAAAGTGTTAACAATTCAAAGATTCAGCCACTTCAGTGTCAGGTACCACGGCCCGCCGCCAGTCAGGCGCTTTAATAGGGGTCAAAGGCCACAGAGGCCAGCAGGCAGCCTGCACACAGGCACAGCTCGTCCTCCGTCCAGGCCTGGCCTTCCTTGCTGACAGCACTGAGTCTGCTCCATCCTCTGTGGGCCCAGCAAATACTAAGCTTAAAAACAGACTGAAAAATAGCACATCTCTGAAAGTCCTTGCTACCTGTCCATTAAAAACATCCAGTCAGCACTTGATTATTTTTACTTTTTAACCTCTACAGGCTTTGTGCTCACTGTTAGGTTTTTCAGAATCAACAGATTGAGTGGGAAAAGCCTTTGTTTCTAACCAGCGGCCCAGTTTCCGTTTAGCGGTGTACCTGCCACACGGCACTGGTTGCTAACAGTCTTACTGTGGCTTCCTGCATCGTCCCTGCTGAATTTCCATGTCTGACGGCACAGAGGCCGCTGGAGTAATGCAGGCTGGAAGTATGTGAGCCGCACCAGTGCTGATTCCTCAGCTCCCTGAAGAGGAAGAGGCTATGCAAATGTGTACTTCTTTCCCTTCCATTGTGTTGTAGATGGTTGTTTAGTGTGGACCTGTCTTCTAACTTGTCCAAAAATCAGAGCACACTGCCCATGCTCCTAATTATAGTTAAGCTAATGTCTATTCCACTTAGGACAGATGGTTTTCCAACAATTTCATATTCTCCAGGCTTAGAAATTTCATAAGTCCTCTGCAGTACAGCGCTGTGTTGGTAATTTATCCTTTATCGGTCTTCATGTATTCTATTTTCCAATAATCAGCCTGACGGGTGGAGTACAGTCACCCTGCCGTTAGGTCGGGGGGAGCACAGCCATGTGCTAGTCTAATGCATAAAATGAAGACCAAGTGGAGCTGGTGAAGGTCCTAGGAACACTCCTCACAGTTTTCACCTGACCTCCTGGCCAACGCAGGCCCACACGAAAGCTTTCACGTGCCTTTAATACCAGCTGTGAGCATAAATACATTTGTGATGTCATTGTTTCTTTTAAACTGGGTGGATCCATCATGTGGGGAAGGTTTTAACAAGACTCCTGTGACCATGGGTTTTTTTTTTATACACACAATGAATTGGCTCATTCCCATTCTGCTGTGAAACCATTTGCCTTTACCATCAGTTGGATGTGCCTAGTTATTAATGTTTTTGTCAAACATTTATTGAAGCCCAACTCTTTGGCGAGAGAAGGCAAAGACAAGAAAAGGGGTAACAAATGAATAAGGTAAGGGCACTCGAGTCCCCTTCAGGAAGAGCCGTTGCGGCAGCTAAGAAGGTGCTGCTTAGAGATGAGCACATGCCTGGTGAGAACAGTGAGGTGGGGAGCAGTGGGATGAGGTTCTTCGTCACAGTTATGTGATCTTTTCATGGAGCTTCAACCAAGAGCAGAAACAGCCTTGGCTTTGCCAGGGTTGGAAATCGCCGAGGACTAAGGCAGGCTGTGGAGGACACAACAGGTGATCATCTACTAAAATGTTTAACGCTGAGGTTTGGGTGATATGTAGTCACAGGAAGCTGGAATTGCTTAAGCATCCGCAATATTTAACTGGAGTGGAGTTAACTTAAATACATATAACTTTTTTTTTGGTAATGTTCTGAAAAAGTTTAGAAATATAAAACAAACACAAAAATCACATTAAATTGGTATCAAATCATATAGTGTGGCATTTATCAACATTAAAAAATGTGTGGGTTTTGTCTCTCTTCCACATTCATAATTACACAGAATTAAACTTTAACTTTTTCCTTCTAAACCATCAATAATTTTGAAGAAGTTGAGCTTACAAAGGAATAGAGTTCTTTTATAGACAGACTGACAAATTTGGGAGGTATTTTCATTATCCTGGCCATTCAGTCATTTTTTAAAACAAGACATTTCAGGGGCTAAGCTGAGTACAATGCAAACATACAAGGGGATACAGAATTTGAAGCAGTGGTTAAGAAACAGGACTGTAAAAAGAACACTGATATCTCATCAAAGCTTGAGAGCGGCGGAATAAGGAAAATGGAAGAATGGCAATATTTAAAAACATAGGTTTGGTTTTCTGGAAATAATGAAAGACATAAATATACAAATGCCACAAAGCTGGCTGAAGAGATTTTTACTTAGATGTTTCATAGTGAATTTGTAGAACAACTATGACAAAGTGAAAATCCTAAGGGCAGTGGGAGAGAAAAAACATCCATCACACACACACACACACACACACACACACACACACACACACGCACACACACAATGAAAAATAGGCTGAGAGTAGATTTCTCAATAGCATGATGGAAACCAAAGGACAGTAGATTAAACCAAATTCCTCAGAAAAATTAATAACAATTTCACAATCTACTCACAAAAAATCTTTCATGGATAAGGGAAAATAAACACATTTTCAGATACACAACATTTTATGCATGCTCACCAAAGAAAGTTTGAAGCATATATTTTCAGAAGAAGTGAAATGATCGAAGACCCCAGGTTTGAAATGCAAGAAGAAATCATAGACAAATAGTCTGGATAAAGTTTATATAAATAAAATAATGGTTGTATAAAATTATAAAGACCATGATAAGAATAATAATCT
Organism: Pipistrellus hanaki; assembly: GCF_964339955.1. Lineage (NCBI taxonomy): Eukaryota > Metazoa > Chordata > Mammalia > Chiroptera > Vespertilionidae > Pipistrellus > Pipistrellus hanaki. Next base: position 2,464,407 of record NC_140519.1, read on the forward strand.
TCAATTAAATATGCAGGGGTGGAAGTGAAAGGTCAGGAAACAGCAGTGTGTGAGATGGAGGGCATGTCCATTTAAGGTGTTTGAAAATCCTTTTTGTGAGGGTTTAGGATATTGAATAATTTTACTCTTAGGGAATCAATCTTCATCTAGAACAAACTGTAGAGGAGCTTGAGCTTTCGGGGTTCTGTCTGTGAGTCTTTCCTTTTGTTCTGACTCCAATTCCTGGGGTACCAGATTTTCTCACAAAGCTCCACTCAGATCTTGTATGAACGCCGAGGCTGTGCTGTCTCCTTGATCTAGATGTTCTCAAGCTGCAGTTAACGCCTTGAGCTGAGACATTCAAGATGTTATTATTTTTTTTTGTCTCTATATTGGAAGATGGAGCCCTGACCTCATATATTTTGAAATCTTGTTTAAATATAAATGGCATTTAGATTATCAGTTGCCAAAACCTAAATAGTATCTAGTGTCTACACTCCATTTCATAATTATTTTAATGGAGATTTTTTTTCCAAAGTGACATGAAATTTCTGCTCATTCTCCTAGAAATTGTCATGTTTTCATATAAAAACATTTTAATTACTGCAATGACATTATTTTAAAAATATTAGCCCAATTCCCTGCATTAGAAGTAGGTAACCAACTGTTTTTTTCTATAATATGTTTTCACTTTTTCAGTTTTCTAACACATGATTAAGTATTTGCCTGAAAAGGTCACTGTTAAATCGTGAAATGGACATTGTACTAGTAAGTCATTTCTCCAGTGTCTTTAGTCTGAGGTCTCCACATTGTGCTTTAACCTCGTTGGTGCTGTTTAGCTATTTCCTTGAGCCCCAGGTCTTTAAGCGTCATCTTGATGCTGATAAACCTAAAAGGATGGAAAGCTGGTTCCTCTCCGGACCAGCCCTGTGCTCTGTCTTCCCACCCAGGGCATCAGCATTGCGCCCTGACCCTGCTCCTTCCCCCAGTCAGCGCCGGGCAGTGGCCCAGGCTTCCTCTGTTCCCCTCGCTCCTGCCTCCAAGTCCTGTGTAGACATTCCAGCAGTGTCCTGTGTCTTCACCCTTTCCCACCTTTGTTGTGGCCGCCACGGTGCCCTCATCTCTCCCCCACACCACTTCCACCCTTTCCTCCGCTTCCACACCATTCTCCCTTTGTCCCATGTACCAGAGTAGCTAAGCTACAGTGATTTTAAAACACATACATTTACAAATTACAAATCAAATTATGCTCCTGCTCATTTTTTGAATACTCGGTGGCTTACTCTGGAGGCTAAAATAAAATCCCCATTCCCTGCCCTCCCTCTCCGCTATCCCACTACACCTGCTGTCGGCTGCTCCTCCCAGAATTCTGCCTCATGTGGGTCAGTGGAGACTAATTTCTCAGATGCCTTTTATACGGCCACCTGCCACTCCATTAAACCACACTGTTTCCTCTCCACAACAAGTTGAATTACCAGGTATTTTCTTCTCTATCTGTGAGTTGATCTGTCATTTACTTGCTCTTCTCTACACTTTGTTCTCAGAACCTGGTGAGGACAGGGCCTGAGACATATTTGTGCTGTGCCACTGGCTCCCGAGCCATGTGGTCGTGGATGCTGTCAGGAGATGTCTATTGTGTGCACAATGAAAACACATTTTTGCAATTTTTAATGAAAACATTTTATTGCTTTTAAAATATATTTTATTTATTTTATTTTTTTTACAGAGAGGAAGGGAGAGAGATAGAGAGTTAGAAACATCGATGAGAGAGAAACATTGATCAGTTGCCTCCTGCACACCTCCCACTGGGGATGTGCCCTCAACCAAGTTACATGCCCTTGACCGGAATCGAACCTGGGACCCTTGAGTCCACAGGCCAACGCTCTATCCACCAAGCCAAACTGGTTTTGGCTAATGAAAACATTTTAGTTTTGTGAATAATTTTATTAATAACAGGTAGTTTTCTTACATCCAAGAATTAAAATGTACATTTTTGACTACATTGATAAGTATTTTTTTAAATTTTTGAGTTAACATTATACTTCTTTAAAATATTGCTCAAAGTAATTTCTATTAAATTGGTTGAACTTTGAGAAATTCTGAAAACTATACATGAATAGTAATTTATTTGTCTAATCAAACAATTTGAATATGATACAATCTAGTCTATTTTTTAAGTACTTGAAACTATGAATGACCCAGAATGGTAAATTTTAACTTCGAGCATCATAGAAAAAAACTAAAAATGTCAGGGCAGATCCATTTATTAGCGAATTCCTCTGCATTGAAGGATTGTTGAACTGGGCTTTTTAAAGTTATATTACACTGAGTATTTTCACTCTTTTACTTTCTAATTATTTGGGGAGTGACTCTTCTTTTAATGTTTTTAGCATAAGTTTGCCTTCTCTTTTTCTTAGAATACTTTTCTGAAAGGGGTCTCTGAACTGTTTAGGCTATGTTTTTGAGCATGTCCAATTAGCTTTTTCTTTGAAATTTCAACACATAAAGGAAAAGCATCATTAGTTAGGAAACTTTCATATATATTCCAACATCCATAAGATTAGCTTGTGTTGTAGGAAAATATTTTATCATCCTGAAAGTGCTTTTATAAATTAAATTAATGTAAATTAGTCATATTTCTTACTTTTCAGAATTTAATTGTTTTAACTTCTGATCTGATTTCATACTATATAATACTCTTTTATAAAAACACTAGAGGCCTGGTGCATGAATTTTGGGGGAGGGTGTCCCTTAGCCTGGCCTGTAGCCTTTCCAATCTGGGACCCTTTGGGAGATGTCTGGCTGCCCTCCTCTCTTGGCCCTATTACCACTAATTGCCTCTGCCATGGCCACGCAACCAGGGCTTTGTCCGGAAGTCAAGGATGGGGCCTAAACCAGCAATTGGACATCCCTCTCTCAATCCTGGGCCACTGGCTTCTAAACGCTCACCTGCCTGCCTGCCTGATCAGCCCTAACCACTCTGCATGCCATTAACTCCTCCCTTCCCAGCCTGCTTGCTCCCAACTGCCCCCCATATTACTCTATTATTAGTATAGATTTGCATTAAAAAATGTTCTTGCCTTAGAAGTGGTTTGATCTTTCATTAATAACTACATGTTGACTTTATGAATAAGCCTGTCTACATAATAATACATTTAAGTGTGGCTGCTCCCCATGGAGATCCTGTAAAATAGATTTGTTCTTATTGTTATTCATATTACAACTCAGAGATACATATGTATTAGTAACTTTTCTAACCCACAGCTTGGAAGAGGCAGAATTAGGACTGAACTCAGAATGCTCTGGACAGCCCCAGAGGATGTGCACCCTCAGGCATGATCACACTCAGGTGCAGCATTTCTTTTACGGACCAGCATCTCCACAGGCAGCTGCGAGCTTCCTCTCCCCAGCCCCACTCCCCTCCTACCACCCATCTCCCAGCTCTGGTGCAGGGTCTGGGTCTGACTGAGTCATGTGGTAGTTGCCCAGTCACTCTGACAAGTGACCCCTAGACCCGGGGGATGAGAGCACACTCCAGGGAGCGGCACTTTTCGAGTATCTGCCAGCAAGCAGGCCTGCCCTGGGTGGATGGCTGTCCCCTGACACCTTGGTTACAGGGGATTGATTCCAAGGGAAAGCTGCAGGCAGGCAAATGGACTGAACCAACAAGTCATTTCCCTGCACAGGAGGAAGGAAGGCTGTCTCCCTGCCCTCCAGCTGCCAGGGTCAGGACCGTGGCCGCCGGCCAGTCCCTCCACCATCTGCATGCGGGGAGCCTGCACCTGTGTGGCCACAGCCTGGCTGGACTCCTGAAGCCTGGGCGACTGCTCAGACGGGCAGTCTGTTCTCTGAGCCGCAGGCCAGGCCGTGAGTTGTGGCTGCCAGTGAGTATGTGCAGGTGGTGGTGACATTGAACCGCAGCTTGTGAGTTCAAAAAGGGGGGACATCGACAATCTCAGAGGACCTGGACTGTCCTGAGGGGCTGTAGCTTGGGTGGGACCAGGGCACTGGTCGCTGCACCCTTTGTACAATCGCAGAGAACTTTCAAACTCTGAGTCTTCCTAGTGAGTCTCTTAAAGCCCTGGCCTGACTCGCCTCTCCTCGGACGACCTGCACAGAGCTTCCTGGGTTCTCACTGCCCCAGGCCTTTGACCTTGCTGCCTGTGCCTCTCTCTCAGGTCGGTGCCCCTGGTTCTGCTGCAGCGGCCTGCGGTGTGCTAACATCTGGCCAGGCCGGGCCGGACGCCACAGACCCTGCTGAGCCAGTGCCAAGCGCCAGGCAGCTGCCCTTGTGCAGCAGGGTGGAGCCTGCCAGGCTTAGGGCGATTAAAACTATCTCTGATCCCCAACAAATGCCCCGTCAGCTCCTCTTACAGGAAAATCATGTCATGAGTTAATTCTGTCTTAGAAGCAGATCTTTCAAACATCTGAGCATGAAAGATGCACAAACTCTGATTCTAAGCATCTGTGTGCTTCAGAGACTGGGAGCACCCTGCTCGCTGTGAGGATGTTCAGGAACCAGGCTTCCGATGTATTTTGAGACCTCACTGTGTACTCTGAGACATCACTGTGCCTTGAGACCACACTGCACCCCCAGACCTCACTATGCACCCTGAGATCTCACTGTGCACCCTGAGACCACACTGTGCTCCCTGAGACCTCACTGTGCTCCCTGAGACCTCAGTGTGTGCACTGAGACCTCACTGTGCCCTGTGACCTCACTGTGCCCCGTGACCTCACTGTGCCCTGTGACCTCACTGTGCCCTGTGACCTCACTGTGCCCTGTGACCTCACTGTGTTCTCTGAGACCACACTGTGTGCACTGAGACCTCACTGTGCCCTGTGACCTCACTGTGCCCCGTGACCTCACTGTGCCCCGTGACCTCACTGTGTTTTCTGAGACCTTACTATGCACCCTAAGATCTCACTGCATGCCCTGAGACCTCATTGTGCACCCTAGGACTTCACTGTGCCACTTGGACCTCACTGTGCCCTCTCTGGATTTGGTTAGGGATGGGGTGTCAGGTTTGGAAATTCTGAAAGATGCTAAGAAAGGCTCTTTGACAAGGCTCTTGTTTGAAGATTCTCAAAATTCTCTTTTGTTGTTGGAGACAAAGGAAGCAGTTTGACCTGAGTGATGAGTGCCTCCTTAGCATGCTCTTCGCTCCATCCTGGGATTGAGGGCCTATGTCACTGGAGCTCCCTCGGGCTGGTTGTCCTCCAAGAAACAGCCAGCATGTCCCCACAGACATTTCAAATCATTTTTCAATTCATAAAAGGGTTTTGTTTTTAAGGCTGGGAAGGACAGTTCGAGCTGCCACCAGGAATGGGTCAGAGAACCAAGTCCTGCGGTAACTGAGGGGTGCACCCCACCAGTGACACCTTGTGCCTGACATGACCCATTTGTCCTGGGAATTTGAATGAGCAAATAAAACCAGTGCTGTTCTGTTTGCCCATCCTTGACTGATCAGACAATTTCAAGGAGAATCCAATAGAGAGGGGTGACTGTTAACCATGCACAGTTCAAGCAAAGTTCATGTACACACTATATTCCGGGAGAGTAGTTCTATAGTGAGTGACTTGAAAGCATATAGGAGAATGGATAAATAAATTAAATTTGGTGGATCACATTTTGAATTGTTTTAAATAATTTTATAACTATGACTAGAGTCCCAAGAGCAAATTCGTGCACCAGAGGGGTCCCTTAGCCTGGCCGGTGGGATAGGTCTGAAACTGGGTCTCTGACATCCCCCCAAGGGGTCCCAGATTGTGAGAGGGTGCAGGCCAGGCTGAGGGACTACACTGGCTCACAATTGGGGCCGGGGAGGGATGTGGGAGTTTGGCCAGCTGGGGAGAGCTCCAGGGTGTCTGACCCACCTCGCTCAGTCCCAATCGCTGGATCCCAGCAGCAAGCTCACCTACTGGTCGACTGTCTGCCCCCTGATGGTTAGTGCACATCATAGTGAGCAGTTGAGCGGCCTTAGTATATCATTAGCATATTACTCTTTGATTGGTTGAATGGCTGACTGGCCTACCAGACACTTAGCATATTAGGCTTTTATTATAAAGGATAAGTGCTGCTATGTGAGCACTGGAGGGCCAACAGTGTGCAGTTGGAATCCTTTAATGAAAGCAACATTTTCAGCTGGATTTTCTATCCTGCAAGTCTGTGGATCACAGATGATTTAATTGAATATTCTACATCTGTTAACACCCAGGACTTCAGTTGTGCAATTTCTGAAAATGTTTGTGTCCCCATCATAGGCCATCTGGTTCCAGCCGGTTTTGGGGGCCCTTGAGGAACTCACGAGCCTGGTGTACACTGCAGGTACTGGGGACAGATGTAGCCTAACGTGCAGACTCCCATGGGCTCTGTTCACAGCTGGTGGCCCACACTGTCCTTGCCACCATTTCCCCCCAAACTTTCAACGTGTGCAAATTCCTGTGGGGCCTCCAGTTCGGGCTCTTCCTTCTACTTTGCTCCATGTTTCTCACATCATGCTTTTTCCTCCCTCTTTTCACTCCAGATTCAAATCCACCCTGATTACGGATCCCATCTTCTTCTTTTGTCTTTTGCTCAATAACTCGACCTTGACTTAGAGGTAAATTTAACCTGAAAGCAATGAAGCTTAAACTGTTAGAATTGGTAAGAAACCCAGAAAAAATACTTAAAAATAGAAATATAATGGAAGTCCATAAGCAACTAATTAATAGAAGAACTGTAAAACTTTTCAGGATTTAGAAATTGGTGATTTGTTGTGCTTCCTTATCTTTTGAAACACGCACATTTGTACCAACACTTGACCTGTAAATCTGAGTTCTATTTTGTTCTATGTGTCAGACAACAAAACCTGGAGCAGTCCCCGCTCTGACTCACCTCCGCCCCTCTGCGTCAGTGAAGGTCACCCTGTGAAGATGTGACTTAGTGCAGCGCCAGTGGATGGAAGACTGGGCTTGGTGTGGGGTCACCCAGGTGAAATCCTGTCCCCAAAACTTGTTAAATGGGACTTTGGGAAGTTACTCAGTATATCTAGGCTTCAGCTTTCTCATTTACAAGGGGAGATTGCATTAGACAATGTAATTTCTTATAATTGTATGATAACACACAGAAAATAAAACCTAGTGGAAATCAACTCCTTATTAATAGAATGTCCTGTGGGCAGGCCCCTGGGAATTCATGGGATCTCACAGGAGCCTGTGGATTCCCCATGCTCCTTCGGCTATACATGCAGGGAGATGCGGTCTTGTGTGGAACCGACCTTCCTTCTTTTTCCTTACATGGCAGAGTTCTGCTTTCATTGATTTTATGTATGTACACCCCATGTGAGATTAAGTTTGAACAAAGGGGCCATAACTGTGTGTGTGTGTGTGTGTGTGTGTGTGTGTGTGTGTGTGTGAACACCACTCTTCTTGCAACTCTTATATAAGGAATCACATGGTAACAATCGTAAAAGTATTAACATGGAAGGCAAGTAATAATGTATTCTCTAGCAGACCCAAATCTTACATGTAGGAACGATGAGACATTGTTTATAAGGAAACAAAAGAAAACTGAAAACAGCAAATTCTGCTTCTACTAGTGCATCAGAGAGTAAGCACTCAGTGGAAATAAATAAAAAGAAATAACGGAGAAGTGTAAACGTCCCCCAGTTCTCAGGGACGTGTCAAGTTCTTCCAGCATATGAGAGGGAGCCTCCTGTGTCTCCTAGGTGGTTGTTATTTTTATCCAATATTAGAAGAAAGTAAGAACCCCACCAGCAGGAGGATTTTGGGAAGGAGCTAACACTGGAAATTTGTGTATAACTCCCCACAGATCTTTCTCATTGTGTTTAATCTTTTAATTGTACTTCTTAATTAGAAAAAAGACCTCTATAATTTCTACTCAAATTGTTATACAAAAACCATCGTAACCCCTCTTTAATTTGAGAGCCTTTCAAATATATGAACCTGCTCCATCCCCAGATGTCTTCACTTCCAATTAAAATGTGGTTGTTTGATGAAGAGACCAGAGATGTTTTCTTTGATGTTTGTAAACCAATGAGAAGAGGAAAACAATCACCAGCTCCAAAGTGTCCTGTGCAAAGACCTTCATGGGCCTGAGGCAAGTCTCTGCACAAGGCGTTCCTGTGATCAGCATTACTCCCTTCTTTGGAAGCTGTGTTTTGCTCATCTACTTCCTTTCACTGCAGCATTTGTATATTAGGAATTGACCAGAGGAGGCGGTGAGGAAGGAGTAGATGTGACATATGTAAAGGAATTCCTGCCAAATAACAGAGGCAGCAATAGAGGGACAAGTGAAGGAAAGTTGTGGTTAGAGAGAGGACATCAAGACCAAGTTTTAAGACTGAATGTCTTGATTACCATCCCGAGGATGGAAAATAAGAGTGGATGGTAGAAACTCTGGAAAATGCAGATCACTTATCAGGTTAGAGCCTGGGAAACCCTTCAGATCAGTATCGGAATGGGGCAGTGGCAAGCCAACAAGAAATGGTGGTATGGAGGTAGGGTGCTGTGAATTACCACCCTTCCGCCTACTTCTTCATGGTCCAAACATAGTTGCTAGATATTTGAAAGTTTTTGACTATAGGAAAGGCAGAAGGAGACTGAAAAATAATAATGTATTAGGAATAGGATTTCCAGAGCAACTAGGTGAATTTTAGGAAATGTTTTTCATGTTTCATCAGAATATGTAAATTATAAGCCCATTTACTTATCAAAATGATTATGAGCTATAATTTTTGAGTGAAGCCAGGCTTGAAACATCATTTCTCCTAATTTCATCTGTTAGTAGTGTTTTTACCAAATATGTGTGATTGTCCCACCACCAATGGTCGCATGTACTTCCTTGGCTCTTTTTGTTGGCGCTTGAAATATATATTGACCTTGAGATGTGGGAGGGATTACACATACCCCTCTGGAGGAGAGGGTTTAAGATTCTGTGTGACCAGTCAGAGAAAGACAAATACCATGTGACCTCACTTATATGTAGAATATCAGGAACAACAACAACAAAAAAAGAATAAAATAGAAACAGAGGCCTGAATGTATGGAACAGATTGACAGTTGTCAGAGGGGAGGAAGTGGGGAAGTGGGTGAAAGAATGTGAAGGGCCTAAGCAAAAAACATATATATTTATATCACACATAGGCAACAGTTGGTGATAGCCAGAGGAAAAAGGGTGGGAGGGTGGAGGCTGGTATAGGTGGGGGAAATGGGGATGGGAAGATATTGCTTTGGGTATAGGGGACACGATGCAGTGTGCAGATGATGTTTTGTTGAGTTGTGCACTTGAAATCTATATGGTTTTGTGAACCAATGTCATCCCAATAAATTCAATTAAAAAAAAAAGATTCTTTGTGGAGTATAGGACTTCCAGAATGATAGAGTAAGGATCTGTGTATATCTGCTCCTTCACAGAAGTAGGAAAATGTTGGCAAAATTTTTAAAACTTTGAAAATTAATCAAATTCCTACAACAATATAAGAAGTAATTTATTCAAGAAAAAAATGTTTGAACCTTGGTAAGAAGAGTAAGGTTTGCAGCTTGGTGTCTCAAGGGACAATTCTGTGAGGTCTGAAGCTGAAGTCTGCAGCCTGAGGGGCAGGATGGCCCAGAGCCTGGAAAAGCCCCACCAGTGTCAGCATCACCACAGGCTCAGCCCGAGCTCCCTGGGAAGGGCCCTGCACAGGCATTGCTGCTGTTTGACCTGGGGAGGAGGAAACGTTTTATTCAGAGTTGCCACATCATATCACCGAAAATGTTCAGTTTTCAACAAAAATGATGAAGCATAGGAAAATAACAGTCAATAGCCAACAGTGTCCTCAGGAATTCATATGTTGATTCTTAGTAGACAAAAATCTATTTTTGTCTATTAAGTCACTATTATGAAATATTCAAAATATATTCATAAGTCACTATTATGAATATATTCAAAGAAATAATGGAAACCCTGTCTAACAAGTTAAAGAAAATATGACAATACAACCAGTTCATCAGCAAGAGTTGGGGGTCATGGGGGTTCAGGCTGAAGGACATTTCTGACCAATAGTGTGAGGGCCTAGGAGAGACAAGCTTAGATAGGTCGCTGCACACCAGAGATTGTACAGATGATAGAGTTAAACTGTAACAACGATTTCTCACCACAAACATAACATCAGTGAGATGGAAACTGCCAAAAAAAAAATAATAATATGCGGTTTGGCTCAATGGATAGAGCGTCGGCTTGGGGACTGAAGGGTCCCGGGTTCGATTCCGGTCAAGGGCATGTACCTTGGTTGCGGGCATATCCCCAGTAGGGGGTGTGCAAGAGGCAGCTGATCGATGACTCTCTCTCATCGATGTTTCTAACTCTCTATCTCTCTCCCTTCCTCTCTGTATAAAATCAATAAAATATATTTTTAAAAAAATAATAAAAAGAGCCAATAAGGTTTGGAGTTGAAAACTATAATGATTGAATTTTATAAAGAAATCACTAGAGGGGGATCAACAACAGATTTGAACTGGCAGAAGGAAGGAGCAAACTTGCAGATACACCAATTATGAGTATGCAGTCAAAGAGACAGAGAAACAAGAAACAGTATAAACAGGTCCAGAGCCTGTGCAGCTGCAGCAGGTGGGGCAGCGGGAACACGAGGGGCTCAGAGGAAAGGTACAGAGAATGTATGAAACAAGGTGGCCAAGAACTTCCCAATTTGGTGAAAAGCATCATCTACTCACCAGGAAGCTCAGTGATGCAAAGTGGGAGAGCAGCAAAAGGTACAATCTTACCGTGAAGCACTGAGTTTTCTGCAAAGAGGAGGTACAGCAGTTCCCAAAAATTTAGTTTCTTGGAGATGCATCTGAATGTTGGTAAAATAAACAAACAAAAAACAACAAACAAACATACAAAAAACGTCATCACAGATGTCCTTAAGCAACCCTTAAATAAAAAGGAAATACAAATTAGGAAGCTCAAATCAAGATTGTTTTGTTTGTTTGTATCTTTCTATTTATGCTGAGGTCTCTCAATTTGCAATCTGTCTCCTTTTTGAAGGCCCATTTACAGAACACTGCATGAACACAAGGCCGTGTGGAAGATGCTAAAAACAGTTCCAGATTTAACTTGTCAGCTGACAGATGACCATCTGAAGACACTCAGCAGGAATGTCATTTCTGAAACCTGGATAAAAGGCAGCACAGGTAACGGACTCTGGAGGGATGCTTGGCAAGATCAAATGCGTGTCCCATTTTGATTCTCTGTCCATTTTAATATGCACTAGAGGCCCAGTGCACTAATTCATGCATGGGTGGGGTCCAAATGGCCGGCCAGGAGGAGGGGTTGTGGGCAATTGGCCGGCTGGCTGGCCCTCTCCTTTGGTCAAACTCCTGGTTGAACTAGCAGTCCAGGGTGCAGTGTGCATATTAACCTTCCATTAATATAATTATTTTACTGGACGTGTTAAAAATGTACTGTGTAGAGGTACTTCATTTGTAAGAATATAGTCACTGAATGAATTACATTTCACACCTTAGTACTTAGGCTCAGAGATGGTCACAAGCGTTTCTCCACCTTAGGATGCAGCAGCGTCACCCGGGAGATTCACTGGGATGCACTGCAGTGCGTCCTCCACCCTGTTCTTGCTGCTTCCAGGGTGTGGGTGGGGTTTAAAGTGCATGTCCACTAAGGTTCCAGGTGATGCTGCCGCTCTGAGAACCACACTGTGAAAACCACTCGATATGCACATTTAATAACAATCTGGCATTGGTGCTCATAGTTAAGGCAGGAAGTGGTCTAAGTGATTATTTGACTGATCCCAATACTGATTAGATATTGGTGTGTGTGTGTGTGTGTGTGTGGGGGGGGGGTCGGGGATCTCTCCAGACAGATTTTCAGTTTCCCAATTTTAATTCCTAACTCCTTTACCAAGTGAATATTGGGTGCATTAGGAGAATATATTTTATATCTTAATGGGGAGCAGACAAGTCAACACATGGAGTCACACACCTAAACCAAGAGTTCAGTATCAGTTCTTCTTTCTGTGATTATTAAGTCTCTACTAGAAAAGAGAGTCTAATTTACTTAATAAATTTTTTTGTGTCAGGGAATCTTTCTTATTTATGAATCACAGTAACAAACAAAAGTAGGTTGTTTTATTTATTTTATTTTTTATTGAATTTATTGGGTTACATCAGTTAACAAATTATATAGGTTTCAGGTGTGCAATTCTACAATACGTCACCTGTATATTGTACTGTGTGTCCACCACCCCAAGTCAAGTTTCCTTCCATACCCTCTGCTACCTACCCACCCCCCTTTCCTCTGGTAATCAACATATTGTTGTCTGTGTCTTTGAGTTTGTTTTTTTTTCTTAATCCCTTCACCTTTTGTACCCATCCTCACAAGCCCCACTCCTCTCTGACAGTTGTCAGTCTACTCTCTGAGTCTATTTCTATTTTGTTTGTTGGTTTATTTTGTTCATTAGATTCCACATATGAGTGAGATCATGTGATTCTTGTCTATCTCTGACAGCCTTATTTCACTCAGCATAATGGTCCCTCCATGCTGTCTCTAAGATAAGAGAGCCTTCCTTTTTGCAGCTGCATAGTGTTCCATGGCATAAATGTACACAGATTTTTTTATTCACTCAGATTTTTTTATTCACTCATCACTGATGGGCACCTGGGACCCTAAGGCATAAAGCATCATGCGTGTTTCCTGGTTCGAGTGGAGTTCAAACACACTTTACCGAAGTTGTAGACTGTTGTGCTGCTAGTCTGAGCAAGTGGTTCCTCAGGGTGCCCGCACTGAAGGTCTAACTGTAGCTTCAGAGAATGCGTGTCTGCTGGAAACAGGACATATTTTGAGAGCTTTCCCTGATGGTTCTTCATTGCTAGGCTGCGGTTGAAGAGAATCTGCATATATTGATATGCGGCTTATTAAAGACAGCAAACAAAGCCAAAACCCCCACACCAGCAAACAGAACAATGGTAGCATTAGTAAGTAATATGATTACATGTATACTTTCATAAATAACTGAAATTATATATAAACTAGAGGCCTGATGCATGAAATTCATGCAAGAGTAGGCTTTCCTTCCTCTGGCTAATTAGCATATTTTGCTTTTATTATCCTACCTTAGAAAAGAATAATATGCAAATTAACAATCACTCCACTCAAGCCACGCCCAGAAGCCAATCAGAATGAGTATGCAAATAAACCCCAGCCAAGATGGCTGCAGCCACAGAGAGCAGTTGAGAAAGGCTTGGGTTTCCCCCACAACAGAAGCCAAGCTTTCCACACACCTTGGCTGGCTGAGGCCTCCACTCAAGGCTACAAAGTTTTAATTAAAGAAAATACATGAACCCAACAGAAATGGCTGCTGCCACAGAGCAAGCAGAAGGTTTGGCTCTGCTCCAGGCTACAAAATTTCAATTGTAGAAGGTAAATAATTTCTAGATACTAGGGCCTCTGCTTGGGTTGCCAGGGGGTGTTGCCTGCCTGAAAACTACCACAGGCCCCTCGCTCAGGATGCCCCACACCCCAAGGGAACCCCCACCCTGATCTGGGACACCCTTTAGGGCAAACCAGCTGGCTCCCACCCATGCACCAGGCCTCTATCTTATCTAATAAAAGAGTAATATGTAGATTGACCATCACTCCAACACACAAGCTGGCTGCCCTCATGTGGTCAAAGATCCTGCCCCCATGTGGACACAAGATGGCCACCACAAGATGGTCAGCAGGGCAGGGCAGTTGAGAGGGACCAGGTCAGAAAGGTAGGGCAGTTGGAGGCAATCAACTCTGCAGGGGAGGACAATTAGGGGGTGGTCAGGCTGGCAGAGGAGGGAAGTTGGGGGCAAACAGGCTGGCAGGGGAGCAGTTAGACATCAATCAGGCTGGGATGGGAGTGGTTAGGGGGTGATCAGGCTGGCAGGCAGAAGTGGTTAGGGGCAATTAGGAAGGCAGGCAGGTGAGCAGTTGGGAGTCAGCAGTCCTGGATTGTGAGAGGGATGTCTGATCCCACCTGTGGGACACCCCACAGGTGGGATGGGGCCTAAATGGGCAGTCAGAAATCCCTCGAGGGGTCCCAGATTGGAGAGGGTGCAAGCTGGGCTGAGGGACACCTCCCTCCCCAGTGCACAAATTTTATGCACTGGGCCTGTAGTAGATATATAAAAACACCTGGCAAAATCCACAGGGATACCTCCTGAAGGACAATTCCAAAATGCCTGTTTTGAAAGTTGTTACCCTGGTGAAGGAGAGAGGAATTGAAGGACAGTGACTGGGAATAATGACCTCTCTCTTCCCCATTATCTTTGTGTTGAATTTTCTGTAGTGAGTATATATCTATGAGTCAGTGTTTGAAACTACACACTTATTTTTTTTCACAAAGGTTTTAAAATTACAAGTAGAAGCAAATATTCTGATGGCATCTTACTGACTCAGGTGATTAACTGTTAAAATATGAACTTTTCTTCCTGGACAAATGTCACTCTGATTGGCTATGGGTGTAGCAAAGGTACAGTCAATTTACATGTTTGTCTATTTTTAGGTAAGATGCTCAGAATCTTTTTTATATTACTAAATTTTTAACATTTTCTTAACCTGCTCAGACTTTATTGTCTGTTATGGTTTAAATTTCATTTAACATATTGTATAAACACAGTAAGTAAATATCATGAAAAAAATGTAGTGGGCATCACTTCTGTGTATGTGAATTCAAATAATGTGCTCTTGTCATCGAAGGAGTCAAACCTGTGGTCCCTCCACCACACTGCTGCCCCAAGGGGTCTGCTTCCCACCCTCTCACATAGAAATTATTATTAAGTCCTTAGAAATAGTCTGTCAGGACCCTGTATTTTAATAATGTGCTTTGTTAAAAGTTTAGTTGTACTTAGATAACATTATTTTCTTTTTTAAGAACTTCTGGGAGAAATATATTCAGTGATTTTGAGACTTCAGGCAAGTTATATTTAAAAATTCTCTTATCATTGATAAATCACATAACCAATCATATTTCTCATTTTGTATTGCATGTGAAATAGTTTAGAGACATTTTTATAGGCCTTTAAAAACTATGTGACATGAACATGTTTTAAAAGTAAGACAAATAGGGCAAAAACTATCTGCTTACTCAGTACTATCTCCTAGCAAATATGTAACATTTCATACAATTTGTTTTTTAATTTGTTCTTGCCTTTATCTTTTTTCTCACACATTTTTCCTTCATTCTATTTCATCTTTAACTTTTAAACAGGGGCCCTAGTGGCCTTTTTTTAATTTTATTGATTTTTTCACAGAGAGGAAGAGAGAGGGATAGAGAGTTAGAAACATCAATGAGAGAGAATCATATCATAGATCAGCTGCCTCTTGTACTCCCCCCCCCCCCACTGGGGATGTGCCTGCAACCAAGGTACATGCCCTTGATTGGAATCGAACCTGGGACCTTTCAGTCCACAAGCCGACACTCTATCCACTGAGCCAAACTGGTTTCAGCTCATCTTTAACTTTTAAAGCAATGTTGTATGTATTTTTGTAAGCTCACTTATTAAAACTCTCAGATAACAAGATAGAATCTAAATGAATGAATTATATCCTTTACTGAAAACCAAAAAACCAAAAAACAAAGGCCTCTACCTTAATCCCCATGTGAACAAACAATTTTTAAATAAGAAATATTTCTTAGTGTTTTTTTCTTAGTGAGAAGGACTAAGTAAAAAGATTATGAAGTAGCTAGGTCCCTCAGCTCGGCCTGCACCCTCTCCCACCTGGGATCTCTTAGGGGATGTTTGTTAGGACCCTGTATTTTAATAATGTGCTTTGTTAAAAGTTTAGTTGTACTTAGATAACTGGTTTAAGCCCAATTCCACATACCTCTCACAATCTGGGACTGTTGGCTTCTAACTGCTCGCCTCCTGCCTGCCTGCCTGCCTGCCTGGTTGATGCCTAAATGCTCCTCTGCTGGCCTGATCACCCCCAACTGTCCTCCTCTGCCAGCCATCTTGTGGTGAACATCTTGTGGTAGCCATCTTGCAGTGACCATCTTGTGACTATATGGGGGTGGCCATCTTGTGATGATGTCATGGCAGCCATCTTATGATGACATCACGTGATGCCGCCTAGGCTTTTATTATATAGGATAGGTTATAAGGTTATTAAAAATAATAATCAATAATTTGTAAAGTTAAAATTTCTATCTTTTTGAAATCTCTAGAAATATTTGACAGAAAGTATCAATATTCAGAGGCTATTCCAATGGAAGGTCCAATCCTAAAATAAGATGAAATAAATTTCTTATTTTTTCTTCTGCTTAGCTCTGAGCTAGCTAATATTTATTTATTGTGTGTTTTTTAAAAATATTAAAACAAATATCCAGTTTTACTTACACCTTATCTTCCACACATTATAAAAATATTCCAAATAAGGTTATTAGACTTGTGTCTTAAAATAATTATTTCTAGTATCAAGAGAGGAAAAATTGCCCTAAGAACAAACCCCACCTCCAAAGATATTTTAATACCACAGAAGCTACGCAAAGGCCACTTACACGTTGCTTTTGTTATGTTACCTTTGGGGCTATTTATGGCTTTAAATGGGGATTTCATGAATTAAACCACCGTCTTAAAATTCATATAACTTTCTGCTATTTTCCTAAGCTCCCACCTAAAGCACTGAGTAGAAAATAGGCCATCAGGGAACTTTATTTCATTTCTCAGAGGACAGAATTCTAAGAGAAGAAAATGAGTTTTCCCCCCAAATGTTTTATGAGATTCTTTGGAGAGAAAGACAACAGGATCATTAATGAAGCTTTCATTCATTCCAGCATTTGCTAGGTGCCTACAACAATTCAGGTGGCGTGCCATGTGCTGGAGATACTGAGGGCCCGTGAGAGGCCCTTCCATCCCAGGAGGTTGTGGTCACCAGGCAGAAACTGAAAACCAGAGAGAGCCCCAGACAGAAGTCCTGCGGGGACGGCCCAGGAGGGGAGGGGAGGGGAGGTGGTCGGGATGGTGAGAGGCCGGAGAGCAGGAGAGGCTTCCTGTAGGGAGAGACACTGATGCTCAGTAATATACACATATAAACCCAACCATGTGACCACATGACCTGGTTCAACTGTAGCCACTGAAAACATTAAAGACCTTTTAGAATGGTTGATTTCAGCTGAGGGTCCTGTGTAGATCCTTAGCAGGGAATTCACACACGTTTGCTTTAATCTAGTTTTATGTTTGGCCTCTCACCTTTTGAAAGTCATAATCAAAGCGATTCATTAAACCTTCCATTATTAGTATTATTGTTTCCTTTTGAATGTTTCTGTTCACCTGATACAAATGTGGTAAATTGTGTTTTTTTTTTAAACTAGAAGCCTGGTGCACGAAATTTGTGCATGGGGCTGGGGGTGGGGGTGTGTGTCCCTCAGCCCAGCCTGCACCCTCTCCAATCTGGGAACCTTCAAGGGATGTCCGACTTCTGGTTTAGGACATCCCTGTCACAATCCAGGACTGCTGGCTCCCAACTGCTCTCCTGCTTGCCTTCCTGATTGCCTCTAAATGCTTCTGTCTGCCAGCCTGATCATCCCCTAACCATTCCCATGCCATCCTGATTGATGTCTAACTGCTCCCCTGCCAACCTGTTTTGGTAACTTCCCTCCTCTGCCGGCCTGGTCACTCCTAACTGTCCTCCCCTGCAGGGTTGATTGCCTCCAACTGCCCTTCCTTATAGGCCTGGTGCCTCCCAACTGCCCTCCCCTCCTGGCCATCTTGTGGTGGCCATCTTGTGTCCACATGAAGGCAGCCACCTTTGACCACGTGGGGGCAGCTATTGTGTGTTGAAGTGATGGTCAATCTGCATATTACTCTTTTATTAGATAGGATAAAGGGTGGGGGCCAGCTGGTTTGCCCTGAAAGGTATCTCGGATCAGGGTGGGGGTTCCCTTGGGGCATGGGTGGGGGGGGGCTGAACGAGGGCGCTTGTGGTAGTTTGCAGGCTGGCCATGCCCCCAGCAACCCAAGTGGAGGCCCTGGTATCTGGGATATGTTTACTTTCTACAATTGAAACCTTGTAGCTTGGAGCAGAACCAAGCCTCCTGCTCTTTCTGGGACCTGCAGATATTTCTGTTTGGATTTGTCTACCTTCTATAATTGAAACTTTGTAGCCTTGAGTGGAGGCTTAGCCTGGTAAGGGCAGGTGGAAAGCTTGGCTTTCTCTGTGGCCTGAGAAACCCAAACCTTCCTCCTGCTCTCTGTGGCTGTAGTCATCTTGGTTGGGTTTATTTGCATATTTACTCTGATTGGCTGGTGGGTGTGGCTGGTGGGCATGGCTTGTGAGTGTAGCAGGGTGATGGTTAATTTGCATATTACTCTTTTATTAGGTAGGATACAAGATCCTCCACTAGGAAATCCCTTCAAATCTTATGGAAAGATTTTTTTTTGTCTTTTCATGTCAGAGGTTGGCTAGACAAGTAATTTAATGAAATATACTGGTAAACAACATGATTTTATCGATTCTTTTATAAAGTCTGGAGATGAAGATTTAATGCCATTTTGATCTGTATTGTTTAATTCTTATAGTCAGACTAGAGACTGGGTGCATGAAATTCATGCACAGGTAAGGTCCCTAGGCCTGGCTGGCGATCAGGGCTAATCAGGTTCCCCACGTCCCCACCTCCCCCACCGCCCTGCCCCCTACCTCCCCCTTTCCTCACTTCCTTGGTGCCCTGCTGCCACTGCTGGTCACCTGCATGTTCTGAGCTGCCCCCTGGTGGTCAGCACACGTCATAGTGAGTGATTAAATTCTGATTCCCTCGGTGGGACACTTAATGGGATACTTAGCATATTAGCCTTTTATATACATACTTTTTTCTTAGATGCTTGGAGTATTCTCTTTTCTAAAAGTTACAGGAAGTATTTTGTGTACTTTGAAAATTTGACTAAGGCATGTTTCTTCACATTACTTAGATTTCAAAAGCTTATTTTATCTTGTGTTATTAATCCTATATAATAAAAACCTAATATGCTAAGTGTCAGGTTGTCCAGTTGCCATTCAACCAATCAAAGAATAATATGCTAATTATATGCTAAGATCACTCAACTGCTCACTATGGTATGCACTGACCACCAGGGGGAAGATGCTCTGACCCGTAGGTGAGCTTGCTGCTGGGGTCCAGTCAATTAGGACTGGACGAGATGGGCCAGACACACCCTCGGGCTCTCCTATTGATCCCCAGCCCCAATCGTGCACTGGTGGAGTACTTCCACATGGCCTATGCCCTCGCTCAATCCAGGACCCCTCAGGGATGGCAGAGCCAGTCTCCTGGTGGCAGCTTTCCAGGGCGCCTCCTGCTCCTTCCAGCCCTGGGTGCTGTCACCCTGTGCTGGGGGCAGGTCCCGGGCCTGAGGGCCGCCACTGTGAGCTGGTGGAGACTTGGGTGTGTGCATGCTGGAGCTGGAACCTGGTGCTTGATGAGTCCTGACAATGGTGCAGCCCAAGCCTCCTTGTGCCTGCAGCCCACCAGCCCAGCCCCGCCCGGCCCGGCCAGCTGCTCTGCTCCCTCCTGAGCCAGACTTAGACCCTCGGAGGAGGCGGGCGGGCCGGCTCAGGGCACGGGCACAGCGGATCCAGCACATCCCGCCCAGGTCCCTCTCAGCCCGGGCCTCAGCAGAGCCTGAGCGCGGGGTCCCGGCCTTCAGGAGGCGGGGGCCCAGTGCGGTCCCCGGCGGAGAGGACACCGGGCAGCCACCCGAACCCCTCCCGGAGACGGTGGCGTTGACCCGGTGCACGGCCTGCACACAGTAGGCGGGGCTCCCTGCGGGGGCTTTGCGGGCTCCGCTTTGTCTGAGGTCCCCCTCCTCCCGGCCTCGGGGATGGTGTGTGTGTGTGTGTGTGTGTGTGTGTGTGTGTGTGTGTGTGTGTGTGTGTGTTTGTGTGGAGGGGGTAGTGGGGGATCCTGAGTGCGGCCCCTGAGAGCGGCCCCTGAGCCCCCCTCCTGGCTCCTTGCAGTGGTCGGCAGCGACGGCTTCTACGTGGTCCTGCGCGGCCTGGTGCGGGCGCAGACGCCGCTGTACAAGAGCCTCATCGACGAGGAAGGCTCACAGGCCGCTTTCGTGCCGCAGAGCTTCCACAGCTACGTGTGCGGCCAGGACCTGCACCCCGGCTCCGAGCGGCCGGCCAAGCCCTGCGGGACCCGGGTAAGACTGCCCCCCGGCCCACCCCGCAGCATCCCCTCCACAGCGTCCCCCGCAGCCCCTGCTCCGGGGCCCGGAGTGTTTAAGATCATGTGTCTTTTAAAAATAAAAATAAAGTTAATTATATCTAACTTGACATTCGTTAAAAAATTGATGAGAGAAGCCGACAACCACATACGTCCCCTAGAAGGGCTCAGGTGTAACTGATGGAGACAAGGCGGGTGTGGCTGCCCCGGTGAGGAGGGAGGAGGCCATGGGGGTGAGGAGGAGGGAGGGGGCCATGGGGGTGAGGAGGGAGGAGGGCAGGGGGGTGAGGAGGGAGGAGGCCATGGGGGTGAGGAGGGAGGAGGCCATGGGGGTGAGGAGGGAGGAGGGAATGGGGGTGAGGAGGAGGGAGGGGGCCATGGGGGTGAGGAGGGAGGAGGGCAGGGGGGTGAGGAGGGAGGAGGGCAGGGGGGTGAGGAGGGAGGAGGCCATGGGGGTGAGGAGGGAGGAGGCCATGGGGGTGAGGAGGGAGGAGGGCATGGGGGTGAGGAGGGAGGAGGCCATGGGGGTGAGGAGGGAGGAGGGCATGGGGGTGAGGAGGGAGGGGGCCATGGGGGTGAGGAGGGAGGAGGCCATGGGGGTGAGGAGGGAGGAGGCCATGGGGGTGAGGAGGGAGGAGGGCATGGGGGTGAGGAGGGAGGGGGCCATGGGGGTGAGGAGGGAGGAGGGAATGGGGGTGAGGAAGGAGGAGGCCATGGGGGTGAGGAGGGAGGAGGGCAGGGGGGTGAAGAGGGAGGAGGGCATGGGGGTGAGGAGAAAGGAGGGCAGGGGGGTGAGGAGGGAGGAGGCCATGGGGGTGAGGAGGGAGGAGGCCATGGGGGTGAGGAGGGAGGAGGGCATGGGGGTGAGGAGGGAGGGGGCCATGGGGGTGAGGAGGGAGGAGGGAATGGGGGTAAGGAGGGAGGAGGGCAGGGGGGTGAGGAGGGAGGAGGGCAGGGGGGTGAGGAGGGAGGAGGGCATGGGGGTGAGGAGAAAGGAGGGCAGGGGGGTGAGGAGGGAGGAAGGCATGGGGGTGAGGAGGGAGGAGGCCAGGGGGGTGAGGAGGAGGGCATGGGGGTGAGGAGGGAGGAGGCCATGGGGGTGAGGAGGGAGGAGGCCATGGGGGTGAGGAGGGAGGAGGGCATGGGGGTGAGGAGGGAGGAGGGCATTGGGGTGAGGAGGGAGGAGGGCAGGGGGGTGAGGAGGGAGGAGGCCATGGGGGTGAGGAGGGAGGAGGCCATGGGGGTGAGGAGGGAGGAGGGCATGGGGGTGAGGAGGGAGGGGGCCATGGGGGTGAGGAGGGAGGAGGGAATGGGGGTGAGGAGGGAGGAGGCCATGGGGGTGAGGAGGGAGGAGGGCAGGGGGGTGAGGAGAAAGGAGGGCAGGGGGGTGAGGAGGGAGGAAGGCATGGGGGTGAGGAGGGAGGAGGCCAGGGGGGTGAGGAGGAGGGCATGGGGGTGAGGAGGGAGGAGGCCATGGGGGTGAGGAGGGAGGAGGCCATGGGGGTGAGGAGGGAGGAGGGCATGGGGGTGAGGAGGGAGGGGGCCATGGGGGTGAGGAGAGAGGGGGCTGTGGGGTGAGGAGGGAGGAGGGCATGAGGGTGAGGAGGGAGGGGGCCCTGGGGGTGAGGAGGGAGGAGGGCATGGGGGTGAGGAGGGAAAAGGGCATTGGGGTGAGGAGGGAGGAGGCCATGGGGGTGAGGAGGGAGGAGGGCATGGGGGTGAGGATGGAGGAGGCCATGGGGGTGAGGAGGGAGGAGGCTGTGGGGCTGAGGAGGGAGGAGGGCATGGGGGTGAGGAGGGAGGAGGCCATGGGGGTGAGGAGAGAGGAGGGCATGGGGGTGAGGAGAGAGGAGGGCATGGGGGTGTGGAGGGAGGAGGGCATGGGAGTGAGGAGGGAGGAGGCCATGGGGGTGAGGAGGGAGGAGGCTGTGGGGGTGAGGAGGGAGGAGGCTGTGGAGGTGAGGATGGAGGAGGGCATGGGGGTGAGGAGGGAGGAGGCTGTGGGGGTGAGGAGGGAGGAGGCTGTGGAGGTGAGGATGGAGGAGGGCATGGGGGTGAGGAGGAGCGAGGACCATGGGAGTGAGGGACAGGGAACAGGTGACCTGAGCAGTGGGCAGGCGACCATGGAGGCCTTTTAAATCATGTTAGGACTGTGTGCTTCGCTTGTTCATCTCAAGAACGAGGCCAAGGCCTGTCACAATCTGCAAGGCTTGAAGAAAACCTCTTATAGGTCATATTCCAGGACTGCCAACTGTCAGCATGCACCCCTAGGATCGTCCTGGGTCTCCGCACACTCAGCTGGGGTCTGGTCCCCCTAGCCTGGCTGTGGCTACGAGAGCCAGCGCTGGATTTGGGGCAGTTAAGATGGTCACACAGCAAAGAGCCAAAGGAGCCAGCAACAGCAAAATCAGTTAGCGCCGGGGACCACACAGCCCTGCACCTGGCTCCGTGGGGGCTGCCCACCAGGTCTCTGTGAGAGCGCTCCATGACCCTCCCGCAAAGACGCAGTCGTCTGAAGACTCACCTCTCCATCATGAAGCGCCATGATTGTAGCTGGAGATCAGGAAGTGTAATGTCTCCAGGGTTGTTCTTTCTCAAGATGGCTTTGGGTAGGCAGGGTCTTCTGTGCTTCCCTATGATTTTAGCAGTGTTTTCTTCTATTACTGAAATAACGTTGCTGATATTTTGATAGGGATTACATTGACTCTTCACATCACTTTTGGTAGTATGGAAATTTACAGTTTTTTTTTTTTTGTTTTGTTTTTTAATAAATTACAAATTTTTGAGATCTAACTGACATGTAATACTGTGAAGTTGAAGATATATGACACATTTACTGATGCATTTATTAATTGCAATAGGATTACCACTGTAGTGTTAGCTAACCCCTGTTTCATGTCACATGATTGTTATTTAATGTTTGTGGTAAGAACAATGAAGATTTAGTGATAATATTGCTGGTTGTAGTCCCTGTGTTGTGCGTTTATTTGTCTACAAGCAGCAAGTTTGTACTTTATATATCTCCCTTTCCTTCAGCTCCAGCCCCATGTACACTCTGTTTTTACCTAAATTTATTCTGTAGTGACTAAATTTATTCAGATGCCATGATGACATGGCATATAATCAGGTTTCAAAGTCCACATGTGTGAGAGCTGAATTCCACATTGAGTATATGTCTCTCTCCATTTGACTCACCGCACTGAGGTCCACCCATGTAGTTGCAAATGGCAAGAATTCCTTCTGTTTCACAGCGGGATGATATGCTATGTCTACATAGCCACATCTACTTTCTTCATCTGTCCCCTGGGAGATGCGTAAGTTGTTTCTGTATTGTGGCTATTGCGAATAATGCTGCCAAAAATGGGAGTTGGCTCTCTCTTGGAGGGCCTGTTTCCAGGTCCTTTGGATATGCCCTCCGGAGCGGAATTGCTGGGTCATGTGGGAGTCTGGTTTTAGTTTTTGAGGAGCCACCATACCACTCCCATCAGCAGTGCACAGGGCTCCTTTTCTCCACATCCCCACAAACACTACTTACCTGTTGAAGATGGACATCTAGCAGGTGAAACAGGCTCTCATTGTGGTTTTGATTTGCATTTCTCTGATTAGTAATATTTAGTATTTTCTCAGAGCACTGTTGGCTATCTTCTATGGAGAATATCTGTTTAGCTCTTCTGTCCACTTTTTAATTGGATTTTTTGTTATTGAGTTGTATGAGTTCTTTATATTATTTTGATATTAAACTTTCACCTGACATTTGGTTATCTTCCTTATATGGGTTGCCTTTTCATTTGTTGTTTCTTTTGCTGTGAAAACTGAAACTTTACTGAATTCATTTATTATTTCTGTTATCATGGATGTCCTTATATTGAAACAGAATCTCTTATAGATAGCATATCACAGGTTCTTTTTAATAAAATCCATTTAGCCACTCTGTTTTTCATTGTGTTTTTTTTAGATTGGGGAGTTTAATCCACTTAAACTTAAAGGAATCATTGATAAATGAGGGCTCACCATTGCTATTTGGTTGACTGTTCTCTGTTTGCTTTGAAGTTGTATGTCTCTTCCTCTCTTGTCTGTCTTTGTTACTTAAATGATGTTTTTGGAAATGGTTGGCTTTGCTTTTTTTCTTTCGTATATATTACATGTTCTTCTTTGTTGACACCATGAGGAATGCATGAAGTATCCTGTACTGCTTAAGTTGTTAACAACTGTTATCTGTCTGCTTAAGTTGTTAACAACTGAACTTCAATCACACGCTAACCCTCCGCCTCCTCCTCCCTCCCATTTGTGTACGTGCAAAAGTTTACTTCGTTTTATAATATGTATCCATTAACTTTTCTATGTGGTTATAGTTATTCTTAATATTTCGTCTTTTAACTTTTATATTAAGGTTATAAGAAATTTATATGTCGCATTACAGTGTTGCTTTATTTTGTATTTGACTATATATTTACCTTTAGAAGTGAGAGTTTTGTTTTCACATGCTTTCACTTTGCTATTTAGCATGTTTTTGTTTCAATTTGAAAGAATCCCTTTAGCAGTTTTTCTAAGGTAGGTCTAGTGGTGATGAACTCCCTCAGGTTTTATTGGTTTAGAAAAACCCATTGTCTCTTTTTCATTGTTTTAAGGATCGTTTTGCCAGGTATATTATTCTTTGTTGGCAGTTTTTTTTTAATTAATTAATTAATTTATTTATTTACATATTTTATTGATTTTGATTTTTTTTGCCCCCCTCCCTCCCTCCCACACATCCCCTCCCTCTCCAGAGTTTTATGTCCATTGGTTGTACTTATATACATGTATACAAGTCCTTCGGTTGATCTATTATCTCCCCCAGATTCTCCTCCCCTCCCCGCTGTAATTTGACAAACTACTTGTTGCTTTACTGTCTCTATATCTATCTTATGGTTCATCAGTTTATATTGATCTTTATTATCCACAAATGAGTGAGGTCATGTGGTGTTTCTCTTTCATTGATTGGCTTATTTCACTCAGCATGATGTTCTCCAATTCCATCCAGGTTGCTGCAAATGATGAGAATTCCTTCTTTTTTATGGCAACATAGTATTCCATTGTGTAGATGTACCATAGTTTTTTGATACAATCATCTGCTGATGGGCACCTAGGCTGTTTCCAAATTCTGGCTATTGTAGATTGTGCTGCTATGAACATAGGGGTGCATATATCCTTTCTGATTGGTGTTTCTAGTTTCTTGGGATATATTCCTAGGAGTGGGATTACTGGGTCAAATGGGAGTTCCATTTTCAGTTTTTTGAGGAAACTCCACACTGTTCTCCACAGTGGTTGCACCAGTCTGCATTCCCACCAGCAGTGCACGAGGGTTCCTTTTTCTCCGCATCCACGCCAACACTTGTCGTTTGTTGATTTGTTGATGTTGGCCATTCTGACAGGTGTGAGATGGTACCGCATTGTTGTTTTGATTTGCATCTCTCGGATAATTAGTGACTTTGAGCATGTTTTCATGTGCCTTTTGGCCTTTCTTCTGTCTTCTTTTGAAAATGTTCTATTTAGGTCCATTGCCCATTTTTTAATTGGATTATTCATCTTCCTTTTATTTAGTTGTATAAGCTGTTTGAAGATGTTGGAGATTAAACCTTTATCAGTGGTATCATTTGCAAATATGTTCTCCCACACAGTGGGCTTTCTTGTTGTTTTGTTGATGGTTTCTTTTGCTGTAAAAAAGCTTTTTATTTTGATGTAGTCCCATTTGTTTATTTTCTCTTTAGCTTCCATTGCCCTAGGGGTAGTATCAGTGAAGAAGTTCTTTTGGCATACGTCTGAGATTTTGCTGCCTGTGGATGCTTCTAGTATTTTTATGGTTTCCCGTCTGATGTTTAAGTCCTGTAACCATTTTGAGTTTATTTTTGTGAATGGTGTAAGTTGGTGATCTAGTTTCATTCTTTTGCATGTGTCTGTCCAATTTTCCCAACACCATTTATTGAAGAGACTATCTTGACTCCATTGTATATTCGTGCCTCCTTTGTCAAATATTAATTGAGCATAGTGATTTGGGTTGATATCTGGGTTCTCGATTCGATTCCATTGATCTATATGTCTGTTCTTGTGCCAGTACCAGGCTGTTTTGAGAACAGTGGCTTTGTAATATAGTTTGAAGTCTGGTATTGAGATCCCTCCTACTTTACTCTTCTTTCTCAGGATTGCTGTGGCTATTCGGGGTCTTTTATTGTTCCAAATGAACTTTTGGAGAATTCTTTCTAGGTCGGTGAAATATGTCGCTGGTATTTTAATGGGGAGTGCATTGAACCTATAGATTGCTTTTGGAAGTATGTTCATTTTGATGATGTTGATCCTACCAATCCATGAACATGGTATGTTCTTCCATCTCCTTACATCTTCCTCTATCTCTTTTTTCAGTGTCGTGTAGTTTTCCTCATATAGGTCCTTTACTTCCTTAGTTAAATTTATTCCTAGGTATCTTAATTTTTTTGGTGCGATGGTAAATGGAATTGCTTTTTTAGTCTCTGTTTCTGCAGTTTCACTATTGGTGTATAGAAATGCCATGAATTTCTTGGCATTAATTTTGTATCCTGCTACATTGCCAAATTCATTTATTAAGTCAATTAGTTTTTTAATGGAGTCTTTTGGGTTTTTTATGTACAATATCATGTCATCTGCAAATAAGGATAGCTTTACTTCTTCTTTTCCAATTTGGATGCCTTTTATTTCCTCCTCTTGTCTAATTGCAATGGCTAGTACTTCCAGAACTATGTCAAACAGGAGTGGCGAGAGTGGGCATCCCTGTCTTGTTCTTGTTCTTAGAGGGAATGGTTTTAGTTTTTGCCCATTGAGTATAATGTTGTCTGTGGGTTTATCATATATAGCTTTTATTATGTTGAGGTATGATCCTTGTACTCCCACCTTGTTAAGAGTTTTTATCAGAAAAGGGTGTTGGATTTTATCGAATGCTTTTTCTGCATCAATTGATATGACTATATGATTTTTATCTTTCAATTTGTTTATGTGATGTATCACGTTTATTGATTTGCGGATATTGTACCATCCTTGCATTCCTGGAATAAATCCTACTTGGTCGTGGTGTATGATCTTTGTGATGTTCTTCTGGAGTCGATTTGCTAGAATTTTGTTGAGGATTTTGGCATCTATGTTCATGAGGGATATTGGCCTGTAATTTTCTTTCATTGAGTTGTCTTTATCTGGTTTTGTATTAGGGTGATGCTGGCTTCGTAGAAGGAGTTTGGAAGTGTTCCTTCCTCTTGGATTTTTTTGGAATAGTCTGAGGAGGATAGTTTTTAGTTCTTCCTTGAATGTTTGGTAAAATTCTCCTGTGAAGCCATCTGGCCCTGGGCTTTTCTTTGCTGGAAGCTTTTTGATGACTGTTTCAATTTCTTCCCAAGTCACTGGTTTATTGAGATTTTTAGATTCTTCCTGATTGAGTTTTGGAAGATTATATTTTTCTAGGAATATGTCCATTTCCTCCAGGTTGTTCAGTTTGTTGGAGTAGAGTTGTTCATAGTATTTTGTAACAATCCGTTGTATTTCGGTGGGGTCTGTTGTTATTTCACCTCTTTCATTTCTGATTTTGTTTATTTGGGTCCTCTCTCTTTGTTTCTTGGTTAGTCTGGCTAGAGGTCCATCTATCTTGTTTATCCTTTCAAAGAACCAGCTCTTGGTTTTGTTGATATTATGTATTGTTTCTTTGGTCTCTATGTCATTTATCTGTGCTCTGATTTTTGTTATTTCCTTCCTTCTACTTACACTGGGCTTTTCTTGTTGCTCTTTTTCTAACTCTTTGAGTTGTAGAGTTAGATCATTTGTTACACTTTTTTCTAGTTTTTTGCAATAGGCTTGTAAGGATATGAACTTTCCTCTCAAAACTGCTTTTGCTGTGTCCCATAGATTTTGGATTGTTGTGTTTTCATTGTCATTTGTTTCCAGGATGTTTTTAATTTCTTCCTTGATTTCTCTGGCAACCCAGTCCTTGTTTAATAGCATGCTGTTTAGTCTCCATGTGTTTGATTTCTTTGGATTATTTTTATTGTAGTTAATTTCCAGTTTTATGCCATTATGGTCTGAGAAGATGCTTGATATGATTTCTATCTTCTTGAATTTGAAGAGACTTTGCCTATGTCCCAAAATGTGGTCTATCTTTGAAAATGTCCCATGTGCATTTGAGAAGAATGTATATTCTGTGGCTTTGGGGTGGAATGTTCTGAAGATGTCAATTAATTCCATCTGGTCTAGTGAGTCATTTAGGATTGATATTTCTTTGCTGATTTTTGTTTAGATGATTTGTCGAAGGGTGACAGTGGGGTATTAAAATCTCCTACTATGATTGTATTGCTGTTAATCTCTCCCTTAATGTCCTCCAGCAGTTTTTTTTATGTATTTGGGTGCTCCCATATTGGGTGCATATATATTTACCAGGATTATTTCTTCTTGTTGGATTGTTCCCTTTAGTATTATGAAGTGGCCTTCATTATCTCTTATTATGTCCTTCACTCTGAGATCTAATTTGTCAGATATAAGTATTGCTACCCCAGCTTTTTTTTTCATTTCCGTTTGCCTGGAAAACTTTTTTCCATCCCTTCACCCTCAGTCTGTGTGCATCTTTTTTTCTGAGGTGGGTTTCTTGTAGACAACAGATGTATGGGCCTTGTTTTCTTATCCAATCTGTTACCCTATGTCTTTTGATTGGAGCATTTAATCCATTTACATTTAAGGTTATTATTGATAGGTACTCATTTGACGCCATTTTATTCTATACCCGTGTTCCTTCTTCACTTCCTATTTCTTAATTTTTATAGTATACCCTTTAGCATTTCTTGCATTGCTGGTTTGGTGGAGATAAGTTCCTTCAGTCTTTTTTTGTCTGTGAAGCTCCTGATTTCCCCTTCAATTTTGATTGATAGCCTTGCTGGGTACAGTATTCTTGGATTCAGACCCTTCCTTTGCATGACTTTGTATATTTCATCCCATTCCCTTCTGGCCTGATAAGTTTCTGTTGAGAAATCAGTTGCTAGTCTGATGGGGTTCCTTTGTATGTAACTTTCTGTCTCTCTCTGGCTGCTTTTAAGATTCTTACTTTGTCGTTGTTGTTTGCCAATTTGATTATAATGTGCCTTGGAGTCTGTCTTCTGGGATTCATTTTGCTTGGGACTCTGCGAGCATCTTGGATTTGTGTGGGTTTTTTCTTCTCTATTTCAGGAAAGTTTTCTGTCATTATTTCTTGAAATACTTTTTCCATGTCTACCTCAGTTTCCTTTCCTTCTGGAACCCCTATTATTCGAATATTATTTTGTTTTGTATTGTCCCAAAGCTCCCGTAGGCTCTCCTCCTGCTTTTTAATCTTTTTTTCTAGAAGCTTCTCTACTTGGGTATTTTTTTCCATAGTATCTTCTAGCTCACTGATGCGGTCCTCTGCTTCATCTAGTCTACTCTTGATGCTTTCTATTGAGTTCTTCATGGTAGCGATGTCATTTTTCATTTCTTCTTGCTACTTCTTCAATTCCTCATGGTTCTTCTTCAATTCCTCATGGTTCTTCCTCATTTCTTCTTGGTTATTGTCAAATTTCTCTTCCATTCTTTTTAGCCATTCTATGATCATTATTCTGAATTCTTGCTCTGGTAGGCTGCTTGCTTCTGACTCGTTTACTTCCTTTTCTGGTGATGCCTGCTTTTCTTTCATGTGCGGACTATGTTTTTGTCTCCCCATGGCCTCTCTTTTCAGGATGTCTGGTTATGTGGTGTTCCTTCTCCTTTCCATGGGTGACTGACGAACTCCTTTGAATCCACGTGCCTGCGCCAATTCAGGCGTCTCAGCTGCTAGATGGACTTCTCCGCTGTGGGTTTTCCAGGCCTCAGGGATGCTCCTCCTTTCCTGGTAAGATGGCGCTCGCCGGGAGAGCTCGCCAGGAGAGCTCTCCGCGGCCGCTGGAGTGCTGGACGCCCAGTCAGGAAATCCTGTCCAGCGGACTCTTCCTTACCTTCCTTGATAATTCCGCTGCCCCTTAGCTGCCAATCAACATTCCCTGAGCGACTCAGACGCTACTTTTATATGTTCTGGGACCAGCGGCAGTTTTCTTTCAGTGCTTTAATAAATTGTCCCACTCTCTCCTGGCTTGCTGGGAGTTGTAACAGATTTCTTTTCTCTTGCTGCTTTCAAAATTCTCTGTCTTTGACTTTTGAAAATTTAATTATAATACACCTCAATGTGGAGCTCTTCACATTCTGTCTGTGGGGCTCTTCAGGCCTCTTGAATCCTGATGTCTATTGCCTTCTCTGGGCCTGGGGCATTGGGGGCATTGTTTCTCTAAGTAAGCTTCCTGTCCCTCTGGGTGGGGGGCATGCACAGGAGTGGTATTGGGTCCAGGGTGAGCATGCACCAGGACTCGGGGCTTCAGTGGTGCAGCTCTGGGGGGTACAGGCTCCATTCCAGGGAGACATGCGGCATGCCTCTGTGGCCTCTGGCAGCAGGTCCATGCTGGCCACGTCTGGCATTCCATAGGGACCCGAATCCTGGTCCTCAGCGGCTGGGTGCTGGTTGCTCAGTCGTGTAGGCGCCAGGCCACCCTGTTCTTTATGCCCCTGGAGGATTCACAGGCGGGGGTCCCTCATCATTGAGCTGTGTGGCCCGGGGCATGCTGGGGGGTGAAATGGGTCCTTTCTTTTTCTCTGGGGCCAGCCTCTCTGTGCCCTCCATTAGGATACTCAGCTTCTTAATTGAACCCCACTCACTCCCACAGCTATTTGTTTGCAGGTTATTGCTAAACGGCTGTTTTTGTCCAGGGAGGGCTGAGTGGGGTCTCTTGGTCCCGCATCTTGCTGAGGTCTGTGATACTGATTTGATTCATCATCTTGGCTGGGGTGGAGGAGGGCAAGGAGAGAGTAATTCCAGAAACTTCCCCTTCATCTTCCCTGTGTGCTCTCACCACCAAGACCACAAGACCACGCACGGGCTCTGCAGTGAAGGTGCATGGGTGTTGCCACCAGACCTTGGACAACACCTGTTGTTTCTGGAACATTCTCCACATGCTGCAGTGCAACATGGCCAGGAGGACACTTCATGTCGAGGTTTAAAAATCGCTACCCCATTTCAGGGCTCAACAGAACCCTCCCTGGGGTTGCGACCACAGCTTATCTGGGCTTTGCTGCCAGCCCTCCGCTTTCCTGCCTTCAGCTGGGAAGAGAGTGTCTTCATGCATTGCCATGGGAACCTTGGATCACTTGCTCTGCCTTGACCTCATGGTTGATTTCCCCAGCTTCCCGTTCCCTCCCGGTCATTCTAGAGTTCCTCAGCTCAGCCTCCCAGGCTCGGAGGTGGTGCAGCCCCTGCGTTGCCCCCTCTGCGGATGCCCTGCTGGCCGCAGCAGTGCCGCCCGTCCATCGGGCTGCTGCCCCTCGGGGAGCCAGTGTCATGGCAGCCAAGCAGCTGGCAGGCAGTCACCAGCTCTGACATTTTCCTTTTTTTTTTTTGTAGTTCTGATAGAATCATTTTAAGAAGTACAGACATTCAGGCAGACCATTCTAACTGTCAGCAACGCTAGAGCTTTTGTTCTTGTTAAGTGACCAGTCTGTGACTGTTCATTCATGTCCAGTCCTAAACCTGACCTCTGCTAACCCTGACCCCTGCTGACCCTGACCCCTGCTGACCCTGACCCCTGCTAACCCTGACCCCAGCTGACCCGGACCCCTGCTGACCCTGACCCCTGATAACACTGACCCCTGCTGACCCTGACCCCAGCTGACCCTGACCCCTGCTTACCCTGACCCCTGCTGACCCTGACCCCTGATAACACTGACCCCTGCTGACCCTGACCCTGCTAACCCTGACCCCTGCTGACCCTGACCCCTGCTGACCCTGACCCCTGCTAACCCTGACCCCAGCTGACCCTGACCCCTGCTGACCCTGACCCCTGCTGACCCTGACCCCTGCTAACCCTGACCTCAGCTGACCCTGACCCCTGCTGACCCTAACCTCTGCTAACTCTGACCCCTGTGAGGAGCAGTGAGGAGCAGGAGAAGGTGGCCACATGCTGTAACATGTGCTGTCCCTGTGGCTGTAAGAGGGTAATGCTCCCGGCTGCTGGGCTGGAGTCGGTTAGCACCTGCTGCGCACCCTGAAACGCTGCCCGACTGACCGGGCGCTGGCGGCAGCTCCCAGGCAGGGTGCTGGCAGCAGCGGGCCTTCCTCAGTTGGGAGCTGGCTTGTGTCTGGATTCAGTGTCTCATACTGTTCCCCACTCGAGCACCCCTGCCCCTCAGCCCACCCCAGGAACCAGGACCACAGAGGGAAAGCGTATCTACAACATGGAGACCCTGGAGTTCCATCTCCTTTTTCTGCCTCCAAATCCCCCAGGGCCCTTCCCTCTCTGTGCCCCCTCATCCCACCCCCCACCTGCGGAGGCAGGTACATGGCATGGCCACCAGCCTCACCGGCTAACTCTCTGGAATTACTGACTTCTCATTCATGGGCCATTAGGTTACAAGGAACCTCATTTGGTTGTTCCGTTGCAGTATCTGCCTACTTCATGATCTGGACCTCAGCTTCGGTCTTGTGTGCAGGGTCATTGTGGGTAGCATCACTGCGAATTCATGGGCACCTTCTGCCAGCCGTTTTGTTCCGCTGTAGCTGTCTAGCTTTGTCACGGTCTCCAAAACCGTGTTGCATTACTTACCAAATAGAAATATGTATCTCTGACTGTAAATGCTTACGTGCTTAACAGAATGTATAGAACATTAGTGCACCCTATCAAGAAGGGACAATACTGAAGTTAGAGATGCAAGGAACAAGGAAACACTAAGTGCAACTTGCAGCAATGAAGGTGAGAATGAAAGCACAAACTCGGTGGAGACAAGTCTCAGCTTGAGTCCTGGCTCTGCTGTTACTGCCATCGGTGAGACACGCTCCTTAAGGTTTCTGAACCTCATGTTTTCTTTAATCTGTGAAATCAATTTAGTGGTTGTAATAATACTAATGTGATCCTTCTCACAACTCTGCTTTGAGAATAAGAGGATCTACGGATGTACTTAACACAAAATAAGAGCTCAAAAAAGTTCTGCTTTCACTATTATACACTAGAGGCCTGCTGCACAGATTTATGCATAGGGGATGGGAGGGGGTCCCTCAGCCTGGCCTGTGATCTCCATAATCCGGGATCCCCCAGGGGATGGAGCAGTGCGCCAAGCGGCAGGCATCCAGGGAGGAGCCTGAGCCGCTCCCACTCATCCTGGCCCACTGTGCCCCCTTCTGGCCATGAACGCAGCCTCTGGCTGAGCGGCGCTCCCCCTGTGGGGGTGCACTGACCACCAGGAGGCAGCTCCTGCATTGAACATCTGCCCTCTGGTGGTCAGTTGGCATCACAGTGCCTCTTTGACCCGTGATTCTGGTTGTTTGGTCTTAAAGGCCATTTAGGCTTTTATATATCTATTGTAGATTACATATAGGTGAGTTGCTAAATGAACTTTTCAGGAAGCAATTACTATTTGAGCTTAAGGGAAAGTGTGGTAGCTTTTGGGAGGATGTAGATAAAGGGGATGGACTGAGAGATTAAATGGATGGACTGAGCAGGTCAGGGAAGGGTACACTGTGGTTCCCAGGGGCTGTTGGGAAAATGCAGTCAGAATTCACAGGTATTCCTGGTGCCAGCGAGTAAACTCTGCCGAGAACAGTAAATCCCTCCATGGCACTATTTTGCAGGTAGGGCTAGAAAATTAGGCAGGAGAGTAGAGGATCTTGAGGTTGAGGGTGAAGGAGTTTATTCTTATTGGACACTTCTTGAAATCATAGACGTTGCCTTATACCCACAATAGTATTTTACCCAATAATTCATATGAGGCATATTTTTGAAAGAATAACTATAGAAGCCTGGTACCTAGAGAAGGAAGAGTAATTGTATGGTCACTGCTGTGGTCCAGGAGTGATGTTATAAGGGCATTAAGTACACAGTAACTAAATTCTTAGTTTGTGCATATGTAAATCAGATGGTTTATGTATGTGCTACCAGGACCAGCACATAAAGGAAACAAAATTATATTTATTTACATTCAGTCTGAGATCTATAATTAGACCATTTATTCCCTGTTCGAGCAGTGATGCTCCATCTCCCATGTGATTGTGTAAGTCAAAGCATAAACACCCAGGGTCCTCCCGGAGCTCTGGATCTCAGATGGGGTCTGGTCCACTTATCCTGGAACTGGGCTAAGAAAGCCGGTGTTAGATTTCGGGCAAAAAAGAGCCAAAAGAGCCAATGAGAGGGAAATTACTTAGCGGAGATAATAAGCACATGTGCGTGCTCTAATTGCTGGCTGTATGCATTTAATTGTTGATGTTTAGTTTAATTCCTACATCTTTCAGGAATAAACCTCCTCTCAGTTATATTTTTTATTGGATTGTATCAATTGCTAGCTAGTCAGTCAATAACAAGCTGTGTGGGTGAGGACTGGGTGGCGGTTGGGTGAGGGGGTGGGGTGGGAATTGGTAAAACCAATTTGCCGTCAGCATGTATGTAGCCTTAATTTGGGGTGAAGATATTTTGAGCATCTTAATCACTCACCATGGAATCCCATTTTTTCCCATCTCTTATCTACAAGATATTCTAATCTGCATTATCACTACAGATTGCATCTTTCTTAGGTGAGGGTAATTGAGCCGTGGAGATCTTACTCATACTGCTCAATGAAGTTTGGGTTTTATCAGATATTTGGAGAAAAGTTGGGGGAACTTAACAGGCATTGATAAATGGTTCTTCCATCTGGAGAAATGAGACATCTTTTTCCCTAAGGCAGTTGAATAGAATTTCATCTTAAGTCAAGAATAAAACTCAGGCAATAATTTCAAATGGATATTTATTCCAATTAATTGTAAGCTCTGGGCCAAGCAGGATAGTGGGGTGCCTTGAAGAGCAAAGGCAAAGACCCCTCGGGGGGCAGGGACTTTGTCTTCAGGTGTCAGACCCTCTGTCTCCAAGACTGGGCGCTGCTTGGCACTCTGTGGACCGTTCTCTAAGCTCCTGGCCCTCGTCCTTTTCTGGCCTCTGCACACCAAACCCTCCACCCAGGCCGCTGCAGGCCAGACCTGCTGATTCCTCACAGCTCGTGGCTGCTTCGCACACACTGTCCTGAGATCCTCTGCAGTCGTCTTAGCTCTGCTCCTGGACCCCTTCCCCAACCCCAGTGTGAAGGTCACATCCATGATACCAGGGAGCTTATTTTTTCCTAATGCCCAGTATGGTATTCCAGGAACTTTTAGGGCTTTCAATCAGAAAAAAATTAATTACATTTAGTTTCATTTAATTAGACAGAGCTTTCAAAACATCAAAGACAATTGTGAAATGAGTTTTGATTAAATTAAATTGCAAGTAATAAAGGATTTAATCTCCATTGATTCAAAGTTCCTGTTTTTATGTACTGCATTTATTTTATCTTAATTACTATGTTTAAAATATGTACAATTATTTTGTTCTTAAAATGAAATATAAATATTAGAATATTCAGACGTTTAAAAAGACACTAAAAAATCTTTTGCTATAGTTATGCAATTAGAACTTAACATTTAATTGTCTCCTCAGTCCTTAAAAATTAATATAGTTTATTTAAAATGTGAAAATATTTCTTAACATGACTAATGTAGTGAAAATATTTCTTATCATTACTAAATGTAGTGGGCATTTATTTTCACATAGAGGTCAAATGTGAGGTATAATTAAAAATAAACATTGGGTCATAGTAAAGATGCTACTATTTGAAAATAAATTAGAGGAAGAGTAAAAACTATAGTCTTTATACTTAGGAATAAGTTTACCTAAGGAGGTGAAATCTGTATATTGGAAACTGTGGGACATTGATGAAAGTAACTGAAGAAGGCACAAATTAACGGAAAGCTATTTGTGCTCATGTGGAGGAATGGATGCTGTTAAAATGTCCCTACTCCTCAAAGCAATCTGCATACTCAGTGTAATCCCCATCAAAGTTACAATGGCTTCTTTTGGTTGATCTTTGGTTTATCTCTTCCCATCCACTCACCGTTCCCTGCCTTTGCTTTCAGGTTCCACAGTCTGTTCCGTGCTTCTATGTCTCTGGATCTATTTTGTTCATCGGTTTATTTTATTCATTAGATCAACCAAATAACTTGTATGCATATGTGCAAAACCCATGTTCACTGACAATAGGGTAGTGAAGGCCTGTGGGGAGGGGTGGAGGCAGGCTAGAAGAGGTCAATGGAGGAAAGAGGAGACATATGAAATATTTTCAACAATAAAAATTTAAAAAATTACAATGGCATCTTTTAAAGATGTACAATAAATAATCCTGAAACTTATATGGAACCATAAAAACAAAACTTCAAATATGCAAAACAATCTTGAGAAAGAACAAAGCTGGAGGCATCATGTTCCCTGATTTCAAGCTATATTATAAAGTTACTAGAAGCCCAATGCATGAAATTTGTGCACGGGGAGAGAGGGAGTGTCCCTCATCCCGGCCTGCACCCTCTGGCAATTCAGGTCCCCTTGGGGATGTCCAAGTGCCAGATTAGGCTAGGTCCCCTCAAAATCCAGGATCACTTGCTCTTAACCACTATGTCTGCCTGCTTGATCATCCCTAACCACTCGCCTGCTAGCCTGATCGCCCCTAACCACTCTGCTTGCCTGCCTGATTGCCAGTAATTGCCTATGCATTGGCCCCTGCCACTGTAGCTTCATCCGGAAGGACATCTGGAAGGTCCTTTGGCTGTCTGGTCTAATTAGCATATTACACTTTAATTATTATAGATAGTAATTGAAACACTGGATTAAACAGACACACAGACAAGTAGAATATAACAAAAGCCTAGAAATAAACTCAAGTACAGTAGGTCCTTGGGTTATGTCGGAGATCCGTATCACAGTTTTTGCTGAAGTCGGAACCCACCAACATAAGCACCTACATCACTCACATGGAGCACATACACAGCAGTAATGAAGTGAAACAGAAAACAAACAAACCTAAAAGAAAGATAACAATTCCTGATCTTGTGGTAAATAATAATAAAAAACATAAAGCATGTATGTACATACATTGAAATGACGAAACAACTTTTTTTTTTTTTAATATAAATAAGTGGGAGATGGCTACGTAACCAGGAAATGATGTACCTTGAGTCCGACATAACCCGAGGACTGTCTGTATATATGATCACTTAGTTTATGACAAAGGGGCCAAGAATATACTATCAAATTAGGTAGTATTTTCAATAAATGATGTTGGAAAAACTGGACAGTCACATGCAAAAGAATGAAACTAGACCACTATATTATACCACACACACAAGTTAACTCAAAGTGGATTAAAGACTTGAAGACATAAAACTAGGTGGTAAGCTCCTTGACATAGGTCTGGGAGATTATTTTTTTTCAAATCTGACACAAAAGTTATTGTCAAAAACAAGTGTTGGTGAGGATGTGAAGAAAAGGGAACCCTTAGACACTCTTGTGGGAAGGTAAGGTGGTGCAGCCACTATGCAAAACAGTATGCAGATTATTTAAAAATTAAAAATAGAACCCCCATGTGATTGAACAATTCCACAGTTGGGTATTTATCAGAAAAAAAAAACAGAAACGCTAACTTAAAAATATATATGCACCCCATGTTCACTGCAGCATAATTTTCAGGTATCCCCGACCCCACACATGCAGACCCTCCCCACTATCAGCCTCCCCACAGGAGTCGCCCCCACAAGCGCCATGCATTTGCTGCATGGAGACATCATAATCACCAAAGTCACATTTTTACTTAATGTTTTCCGGGACTCAACTCTATTCTATCTCAAAGGGCAGTTTCCTCCTTCATGCTGGGTCTTTGACATGGTCCCCGCTCCCATGTCCTTCAAGCGGCTCTACAGTTCATTGCAGACCTTCACAGAGGTCTTGAGTAGGGTTAGGAAAGCAGCCCCCTGCCAGGTGTCTGTCACATGATCGCATCCCACCAAACTATTAACAATAAGCCCTCCTCACTCAATCCACACCAGGCAAACACCTGCATCGTCTCCTTTCCGAGGTTGTGCTTTCTTTTTTTTTTTTGTAAAAATGAGTTTTCTCATCTGAGAATTAAGCAGGAGAAAGTGTCTCAGCTGCCACTATCCCCAAGGCATATATTTTGGGCGAATAAATCCATCTCTCATTTGTAAGGATCACTGTTACATAAATATAATTGTACAGCTAAAATTTCTGAAAACCCAGCAGATTCTTGGACTGATGTCTCATAGCTTTACCTTACTGCCTGCTTCATCTCCAGAACTCCTGCCTTAATGTTGCAGTTCCTCTATTTATTTATTTTACAAACACTATTCTGTTTTTTTATTATTAATATATTTTATTGCGTTTTTATAGAGGGGAAGAAAAAGGGATAGAAAGCTAAAAACATCGATGAGAGAGAAACATCAATCAGCTGCCTCTTGCACACCCCCTACTGGGGATGTGCGGGCAACCAAGGTAGGTACATGCCCTGGACCGGAATCGAACCTTTCAGTCCGCAGGCTCTATCCACTGAGCCAAACCGATTTCGGCATCTTCTGGTTTTTTAGTTTTTCTACCAGACAGATAAGGGTAAAGGCACCAGCCAGCCTGTTCCAGTAGTAATTTTCCTACTACTTCTGCAATAAGCTCACTTACGGGGTTTTCATTTCCCAAGTCATCATTTCTCTGCCTCTGGCATTGAACAGAGTGGGAATGGGAAGCTTTTGAGTGCAGCTATCAGCAAACTTGATGCTAATAACTGTCAGAATTTTTGACAGTAATGTAGACTTTGAGTATGGTCTCCCATTTTTTAAGGACAGATAATTTTTTTTTCATACAGTTGGAATTCGTTTCATGAAACTTGGTTAGAGTTTGGTCTTAGCCTCCATTATCATTAAGAGGGTTTAGAATGTGTGTAATTTAAAACCCCTACCCACAATGGTTTTAAGCAATACGTATATTATGTCACATAAGGAAGTCTGGATTCGTTCCCTTAGGGCCAGCCTTGGAATGCTGCCCCTCTCCTCAGATGCCCCTCAGTCCAAACCATCCCAGGCATTTCCACTCTGTAAGTCACTCATCCACTGTATTTCTATGGCTTCCAGATGGACATGGTGGTCCCCCTTTCAGCTCAGTGCTGACAGAGGTGAAGGGACTGCTGTTGTTAGCTCAGAGAAACCAGGACCCAGCCTAAGGCAGCCCATGATCTGTGGTCACTTCTCAGCCTGATGCCTGAACAAAGCCAGGCTTGTGTGAGCAAGCGAGGCTGCAGCAAGGACATGCCCCTGAGGAGATAAGCAGATGGATGTGTTTCTGACACTAAATTCTCAGAAGTCAGTGCAGCATCTACAGATCAGCAAAGCTCTCCGTAAAATGTAAACAGGACCCTCGAGGCCATTGGTGTGGTCTCGGCTCCTGGTTTTGTGGTGGTGTCTGCCTCATATTTTAGTATTAAACATGGCTCGTGCTTTCTTAATGTGACAACCTTTCTTAGGAATTGCATTGACCCCTCCTGTCTGCAAACTGTTTAGTGTTCATTCTTTCCTAAGCTGTGGTATTCACTACTCAATGGCAGATGCCTGTAAATGTTTCCCTCACCGATTTTCTCACTTTCTCATTTTACCTAGTCACTTTGAGTGGAAGACAGACTGCCCCTACACTGACTGGTTCTCAGGCACCATCTCTTACAAAATAACTCCTTCGTGTTTGTCTTTTTATCTAATATAGTATCTCTGAGTAAGATGTCTTTGAAGAAAGTATTATTTTAAACATGTTTAAATTGATAGAGAGAGAGAAAGGGAGAGGGAGAGAAATATTGATGTAAGAACCCACATCTATCAACTGCCCACTGCATGCCCTCTACTGGGGATCAAGCCGGGTGCAGGAATGTGCCCTGACTGGAAATCGAACAGGCAACATTTCAGTGCATGAGATGGTGTCCAACCAGTTGAGCCTCACTGGCCAGAGGGGAAGAAGGTATTTTTCTAGGGGTGGGACTAAGTGGATTTGAAAAGAATCACTGTGGAGTCCACTTGGATTGCAAATG
Source organism: Pipistrellus hanaki (assembly GCF_964339955.1). Taxonomy (NCBI): domain Eukaryota; kingdom Metazoa; phylum Chordata; class Mammalia; order Chiroptera; family Vespertilionidae; genus Pipistrellus; species Pipistrellus hanaki. Next base: position 2,504,609 of record NC_140519.1, read on the forward strand.
TGATGAGCAGATTCATATATCCCCACATAAATTGATGGTGATGTGTTTTTGATGGAGCCACAAACACAGTCATTTAGATTAAGTCCATTGTGTCCCTTCTGACACTTACTTCTATTTTTATGTTGTTATAACCAGAGTTATATTCATTATTATGATAAATATGGTTCAATGGTGGTTCAAGATATCTGTGTCCTATACAGAAAAATAGAAATGTCTTCATCCATTCAGTGTTTGCTGAACATGAAACAAAGTCTACTTTTCCTTTATCTCCAATTCTATGGAGTTGGTTGACTATTTAACATCAAACAATAATAATTGACATTCAATATTTTGTTAGGACAATGAGACTTTTAATATTACTCAAAATCAATTATGTTTTTATTTCAATGATTATATTTCATGAAGAAAGACAATTTCATATCAAGACTGTAAACTTTTTTATAATCAGAGGACCAATTCATTAATTGACTTAGAATATCCTATATAATAAAAGGCTAATATCCAAATTGACCAAACTGTAGAATAACCAGTCTCTATGATGCGCACTGACCACTAGGAGGCAGATGTCCAATGCAGGAGCTGCCCCCTGGTGGTCAGTGTGCTCCCACAGGGGGAGCGCCTCTCAGCCAGAAGCCACAGGGGTGGGCCTAAACCATGAGTCAGACATCCCCTGAGGGCTCCTGGACTATGAGAGGACTCAAGCTGGGCTGAGGGACCCCCCGAGTGCACACATTTTGTGCACTGGGCCTCATTAGAAGTTATGGGGAATGCGAAATTCAGAGCAGTTTTTCCTTGCCTCAGCATCCAGCTGAGGGCTGAATGCATGTACACATACAAACTGGACAACCATGTGAGCTGGTCTCTAGTGTAGTTATAAATGTTCTATGGGGTGTCAGATAAAATGTTCCATGGGGTGTCAGAGTGGGGGACCACCTTGGCTGAGTGTCAGATAATACCTGTGGGGAAGGTCACTTCAAAGTACAGGAGAAATTTGACAAAAGGAGGGGTAAGGGCACATACATTTTTTGTAAAGAACCCTCTTTGTAAGCAATGATTGCACAACGAAAATGAGCAAACAATTGGCAAATGTGAAGTTTCGGGAGGTCAGTGGTAAATGAACAAAAGGTAGGTCTAGAGAAGAAAGAGAGAAGGGAGAAATTAGAAAGATTGGGCTGGGCCAGTTCCAAGGACGGTCTTGGCACTAAACAAACAGAGAAGGCGGTCATGTCTGTACCTTCTCCTGGTCCCTGTTCACGGAGACACTCGCCATCCTTCTTTGCTCTGCCCTTCACCCCAAGGCCAGATTGTAAGGATTAAGTTGGAGGGCTCACTGCCCACTGGCCTGGGGCTGGATTCAACCAGGGACAGCACCAGTGGAGAACAGCATGAGGCAGGAGGGGGGAGGTCAGAGTGCTGATTCCATGACCCCTAGTGCCTGTCACTAACTGATTCTGTCCCCAAATGTCCCAGCTCCTGTCACATGGCCCTCCCCACACAGCTCTCCTTTGGGTTCTCTCTTTTCAGGCATAGGGGGTGGATGTGTGTGCCAGTGCCCTGCCCTTCTAGGGAAATAATGTGTTGAAAGAAAAAATCCACCAACCTAGAATTCTGTACCCTGAGAAATTATCCTTCGAAAGTGAAGAGGGTGTAAGTCTTTTTCAAACAATTTAAGTTTGTGGCCCTAGCTGGTTTGGCTCAGGGGATAGAGCATTGGCCTGTGAACTGAAGGGTCCCAGGTTTGATTTCAGTCAAGGGCAATATGGGGGTTGTGAGCTCAATCTCCAATAGGGAGCATGCAGGAGGCAGCTGGTCAATGATTCTCATCATTGATGTTTCTATCTGTCCCTCTCCCTTCTTTCTCTGAAATCAATTAAAATAGATTTTAAAAAATTGAGAGAATCTGTTAATGGTGTACCTGCCTTGAAATAAATGTTAAAAGAAATTCTCTAGAGAGGAAGGAAATGCTATAGGTAGCAAAGTTGGATGTACATAGAAGAAAAGAAGAGCATCAGAGGAGCAAGTGAAGGTTACCATCCTCATTTTAAAAATGATGACAATGGAATCAGGAGGCTAAGTAACTTAACCAAGGTCACATACTTGGTCAGTGACCAAGCCAATAAGGGAACTCACATCTTGGAGTAGTTATAAGGATTTAGGAAGCCAATATTTGCAAAGTCTGAGTGTGGTGCCTGGGATCAGGAAATATTTTATTTCTTTACTAGAGGCATGGTGCATGAAATTTGTGCAGTGGAGGCAGCAGGGGAAGGGTCCCTCAGCCCACCTGTGCCCTCTCGTAGTCTGGGACCCCTCACTCCTTACCACCCACCTGTTTGCTGCTCCCTAACACTCAGCTTGCTGCTTCTTAGTGCTGCCATGGAGGTGGGAGAGGCTCTTGCCACTGCCACTACCACTCTGCTCACCAGCAGTGGGTCGGCTTCTGGGAGTGCACTGATCACCAGGGGACAGCTCCTGTATTGAGTGTCTTCCCCCTGGTGGTCAGTGCACATCGTAGCAACTGGTTGTTCTGGGCATTCTGCTGTAATGGTTGCTGGGCTTTTATTATATAGGTTAAGTAGAATAAGGTAAAAAAGACTGATGTTGCAAGATTAATGTGGCTATAAAGCATACTTTTTATTAGAATAAGATCAATAACTATAAACACATAATTTTAAATTAAGAGAACTATACTCTTGTCCATGTGAGGAAAACAATTGCTTGAACAGCCACGTACTTGAGTCTCTTGAATCTCAGCATCCTGGTTACTCTTTCATGACTAGCTGTGGCTGTGGGCTCTCAGCCTCCTTCTGAGTCCACTCCAGTGTCCACACGGCAGGCTCCATGAGGGCTCAGGTCCTCTCAAAAATCCATCCATTCTTGTGCTCTTTACGCCAAGAGTTTTGAGTACCAACATTCTATTGTCTAAAGATCAGTAATTTTGAAAAAACAACAAAAAATGACTTTTATTGGTTCAATGCAGCACGTTTCTTCTCCACTAGCAGCATAAATCTTTCAAGAGCTTTTTGAGATTCTTGACATCTCCTGAAAACACGGCACAGCAACGGCTGCTTGAGGTTGGCTGTCTGTTTTGCTGGAAGCTCCTCCAGGCCATCGCCTTGTCTTTCCTGAGCATTATTTGATTCTTCTCACTTGTTCAAGAAACAAACAGCCCCATGTTTTATTCACGTGTACTCTCACATTCAATCCATCCCAAGTTCTTTGCAATAGTACTTTCTTACACTACCAGATTTTCCCTTTGGAAACAGTTGAAATTAAACCACGAATTATTTGAGATGTATCTGAGTGTATGATACTAGAAAGACCAAGCACATTTTTTTTTTGTTTTTTGTTTTATGGGCTAGGCATGAGTCTGGCCCACCTTTCCTCTGTGACTGCTGTGTCCCCCAGGTGGTTACTGCCATGGGGAAAAGGGTTCAGGAATGGTGCCACAGGTCGGAAGTTGTGCTTTTCTCTATCTTGATGACAAAATATCACTTAGGCATAGTTCAAGAATTATGCTTTGTTCCTAATAAATTCTTCATTAAGCAGTGTCCAGGATGGCTAAACATTGTGTTTTTATTAGATTACTAGAGGCCCGGTGCACAAAATTTGTACATGGGAGGGTGGGAATCCCCCTCAGCCCAGCCTGCACCCTCTCTAATCTGAGACCCGTTGGGGTATGTCTGACTCACAATCCGGGACCACTGGCTCCTAACTGCTCACCTGCCTGCCTGCCTGATCACCCCCAACTGACCCCCCTGCCAGCTTGGTTGCCCCTCACTGCCCCCCCTCTGCCAGCTGGGTTGCCCTTCACTACCCTCCCCCCGTGCCAGTCTGTTCACTCCTAGCTGTCCCCCCCTGCTGACCTGGTCACCCCATGCAGCCTGCTGTTCTGTCATTTGGTCGTCCCTCACTAACCCCCTGCTGACCTGGTTGCCCACACAGCCTGTTCGGGCGTCTGTTCTGTTGCGATGATAGTTGTTTCAGTTGCAATGGCCGCTTAGGCTTTTATATATAGATAGATTAACAATAAAAAGACCCTAGAGGCAGAATGGCTGGACATTCCGACTAATCCTTAGACTCTATTTTTTTTTTTTTGAGCTATAGAAGATATTTACAATTTATTAATTACAAATCACATTTATATTTTTGTATACAAATATTAATTACTCAAATGGCTTGAGAAATTAGACTCTATTTTTGACAGCATTACTTACAGTTGCAGATTTTGTTCTTTTATTTTCTCCCCCTGCTTTTAAGAATCCCATTAACATATGCCCTGGTCAAAGGCAGGACAATAAGTTTCAGCATGCTTCCAGTTGAGATAAGTCACAGTTGAGATAGGTCTCCCAGTTGAGATAGGTCATCATAAAACATACCCTTTCAGCATCTACAACTTTACAATACTTTAAGATAAACGCCCATATTTTGGCACTTTCTTTAAGGTCACTTCAGTTCCACTGACATTTTGAACACTTACCTATGTGTTTGTTACTGAAATAAAAACTTGTCTTGGCTTTGGAGAGATGACGATGTGGTGGGCATGGCTGGAAATGCAGGTGCCAGCTTTGCTCTAACGCTCCTATGAGGGGGACAACAGCTATTGTGGGAACAAGAAGTCACGACCCAGGCCCCGGGTTGAGACTGTATAAAGGAATAAAGTTCCTTGGTGTAAGTGGGCCCCTTTTGCATGTGTTCATTGTATACTATCACCTGAAACATGTGATTGGAACCATGGTGGTGTTAATGAGCTCAACCCAGATGTCTTCCTTCAATGACACACAATGTACACACAGATGCTTCTTGAGTTACGATGGGGTTATGTCCCTGTAAAGCCACCACGAGTTGAAAGTGGGTTCAATGCCCCAGGCCTGCCGATTGTCACTGCGAAGCCTCACCCACTTAAATGTGCTCAGGGCACTGCATTCGCCCCCTTTTGGACAAAGTCATCTTGTTGGTGCTGCTGGCCGCAGGACATGGATTAACCATGTGGCGCTGTTCTGGGAAGGTCAGAATTCAAAGCGCAGCTCCCACCGGATGTGTAACTGCGACTGCATCTCTCTGATGCTTAAATATTAGAGATCATTTTCATACATATTCTGGTTGATTATATATGTTTTTAAATTAATACATAAATAATAGAGAATATGGGAACTTGATAAAACGAATAAAGTTCTAGATCCGAAGTTGGCAAACATGGACAGCAGCCTGTTGTTGTGAATAAAGTTTTATTAGGACACAATCATTCCCACTGGTTATATACGGTTTAACTGCTTTTACTCTAAATAGCAGAGTTGTGTGGTTGTGACAGAGACCATATGGCTTGAGAAGTGTGCATATTGGCTTTCTAGTCTGTTATAAAAAGTGTTTGCCAGCTCTTCTCTAAACGGAAACCACTAAGGAAATTATTAAAATAATAAGACACTTTCAGAATTACATTGTTAATTTGGTGATCAAGAATTCACAGAAGAGCCAAAACAGGTTTGGCTCAGTGGTAGAGCATCCGTCTGTGGACTGAAAGGTCCTGGGTTTGATTCCGATGAAGGGCATGTACATTGGTTGCGGGCACATCCCCAGTAGGGGGTGTGCAAGAGGCAGCTGGTCTATGTTTCTCTCTCATCGACGTTTCTAGCTCTCTATCTCTCTCCCTTCCTCTCTGTAAAAAAATCAATGAAAACATCCAGTTTCCTTGTGGAACTTGACAAGGCGATTCTAGAAATTGGACCAAAAGACCAAGAATAGAGCCAGTGCTCCTGAAAAATACTTGGGAAGAGGTGCTGGTGCTGCCGGATAGCAAGCCTTCATTTTGGAGTTGTTGCAGCCAGAGAGGCTCACCGTGAACTACCGGCAGCAGACACGAGCCTTGGTGGGAGGCAGCCTGGGAAGCACATGGGAGGGGGTGGGTGGTGCCCTCACCGGCCAAGGCCATCGGCTGTGGCGTGAACAGAACATTTAAAACTGCTGCTTACTTCATGTCGCTCAGAAACAAACTGGGATCAGAAGTTAATTGTAAAAAGAATGAACTGAAGTATTTCAGAATGCGTGGCAGAATTTCTTCATGATGTCATGAAAGCAAAAGCTTGTAAAACTTGGTTCTTTTCGAAGTAAACTGTAAGGGTGTTTGTTTAAAATCCAGGCCCTTTTGCTCATGGCAGGGTGCCCCCAGTAATGAGGTGAAGAGACTGTAACATCGCCGGTGGCCGAGGGTCACCCCCTGGGACCCGTGACGACCCGCAGGCTAATGGGAACACACTGACCCAGAGACAGCCCTTACAGAGGAGGTGCTGCGAGGAGGAGCTGGCAGAGGCAGAGGCTCCGCCACCAGCACTCTGAGAAACACGCCCAGGGCAATGTTACATTAAAAATAAGTGTAACTAAGTCACCAGAGGTGCAGCCAGTCACGGCACCACCGTCCGGGGAGACAGGAAGGCCGGCAGCACGCAGGGCTGGAGCGGCTGGGCAGAAGCAGCCGCTCCAGGAAGGAACGAGTTAGAACGCGCTCGGAAAACGGCTCTCAGATGCCGAGTTGCGCACACGTCTGTAGCCCGGCAAGTGCTCCCCTCAGCACGTGTCTCAGAGAAAGTCACGTATGAAATGAGGAGACATGTGTGCTGATGTCCATGTCATCATTTTGTAGCCAACTACCGCTAACAACACTCATGTTCAGCAACAAGAGAATGACTACACAGCTTTAGTCACACGGCAATGAAAAACGAGTGGATCACGTTACTATGGCTGTGTCTCAGAGACTTAGTGTTTACAAAAACACAGGGTAATGTCCTAAGTTATCTCCTTCGTGTACTGAAAACGGGGACCTTTTTCTCACTTTGGGGAGTGACTGTGGGCAGAAGCCTGACACCCACTTGGGCTGCTCTGACCCCTTCCCTCCCGGACGTGCACTCCCTGAGTCTCCCCCTGCACCCCTTGCACCCCCAGTCCCCCCCTGAGTCTCCCCCTGCACCCCCTGCACCCCCAGTCCCCCCTGAGTCTCCCCTTGCACCCCCTGCACCCCCAGTCCCCCCTCAGTCTCCCCCTGCACCCCCTGCACCCCCAGTCCCCCCTCAGTCTCCCCTTGCACCCCCTGCACCCCAAGTCCCCCCTCAGTCTCCCCCTGCACCCCTGCACACCCCAGTCCCCCCTGAGTCTCCTCCTGCACCCACAGTCCCCCCTGAGTTTCCCCTTGCACCCCTGTACCCCCAGTCCCCCCTCAGTCTCCCCCTGCACCCCCTGCACCCCCAGTCCCCCCTCAGCCTCCCCCTGCACCCCCTGCACCCCAAGTCCCCCCTCAGTCTCCCCCTGCACCCCTGCACCCCCAGTCCCCCCTGAGTCTCCTCCTGCACCCTCAGTCCCCCCTGAGTTTCCCCCTGCACCCCTGTACCCCCAGTCCCCCCTGAGTATCCCCCTGCACCCCCTGCACCCCAGTCCCCCCTGAGTCTCCCCCTGCACCCCCTGCACCCCCACTCCCCCCCCCCCCCCCGGAGTCTGGCTGCTCTGGGCGTGCTGCCATGATGTGGTTTCTTGCAGCTTGGACCGTGGAGCACCTTTGGGACCCTGGAAGTCACAGCTCAGGTCCAGGCGGATCCAGCGGTGTACTCGGTGGTGACAGAAGAAGACTGCGAGCTTCTTAAGATCTCGGCAGCCAATTACGCCAAGTTAAAATCGGTATGGCCCCACCTGGTCCTCACAGCCACACAGCCAACACGGCTGCAGATGCAAGAACACTGTGCCTCTCTGGACAGGCTCTCTTATCTTTAGTCTGGTCTGACCTGGACAACAGAAATGACCACCACTTAAACCTCCAATGGTGATGGGCAATTGAAGTCGGAAAAAAAGGCCTTTATGGATACACAGGGTGGGGCCAAAGTAGGCCTACAGTTGTGAGTGTGTGAAACACAGCTTATTATTTTCTGTACAAGCAGCTGTAATCCTACTTTTTTAAAATTGGTTTTTAGTGAGAGAGGGAGGGTGAGGGGGAGAGAGAGAGAGAGAGAGAGAGGGAGAGAGAGAGAGAGGGAGATGGATGTGAGAGTGAAGCACGGATGGCTGCCTCCTGGGGAGTCAAGCCCAGAGCTGGGCTGTGTGCTGACGGGAATCAGCCGGCAGCCTTCCCTGCCCACGCCAGGGCCCAGCCGTGAGCCTGCCCGGGGCTGTGAGCCCCCTCTGCCCCCCACACCCCCATGCTTTATGTATATTTTTTATGGCTTTTTGTTTTTCATGAATTTAACATTTATTTTTTCATTCAACAAATGTGTGTTTTGGGGTGGTGGCACCAGGTCATGTGCTAGGCTTCCAAGATGATCCGATAGTGCTGCCCGCCCCGGGAGGTACCTCAGGCCCGGCTTCCCCAGCGGAATCAGCCCCAGGCCAGCCCACAGCTGAGCTCCGCCACATCCCGAGACATCAGGATGACCTTACTTGTCTGATAATGTCTCTCTCAGTCAGACCGTGTGTCCCTCAGAGACCCGCCCCACCCAGCGGGCCTGCCCTCGGGGAGCCTGAGTGCTTGGTCCAGGCCTCTACCAGGCGGGCTCTCTTCCAACGCCCGATGCTGCTGCTGGAGCCACGATGTTCTCAGAATGCAGCCTCCTGCCACGTTGGCTCAGAGCGGCTGGCTTCAAAACTCTTTTTGAATGTTTTTTTCCCCCCTCTAAAATATCAGTGTTAGTTATTGGATACTAGAGGCCCGGTGCACAGACTCCAGCACCGGTGGGGTCCCTCACACTGGCCTGTGCTCTCTCACAATCTAGGATGCCCGTGGGATGTCAGAGAGCTGGTTTCGGTCATTGCTTTATTTTTCTTTCACTGATGTATCTATTTTTTCTCCTTTTTAAATGACCTAACAGAGAAAATGTGATGATGACTTTCTTCCAGGAGAAAACCAAGCTCGAAAACAGACAAATAGTGCAGCTGATCCGCGGGTGTCCGTGCTACCAGGCGTGGCCCACCCTGTCCGTCCAGGAGCTGGCACTGCTGGTGCAGTGGAAGCGGTTCCCGCAGGGTCAGGGTGAGTTTCATGCAACTTTGCATCTTTTTTTTACACATAATTTCAAACAATTAGAATTTTTAATTTTCATTGTTAATGTTTCATATGCTATTCACATGTTTGCAGAATCTATTTATTGTTACCTTTGAACCGGACATTTACGTTGTTGCCTGTTTTTCATTGAAAATCCTCCTGAAGACTGAGGCTGCCCAGCACTGGCCGGCTGGCTGTGCCCACACCTCACCTGCCCCACTCCCAGCCCCAGGCCCAGCCTGGAGGGAGAAAGGCCCATGCTCCCCAGCAAGTCACCTCCCTAAGCAGCCAGCTGTGGAGGACTCTGGGAGAGGGGGGAGGTGGCACCGGCAGTGGCATCGTCCTTCTGTCTGGGCCTTCCCTCGGGGGGAGCCCACAGCCCAGGACCTGCACCGGGTGCTGCCCCACAGAAGCCAGAGGGACCCTCACCCCCGGGTGCTGCAGGGCCTGGGGGTTAGTCCTGGAAATGAAGCTCCACGAGTGGCCGTGCCCGCCAACAAGAGACTGTGAGGAGCAATCCTCTGGGCGCGAGGACCCTCAGGGGCCCAGCTTCCACCACACCACTCAGCGGGCACCTCACTCCGACACCCAGCCCCCCAGACTGACAGGCGGTTGCCATGGAAGCCCAGCTCTATGCATCTGTTATCTGACCAAGGCCCACTGAGGAAGCCTGGGCAGCCAGAGCTCAGGAGGCAGACACCAGGCCGGGGAGGGGCTGAGGAAGGGGGGAGGGGGGGCTGAGGTAGGGGGAGGGGTCTGAGGCAGGGGGACCAGGGTGGGGCTGAGGCAGGGGGAGGGGTGTCTGAGGCAGGGGGAGGGGTGGGGCTGAGGCAGGGGGAGGGGGGGCTGAGACAGGGGAGGGGGGCTGAGTCATGGGTAGGGGGGGCTGAGGGAGGGGGAGGGGGGCTGAGGCAGGGGGAGGGGGGACTAAGGCAGGGGGAGGGGGGCTGAGGCAGGGGGTGGAGGGGCTGAGACAGGGGGATGGGGGGCTGAGGCAGGGAGGGCACCAGTCAAGGGGCGGCCCCTGCACACAGGGCCTCAGCAAGCCAGGGCTGTGCAGGGAGGATGTCTACATGAGCTGGAGATGAAGGTCTCAAGCCTGAGGAGGAGTTGTCAGCCCAGTGCCGCTGCTGTCACTGAGCCTGGGGGGACGGGGGGCGGGGGGGCTGGCCTGGCTGGGGGCGGAGCCCTGTGTCCAGCAGGCCGGGCAGGCAGAGGGCTGGGGTAGCAGAAGGGGGTGTCCTGGGCGGTGGGGCCTCCGGGCTGAGGCCCCCCACCCCCACCCCCCAGTGTGCTCCACCCTCAGTGCTGCCTCCGGTCTCAGGCACCAGTTTGGGACAGTGTCCGCCTGGTTAGCCAAGGACTGCCTTTTCTTTGGTATAACAATGGAGTATTGGTTAGGTTGCATTTCTCATAAAACATTTTCCCTGACGAGTTAGAACAGACCTTTTATTTTTGTTTTTTGGGCAAAAGTACCCGGAAGGTCAGTCTGGACCATGGATGACATGCTGGGATCTGCGCATTTGGGAATTCAGTAGGTTCATTGGACAGAAACAGGTGTTTTTTTGTTTTTTTGTTTGTTATGTTTTGTTTTTAATGTGGATGTTTTGAATTCATTCTGGTTTCCCCAATTTGTATCAGGCATTTTAAGCCTTGGTCCAAATGTTTCGGGCCATTTTGTATAAAAATAATATCTCTGCCTTGCCCATGGTCAGGACAGTATAGGGTTGAGATGATTACAAGGAGGAAAGAAACCACAGCGAGGAGATATTTAATTATTTGAGCCTGAGGAATGCCCAGGGCGGCAAAGGGGTGCTCTGTGCTTTTAATGCATTTCATTGCAAAGGTGGACGAGTCAGCCTGAAGGTCCGCCTAGAGGATTTAAACTCGCATCAGAGGGCGAGGGAGACCTGACCTGACAGGGACTCGGCGGTGCGGCCTCCAGATCCTTTCAGAAAACGTCTCCAAAACTGAGGGCAGGCCCGGCCCCTGCTCTGGGCAGGCTGCGGTGACACTGAGTCAGTGAAGGGAGGTCATTTCACCAAACATCAGTGCAGCTGCTGACATGCTGACAGGTTTTCCTGTAAAACCTCTCCTCCTGGGGGAGGCCCCTCCCTCTCTGCAGCAGGGAGGCTCCGACTGACAGACAGCCGCTCCCGCCCAGGAGTGCGCCTGGTGGGCATTCCCTGACAGACTGATGCCTTAGCTACAACAGACCTCACCTTTACTCAAGATCACTGTGAATGTTTGTAGAAATGCAGAGAATGTAGCTCAAACCACAGACATTGTCTAGGCTTAAACGGCAGTGGTGAGATTCCGACAGCATCACTGAGGTGTTTCCATGTCTCTGGGGCTGTGCCGGAGGAGTGCGGGGATGAAGTTAATTACCCAAAGGCCGGGGACTGAGGGCGAATCTTGAGCAAACCGAGAGGAGGGGAGCTCTGCTGGCTGTGCCCCGCCTGAGTCTTCCTACTTTGGCCAGATGCCTGCGCCCGGAGCCCGGACACGCCCCGAGCTGCCTGCGACTCGGCTGGCTGTGCCACCGGGCTGGCTTGGCGCCTGCTGCGCACGGAGTGACATGTGGGAGGGAGGTCCAGGGCTCGCCACCGGGAGCCACGGGCACATGTTATCGTTATCCTGCGTCTGTCCACACGCTCCTGCTCCACACACACAGTACAGGACACACACAAAACTAATTTAGTTCTGAAAGATAAAATCTACCAACATAATAACAGCGAAAGTCAAAAGTGGAAACTTCCCGCCACAGAACATGTGCTTGGAAGCTCTGCCTAACGGAGCTGGAATGCCGAGGCTCTAATCCCGACTGTCTGGCCCGGTCTTTCAGCCCAGCGAGCTCTCAGCCCGCAGCACAGCCCTGAGCCTCCCGGAACTGCTGCCTCTGATCCTCGGTTCCTTCTTTTCCCGTCTCTTTGCATTCAGTGAATATTTTTTAATGTAACGTATTAGTCATTAATGATTTGCTGTTTAGAGCAGTTTTCGGTTCATGACACAGTTGAGCAGAAAGCACAGAGACCTCCCACATACGCTGTCCCCGCTGTGCTCAGCACCCACCACGAGCACTCTGTGCAGGGCGCCCGCGGCTGCAAACCCACTCGAGTGGGAAGCCAGAAGCTGGCGGCACCTGCGGCGAGGATGTGGGGCAGACACCCTCAGATGCTAATGGTGCGAAGTGGTGCAGCCACTTTGAAGACAGCTGGTGGTTTCTTATAAAATTAAGTACCTTCTTTTTAATAAAAATTATCTTTATTGTTGAAGGTATTACAGATGTTTCTCTCTCCCCGCCCCGCCCCACTAATCTCCTGCACCCCACACCCAACCCTCCCAGGCCTTCACCACACTACTGTCTGTGCCTATGTCTGTGCCTGTGTCTGTGTCTATGCCTGTGCCTGTGCCTGTGCCTGTGCCTGTGCCTGTGCCTGTGCCTGTGTCTGTGTCTGTGTCTGTGCCTGTGTCTGTGCCTGTGCCCGTGTCTGTGCCTGTGCCCGTGCCTGTGCCTGTGCCCGTGCCCGTGTCCGTGCCTGTGCCTGTGCCTGTGTCTGTGTCTGTGCCCGTGCCCGTGTCCGGATCCGGGTCCGTGTCCGTGTCCGTGTCCGTGTCCGTGCCCGTGCCCGTGTCCGTGTTTGTGTCCGTGTCTGTGCCTGTGTCTGTGTCTGTGCCGTGCCCATGCCTGTGTCCGTGCCCGTGTCTGTGTCCGTGTCCGTGTCCGTGCCTGTGCCCGTGTCCGTGCCTGTGCCCGTGCCCATGCCCGTGCCTGTGTCCATGTTCGTGTCTGTGCCTGTGCCCGTGTCTGTGTCTGTGCCCGTGCCTGTGCCCGTGTCCGTGTCCGTGTCCGTGTCCGTGCCCGTGCCCGTGCCCGTGCCCGTGTCCGTGTTCGTGCCTGTGCCTGTGCCTGTGTCTGTGTCTGTGTTTGTACCTGTGCCGGTGCCCGTGCCCGTGCCCGTGTCCGTGCCCGTGCCTGTGCCTGTGCCTGTGTCTGTGTCCGTGTCCGTGCCTGTGTCCATGTCCGTGCCCGTGTCCGTGCCCGTGACCGTGTTCGTGTCCATGTCCGTGTCCGTGCCTGTGTCTGTGTCTGTGTCTGTGCCCGTGCCCATGCCTGTGTCTGTGCCCGTGTCTGTGTCTGTGTCTTTGCCATGCCCGCTCTCATCTCTGTGCCTACCTGTAGATCTGTATGTCTATATAATAGGTGCCTGTTACTTCCTGGGCTGAGTATGCTGGAAGATCCCATGTTTTAAAGCAGCCAGTGTGTTGTTCTTTCCCTGAGAGCAGCAGCCAGCTCCTCAGCACTGCCTTCCCCAGGGGCACCTTGCTCAGGAGCAGAGCGTTGTTTGACCGTTTCCATGACCAGGTGAGGTTGCCTGCGCAGTCTGTGGTGTTGTCTTAAGAAGCAGCCACATAGCTACTTCATCGCTTTAAGTGCTGGCGTTCCTGAACTGACGTCAGTGGCATTGGTGTACACTCTTTGGATCCCAAACAAATGTTTATTTGAAGTTTCCCAAACTACCAGTTAAGGAGCTGATCTCCTGTGACATCGAGTGGACATTAGCTTACTTACAAAAGGGAGAGAAACAGGAGCCGGGAATATCTGCTTCTGACAATGAAATTATTATTATATATTTATTCATTTCTACAGGCAAATGTCAGCTACATGAGTAATTAATTACTCTTACGTCTATATATTGATTTTCCAACTTTAGTCAAATAATGTCATCTGCACGTTTGTGTTGAATTTTGCCTTTGAGAAGCCTCGGGAGTTGCGGAGAGTAACGCGCCACAGGAGCTCTTTGTGGAAAGGAGACAAACGTTGGGGCAGCAGAGGGCAGCCATGGCCAAGACCTGCATTTCCTTCCAGTTCCTCAGATTCCTGAGCTCCAGGAGCTTTTAGGAGACGGTTACAGCTCTGAGGAGAATGTGGGCGTTCGTGGATTTAGGCTTAAATTTCTCTTTTACGTTTTGAATTATTCTTCTTAGATAACTTTTGAGCATGTTTGGAGGGTCGTGGTGTTTTCTGATGTTCATTTTAACATTGAGCCAGTTCTTCCCCAGAAAGGATGGCTGGCTTCCTGTGGGAACCCCGTGAACCTGGATTCTGTCTCCAAAGGACTGAGCTTGCGACAGAGGCTATTTTAGAAAATATTGCTGGAACTTATCTGGAGATAAGGAGATACATTTTAACATTTTCCACAGAACTCAAAGTATAAATCAAATGTAGGTTGCTATGCAAGAGTAAACTACCTGTGCCTAAATAATGTGATAGTAATTATTTAGGCATTTTACCCAGAACAATTAAAAAACTTGTTTATTTGATGTATTGGGGTGACACTGCTTACAAAGTGGCACAGAACAATTTTATTCTCAAGCAGGATGTTGGCCCTTGTTGATTCATGCTATTGGTCCAATCCTGAAGACACAGTTTTAAAGAGGGAATATAATACCCATCACTCCTCTCAGTCCCAAAGGAACCGTTTCCTGTGTGTGATCCATGGAAACGCCCTCACCCTCTGTCCCTGTGACCCGTGGCTTTGAGGGGCAGTGATGTTTGTTTGTTTTCAATATGATAGCATAGACTTTGTTCCTATGTCCTCTCCCTGGGTTAAATAGGTTATATGCAGCTTTTTAAAAATTTGTGTTAAAAAATAGAAAGATATAAAAAGATAGGTTGGTAAATTCTCTTCTTTTCATTTAAAAAACACCCCAGTGTACATTTTTGAGAGGTATGCCTACTTTCCCCCCTCATCATTTATCCTTCTATGCCCTTTCTCACCTCCGCCCTCCCTTCCCTTGCCACACTCACCACCCTGAGAGACTTCATAGCTACGTGTGTTTAACATGTTTAACATTCTAGTCACTTCCTTACACAACGACAGCAGAGGGATGTCTCGGTGACAGAGCTGGTTTGAATAATGGTCCTCCAGTACCTGAAATGGGCTTGACGGTGTTGTGTGTCTTGCATTTTCTAGAATAAAGTGTTGTTTTTAGAACACTGAGCCCAGCAGCCTCTGTGGGAGGCTGAGGAGACCTGCTGAGTGCCCTGATTAGAAACCCAGCAGGGTATCCGAATGTGCCCCCAGTTAGTTAGCTTGGTTGCATTTTCAAGGAGCTGATGATACCAATGCTTTCTTTCCAATTTGCTGTAACATGGAAGCTAAAATGACAAAGGTAAGATAAAAAAGACTATGTAAGCACCTAAGTGGGAATAACAATATAATTATATTGGAAAACATAATGTAGCAGCACTTCACAGAAAATTCACCAAAGCAAAGCCAGTTCTTTCTAGGCATTCAATGAGAATTAGCTCAACATAGCTTTACACATCTATTCATATATTTCACTAAAACATAGATTCAGAGCATTGGAGGAAGTTCTGACACACCTTCCCAATAAAATAAGGTCAGATGAAAATGTGCATAACATGATAAAACCACCTATATGTCAAAACAAAGTTAGTGAGTTCCTGGCAGGAAATACCAGGATAGTTATCACTAAAGGATAAGCTTACAAACATTCTTAAGTAAAAAAATAATAAGCATGAACTTGTAAAAGGGGATGGTGAAATCATCTTCTCTACTCATTATATCATTAAGTAGTTGAATATTTGTGGAGCCAATGAGAAAATTATCAGGGATCACAGAATTAAGTGAGGTGATGTGACAAGGTAGATATTTAAAATTTATAAATATCTAATAAAGAGGGAATATGCTAATTGACCATCCCCCCTTCACAAAGATGGCCATGCCCACAGCCAATAAGGAGGGAATATGCTAACTGACTGCTACACCCTCAAATATGGAAGTGCCCACAGCCACAAGATGGTGCCACCCAGTCCCCTCAACCTCACCAGGACAGCAGGCTTGGCATGGCTGGGCCGCTATGTGCACATGCCTTTGGAGTTCCTTGCTCCCCTCAGTCCCCCAGCCACTAGGGTCGGCCCGAGGTGCAGGCAAGCCTTGGATGGCAGCTTCCCAGCTAATGCCCAATGTGAGGCAAGTCTCAAATGGTGGCTGCCCAGCTGCTCAGGGCCACCTGAAGCTCAGGAAACCAGTGGCATCAGCAGAGGTGTGATGGGGGTGTCGCCTCCTACCCCTGAGGGCTCCCAGATGTGAGAGGGGGCGGCCGGGCTGAGGGACCCTTCTCCAGTGCATGCACTGGGCCTCTAGCTTAATAGTATTTAAAGAAGAAGATATTACATATATAACAACAACCAAAATATTAAATATCTAGAAATACACTTAATAAAAAATATAAAGGTGTTATATAACTTAGCTGACTTACATAAGCTGAGATAATATTTAAGGTATAACTCATTGTTGGATAGGAACACACTAGGAAAGATGCCCATTTACTCTGATTTTGTTAGCACAATGTGAACTTAACAAAACAACAGTAAGGGCAATGGCTTTGAGTCTTCATGCTTAAAATATAAAATATGTCCAACACCTCTAAAAATTTGACTGAAAATATTTCTGAGACTGTTTTCAGTTGTCTGTGTAAACATATCTTGTATAGTTATAATTCTGGACTTTAGACCCAGAAAAATTATTTGGTTAAAAGTTAAATGCCATCTCTTTTAGGTCTATGGCGTATAAGAACTATCTCAAACAGTTGAAGGAATTTTTATTCATAGAAAATTGCATGTGTGTGCGTGTGTGTGTGTATTACATTGGATGTGTTTCAATGGAGAATGAAAAAGTATTAGGAGCCCTGGCCAGTTTGGCTCAGTGGATAGACCGTCAGCCTGCGGACTCAAGGGTCCCGGGCAAGTACATCCCCAGTAGAAGGTGTGCAAGAGGCAGCTGATCGATGTTTCTCTCTCATCAATGTTTCTAACTCTCTATCCCTCTCCCTTCCTCTCTGTAAAAAATAATAAAATATATTAAAAAAAGAAAAAGTATTAGGAACTCAGACATTAAATTTTAATACCAATTTGTTTTTTATTGTGGTCAAGAACACAAAACTTGAGTTGTGCTTGACTGTTGTTAAATGGACCATATTGTTATCATAAGCACAATGTTGTATAGCAGACACATTTTGTCGTATCGCTACCTTATATGTGATGAGCCACTTTTTCTCGCTGCTTTCCAAATTAAAGAGAATTTGAACAATTGAAGGATTCATTATGTTGTGTTTGTCTTTTTGGATGTATTATAGTTGGGGTGAATTGAGCTTCTTGAATTTATATGTCCATTTTTCTCAAATTTGATAAGTTTTCATCCATGATTCCTTCTGGTCCCTTCTCTTTTTCATCTTCTTTTGGGAATCCTACAATGCGTCTGTGGATCCATTTGACAGTGTCCCATAAATCCTTCAGGCTCTCTTCATTTGTCTTCATTATTTTTCTTTAGCTCCTGTGACTCAATAAGTACAAAAATCCTGTCTTCAAGTTTGATTATTCTTTCTCTGGTCTGGTCAAGGCCTGTGAAGTTCCTCTAGTAGGTTTTACTCTTCAATTTCAAAATGTCAGCTTACTTCTTCATAGCTGCTATTACTGTTGATGTAATTTAATAAAAAGTGTTAAGAAATAACCTACACACCTGAGAGAATAGATTAAACTAGATATTCAAGCTGACATGTGGCAAACATCATTTAAAGTTGATTAGTTATTAAGGTAAAAATAAAAATTACAATAGGAGAAAAATTTGGTTATACAATTTATTTTGAATTTCAATATGTAAAAGTAATGAGATTAAGAAGAAAACAATACATTTCAGAATAATCAACACAAATAATATTGTAAAAGAAGATTAATGTGAAAGAGTTCACAAAACCTAATACAAACATTAATATCCCATTTTAAAAAGTGGAAATGGAATTTTTCATCTCTTAAAAGTTGTTCTGAAAACTGCTAAAATAGTTATATCAACAATTTTCACAATATTTTGTCAGAAAATTTGCACAAAAGTGAAGGTTGGGTCATTGTACTGAAGTGTGATTTTGCATAAACATCATATAAAATTATTGCACTAATTTGAGTGTAAATAACCAATGTTCTTGGAGGCATGTAATACATTTCTTTATGCAAATATTTACCTATACTGGTCCCAATTATGTTAAAATATACCAAGTAGAATATCTCTTGAATCAAAATTAATTATTGTGACATTAAGGAGGAAAATCATTATTTCAAATAATGAATGAATTTAATTATCATATATACTAGGTACAAATGATAAATGCAGCCTCCTATCCAAGTACTTCTTTGGATCAGTCCATTTAGATGTGATTATTCCTCTCTGGAAAAAAAATGCTGCTAATTAATTGAACTGAAATTAATGCAGATGGTTAGGTAGGGCCAGAAATGAAGTAACTAATCAGCATATCACTAAATGGACAATTACTATGATTAGCTAGAATCTATGATTAAAATATATGATTATCAGGTGAAAACTTAGAAACTCTTCTTTTTCTACACAAAGATGGAAATAATTTTCATCTCTTCACTTAGTGCTACTTATACAGCACTGTCTCTTGCAGGCTAAGTTGCTTGATCTCTGTGGTGCTCCCAAGAACCCTGTGAGATGAGGTCATTTTGGTGTTTCAATTGAAAATAGAATTCCAATTCCACGTGTCAGGCTACACACAATTACATACTTGTCCTAACTTACAATAGTTCATTGAAGTGAAGTATACACACCTACATATCTGTTTAACTCAGCATCCTTTTATGTATGTACGTACGTATGTATGTATGTATGTACAAAGATTCATCACAGTGCCAGGAGACAAAACGGGGGGTTAGCAGTGAATCAAAAATATTTTTGGAAGATGGTAATCATACAATTCCTATGTGACTTGTCAGCTAGTCAATCACAGGTATTGTCACTGAAATTCTTTGCTGATCAAACCCAGAAGGAAGTTCTCTGGGTCAGCCACCTGACCAAATTTGCTCAATGCTACTTTTTTTCTGCAGAACTAAAATCTTGAGTGACCACCAAAACCTCGGATAATGGGGTCCATTATGTAGTCTATTGGGAGCTTGTAGTCTCTTCAGATGTGTGTGGGATTTTTGAAGCTAGGCTGAATGTTAACTCATGTAGAAAGAATTTGTTTCCTTTCCCCAAAGCCTGTGGAGTTGTAAAGACAGAGTTTAGTTTAAAATGAAACTCAGTGCCTCCCAGGTGGAGTGGATTTTAGACTCAGAATAAGTTTCTGATTCACCAGGAGCTCTGGTTGGCAGTTTTCAGACTTCCCCCTGCCATGCAGCAGCAGGACTAGGAGTGAAGGTGCTCCAGGCTCCGGGAGTGGCTGTGCCAGCTCACCCTGTGATCCACGCCCTTCGGGGCCTTCGGAGCAGACTGGCCACATCCATTCTCTCCGACTTTGCCGCTGGATCCAGACCTTTCTCACCTGTGACTGTGCACTGACATTTTGTTCCTGGTTTTTGACTTTTTTCCTTTCATCACTTCAGATATTATAAAATATTTTATGCAGAGTTTCATAAAACTCAAAGCCACCATATGTGAGCTTCCTCTTACACTTAGTTAACCTGTTGAGGGAAATTGCAATTTAAAATGGACATCTTGCACTCATTTCACAAACATTTATTGAGTGGTTTTTATGCAGATACAGGAGGGAACCAAAGATGAAGGTCCTTGTCTCAATGGAGCCAAAGGGGATAGCACAGTGAGCACAAGAAGGAAATTAGAGAGGATGTCAGGTGTCACCACACCAGGAAGAGCTAGGGAGCAGGCTGCACTGTGCACGAAGTAGAAAGTCAGGGCTATCTCACTAAGGAGGAGACCTGAGCCAGAGAGACAGTGAAGGAAGGGTGTGACTACCTTGGTCGTGGGCTGGGCATCCAGCCTGGATCATTCCTCTGTGAATGGTCTGAGCCCAGTGTTTGTCCAGCTTGAAAACTGAGAGTGGGAGAGCGTGGGGAGAGTGGGAGGAGGGAGACTCGGGGCTCGACAGCACCTGTGGTCCTTGTTCATCTGCCAGACAGTGGGGAGAGTCATACGCTGTCATTTCTGTGAAATAATCCTATAGATGTATTGTTTTGGTAAGTTCTGCACTTGGAGTAGTTCTGAGGTACATTGAAATCTAAAATTTCTTCCATGTCTTTCTCTGGATTTTCTCTGTAAATAACTTATCTTTTTACTAAATCACAAATTTGTGAGATTAGAGAAATGTCCATTTGTTTTTTTTTACTTCTTATGCAAAGTGACAGTTATTTAATCTACATGAAGATTTTATATATAGTGTTCATTGCAAGGATGACCTATTTTAATGTACCATGAATTTAAAATTACATAATTAACCAATGATCAATTCTTCTGATATGCATTTCTATTTAAGATTTGTCTCTACTTAGCCATAAATGTATTTATCTGCACATAAATATAAATTTATTTTTTAAAAATTGAATGCATTGGGCTGACGCTGTTAGTAAAATCACACAGGTTTCAGGTATGCAGTTCCACAACACAACATCAGTGTACTGTGCTGTGTGCGTACCACCCATGTCAAGAACATACATTTCTTAATAATGGAGAAGTGCCGGTTAATAGTGGTTAAAGTATCTTCAGTGGACTTTTACAGAAATAGTAAGTGCAAACTCCTTCCTAACCACGATCTTTCTTAACAACATGTGGAAGCAAACTGATCAACCTGTGAGGAAAACATGTTTGGAAACTTCCCTGAGGGAAGCACCATAGGCCCCTTCGTCACATCGCTCCTTCCTGTGTTAGAAACAAGGCGAGTGCCCCCTTAATCTTATAATCTTAACATTTTAACCACGCACAGCAAAATCATAAATCAGGGAAGAGCAAATTAAATTCCCTAAAAGTAAGCCAAAATTGCATCACAGACATACAGACAGAAATTTCACTAGCTAATTAAACAACAACAAAAAAGCAGACATAAAACATCAACGCCCTCTCTATAGCCGCGCACACTAAAAGTTCACGCCAAGAGCAATGTCTCTGTCCCTGCTTGGGAACTCGCCTCCCCAGAACCTCAGCCTTCTCCCAATGGACTATTCAGGGAAATGTATTCCATAGGCCTAGAATTTCTGTTTCCCATCCATGGCTGGTCCCCTGTGACTATGTATGCAACTCCCATGTTGGAGGTTGCTCGTGCTCCCCGAGATCTGCTTGGTCCCTCTCTGGCTACTTCCCTCACAGGAGAACGGAACCACAGATCAGAACTCCATACTTGCTTTATGTCCAAGACACATCCCAGGCACATACGCCCGACCTCCGAGGACACCCAATCACCAAAGCAGTACCCAGTCCATTTCCCACCTGCTCATGTTTGAGGTCACTGGTTGTGGCGGGTCTTGCTCGGGCTCTTCCTGTGTGGCTGGCTGACTCTCTATTCCGAGCTCATAGTTGGCCCAGGGGTAATGGCTGTTCCTTGTCACCAAGACTGTGGCAACTTGGCAGCGGGGTATACCTCTTCAGGAGAGGGGTCCATTTTCTTTGTGGCAACAGACAGTATCCCGGATGAGTGCCCAAATTGTTAGAAATAAGGTGATCCCCCCAAGTGAGGGGTCCTGGTAGAACACAAAGCATACTCAGGAGCAGGCAGCAAGGCAAACATCTTTACATCTACGTAGAAGGGTGCACGCACTTCCAGACCCTGTGTCCTCAGTGCCTCACAGTGAACGTGTGACCTGCTTGGAGCTGTGCCCCCCTTCCTGGTCTCAGACACACTCCTTCTCCCAAACCGGCCCAGGCCTCTGCCAAGGGCCTGGCTTTGCCCCAGTTTAGAAGATGTCCTGTGGCTGTATTTCCAATCACTAGTTTCCATGGAAATGGGCCCTGCACTGCCCCAGTGATGATATAGACAGCCAGGAAGGTGTTGTCCTACGCCTGCTTCTTCCAAAGGGTCTGGCGATTGGGATAGAAGAGTTTATTAGGCTTGGGGTATTTCCTGGCCTGTGATAACCAACAGAGATGCAAAAGAAGAACGCCCCATATTTGTCTCTGAATTCTTTTTTTCTCCCTATTACTTAGGATAAAATCAAGTTTGCACTTCTTACAATGTTTTAGAATGTCAGTCTGAATTATTTTGGGGATCTTTAAAGCCTGATTTTTAAATACAAATCAACTTTCTTGGCTGAACATGAATGAATCTGACCTTTAAAAATAATGAATACAATGTCATCTGTGTAGTCCATGACTAAATCTTTTCAATTAAAGTTTTGTTATAATCCTCTGGGTCTTTTCATGTTGTGTGTCATTTTCTATGTCCCCTGAGGGAAGGGCGAGGAGCTGACTGCATGTCGCCAGCAGTTTTTGGGTGTGGGAAACAGTATAGGGCGGAGTCAATAAAACCTGGATGCCCCGGCCCGAGGGGCAACAACGGGGGCACGCAGGAACCACCTAAGAGAATGAAACAAACAAGGAACTCGAAGAACGGAGGCAAGACAGGGTTCTGATCAAGCCTCAAAATTTTATTCAAGAACAACGGTTTATAACCTCTCAGGCTGGGAGGGGAGGGGTAGGAAAAGGGGGAGTTGTCACAAGGTGATTGACTGGGCGGTGGGTACCTGTTCTTAGCTGGTTGGCTATTCCAATGTGGGAGGGATAACAGTTTTGGCACTCTCGGGCTTTTTGGCGCTCTTGCTCAACCAGGAAGTGGAACTGACCAGGAAGTGAGACCGGACTTTTTCCTTATGGCTCCCAGCACCTGGAGACACAACGAGGAGGTGGGAAGTCTGTCCCAGGGAACTGGTATGACTTTTTCTAGTCAACAGTAATGTTTCAAATGAACATGTTTGAAAATGTCCTTAAACCCGAGTTCCCTGGAGTTGTCTTCATTAAGACAAACGTTTGTGGCGATTGTTAGAAAGACCAAGGAGAATCACTGCTGGAATGAGGTGGCCTCACAGCAGTCGTTTGGCTTTGACCTTGTAGCCTGACCTTCAGCACAAGGTCCCTGCCCTCCTGGATATTATAGATGCTTCCCTGTGGTCTATAGAGGGCTTGGCTTACAGCCCTTGTGCCATCAGTAGATGAGTGGATAAAAGAGCTGTGGTACATTTACACCATGGAATCCTACTCTGCTATACAATGGAAGAAATTTTTACCCCATGGAGGGACCTGGAGAGTATTACGCTAAGTGAAAAAGCCAGTCAGATAAAGACAAGTATCACATGATCTCACTCATATGTAGAATTTCTTAAACAAACTGAACTATCAAGTAAAGAGAGACAGGCTTATAGATAGAAAGCAGGCAGATAGCTGGTGTGTGTGTGTGTGTGTGTGTGTGTGTGTGTGTGTATGTGTGTGAAGGTGGGGGTGGGGGAAGGGTGGAGCATTTAAGCAAAAAAGAAAGAACTCATGGACATAAACAACAGTGTGGTGATTGAAGGTGGCAGGGAGATGATAGAGGACACAGAGGAGATAAAAGGTGATGGGAAATAAAATTTAAAAACCCACACCCATAATATATATATATATATATTAAAGAAAAAACAGAGTAGCGCACAAGGCAAGTGAAGAGGAAAGGATTTCCATGGCGCTTAGTGTACCTCTTCTTGCCGGGACCTTGCAGTATTCCATTGGCTGGCTGAAGGAAGGAGGGCGGGCTCTACTGTCCCCACCTGGGTAGCAAGGCCATGTTGCTTCCATGAGTGCAACCTCTGAGAAAATTCCTTGTCTATGCAATCTGCACCGAATTCTATAGACAAAGTGCACTTTGATATCTTCAAATAACTTTGTAATATCATTGTCTGGCTGTAAGGAAAATAGTATAAAAGAATATGTGTTACCATAACAATTTATTTAGGTAAGTAATTGATTCCTGACAGTAGCATCATCTTTCAATCTTTGTTTTATGCACTTTGACTTCTGAATATGAGGAGAGAGAGATAACATTTTCTTAAACATTTCTGCAAAAACAATTAAATGCCACTTGTTTTATCTTAAAGTATTTTTCCATTGTCTGTTGTTTATTTTTGCTAATGGTAAATGTTATTAATAGTTAACTTGTTCTTTTTAACTATAATTTTTACAGAGATATGCTATTTTCCAGCTTATTATTTTAATAACATAAATATTTTCTCTCATGTTGATATATACTCTTATATAATGTGAAATAAATAACTTTGAATAATCAAAATTTTTATTTTTTTAATTATAAAAGAGCTGTGGTACATTTACACAATAAAATATCACTCTTTAAAAAATCATGTGTCTATACATATGTCTTCTCTGTTACTTTTAGGGTTTGCAGAAAAAATATTGATATGCTTCAAAATGAACAAAATAAAAAGCCAATTTGAAATAGCAATTTTAATTTATGCATGACTAGTTGATTTTATTATTTAAATTAAATTATGTTGATAATTCAAAATGTTATGTATATCAGGAGGTTTTTATTCCGATTGCTTTTTAATCAGTACATGGCTAATTAGAAAGATACTGGAGGCCCCATGCACAAAATTCATGCATGGGGGCGGGGAGTGTCCCTCAGCCAGGCTTATGCTCTCTTGAAATCCGGGACCTTTCGCTCCTAACCACCCGCCTGCTCTCCTTACCGCTTGGCTCGCCACTCCTTAGTGCCGCCATGGAGGCGGGAGCGGCTCCTGCCACCACTGCTGTGCTCGCCAGATTCTGGCTGAGGGGCACTGCTGCTGTGAGAGTGCACTGACCACCAGGGGCAGCTCCTGTGTTGAGCGTCTGCCCCCTGGTGGTCAGTGTGCCTCATAGAGACCAGTTCTGGTGGTTCTGGTGTAAAGGTTACTGGGTTTTTATATATAGTTATCCAGTTCACCTTCAACTAGATCTTGATCTTAGGGTAGCTTCACAAATTTGAGCAAAAAATAATGATATTAACAGCATGATTTACTATGTAATACTACCGTAGGTGCCAGCCATCATACTAAGTACTTTATATCACTTAATTACCCCACGTTGAGTATAGAACGGGATTTTTAATTTTGCCATTTTCAAGGTGAAAGAGTGGAGCTCAGGGATTTATAGAATTTATGGCTCATGTAGGACCTTGCTTTAACCCTGCCGAGAGAGAGAGGAGAGTGCTAACCCACTCCATCAGGCTCGGGATGTGACCCACTCTGGGATTGTGCAAGCCAGTGGGTAAACCATTGGCAGTTTGGCATTAGCATGGCAGAGAATTCACACCACAGAGATCCGAAATGCCAACTGAGGCATCCGCCCCCCCCCCCCCACACCCCTACCCCTTCCTGGCCCCCTGCCTCTGGCCCTTCTCCCCGTTACTGCACGGGGCGGGAAGGGGCGCTGCGGCTGCAGTCCCACCGTGCTGCCTCTGGGCAGATGCCGGTGTGGATGTCTGTCACAGGCCAGCGCTACCTGCAGACACGTCCACTAAGAAACCTACGTTTACCGCGGGGATGTGTGAATGCTCTTAGACGCACCGTTTACAGAGAAGAGTGTGTGAATAATGAACTATCTCTTTTGTTTGCAGTGATAGTGGAGAGTGGAACCGTAATTCCTTTCGTGGTTTATATTAATTCTGGACACTGTAACATTTACAGAGATATTGTAGGACTCGTGAGATTGCAGCCAAGACGAGTGGTGAGTTCCAAACCCTCGCGTTCTCTTTACCCTATTAACCTACGCCAGGGAGCACAGGGTGCTGAGCACCCTTCCACTGCTCATTCGCTACATCATTTGTGTGTCTTCCTTTGCGACATTTCCGTTCAATGTTTTCACTCTTTTTGGCTAGGCTCCCCAAACCTGAGTTGTAAGGTACCAGAATGTAAGATGAGCTGTCAGATATACTGAGTTGTGACCAAATATCAATGACCAGTGAGCCTAATGGCCAATGAGCACATTGAAAGACTCTGAACGTCTTTATTTATCAGAAAAATGCCAGTTATCACCACAAAGTATGACTATGAGGCATCAGGTTGGCTGAAACACACATAACACAGGGCCAGGAATTTCACTGCGTGTTCACTCAGGAGACGCAGAGTGAACTGCCTGCGGAAGCCCTGCAGGAACGGACAGCCAGAGGCTGAGCTCCATGCCCGGCCTGCTGCGGGGGCGCTGCGGGCATCTGGCCGGGCACACGCCTGGGGAAGACGGGATGGTGCCTTCCAGAACCTGCACGCGGGGGTGAGGGGGAGAGGCGCGGGCCGGGTCTGTGTGATGCGGGTTTGTGCAGTGCTCAGGGGCAGAAGGGGGCGGCGGGGAGTTGGGGCTGAGCTGCTTGCGGGTCAGGCACCTCCCTGCTGGTCCCCGCAGCCCAGCGTTCTGCTGTGCCCGCGACCTGCAGGCCGGGGGAGCTGGTTGTAAGAGGTACACACCTCCCAGGCAAATCCTAGCTTGTGACCCCTTTTGGATTTCCTCTCACCTTCTATCCCGAGGGCTACCCTCTCTTCTTACGGTTCCTTTCCTTATTTTTTCATCTTGCCTCTCACCAACTCGTCCCTGAGTCGGAGGTGACACACCAGGTGAGCGATGCTTACAATGCTGGCCTCGGGCCTTGAGGAACGAGTGGCAGTGCTTCCAGCTTCCTCCGGCCCAGTGGTCCAGGGATGTCACAGAGCTCACAGCTGGGAGAAGTGTGCTCTGGTCGCAGGAAGTGGCAGTGCAGTTTAAACCCCGCACACAGGGCTGTGGGCAGCGTTTCCGCAGGAGCGGTGTGTCTGTGACCTCAGCGCGCCCCCCCCCTCCCCCCCCTTACAGAAGAAGGTCCGGAAGCTGGTCTACATGGGGCAGCTGCAGAGGCAGAGGTCCTTCGGCGAGCTCAGCGCACTGCTGCAGCAGCCCTTCACCTGCACCGTGGTGGCCGGGGCGGACGTGGAGGCAGCCGTCATCCAGGACACGGACCTGCACAGTAAGCACGCTGTCTGCTCCTCTCTGTGGCCGCCTTTGTTTGTTGAGCACTTGACAGGAGAAGACACAGTTCATGGTCAAATCAGAATGGGGCGCCATGTTCCTCACAGACACAGCCTGTCCTTCTTCATATTCTGACGGTTGTAATGGTGCTCCTTCAGAAGATATTAGAACTATTCAAAAGTCTGATTTGAAATTATTGGACTATCTCTTCCAATTTCCAACCTACTGTTCATAGTAGCTCTCCCTCCCGGGATGGTGTTTCTCAGTGGTGAGAGCGTCAGCCTGCACACCCAAGGGTTGAGGGTTTGATTCCCAGTCAAGGGCACATACCTGGGTTGTAGGTTGGATCCCTGGCCTGGGTCAGGGTGTGTTTCTCTCCATCAATGTTTCTCTCTTTCTAGCTCTCCTGCCCTCCTTTCTACTTGCTCTAAAGGCCGATAGGAACAGTATCCTTGGGTGAGGATTAACAAAGAAAGAAATCACAGTGCCCTCCTTTTCTGGAGCACTGTGCTTGTTTCTTTTTTAATCTCTAAAATTACTGCTGCTGTGTTTCTGGTTCTGGGCAATACTAGCCTCCAATGTACAGTCTAGATCAAGTGTATATGAATACCTATAACTTGTATTAAAGCCTTTATCTGAAAGTTTAAAATTCTAGTAACGTTAGAAGAATGAGGGTACTGTGTTTTGCCCTCAAACATTATAAATACTCAAATAGGATATGCAATTCAGTATAAAGGATAAATTAATAAGTCAAAACACAATCTACACTAATAAAAGAGAAATATGCAAATTGACTGTACCTCCATGACTCCCACCAACCGATCAGGAGTGAGTATGCAAATTAACCCAACGTAGATGGTGGGTTAATTTGCATAAGCAGGCATGGAGCCAGATGCCTGCTATGAGGGGAGGAAAGGGGGTGGAGGGAGTTACAGGAGCAGCGTTCTGGCCTGAGTGGAGAAGGCTGAAGGCTCCCTCGGGAGGGAAGACAAAAGGTGGCAACCAGAGCAAAGACCTGGGTCCCGGTGCCAGAGAAAAACCGGGGCCGGCAGCCAGGGGAAGGAAGGCTATTGCACGAATCTTCATGCGACGGGCCTCTAGTAGGTTAATAAAAAATGTAATTTTATCTATAATAAAACTAAATATGTCAAACATTGAAAATGGTCTAAATAAATGAGGAAAAACTAATAGAAATGAACATTGGTGAGATATTTGCTTCAGATAAATTCATTTAGGAAGATTTTGATGATATCCAGGTATAATATAACTAAATTCCCTTATCCTGAATTTCAAGTAATTTTTGTGTCTCTTAGGGGATATGGTCCCTTGAGCTGTTTAGTTCTGCTTTGGCTTAGCTTCAAATTCATGTGTTCATGTTCAAAGTTATCAATTTGAAATAGCATTGATTAATTTTCCATCCTTCTGTGACATTGAGATACAACTCCCTCCTCAAAGCAAATATCACTTAAAAATAATTATTAACTCCAGTTTGAACCACCGCTTCTCCGGGCGCAGCGAAGCCTCTCCCCCTGGACTAATTACAATAACTGGTGCAAGGCCCGTGCGCTGGGACGCTCTGGGAAGTGAACATTTCGCACACGAGGGCCTTCTTCCACTGC
Organism: Pipistrellus hanaki; assembly: GCF_964339955.1. Taxonomy (NCBI): domain Eukaryota; kingdom Metazoa; phylum Chordata; class Mammalia; order Chiroptera; family Vespertilionidae; genus Pipistrellus; species Pipistrellus hanaki. Next base: position 2,533,027 of record NC_140519.1, read on the forward strand.
GGCTGCAGCTGGGCCTCCCATTGCCATCTGGAAACTAAACTTCTCAGGGCTTAACCGTGTTTCACTGCTCACATTTTCATTTCTTTCTCTGTTTTGTTCAGCTGGGGCAGATGTGATGGAGGTACTGCTGTGCTGTTTGTGACTTAGTTAAACCCCTAACCGAAATGTTCTTGAGAACTCTGTTTGCCTTGTTCTTTATTTCTACACTCTAGTTATTTTATTGTTTATTTAAAAAAGTAAAAAACAAAACAAAACAAAAAAAACAAAAAAACTAAATAGTTTTACTGAAAAACTTAATAGTTAATTTTGCCAGAAGGGTCATCTTCACACATAAACAAAGATGATCTTTCTATTTGCATTCCCCCCCCCCCATATGACTTTATCCTGTTTCCATGTATTCCATTTCCTTTATTGTCTGAAATCTGAACACACCTCTGTGAAATAGTGTAAGGCAGGGCCCAAAGGAAAGTAGAAATATCAGGTTGAAGACAAATGAAAATGTTAACCTGGAATAAGAGACATGAACAAACTCAGGATATCCCATCTTGTTATTGAGAAATAGTGTTGTTTATAGCTGCTCTATTGCACGGGTGTTAGAAAAATAAATAAATAAACAAACATTAAGTAAAACCAATATGTTCCAACAGAATCCTCAGTCATATGTTGATTATGTTAGCTGAACTTTCTAATCTATCAAAGGTTGTTAAATAGAGTGATTTTTTTTTAGAACTGAAAAATGAATTACTGAAGGAATAAAGTCCATATTTTTTTTCAAGCTTACAAAGTAATATTCTCTATTTGTTCCCATGCAAATCATATTAAAGAGCCAATAGCATTTAAATGATCCAGTTTATCAACAACCATTAGTAAACTAATGGCCTGGTGCAAGGATTCATGCACATTAAAAGGAAATTAATTAGAAAAAATATTTTAATATGGCTATTCACCCTTTATAATAGAATTTTCAGAGATGAAATAAAATTAGTAAAATGTATATGAAAATAATATATAAATTAATCCTATATTATAAAGCCTAATATGAAAATTAGCTGAATGGTGGAACAACTGGCAGATGACCAGTCGCTACGATGCTCAATGACCACCAGGGGCAGACATTGAAGGCAGGAACTGCCCCCAACTCCCAGGCCCCAGGCCAGCCAAGGTGGATGCCAGCAAGCTGTCCCCCCTCCCCCTCCTGATTGCCCTGTTGATCACCCCACAGATTGGCCTCGATTGCCAGCCAGGCCTAGGAACCCTACCTGTGCATAAATTTCATGTACCAGGCCTCTAATAAATAAACAATAACAACATAATATAACAACAACAAAGACGTGATATGAAAACAACATTGATACAATGACTGATAAATTGATTAAACTTATTCTAATATCTCCCTGTTTACCACATTAAGAGTGAAAACTCTTTCAGAGTGCTTAACTGATTTCTCTTGTGATGAAGTATTTACAACTATAGCTTTAACATCACACGCTCTTTGAACTTGAGAGAAAGCAATGTATAACTGACCATGTGCAAAAATGGTTTAGATAGGAATATTCCTACTTTGTCTAGAGTTTGTCCTTGTGATTTATTAATAGTCATCTCAAATGCTGGCATCACAGGAAACTGTCTTTGAATTAATTTAAATGGGAGGTCAGTGTCAGATGGGGATATTTTAGAATCAGAGCAACCATGATCAACGATAGATGGAAAATATGCATGCGATTGGCACCAGCAAGAGCTTTGTATGTATCATGCATGCACGAGTCAATGTTTATTTTTAAATTGCCAGTGCGCGTCCTTTGTACCGGCTGGTCGGTCGGTCGGTCTGATGGTCTGACGGATGGATGTCAGTCACTTAACCTTTTATATAAATACTAGAGGACTGGTGCACTAAATTCGTACAAGGGCCTTGGTCCCTGCCTACTGCTGCTGTGACTGTCTCTGCCACTTTGTCCAGAAATAAGGATGTCTGGAAGGATATTTGGTCTAATTAGCATATTATGCTTTTGTTATTATAGACTAGAGGCCCAGTGTAGGACATTTGTGTACTGGGAGGGGAGTCCCTCAGCCCAGACTGTGTTCTCTCACAGTCCAGGACCCCTCAGGCCTAAGCCGACAGTCAGGCATCCCCCAAAGGGTCCTTAGTGCTGCCCGGGCGGTGGGAGAGGCTCCCAGCACCATCGTTGTGCTCGCCAGCCATGAACCCTGCTTCTGGCTAAGCAGTGCTTCCCCTATGGGAGTGCACTGACCACCAGGGGTCAGATCCTGCACTGAACGCCTGTCTCTTGGTGGTCAGTGTGTGTCACAGAGACCGGTCATTCCACCGGTCGATTTGTATATTAGAGTTTTATTATATAGGATAGATACCTAATGTGAGCAATGCATTCACCATACCTATACCTGGGGATGGTGAGAGCAGAATCCAAGAAGCATAAGGGCCACATAGAAGCTCACTGCTTTGCCTGGAGGGTTACACACAGCTTCCTCTGTGCAGCGTGGAGGAGATGTGCAGTGATTCGTTTTGCAATGTTTACAATCACCTTCCTACAGAGTGGTTTCTTTGTTCACTTTTCCGTTAACTTCTAGAAGATAAGAAATAACCTGTTTTGTACTCTTTGTTCATAATTCTCAGACATTACCTGAAGTATCTAAATAAAAAATGAGTTATTATTAAGTTTAAGCAAATATATGTATACTTTATTTTCAATCAATGCCACCAGGGATGGAGTTTATTGGGTTATTATTTTTATGAAGGTAATATATTTCTGTCTAGGAGAAGAACTGATATCTTAAGCCATTAGATTAAAATTATGCATACCAGCTACCTTAATTTTATTGATATCTGAAATTCTCATCCCTACCATTAAAACAAGAATTGCTTTTTATATTAAAAAATGAATTACCTCTGTTATTAGTTATATCTCAGTCAACCATGCATGATTCAAAAAAATAAGGGATAGCTCTGGATTTAAATTGTCTTCCTGGAGAGAATTCCACGTCCAAGGGTACCGTGGACCTAAACGAAAAGTCCGCGTATCTCAGCAAATGGGTTTATTCCAGAACAACCGAGAACTGCACATTGGGAGCCTGCAGCCTTGGCAGCCAGAGGTGTCTGTCCAGCAACGGCGGGAGTGGCCGGAGGGGGAGGGGAGGGAGGAATATTACCAACAAGTCCTTCCCTTCGGGTCCGGGTCCTGTGATGGGCGAGGGCTGAGAGCGCCTCCTGCTGCCCCCACTTCATTTTAAATTAGGTTTCCGTTCATTCATTTATTCACTTATAACCTGAAAATGTTTTCAAACAGGAAGAATGTCACAGACTTTCTCTTAATCAAAAGCCTGAGGAACCATGTACTTACTGGAGATGGGTCTATTTTTGAAAAATACGTTTTTATTGATTTTAGAGAGGAAAGGAGAGGGAGAGAGAGATAGAAACGTGGATGAGAGAGACTCATAGATCTGCTGCCTCCTGCACAACTCCTTATTGGGGATGGAACCTGCAACCCACTTATGTGCCCTGACCTGGAATCGAACCAGCAACATCCTGTTGTATGGCATGATGCCCAACCACTAAGCCACACTGGCCAGGCATGAATGCATTTTTATTGAAAGGGTCTACTTCTCAGCAGTCAGCATTCCTCCCCTGATCCCAGACCCACTCTTGGGGGCCTTGTTGGAAACAGTGTTGAGCAGATGAGCTTACACGCCTGAGCAGAGTCCCTCAGAAGACAGGCCTCTGATGCCCTTTGTTTTTTGCTCTGGTTCTATGATAACATCTATATAAACAAAAATGTAAATGTCCATTTGTTCAAAGTCTTAAATCTCTGAAAGTTCTTCGCCGATTGCTTTGAAATTTTGACACCACGTTGCATTCGAATACACGCATGTTTTTATATACCTTATACCTACTATTATATAGATGTCACACCTGTGACAGGTAAAAACATGCTTTTTAAAAAACAAACAAACCGCCATCTGTTGAACATAAAAGCAACACACGCTATACTAAATATTTTACAATTCCATTTTAATGTTTCCGATTTACATTCCATTTACGATTTCCAAATTTCCAATTTTATAATTCCATTTCAATTTTGATAATGATTGAAGATTTTTGCTTAGAAATTGCGGACAAAGTTCTCAATCAATTGGGAATGCCATATCTGAATCCATCTGCTGCAGCTTCGTTTGATGTAGAATTGCGTTCTGAACAAAATTACAACATGGATGATATTTTGTCGTATGTGCAATCAAATATTCAATTATTGGGATCAAATAATGCAAACTGTCAATAACAGGGTTGGAGAAATCTTTTTAGATGAGCCAGGAGGAACTGGTAAAACGTTCCTAATTAGATTGATTCTGGCAGCAATTTGATCCCAAATTGATGTAGCCTTAGCTATTGTGTCGTCCGGAATAGCTGCGACATTGCTACCAGGTGAAAGAACTGCTCATTCTGCTTTGAAATTGCCATTGAACATGCAATTCATTGAAACGCCCACGTGCAATATTTCCAAAGCATCCAGCATGACAATAGTATTGCAGAAATGCAGACTTATTGTATGGGATGAATGCACAATGGCGCACAAAAAAAATCGCTCAAGGCTCTTGATTGATTATTGCAAGATCTATGTGGAAACATCAGACCATTTGGGGATGCATTAATATTGCTTGCAGGAGATTTCAGGCAAACATTACCTGTAATTCCTCGATCAATACCAGCGAATGTAATAAATGCTTGCCTGAAATACTCTACTTTGTGGCGACACTTAAAGACTTTAAAATTAACTACAAATATGTGTGTCCAGCTGCAAAACGATCCATCAGCTGAGATGTTCTCACATCAATTGCTGGAAATCGGAAATGGAAAGGTGCCTATTGATCTGATCTCAGGACGAATTTCATTGCCTCATAACTTCTGCAATTTAGTGACGTCAAAAGAAGAATTGGTTGAAAAAGTATTTCCTAGTATTCAAATTAATTATAAGACCAACGATTGGCTGAGTAAACGAGCTATTATTGTGGCCAAGAACAAAGATGTCTACGAACTTAACAATATTCTTCAGTCACACATTCAAAGTGAGGCAGTCACATACAAGTTCGTAGACACTGTTGTGAAAGCAGATAAAGTGGTTAATTATCCAATAGAATTTTTGAATTCACTCGATCTGCCAGGGATGCCACTGTACGTGCTGCAATTGAAAATCGGAATGCTAATTATCATGTTGCAAATATCAACCAGCCAAAGGTTTGCAACAGCACGCGGCTTACAGTAAAAAAATGATCAACGTCATAGAAGCAACAATCTTGACAGGACCTTTCAAAGGTAAAGATGTCCTCACTCCTCACATTCCTCTGATTCCAATGGATATGCCATTTCAAGGTAAGAGATTGCAATTCCCAATTCAATGTACAACCACCATCAACAAAGCTCAGGGCCAATCTCTAGAATTGTGGGTTTAGATCTAGAACAGATTGCTTCCCACACTGACAATTATATATTGCATGTTCTAGAGTCGGCAAACAAACAACCTCTATATCTGCACAGACAATGGAATAACAAAAAATATCGTATACCCACAAGCATTGTGAAATTAAAGATATTAGAAATGTGTGCTTTCTCTTTTCTTTCTTTTCCATTTAACCAGACTGAGCCACAGCAACGCGAGGCTGGGTACAGCTAGTTTTGGTATAAAAACACATTTCCAAGTAAAAAATAAGGTGTGATACTTCAAAATACTTTTTTTCCTTATGTTTCTGTTTCACTCCTTACTACTAATATTAAAAGAAAAAGTGAAAATTAAATGAAATATTTGTTTTGTTTTGGGATTTTGGACCAAGTCTTGATTGAAAACAAATTTACTTTGTATATCTGCTTCTCGGGATGTTATTTACACAGTCCCCAGGGCAGCCCATGGGCCCCGGTGCCCTTCCTCCATGTGAGTCTGCACCTGTCCAGGCAGCTCGGTTTGCTGGGTACCGGCCACAATGCTCTGCCGCCTCCAGCTAAGACATCCAAGTAGCCAGGCTCAGACCCTGAGGGTTCTCAGGGAGCCAGGCTCAGACCCTGCGGTTTGTCAGGGAGCCAGGCTCGGAGCCTGTGGTTTGTTGGGGAGCCAGGCAGTGTGGCTGAGCCTGCAGGAGGCGCTGGAGGCCCTCAGGTGCTCCTGAGAAGGGCTCACTCCCCCTGGGCAGAGGCTGCTTCTCCCCTGCCGCCCCTGGGGGCTCTGGAACACCTGCTAGGTGGTGGTGGGAACGCCTGCTGAGAGGAGGAATGTGAGGTGTGTGTGTGGGTGGTAGGAATGTCAGCAGGCGTTCCCACCACACACACACACACCTCACATGCCTCCTCTCAGCAGGCGTTCCAACCAGCCACACACACACCTCACATGCCTCCTCTCAGCAGGTGTTCCAACCAGCCACACACACACCTCACATGCCTCCTCTCAGCAGCCGTTCCCACCACCCACACACCTCACATGCCTCCTCTCAGCAGGCGTTCCCACGACACACACCATCATGCCTCTTCTCAGCAGGAATTCCCACCACACACCTCACATGCCTCCTCTCAGAAGGCATTCCCACCACCCACACACCTCACATGCCTCCTCTCAACAGGAATTCCCACCACCCACACACCTAACATGCCTCCTCTCAATAGGAATTCCCACCACCCACACACCTCACATGCCTCCTCTCAATAGGAATTCCCACCACCCACACACCTCACATGCCTCCTCTCAGCAGGCGTTCCCACCACACACACACCTCACACGATTCCTCTCAGCAGGCATTCCCACCACCCTCACACACACCTCACATGCTTCCTCTCAGCAGGAATTCCCACCCCCCCACACACACCTCACATGCTTCCTCTCAGCAGGAATTCCCACCCACACACCTAACATGCCTCCTCTCAGCAGGTGTTCCCACCACCCACACATCTCACATGCTTCCTCTCAGCAGGAATTCCCACCCACACACCTCACATGCTTCCTCTCAGCAGGAATTCCCACCACACACACATCTCACATGCCTCCTCTCAGCAGGCGTTCCCACCACCCACACACACCTCACATGCCTCCTCTCAGCAGCCGTTCCCACCACCCACAGAGTGCATTTGTGGTGCTCACATGGTGGCGGTTGTGGATGACATTGGGATGAGCAGAGGGTGCAGACAACCTTCAATAAGAGGTTTTAATTAATTCAGATAAATACCCAGAAGTGGAATAATCATGTGGTAATTCTGTTTTTGATTTTTTGAAGACAGTGCCATCTCTGACATTTTCCACTTTCCCTCGATTGGCAGGAAGAATGATGCCAGCTTTGCCTTTAACCGATAAGGTTTCCTTTGCCAGGGAAGTGCATGTCCTTCTTCCTACTTCCTCTCCACACTCGCCATGTCTTCTACTTGAATCAATTCTTAATTATGGTTACATATTTGCTTTGTATCTGATTCTTTTCTATAGTAGATAGGTTATAAATTTCAAAATTATGTAACTCAGTGTTTCCCAAACTTCTCTCATGATGAGAATCACCTGGTGGAGTTGTTAAAACACAGATTCCTGAATCCCAACTAAGAAGTGCTAAACTAGGATTTTGGGGAACATATAGGTAAAATTGTATACTTAACTAGTGCTCTAAGACAGATGTTATATACAGAGCACTAAGTTAGGTATGCGATTTTACCTATATGTTCCCAAAAATTCTAGTTTAGCACTTCTTAGTTGGGATTCAGGAATCTGTGTTTTAACAACTCCACCAGGTGATTCTCATCATGAGAGAAGGTTGGGAAACACTGATGTAACTGTATCAAGTGTCTGGTATGAAAGATGGATGAATTATTTTAATAATAAAAAGGTAGAGTTTACATTTTTTTAACGAATGGGCTCATATATTGGCTGCTATTTTTCTCTCAAGGAAAAAGGAAATGTTATTGGAAAGTAGACTTTTCTGAAGATGGAGGTGCATGCCCAGTAATGCTCCTAGTGACTGAGAACGATGGGAGCAGCAGCTCTCGGGCTCCCAGGAGCACCAGCCATGGAGGTGGTGCAGAGACACAGAGCTGGCCTGACATGAGTCATAGCACTTTGAAAGGCAGAGAAGCAGAGCCATGGTTTAAGATGTCATCACCACAGAGCACACAGTGGATCTCTTGTTCCCAGGACACTAAGCACCTGGGTAACAATAATTAGATTGGTTTCAATTCTTCTTGTGATTATCTGACGCTGTAGCCATGAATTTATTTTCAGCAAGACATCTGGGTGACAGCTCATATAAAGTTTTAGGTGGTGAGCTATCTCACTTAGAAAGCACTTTGTCTGTCTGACAATTGCCAATTCCTGTAAATAAAAGGAAATTATTATACATTTTTGGCTAATAGAGCATTCCTAAGCCATATCCCAGAACCTGGCTGGTTTAGAAGGCAATACAATATTAGTTAGAGGTCAAATTCAAACCAACGCAAACATAGATGAAAATTTTGTATTTCTTAAACTTATTTTAGAATTAGTTCACATAAAATTTCAGGCCAAATTTTTGTGTAAATCTTATGATTCAGTATTTTTAAGGAGACTCTAAATCTATGTGTCACAAATATAATTTCATAAACTTACAATTACATAGTATTTCCTGATAAGTTTCAATATTTATATTGCAAAACCTCTTTAATTATTGGAAACTACAATAGTTTGCATCTGATTAAATGTTAGAGCTTCTGATAATTCCAGCCATGATTTTATAGTGTAGTATTTTCATCTTTTGGTAACTTATATAATTTGGCAAAACTAATCCCCTACAAGTACTGATCCTTTATAAATAATTCAAGAAGAAAGAAGTCAGAATATAGGAAATACTATGCCCCATCCATCAATGTCAGGCCAGTATAGCCAGTATGGGAGATACAGTGACTTAGTGCTTTTCCAGAGAATTTTTTATATTGAATTTTGCCTGATTGCTCAATATCTACTAGTATTTCATTTTTTAAAGAAAGCATGTAATTGAGTGCAATATTTTAAAAACATCATTTCTATTGAGAATTATCTGCAAATAAGAAAACAATTTAAATCCTGACTCCTTGCCCTGGCCAGTGTAGCTAAGTGGTCAGAGTGTTGACCCACAGACCAAAAGGTTGTGGGTTCAATTCCCTGTCAAGGGCAAGTATCTGGGTTGTAGGTTTGATCCTTGGTCTGGTCTGGTGTGTGCAGGAAGCAACCAATGGATATGTTTCCTCTCTCTCTCTCTCTCTCTCTCTCTCTCTCTCTCTCTCTCTCTCTCTCTCACCCCCCACCCCCCGCCACACACCCCATCCCCACCCCCCGCTCCACTCTCTGGAAAAAAAAAAATCCTTGGGTGAGGATTAACAACAACAACAATCTGACTCCATGAACCAAGATCCTCCGAGGACAGTTTCAGCAAAGGAAGTGTTCCTGCGGGCTTTGCCCTCACAGCTGGAAGGCCCTTCTTGTTTGGTGCTCTCTGCGTGGAGTGTCTGCAGGGCCCAGACTGCCGCTCCACGGCCGCCCACTCACCTGAGCACAGAGCAAGTGCACCCACAGCGCCGGGGGACTCGCAGCCATGTGGCTGCTCTGGTGCGTGGAAGGAATGCAGGGGAATGGTGAGGATCCTCCGCGGCCTCCCCGCTGTCTGGCGGCGATGGGCACTGAGGTGGCACAACCACGTGGGGGGCGCCTGGGCCCTGGGCCTCCTCTTGGATGGAGCTGCCGAGCCCTGGCTCAGCCGGCGCATCGGTGTTAGACTTTGTGCAGGTGGCAAACCCTGGTTGAATTAGGCAACCAAGATTTTTATTTGTCTGTTATAGTGACTTTTAAGGGCTGTCCTAAGTCATACAACTGGCAAAAATGCAAGGTTTTCTGAGGACTTCTTCAAAAGTAAAAATCCTAAATTAAGACAGAAATGCGTATGCTTCGCATGATGATTCTTACGTTCTTAACAGTTAGAAATCATCTGCTCAAGAAGAATTTCAAAGCACATTTAGGAATGAGAATGTGTATGTGCATGGAGAAGGTATGTGCTAAGTTTCTGAACAAGCTTTACAGTTATTTTTGGATCGTGTGCTATAAGAACATCACATGCATGAGAGACAGTAGGCACGTGCATTCAACTCCTTTACAAAATTAAACACTTTAGAAATCCCCTGACAAAATATTTTAAAAATAGCGCATTCTTAGCTCCGTTTTCCAGAACAGACAGAAGCCCAGACTGTGCCCACGGTGGGTGCTCAGAGGCGAGGGAGCAGCACATTCCCAGGAGGAAGTGAAACCTGAACAAAGCGGTGATCCAAGGTCACCTCAGCAGACTTTGTCAGACCAGGCCCTTTGAGATTTAATATAAAAAGACGTAGCGATGTTTGCAGACACAGTGACCAGTAACCCACAGAGAAAGTTCCCAAGGGCTGTCTCCCCAAAGGCAGACTTCATCTCCGGCTTCACATCCCGGGAGGAGTCAGCAGACGCCTCTCTCGGAGGGTGGGCCTGGGCTTGCAGTGAAGACCGCTGGATTCAGGTCCTGGTTTAGAAGCCAATACATGCCTCCCAGGAGTCCAGGCCTTGCCATCTGCGAGGAAAACCCGCGTCCTTCCCTTGCCTTTTAAAGGCCCCTGCACCGACCCCACAGGAATTGCTGATAGCTCCGTTGTCAGCAGCTGAGCTGCCTGTGGGGAGTGCACTCCTACTTCTCTGCCCTCTACTGCTGGCCTTGGAGCTATTGGGAAGATTTCGGAGAGGGACACAGGGGTCTCAGGTAATCACACGGAAAACTTAGGGAATTGTGTGGGAGGTGGGGCCATCACCTCAAACAACTGCTCTGAAGGAGCGAGGCCTGTTCTAGGCGGACAGAGCGCAGAGGGCCGGCTGCCAGGAAGAGGAGAGAACAGAACATGGGGGAACTGCACACGCAGGTCAGCAGGCGGGTCGCACACTGACTCCTCCGAGCAGAGTGAGAGAAGACGGCATCCTCCAGGCTCCCACAGCTGGTGCGTCAGAGAGTCAGTTCCGAAATGACCCTCTGAATGGAGAAGAGCGTACCAGCAACTACTTCCAGGTTAACGGAATAATGACAGGGTTAATAATAAGTAATATTGATATTATTATCAGCCTCATGCTCGTTTCATATTTTTAAATATGTTTTTAATGATTTCAGAGAGTGGAAGGGAGAGGGAGAGAGAGAGAAACATAGATGAGAAATATTGACCAGTGCCTCCCACACTCCCCCTATTGGGGATAGAGCCTGGAACCAGGACATGTGCCCTGACTTCCTGGTGCGTGGCAACACTCAACCATGGAGACACGCTGGCCAGACTCATATTTATTTCTGTAGACATGATCAAAGGGTAGATTTTGTCATTTGTGGATGAGACACGATTATTTTCCATACTGAGCAGATTATTTAAAATCAGAACTGCCTTAAAGATTGCAGGTGAGCTTAATGCTCTCAAGAAAAACCCCAAATGACACAAAGCATGTCAAATGTTAAGTAATTGTTCCTGACTCTACACATATGAGCTATTTAGATGAGGAGATGGTCAGTGGGTTGGGGGAAAAAAGAGCTCAGACGGTTCCATTTTACCAGTGTTAAATTCAGAGCCATTATGAAATTTAAGTTCAGGAAATTGAATCCCAGAGAGGAAGCATCCTGCTATGCCGCTTACATTTGTTTGAACGTCTTTGCACTTTCATTGTCTCCCTGTCTCCCTGAGTCCCTCACGTCTGTCTCTCAGACATGCCCCCGCCCCCACGAATGGTTAAAAAGAAAGACTAGAATGATTGCTTCTATTTTTATCTGCTTTTACCTGCATATCCAGGGCTTTGATGATTAAAAACCCTATCCCTCCTCATAGACAGTGTCTGTGCTTTATTTTTAGAATACTTTAATATTAGAGAACAGTGTTTTACTTTTCTGATTAGTTGGAAGCTATCCTTACATCAAAAGAAGCCATAAATTCTTCATTATTTTTAATGAAAACATCTAGTTTAGGTTTCAAATCAGTAAACTCATTATTCATTTGATTAAGCCATCTTGAGTTTTCAATTTTTATGGTGATTTTCTCTGCAGCCTCTTAATATAAAGAAACAGGTAAAAAAGAAAACAGTTTTTTACAAGTCCTAAAGAAATACCTCTATTATTTTCATTATTGCCATGATGAGGTGAATCAGGGGGAGACATTACTCATTACCTTTTAAGCAAAGACACTAAACACCAAATCAATTGATTGAATTAATGTAAAATGGTGGTTTTAATATTTTCCCCCAATTTTCTTGCTAAACAGGTCAACAGCTCAAACTGTTTTGCTTAATGCTTTCTCACTGAGAATATAATGGCATGAAATGAAATTAAGCGTTGAGCATGGCATAGCAGACTATAGACTTCTAAATAAACATTTAACATGATAGCTGTCACAGATGAAATTACCTTGATAATTATGCAGATGCACAATTGCCATGGAATTTTTTGGTCAGTAACAAACATACTTTTCCTCCTGTGGCTCTGTGGTTTTAGAACCTGAGTTCCGGAGAAGAGGGAGAGAAATAATACTTTAAAAGCTTTACTGTTTATAAAGCAGCATACTGAATTCTAAGTTTTCAAGGGCAACAATAGTCTTTTTTTTTTTTTAACTCTTTCTTTTGTGAGATATATATTCAATAACAAAGATTTTTTTTTAACATTATTATTGTGGGAAAAATATATAGTACCTAAAAGTAGTAAAATAAACAAGTAGCATACCTAAAAGTAATAAATTCCTCTTCAGATCTCCCCAATTCCTACTCTTGAGATAATCACACTTAATAATTATATTCTTTTATTTTCTTCACAACTTTAAACATATCCAATATAATAAAGAGGTAATATGCAAATTAACCATCACACCCTAATAAGACCAGGTTGACACGAGGATTAGTGAGGGAGGACAAAATGACTGAACAAGCAGGCTGTGTGGGGTGACCAGGTAGGCAGGGGGGGGGGGTGCAGTTAGGGGCAACCAGTTAGGCAGGCAGGTGAGCAATTATGAGCCAGCAGTCCAGGATTGTGAGAGGGATGTCCAATTGGCGGTTTAGGCTGGGATTGGGCCTAAATTGGCTGTTGGACATCCCCCAAGGGGTCCCAGATTAGAGAGGGTTCAGGCTGGCCTGAGGGGACCCCCTTCCCCTGTACACAAATTTTATGCACCGAGCCTCTAGTGTTCAAATAAGTTTATATGCAGAAACTTAAGTATGCACATAAGTGGGGTTAACACATATTGATCTCAAATGGCCTTTCTCAATGTTATAGGTAGGATGTGTTAGTTTTATGTGTATATAGGTCTAATGTTTTCTTTACAAATTACTCTAACATACAGTATAGTACAGTATAGATGCACTGTGGTTCATTTCAATATTCTTTGAAAGCTGAACATTTACACTGTTTATAAGTTTTGCTATGAGAAATCTTCCTGATATGTTTTCTTATATTATGTTTTCATGCACATTTACATGAACGTGGGCTGAGTCTAGGAGTCACTCAGCCCTACTGTGTGCACAGTTTGTGTTTTGTGTGTTTGCACACAGTGTCCAATTTCACACAGGAGGCTCCACCACATCCCTCAGCGGGCTATCCGAATCCCTGCTCCCACCCAACAGCGGGATGACTCTCCTCAGCCTTGGCTCGCTGGGTGCTTAGCACGACCCTCCTCATCCTCGGACTCCATGCTTGTGAACTCACTTTCTCACTAAAACAGGCCTTTCACCCCACCCATAGTCACGGTGCTTTCTGGCTCATTTACACGTGCTGCCAGCCCTCAGCTGGGCAGGGGCACCAAAGACGTGGCTGGGCGGAGGGGGAGGCACTCTGCCCTTTCCCCTCTCCGTCTCTTAGCTCATTTTCTGCCTTGTTGTGCTCGCTGCTGTTTTCCCTGCTCCCCGCCCCGGCCTCAGGCCTGAGGGCCGATGTGCCTATGGGAGGAGCTCCACCTGCGTGAGTGATGGCTGTGGGCTGTGCGCTCTGCGTGGGGACTCAGTAAGGATATTCCTTAAATACGGCGTCTTTAAACAGAAACACCATGGAACACGGAGGCATATCGCCGGGTGAGAAATGTGATAGAAGTCCACAGAAACCTGGCCGTGTGTCCCAGGACGGGATTCCCGGAGTCACAGGAGCCGCTCGGGCCGCTCCCTCTGCCTTCCCAGTGGCCGGAGCTGTAGGCAGCTTCTCACGGAGCTTCGGGGTCCTGCCGTCAGCCGGGCCGCTCTCGTCTGTTCTCTCTAGCTGTCCCTCTCTCATCAGCTCGGACGGTTTCCTTATGTCAGGAGCACTGGAGGCTTTCCTGTGAGGCCTGGAGAATATTCCCAGTCCGCTCGCCGCCCGTTTCTGACATTTACACCTTATTTAGTGCAGCAGGAGCAACCCTCTCCCGGCTGCTTTCCAGCGCCTTGACTTGTGTCTGATGTGCTATAGTTTTTTGTTTGTTTTGGTTTCACCTAGTTCTCTGAATTATCCAGAATGTTTTCAGTGTAATGTAGAGATTATTCTGACCCCTAATGATCATGGAAGACTCTTTTCTAATTGCGTATTTATTATAATAGTTTGTCAGTGATTTCAGATGCAGACTTTAAAACTGGGTTTCTGGTCTGTTTCCCTCCTCCTGACTGTTTGGCTCGCTTTGTGGGTAACGGTGAGGGTACTTTGTGTTCTCAGGGCCACTCCCATATGTGTGTGCCATCGTCTGCGTGGTTCTGTTTGTTCCTAAGCACCATTCCCTCTGGGGCCCGCGGCTGCCTCGCTGTGCTGCGCAGGGGTTCGTGGGGCCTGGGTGGGGAGGGCTGCACCATGGCTGGATGCCTAGAGTCAGGTCTTCCATCAGGTCTGTTCGCCCCCTTTGCTGCATGTAGGCCCAGCTCTGTCTGCCTGCATGAGCCAGTGCCCCAGCCACGCTGCCACAGAGCCCAGCTGCCGTCAGTTGTCTGCCTTCCGAGGGTAAGGGCCGGGCGGGAAACGCAGGAACCAGTGAGCTCCACAGTGATCCTCCCGGGCTGCTGCACAGGCCGTGGCCACACCCCTCCGCTCTTTCCTGATAGTTCTGGAAATTTAGTCAAATTACTCCTTTTTGTTTTGGTTAATCCTCACCCAAGGATATTTTTCCCATTGCTTTTTAGAGAGAGCAGAAGGGAGATAGGAAGGAGGGGAGAGAGAGAGAGACATCGATGTGAGATAGACACATTGACTGGTTGCCTCCAGCACGCACCCTGATGGAGGCCAGGGAACAAACCCGCAACCCAGGCACCTGTCCGTGGGTGGGAATTGAACCTTGGGCCCTTCAGTGCACAGGTCGGTGGTCTAACCATTGAGAACTCTGGCCAGAGCTCGAGTTAAATTTTCTATTTATCGTCTTCAGGACTCTATGTAGGTCACCTTCCTTCAGCGAAACACGGAATAAGAATAACTACGCAGATTCAATGGCAGCCATGCCTGCAGTTACACAATCACCATCAGCTGACGGTCACCCTGCAGGCACATCCCTCAGCCCCAGGAGCCAGTGTCTGCACGTGAAGGTGTGGACTTGCCCATGTTACAGGCAAGCACCTTTCTTCAAGCTTGCTTGCTACATGAGTAAACTGAAGTATTACCATACCTTCTCACCCATCTGTTTCCTGAAGACTTCTCAAATACTCATGTGTGGGTTTTGTTAAACTTCTGAAGAACAAGCTGTGCTCCACATCTGAAACCAGCATGTCATCCATGTGCGGCGCACCCAGGGCATGGTTTCCAGAGAAAACAGGCTCCGGAGAACATGGAGCCTGACTGGTCGTGTGCGCTGTTCGTGTCGGGCTGCAATAAGCACTCCCGTGCGTGTCTGCGGCGCACGGTGTTACAATGCATCACCAGGCGTTCCCGCGATGCCTCGGCTCTCAAATGCTGCTCAGCATATTTTTACTCTCAGCTGCATACATTTCCATAAAATGATAGGTCTCCCCACAATCGATCTCTTCCCTAAACCCCATCTGTCCTCTCTCATTGTATCTGAGCTTGTCTTCCCTCGTGCCGCGCCCGGAGCCTGTGGTTATATATATGCAATTGCCTGTGTAATTCCTCCGGCGTAGAAGGCTCATTTCACCGCTTCGCCACACTCAGTGCATTAGGCGGTAAACATATTTCGCCCGAAGGCTTCTCCATGACATTCTTAAAGTTTCTTCTGTGACTTATTGGGCTTTAACTCTATTGGTAATATTCTTTTCAGACCAAGAGAAGCACTAAATCTAAAGGAATTACAGATTTTACTGCTATAACGTTCACACCCTCCCCCGCCCCCATTCGCCGGGCGGAGAGCAGTGTTCCCTTGGCAGAACATTTGCTCTACCTGTCGGATTCTTCTCCTTCACTGATCAATTATTTAATGAAATCAAGGAACGTAATCCCTGGGAGGTTAAAGATACTAAATAAAATATTTTTGTTTACTTGCTCCCTCAAAATGGAACAGCTATCTATATTTTCTCTCTTTGTATTTTGTTTTTATTTTTTAAAATATATTTTATTGATTTTTCATAGAGAGGTAGGGAAAGGGATAGAGAATTAGAAACATTGATCAGCTGCCTCCTGCAGCCCCCCACCCCCTAACTGGGGATGTGCCCGCAACCAAGGTACATGCCCTTGACCGGAATTGAACCTGGGACCCTTCAGTCTGCAGGCCAATGCTCTATCCAGAGCTAACTGGTTAGGACTGTATTTTGGTTTTAGTTACTTTATTAGTTCAACCTAAGATAGTTTAATAGGCAATGGTTATTTCTGTTGCTTTTGGTTTCTTTTAGGTTATAAATATGATTCTTAGAAATTAACAAGTAAGACTTTTAAAGTACCTGCTAAATGTATGCTAGTCCTAAGGATGCTGGGACCAAGATGCTGGGACTGAGGATGCTGGGACCAAGGATGCTGGGATTGAAGGTACTGGGACCAAGGTTGCTGGGACCGAGGATGGCTGTGTCATTTGAACCCTCTTCCTGACTTTCAAGCTCTCCTCAGTGCCTCCTTGCTCTTCATCTGGGACTGAATTCACTTCATGGCAATACATGTATCTGGAAGAAAGCATATGGAATTGCTAGGTTCCATTCCTGGGCTCACGTGCATTCCTGCTGTGCTGGATAATAACAAAGCCTCTAATAGCCCCACGTGCAGAAGGGAGCGTCAGCGCGAGGGGGCTTTGCCCCATGGTTACCATTCAGTGCCCATCCTGAAGCCCTAGGAAGCCGCTCAGGGTGGGGGTGGAGCAGCGGAGGCGCCCGTGGACAGCAGGGCCTGTGCTCAGTGGCTACTGAGCAGTGGGGGAGGAAATGTCTCATATTTTAATCGGTTCAGCTGACCCAGATTCCCCCAGACCGATATTAAAGCTTTGGATCCTTTCCGGAAGCATCCTCCAAAGAAGAGCAGCAATGTCAGGAAAGGAACAAAG
The DNA here is from genome assembly GCF_964339955.1 of Pipistrellus hanaki. NCBI lineage: Eukaryota > Metazoa > Chordata > Mammalia > Chiroptera > Vespertilionidae > Pipistrellus > Pipistrellus hanaki. The sequence continues at coordinate 2,550,458 of NC_140519.1, forward strand.
GAAAGAATGACCATGGAAGTGCCTCCGCCAGGCTGGAATATGCGTGGCCACAGCAGCCATGTCACCCTGGGTCCAGGTCCCTCCTGGCGACCTTGGTGGTGCCAGCCCTGTCCCCCTCCTTCCCCTCCACCCCCCGGCGTTCCTCCCTTTTCTTGCTGCCACAGCCTTTGTGTAGCAACCAGGCAGAGGTCACCGCTTCCAGCTCTGGCTCTGGCCAGGCGCTGCTGCAACCAGACCCCGGGGGAGAGCTGGCTGGCTGCAGGGCCTCCTGGGGCACAGGAGTGCTGCAATGTGCGCATCGCTCTCATGGCCCTCGCTGAGCTTCTCAGGCTCGGAGGGATGGAAGCGCTTACAGCCGCCAGCTCGCCGTGGTCCCCTCCGGGGCACTGGCATCCTGCTCAGTAGGTTCTTCGGTGGATGTGACCTTTGGGTGTCTCTAGTAACTAAACAACCTGACAGCATGCCAGAAGCTGGGCGAGGTTCACAGATAATGATGTGGAAATTCTAGTAAGATGTGAACTCATGTTCTGTTTCTTCCTTCTGTAACAACTAAGTATTAAATTACCTAGCGCGATGCTTCATGCATAGTGCTTTGTGCAAAGTAGGCATGAGTAATCACTATTATTATTGTTTTTTATTATTATTACTGCCCTGCTACTCGTTACCATTACCCCTGACCCCCCCAGCCTCACTCCCATCTGAGCCGGAGTGCAGGTTGCTAAGGCGTGCAGGCGCCCCGCCGGGTCAGGCTGCCGCATGTGGTCCTGGCACGCGGTTCTTTGGCGTCCTGGTACCTTCACTTAAGGGAAAACTTGTGGGTTGTGATTAGGGTACCGGGCCCATCTCTGAGTCCCCCTTCCCGCACAGGGAGATGTACTTACCTTGTGACTAGCACTATGTCAACAGTAAATGACCACAATTCACAGACATGGTGCTTGCTTAGTCTGTACTCCACGTGTCCTGACCACCAAGGGCCCGGCAGGGTGGCTGCTGGCAGGTTCCTGAAAGGTCAGGAGAAGGGGCAGGAAGGGAAGAAGGGGCAGGGAGGGAAGAGGGCAGGAGGGGCAAGAAGGGGCAGGGAAGGAGGGGGGCCATGCAGGGCAATCTTTAGTTGCTCTTGTTAATCCTCACCCCTGGATATTTTTCCCATAGATTTTTTTCCATCTTTGTATTTTTTCACTTTTATTTTTAAAAATAAATCTTTATTGTTCAGATTATTACAATTGTTCCTCTGTTTCCCCCCCATAGCTCCCCTCCACCCAGTTCCCACCCCACCCTCTGCCCTTAATTCCCCCTCCCCCCCACCGCCGTCACTGTCCTCATTTATAGGTATATGATTTTTGTCCAGTCTCTCCCCACACCCCCATACCATACCTCCTTCCCCCTAAAAATTATCAGCCCACTCCCTTTCTATACCCCTGATTCTATTATATTCACCAGTTTTTTTTCTGTTAATCAAAATTTTTATTCACTTGATTTTTAGATTCACTTGTTGATAGATATGTATTTGTTGTTCATAATTTTTATTTTTACCTTTTTCTTCTTCTTCCTCTTCTTAAAGAATACCTTTCAGCAGTTCATATAATACTGATTTGGCAGTGATGGACTCCTTTAGCTTTTTCTTGTGAAGCTCTTTATCTGACCTTCAATTCTAAGTGATAGTTTTGTTGGGTAGAGTAATATTGGTTGTAGGTTCTTACTATTTATCACTTTGAATATTTCTTGCCAGTCCCTTCTGTCCTGCATAGTTTCTGTTGAGAAATAAGTTGACAATACTATGGGTAGTCCCTTGTAGGTAATTAACTTTTTTTCTTGCTGCCTTTAAGATTCTCTCTTTGTCTTTTGCTCTTGGCATTTTAATTATGATGTGTCTTGGTGTGGTCCTTTTTGGATTCCTTTTGTTTGAGGTTCTCTGAGCTTCCTGGACTTGTAAGTCTATTTCTTTCACCAGGTAGATGAAGTTTCTGTCATTATTTCTTCAAATAGGTTTTCAATATATTGCTCTTTCTTTTCTTCTGGCACCCCTATAATTTGGATATTGGTATGCTTGAAGTTGTCCAGACACTCCTTTCATTATCTTCATATTTTTGGATTCTTCTTTTCTTTTTGCTTTTCTGGTTGGGTGTTTTTATTTGCTTTTTTGTATTTAGAATCTTTGACTTATTCTTGGGGTCCTCTAGTCTGCTGTTGGATCTCTGTATATTATTCTTTATTTCAGTCAGTGTATGCTTAATTTCTAGTTGGTTCTTTTTCATATCCTTGAGGGTCTCACTAAATTTCTCAGAGATTTCTAGAAGATTTTTGAGTAACCTTATAACTGTGGTTTTGAACTCTACATCTAATAGTTTGCTTTCCTCCATTTCTTTCATTTGTGACCTGTTTCTTTGTCTCTGCATTTTGACTGCTTTCCTGTGTTGGTAGAGTGGTTTTGTGTGTTAGTTGTCCTATAGGGCCCAGTGGCTCAGCCTCCCTAATTACCTGAGGTGGACACTCTTGGTGTACCCATTTGTGGGCTGTGTGCACAATCTTATTGTAGTTAAGCTTTGATTACTGTTGGTATCACTTGGAGGAATTAACCTCCAGGCCAATTGCTGTGAGGATCAATTGTGTCTATGATGGGATAACTTCTATGCTGGAGACACCATTATGGAGCAAGATTTACTGGGTCTCTGGTGCTCACTGAGTCTGCCCCCTGAGTGTGTCTCTAATGGATATGAAGAGTTGTAATCTGGATGGTCTCACTCTGACCACTGGGTATAGTGGCTCTTCGATCTCCAATGAGGTGCAAAATCAGCCACTGACTGATGTCACCCAGCAGGAGCTACAGTGAGATCTACAGATTCCTCTTTGTTTGGGGTTTGGAAGTGTGCAGAAGAGGCCCAGCTGTGAAGCAATGAAAGCTGCTGTCCAACTTTGGGACTTCTTTTGGGCCTCTCTGACCCTGCTGCAATATGTTAGGTTTTAGATTGCAAAGGGCCAATCCATTCATATGCAAAAGATTCTGCACACAGCTTAGGTGGGGTTGTAAATTGGGTGGGGTGGGGTCTCAGGGAATCACCAGGATGAAGTTAACAGCAATGGTTGACTGTCAGCCCTGTACTGGAGAGGTCCTGTGTCTCTGTGTCCCATGGCACCATGCAGGAACAGTGATTGCTGCAAGCACCTCTGAGAGAAAGCCACCCTTGATGCCAGACAGCCCAATTTCTTCCCATTTGAGTCTGTGTCTCCAGAGTCTTGCCCAGAACTGGAGTTCAGAGCAGTCAGGAGTTTGTGTCCCTGATTGGAAAAGACAACAGCATACGCAGTTGCCAGCCCCTTTCGTGCACACCTCCGTACCTCTGCACTTCACTTCCATAGCTCCTCCGAGTTTCAGTGTGCTTTTCTCTTCCCTTCTAGTTGTAGAATTTCAACTCAGTCAGCCTTCCCGTGGTTCTGGATGATGTCCATTTTGTCTTTTAGTTATAATTTTGAAGTGGTTGTGTGAGGCAGCAAGTTCAGGTGTTTACCTATGCTGCCATCTTGGTTTCTCCCTCCCATTGATTTTTTGAGGTGAGGGAAAGGTGAGGAGACAGAGAGAGAAACATTAATGTCACATCCACTGTTTGCCTCCTGCACATGCCCCAAATGGGCTGGGGATCAAGCCTGTAACCAAGGTCTATGCCCTTGATGGGCATGAACCAGAGACCCTCCAGTCCACAGGTTGATGTTCCGTCCACCGAGCAAACCGGCCGGGGTCTTGCCTCGAATCAGTGGCTGGCCTCCTGTAACTGCAGCAGTCCTGGCATGGGTTGCTTCTTTTTGTCACCATGTGTACTTTGGTGCTTTAAAAAAATACTGTTTATCTATTTTCAACTGTCTCTCCTCCCCGCCCCTCCTTCTTGACAAAACTTTAGACTGAAACCAACTCTTTCCCCTCACACACACACGTATTTCCTTCTATTGGGTGAGATTTATGGTGTTGAAATTATTTGTCAAAAACTAGTTATTTTCCTTGAGGCAAATCCCTTGAAATCAATCAGTAGGGCCATTCTGGCCTTAAATACCCCATGTCTGATGGGTGTTTCTTTAGTTGCATTAGGGTAGGGCCTGTGTGGGCCTGGCTCTGCAGTGGCCCTGGCACTTGTCGCTCACCTGGGGAAAGAGGGTGGAATGTCCAGGGCTGGGAGGCTCCCTCTCAGCCTCCTGGTCGGCTGCTCACAGGTTCTCCTATCATTTACCTGCATTCATTCTGAGGCTTCCATTTGTCTGAGGCAGCGGCATTCTGAAAGGGGACCTTGGGTCCTTTCTGTGCACATCTCTGTCAGGGTGCACCTGCGGACTGCGGAAAAAGCAGGGGCGAGGTTCTGAGTTTAATATTTCTGTCACACAGCAGTGCTGGGTTCAGGAACTATGTCATTTATTCACTTAGGAAGGACACACAAAAGGAATGGTCATCTGAACCTCTGCCCGGAGAGCTGGGTGCTCTCACCGCCTGCTGCCCTGAGGAGAGGAAGACTCTGAGCTAAGGCAGCTTTGAGTGCAACCCAATCTCCAACTCTTAGAAGCTGTGTGATTCTTTGAAAAGCAAGCACTTAATCTATATAAGCCAAGATCAATGATATGGCAGTAACCTTTACTACAGAACATCATTTCCTAGGTTAGAAATAGAGTCTGGAAAGTACTTGGCAAGTTATCATGGTTAATGTTATTTAGGAGACACGATTAGTGCGAATATAATCCTCCTTAGAGTACATTCCTGAGAGAAACACTGAGCTGATGGGATGCAGCATTTCCTTCGATTGTGTTCCAATGCACAAACACATATGGCAGATAGTTAGCAATAATCCGCGAGTGGCCACTGCTGCGAGACAAGGTCACCCACTTTCCTGATGCTGACTGTGTGAAGCAGGCGATGAGCAGGGGAACGCAGGCGGGTGTTCTCAGCCGTGGCCAGGCAGCGGGCATGTCGCAGGGTCACCCACATTAGCGCCTCCCGAGAACCAACCTGACCCAACCTGACCTGAGGGGGAGCATGACTTGCTGTGAGAGGCGACCACAAAGTCGACAGCAGAAGGAATGGCTTTGTGCCATGTTCTGTGGCCCAGTCCGGATCTCTGGGGCAGAGGATTGATAGGACCTCAGAATCTGCTGTGACTCCCATGAAGAGGAGTAGAAGGAGCATCTCCATTTCACCAGGGAACACCTTAGATCCAGGAAATACCCATCACCTGCTGCTCAAAACACCAAGGAGTGCTGGGAGATGGGTCCCTGACAAGAGAGACCCGACCACACCCATCTTCCCTGCAGTCCGTCTCTCCTGACGCAGGAGGAGCCTGGCTTTAGGACCCACCTGACTGCCAGTGTTACGCCAATTACTTGTTTCATCTGACGTTCGCCTTCTTTTACTAGATCATGTGCCATCATGAGGAAATTTAGAAAACCACTCACATAATGCCCTATAGCCAAGCTTTCTTCTAAGCTGTTGATAGTAATCGTCATTCATGGATGGGTAATCTTTTTTAAGACATACTTTTATTGATTTCAGAAGGGAAGGGAGAGAGAAAAAGAGATAGAAACATCAACGATGAGAAAGAATCATTGATTAGCTACTCCTCATGCCCCCAAAAGGGTTCGAACCCACAACCTGGGCATGTGTCCTGACTGGAATCAAATCAGGGACCTCCTGGTGCGTGGGTTGTTGCTCAACCACTGAGCCACACCAGCTGGGTGGCACCACTTATTGTACATATGGGGTTACCTTCATGCTGCCCATGGTCCACAGCCCTAGATGAGAAAGAGGGTATAATCAGACCTTACCCCCGAAGCCCTTACTTGACCTGAGTCTGTCTCCGAGTTCGTCCTGTCTCACTGGCAATTCCATGAAGAAATTGGGCTCATTTTCACGTTGATTTTTAATAAGGAAACATACTTTATCTTTAGTAGATGGCCTCCTTCACTCAGCATGGTTTCCACTCTGTTGCCAACATCAGTGCACTCTTTTATTGCCGTGTCATATCCTCTTATCTGAACATGCTACATCAGTTCTACTGTCATTAGATATTGGTGTTGTTCCTGATTTGGATCTATTATGAACACACTGCCATGAGAATTTTTATTCCTACTAAATGCCTTTTCCTGAACATATTTTGAGTGGACCTACTTCTCAGAATAACATTTCCAGCTCATAGTTTATGCATAAGCACAGTATTGGCAAATACTGAAAAATGATTCTTCAAATTGCCATGTGCACCTTTTCACTTTGTCCATCAGCCTATAAGAATTCTCATAAATTCCAATTCCTACCAACTCTTGATATATTCTGCCTTCTTATTTTCAGCAATTGGATGGATATATAGTGTTATCTCATTGTGGTTTCAATTTGTATTACTTTGAAGAATAACAAAGTTAAGCAATCTTAAGGTATAATCATCTGGATATTGTCTCATTTGAATATTAGCTGGCCTGTATTTTTACTGATTTGTAGATTTTTTCCCATAAATTATATGCCAGTCAGGTGCAAGTATTACAAATATTCTATACTCCTTTTTGCCTTGAATTTTCTCTTAATTTCTCTAATGTTTTCATTAGATAAGAAGTTAATTTAATTTTAATGCAACCCAACTCATCGTTTCCCCTCATATATTCTGATTTGTGCTTTTTTAAGGAATTCCTGAAGATACTTTCTTTTATTACCTCTAGACATTTTCCTCTATTGAGTTACCTTTCCTCTTTAGTTCTATAATATACTTTTACTTTTTAGTATATGTCTTGAATTCTTGGTAATTATCTTTCATATATTGCTTGTATTTCATTGTCTCCTTTTTTCATGGAACTATAATTCTAAGTGTGCTAAACATTTTCTTTCTTTCTTTTTTTTTTTTTTCTAACCTATTTTATTACCTTCCTTCAAGCTCAGTCTTTTCTTTGGAGTCACCTGAATTAATGATCCTTTGTGTCTAATCTTGTTAATCCACCTATCAAGTCCTTCATTTATGCTATTTTATTATTAATGCTATAATTACCTTTTAATTTTTATTAGCAGACTAGTGGCCCAGTGCACAAATTTATGCACATTGAAAGGAAATTAATTAGAAGAAATATTTTAATATTGCTAGTCACCCTTTCTCTATAAGAAGTGTCAACCAAATTCTGTTTGACAATGACAGATCAAAACAAACACGTGTGATTGGCACCAGTGAGAGCTTTATATGTATCATACATGCTCAAGTCAACTTAGCCAATAATGTCTGCCACATCTTAAGTAAGAAACAATTTTCAGTCTCTGATTATGAAGTGAGACATTATGCAAAGTAGATTAAGTGATTATACTAAAATTCTCTGTGATGATTTAGGTGTCTTTGAATATGAATTTAGGAAAAAGTATCAATGAATCAATTTTATAATTAGTAGAAATTTAAATTCATCTTCTATATTAAAACATTTATAAAAAGAAGACTAGAAATCTAGCAACTTCTCTACTTTTTGCCTATTTTTATTACTTTGTTATTTATTTATTATTTTTTAATATTTTCATTGATTTCAGAGAGGAAGAGAGAAGGAGAGAAAAAAAAACCACATTAATGATGAGAGATAATCATTGATTGGCTTCCCCTATTGGGGATAAAGCCTGCAACCTAGGCCTGTGTCTTGACCAGAATTGAACCCAGGACCCTTCAGTCCACAGGCTGATGCTCTATTCAGTAAGCCAAACTGGCTAGGACTATTTTTTTTTTAATCTTTATTGTTGAAAATATTACATAAGTTCCCCTTTCCCCTCATTGACTTCTTCCGGCCCACTCCTGTCCCCTCCACCAGACCGTCACCACCCCATTGTCTGTGTCCATGAGTGATGCAAACATGCATACAAGTTCATTGGTTGATTTCTTCCCACCCACCCTACCTGCCTTTCCTCTGAGGTTCGATGGTCTCTTCGTACTTCTATGTCTCTGGGTCTATTTTGGTAGTTTATGTTGTTCATTAGATCCCACAAATGATTGTGTTCATGTGATATTCATCTTTCTCTAACTGGATTATTTCGCTTAGCATAATGCTCTCCAGGTTTATCTACCCGTATGCTGTTGCAAATGGTAAGAGTTCTTTCTTTTTTATTGCCGTGTAGTATTGATATGATTCTGAATATATTCTTTGGCTTTCCTCTAGAATTAGATCCAGTGACCCAGCAACTTATGCTCCAAACAGCTAAACCAACTTTTGGTCATCTCAAAGATGTAAGTAAAATGTTCAAATTATAATAAGTATCACATTCATGGCAATAAATGCAATCTTCTATTATATTTTAATTTTATTGGCAACGCAGTAATGTTATCCACTCTCTAGAACACATGTGTCAAACACAAGGCCCGCGGGCCAAATCCAGCCCGCCAGGCCTTGCAATGTGGCCCGCACCGCGCTGTCATCACTGCACTCCGCTGTCAGTTTATGACATTGTCAGTTTATGACTGTTCAGTAAACCATTCGGCCCGCGATTTAGGCTGGATTTTAGATTTTGGCCCCTTCTCTGATTGAGTTCGACACCCCTACTCTAGAATGTAGTGGAATAGGATACTTGTAAAAAGTTCATACAAAGGCCCTAGGCAGTTTTGCTCAGTAGATAGAGCAGCATGCGGACCAAAGGGTCCCGGGTTTTATTCCAGTTAAGGGCACATATTTCAGTTGCAGGCTCCTTCCCAGCCAGGGCCATGGTCAGGGCACATGCAGGAGGCAACCAATTGACGTGTTTCTCTCTGCCTTTCTCTCTCTCTTCCGCTATCTCTAAAAATCAATGAAAAAAATAGCTTCTGGTGAGAATTAAACAAAAAAGAAAGAAAAGTTCTTACAGTGATCCACCTACCTACATCTGTGTTTTAATGTTATTTATAGCAATATTTTTGGCAACATGGAGATTTGTAACCCATCTCAACACAAGTATCCCATGTGATCAGCCTTACATAGAAGAGTTCCATCTAGTTTTTCCTTCTAGGACTTCTATAGTTTTAGATCTTATGTTTTGGTCTTAAATCCATTTTGAGTTGATTTTTGTGTATGGTATGGGATAAGAGTCCAATTTCATTCTTTTGCATGCTGGAAATATGTATAACATAGTAGAACCTGGAAGACCTCAAACTGAATAAAATAAGCTAGTCATACAAAGACAAATAGTGCATGAGCCCACTTATATGCAGTGTGGGAACTAAGTTCATGGAAGAAGAGATAGAGCTGTGTTGCCATGGGCTGGAGGAGAGGAAGTGGTGAAGTCTCACCGAGGAAGGTGAGCGTGTGCCGGAGGTCCACTGTGCGGTCCCCTGTCCATGGATAACGGCACAGTATTGGACACGGAAATTTCTTAAGAGAGTTAAGTGTTTTTACCACAAAAAGGAACAAAAGTCTTACAGTTTCAAGAACAGTATAAATATTTAAATATGTATTTAAAAGCTGTGAATCATTTTTTAGTTTTAGCATGTCCTTTTTATGTCAATAAAATATTTCTCATAGTTGCAAGAAATATACTTTATGCCAATTCCAATAAGACTAATATTCAAATCATGCTCTAGAATGAATGAGATCAAGGTAGAATACTTAGTAACTTCATGTTAGAAGAGGGAATGACTTGAACAAGAAATGTGAAGAAAATCTTGAACATCAGCCGGGCCATGATTATTAGAATTTTAAACAAAGCCAAATTCTTGAGCATGATGCCTCAGAGGACCAACTTCCTAGTTCACCTTGTACCTCCTCCCCGCTTACCTGCTCAAAGTGTGCTGAGTTCTCCTGTTGTTTAGTGCTAAAAACTCTACCATTTTACCTTTAACAATTAATCTACATTGATCTAGAATTGACTTTGTGCATAAAGTGAATTTAAGGTCAAGTATTTTTTTCCTTGTGTTTATCCAATTTCCAATCCCATGATTCAAAACAACCATCCTGCACCAGTCATCTGCATTGCCACCATAGCTATGAATCACTGACTACAAATGTGTACTAGTCATGTATTCTCTATGTTCTATCCCCACTCTGTGCAACAATGGCTTAATTTCTGAAGATTACATATATTTTTTTTTGTTTGTAGAATAAATCCTCCTAATTTGTTCATCATAATTGTTTTGTCAATTACTCTTTTCTTTGAATTTCCATTTAAATTTTACAATAAAGTTAAGTCATCAATATCCACAAAATAACCTGGAACTTTAAGGTGTTTTATTTTTCTTTGATTTTTAGTAGTTTTATTTTAATATGCCTATCTTTGGTTTTGGTTTTATTTCTATTTATTCTGTTTAGGTTTTAGAGCTTTTTGAACCTATGGTTTTATATCTTTCATTAGTTGTAGAAAATTCTCAGCCAGGATTTTTCCAAATGATTCTGCCCCATTCTTTTTCCTCCTTATCTCAGACTCCTTTAAATATCTGAGAAATGTTCACACTATGTGTCCTTTCTCTTGTAGCTCCTTTATGTTGATACTATGTCTCCCCACCCCCATTACTACTTTATGGAGAGTTATCGTAAATGGATATTGAATTCTGTCAATGCTTTTTCTGCAGCGATTCAGATGATCATATATTTTTATCTCTCATTTTGTTAATGTGGTATATCACTTTGACTGATTTGAGGAGGTTGAACCATCCTTGAAAACCTGGAATAAATTTTACTAGACTATGGTATGGGATCTTTGAATGTATCATTGGATTTGTTTTGCTAATATTTTGTGGAGGATTTGTGCTTTTATGTTGCTCAGGGATACTGGCCTGTAATTTTCTTTTTGTGGCCTCCTTACCTGGTTTTGTTATCAGGGCCTTGTAAAATATGTTTGGAAGTGTTTCCTCCTCTTCTATTTTTTTTTTAAAGTTTGAAAAGTAATAGCATTAATTACTTAAAATGGCATTAATTAATTAAAAGGCTTTAATGTATAGTAGAATTCACCAGTGAAGCCATCCAGTCCTGGAACTTTGTTCATTGGGAGGTTTTTGATTACTGATCTTCTTACTAGTAATTGATCAAATCAATTTTTTATTTCATTATGATTCAATCTTATTAGGTTGTACATTTCTAGAAATGTATCCATTTCTTCTATACTGTCAAATTTGTTGGTTTAATATCATTCATAATAGTCTTTTATAAATCTGTATTTCTGAATTATCAATTGTAAAATCTCTTATTTTTTACTTATTTGAGTTTCCTCTTTTTTTTTCTTGATGATTCTAGCTGAAGGTTTGCTAATTTTGCTTATCTTTTCAAAGAACTAGCTTTTAGTTTTATAGATCTTTTCTATTGTCTTTTCTGTCTAGATTTTATTTATTACAATCTCTGATCTTTGTTATTTCTCTTTTACTCTTTTTCCCTAATTTCTTGAAGTGTAAAAGTGTAAAGTTAGGTTGCTTATTTGAGATTTTTCTTGATTATTATGTAGGTTTTAAGTGGCATCCATTTCAAAACACTTTTTTAACTTTGTTCTTTGTTCTTGAAATAAAAGCCAAATTACTTTGTAATGCCCTATCCCAATCTAGGTTGCCCATTCAGGTATGTGTTCCTCACCAACGCTATTACCTTTCAATGATGGGACACTAGTTTAGTTCTTCTCACACCTCAAGCAGTTAGTTTCATATCAAACAAGAAAAAATAAAGTAGCAATATTACAAAAAGCTATCGGAAAGGGTAACGTAGAACTCGTTACTTATTCTACCTAACGTGAGAGCCAGCGATTGAGGATGTCTGAAATAGTTATTTTGGTTAGACTTTGCTCTGATCTGTAACTTTACAAACTGTATTTTAGGTGAAAAAATGGGGCCAAAAATAATCAATCAAAAATGTTTGAAAGTGGAATTGGGTCCTCTTTCTTCTCTGTGTCCACATGCCCACGAGCTCTCGTGTGTGCACACAGGACAGCGCTGATGTGAAGTGAAAGCATGAAGCCTACTGCCCAGACCCGTAGCAGCACCAGCCCTGCTTATGTGATAGTCGTGTGCATCTGATTGTGTTCTGGTCCTAGCACAGTGTGCTTTGAGGATGTTATGACTATAAATATCAGAATACTCTGATTGTATGTAAAAATGCAGCTGTGGATGTAATTTCTAATATTTTTTTCAGCAAGACACATGGAGAATTCTGGTTCTAGTTCCTGGAATAGATATCTTTTCCTGAATGAATATGTTCTTTTTATTTCAAGGATGCTGTGAACCATTCAATGAGTCACTGACCCAACCTTGTGTTAACTATTAGAAAGCTTTGGGCTAACTTTGTGTCCATCGATAGCAGGTGGGCGGGAACTTTGGGGATGCATGAACTGTACTCATCTTTCGTCTACTCATCTCTTTTCCTACCCTCATTTCCCCTCTTGAGCAATTTCCACTCAGTCTTGATTTCTTTATTTTATAGATTGTATATATATTTATAAGGAAATATTTTTAAAGATATATCAGAGAAACAAAATAAACTGAGTTCAGATTAATTATTAGCACCTAGAGGCAACCACATAATCTAAATTATTTTACATTGAATCAATATTACCAGAGTGATAAAATTTTGTAAATATATATTATATATACTACTGTATTATTTTATTCATAAAAGTATACTAAAGCAAAATATAAAAATAGCCAGGAAAATGTAATTACTAGAAAATTTTAAGGTGAATTTTTATTTTATTTATTTTCTGAATGAATCAATGTCTGATAAAGAAGAAAGGACAGAGGGAATAATTATAATAATCCAATTAAGAAAATAATTTTAATTAAAAGATAAAACCTAATTTTTCCTTCTAAGTATCCTCTGAATAGACTCAATAGGCTGACATTTCATTCAATTAACATTTGGGTATTTATTCTATGGCATTTTGAGTCCTAAACATTATGATCACTGTGGACCATCCATCCTATCTAATAAAAGAGTAATATGCAAATTAAACACCACCCCACTACACCCACAAGCCATGCCCACCAGCCAATCAGGAGTGAGTATGCAAATTAGCCAAACCAAGATGGCTGTGGCCATGGAGCGAGCAGGAGGCTTGGTTTTCCCTGGCAGTGGAGGAAGCCAAGGTTTCTGTACACCCTGGCTTGCCTTGGCCTCCACTCAAGGCTACACAATTTCAATTACAGAAGATAAATAAATCCCAGATACCAGGGCCTCAGCTTGGGTCACCAGGGGGTGTGGTTGGCCTGCAAACCACCATAAGCCCCTCACACAGGCTGCCCCATGACCCAAGGGAACCCCCATCCTGATCTGGGACATCCTTCAGGGCAAACCCTCTGGTCCTACCCATGCATCAGGCCTCTATCCTATCTATTAAAAGAGTAATATGCAAATTGATCATCACTCCAACACACAAGATGCTACTCCTATGTGGACACAAGATGGACACCACAAGATATCCAGCAGGGGAGGGCAGTTGGGAGGGACCAGGCCTGCAGCGGAGGGCAGTTAGGCACAAACAGGCTGGCATGGGAGTGGTTAGGGGGTGATCAGGCTGGCAGGCAGAAGCAGTTAGGGGCAATCAGGAAGGCAGGCAGGCAAGCAGTTGGGAGCCAGCAGTCCTGGATTGTGAGAGGGATGTCTGACTGCTCGGGATTGGGCCTAAATAGGCAGACATCCCTCAAGGGGTTCCAGATTGGAGAGGGTGCAGGCTGGACAGGGACACATCCCTGTGCATGAATTTTGTGCGCCAGGCCTCTAGTACTATATAAAGCCTGATTTTTACAGTTTAGATTAAACTGAAATGTTCATTAAAAAATAGATAATTACCATAAGTACAGAGGACTTTTAAGGTCTAGTGCAGTGGTCGGCAAACTCATTAGTCAACAGAGCCAAATATCAACATTACAACGATTGAAATTTCTTTTGAGAGCCGAATTTTTTAAATTTAAACTTCTTCTAATGCCACTTCTTCAAATGCCACTTATTCAAAATAGACTCACCAAGGCCGTGGTATTTTGTGGAAGAGCCACACTCAAGGCGCCAAAGAGCCGCATGTGGCTCGTGAGCCGCAGATTCCGACCACAGGTCTCGTGTATTACCTTATTTCATATTCAAGTCAATTATGAAAATAAAGTTTGGGAAGTAAAACAAATGTTACCGTGCGATATGAAAATCACTGCTTCTAATTAGAACAGATATTGTCTCTTAAAGGTACTCTTGATCTAATAAGCTTTTCTTTTCATGCATAATTATTGTGAGAATCCTTCTTTTTGTAATCACAGTTTTTCAGAAGAAAAATAATATAAAGCAAACTTCTAGAATTTGGCAACAATTTCTGCTTTTCAGAGCAGGTTTTCAAGTTTTCTAAAACATTTCCCTTATTGGAACAGCATTTTTGTGTGCATAATTTAAGACAATAAAGAGCGTTTGAGGTCCTCCATTATTTTTGCAGAAGTTCTACTTTTGGAACAAAAGAGTCATGAGATTGCCTTTACAACAAGCTTCCCCTCGCTGCCCTTTCTGTGAGTGGGACGCAGGGGTCCTCAAACTTTTTAAAGTGGGGGCCAGATCACGGTCCCTCAGAGAGCTGGAGGGCCGGACTATATGAACTACTAATTCCTACTGTAACACCTCAGCTGCTCTCACTGCCCAAAAAACCTGGCGGGCCGGATCAGACTCCTCTGCGGGCCGCATGTGGCCCGCGGGCCGTAGTTTGAAGACCCCTGGCCGTCCCCGCTCACCGCTGGAGAGCGGCAGGAAGGCCGGCTCGCTTCCTCCCGCTGTGGGAGGACAGCCATGCTGCGAGGCTTTCCCGCATGTGCACGCGATTCCCTCTGTTTCCAGGAGGACAGAGGCCTCGCAGAGCCGTGCTGCTTACAGTGTGGGCAGCTGTGGGAGCTGATGATCCCAAATTGCCACCGCGATCGTGGTAACGCTACCTGGTTGGAAACGAGTGTCCCGAGGGGCAATACTCCTTTTTATTTCTTAGATATAAATTGACAGCCTAGTCCATGGCACGCTCTGTCGCTCACCTCATTATCTCTGACATGCGACTGCCTTCCAATGGCCTCATTTACCTTCAACACCAAAGGGTCCATTCTAAGAAAGTGCTTTCCTGCTTAAGAACAGACTTCCTTAGTAAGACGGCGTTTTTATCCCTACGTGAGAGGATTAATGTTCTTCAGGTTTAGAAGCCTTAACAAAATTCTAAGTTTTTCATGTGTGTAGGTTTTGTTTAAAATTAGTGATAAATATTTAGCTTCTTTTAAATGCACATGACTCAGTTTTAAATTCCATAATGACTTTAACAAGTACACAGAACAAGAGTGGAGTTAGCATGCACAAAGAACAAGAGTGGAGTAAGCATGCATACAGAACAAGAGTGGAAGTATGACATGCACATAGAACAAGAGTGGAGTAAACATGCACACAGAACAAGAGTGGAGTAAGCATGCACACATAACAAGACTGGAAGTATGACATGCACATAGTGTGCAGTTCTTCCCTGTCCAGGTCTGTGAGTTTAGGTGCAGTGACAACAACCTTGTCACCACTGCGGGGTTCCTCCAGTTCAGGATAGGGTCGTTGCCGGCGCCTCATCCTCCCTCTTTTCCAGAGGAAATACCGAGTTCCACTCTCCATCAGAGGCCACGTTAACCTCCTCATGGACTTTACGGAAGTGGACTTATGGAAGTGTGCATTATTCATCCTGGGGTCCCCCCTTCCCCATACCGTGTTTGATATCCATGACACTTACTCGTGCTTTGCAGATTTATTGATAATGGCGGTATTTGTTGAAAATATGCTACCATTCCATGGTACAGAATATATTATATAAGCGACTTGGGCATTTGGGTTTCCCCAATTTTGGGTAAGAACAATGTTGTTAGCTCCAGTTCCAGGCAAGATGGAGTAACACTCCTCCCTCTCACTCACTGAATGAAGCTACAGCGCTTGGAGAGAGGCATCAGGACCTGCTGAACAGCCCCAAAGTGCACAGGTTCAGGTAGACTGGGGAGGAAGATAAGACTTCAAAGTAGTACCCAACTAGCAGTACGCTTACCAGATACAAATGAATGAATGTGTGTTTTAAAATTCGATTTACAATGCCCTGCTCACCTGTGTGTTGGACATGCATAGATCTGTTGCTGATCGGTTTAAAAAGACTCTGAGAAAGAGCCAAGAGATACACCACCAGGCTGGCCATGGGTGGCACATTGGGACAGACTGGAGAGTACTTCAAAGTCAGGAAACCTTACATGACAGTGGATGCACAGCTGTGTGTTACAACCTGCAGTCTGAACTAACCAGGCTGTGGGCTCCTTAAACAAAAATGGGGTCATTCCCAATGGGATTTAAACACACAAATACACACACACACACACACACACACACACACACACAACATAATATATATATGTGTGTATTTGGGTAACACAATCATGCCACTGTGCATAATAACAGATTAATTTAAACTTTTTATTCCTTATGTTTTAAAAATATCCCTGTGAGACATTATATCAGAGGGCACATGTAAAATAATATTTAGTAGAAGTTTCAGTATTTCACCATGATAACTGCATGTAAACATGTTCATATGTATAGCCTCTTTTCAGATCAAGGAAATCCTCCACAATTATGGTGGTTTGCTACAGGTTTTTATCACAATCAGTATTGAGTTTTAAAAAATGTTTGTTCTGTATCTATCAATAGGATATTAAATTTTGCCTATTTTTTTAAAGATAAGATACTGAGCTTTTTACATATTCAATGTCCCACTAAAATAAAACCAATTTGGTATTATTTTGTTATAATAATAAGTTGGATAAATAGTAATTCCTTATTTAAATATTTTGGCATCTACTTGCCAAGAAAAAAAATAGAACTGTGTGAGATGATGGATGTTTTAATTGTGTTAATGACTGTGATGAGCATTTCACTTTATGTAAGCATATCAAAACATCGGGCTGCAAACTTTAAATATTTACAATTTTATTTGTCAATTTTACTTCAATAAAGCAGGGTAAAAGAATCAGATAAAATACTACTGAAGCCATGAAATATATAGGTACACTGAAAACTAAAAATAATTGTTGGGAAAAATCAAAGATGACAAATTAATGTAGAGATATACCATGTTTATGGATGAAAGACTCAAAATTGTTAACATGACAATCATTGCCAATTTGATTTATAGTTAAACATAATTACACTATAAATCCCAGGAAACTTTTCTCTAGAAATTGCCAACTTGATTATAAAAATACAGAGTACACAAAATAGATGAAACAGTTTAGAAATATATGAGAATATTTAAAATAAACACAATTTAGAGACCGAGGAACCAGATTTCTAGATCCACTATAGAGCTGCATTGACCAGGTGATATTGGCATAAGAATAGTCAAGGAACCGAATGTACAATACAGAAGTAGACTCATGCATATTCGGTCAACAAAGTCGGCAAAGTACTTTAATGAGAGGATGATCTTTCCAACATATTGTCCTAGAAATATTGGATATATTTTTGGAAAAATATGAGCTTTGTTCTTTACCCCACTTGTTATACACAATTTAAAGAATGTCAAAACTACAAAAAGGAGGAAAGCATAGGCATTTAAAGATTTATTAGGCAGGAGGCAGAAAACATGAATCATATAAGGAAAAACTGAGAGCCTTGGCCAATGTGGCTCAGGTGGTCAAAGCATCATCCTTATGAGGTTTGATTGCTGGTCACGGCATGTACTTGGGTTGCAGGTTTAATCCCTCGTCATGGTGCATATGGGAGGCAACCGATCACTGTTTTTCTCTCACACTGATATTTCTCTCTCTAAAATAAATAAAAGCATATCCTCTAGTGAGGATTTTTTTTTTTAAAGGATAACACACTAGGAAAACAGGTACATGTGATAAAGGGCTTTTATTCAGAAAATAAAAGCATCTCTTATAAAGAAAAAACAAAGGAATATAAACTAATTAAAACATGGTCAAAGATTTGAACATACATGTTAGAAAACACCATTTGTAAATAGTCAAAAAGCACAAAAAAGTGGTCATAATAGCCCAACTGGTGTGGCTCAGTGGTTGAGCATCAACCCATGAACCAAGAGATCACGGTTTGATTCCAGGTCAGGGCACTGCCTAGGTTTTGGGCTTGATCTCTGGTAGGCAGGAGGTAGCTGATTGATGATTCTCTTACATCATTGATGCTTCTCTCTCTCTCTCTCTCTCCCTCACCCTTCCACTCTCTGAAATCAATAAAAATATATTTATAAAATGGTAAATATAATTAGTCTTTAAGGTAATAAAGAATAAAACTATAATAAAATATCACTACACATCTACACTAATAATAGAGAAATATTAAATTAACCATCACTCTGCTACACCCACAAGCTACACCCACCAGCCAATCAGGAGCAAATATGCAAATCAACCCAACCAAGATGGAAACTGGCCACAGAGCTGGAGCAAGCAGAAAGCTTGGGTTGCCCTGGCAATGAAGAAAGCCAAGCTTCCTGCCTGTCCTAGCCAGCCCTTGGCCTCCACTCAAGGCTACAAAATTTCAATTATAGAAGATAAATAAATCCTAGATACTTGCTTCCAGCTGGCCCTGATCTCTGCTCAAGGAAGCACTGAAAAAAAAAATAAAGAAAAAAATGAGAGGCTGAGACTTGGGTCACCAGCGGTGATCAGGCCAGGATGGAATAGCAGGGGTCATTGGGGGTAAGCAGACCAGCAGGGGAGCCAGGTGGGGGTGAGAAGACCATCAGTGGGGGTCAGTTGGAGGTGATCAGGATACTGGGGGGGAAGTTTGGAGTGAGCAGGCCAGCAGGGGGGCAGTTGGGGGTGAGTAGGCCAGTGGGGAGGGAAGGTGGAGACAAGCAGACCAGCAGGGGGGCAGTTGGTGGTGATCAGTCTGGCAGAGTGGGCATTTGGGGACAAGCAGGTGGCAGGGGGAAGTTGGGGGTGAGTAGGCCAGCAGGCAGAGTGGTTGAGAGTAATCAGGCAGGCAGGCAGGCAGGCAGGTGAGCATCCCTGTAAACTGGCAGTAGGATATCCTTTGATGAGTCCCAGATTGGAGAGGGTGCAGGCTGGGCTGAGGAACACCTCACCCCTCGTGCATGAATTTTGTGCACCAGGCCACTAATGTAATAAATAAAGCTATAATACTAGATCACTTCCCATGTAATCCTACTAGTATATAATAAAAGCCTAATATGCAAATTGTACCTTGGACTGGGAGTTGGATCACTCCCTATGACATACACTGACCACCAGGGGGCAGTGTGGAACACAATGGGCATCAGTGATGCTGTGCTGGCAGCTTGTGGCAGTGGAGGTGCTCCCAGACCCAATGGGTCCTGATGAGAGTGGGACTGTGATGGGATGGTGGATCAGGTGAGGTGGCGGCACCAGGCCAAGGTGGGGTGCCTGAGGAGAGTGGTGCTGTGAGAATGGGGGCACGAGCTGGGGCCTGATCTCTGCAGGCCACTCCAAGGAATCCCACCCATGCATGAATTTGTGCCCTGGGCTTCTAGTAAGTTATAAAGACTGACAATACTAAGAGTTGGCTGAAATAGAAAATTATTGGACTCTTGTATATTGTTGGCAGGAATGAATTATGATACAGCCTCTTTGAAAAACAGTCTGGAAAAATTATAGTCTGATGTTATTTTCCTCCAGAGAGCATGACATAATTTTTCTAGTTAGCGGGAAGGTTATGGAAAGATCAGTGAGTTCATCGGTGACTGGTCTATTCCCAGGTCACCACTCACAGCCTGGGCTCTGTCTGAACCCTCTCCCTTTTGGAGCTGTGCATTTTTCAATTCCAGTCTGAAATGTGTTCATTTCCACCATTATTAATGTTTTAGTCCCTTCTTTAAGGGACTCAGAATTAAAAGTTGAACACAACTAACAATATCTGAAAAATTATAGCAAAATTGGCTGTTTTATGGCGGTGGAGAAGATGATGGAGCCACTAACATGCTTTTATTTTCAATCTTCTCTACTTTAGATTTTGAAATTTAAAGATATTTATCTTCTCAAGCTCTTTCTGTAGGCTACATCAGCCTACCCACAGATTTTGTATGTCATTAATGCAATCGCCTCTGACTCCTGTTAGCCCCTGCAGTAGGGCCAGAGTGCGTTCTTACCAAGAACAATGGGACCAGAGGGGCTGCGGGTCTTGTGGTTACATTAGAGAGGATGTGGATGGAGCCATTCCACAGGACACATTCCACCCCTGCCCTGAAGAAGGAACTGGCTGTTCCAGATGTAAGTGGTGGAAAGGGGTAAGATGAGCTATACTTTGAGTACGACATGTGTTAATGTAAAAAAACCATTGAAACCTGTAAAGAATTCTCATGAATTTATTTGAGCCAAACTGTCGACATAAGCTGGGAAGCAGAATCTTAATGAATTGAGATAATGTTCCAGAGAATGGTGGGTTACATTTGTATTTATACATTGCAATCAAAGGAAGGGAGTAGGTGGGTTACATGACATTCACTGGTGATAGATTACAGATTGTGGGAGAAAGAGAATCAGGGAAACCCCTGGGATTGGATAAAAGATAAAATGATGGACACATACTTAGGTGGGTGCAGGAACAATTAACATGATAATGAAGGAATTGGTGGTATCTGTCCTGGTACCCAGCACATTAAGTTGTGCCCCTGGGGCTCCAGAAAAGGGGAAGTTACAAGTTGCCTGGACATTTCAAGGGTGTGTCATCACAGATGCAAAAAGCCAGACAGGCTCAGTTAAAGTAAAGTTTGACTTTGTCAGTGAAGATACCGGCCTAGGATATAACTACACACCATCACTGCTTTTAATTAAAGTTTAACTTGTGGTGACTCTAGGTCTGAGTTTGTAAGACGGCCATGCAGGCCTCGCCTGAACTGTCAGGTCAGCATGTGCCCCTTTCGTTCACACATGGATCCTTGATTTCATAAGGACAATGCCAGGTAGAAGTGGAGAGAAAATGATGGGTCTCTATAGTTGACAAGACAGGGAAGTAGTCCGGTGTCATATTTTGCAAGTGACTTGATTCTTATATAAGTTGGATCTTCTTCCACCTTCACGAGGATTCCCTTAAGATGTTTACGTAGGAAGGTGAGTACAGGAAGGTTTAGTACTGGTTACTCATGCCAGGTCTCCTTAGCGCAGTGACTCCCACCCAGGTGTATTGAATTAATAAACGGTAATTCCTCAGTGATGGGATTCAAATAGAATCTATAACCTTTCTGTGACATTGACCTTTGGTATTCTTGGTGGGGTATCTATGTCTGCAGAGAGTTACAAAGGGTCCCCTATTAAAACTCCTCAAATTAGTCTGTGGCACAGTTTTCTTCCTCTTGACCTGACAGCCCCAGTTCACTGAACGTCTGGGCTCTCAGCAAAGGACATCTGTTCAGCTGAGCTTTTTGTAATTGGTATGTTAATTAAAAATGACTATACGCTTTTAGCATTTTGTTTACTTTTCATTATACATATGGGCCCATGGCATTTCACAATGGGTGTTGTCTGCAAGATCTCAAACACAAGTCAACAAAGCAAGTTTTTAAGGATTGCTTTGAGCCTTAAAGTCTGCATGATATCACTCCAAGTGTGTTCTTTCACCTTTCTCTGGCCAGATATTCTGGGATTTCCTCCAGGATGAAGATGAGCTCAGTGGGGTTCCTACATTTGTCACATCTGGGCTGTCTCAGTGTAGCTGAGCCTGGCGCAGAGTCGGTGTGAAGGCTGCAACTTTCATAAGTGCCGCAGCTGCATATACTCTGTAGCCAAAGGCATGTCACTCAAGTCCCTACTTTTGAAGCAGAATGCTGGAGGAATGTTTTTTATTACTCACACCAACACCAACCACAAAATAACCAGGACAGGTTTACACTACGCTAAGCAGTCAGCATCTTGGTAGAATGCAATAGGGTGATCCCAGTCCTTCCTTTGGGACTGTGGCTTTCAAAGAGATGTGACAGATAGCTTGTGAGGCAGATAAAGGCATAAGTAAGGACAGTAAAATGCGAGGCAACAAGAACAAAATGGTAGCGAGCCCCTGGCTGACGTCTACGGAACCTGTTCGGGATTTCCTCTGTTTTACCCCAATCCAGCCCCTAGCAGAGAGGTTGTCCATCTCTGAAAATTCTGAGGATTGGTGGGAGGAGGGAGGAATGAGGACTAAAATAGTTCTCTTTCAGACTATGGGTATTGGGATAATGAAGAGCGATCATGTTTTACAGACAGACATAGAGAGATGTTGGTGCGGACTGGTGTAGCGTGGGCGTGGGCATGGGTGTGGGTGTGTACATGTAGCACTTCCCACTAGCCTTACACTTTCAAATTTAAACACCACGTTTAACATTCCAACATGGACAGCCTATCAGGGCCCAGCTGATAATATTTAGTAAATGCTTACATTTACTGACTGAAACCCTCACAACAATCGTAGTTGCTATTGTTATTTCTGCTTCCAGGATAACAACCTGAGGTACAAGGAAGTGAGATAATGTCTCAGGGTCACTGGCTGTGGAGGCCTGGGTGGAATTGGAAGCCGGGCTGGGGCTCCAGGCCCCGCCTCCTCCCCACTCAGAACTGTATCCTGAGTAATCCCTTCAAGAAATGCCATCTTTTATGTTAATGCTAATATTTCAAACTTTAGAAGCTGTAGGTAAACTTAAGTGACCCACACATTGCTTTAAATATGGCACAATGTTGTTTTATTTAGTCTGTCTGACACTGTGCTATATTCCTTTATATATCACTTGCATTATTTAATATAGAAAATGCCTAAAAGCCCTGGGTTTCCAACAAGATTCTACATTTTAAAAGAGCAATGCTTTCTTTTTCCAATTGCAGTTGGCACACAAAATTTTATTAATCGCTGGTGTACCACACGGTGATGAGACATTTATAGTTCAAAGTGAGCATTCCAATGAGTCTAGTACTCAGGAGGCAACACTTTTTACTTCAGAAACCCTGCAACATCCCTGGCCGGCGAGGCTCAGTTGGTTGGGCATCGTTCAGCATACTGAAAGGCTGCCAGTTTGCTTCCTGGTCAGGGCACATGCCCAGGTTGCAGGTTCAGTCCCTGGTAGAGCTCATGCAGGAGGCAGCAGATCCATGTTTTGCTCTCACATTGAAGTTTCCTTTCTCTCCCTCCTTTTCCCTTTCTCTCTCTCTAAAAAATAAATAAAACATTTTTTTAAAATAAAACAAACAACAAAATACCTTGTAACAGCACTCAGCTGGCTGTCTTGCATTAGACAGAAAAATAAATATCTTTAACTGATTGAAAACAAAAACAGGCAGCGAATGGCTATCTCAATAGTTTACTTAACGATTGAAACATGAAACAGATTAGGCAGTCCAGGCCCAGTCACAGTTGCTAATCGTCTCCTATGCGATCCAGCCTTCCTGGCACACTTCTGCAGCCATCACCCCTCTCCGGGCCCCGATTCCCCACACTGATACTCATGAACTTGGCTCTCAGAACCTCTCAGCCAGGGCAGCTGGGCGGAGGGACTCTGCGTAATGTTGCTTACAGATCACTTTCACCCCATGGTTGCAGTGATTAAGACAGTATCAGGTAAATGTGAGTGGCACAGCCTCTGACTCCCTCCCTAACTGAAACCACTCATTGGTACCCAGGGCCTACGGGTCAGCGCAGAGGGACTGAGCTAAGACAAGCCCACATGCTGGGGGCTAATTCCAGCAGGTCATAAATGCAAGAAGTTTTATTAAAAGATTGGTGGAACCTTGAAGCTTCAGCAGGGCTCAAGATACATATTTTTGCCTACTGGAATGGCTGAAAGGATTTCCCCAAAACTAAAGATTTGCATATATTATTGCCTGCTGTCTGACAGCCAAAGGCAGTTCCCCCAACCTGACAATGCCTATGGTATACCAAACTTTACCTTTGATATGTATATCTGCTTTGCTTTAGGGCAATATGTGTTAATAAAAAGCTAGAGTCCCAGAGATTTGAAGAATTGGTTACTATAGCTAAGTCTCCTCTGGCTCTCCAAAATGCCTTCCAAATTTATATTTCTAGTCTCTTTATTAATTTACATGAAACCTTTTCTCCATATTCCTGAACCCTTCCAGATGCTGAGAAACACCCGGGCACCCAAGTGTGGGCCCTGCTGACCTCAGGGCTCTCCTGTCATCTGCTCTTCATTGCTTCGTGCCCTACCAATGCCAAGTGGCAAGGCCTCCTTGAATGCCCCGTCTCCTTTCCCACCTCGTGCCCTTGCTTGTGCTGTGCTCTGGTCTTCCCAACCCTGGCAGGGCCTGCCTTTCAGATCCCAGCATGGAAGCTCTCTGAAGCCTGCTCACTATGGGCAGGCTCCTCGCTCCCTCCTGGTTCCATTCTGCTTCTGTGCTGGACACATGACTTCCTTCACTTGTCACTGAGAGCAATCTCCCTTCTGTGAAAACACAGGCTGCTTAGGTGCGACCCTGTCTTCCACTGCCCGTCTCTGCCCATTACCAAGGGTAGCATGAGGTGAACTCAAATCCACCTGATCCAGGGGACAGGTCACTGTCAACATTTTAAAAGTTAGCTGGTGTTTTACATAAAAATATCATGAACCAGAAAATCCTTGCAACTGTGGGTGTCCCAGTTTAAATAACACATCCATGTTTGTGTGCTGTGTTGCAAACAATGAAGTGGCCGTTTTTTGATAATCCATGTTCTCCTAAGAATTACCATGTTTCCCTGAAAATAAGACATCATCTGAAAATAAGACCTACTTACAGGTTTTCTTCTGAGTGAAATATAAGGCATCGTCCAGAAAATAAGGCCCCTTTAGGCTAAACATGAGAGATTTGGTCCACTGATTCTGAAAGAAATGGAGTCACAAGAAATTCACCAGGAAATTCAGGAATTGGATTATTATGATGATGTTCCAGAAGATGATGACATAATTGTCATTGAATAAATGAGTAAATTCTTGATACTGTAGGATTCACAGTTTGTTTGGTTTGTGTTGACAACTACCATACTACCGTACCGTATACAGGTAATAAATTTCCTTTATTTTCATTTAACAATAAATGTGTACCATATTCTTCTTAATGGAAAAATAAGACATCCCCTGAAAATAAGACCTAAAGCATCTTTGGGAGCAAAAATTAATATAAGACACTGTCTTATTTTCGGGGAAACAGGATAGCATTGACTTGATTTGATGTCTGGTCTTTCTCAAAATCCTTTTGGTGCCCTTATGAGGAGTTCATTTGCTGGGGCATCTCCGCAACCCATTCTGTTCTAGAACACCAGCCAGCATCTCCCTGGAACCACCAGTATCTGCCAGCCCTTCCCTCTGAGGGGGGCAGTGAGCCTGGGGGCAGCAGGACCAATTTTATTGTTACTTCTTATACTCTTTTTAAAAAATGTATTTTTATTTATTTCAGAGAGGAAGGGAAAAAGAGAGAAACGTAAATGAGAGCGTGTGCCTCTCAGCTGGATGCTGTGAACACCATGTGTTTTTTACTCTACACAGTATCCTTCGGCTCACTCTCACTTGCCTTCTTCCATCCCTGTCCAACCGCATCCCTCTCCTGGGCATTCGCTCCATCTGGACAGTGTGTGCCTCTCAGCTGGATGCTTGTGAACACGAGATGCAGGAGAAGTCAAGCAGGGGCATGTACAAATGGCAGAAAGCTTCCTGGGCATGCAGTCCCGAGTGGAGGTGTGCACTTGGCATTTCTGTCCAGGTAGGCAGGTATACAAACCAAACAGCCATGTCGACATCTTACTTTTTGCTCTTTTTCTCCAGTTCATGGGGATCCATCTCTCCATGTCCATTCCCATGGCACCTAAAAGAAACAAGGCAAATAATAGTCTTCACAGCCTGGAGGATTAGTCATAGATGGTAGTCTCTGGGTAATGATGAAATCTAGTACTAGGATTTGAAAATAAACACAGCTATTTACTTGATAGAGTGGTAATTCAGAAGCTACAAGAATATGTTCTACATTTTCCCCACATTATCAAATTCTAAGTACAATTCTCAGAATTTTTGGGCTAAGACAACTCAGGGACTTTTATCTTTTATTATTTTGACTAATTTTGCTGTAAAACAAAAGGATACATTTGTTTAAATAAATTTAAAATTTTTGCTACACACAAAAATTTCCAATAATTCAAATCCTAATAACTATTTGTTCTAGTACCATACGTATGTATTTTTTCCTGAAAGATTGTTATTGCCATGTGAAATTTGTGAGATAACAAAATAACATTTTTTTTTTCAAAAAAATGAATTCAAATAAGAGGTTGGGAAGGTAATATAATGTCTATCTGGAATTGCAGGAGAGATCTGAAGTTGGAGGATTTCAGTACTGGGGTATGTTATTTTTACTGCACATTTTCATGTCAAACATTGTACCTTAAATGCCAAGTATGTTGGTTCTCACCTCACAGGTTATTCTGGTTAGAAATAGTACAAGCTTTCTCAAAGGAGGGCTGGCAACTTAATTGAAAAAGAGAGTTTAGCCTGGCCAGTGTGGTTCAGTGGTTGAGCATCAACTTATGACCAATGAGGTCATGGTTCGATTCCCGGTCAGGGCACATGCCCGGGTTTCGGGCTCAATCCCCAGTGTGGGGCGTGTAGAAGGCAGCCGATCAGTGATTCTTTTTCATCATTGATGTTTCTATCTCTCTGCCCTTCTCTCTTCCTCTCTGAAGTCAATAAAAAATATATATATTTTTTAAAATGGAGAATTTATATAAAGAAAGATGCTCATGATAGAGAAAAGAAAATGGATTACAAAAAATATATAATTTAATAATACTTTATGTAGGAGGTATAAATGGATTCGTTGTCTCAGATTTATTTAGGCTTAATGGTTGGAAGTCATGAGGAATTCTATGTGCAGTTAGTATAAGGCAGCCTTTCACAAGGGCCTGTATGGTCAATGGTGGCTCGCCTGTGCAGGAGTGAAGCCCCATCCAGTGGAAATCCTGTGTCAGGAAAATGAGACCCGGATCCCAGACCACAGCCTAAGTACATGGCATCTCCTGTTCTGTCGCGATGTTCTAAAACCTCTCCCTACATGCTGCTTCTATGCAAACACGGGGACATTGAGGCAGGAGGGAGTCCAGAGTCACCACCTGAGCATGGCATCTTCAGCTGTGAGTTACTTCAGGGGCCTCCACTTCCAATAGCATAAGCTTGCCTGGTGTTTTATGGGCCATTTAAATACTGTCACTGGACTGAAGGGGTCCATTTACCGCAGTGCATCAACTCCCAATGAGACCCGAACAGCAGCTGTGGCTGGTTTGATGTCTCTCTCCCTCATCTCCCTCCCTTCTGAAATCTCTAGAAATCAAAGAAAAGATACTGCCATTATTTATTTTGATTTAGAGTGAGGAGTTGAGATTCATTTTTTCCCCATGGAAATCTTGTTATATTTTATTTTCTCACTTTAAAATTTTAGCCATTTTATTGCATATGAAATTGTTTCCAATTGTGGTTTTAAACTGGATTTAATGATTAAAGATAGTTAACACTTTTTATTGTGCTTATTGATCATTCACACACACACACACACACACACACACACACACACACACACACATCACCAAAAAACTAAGACAGAACCAATGCTTAAACATAAAAACCAGAGCCATAAATCTTCTAGAAGAAAACACAGAATATTGTAATGACTTTGCTGTCAGGGGTGGCATGCGGCAGGGGGGCAGCTGGAACTACTGTCTATTGCTGTGTCAGTGTAGAACGCACCGCCCGCATGGGGCCCTGGGCCGGTCTCCTAGAGATAAGCATGCACGTACCCCAGGACCAAGCACTTGTCACCAAAGTAAAAAGGAAACGGATCCACAAGTAGTTTTACAAGAATGTTTGTAGCAGCCTAAGTCTTAATAATAAAAATTAAAAAACACAAATATTCATCAATAGGAACATGAATCAGCACCGTGTGTTGTTGAGTCAGTGGAATACTACCAGCTATAAAAAGTGACAAACTGTTACACAGAACTCCAGGAAGAACCTTGCAAAGTGAATAAAACTAGAAACTAAAAAGACAGGCACAGGGTTGTATAATTCCACTTAGTAAAATGCTGGATTAAAAAAGTTACAGTGCTAGAAGTCAGGGCACGATTGTTTCTGGGAAGGGGTGTGATGGAAAGGCTGTGAGGGAACTTTCTGGGGAATAATTTCTTATGTGTTTTTACTGATTTCAGAAAGAGGGAGGGAGAAACATCAATGATGAGAGAATCATTCATCGGTTGCCTCCTGCATGCCTCCTACTGGGGATCAAGCCCCCAACCTGAGCATGTGCCCTGACTGAGAATTCAACTGTGACCTAAAGTTCATGGGTCAACGCTCAACCACTGAGCCACACCAGCCAGGCTCCAGGGTGACAATTTTTATCATCTTTTGGGTGATGGTTATAGATGCATACAATTGTCAAAGATCATGAGACAGAAATGTAAAAGAAGTATCTTTATTGTATCCAATTTTATTCAAGTTAAAAATAATGTTGGCTGAAATATCACTTAAAAAGGGATTAGTTGCCCTGCTGGAGTGGCTAGGTGGTCGAACATTGACCTATGAGCCAGGAGGTCAGAGTCAAGAGCACGTGCCTGGGTTGCAGGCTTCATCCCCAGTGTAGGGCATGCAGGAGGCAGCGGATCCATGATTCCCTCTCATCATGGATGTTTCTCTCTGTCTCTCCCTATTCCTTTCTCTCTGAAAGCAATAGATATATATAAAAAAATAAAGGGTTAGTTAGGGTGGAGCCTTAATTCAGGTGACTGATGTTTAATGCCTATCAAAGTCAGGGTCCCTTGGAACAACTGTGAAGGTGGCCCCGTCCCTCCTCCACTCCAAAGAAGAAGGAATGAAAGCAGAAAGGAAGGAAGGAAGGGAGGAGGAATAAAAGGAGGGAAGGAAGGAGAGAAGGCAGGCAGGAAATGACTAGATTTCATCCCTCTTTCTCTTGGTCAGCGCACAGTGAGGAGCTCTTTCTGTTCCCTGGACCCTGGCACCCAGGACAGTGGAAGCAAGTCCAGTGCCTCCCAGCTCCAGGGGAGGAAAGCAATCTGAGGTGCCAGCTCCCGAAGCCCGCACGGAGAGGCTGGTTTCTGCGAAGGGTGATAATGATGAGGGAGGAAGCAACTTGATTTCAGACAAAAGAGATTAAGACATTCTTGTGAAGGTGCAGATAAATTACCTCTGCATGTTACTATCTTTTATTCTGTTCTTTTATGTAGAAACTAGAGGCCCGATGCACAAAATTTGTGCAAGGGTAGGCCTTCGCAGCCCCAGTTGCCTTGACCCTCAGGGCCCTGGCCCTGCACCCTCCCCTTCCCCCCGGCCCACTTCCACTGGTCATTCTGGAAGCTCGTTCTGCCACCCAGTCTAATTAGCATATTATATAGGACTAAAGGCCTGGTGCACAGATTCGTGCTCCAGTGGGGTCCCTTGGCCTGGCCTGTGCCCTCTCACAATCCATGACCCCTTGGGGTTTTTGGTGGCCCAGTGCACGGATTTGGCCTGATCACCACAGGTCAGGCTGAGGGACCCCACCTGTGCATGGATCTGTGCACTGGGCCTCTAGTATACATATAAGATCTTTGCTTGGTCTCTTCCTGCCCTCCACCCTCTTCCCTCTGAGATTCATCAGTCTGTTCCGTGTTCCCATGCCTGTGCATTGAGCGTCTGCTCCCTGGTGGTCAGTGAGTGTCATAGCTACCAGTTGAACAGTCAAATGGTCACTTAGGCTTTTAAATATATATATAGATAGCTTGAAAAGAATAAAATTGGTTATGGTTTAACAAAATCGAATGGATCATTACAATTACTTTCGAAAGGGAAAGTAATTTTGGCTACAGCGTGCAGACTGGAATACTGCACACACTGCTTTTGTAATCCCAAATGAAGCCACTGGAAAAGACTCCTGGTCAGCATTCCCACACAGGGGAGGGCTCCGCTTCTCTCCTGCATATACCAGTGTGTCCCCTGGACATGGGCCAACGTCCAACATGAGCTGCTGTACATAATGTGACTTGAACACCCTCATTCTATGTCATAATGTATGAAATCAGATTCACTATCACTTGATTGTTTGGGGCATACATGGTTGGAAGGTCCTATTATGTGTTTCAATAGGAATAGTTGGAATATAATACTAAGTGGTGCAGTCTTTTCTGCATCTGTTTTTTCCATTCATCTGTTTAATCATGTCCTAATTGTGAAAACATCCTTTTACCCAGGCTAACTAAAAGCGCTCTGGGGACAATTAGTAAGGTAGTTGTTGGCTTTAATTTTTTATATGTATAAACATTTATTTAACATGTAGGTGGATCTGTGTTCACTCATTTTGTTCACAATTTGGATTTGAATACAGTAATGACGAACAGACGACAGACGCAGAGAACAAGGGGATGGACAGTCTGATGGCATAGTCCCAGAGAAAGCATGCTGGCCCCGTCCCCACTGACCCTGAGAGCAGGCTAATTCCACCTCCTGTTTCCTCACTGCTTTCTACAATATTTTACAAGATGGAGGACACCTGGGAAGACTCTGTGTGTTGATATGAGTGTACTACATCATTTACATATCTGATCATTCTTCCTAAAAGCTGCCCTGGACTGTGCTTCCAGACCTGCTTGCCTGGGAGGCCCGAGCCGCTGAGCACAGGGAACATCTCCCACTGTGAGCCCTCTGCTCTGGGCCTCTCTCCCCGCCCTGGGGCCACTTCCGGGCTTGCTGATTGTCGATGCTGTGATTTAATTCACAGCACACGATACTACATAGCTGAATACACGTTGGTTCATTGAATCAGTCTAACCTTACACTTTCTTACAGGAAGATATCAGAAACAAGTATTTGCAAAAAGAACTACAAAAGGAATGGAGAACCTTCAAGGTATGTTACCATATATTACACCAAAATGTGTGGGAGGATAAACCATGCTTCCCCTGTGGTGGACAGTTAACTAAACTAGTGGTAGTCTTTTCAGAGCATGACTATAAAGGGAAACAAATTCCAATAAATGACGCTAAAGAAAACATTCCTACTGAAAAATACATCAATTATTGATAGTTCCTCACAGCTGAGCGCTGGCTCACAGAAGACATGAGAAATCAATCTGTAATGACTCCATGTTTTCCCTCTGAAGTGTGCTCAGCAACGTATACATGTCACGCCCTTTGCCCATGACCTGTGACGATCACTCCCCTTATGTGATGGAAGCGGAAGGTGAGGACTGGACAGATGGAGCCACTTGTTCGGGTCACACAGTGGATAGAACTGCATTTGCCCTGTTTCCAGGGAGTTACCTGCCTGTGCGGAGCTCTGCCAGGCTTTCGGATGGGTGGGGGTATGAACCTCACCGTCTTTCTCCTGAGCTGTGTGAGTCCCCTATGATGTGCGTCCCCCGTGATGTGTGTTCCCATGATGTGTGACTCTCCCGTGATGATGTATGACTCTGCCATGATGTGTGAGTCGGAGGACGTTGGGGCGAAGACCGCACACTGCTGTGGGCTCTCCAGCTCGGGGTGGAGTGGAAACTCCCTGCCTGCGGGCATCCTCATGGTCCCCCCCACCTCCTCTGGGACCAGTTGAGCTCCTCCAAGATGCCAGGGCGGGACCCTGTGGCCACCTCCTCACATGTGTCTTTGCGTGTGCTCAGAAACAAAGGGCAGCGGGAGAGGAGGCGAGGCTGAGATGCCATCTCCGGGATCCGGAGGGAAACCCCAGCGTGATGACCCAGACAACCTTCAGGCGGCACCTCAGTTGTCTAGCCACAGCTACACACCGCATCTAGCCACAGCTCCGGTGGGAAGTGGAGTGGCAGGATATTTAATTTAGAGCGAGCTCGCCCCAATGCCTCTCACACACCGGACCGGACAGGGGATGGTTCTCCCGGGAGCTCATGGCGGGCTGGACTGAGCCCCAGGGGCCAGGGAGCGGGTGGGGACGCAGGGGAGCCCCGAATGCGCACCTCTGTTCAGGAGAGAGCAGCAAGCGGGTGGATTCCCCTCCCACGGCCTGGAGGCGCCCTTGCAGAAGCTTCTGCTCTCCTGGGCGCCCCCACCCCACCCAGTGGCCTCGGCTCGGCTCCCACCAGGGCTCTGCTTCGCTCCAAATGTTATACTTACTCAGCACCTAAGATTAAGTCTGTCGTTGAAACACGTAGCATTTTTCCTTTTAAATTCTAGCTCTTTCTAAAATAAAATGTGGCCATCTCTTTAATCCTAGACACAAACATTTAAAAGTAAATAATATTTTCATACTTTCCAATTTCCCGTAAAGGAAACCAAATCTGGTTTTAGAATTTTGCATGTGACTTTAGGAGAGTCTTGTCCCGGCCAAGATCGCCTGCCCTCCAGAACCTCTAACAGTCTTCTCTCGTCTGAAACACCTTCGCCTGAATCACCGCTATTGCATGTTTTACGACTAGACTGCCACCCCACGCGGAGAGAGATGGACAGGCACAGGCCTGTTCCGCGCGGGGACTCAGCGATGACGAAGAAAGAAGGCAGGGAGGGGGACATACGCCAGGAGGTGTAAGTCATGGTGGGGAGGCACCATGACTTTGCTGATGCCACCCCAATTTTAGGGGGATCCCTGGAAACTGGGCCTCGAGGGCCTTCACTCAAGCTCTTGTTTCTGTAATTATTTCCTGCGCTTAGACACCGACTCAGGAATGACAGGTGGCTCCTGGCTGGTTGAATGAAGACTCAGGTTTGTTGGTGTTCCTGCAGGAGCACCCATGAAGTCACACCTGGAGCTCCTTGCTCGCGTCCAGGCCTAACACCTGGGCTGCCCGCCGCCTGTGCAGCACCAGCCGCAGGAGCTCCTGTGGGGAAGCCCGGCGCCTGGCGTCCCGCTGGCCTGCAGGAGCCTGTTCTGGCGCCAGCGTCGCTGTGAGCCCTCTTCCCGTGTGGCTGCAACGGGAAGACGGGTGCCCGGGCACATTGCATGTTTGTAAACACAAGCAGGTAGCGACAGGAGAGAGTATGAGCTTCCTGCCTGCTCTCTAGGAGCAGCCTGAGGTGACAGGTGCTCTGAGCACCTCCTTCAGAAAACGATTCCTACAGCCTGGAGCTGGGATTCACTGGAGAACGGCGGAGCATTCCAGAGCCACACACATGTGCAGCCAGTGGGGAGGAGCTGCTCTTCCTCCCACAGAAGCAGCTTCACATGTAGCATCTGCCAGTTCTCATGGGGAGAACATCCCCGTCACAGCCAAGTTCAAGGTCAAGCTCCCACTGCAATGCCACTGTGCGAGCCCTCGGGAGAGAGGCACACAGTGGGCGCACATGTGAGTGTTTCCTGTCCGGGAGGCGCACACCTCACACCTGACCTCACTCCCGCGTGGGGGGCCTGGCTCTCAGGGCGCGAGGTGCACCGTGAGGAAGGCAGCCGCACAGGCCTGGGGAGAGGCCGGCCCAGCAGACGGGCTCACACTCAGCACTGGGATGGAAGACGGAGGAAAAAGTAGAAATCTGGGGGAAAACGGTCACTTCCTGGCATTGCTGATGATCACCAGAGCCAGTTCCGGACTCCGCATGTCTGCTTTCCAGCTCCCCGAGGCTCACCGATCTGTAGGACACGTTGGTGCCTGTGCTGGCTGATTGTTCACTGCCACAGCCATGTCCCTGGCCCCTGCCCCTGACCTCCCTGCCATTCCTGCTCCTGCCACACCCGCTGGGGTCTGAGCTTCTGTGTGCGACTCACCCTCCCTCCCCAGAGTGCCTTCCTGGGCGTCATGCTTCCACATAGATCCCCCACGGGCGGCCCTGAGTCTCCCCCTTCCTCTGAGGACCTCACATCCCAGTCTCCCGCCCGGAGTGTGTGGTGCTGCAGTGCTGGTGGCGCCCGGGGCAGGCAGACCATCAGGTCTCGGTCGTCCCGAACTGTCATGAAATGCTTTGTTCGCGTGTCTCCCTCTTGTCTAAAGTGGACTTTAAGGTTCTTGCAAACAGAGTAGCATTAAGCACAGGTCAAATAGTGTTAAATTGAATGTTGAACTGGAAAAACATGCTCTATAAATCCAGTTACAATTTCTCCTCACATCCTTGTTTTTGAAACGATAGAAAACTTAGCTCCATTGAGAAATAATTAATAGATATGAATTTTTGAAGATTTTTTAAAAATAGAAATTGTGTAGAAATCATATCTTCTATATATTTTGCTTAGGTGAAAAATTCTGTCTTTACAAGTTTTAAGACATGTTTCTTTTTTTATTTTTTTCTATGGAATTCCTGCCATTTGTGAAATTATAAGTGTTAAAGTTTAGGGAGTGACAGGATTAATGATCTTTAATGCCCTGTCTTTCCAGGATAAGACAGTGAGAGACGCCCTGCGTTACAACGGGATTGTTCCCGGCTTCGGCAGATGGAACCACCACTGTGCGACCATTCCCAAGAACCTCAAGGACACCCTGGTCACTTATTAAAGACGCCGGCTCCAAAGCTGGGTTTCCGCAGGGACCCGTTTCTGCTTAGTTTGTCATTAGGATTCACGATGATGGTCTCCATTCAGTCCTGCAGACACGCTTCCTCCGGACTCACTCACATAAACACCTTCCTCCTCGACAGCAGAATTGTTCAGTTCACTTTTTTATTAGGGTCTTGTGTCATAAAAAAGAGGTAGAAATATCTTCCATAACAAATTTTATGGGCCAAACATTTAAAATAAGTTTTGTGACATCTGAATCCCCATAAGCTTCTAAGTGAAGTCTATCTAAATTAAATGACATGCTTTGGCTCATTAGATCAAGTGTAAAGTTGAAAGCAGAATAGGAAGCTTATTGTTGCCTTTCAAACCTATAAAACAATACAGGTTTTCACCATCTGAACTTGTTTGCAGAGCACAGCTCATTTTCTGAGCTTTCTGCAGTGCCTGTGAGATCTTAGTCAGCTGGGGCTGCTGTCACACGTGCTGCACGCTAGTGAGGGGGGCTTGTCTACAGTAGAATGTCTTCCTCAGCCTGGAGGGGGGGCCGAGAACCAGACCCGGGATGGTCATGTTCTGGTGAGGGTGTGCTTCCTGCACCTTCTCCTGAGAGCTCACCTGCTGGAAGGGACCAGGCCACTCTGTGGGCTCCTTACGAAGAGGAGCACTGATCCCATTCCTGGGGGCACCGCTCTCAGGACCTGAGCATCTCACAATGACCCTCCTCCCAACACCAGCACGTTGGGCATGGGGCGTAGGGGCACAGACATTCAAAACATTGTGTCTGCAAATAGAATTTCTACCCAAATTTTTAGAAAAAAGTATTTCATGAAGTCAGACTTGCACAGGACTCGAAACTAGCCTAGCTCTTCCATCAATATCAGAGTGGCCCACAGGCAATCATGTGATACCCTGTCACTGCCTAATCATGTGATAGTCAAGCTTACTGTTGCTGATAATTTATGCTTTAGAGTAATAATTGATCTGTACTGGATCTGAAAATTCTAATTTAAGTGAAAATGATGATAGTGATTAAACTGTCTGCTCAAAATATCAGTCGAAGCTGCAAAGCTGTTTGCTTGTCTTTCCCTAGGCAGAGGCAGGCGCCTGGGGAAAGGCAGAGTGGGTTTTGAAAGTGACTTCCACACTGCACTTAGAACATCATTGTGATGATTTAGGTGTCTTCAAAAACAAAAAAGTTCATATTGAAGAATTATGGAAAATTATATATGTCATTTGTATATATGCATACATGTATGCTAATTATAATAATTTTAAGACATGTAATGAAATATCAGATTTTGGAGTACCATATGTGTTGCATGATTGAGCAATTGGAATCCTAAATTACATCAAAGCAATCTCTGGGTTTGTTTGTTTGTTTGTTTGTTTGTTTTTGATAAGTGGAGCAAGAAATTAAATAAATTTCCAGTAGGATCTGAAAGTTGAAAGCATCTATTTTCTTTGAGTTTTTTCAATCTAAAAGTTTTCTTTAGTTGAACACATGATTATAGAGTGACAATACTTTTGTGGCTCACCCTTCTCTTTTTAAAGACTTCAAAGTATTCAACAAAACTTCCATATGGATAACAGCATTATTATTATTACTAAAGGCCTGGTGCACAAAATTCATGCATGGAGGTGGGGGAGTGTGTTGCTTAGCCCAGCCTGCACCCTCTTCAATATGGGATCTCTAGAGGGATGTCCAACTGCCTGTTTAGGCCCGATCCTACTGGGATTGGACATCCCACTCACAATCCAGGATTGCTGGCTCCCAACTGCTCACCTGCCTGTTTGCCCCTAATCACTTCTGCCTGCCAACCTGATCACTCCCCAGTCAGCCTGATTGATGTCTAACTGCTCCCCTGCCAGCTTGATTGCTTCTAACTGCCCTTCCCTGCAGGCCCTGTCGCCCCCAACTTCCCTTCTTTGCTAGCCTGGTCACCCCTAATTGCCCTTCCCTGCAGGTTTGATCACTCACAACTGCCCTCTTTTACAGGCCTGACCCCTCCCACCTGCACTCCCCTGCTGGCCATCTTGTGATGGCCATCTTGTATTCACATGTGGGCAACCATTTTTAACCACATGGGGGCAGCCATCTTGTGTGTTAGAGTGACAGTCAGTTTGCATATTATTTTATTAGATAGGATAGAGGTCTGGTACACAAATGGGAGCCGGCTGGTTTGCCCTGAAGGGTGTCCCAGATCAGGGTGGGGGTTACCTTGGGGCATGGGACAGCCTGTGTGAGGGGCCTGGGGTGGTTTGCAGGCCAGCCATGCCACCCGGCAATCCAAGCTGAGGCCCTGGTATCTGGGATTTATTTATCTTCTATAATTAAAACTTTGTAGCCTTGAGAGGAGTCCAGGGCTAGCCAGGAAGCTTAGCTTCCTCCATTGCCAGGGGTAACCCAAGCCTCCTGCTTGCTTCAGCTCCATGGCCACTACAATTTTTGTTGGATTAATTTGCATACTCACTCCTGATTGGCTTGTGGGCATAGCGGAGGTATGGTCATTTTGCATGTTTCTCTTTTGTTAGTGTAGATTATTATTATTACTTATTAATCCTCACCTGAGGATATTTTTTCCATTGTTTTTTAGAGAGAGTGGAAGGGAGGAGAGGGGAGAGAGAAAGGAAAGAAACATTGATAAGAGAGAGAGAGACATCAATTTCTTGCTTCCTGCACAGACCCAGACTAGGGCTAGGGATTGAGCCTATAACCCAGGTATGAGCCCTTGACTAGGCATCAAACCCTTGACCCTTTGTTGCACGGGCCAACACTCTAACTGCTGAGTGACACCGGCCTAGGCTAGATAACAGCCTTAATTTCAAACATTAACTTATGAACTGAGTCATTACATTACTTAAT
Source organism: Pipistrellus hanaki (assembly GCF_964339955.1). Taxonomy (NCBI): domain Eukaryota; kingdom Metazoa; phylum Chordata; class Mammalia; order Chiroptera; family Vespertilionidae; genus Pipistrellus; species Pipistrellus hanaki. The sequence goes on from NC_140519.1 coordinate 2,587,642, forward strand.
TTCACATTGTTCAATATGCATAAAAGTGTATCTAAGATTATACAATAATTGAATGTTAGGGTGGTCTTCTGGCCACATACCTTTTGGTTTGCTTTGCATATTAATCACAATATTTTTTGTAGGAAGTACATAGTTTTGGTTAATTTGATGAATTTATCAAATAGTTATCAGTTGAGAAAGCCGTACAGTAATAATCATAGTTAACCTAAGCAAGAACTTTGAGCCTTCAAATGGGTCAACTCAATTCTCTCAAAACCCATATGAAGTAGGTTCTGTTATTTATTATTCCCTACTCTACAGGAAAGGAACTGGACACACTTGGAGGTCAGAATTTTAGTCAATGTTAATAGATGTGCTTTTGAGTTTGTCTCTGATGAGAAGCATGAGGAAAAGCCCACGTCATACTAAACCAGCCACAGATGCTCACCTGCCACTTCCCTGTGACCCTCAGGGAAGAGGAAGCTTCTGCTGGACAGGTGACCTCCCTGGTTGCTGTAGAGAAGCCAGTGCCGGGCAGGTGGCTGCTGGGGGAGTCCCTGATCTCCCAGCCACCCTCAGCATTGGGACTAGGGTTTGATCTGAAAATACCATTAACAATAAATGCTTTCCCTACCACTCCCTGCCTTTCTGTTTTAATTTCTTTCACATCATGCTGCTTAATAACTTCCCTGTGTGGGCAAGGCAGTCTGGCACAGTTCCTCCAAACCTCCCATGCCTAGAAAATCATAAAACTATGTCACGTCAGGTTCAAATTGCTGTCTGACGGTATTTTCAAGCTCTTATCTTTCACGTGAAATAAAATACAGCAGCTGATGCCTGTTCCCATACATGGAGAACACTGACAGTGTAAGTAGTTGAATTAGCACGGAATTCTAGAATTATCAGGTGACAGGGCTGTAAGGTTCTTGGGAAGCCTCCTACCTCAGCGCCTGTCTCAGGCAGGTGAGCCTCAGCAACACTGTGAAATCACACTCCAGTCTCTTTCTGAATGTCTTCAAGGGAAACTCCAGACCCCAATGGAGCACCTCATTTGAATGACCTTTGGTTAAAAAAGAAAACACACACACACACACACACACACACACACAAACAAAACCCTTTACCTATTAAATGACTATTCTTTTTTCTCTCTCTAGACTAAAGTAACACAAGTCTTCCTACATTTCTTCCTAGTGATAAGGGTTAGCTAGCTAGCTCATTAGATAGACAGGTGTGGGGTGTGGGGGAGGGGGGTGTAGGGAGGTAAACAGGGAGGATGGAGACATTGCTGGCCTGAGAAATTAAAGCAGTCATAAACCAAGGGCAGAGGTACCTCTGGCCTGAGCAATCACAGCAAACATAAGGCAGATCAAACACAGCCTTGACCTGAACAGTGGGGAGAGCCACAAGGGTAATAAAACATCTCCGGCCAGGACAGCTGGGGGAGTCATAGGGAGGTCAAAAGCAACTGCAACCTGAACAGGGAAGATGGATATGTGAAGGGCAGAACTAGCTCCAAGACGCCAGAATGCTTTCACAGAGGACAAAGCAATGCCACAGGAAAGGGAAGAGGAAGGCAGACATTCACGGAGCACAGAGGCATGTTGCAAGATAAGGGGAGAGAAAGTGGCACCACGTGGGCGTTAGACTGAGACTACGTAGCTACGTAGCAGAGTGACAGTGAGGAAGCACAGGGGTCCTGCATTGAGAAGGGTCCAATTAGAAAGGGTCCCAGGTTCAGACAAAGAACTACAGCACATATAGACCAAGACAAAGGGACATGAGACAGATTTTGGATTTTTGATTTTTTCCCATGGAGGGAGAGCAAGCTTTTTCCATTTGGGGGCCCCAGAGGGAGTTGTGTATGTTCCCAATGAACTTCTACATTTTTATTCAAGAAGCCATTAGTCTACAAATTTTATTCTTCAACTTTGTTGGACAAGGACCCGCGAGAAGAATCTGCGCCCCAGAAGCCCAGTTTCACTAGGACCTCATTATCTTCTCTGACCATTTTCACTTGTCACCATCTCCGTCTCCTTTTTGAAGGGAATCACCAAAATTGAACATTTTACTGGTCAATTCTTGTGTGATGCCACACAATAATGTTGCTGATGATTTGGAATGAAACATTTGACTTTTGCTATTTTTCATGTTTTCCTCCCACTTTCATCTAACCACAGTGCCCCTCCATATTAGCCTGATGTTAGGGTCTCTTTTTCAGAGATCAGGGGAATGAGTGCCCTTTTCTTGGAAAGCCTTCATCACCCTCTTCCTTTCACAAACTCAATTATAATAAAGAAGATTTTGTCATTTACCCCAACATGCAAGAATTTTCCTCCAATGTAACTGCTCCTCCCCTTTGAACAGCTTTATTTTTCAGAGTGTTTCATAATTCACTATCTGTCCTCTCTGTCTCTAAATCCGGAGGATTCCTTCAGGACACTCCCTGCAGCCATCGCATGTGGCAGCGAGGGCAGCACCCTCCTGGGAGTCTGACAGGAACACCTTCCGGGAAACGAGGTGAGCGAGGGTGATGCCTCCACAGGTGGCTGCAGAGAGGGAGCGAAGACCTGCTGGCGCCCGTTTTGTCCTCATAACCGTTGCGCACGTTGTGTCTCTGGTAGCTCTTCGCTGCATGTAGTTTATGGCTATTTACACAGAAGTGTGTTTGTGTTTGTGTTTTTTGTGTTTTAACCTAACAGGGGTGAAATGACTCCGCGCCTCGGAGGCGCACTGCCAGGTCCCTAATGCGGGGCAGGCAGAAGAGCGCTCAGTCCGCAGCAGATGCCGCCTGTGCTTGCTGAGAGGCTTCCTCCATCGCTGGGAGAATAGAGAGGAGACTGTGTCTGCCACAGCAGCATGCAGGCAAGCTGGGCTTCAGGGACCCCCCTGCACTTTGGCTCCGAAGCCCCACTCCCCTTCCTGTGTCCCTGTTTCTCAGTTCCGGTTCCTCTGGCGCTTTCTCCTTCTCTGAGCCTACCTTTATCCTGCTCAGCCCCCAGCCTTAGCATGAGGCTGCGAGGGAAAGCGGAGCCCTGTCCCCCACCCTCTGCCCGGCAGCCTGGGGTGCTCTCAGGAACGAAGTTAAGTGGTTGGGGGCCTTTGAAAGATGCCCTAAAGTGGAACTGGAGATGAAGTTAGGGCTTAAGAGGAGCTACTGGAGGGCAGCAGACGCAGCCAGTTTACCAGTCAGGGGGCACGCCTGGGCCGGGCCTGGGGAACTAGACCAGTTACTGACAGGGAGGGAGGCAGTGAGAACAGGAGCTGTGCTAACTAGGGGAGAGGCTCCCGCAGGCCCGGGACTGCAGGTCCTGCTGCCAGGAGAGCAAGCGGCCTGTGAGAAGCTGAAAGACGCCTTGGGGAAGAGGGGAGGGAAGCAGGGAGGGGGGAGTGGGTCCAGATCTGAGAAAAGAACAAAGAACAAACCCCAGACAGGACCCCAGTGACCTGGCTGCCCTGCTGGGCCCTGGCCCCCTGGGGTTGGCCTGGGGATGCTCACCATCCTCCAGCCTCAGACCAGAGGAGCTGGGCTTTCCCACCATTGGAATCCACTGCCTGTTATGGAGCCTCCAGGCCCGGGAAGGAGACAGGACCGGGCCCTGCAGGTGTCCTGCCCCCGTGCAGGCAGCGCTCTGCCTCTGCAATCAGCAGTGGGCAGAGTCTCCAGGTGACCCGCTGCCCCCATGCGCTGGCGTTGTTGGAATAAGCGCTCACATGTGACCGACCACCCTGTCGCTGTGTACATCGGCGCAAGAAGTGACGGGGGCCTGGGCCCGTTTTGCATCTGGTCTCATTACAATAAAAGTTCCTTTTTATCAAAACAAAGCTGTTGGCCTATTTGTCCTCCCCTGCTCTATGTGCCCAGCCTGCAGCTGTCACGGGGTCATTGGAGCCAGCATCCCCATGGTCAGCGTTCACAGTGGGAGGAAATGGCTTTCCGGAAGCGAAGCCTGGGCTGTGACTGCCTGTGGGTGAGGTCAGCCGCTCTGATGTCTGCTGCACTGTTTGCCCCTCCCCCAAAGGACTTCAGCAGCGACTGATGCATGCTCAGGGACACTCACACTCGTTGTCCCAGGTTAGGGGGTATTGGAGAGAAACCACTGAAGTAGGTGAAGAAGTTGCAAAGAAAATAGCAGAGGGAAAAGAGATCTGTGACTCTAGGACAAGCACAGGATGGCTATCATGAAGAAGAGAGAAAACAGTGTCAGAATATTACATTCCTAGTGAAAACAGCATCAGAAAGGAAACTGCTTACGGTCTGATGAGAGTCACTATTTTTAACATCATTGTTGACACTCTGGCAGATGTCCCCACGCCCCCCTCTGCCCACTTCCCGCCCGGCCTGCCCGCCCTTAGCCACGCTGCTGCCTGTGTCCGCGGGCGTATGTACTAGAAGCTCTTTGGAGACTCTCCTCGCCTTCCTTCACGCCCTCCCCTCTGACAGCAGTCGGTCTCTTCCATGGTCCACGCCTGTTTCTGTTTTGTACGTCGGTTTATTTTGTTCATTAGGTTCCACATGTGAGATCACGTGGTCCTTGCTTTCTCTGACTGGCTCATTTCACTTAGCACAATGCTCTCCAGGCCCATCTGAAAGGACTTTAGAGACAGGAGAGACGGTTAGGGAAAGGGCGTCTGGGAGAGGAACGCATCCGTGATGGGCAGAGACTGCTCCATGCTGCCGGGTGGTTTACCAGATCGTTACTGATAAGGGCAGAAGCACGGGGGCACCCTGAGCGCTCACACTGTGGCCCTGAGACCGAGCAGGGCAAAGGGGAAAGTGGCCAGTTAGGAAAGCACTGGATACGTAAAACCAGGAAGAGTCCAATTAGAAAGTGACGCACAGACGGAGACTACAGGCACTGATAAACCCGTGGACAAAGAGACTCACTGCACTAGGCTTTTCCCATTTTAGAGAGAAAGCAGATTTTCCCCTTTGGGGACCGCTCCCCAGGGGGAGCTTGTATATGCTTGCAATAGATTTCCACACTTTTGCTTACAATCGTTTCGTCCGTAAATTTTATTCTTCAAACTTCACAGGACAAGAACCTGGGAGGAGAGTCCCAACTTGCCATTCGGGGTCTCACATCCATGCTGTTGGAAAAGGTAGGCGTTCCTGCTGGGCCCACGTGGCTCAGTTGGTTGGGGTTATCCCATGCACCAAGAGGTCATTGGTTTGATTCCTGGTCAGGGCACATGCCAGTAGGGGGTGTGCAGAAAGCAGCCAACCCATGTTCCTCTCTCTCTCTCTCCTTCTTCCTTCCTTTCTCTCTCTCTCTCTCTCTCTCTCTCTCTCTCTCTCTCTCTCTCTCTCTCTCTTTCTCTATTAAAAAAAATCAATAAAAACATATTTTTAAACATATAAAAGGTAACAGTTCCTTCTTTTTAGTGGCAGAATGATAGTCCATTGTGTAGATGTACCAATGTCTTTTTAATCCACTCATCTGCTGATGGGCACTTGGGCAGTTTGCAGATATTAGCTGTTGTAAATAACACTGCTATGAACATAGGGGTGCACATATTCTTTCTGATGAATGTTTCTGATATCTTAGGATATATTCTCAGAAGTGAGATCACTGTAACAAATAGCAGTTTCATTTTTAAATTTTCTTTTTGTTGATAATCTTCACCTGAGGATATTTCCATTGATTTAGAGAGAGTGAAGGAGAGGGAGGAAGAGTGAAGAGAGAGAGAGAGACAGAGAGAGAGAGAGAGAGAGAGAGAGAGAGAGAGAGAAACATCAATGTGATTGGTTGCCTTCCCCAAGCACACACACCCAGCCCAGGCTAGGAATTGAACCCCTGTACCTTCCCTCGACCAGAAATCAAACCCTAGACCCTTTAGTGTGTGGGTCAACACTAAACCTACTGGACCACCCTGGCCAGGACTCACTTGTAATTTTTTGAGGAAACTCCACACTGCTTTCCGCAGTGGCTGCACAGTCTGCATTCCCACCAGCAGTGCATGTAGCAATATGGTTGGCAATATACCTCCTAGGGCAGTGGTTGGCAAACTCATTAGTCAACAGAGCCAAATACCAACAGCACAATGATTGAAATTTCTTTTGAAAACCAATTTTTTTAAACAAACTTCTTCTAACACCACTTCTTCAAAATAGACTTGTCCAGGCGGTGGCATTTTGTGGAAGAGCCACATTCAAGGGGCCCAAGAGCAGCATGTGGCTCTGGAGCTGCAGTTTGACAACCACTATCCTAGGGCCAGGGAAACAATAGAAAACAAACAAATGGGACTACATTAAACTAAAAAGCTTTTTCACAGCAAAAGAAACCATCAGCAAGTTGAAAAGTGAGCCCACAGCATGGGAGAATGTATTTGCCAAGTCAAAACCACAGTGAGCTGTCTGTCACCTCTCCCTGTCAGAATGGCTCCATCAGTCAATCAGCAGACTAGTGCTGGCGAGGATGTGCGGACGGGTCACTCCCAGAGGGCACACAGGTCTCGCCACAGAGATGCCAGTGGAAGCAAAGGCCTTCTTCTCACACAGTCCTCTGGTCACTTAGTACCTGTCACAGACACCCAAAGAGGAAGCCCTGCTGCCCACCTGCCCCTGCCCCTCAGACCACAGAGAGGACAGGAAGCCAGTCCCATCTCCAGCTCACTGGGTACTGCCGCCGCCGCTCTGCTGTGCAGCTGGACCCGTGGTTCTTTCCATATCCCCCCGTCTGCCTGGACGCCTGTGAGGCGATGGAATCATACGAATTCCCCCACATCTTCCCAGCAAGAGAGAAAAGTGGTTATTTCAATCCCAAATAGATTTTGAAAACTAACATTGAAAGCAGTATTGCACTTCCCAGTTTCAAGCTTTATTTTCAACTAACTTCAAATTTTCAGTTACAATTTACTTCAAAATCTTTGTGTTAGTTTCAGCTGTACAGCATTAGACAATCATATACTTCACAGAGTGTTCCCCCCAATATTTCCTAGTACCCACCGGGCATCATCCATAGTTAGGAGAATATTATTGACTATATTCCCTATAATTTTAAACATGGTTCGTGAAGGGCCTGAATAGACACTTCTCCAATGAGGACATGCAGATGGCAAATAGACATAGGAAAAGATGCTCAATGTCAGGAATAGTTAGACAAATGTAAGTTGAAACCACAACGCTCTATCACCTCACACCTGTCAGAATAGCGATCATCAGCAAAGTAACAAGTGCCGGCGAGGACGAGGAGAAAAGGGGACCTTCCTGCACTGTTGATGGGAATGCAGATTACAGCAGCGTTTATAGGGACAATGTGGAATAAAAACTTAAAAGTGGAACTGCCTTCTGAACCAGTGATTCTGAAGCCAGACATAATAGGTCTGAGGCCACCTGTCACTGCTTGAGCCAAATCAAGCGGAGAGAGGGTTGAATCATGTACGAGTGTTTATTCCAATTCTGAGGGCGGTGTGGGGAGCAGGCGGTCACCTGGATACGCTGCTCCCACCCCTGCCAGTTGGCGGATTACACACACAAGAGGGAGAAGACAGCTATGCAGCTGCGGGCAAACGTGCAACATGGAAAGGGGAATGGAGTTTGCAGTATGGCCTTCAGGAGCTCAAAGCCTCATAATGAGGGGGCTAATCTCCTATGATGTCACTAACAGCTCAGCCTGTTCCCAGGACCAGAGAATGGTCAGCACTCCTGAGGCAAATGCCTGGAGGGGTCAGGGTCTGGGCACAGCAATGAAATCAAAGTGTGTTCTGTCCTTGGTCTGCTTTTAAAATGTATTTCTCTTCTGAGTCATGGACCCATTGAGGTGACTTATCTTACCTTTTTACAGCCTGTTTCCTCCTCGAGTTCCACAGGGTCTGTGAGAAAACTCCTCATCTACAATAGGTAAGGTGAGTAATTATTAGACAACTGTGGCTCTTTCTCATTACATGCCCTTCCCCACTCTCATTCCCCGCTGTGAGTATCATCATCTCATACCTATGAGATCAGCTTTACATGGAAGAAGTCATGTTGTTGAACTGTATCAGTCCTGGCCTATTATGTTTTCCCCTATGGGTTTTGGCTGTGAATTCTTTCAGAGAAAAGGGGTGTCAGGTCTCTTCTGTAAGTGCTTCCTGCTGATGGGGGTGGAGTTCTGAAGTCCTCTCAGTCTGACAAATGAAGAAGAGAGCCAAAATGGGGAAAGTGATTTTAAGTGAAGCCGACAGACCATTCGTGTTTCACTGCTTAATTATGAGTCCAAACATTGAGTCTTATTTTTAGATACAGTGAGGTAGATGGCTTCTATAGTGAGGCCCATAATGTGTGTGTAACCAATTAGTTACTCAAGGACATAGGCATACGGTTTATGACACACAGAACACAACACATAAAGGTTAATGTATGCAGCAAACCAGAAACCAGTGGAGAAGATTTCCAGCTGCCAGGCTTCTGCTGGAATGAAGTCACACTGTGGCCATCTGGGAGCTTGTCTGCAGTTGGAACCTTTCTGGTGATGTCTGCAGGTGCTGAGGTCTGTATGGCACACACATACATAACCTTGAAACAAAACTTTAAAGACAATTAACTGCATTGGAGTTCATTACATACAATTGGGTATTATGGTTTCCATTGAAACACAATTTTTCACCCTAAAATTACCTCCATTTTCACCAAAGAGCCAAATCAGGACTAATTTATTTACTGTATTAACTTGAATTCCAGTTTGGCCTGATTATTTGCATAACACAACAGGAATAGCAATGGATCACATAGGCCTTTAAAATCCACTTTGCTGGAATCTCACAAGAAAGTTTCCTCTTAGGGCAAAGCAGCCAAGCCGCACAGTTGCCATCAGGCTTTTCCTGCAATACCTATTGGTTTGGGTAAATCCCTCAAGTTTTTGAGGTCCCCATAGGGGTCTTGAGGTTCCTTCTTGCTATCTTCCAGGAAAGCAATTTAATTCTTTACCTGGAAAGACTACCATGGACCACATGACCAAGTAAAGTACCAAGCTATTTAACCAAGGGGCTTATTTGGCTTCTGAGTCAATCTTCATTTCTCTGAGTTTTCTCTCAAACATGACATTCCAGCAAAGTCTTGGTTAGTAAAACCACAAGTGGAAACTGGTTTGTGTCCTGTTATAAACAAATCAGATTCATATTGGATTTATGCAAACAAACACATTGTCATGAGAACAATAATACTCAATAATACTCAAATTCTGAAGGGATAAGGTAGGGAGAAAAATAGAAATGTTTAATATTGCTTATCCTATATAATAAAGACGTAATAGGCAAATTGATCATCACACCCTCATAAGATGACTGCCTCCAACCAGGCCAGCAGGTGGGTAGGTTAGTGAGGGATGACCAAACGACTGAACAAGCAGGCTGAGTGAGATGACCAGGTTGGCAAGGGGATTAGATGGGGATGATCAGGTCATGCATATGGGGTGCAGTTGGGAACAACCAGGCCAGCAGGGGCGGCAGTAAGGGGTGATCAGGCTGGCATACGGAGACAGTGAGGGGTGATAAGGCTGGTGGGAGTGGGGGGGGGCAGTTAGGGGCAACCAGGCAAGCAGGCAAGTGAGTAATTAGGAGTCAGCAGTCCAGGATTCCGAGAGGGATGTCTGACTGCTGGTTTAGGCCCAGGGTCCTGGATTGGAAGAGGGTGCAGGCTGAGCTGAAGGGATCCCCATTCCCTGTGCATGAATTTTGTTCACTGGGCCTCTAGTAAAAGTGTAATTCACCAAAATGCTTTAATAAAAGAAACAAGTTTTCTTATGTCTAAAAACATGAAGATTAAAAATCAACAATAATTTGAAAAAACTACAAAAACTATAATTAGTTTTAGTTTATTTAGTCCTATAATATTCTGTTTCTCCTGATTTTTCTTTCCAGTATTTATATAAATCCAGGTACTCTATAGAGTTCTAATGATTTTTATCCAGTTCAAGGGGATGGTCCAAAAGTTTATTCTAAGAAATATGTAGCTTAAAATAAATCAGTCCTTTCCATAAATGTATCAGAGTAATACAATGGCTGTAAATGCAGGCATATTAGCATAACCAATGGACACAGACACTAGGGTAGTGGGGACTTGCCTGGGTTGGGAATGGCTGGAGGGGATGTCAATTGGGGGAAAAGAAGACATATGTAAAACTTTAAACAATAAAAAAGGGAAAAAAAGAAATTATAGGTATACTGTATAATAAATCTAATAAGACAAATGAATCAAAAGTAAACTAATGCAGATTTTATTTGATTCTTTTCTAGTCTGTTAAAAGGGTAAAAGGTTTTTCTGTATTTGCCCAGAAGCTAAGGTTTTATATAATATTGAAATAGTTATATTAATCAGGAACTTGATTACTTAAAAGTCCATCTTTTTCATCATAGGAATTGTAGTTTTACTAGCCTGTATTGTGTTTAATATCTTTGGTTTGCACTTTAAATGAATGAATTATTTAATACTGTTTAATAATAATAATAATAATAATAATAATAATAATATAATCTTTTGGTTTAATGTTTTACTACCTTCCTAGGGTTTGAATTTTAAGAAAATTTTTCTTGACCTACTTGTTGGCTTTAGGTAATTCCAACAATCCCTGGAATACCTCAAATATTTAATACCTCAAAGATTTTCTTTCTCTCCTTATGAAGGAAATGTTACTTAATGTATATGAGAAGCTCTATCAAATACAGAAATAGTAACTACTAATGTATACATATATATACACATTCTATAGATGGATAAATAGATAGATATAGATATATATGTCTTATCTAATGAAAGAGTAATATGCAAATTAACAATCACTCTGCTACACCCACCAGCCACATCCACCAGCAAATAAGGAGTGAGTATGCAAATTAACCCAACCAAGATCTCTGTGGCCACAAAGCCAGCAGAGCAGGAGACTTGGGTTTCCCCGGCAATGGAAGAAGCCAAGCTTTCTGCACGCCCTGGCTGGCCCAGGCCTCCACTTAAGGCTCCAAAGTTTCAATTATAGAAGATAAATAAATCCCAACAAAAATGGCAGCAGCCACTGAGCTGGAGACATCAGGAGGCTTGAGTTGCTCCTGGTGATGGAGGAAGCCAAGCTCCTGCAGCCCTAGCCTGCCTTGGTCTCCACTCAAGGCTACAAAGTTTTAATTATAGAAGATAAATAAATCCCAGATACCAGGGCCTCCAGGCTTCGGTAGCAGTGTGGGAGAGAAGGGCATGGCTGGCCTGGAAATCACCACAGGCCCCTCACCCAGGCCGCCCTGTACCCCAAGGGAACTCCTACCCTGATTTGGGACACCCTTCAGATGGCCCCCACCCATGCACCAGGCCTCTATCCCATTTACAGTATTTTACGGTGTATAAGACGAACCCCTAATTTTACAATTAAAACATAGGTTTAGGCCTATATTTGTTGTATAAGACTACCCCCCACTTCAAAGAAAAGACTTACTTTGCAGTCAAGTTCTGCAGGTAATTTTTGTGCAACCTTTGTCTTTTGCCCCCGATTTTCGGTTGACTTTTTTTCCTTTCAAAGGTCGTTTTATAAGCCAGAAAATATGGGTAATAAAAGAGTAATATGCAGATTGACCATCACTGCAATATGCAATATGGCTACCCCCATGTGGTTAAAGATGGCTGCCACCATGTGGACACAAGATGGCCAACACAAGATGGCCAGCAGGGGAGGGCAGTTGAGAGGGACCAGGCCTGCAAGGGAGAGCAGTTGAAGGTGATCAACCCTGAAGGGGAGTGGTGTGTGTCCCTCAGCCCAGCCTGCAATCTCTATAATCTGGGACCCTTCGAGGAATGTCCAACTGCCCATTTAGGCCGGATCCCAGTAGGATCCGGTCTAAATGGGCAGTCAGATATCCCTCCCACAATCCAGGACTGCTGGCTCCCAACTGCTCACCTGCCTGCCTTCCTGATTGCCCCTAACTGCTTCTGCCTGCCAGCCTGATTATCCCCTAACCACTCCCCTGCCACCCTGATTGATGCCTAACTGCTCCCCTACCAGTCTGGTCACCCCTAACTTCCCTCTACTGCAGGCCTGGTCACCCCTAACTGCCCTTCCCTGCAGGTTTGATTGCCCCCAACTGCCCTCCCTTGCATGCCTGGCCCCTCTAAACTGCCATCCCCTGCTGGCCTGATCACCCACAACTGCCTTCCCTTGCAGATCTGGTCAACAATATATAAAACCTTAGCTCCTAGGCAAGTACAGAAAACCTTTTTCCCTTTTAACAGACTAGAAAAGAATCAAATAAAATCTGCATTAGTTTACTTTTGATTCATTTGTCTTATTAGATTTATTATACAGTATACCTATAATTTCTTTTTTTTCCCTTTTTTATTGTTTAAAGTTTTACATATGTCTTCTTTTTCCCCAAGTGACACCCCCTCCAGCCATCCTCACCCCAGGCAAGTCCCCACTACCCTAGTGTCTGTGTCCATTGGTTATGCTAATATGCCTGCATACAAGTCCTTTAGTTGCTATCTAAGCCTTCCCCTGATTTGTCTCTTTATCTATTCTTATTCATTAAATTATGTCTATCTTCTCCAACTGGCTTATTTCACTTAGCATGATGCTTTCCAGTTCCATCCATGCTGTTGTAAATGGTAAAAGTTCCTTCTTCTTCTTCTTCTTCTTCTTCTTCTTTTTTTTTTTTTTTTTTTTTTTAATAGCAACATAGTATTCCATTGTGTAGATGTACTACATTTTTCTAATCCATTCATCTGCTGATGGGCACTTAGGTTGTTTCCAAATTTTAGTTATTATAAATTGTGCTGCTATGAACATAGGGGTGTATATATCCTTTCTGATTGGTATTTCTGGTTTCTTGGGATATAGTTCTAGAAGTGGGATCATTGGGTCAAATGGCAGCTCCATTTTTAGTTTTTTGAGGAAACTCCACACTGTTCTCCACAGTGGCTGCACCAGCCTGTGTTCTCACCTCAGTGCGGGAGGGTTCCTTTTTCTCCGCATCCTCGTCAGCCAACCATTATGCTCAATTAATATTTGACAAAGGAGGCAAGAGCATACAATGGAGTCAAGTCAGTCTCTTCAATAAATGGTGCTGGGAAAATTGGACATATACATGCAAAAAAATGAAACTAGACTACCAACTTACACCACACACACACAAAAAAATAAAATCAAAATGACTAAAGGACTTAAATGTAAGACGGGAAACCATAAAAAGCATACAAGACTTCATAGGCAGCAAAATAGCAGACAAATGTTGTAGCAATATCTTTACAGACACAGCTCCTATGGCAATGGAGACAAAAGAGGAAATAAACAAATGGGACTACACCTATAATTTCCTTTTAATATTTCTCTTCACAACCATATGTGTCTTTCACAAACCTTTTTAGCCATTCAGAAACAACTAGCTTTAGAAGAACCCACTTTTTTCTTCTTTAAAATGCATATCCATACTTCATGCCCTCTATTACCAAAACCATATAACTTCTTTCCAGTTAGAATTCTTAACTCTTAGAAAAATTTTTCAGGTGACAAGAAAGCTAGCAATATTCCTCAGATTAGCAATGCATTCCATTTTAAGTGAAATGTAAGCTATATTCACTAACAGATACAAATCCATTCCCCAGCTGCTCTGCAATATGAAGCTCAAAGTAGTCACACTCAGATCAATTACTATTTCAGTATCCTGTTATTTCAAAATACCTAGATATTTAATGATTTTTTATTATTTAATTCAGCAAGTCTTCAAAGTTTTAAGTTATGTAAGTTACCCCAAGCTTTTGAAAACTATGTTTAGATAAATATAATTATATTGTAAAACTTAATCAAAACCCTTCATTTTAGCCCTAGCTGGTTTGGCTCAGTGGATAGAGATTTGGCCTGCAGACCAAAGGGTCCCTCCGGGTTTGATTCAGGTCAAGGGCAACCTTGGTTGTAGGTTCCTCCCTGGCCAGGCCCTGGTAGTTTCTCTCACATAGATGTTTTTCTCTCTCTTCTCCTTCACTCTCCTTGAAAATCAGTGGGAAAATATCCTCAGGCGAGGATAACAAAAACACAAAATAAAACCCCTTTGTTTTAGTTATAGCTATTCATTATGTCTTATCAACTCCATGAGATTCTAAAGTAAATTATCACCCAAGCATTTTTTTGGAAATTTTGCAACACAGAGACCATGACCTTGACAACGTCTAGGAGGCTGGAGAGAAGGCAGGTGGGAGGGGTTTACAGGGTTTATTTCCCATAGGTTCTTTTCTGAGTTGAATCCTTATGGTGTAACAACATGAAACCTTGCATATAAGACAGGCCTTCATCCCATTTTAAAACAGAAACAACCTCTGAAGTAAATAAGTGAGTCTCCAAAGGAAGGGACTGGGACACTGGCCTTAGACTCTCTCTCACACCAGCCTGCACAGCCAATGCCCTTCGCAAGGTCAAGGGGCACAAAGCCAAACAGCAGAGACAGGTTCCCAGTGTTCACAGAACAGTGAAGAGCACACCAAGTCCCCAGAAGATAAAAGAACACCAGCAACCAGTTACCTTTTAGACAGACAAGGGCTCTCACTCACTAAGCATTAAGGATGGCCAAGGCCTTGAGAGGAAGAGCAGGGAGGGTCCCTGAGATAAGGAACTCTTGGCAGCTGCTGGGAGGTGCCTGCATCCCTGCCATGGGTTCAGCCTCCAAAGACAAGTGGGATATACCCCATCTTTAAACATATAGAACCAAGCAACAAAGACACACAAACAACAACCAATGTACAAGAAACAATCAATATTGTACTCTGTGTACAATATCTATACCTGTGCACAACCCGCAGATAAGAGCTTCACTCCATGCTCCTGTCTGTGTAGCCACAGAAACCTTAGGATACCCTGCAGTTAAGCACGCATGCGCACGCGCACACACACACCAAACAAAACAAAACACTGAAGCAAATCAATGTCTCTCATCCCAGAGTGGATCAATTAGGGGCTCTGAGACCAAGCAAGGAGCGCTGGAGGTCTCCTGCTGCCACCTGGAGCTGATCAGGCTCGCCCAGACAAGAGGCAGTAAATCGTCCTGTGACATACGCAGTATATGCTTCCCATGCCTTCCAGAGAAGCCTAGACGAGAGGCAGCCATGCTTCTCATGTCATACGAACACGCTTGATTCTACTGAGTTAGGTGGGAGGACGCGGATTGCCGGAGCTGACAGTGGGCCCCGCAGGAGGATCCCTGCAGCGCTGCAGGAAAAGACTGTCCTGATGGCAGCCTAGGAGCCCAGTCCCTGCAGCAGCCCCAGAACTTGCCTGGAAAGAAACCCCTCTTGGGGTCCTGCCATGGTCGCCACCTTTGAAACCAGACACCAGGGGTTCAACGCCGCCTGTCACTACTTGAGCCAAATGTAGCAGACAGGGGTGAATCGTACAGGAGTGTTTTTGCAATAATGACAGCAGGATGAGGAGAACAGTCAGTCACCCTGGAAATTCTGCTCTGACCCCCTCACCAGTTGGCTGGTTATACACACAGGAAGGAGAAGACAGCTACGTGCAGCTGTGAGCTGAATATAACATGGAAAAGGAGGGTAGAGTATGCAGTCTGGCCTTCAGGAGCTCAGAGGCCAATAACATGGTGGTATCTATCTATCTATCTATCTATCTATCTATCTATCTATCTATCTATCATCTACCTATCTATCTATAAAAGACTAATATGCAAAGTGCCCCCTTGAGAGATTGAGACCAGGAGACTGGAAGACCAAGAGTTTGATTGCTTGCAGTGATGTGTGCTGACCATCAGGGGGCGACACAGAACATGGAGGTTGACCAATGACAGTGGTGGTGGGTGCTGAGGGAGTGAGGGAAGAAGGAGGGAAGAAGGAGGTGGGGAACCTGAGAATCTGATCCGCCCTGATTGCTGGCCAGAACTAGGGACCCTACCTGTGCATGAATTTCGTGCACTAGGCCTCTAGTCTCCTATGATGTTACAAAGAGCTCAGCTAGCTCCTGGGACTGGAGAATGGTCAGCATTCCTGAGGCAAAATCCTGAAGGGGGTCAGGGTCTGGGCACAGTGACCAAGTCGAAGTATGTCCCGTGTTCCTGGTCTATCTTTAAAATTTACATCTTTAGAAGTAATGGATCATCAGGCTTCTTATCTTTCTATAGCCTGTTCCATGGTTCAGTTTCCTAGGGTCTGTACGTAAACTTCTCATCTATAGTTAGTAAGGGAACAATTGTCAGACAACCGGCTCTGTTATTATTATTGCCCTTCCCCACTATCAGTTCTTCTTCTGGGAATTTACCAAAAAAAGCCCAAACATTGCTTCAAGAGACAGACTCAGCCCTCTGCTCAGATGTCTTATTCTCTCAGAGGCCGAGGCTCTTGGGAATTGTTCACCATCGCCTGGTGCAATCTCCCTGACGCCAGCGCAGGAACCTGGGACTTCTTGGCACACCTTGGCCCATTCACCTGTTACTGACAGCCCTTCCCGCGCTTCTGCTTGCTGTCTATTCCCTCATCCCAGGCTCCCGGCTGGAGGGGAGGCCTGTGCTTAGAAAAGGTGCCATGAGCTCAGTGTTGCACTAAATAAAGTTTTAGTTTCTGGTCTTGTGTAATCTTGAAACTATAAGAGCCCTCTTAGGCCAACTAAAACAACTTATTGGGAAATTATAAGTCTTGAAACTTACATAACTGGTTTATAATAGTTACCAGACAAAGAAATAACATTTGGAACCATCCTTTTCATTAAACATAAACATATGCTGGAAGCAGCCGGCCCGCCGTCTGGTGCTCTCAGCACCCAGCCGCCCGCAGACTCATGGCCACAGGCTGAATGCCTCCTGGGCGGGAGCCTCTGCACTGCGTCAGACGCAGCCTGAGCTGCACCCCAGCCCCTTCCAGCAAAGCCGGCCCCTTTCTCTCAAAGTCAAGTCCGCCAGTCTGACTGGGAAAGGCCTGGAACCCCCGTGGCCACCCCGAGGGGTTTGCTGTCGGTGGCCTCCGGCTGTTTGGATGTTTAATAGCTGGACGTGATGTTGTTTTGCAGAAAATCTTTGAATTTCAGCTTATTCTCTCCACCTCCTGGCTCTAGCTATGCACAAAATGAAGCAAGGAGACTTATGGATGTCACTTCTGAAATACCCAGGGATATGTGTGTAAAGGCATATGCGAGCATGCATGCATGAGTGCATGTTTGTGTGTGTGAGTGTATGTGAGAGTGAATGTGTGTGTGAGTATGTATGTATGTGGATGTGTTTGTGTAAATGTGTGTAAGAGTGAGTGTGTGTGTGTGTGTGTGTATGCAAATGTATGCGTGTGAATGCATTGTGTGTGAGGGTGTATGTGTGTGTGGGAGTATTTATGTGTTTGTATGTGTGTGTGAGTGTGTGCATGTGTGCACAGCTAGCATTCAATCTAGCCCCCATCCCTCAGAATTTGCCTGTGATTAGAAAGAAAGGAGAGAATGGATATAAAATGGGTATGACTGGACAGAAGGCGAGTCTCTCCTCTCATGTTCCAGTCCTGTTCCCTTCCTCTCTGCTCTCCTGAGAGCTGGCAGAAGCCAGCCAGGTGTGACTGTGCCCCCCAATCTCACAGACTGCGATTTGTGGGGTTTCTGCCCCAGACCTCGCAGGTCCAGTCCCATCTCAGCCTGGGTGCCTGACTGCACATGAGTCTTCCCTGCTGATTTAAAATATCTCAAGCTCTTCTAAATACTTAAACACAGCGTTTCCACAATGCATTGATTTGTTTTAGGAAACACTAATGGGTGTGCTCTGCACAATGCAGCTGTGTAGCATTCTTAATGAATTTCCCAGCCACTGGCATAACATTTGAATTGTGGGTTAACATTTAAAACTTATTCCTAGAGAAAAAAGCGTTTGGGAAGGCACGGGCCATGCAGAGCTAAAGGGATCTGTGAAGCTGGAGGAGCACAGCCATTTCCCTCAGCCGTGGGAAATGTGCCGGGCTGGGAGCCGGGAGCCTGGGAGCCGCACAGTCCAAGCGCCCAGAGGTCTGGCCAGAGGTCTGTGTGCGCACCCTTCGCCAGGCTGGATCCTCCAATAATCCTCCAAGCTCTCTCCTTTCAGAACGCTGGCGTGCACGCTCCCCCTCAATCCCGTCGTTGTTACTGACGTGACGTTACTTGTGTCTCCATCTGCCTCGTTATAACAACCATGAGCAGCGATCCGCTCAGCATCAGCTGCAGAAGATGAGGGACCCTTTTGATTGGAGACACGTAACGGTCCGTGTTCGCATCTCAGCCAGCACCATTACAAGGAAACGGACGCCCCGCTGTATTTCTGCTCGCCAGATGTGGGGTGTGGGGAGAGAAGATGATTGGTTTGGTAAGGATTTCCATTGTTTTTCCTTGAATATGTCACATGTCCACTTCACTGACAGGACGTCCTTAGACGCTTCTAAAGGCCACATCTCAGCGGCCCCGTCTGTGGCTCACGCAGCTCGGCTAGTAAACATCTGACATGGTTGGCATGTGGAGATTTCTGTTCCATTCCAGACAGCTAGGGAGTCTCCAGTTTCTAACACCCCATTGCACTGTGGCTTAGCAAGGTATGGGAAGTGGCACGAAATAAAACACCAACCCCCTGCTCCTGACCTTCCTTATGGGAGGCTGTATGTGGAGAACGGTGATTCCCGAAGGATGACGTTGCGGCCAGAAGCACCAGGCCCCTGACTCTCACTGAGATGCACCCTCAGGGCCCTGCTCCACTGGAAATCCCAGGAGTGGGGCCCACACATCTTAACAGCAATTCCGATGACTGTGGGGCACGAGGCAGCTGGACAAACTCTGTAGAATTTTTAAGAATAAATCCTACTTTCCTCACCATCGGTTGGGAAGCTCATAGGAGAAGATGACTGAGGGGACAGTGTCAGGATCAACGTCACTGGGGCTTTGGGACTGGTCCTGTCTCCGTGCAGCCCAGAGAAGCTGGGAGTGGTATCCGTCATTTCAGATGCTCAGGTCACAATCCCTGAACCCACCCACTGTCAGGGACATTTTGAGGCCCTGGGGCTAGTCCTTAAATGTGTGAGCATAAGGAACAGTCCAGCCTGGAAATAACTTTCATGAGTTTAATTGAGCCAAACTGTCGACAATTGCCGGGAAGCAGAACCTCAGGCACGGGGACAAATGCTCTGGAGCAAGCACGTCACACTCACAGGCGAACCCGGGCCAAATGAACAAGGGGGAAGTGTGTGTGGCCGCAAACAAACAAAAGCTCAATTTTCATAGGAACATGGGTTTATTTCATAGAGACGTGCTGAATGCAAAGGGCTGAAACAAATGAGTCATCGTTCACATTAAATAACAGAACATTTTAATAAAAATTAATATTTTTCTTGAACATTAACTTATCAGACACTGAATAACTGCACAAGTTAATAAGCGTTACACAAATATACCTATTTTTCCTGCTCTCCAAAAGTGAAATATTTCCTGTTGCGTTCACCAAACAAGTCAGTCCAAAACTAAAGACGTGGCCATTGGCTGCTGACATATTTGCTGCTGGTATTAGTGGAGAGAAATGGTGCGCCTGCGCATAAGGAGCATAGCGGAAATGAATGCAACATGATTATAGCAATCAGTCATTAGCAAACATTGTAGTGCCTTGTTAATAATTAAGTATAACTGGATGTTGTAAAAATTAAGCTATGACATTTTTATTAAAATGTTTTCAATATAATGTTATATTGGCTGGGGCAATATATATATATATATATATATATATATATATATATATATATATATATATATATGCATGCTTGCTCTGGAGAATAGTGGTTTTTCATCTATTTTTACAAATTACATCAAAGGAGGAGAAGTACTTGGGTTACATGCAATCCATTGGTGTTAGATTAGGGAGATGGGAGAAGGCAAAGCGGGGAAACCTCTGGGGTTGGATAAAAGGTAAAATGAATGAGGTGTGCTTCTTTTGCATAGGTGAATACAGGACAGTTAACAGTCAATAATTAACATGATAGCAGTAACAGTGAGGGAACCTGTGGTCTGTGCCCTGGCGCCATTTGTTGTGCCCTGAGGGGTCTGGGAAAAGGTAAGTTACAAGTCGCCCTGACATTCCAAAGTCATGTTATCATAGATGTAAAAAGACAATAGGCTCAGTAAAGATTGAAGTTGATCTTTGTCAGGGAAGATACTGGCCTAGGACATGAATAGCCATTATAAACTGCTTTTTAATGAAAGGTTTTAATTTCAAACCAACTTTTGTGGTTCCTTAAGGTCTCTGAGTTTGCAAGACCACCTCTGAGCTAGTCAGGTTACATGTCAAAGTGAGACAGCTACAAAAATGGGTAGATATTTTAAAAATGCAAACATATTTGAAGAGCTTTGGCTCAGTTTCCCTCAGAGCTGTGGAGAGGCTGAAATGCATTCTAGTTTCAGGCTTCTTGGTACATTTTCACAGTGAAATTCATTAAACTACAAAATACTTTGGTCCAAAAATATATTTCATGCTCAAAATGATCCTGGAGCTGCTTTCTTATCATCTGTGTGCAGGGCTGTTCCTTCCACATCCACATCACCTGTGCCCTCGTCTGTGTAGCCCAGCTCTGTTGGAAAAATAAACTGGAAAGGCAAATCAGTTTTCAATATATTAAGATGCTTCCATATAAATATTTAATGGTCTTAGTGAAGAAACTTACCAGTTGAGCTGAATTCAGTCTCAATTAATTCTCAGGAGCAGGTGGAAGAAACCATTCCTGTGCACCTGATGCATCAAAGTGCTTTTATAAACACACTTTGTAACTGCTAGCTCCACTGGGTCAGCATTTAATATAAATCAGTTTCATGTGCATTCGTACACCAAAGAGTGAACCATTGTTCAAATAAATTTTTTAT
This sequence comes from Pipistrellus hanaki, assembly GCF_964339955.1. Taxonomy (NCBI): domain Eukaryota; kingdom Metazoa; phylum Chordata; class Mammalia; order Chiroptera; family Vespertilionidae; genus Pipistrellus; species Pipistrellus hanaki. The sequence continues at coordinate 2,608,407 of NC_140519.1, forward strand.
GTTTTTATGAGGTAAAAAGAGCTACAATTTCAATGTATATTTTATAAACGTCTCTCTCAATTTGATTCAAAAGTGGCCATAACACATACCAGGTACTGCCAAGATTATTATAAAAATGGACTGAAAGCCTATATTCAGCGAGAATGAGTTATGTAAGGGGATTAAAAATAGCTGAGCACATCACATCATTCTATTAAATAATAATGAGTGGGATTATGACAATGTATAATATATTAATAAGACAAGATATATCAAGAAATAGCCATCTGTCAGAGAAAGTCAAAAGAATATACAGGGTGGCACAAAATTAGGTTTACAGTTGTCTGAATGGCAATTAATACAACAATTAATAAATAATAATCCAAGAATAAACCCTGTGTTCCGCATACTCACGACTGTAAACCTACTTTTGCCCCACCCTGGGCAATAGTGTCAAGCAGACAGAACTAGAGAGGCAGGCAGCGAACTTTGGTGGGGAAAACTCAGAAGAAGATCCAGGACACAGGAATGGAAACTGGTGGGAGAGTGCAGGTGTGACTGACTAGCACACGCTCATCAGGATCACTCATGGCGGTGGGGGATATGGAGACGTGCGCTGAGTGACTGCTTGGACCACACGGTGGGATTCTGCTGGACGCTGGTCACCATGGGGGACAAACAGCGAAGGGCCCTGTGTTTATTTGGGGACCAGGAGGCCTCCCAGCTCCGGCCACCTGTGAGGTCTCTCCATCAAGCCTCCCTCTTCTTTTCTTAAAATCTTTGGGTTGATGTTAGCCCTCCATTTCTTAAGGTGAAAGAGGTGATCAGGAAGATACAGAGATTTCGGGGAAGATCAGCACAGGTGCCCTCACATCCCGTCAAAACGTGTCAGTTGTCATGGGTGTCTAGGCACCCTGAGTATCTGTGTTTCCTCCTCAGGTATCTGTGGTGTCACATCCGCATGGGGGTCCGTGGGGAGGGGAGGTGGTGACTTGCCAGCTGAGGACCAGGGACCTCAGAGGTCTTCATGGGGGGCCCGGATGTGTTCTCCCTGAGGCTGGCCTGGCTCTGCCCTCACCGTGGGTGGGCAGCAAACGAGCTCAGGGTGCCCCATGCTGACCTCAGGGAGGGGCGGTGGGGGCTGAAGCGAGGGCAAGGGGACAAGTACACGTGAATCTTGAAATAGTCCTTTCTTGGATTAATAAACGCGGAATCGTTTCATTTTCTCCACTTTTATCTTGTGAAGGAAGCAGGAGGTGACCAAGCGTTGCTGCCTCTCCAGCTCATGCCCTCCCAGGAGCCTGTGTGGCTTCCGATTGAACCTCCCCAGGCTAGCTCCCACGCTCTCTGGACCTGGTGTTCTCTCCCTGGTGCAGTTTTCCTTGTGCTTTTAATTCATTTAACTGCACTGAACTAATCAGGTCTCCTACCTATTTTTAGTCAATTTAATAAATTGTATTTCTCCAGGAATTTGTTCACTTCATCAAAATTTTAAAATTCATTTTCCTGATGTTGTTTAAATGTGTGTAGAATGTGGGTGATGTCCATTTGCTGATTTTGACAATTTGTGTCAGTTTTAAAATTAGTTTTTCCAGAGTTTTATCAAAACTTTGTTGAAAAAATAAAACTTATCTTTTTTCTTTGAGTTTTCCTTTTCATCATTTTAACACTAAATATTATAATTTAGCTTCATTTCTTTCCTGTAGGTTTAATTTGCTGGTATTACTCCAATTTCTTCAGATGAATATTTAGTTCATTGGTTTTCAATCTTTTTTAAAGTACATGCACCTAGAGCAGCGTTTTTCAACCGCTGTTCCGCGGCAGAGATGTTGCCTGGTGTGCTGTAGGTGCAGACAAGACAAGAATTTTATAATTTTTCACTATTTTGTTTACTTAATATTTCATAATAAAGTAATTATAAAATACTTTCTTTGTGTTTATTTGATTCCTATTCAAGAGAATTACTTTATATATAGTCAATATAGGCACAGAGTTAAATTTTTTAACATTTTCTAATGGTGGTGTGCCTCGTGATTTTTTTCATGAAACAAGTGTGCCTTTGCCCAAAAAAGGTTGAAAAACACTGACCTAGAGTATAAATTTCTCATTAAGTGTACCTACCATTTACCTGAAAAATTGATATTTTGCTTTTGGCTAACATTCTATTCAAAATATCCTCTCTAATAAAAGAGTAACATACAAATTGACCGTACCTTTGCCACACCCACAAGCCACTCCCATCAGCCAATCAGGGTGAGTATGCAAATTAACCCAACCAATATGGTGGTTAATTTGCATACCCATGCCAGAATGAATACTGAAGACAGCATAGAAAGAAGCCAAAAGCTGCAGAAGGGAGTGAAGCTGTGGAGGAGCAAGCAAGCAGGGTGGGGGAGAAGGGATGGAAGCAGGTGGGGCAGTGGGGATGGCAGCAGGAAGCCCTATTGCAGGAATCTCCCTGCAAGGGACATCTAGTCCTATATAATAAAAGGATTGACTGAACAGTGGAATGACTGGTCTCTAAGATGCACGCAGACCATGTGGCAGAGGCTCAATGCAGGAGCTGCCCCTGGTGGTCAGTGAGCTCCCACAGGTGGAGTGCCAGTCAGGCAGAGGTGGGGCTCACTGCTGGTGAGTGCAGCGGTGCTGGCGGAGCTTCCCTGCCTCCGTGGCAGCACGAAGGATGTGACTGCAGCGTAGGCCTGCTCCCTATGGGGAGGACCCTAAGCCATCAGTCAGACATCCCCCAAGGGCTCCCTGACTGCTAAAGGGCCCAGGCCGGGCTGAGGGGACCCCCCTTCAGTACGTGAATGTTGTGCACGGGCCTCAATTGTTTATCACAAATCCTTTGGCTCTGGAAATGGCTTGCTGCAGGCAGTGCTCTGTTTTGGTGCCTGCACAGGCCTTCCCTCAGCCTCTCCTGTGAGGAGAGTGTCCTGGGCCAGAAGCACAGGCAGCAACTGCCAGTGTGGGCACCAGAGCATTCGTCCTGCCATTTCTCATCTATTGTCCTCATCGTAAGTGACCCTTCTTCTTCATGGTGCGTTAAGGCGTCCTCTCGTCAGCATTGCTGCTATGTCCAAAGTGTTTTTTGTTTTGTCTGGAATCATATTTGCTTATACAAACCTTTTCAATCTGAGGCTGGGTAGCTTTCTTACATGTTGAAAAATTCTCAATTAATTTGTCTCCAAATACGGCTGTTCTCTCTTTCCCTCCTGGGACTCCAGCTTCACAGACAAACGTGGTCAGGAATCCCTGTCACGGCCTTCGGCTTTTTCATCCTGCCTGTAACTTATTCTCGGTATTATGTCTTCTCCTGAGGAGCTTTCACCTGTGCCTGTCCTCTGCACACCCACATGGGGATGCCAAGGGGCCAGTTCGAGGCTGAGTTCTGGGATAGCTATTTGGTTCTTTTTGGCAGCCTCCAGGCAGTGTCAGTTCTCAGCTTGTACTTAGCGTGCACAGTGTGGCCATCGGAGGTGCTTGTGGACAACCTGGATGATCTGCACTTGCTGGGTCTTCCACCATCTTCTGTCTGTCTGTCCTGCTCTTCCCCTCCCCCCTCTTTTTTCTCCTTTTCCCTTTCTCCTCCTTCATCTCTCTCTCTGTAACACGTTTTTCTACTCTTGTGCCTGGTCATTTCAATGAGATTACATTTAAATCTGACCCTTGCCAGATGCCATGGCCATATGCAATGCAGCATCATGGTAACCAGGGTCTGGGATCGACTGGGAATCAGTAGAACTAGACCACAGTCCCTGTGAGAGGCACATGCGGACCATATTCCAAGGGCAGCCTGTCGGATGCAGCTGCCTCCTGACAACTTTGCTTGCAAGGCCGGGGCTCCACACGTTGCCCCTTTAAGTCTCAAAGCCGCCAGCAGCTGTGCTTTGCTCTTCCTCCAGCCTTGCCATCTGGGCCAGCACCCCTCCTGCTGGTGACTTCGAGCAGCGCCTCTCACTGCTGCAGACCACCTGGCACTGGGCAGGAGAGCCCGCACCTCTTCTCCGCACTCTGGTCCGCACTGGGGTGCAGGATGAGGGGGGAAGAGGAGGGAGGACTGACCGCCACGTCCTGGGTGATCATGTGCATGAGGAGCAGGTCAGACAATGCCTGTGTATGTGCTGCACACAACGCGGCCACGTGGCCCTGCTTCCCCCTCCCACCCTGCCCCACGCTCAGTGAGGAGCACAGACTGACCAGGGACAGACAGCCGGGGCCTGGCTGGATATGCTGGTGTCCGAGGGCTTACAGACACGCCAGTTCCAACAGCACGGAGACCGTTGGTTCTATCGCTGTTCCATTTACACGATGGGAGTGAGTGTTTAGTCCAGATCTACAAAGTATTAAGTTATGACTACATACCACATTCTATTTGATGTTTTCTCCTGTTTGCAGTTTTTTACTCCTTTTAAAAGTCATGCTGAATGCTTATTTCGAAGTGATTCAAAACCAATCATCAATCTTGATGTTTGTAAAGCATTATGATAAATAGTAGAATATTTTTTGTTTGATTCAAATCATGATACATTGACTATCAAATAGTTTGCTATTCTTATAAATTAATTTCCAGTAAACTACTATTAATAGGTGACACTTCTCTTTACTCAAGTTACATTAATTTTCAGTTTTCTTGAGTTGTAATTCATTTTACCACTCACACTGCAATTTTATATCCACTTTCTTTTTTTTTTTTTTTTTAAAGCAGCTTCTCAATGCTTTAAAAGACCTTCTTGGCGCAATCTAAATGATAACTAAATGCCCACATTTCCTGATGGGCATTTTGGGCTGCATACTTGTTCTGAAGGTGGAGCTTCTCCTGTGCTAACATTCTTGTCTGTGACTGAGCACTCAGACATGACTGGCCACGACGGAGCTCTCCCGGGAAAGCCTCTCAGAGCCTTTGCCGGATAGACGGAGCCTCAGGTGCGCACAAAGGTAAGTGACAAAGGTAAGTGACAAATGAAGAGTTTCCTCCAGAAGAGATGAGAGGAGCAAGTCCTGATTCCCTAACACACATGTGTTAGGTCAGCACCAATGTTGTATTGTAAAAAGTATTAGCCTTGAAAAATATTGCTTCACAAATGTCTATTTTACCAAAGCACTTTTATCAATTAAAATGTTTTCTATGCTTTAAAAATGTAGATATTCCATGGTACTTAATATTTTCTAATAATGTTTAGCATTTTCTTAGAAGTTACACTTAAGAGCCCTGGCTGGTGTCTCAATGGTGAGAGCATTGGCCGGCACACCAAAGGGTCATGGGTTTGATTTCCAGTCAAAGGCATCAAACCCATGTACCTGGGTTACAGGTTCCATCCTCAGCCCTGGTCTGGGGCAAGCAATAGATCTCTCCCTACCCCTCCCCCCCTCTCTTTGTCCTCCCCCTCCCTCCCATCCTTCCACTCTCTAAAAAAATGAAGATACCTGTAAGCAAGCTCTCTGTGCCAATTTAGAAATTAAAGCTGATGATGATGGTGCGGGCTGGCGCAGACTTCAGCCTGGTGCCTGTGGACGCTGCCTCCTCCCAGCCTGCAGGCAGCCCAAAGCACCATCCATCAGTTCTCTCTACATCACTCCTGTCTCCTCCAGCCCAGCCTTGAGTTTTGTTCCTTGTGCGTTTTTTGGTTTGACATAAATCTGATCATTTTATGATGTGAATTTGCCACATACACTGAAGTGTAAATCGCAGTGTGTGTGTGTGTGTGTGTACTCATGGGCCTCACTGCCTGATCCCAATGGCCTTGCCCTTTCCCACCCCTCTCCTCCCTCCTGGGCATGGACACCCTTCCCGCTGCATTCCCGAGCTCGTTCACACCTCTTTCCTGTTTACGAGTACACATCTCACTGGGAATTCTTTTTCTTCCTTCTGTCATGGAAAGTCCTGTGAACCCTTTCAGATGTTCCTTTCTCTTGTGATTCCCTAGGGCTGTTCATGTAAAGAAGCCTGTCTCCTCTAATTCCCCTCGGAACTTGCTTGTTGTAATTATGCCCACCAGCATGGGCCTTTCTGTTCCGGGACCTGGTTTTCTCAGATCTACTTCATCTCTGGGCCCGGGAGCGACTGAAGACTAAACCAACACCCTGTGTGACTGCCGGGCCACCCTGCTCGTGGCCAACAGCCAGCTGGACAATCTGCATTTCAGGATGTCAAGTGGTTTGTTATTTTTTGTGTTTGTTTTCTTTTTATTTGACTGACAGACCTTTTCTCTACCCAGACTTCTCAGAAGACAGACCTCTGACACTAAGACTCTTACATTGCTACAAAATGACAAAAAAATACAAGCTGTAATACTTTTACTAGATTAATATATGGGTCTTATTTCTGAGTAAACTCACTCATTCTGGTAAATTCTATGAAGTTGAAACTAACAATGACCTTGGTTTGACTTTTCCTTATTGATGACATCTTGGCTCTCTTTCAGCTTAGGTTTCAGAGAATGTGAGTAGCATTTAAGATAGACTTTTCACAGCTCTTCCAAACACGTATCCTGGCAACAATGCCCACTCCTTGCCTCTCTGTCCCCACTCTGTATCTGTGAAGCCCACAGTAGGTGAATGCTGGCTTTACATTTTTGTTAAGAAAATGTCCTAGGAACAGTATGATTTTAAATTCCATTCACTTCCCTCTCTAAGTTCTGTATGAATATTCACACCAGACCTTGTCATAACACCTAACTGTGTCAAAATTAGCACAAACCACCTATGAAATTAGACTGACCGAATGGCCTTGAGTGGAAGAAGTTTCTAATTCAATCTTTCCTTACAAATGGGTGCGTATTTTTCTTGCCGTCTCCCTTTGTTATAAAATGGCACCTCGGATACGAGCACTGGGTGTGGCTGAGGCTCCCATGGCGTTGTACAAACCATGGAATCCGGGGAGTGAGTTGAAGGCAGGGCTCCTGTGGCTGAGATCAGAAGCTCCCGGCTGTCAGACCTTTGGGGCTCCCTAGAAGATTTCCAGACTGAAATGCACTCACTTACATACTAGTCCTTCTTTCTTCATTTATTCACTCAACACACATTTGCTGAGAAGCTGCTGTGTGCTAGGGAGCGAGTACATAGGAGCAAAGAAAATGAGTAGAAACTGACACCACCAAGGGGGTGTCGGCATCACAGAAGAAAATAGTCACACTTTTTATTTTGGCATCAACATATTCTTATTGATTTCAGAGAGGAAGGGAAAGGGAGAGAGAGCTAGAAACATCAATGATGGGAGAGAATCTTTGACTGGCTGCCTCCTGCCTGCCCGCCTCTGGGGATCCAGCCTGCAACCCGGGCATGTGCCCTGACCAGGAATTGAACCATGACCTCCTAGTTCATAGGTTAATGCTCAACCCCTGAGTCTCATCAGCTGGCTTAAAACAATGATTAATTTGAAGAAATACTATGTGAGGCTTTTTAAATTGAAATGGAATTAACATATAACATTATTAGATCAGATAAAAAATATAGATAATATTTACACATATCTTACATAATACCAAATTAATTATGAAATAAAATAAAATACATTTCTTTTTAAAAATTAGGAAATTTTCCTAATGTTTCTGGGTTTTCTCAATACAATTTCTTAAACTGTTCTTTGATCCTCACCCAAGATTATTGATTTTCTTTAGAAAGAGTGGAAGGACAAGGGAGAGACATCGATTGGTTGCCTCTCATATGTGCCCTGACCCGGATGGAACCTCAACCCTTCGGTGTATGGGATGATGCTCCAACTCACTGAGCCGCCCGGCCAGGGCCAACCCCTTACTCTGCAACCAGGTGTGCGGGCCTGGGTGGCAGCCGGCGGCTTTGCTGGGTGGGAAGGAGTCGCTGGGGCTGCGCTGCGGCTAAGGAGCATGTGCCGGCCACCCTCCCCCAACTTTCCTCACCACCTGCCGGGGCGCCCCGAGAGGAATGTGGGTCCCCATCGGTGACCCCGAAAGGGTGCTCCCAGGTAGTGGGAGGGGAGGAGGGTTGTGTGTCCCGGCCCAGATGGACTCAGTGAGTTTCATGGTGAGAAACTGGACGCCAGGGCTGCTGAGTGGACCAGGGGGGCAGAGCAAGGCATGCGGGGCTGAAGGGAGAAGGATGGGGGTCCCTGAGTCCGACCGTGGGACCAGATGGGGACATCCGTGGCGAGTCTCTGGCCTCAGAAACGCCCGTTTCCTTGTGATCCCTGTCCTGCTGAACAGCGGCCTCTGCATGAATTCAGTCCAACTTGTGACATGTATGAACTGGGGGGCTGGGGGTGACGTCCCTCCGTGTGCACGTGAACTCCGGAGCGACCTGCAGCCAGGACACCTTTCCAGGGGAAGTGCCGGAGGGGAGGTGCTGGAGGTCCAGAGGGCGCTGCTCGCTGACCGGGTCCTCCCCTGGGGGCTGGCTGCCCCCTGACCCGGGTCCTCCCCTGGGGCCGGCTGCTCCCTGACCGGGTCCTCCCCTGGGGGCCGGCTGCTCCCTGACCGGGTCCTCCCCTGGGGGCTGGCTGCTCCCTGACCCACATCCTCCCCTGGGGGCCGGCTGCTCCCTGACCGGGTCCTCCCGTGGGGCCGGCTGCTCCCTGACCGGGTCCTCCCGTGGGGCCGGCTGCTCCCTGACCGGGTCCTCCCCTGGGGCCGGCTGCTCCCTGACAGGGTCCTCCCCTGGGGGCCGGCTGCTCCCTGACCCACATCCTCCCCTGGGGGCCGGCTGCCACCTGACCCGGATCCTCCCCTGGGGGCCGGCCCGGGCTCCAGTCGTGGGGTCAGGATTGCTGCAGAGCGGGTGATAGGGTAATTACCAAGTTCACATCACACATCCTGAGAGGTGGCCCTCTAGACAGTGTGGACAAGGCTGGGCCCAGCTGGTCTGGCTGACCACTCAAGGAATGCTGCTTACTAAGGGCAGCTGGTGTTGAAAAAGAAAAGAAGCAGATATCCCTTAATTTAATCCCTGAAAATCAGGCTATGGAGAACAAGCTGTTTTCTGTCTCCATGGGGTGTTTCCCATCTTCACGGCAGTTTTCCCTCCACTCGGCGGGTCTCCATCTCCATCGAATGGTTTCCCATCTACATGTGCTTCTCACTCCAGCAGGAGCACTTTGGATCATTCAGGGCCTGCTATGCCTTTGGATCATTTTTATGCCTTATTTCCTATAGACTAATGTGTCTTCAGGCGATGCTGTGATGAAGTCATTGGGGAAGTATGGGGGGCGGGGCAAGAAGAGACAGATTCTGAAGCTCTGGTCTTTATTTTCATCAATAGACTTCATTTCCTGAGTCAGGATTAGTAGGTCACCGTCTTCCTGTGGACAACTCCCACCCACCTCCATCTTCCCAGCTCAGAAGGTGTCCAGACACCGGCACATGCCAGCTCCTCAGCCCCTCGGTGTCTGTGAGGGGCCTCCCTCCCAGGCTGCGTGGGTAGATGGCTTGGCAGCTGCAGTCACAGGAGATGCGGATGCTGCAGAGGAGCAAGAGCACCGGGGAAAGCAGGGAGGCCCATCGCTGACCTGCAGCAGCAAACCCCACTCGCAGTGTGCACCGCTCAGTCCCGTCCTTCTGGGAGCACCTGCTTGCTCGCATGCTGTCCTGGCCTCGGCCAGAGTCAGAGCCCTGAACCAGAATGACCGCCTGGCTGTCATTAACCAAAGGTAAGAGGCCCTTGGAGGGAGAAGGTTACTCGTTTTTCACCTGGGCTGAGGCATTCATTTAGGATTCAGGTCCAGTTGAGAGTTGTAAAACCACAAATAATTTCTAGCATATTGAAAACCTTTTTAATGGTCATGACAAGAATATATCTTACCAGCTGTTCATGCCCCTTCTGATCTGTGCTAAGAAAAGCAATGCTAAACTGAGAATGAGAGCTCTTAGAATGCAGAAGCAGTGCTCCCGTCCCAACAGCAGCCTTCTGTGCAGGGGAGCTGCCCCTGCCAGCAGAATTCTACACAGAAAACCTTCTTAATATAGTGTTAGATGGAGGAAAAATATATGTATATCGATTGCATCTCCTACAAAAGAGAAGTGAAATTTCACAGTTAGTGGGAAGACAGATCTTCTACAGACAAAAGACATAATTTAAAATTCGGGAGCAATACATTTTTTTAATCCTCACCCAAGGATATGTTTCTAGGAATTGAATCAGCAACCTGTGTATGTGCCCACATCAGGAATTGAACGTTTTGGTGCGAAGGACTAGGCTCTGATGAACTGAGCCACCCAGCCAGGTGGGAGCAATTTTTAAAAAGCGTCCATCTCAGCTCAGGCTACAATTCCTAAACCCTGGGCAGCTTCACAGTGCAGGCTGTTTTTGACAGGCATAGATGCTGCCAGTCCGAGGGCACGGTGCCAGCAGGCTGCATTCCTGCTGAGGGCTTCCTCCTGGCTTGCAGGCTGCTGCCTTCATGAGTCCTGGTGAAGCAGGAGAGGGCCAGGTTCGGCCTCTTCCTCTTCCTATTAGGACATGGATCTCATTATGGGGCCCACCTCCTCCAAACTTAGTGACTACCCAAAGGGTCCACCTCCCAATACCATATTGAGAATAGGAGCTTCAACACATAAAATTAGGGTGTGGGGGGACGACACAAATGTTAGTCCATATATATCTGTATCAGCGATTTAAAAAAATATAGATTTTATTGAATTTTTATAGAGAGGAAGGGAGAGGGATAGAAAGCTAGAAACATCAATGAGAGAGAAACATCAACCAGCTGCCTCCTGCACACCCCGCACTGGGGATGTGCCTGCAACCAATGTGCATGCTCTTGACCGGAATCGAACCTGGGACCCTTCAGTCTGCAGACTGATGCTCTATTCACTGAGCTAAATCGGTTTCTGCTCTGTATCAGCGATTTCCAACCAGTGTGCTGCAAGAATGATTATGCGAGATGAACAGCAGTGAAAGAACACAAACACGTTTAAAGTAAGTGAAGCAATGGACAACTCCCTTGCTTCACTTACTTTAAGTGTCACATAATAGATATAAATCACGATTGGTTTAACTGTGCTTTTGGCAAAACTATCAGTAAGAACTTGCTTATTGATGGATCAGCCATAGCACTTCTGTGGCTGCTGGCCAGTTGCATGGTGGATCCCGAGGTGCACTTTCTGAGTGACAGGAATTTGTCCCTGCAAATTCAAACACTCCCCAAAGGCTAGTATTGCAAGCTTTGAATTTCATTTTTACAGATGACCAACTAGTAAACAAATTAGAACTATAATAGGAGTTCAAGAATGTATTAACAGCCAATGACACTGATATAAATTTTCTTGAATTACTTGTGCATAGAATGGGTGACATACTTTTTGGTTTGTGTTAAGGGCTCATTAAAATCGGTGTCAGCTCTCATGAGCATCTTGGCAAGAGTCACACAGTGTCAGGAATTCTGTTATGTGGAGGATTGTGCGGATAGTTTTGATTTCATGTAGCTAACATTCGCATCTGATAAGTAGAATTCATTTTATGCAAAATCATCTAAAAACTTTTAAGCAGTCTTTTAGTAATTTTTGTAACCCAGTGTGGATCCGTCTCAGGGAAGTCAAGGGAGGGCCTCTCAACACAGGTCACTGCTGGGCATCAGTCATAGGAAAAACACACGCTATTCTTTTACCTGGTCACATATATTTTTTGTTCAGATATAAAGTTTAAATAAAACCATATAAAGTAGTCTGATTCCAAAGTGGTGGTGAAGAAAGTGGAAGCTACACTGACATTCTCCCAGGGCCAAACTGGAAACACAGCTGAAATAGAGAAAAACCACCCTCAAGAATCAGCTGAAGACTCTCTGGAGAGAACTGTGATAACTAAGGATGGAAAGTGAAAACCACATAGAGACTGGTAGGAAGGGCAGAGGCATGAAAGGGTTGTACTTAGTTTATGTGGGCTCCCACAGATAGCAAATGAAGATCGGGAGGGATATCTCAGCTGTTGGGGGTTCCACTGAGAACTCTAGGTTCTAAACCCCAAGTTGGGCTCCACAGTCCAGAGCACTAGAACTAAGAAAAGTATCCACATAGCATCAGGCTATGAAAAGCAGTGGGGTTGGTGTCTGCCAGTGAGAAATAGATGGAAATGCAGGCAACATATTAAAGGGCCAATGCACAAAATTTCATGTGCAGTCACTCACCTTGGACTCCAGCAGAAGGAAGACAGAGTGGATTGGAGTTTTGTGAGCAGAAACCAGGTCTCAGGGCTCTGGGGTTGGAGCTCAGAGAGCAGACAGCCTGTTTTACTATGCTGAATCATTTCTTCACACTGCAGAGGACATCTTTCTCCTAGAACTTTTGCTATCCAGTCAGTTTTTGCTTGGGAGGTGTGGGGGAGGGCAGTTGCCTCATCCTGTGAGAAGACCTCTTGCCCATACCTATGGTCAATAGCCTGAGGTGAATCAAGACTTTAGAGAGCCTGGGAAAGGCCCCTGAACTGATTGTCATCTGGATCCAGTGGAGCCTGGCAGAGCCATGCCCTGGAAACATACCTATTTAGAGGCAGGTGTGTTGTCAGCCTGGCCTTTAGCTCAGGCACCGGGGGCTGGGTTTCATTATCTAAGTTTAGCCAGGAGTCAGGAATGGACACAATTATCCAGGCCCAGCCAGAAGTGACAAATACAAAGAAGTCACATAAAGGAAGAATTGCAGCTTGATTTTTAACCATGATTTCACATAATTTTCTTTATGTTAAACTTTAGTAAAATTTCCTTGTATTATACTGCTGTCTCTCCATCCATTGGAGAGGTCAGCATCCCACCCAGCCCCAGCTTTTCCCTTCTGTCTCTATGTCTGTCTTTTTCTTTCATTTTCTCTATCCCTAGCTGCCCCTACTCAGGATTTGTTGTCTGCTCTCTAGCCTCGCTGAATGTGGTAAAAGAGAGAATGCTTATACAAGACTGAGTGTCAATAGGACTGCAGGAAGATGTACCTCCCATCACTGGCGGTTGATCAGAGTAGAAGGAGAGCAATAAAGGCGCCTCTGCGTCCCTGCGGAACCCCCACGCACTCTGAGACGCGAAGAGTAGGAGGGCTGAGATAGGTTTTGAAGCCTAGGGCATGGGCCCGGGTAGAGCCACTACAGGTGAGGACTTCAGCTAACTCAGCAGGTACTACAGGCAGGCCTGGCGGCAGTTACCCACCCCATCCTTAAATCAGCCAATAGAAATGCAGAGGGAAGTAATCCAGCGTAGCTGGACCCTGGCCTTCATCCCACCAATCAGAACCAGCCAACTCAGTGGTCCGAGCATCACCCCACCACCCAACCCTAAACCCTATAAAGAACTACACTTTCAGAGCTCAGGGCTCTCTGCATCCTGCTGCTGTGTCGGTAGAAGCAAGGAGTCCAGGCTTGAGTTTGAATAAAGGCTCTTTTGCTTTTGTATCGGACTCGGCTCCTTAGTGATCCTTGGGGATCTTGAAATCTGGGCATAACACTGTGAGGTGGCCTCCAGAGATTGGGCCCCAGCTCATGCGCCCAGCCTCATAGCCCCAGCTCATGCCCTCAGCCTCAAAAAGCCCCGCCTAGCACCCCTTCTTGGTCTGTGCTGACCCCTCACTTACTCTACCATCCCACCTAAAAGGTGATTGGTCAGGGCCTGGCCCCCTGCCTGGCTCCCAGATGGCCTTGCCCTCCCTCCCCCCACCACCACCACTGCTAGTCACCATCTGTGGGGCAATCAGGAGGACAATCGGCCCCCACTCACACCCGCCTTGGCCTGGAGACCTCTCCTTACCTGTTCCACCATCCTGCTGCATTTTCACTCTTGTTGAGGCCCAACAGGACTAGCAGCACTTCACTGCTGCCTGCTGCCAGCACTGCATCACCAACGCCCCCCATGTTCCATTCGGCCCCTGGTGGTCAGCACACATCATAGTGAGTAGTCAAACTCCTGGTCAAGGAGACGACTTGCATATTAGGCTTTTATTATATAATGATTTTTCAGAAAGAGAAACTAAAGAAACAAATTCATTTATCATTGCAACAAAAGTAATAAGATACTAGAAATAAGATTAACCAAGGAGGTAAAAAGACTTGAACTCAGAAAACTACAGGATATTGAAGAGATAGAGAAATATATATATTAAAAAAAATGTAAATAGAATATACTATGTTCATAGAATGGTAGAATAAACACCATTAAAATGCCCATACTACTGAAATCAATATACAGATTCAATGCAATCCCAAAGGCATATTTCACAGATCTAAAACAAACTATCTAAAATTTTATATGGAATAAAAAAGACCCAAATAGCCACAGCAATCTCAAGAAAGAACAAAGTTGGAGAGACCACAATAACAGATATCAAGTTATATTACAAAGTCACTGTATTCAAAACAGCCTGCATCTGGCACAAGAACAGACATATAGACCAATGGAATGCAACAGAGACTCCAGAAATTGATCCAAACCACTATGCTCAATGAATATTTAACAAAAGAGACAAGAGCATACAATGGATTCAAAACAGTCTCTTCAATAAATGGTGTTGGAAAAATTGGACAGATACATGCAAAAAAATAAATGCAACTAGACCACCAATTTACAACATACATAAGAACAAACTCAAAATGGATAAATGTAAGTTATGAAACCATAAAAATCCTAGAAGAAACCTTAGACAGCAAAATCTCAGACATCTCTCATTATAATATGTTTGCAAATACATCTCCTAGGAAGGAAATGAAGGAGAAAATATACAAAGTGGACTACATAAAAATAAAAAGCTTCTGAACAGCAAAAGAAACCATCAACAAAATGAATAGGGAACCCTCTGCATGGGAGAATTTATTTAGTAATGATACATATGATAAAGGGTTAATATCCAAAATATATAAGGAATTCATACAACTTAACAGAAGGAAAACAAACAATCCAATTAAAAAATTGGCAAAGGACCTAGAAATTTCTCCAAAAGGGACATACAGATGGCCAAGAGACATAAGAAAAAATGTTCAAAGTCACTGATCATCAAAGAGATGCAAATCACTGAGGTAACACCCCACACTTAAGAGTATGGATACTATCAACAAACTAACAAATGACAAGTGCTGGTAAGGATGTGGAGAAGAGGTAACCCTAGTGCACTGCTGGTGGGAATGCAGACTGGTGTGGCCATTATGGAAGATGTATGGAATTTCCTCAAAAAATTAAATGCAGAACTCCCTTTTGATCCAATGATCCACTAAGAATATATCCTAAAAGACCTGAAATACCAATCAGAAACAATGTATGTACCTCTATGTTCATAGCAGCACAATTTACAATAGCTAAGAACTAGAAACAGCTCAAGTGCCCATCAGTAGATGAGTGGATAAAAAAATCTGTGGTACATTTACACCATGGAATACTATGCAGCAGTGAAAAAGAAAAATATCTTACCTTTTGAGACAGCATGGAGGGACCTGGAGAGTATCATGCTAAGTTAAATAAGCTGGTCAGAGAAAGACAAGTACCACATGATCTCACTCAGATGTGGAATCTAATGAACAAAATAGATCCAGAGACATAGAAACATGGAACAGATTGTGGACTCTCAGAAAGAAGGTGGGGAAGGGTGGATGGGTGGGAAGAGATCAACCAGAGAACTTGTATGCATACATTCATTATCCATGGACATAGATAGTAAGATGGTGAAGGACTGGTGTGGGGGTAAAGGTCAATGGGGATAAAGAGGGGATATGGAGCTTGGTCGGCAACTAAGTAATTGCGGATTTTTTAAAGAAAATCAAAGACAATTTTTTCATGGAACTAAATAACTTTATTCTGTAATGTATTGCCCATTTTGATCAATGACCTTTTGCCATCTTTCAGGCAGCATCATAATCCCACGTTAAAAAACTTCTGGTTTTTATTAGCAAAAAACTGAATCAGGTACGATTTGACATCATCATCATTATTGAAATTTTTACCATTCAAGGAGTGTTGTAAAGATTGAAACAAAAAGTAATCAGATGGTGCAAGGTCAGGACTATATGGTGGATGTGGCAAAACATCCCAACCAAGCTCCATTAATTTTTGCCGAGTGACCAAAGATGTGTGTGGCCTTGCATTGTCATGATGGAATACAACACCTTTTCGATTTGTCAATTCGGGCCGCTTTTCTTCAACTGCATTGTTTAATTTCGTTAGTTGTTCAATGTAGACATCAGAATTGATCGTTTGGTTGGGTGGTAAGAGTTCAAAGTAGACAATTCCTTTGTAATCCCACCAAACTGATAACAAAACCTTCTTTTGATGAATATCAGCTTTTGATGTTGTTTGAGTTGGTTCACCTGGCCTGCTCCACGATCTTTTCCGCTTGATATTGTTGTAAACAACCCATTTTTCATCACCAGTTATCAGTCGTTTTAAAAATGGAACATTTTCATTATGTTTCTTTAGCAAATCACAGCTGCTAATGCATTGCGTTAACTGTGATTCTTTCAGTTCATGAGGAACCCATGTATCGAGTTTTTGAACATAGCCAAGTTGTTTTAAGTGATTTTCAATGCATGTATGTGATACATGAAGCTTCTCTGCAATCTCACGTGTTGTACTGTGACAGTCCGAATTGATTATTGCTTTGATTAGGGCGTCATCAACTTCAACTGGACGACCAGAGCGTTTTTCATCTTTGAGTGAAAAATCACCAGAATGAAATTTGGTAAACCAATTTTGACACTGCCGTTCTTTTAAGGCTTCGTCACCATAAACAGCACATAACTTTTTATGAGCTTGCGATGTGTTTTTCCCTTTGCGGAAATAAAAAAGCAAAATATGACGAAAATGTTCCTTTTGATTTTCCATTTTTCAACGAACGCCAAACAAAAACTACAAAACAGATCAAAAAACTTTTTTTACTGATTAACAGCTGAATAGCCAACTATCAAATAACAAAATGTGTTTTACATTTGTACTACGTCTGCAAACCTAAAAATTCAACTGAAGCCATATATGTGTGAAACCCGCAATTACTTAGTTGCCGACCCAATATAATATTTGCCACAATAAAGATTAAAAGAAAACATAGAGAGGAAAATGACCACCACTCCTGAACAGGCACCCAAGGGACATCTCATTAGCATTTACATTTTGGTGGAGAAACATTTTGACCATTTCCCTTCTGTTTTATAAAAGCATTAGAAGCACAGTGCATGAAGTTCATGCATGGAGGGGTGTGTCCTGCAGCCCAGCCTGCACCCTCTCCAATCTAGGACCCCTTAAGGGATGTCTGACTGCCCATGTAGGCCCAATCCCACCTAAACAGGCAATTGGACATTCCTCTCACAGTCCAGGACTGCTGGCTGGCTCCCAACTTCTAACTGCCCCTAACCTCTTCTGTCTGCTAGCCTGATCACCCCTAACCACTCCCCTGCCAGCCTGATTGATGCCTAACTGCTCCCCTGCCAGCCTGTTTACCTCTAACTGCCCTCCCTTGAAGGCCTGGCCACCCCTAACTGCCCTCCCCTGCAGGCATGGTATCCACCAACTTCTCTCCCCTGCAGGCCTGGGACCCCCACAACTGCCCTTCCCTGCAGGCCTGGTTGTCCCCAACTGCTCTCCCCTGCAGGACTGGTCACTCCTAACTGCCTTCCCTTGCAGGCCTGATCTATCCCAATAATTTTTATTGCCATCTTGTGGCAGCCATCTTGTGTCTACATGGGGGCAACCAATTTGTGTGTTGGAGTTATGGTCAATTTGCATTTTACTATTTTATTAGATAGGATAGAGGCCTGGTACCTGGGTGGGGGCTGGCTGCTTTGCCCTGAAGGGTGTTCTAGATCAGGGTGGGGGTCCCTTAGGGTGTCGAGTGGCCTGGGCGAGGAGCCTGTGTTGGTTTGCAGGCTGGCCACGCCCTGTGGTGACCCAAGAAGAGGTGCTGGGATCTGTGACTTATTTATCTTTTATAATTGAAACTTTGTAATTTTGAGCAGAGGCCAGGGCAGGGTGTGCGGAAAGCTTGGCTTCCTCCATTGCCAGGGAAATCCAAGACTCCTGTTCTCTCCAGCTCCGTGGCTGCTGCCATTTTTGTTGGGATTTATTTATCTTGTATAATTGAAACTTTGTATCCTTGAGTGGAATCCAGGGCCAGCCAGGATGTGTGGAAAGCTTGGCTTCCTCTATTGCCAGGGAAACACAAGCCTCCTGCTCTCTCCTTAGCTATAGCCATCTTGGTTGGTTTAATTTGCCTACTCACTCTTGATTGGCTGGTGGGAGTGGCTTGTGGGTGTAGCGGAGGTATGGTCAATTTGCATATCACTCTTTTATTATATAGGATGCTAGACTGCTATCACATTTTCCCTGTGCTCAAACATGATTTTTATTGCAGATTCCCTTCTTTTAACATGATATCCCCAAGCAGGGAATATATCAACTGCCACATTTTAATGTGAAACCCTTTTTTTCCAAATTGAATCTTGCTTAAACATATCTTGAAAGACCAAGATGTAGATGCTCACTATTATTTGTTTGAAATAGACATTCAGTGTTGTGGTGGGGTAATATTCTCTTCTCATTTTCTAAAGTTTTAAAATCTTTTGTCATTTGATTGTTACACAGCTTGCCTTTTTTGATCTGCTCTGTGACACATTTTGTTAATAGATCGCTTAATTAGATCTATGTAAGGTTGATTTTTTGACAAATTGTGTTTGCTCATGGTAGATTATTATCTTGCGATGCAGTAAAATTTAATTTAATATATTTTCATAAGCAGCCTTAGTTGGTGTATTTTAATTAGGAATGTTGTTCATGTTTTGGTATCAAGTTACAAATAATATTAGGAAATACAGTCCTGGCCTATTTGGTCCAGTAGATAGAGGGCCCTGATGTTGATGCTGGTCAAGGGCATGTACCAGGTGGGTGGGTGTGGAAGGCAACCAATCGATGTGTGTCTCTCTCATTGATGTTTCTCTCTCTCTCCTTTCTGAAAATCTGAAAATCTCTGGGAAAATATTCTTGGGTGAGGATTCACAAATCAAACAAAAAGAAAGAAAATACACATGAATATTTAAAATTTTTATCTGCATGCTGGATCTTATTTGGATTTTTAGAAGTATTTTATAAAAGTTATTTTTACACTTTCATGTTAGCTGTCTATGAATGGAAACAGAATCATTTTTGTTTTTTTTCAATAACAATTTTTTAAAAATCTGAAAACAACTATTTAGTAATCATTAGGAGGTTTTACCTAAGCATAGATCCTTTGTCTTCTTATCTCTGTCAGCAAAGCAGGGGCTTTAGGGACTGTGAATGTCTGAGCTAATAGGTTAGGCTGTGCTGCCTTCAGGCGATCTGAGAGAAGACACAGATGCTCAGGTCAGAGACACAGACTCACGGCCCAAAGGAAGAGTGAGCTTCATGTCCTCATGGGCTCTGGCCCCTCAGGTCCCACAAACCATGCTG
The DNA here is from genome assembly GCF_964339955.1 of Pipistrellus hanaki. Taxonomy (NCBI): domain Eukaryota; kingdom Metazoa; phylum Chordata; class Mammalia; order Chiroptera; family Vespertilionidae; genus Pipistrellus; species Pipistrellus hanaki. Next base: position 2,627,725 of record NC_140519.1, read on the forward strand.
AGCAGCCTGGCCAGGGAATACGCCCTGTGCTCTCACAGCACAGGCACCCTGCCTTACAGGTGCCACCTAGGAAGTTGGCAGCACACTGGCCCGCCTTTGCCTCAGAGGGAGGATTTACCCTCTATTCTGGACAGCAAACAAATCTGCCTTCTGTCCATCGACATTGCCCGCCTCCCAGAGCTGTCACTGGAAACCCATTAAAAAGCTGCCAGTTAGGTGACACAGAGCAGCCAGGAGGTGGCCAGGCATCTGTGGAGAATTCCGACAGTCACCACTTTGTTCCAAATATACTGTGTATTAAACTAGAGGCCCAGAGCACGAAATTCGTGCATGGGGGTGTGTGTCCCTCAGCCCAGCCTGCATTGTCTCCAATCTGTGACCCCTTGGGGGATGTCAGTTTAGGCCTGATACCAGAGATTAGGACTAAACTGGCAGTCAGACATCCCTCTCACAATCCAGGACCACTGGCTCCTAACTGCTCACCTGCCTGCCAGCCTGATCACCCCTAACTGCCTTTGCCTGCCAGCCTGATTGCCCCCACCTGCGCCGCCGCCACCCCCCCCCCCCCCCCCCCCCCGCTGGCCTTGTCACCCACACAGCCTGCTGTTCGGTCATTGCTGTGAGGGCATCCTGACCTATTTGTATATTACCTTTTTATTAGTATAGATGTTGTATCTGTTATATAACCTACTTATACCCTTTATAGCTCATATTTACATTTAAATATTGTGTTTTATTCGTTTCTATTTTCGTAATAAAATTGTATGTAATTTTATGTGTTTGCACAAAGAACCTAATGCTGGAGAATATGCCCATCATGTCACTGTGGGTCACATTCATATCCGCTGCTCTGTGCCTGAGACCTTTCTGCTTGTTTCAGAAAGTACAGCTTTTCCTCTAAAACATTATTTTAGTCTTAACTTACGGTATTTCATTTTTAAACTAGATGCCCAGTGCATGAAATCCATGCACAGGTGTGTCCCTAGGCCTGGCTGGCAATCAAAGTGTGAGCATCTGGCCTGGAAGGGCAGGTCCCAGCTGACCTCTGGGCCCTGGGTAGCACCTGGACCCCCGGGCCCCCATGTTCCCCCCTCTGCCTGAGTCATTGGGCCCCTGCTCAGTTCCCTTAATACCTGAGAGCCAGGTGGTGGCCCTGTGCTCCCCCTCCCCCCCTCTGCCACTGCGCTGGTCACCATCAGCGGAGATCAGCAGGGCAATAGGGCCACACTCACACCTAACTTGGTCTGGCACTGCCCACTCACATGCTCCACCATCCCACTCTGGTCCCACTCTCATTGGGCCTATGAGGGCTGGCATTGCCTCCACTGCCACCCCTGCCAGTGCCACATTGCTGATGCCTGCCATGTTCTGTGCCATCCCCTAGTGGTCAGCACAAGTCATAGTGAACGGTCAAACTCCTAGTTGAACTCCAGATAGAGGGGACAATTTGCATATTAGGCTTTTATTATATTGATGATTTTATTGTGTTTAGTGAGAGATGCAGAAAGTGGGGGGTTGGAGAGGAAGACAGGGAGAGAGAGAGAAACATTGATGAGAGAGATACATCAATAGACTGCCTTCTGTACATGCCTCCTACTAGGAGTGGAGCCTGTAGTCCGGACATGTTCTCTGACCTGGAGTCAAACTGGCGACCTCTTGGTGCATGGGACAATGCCCAACCAACTGAGCCATACCCACCAGGTGTGGGAACCCCTTGCACATCTGTGTGGTTCAGGGTTCCGGTTCAGGGTTGAGGTCTGGAGAAGGCCACACAAATGAAAGAGACTTAGAAAAGTATTAACTTGGGAATATAGGGGTACAGGAGGGAACCCAAGAGAGGACTACACCCTGCTCTGGCCTTGCTCTCCCTATTATTGAGACTATGGGATACACCCATAGCCCTTAAGCAGGAAACTCCAACAACAGAAATTTACATAAGACAACAGAGGTGGAGGCTGCTTCAGCTAACAATGTCTCAACTAAACAGTGAGTGATTTGGTCTGACCTTTCAGAGCAATTAGCTTGTTGACCAGCCTTTCGGGCCTCCTGTCCACATCTTCTATTAGTGAGACAACATTGGTTTCCTTATATTTTTTTTTAACAGCTGACTGAGGTTGCCACATCATTAACCAATAGGCACTTTAACAGCGTTGTGATGCCCCTGGAAGATGCTTGCCTCTGTGTGATGCTCTCAGTGATCCCCTAGGGCTTCAATTCCACCTCCTCCCTGATTTCCTTCTCTCCCCTTCCTCCCAACGAGACCACGTCAATGGTCATTGCTGTCTCATCTCACTGCTGTGACAGGCAGTGTGTGCAGGATGCAAACTCCCTCCCAGAACCAGCTAGGCAGTGGGGAAAGAATGAAACAGTCAAACGGGGTGTTTGCCCGTAAAGCTTGGAAAATGGTGCATAGCCACCTGAGCAATCTTCTTACGATTGCAAGTTTGCAGAAGTTGGTGAGATTGTTTTTATTTATTGTTCCTCACGAGGCTGTAAACGTCATAATTGGAGTTTTGTCCATTAATATTGCACATTAATGATATCCTGCCCACAAGTAGCCATGAAGCAGACTGCTTACTGTCTCACACTGCGTCCCTGTCACTCCGCAGGCTCGGCGGCTTCTGGCCTCCATCTCCCTCATCTGGCAGCTGCCCTGTCTTCCCTGAAAAGGAGTCTGGAGGGGCACCTGGCAAATGCCTGAGGTGAATCACATGCAAATAAGCATTACACGTGGAAAAGGCAGCTCTCAGCAGCTGTTGTCTGTGACTGACCCGTATCTTTCCTTTGTCTTCTCGCTGTGACCTGCTGTCAACTCCCGGGAGCATTTCTAAGACATACTCACTGTCATGTGCCACGTAGTGACCAGAATTAGCCCTTCTAACAGGTTGCCTGTCACCTGCCGTTTTAAAGGTGTGGGCTTTCCTGTTTCCTGCGAGGTGTCTGGCAAACATGGAGCCCAGGCCGTTCCCAGCCAGTCCTCTGGAAGGAAGGCTCTATATTCTGGCTACTAACAGTCACCTTTCCCTTTAAGCTTTGTACATATTTTATACTCTTCCTCTTTGTCTAACCCTCCATATTGGTGCTAGCCAGAGAATCAATGTGAGAAGAGGCGACAGGGAAAGGAAGTTAACTCAAATAGTATAATTAAACATGGTAGAGAACAGATGGGTCGAGTGGCATAAAGAGGGATTAACATAACATGCACACCTGGGCTTCATAAATAAGTTAGGGAAAAATAAACAAAATAAACATTTAAGTGCACAGAAATAAGGATCCAAAAATATTGAATACCCTGAACTAGAAAGAAAACAAAAGCAGTAAGAAAGAAAGCCTGAAACAAACTCAGCGGCAGGGACCACAGTGGTAAAGAAGCTCCTGTGGAGCCGGAACCTGAAACTGGCTCAGAGCCGGAGTGGCCGCCGAAGGCCTGGCCGCCGTGGAGCCAGCGCTGGGCTCACAGGCGCCGCGGTGCAAGCACAGGCTGGAGAACACGCAGAGCGCTTTCTGCGTTTTAGAAAGAGGAAGGGGCAGGTGCCTCGGCGTGGCTGCCTACAAGCAAAGCCGCTACACTTAGAAAGGGCTCTGCATGTCCACAGAATACGGTTGTGCTGCAGACACAGCATGCTAGTTAGGAATACATTCAGCCACAGTGCGTTTCTTGAATAAGTACAACGTTCAGGAATTAAGGTAAGAAGAATGAAACCTGTGTGTTACTTCTAGGGTTTAAAAAATATGCAATCTTTATTTTCAGTCCCTTTAAATTGGAAAATA